>NC_086454.1:201511265-202745795 GCF_028390025.1 Pseudophryne corroboree
TTTTGTTCTTCATTATTTTTCTAGAGTTATATAACAATATTCGGCAAAGGAGAGCGTACCCCTACACCAAACAGTGCAAACCCTATAAAAATTGTTTGGATTAAATATTAATAATCCCTTTATTTGGAGTAAATAATATACAGCACAGGACAGCACCACTGGACTTATACGGCAGTACCCCTGGACTGGACTTATATGGCAGCACCACTGGACTGGACTTATACGGCAGTACCCCTGGACTTATATGGCAGTACCGCTGGACTTATACGGCAGCACCACTAGACTGGACTTATACGGCAGTACCCCTGGACTTATATGGCAGTACTGCTGGACTGGACTTATATGGCAGTACCCCATGATTTATACAGCAGCGCTCCTGGACTGGACTTATACGGCAGTACCCTGGACTTATATGGCAGCACCACTGGACTGGACTTTTACGGCAGCACCACTGGACTTTTACAGCAGCACCTCTGGACTTATACGGCAGTAGCCCTGGACTTATACGGCAGTACCGCTGGACTTATGGCAGCACAGGACACCACCACTGGACTGATGCAGCACAAGACAGCACCACTGTACTGGACTTATACGGCAGCACCACTGGACTTATGGCAGCACAGGACACCACCACTGGACTGATGCAGCACAAGACAGCACCACTGTACTGGACTTATACAGCAGCACTGGACTTATCGCAGCACAGGACACCACAACTGTGACTGAACTGATGCAACACAAGACACCACCATTGGACCAGTGCAGCACAAGACAGCACTGGAATGATACAAATGAGCAGGTCACCACCCCACGCTCCACACCACTTTCCCATACAGACACTAAGGAGACACGTCCTCTCGTTACACTCTCCAGGACTGAATTGAAAATGTCAGCGACGCGCGGCTCCTTATAAAGGTATCCAAACCACGAGCGTATGAAGACGCACAGCTTCTAAACGGGGCAGAATGCGTCTCCAGACACAGTACACAACTGCGTCTCAGTACACTGTACACGGTGTGCTGTCACATTTACATTATGTCAGGCAAAGAGTGTGTTTCTTGTACAGTGGAGTGTTCCTCTTCGCCAGGGGGCTCACTACTGGGTACTCAGGGTTCACAGAATAGTGAGGCTGAACCGGAGTGGGTTAATTCTCTTAAAGGAATGATCTCCACTCTTTATACAAAATTGGCCCGCAATGAGAAAGAGACGCAATACTTACAACAGACTGTTGATGAGTTTATGAATAGAGACTCAAAACGGCGTCTCAATCCCCTCCCATTTGTCCGCAAAAGCGATCTCTGGCCCATATCCTGCAGTCTGACTCTGACAGGTCAGACTTGGAGGAGGGGGAGGTGGACTCAGTGGGGGGGGGGGGGGTGAAGCTCTGTCACAGGGAATAGAGGCTCTTATAGAGTCTATCAGAGATGTTCTGCATATTCCTGATAAGGTGTCAGAGTAGTGTGAGAAATCTTATTTTAATGTAAAAAAGAAGTCCTCAGTTACTTTTCCTCTGTCAAAAGAATTGAATACCCTATTTGAAGAACCATTGGTTAATCCTGATAAGAAGTTTCAGATCCCTAAAAGGTTGCTCTCATCTTTTCCTTTTTCTCTGGAGAATAGGAAAAAATGGGAAAATTCACCGATAGTGGACGCATCAGTCTTTAGGCTGTCACGTAAAATTGTGTTGCCTGTTCCTGGTGCAGCCTCCGTGAAAGACACGGCTGATCGTAAAATTGATACTACACTTAAATCATTGTACACAGCTGCTGGGGTGGCCCAAAGACCCACTATTGCATGTGCGTTGATCACTAAAGCCATTACTAAATGGTCAGGTAACCTAATTGAGGAATTAGATTCCTTATCTAGGGGGGATGTTGTCTTACTCCTGCAGCATATACAGGACTCTGCAAACTTTATGGTGGAAGCCATAAAGGAAATAGGCATGCTTAACGCACGCACCACCACTATGGCAGTGTCGGCACGCAGGGGCTTGTGGCTACGCCAGTGGACTGCTGACGCGGACTCCAGGAAAGGCATGGAAGGCCTACCATTCACAGGAGAGGCCTTGTTTGGAGATGAATTAGACAAATGGATCTCCACAGCTACTGTGGGTAAGTCTACGTATCTTCCTTCCGCAGCCCCCAACCAAGAAGACTTATTCAGCTTCTAAGTTACAGTTCTTTTGGATGGCCAAGTTCAAGAGCAAATCCAGAGGTGCTTCTACATCCTCCAGTGGCGCAAGAGGTAAACAACGCAAACCAGCAACAGCAGGTGCTCAGGAACAGAGCTCAGGCTCTGCTTCCTCAAAGACTTCAGCATGACGGTGGACCGCAATACCTGGAGGGCTGTCAGGTGGGAGCCCGACTACAATTCTTCTGTCAGCTCTGGTCAAATTCGTGACAGGATCCCTGGGTCATAGATCTTATTTCCCAGGGCTACAGACTGGAATTTCAAAAGCTCCCACCTCATAGATTCTTCAAATCAGGCTTGCCAGTTTCATAAAAGGCAAGTATAACTTTACAAGTCTGGAGCAGGGGGAATTTCTGGTACTGTATCTCTGGATATCAAGAATGCGTACCTTCATATTCCGGTCTGGCCACCTCATCAGGCTTATCTCAGGTTTGTACTGCAGGACTGTCACTACCAGTTCCAGGCCCTGCCATCTGGTCTCTCCACGGCACCAAGGTGATGACAGAGATGATGTTTCTATTCCACAAAAAAGGAGTGAACATAATTCTATACCTGGACGATCTCCTGATAAAAGCACCGTCCAGAGAAAGGTTGCTGGACAGCATTGCTCTCTCAACCAAACTCCTCCAGGATCACGGGTGGATTCTGAACCTTCCGAAATCTCACCTAGAGCCAACACGGAGCCTCCCATTCCCGGGAATGATACATGACACAGAGTCACAAAAGGTGTTCCTTCCATTGGAAAAGGCATTGGTAATCCAGTCGATGGTTCAGGATGTCCTGAAGCCAACCCGGGTGTAGGTGCATCTGTGCATTCGCCTTCTAGGGAAAATGGTGGCCTCTTACGAGGCACTTCAATATGGAAAGGTTTCACGCAAGACCCTTCCAGCTCGATCTGTTGGACAAATGGTCCGGATCGCATCTTCACATGCACCAAAGGATCCGTCTTTCGCCAAAGGCCAGGATCTCCCTTCTGTGGTGTCTACAGTCTCCTCACCTCATCGCAGGATAGAGGTTCAGAACTCAGAACTGGATTCTGTTAACCACAGACGCAAGCCTCAGAGGTTGGGGAGCAGTCACTCAGGGGATACAGTTTCAGGGAAGCTGGTCAAGTCAGGAAGTCATCCCTCCAATCAACATTCTGGAACTCAGGGCCATATACAACGCCCTTCTGCAGGCCTCACATCTTCTTCAAGATCGGGCAATTCAGGTCCAGTCGGACAATGTAACGGCAGTAACGTACATAAACCGACAGGGCGGAACGAAAAGCAGAGCAGCAATGTCAGAGGTGTCAATAATTCTCCTCTGGGCAGAATGAAACGCTGTGGCGTTGTCAGCGGTCTTCATTCTGGGAATAGACCACTGGGAAGCAGACTTCCTTAGCAGACACGACCTGCACCCGGTGGAGTAGGGCCTTCACCCGGAAGTGTTCAGGTGCTTGACAAGTCGATGGGGATATCCATAGATCGACATGATGGCCTCTCATCTCAACAAGAAGCACAGGTGGTATTGTTCCAGGTCAAGAGACCCACAGGCGGTGGCGATAGGTGCCCTGACAACTCCATGGGTCTATCAGATGGTTTACATGTTTCCTCCACTTTCTCTGATCCCAAGAATTCTAAAACTAATAAAAAGGGAAAAGGTTCAAGCAACACTCATTGGTCCGGACTGGCCAAGAAGGGCCTGTTACGCTGACCTTCTGAAGATGCTCCTTGAAGATCCGTGGCCTCTACCTCTTCGCAGGACTTACCGTGGCTACGTTTGATGGCATGGAAGTTGAATGGCTGATTCTAGCCAGGAGAGAGATCCCTAACAAGGTTACTCTGCCTATGTTCCAAACCAGGGAGGGGGTAACGTCTAAGCATTACCATCGTATTTGGAAGAAATACGTCTCTTGGTGTGAGAGCAGAAATTATTCTGCGTTGAAATTTCATCTGGGACGTTTCTTGCTTTTTCTTCAGGCAGGCGTTGATGTGGGCCTGCGTCTGGAATCCATAAAAGTCCAGATTTCGGCCTTGTCTATTTTCTTTCAGAAACAATTGGCTTCTCTCCCTGAGGTCCGGACATTCTTGAAAGGTGTTCTGCACATCCAACCTCCCTTTGTGGCTCCCACGGCACCTTGGGATCTCAATGTGGTGCTGCGGTTCCTCCAATCAGACTGGTTTGAACCGTTACAGGAGGTGGACGTAAAATATCTTACGTGGAAAATCGTCACACTGTTGGCCTTGGCTTCAGCAAGACATGTGTCGGAGCTGGGGGCATTGTCTCACAAAAGTCCCTATTTAATTTTCCATGAGGACAGAGCTGAACTCAGAACTCGTCAGTAATTTCTTCCTAAAGTGGTGTCTGCATTTCACATCAACCAACCTATTGTGGTTCCAGTTGTCACCAACACCTCTGCTACTTCAAAGTCTTTGGATGTTGTGAGTGCTTTGAAGGTGTATGTGAAAAGAACAGCTAGTCACAGAAAGACGGACTCGCTATTTGTTCTTTATGGTCCCAATAAGATTGGGTGTCCTGCTTCAAAGCAGACAATTGCACGCAGACTTACTATCCAGCATGCTTATTCCACGCAAGTTTACCGTGTCCAAAATCTGTACAGGCCCACTCTACTAGGTCGGTGGGTTCTTCCTGGGCGGCTGCCCGGGGTGTCTCGGCTTTACAGCTCTGCCAAGCAGCTACTAGGTCAGGGTCGAACAGGTTTGCTAAATTCTACAAGTTCGATACTTTGGCCTCTGAGGACCTTCAATTTGGTCAATCAGTTCTGCAGGAACATCAGCACTCTCCCACTTGGTTTGGGAGCTTTGGTACATCCCCATGGTACTAATTGGACCCCAGTATCCTCTATGACCCAAGAGAAAATAGGATTTTAATTACCTACCGGTAAATCCTTTTCTCGTAATCCATAGAGGATACAGGGCACCCGCCCAGTGCTTCATTTTCCTGCACTGTTACTTGGTTAAGTAATGTTGGTTCAGCCGTTGCTCTTCCTGTTCCAAGTTTGGTTAGCTTGGCTTTCCTCTTGTTGTGTGTGCTGGTTCGGAATCTCACCACATTTCTGATAGCCTCTATCAGGGACTGTATTCCTAGTGACAGGACCTCATCCCCCCACTCGCATCCACTTCACCCTCCTCTGGATCTGATGTATCGTCATCAGCATCTCAAATCCCCGGCATTTGTCCACAAAAGCATATTCTGGCCCAGCTCATGCAGGATGCATGAGCTGGGCCAGAATATGCTTTTGTGGACAAATGCCGGGGATTTGAGATGCTGGTATGAGAACTGAATCTCTATTCATCAGGTCAGCCATAGACTGTCTTAAAATCTGCGTCTCTTTCTCATTATGGGATTATTTAGTAGAAATATTAGATATCATCCCTTTAATGGAAGCTAGCCATGGGGTCCTGCCCTACTAGCTTGAGAATGTGCACTATCCTGAGTACAGGGAAGTGAGTCTCCGGGGGAGGAAAGACATTCAGCTGTGCAGGAAACACAGTCCCTGGACATGGTAATGGACATGGTAACGTGAAGGGACACACACACATACCCAAAGACAGAAGGTGAAAACACAGTTTAACCCACACAGAGTCCTCAGGGAGACACATAAATTGAAGCCATCCACACAGCGCCCCAAGTAAAGCTTAGCTGGGCCGCCACACTAAGTCCCTTAATAGGGCTTAGTATATTACAACACTCCCCCCTTCTAAGACCTCCTGGTACCGCTGAGGAGACGTAGAGCCTTTGTGGAGGAGCTACGCTTCCCTGTGATTCCTGTCAGTGTAAGCTGCAGAGGGAAAATGGTGCAGTGAGCTGCTGGATCTGCTCATAGTTAAGCCCCGCCCCCTTAATGACACTCGGCTTCTTGCTTTTCTGTACTTGCCTGAGGTAATTTTTATGCCTAACACAGGGTTAAAACCCTTGTTAGATATGTTAGCCAGTATGGGTAATTAGTGGTGGCTCAGCGCGCCCCTCACAGCGGGACACATTACACTGTATGTCCTCCTGAGCCCCCCTTGTGCCGCCATTCCCTCTGGTGACCCGCTAACCGGGGCGCTGGTGCTGTACTCACCACTTTACAATCTTCTGGCTCTGTTAGGGATGGTGGCGTGCTGCGAGAGGGTACGCTCGCCGTTGTGGGGCTTGCGTATGACTCCCTCAGGAGCTCAGTGTCCTGTCAGCGGAGAAATGGGACCATTAACTCTTTGGGAAGTTAGGCCGTTCTCCCCCCTAAGTTCCACGAAGCAGGCAGTATGGTGCCAACCAGACTTGTCTGAAAATAACAAACAGAAAATAAAAGCAGAAAACTCTTCAGGAGCTTCCCTAAGCGTGACCGGCTCCTCAGTGCACATTTTCTAAACTGAGTCTGGTAGGAGGGGCATAGAGGGAGGAGCCAGTGCACACTGTTGATTTCTTAAAGTGCCCAAGGCTCTTAGTGGACCCGTCTATACTCCATGGCCCTAATGTGGACCCCAGTATCCTCTAGGATGTAAGAGAAAAATAAGGTAGTAAATAATCCCAATCTCTTCCATCTTTATACATCAATTTCTTTAACATGTGGTTTAAAGTTTTGTTACTAACTCATCCGTCTGGGGGTGATGCATGGATGTTCTTAACTGAGTGATTTTAAATAGGTTGCATAATTTTTTCATGATTTTTGACATACCCTGATCAGTCAGGATTTCCTTTTGTATTCCCAATCTGCTAGAGATATGTACTAGTTCTCTAGCAATGGTCTTTGTTGATGTATTAGTATTGCCTACTGGCATCTGGTAGTGTACTCCACTATCACCAAAATATATTGATGGCCCTGGGCAGATTTTATTAGCAACCCAACCAAATCCATAGCTATTCTTTCAAACGGAACTCAATAATGGATAATGGGGCAAGCAGACTTTTAAAATGTGGCCTTGGAGCATGATATTGACATTTAGGACATGATGCACAATGGGGGTAATTCCAAGTTGATCGCAGCAGGATTTTTGATAGCAACTGGGCAAAACCATGGGGGTCATTCCGAGTTGTTCGCTCGCAAGCGGATTTTAGCAGATTTGCTCATGCTAAGCCGCCGCCTACTGGGAGTGAATCTTAGCATCTTAAAATAGCGAACGATGTAATCGCAATATTGCGATTACACACCTCGTAGCAGTTTCTGAGTAGCTCCAGACTTACTCGGCATCTGCGATCATTTCAGTGCTTGTCGTTCCTGGTTTGACGTCACAAACACACCCAGCGTTCGCCCAGACACTCCTCCGTTTCTCCGGCCACTCCCGCGTTTTTTCCGGAAACGGTAGCGTTTTTTCCCACACGCCCATAAAACGGCCTGTTTCCGCCCAGTAACACCCATTTCCTGTCAATCACATTACGATCGCCAGAACGATGAAAAAGCCGTGAGTAAAATTCCTAACTGCATAGCAAATTTACTTGGCGCAGTCGCAGTGCGGACATTGCGCATGCGCATTAAGTGGAAAATCGCTGCGATGCGAAGATTTTTAACGAGCGAACAACTCGGAATGACCCCCCATGTGCACTGCAGGGGAGGTAGATATAACGTGCAGAGAGAGTTAGATTTGGGTGTGGTGTGTTCAATCTGCAATCTAATTTGCAGTGTAAAAATAAAGCAGCCAGTATTTACCCTGCAAAGAAACAATATAACCCACCCAAATCTAACTCTTTCTGCACATATTATATCTGCCTCTCCTGCAGTGCACATGGTTTTGCCCAGTTGCTATCAAAAATCCTGCTGCGATCAACTTGGAATTACCCCCAATATTCAGAAACCTCTTTATGGATCCCAGGCCAGAAAAAACCTCTGTAAAATTCGAACAATGTTTTTTTCTACCACTAGATGACCGGAAGTTATGTGACCATAAGCTAGGTCTAACACCATTCTTCTGAATGCCTTGGGGAGTACCTATTGTTCCACAATATCTTCTTTTTTCTTAGTTACTTAATACAAAAAATCCTGGCATACCGCCATGTTATGGTATTTAAATCATGGTCTACAGGTTTCCATCAATCACTTTTAAATTCTTGCTAGCTTTTACCAGAGTAGGGTCATTTAACTGCTCTAAGGCAAAGATCTTTATTCTGACTTCAAGATCAGGCAGATAATTAACTGGTTCAACAACATTTTCAATAGGAGGTACATTATTCTGTACCCCACTACTGTTCTCGTCATTCTCTGGCTCCCAATTATGCTTGAGAAAGGGCACATTTCAGACTTGTAAGACACTCCCAATGCCACTGTATCAGTAACATTCTTAAACAGGTCTGGGTTATTTACTTCTGAAACATATCGGCTTTCCCACAGCTTCCAGAAGTGAACAAAGTCTCTCCCCAATATCATATCATGCATCAAACCAGGAACCAAACCCACAGAGACTACAGTGGAACCACACTGCATTTCTATGTTCACCTCTGCTATAACATAATACAGAGAATCCCCCATACATGCAAGTCACGCCAACAGTTTTCCCCTTATGGTTTAAGGGGTTTACCAATTCAGTTTTTATAAGAGTAACCAGGCTACCAGGATCTAACAAAGACTCTACATGGTTACCTTTTATAGTGACTATAAACATTTGCTTATATGTCTCAGCCTGTCGGTCTACAGTGAAGGCTAGCTGAGTAAAGAAAGACACTCTGCAATTGATATAAGCAGTATCACTTTGCATAGGTTTAGAGGCAAAAGAACATTTAGTAGCAATATGGCCTGAACCACCACATCAAAAACATTTTATCATGTTATTATCAAGTCTTTTATGGGGTAGGAACCTTACTGGCACTTCTGGCCTACTTTCAGGTTTCAAACCACCAGTCTTAGGTTCTTTCCACTGCCCAACATTCTTCTTCCCTGAAACAGTCTAACCAGTGATCACTGGAGATCACCATTGCAGGACTAGGGCGCAGTGGGGTACACTGAATAGTTTTGCAGCTGCCACATACCTCTCCACCATTTGAACCATTTGGTCTGCTGTTTTATGGTCCGCATGGCTCAACTACTTGCGCAGAGTTTCAGGTAGAGACCGTAGGTATCGATCCATAATGACCCTTTCCGCAGTCTGTGGTGCCGTTAGCGACCCAAGCTGTAACCACTTTGTGGTGAAATGGACGAGGTCAGGCATTTCAGAGTGGGAAGGCTTTTCTGTTTGGTATCTCCAGCGGTGAACTCATTGGGCATGAACAAACATTATGACTCCCAATCGAGTTAGGATTTCTTGTTTTCATTTATCATAGTCTTTGCATTAGTCAGGCCCAAGTCAAAATATGATTTTTGCCGTTCTCCAGACAGGAAGGATGCCACAAGACTTGCCCACTGATCTTATGGCAAATTCTCTCTCTCAACTGTTCTTTCAAACGTAGTAAGACAAGTTTCAACATAATCACTCTGGGTCAACTTTTGTAGAAAGTGACTGGCCCGTATGGAGTTAGTTGGAACATCAGTGGAAGCATCTCCAGACTGGGCTGCTAGCTGTTGTACCACCTCTCTTAAGGCCTGGCAGTTTTCCTCTATGGCCACTTGCTGTTGCCTCTGGGCTGCCTCAAAGACCAATAGTTGCACTCTTGTGACTTCTTGCTGAACCCTGGTAGTTTCTAGATGAATTTTGATGGTTTACTGTTGAGCTGATGTAGCCTGCAGCAAAGCCTTAACAATGTCCTCCATTTTATCTTTGGGTGTAGGTTTGAAGCAGAATCTGGCTACCCTAACCATATGCCAATGCTACATCAAGGATTTCACAGTATATGATGATGGCGTGTGTCATTCACTTGCTTATTGTGCAGGTCTCAGACTATGAGATGGCATCCTACATGTTTTGGTGCAGCACTTGGAACCACTTAAGCACAAATAGTCACATACTTATAGCCTATGCTCAGTCACTAGCATTACTATGTGTTTTTCACACACATGTTTTTTAACAACATTAATTGACGTTTGACACATATAGACTCCATGCCACAATACATCACAACTTGGTCTTCAGCCAGGCCCACCTTAGGTTGATGGAGGTTTTGACACAGCTTCAAACCATGTGCAGTCAGCCATCGATTGAAAGAGGTTTTCACAGCCATACCACACTGGATGACGTCCAACTCCTTCTGATCCTGGAAATTAAGCAGTGTTGGGCCCAGTCAGTACCAGGACTGGAGACTGTCTGGGAATACTGGGTGCTGTATTTTGACTCTCAGGATCTCATCATGACTGTATTTGACTGCTGTGGTCCATTGCCCAATCTTATTGTTGCCTATACTATACACTCTCACTTTCAGACTGCCCTGCTGTTTGTAGTCTGATCTAGGCTATGAATAACACCAAAAGTCCATCTTCTGTGACAATTGACCTAGTATGAAAGTTGCGGCTATGTGTCCGGTGCAACCACAGATGAGACAGGTCTGTGGGCATTTCATTCTATCATGTGGATAGTTGCATTCCAATTATATTTCTGCACTTTGTTGCATATAGTTTTGCTTGTTATGCAATGTGTCACGAGCGTGCTGCAAAACACATTGTTTGTGTCCAGTGTACCCACAGATGAGACAGGTCTGTGGGCTTTCCATTCTATCATGTGGATGGTTATTTTGCTGCATAATGTTTTGCTTGGTACGCTATGTATTACGGGCGCACTGCACTACACATTAACTGCTTGATAACCCCATTGCAGTGTGCACAAATTATTAGCCTTTGCTCAGACAAATATTTGTTGCTTTGAAGTAACTTTAAGCCACAATCTCAATGTTGTTATTGTTTTTATTAACATGTACACAGTATGTTATTACCACTGCAGTGACTTCCCCATAGAATGTTGTTTGTATGGGCACATAATCTACACTTCATGCATAATCTGTTTCAGGTTGTTTACATCGGCTGCGGGTCCCACAGTGCTGATGATACATTACAAGCTGTGCACCGAGCTCCTGAGCCATTGCTAGGCAAGGAGAAGCATTTGTTTACCTTAATAATAACGCCCACTAATCAGAGGCTTCCAATGAGCTGCTAGCCAGCTCAGCAAGCCCTCCCACAGCATGGGGTCTGTCTGCCAGACCAGGTATCTGCTCAGAGCTCAGTGTCATTAGCCCCTGAGGAAAACCTTATTGGTTAAAACAGCTGTTGGCCCACAGCTGCCAGATTGTGGTTCACATGGATTTGTCTCGAAGAATAAAACTTTTTTCACGTTCATCTAACCATGAGTGCTGGTAATTTATTTTTCTAAATTGCTGAAAAGTGAGTGAGTGTGTGTGTGTGTGTGTGTGTGTGTGTGTGTGTGTGTGTGTGTGTGTGTGTGTGTGTGTGTGTGTGTGTGTGTGTGTGTGTGTGTGTGTGTGTGTATATATATATATATATATATATATATATATATATATATATATATATATATATATATATATATATATATATATATAATCCGCAATTAGGGCAGCACTCCTAGTAACAAATACAACAGCTCCGGTGCCCTCCCAGGTGCCCAAATAGGCCCACAGCATACTTCCAGGTACGGCGGCACTCGGATATAAATACGTTTAAGGCAGAATGTACAACGTTTCGGAGAACTTTATTTACATTCCGTCATCAGGTAAGACAAACAATTAAAAAACCATACCTTAAATAGAATCCCCACCACGAGTGTTGCTTGGCGCGCGGCTCCGGTGGGCGGGCGCCCGCTGATGACGTCCGCACTCCCCACAATCCCACAAAGGCCTGCATGAGACCCAGCGTGCGATGTCAGAGGGCGGGCGCTCGTTGACGACGTCCGCTCCCGTCCCTGCGTCACCATAGCAACCACTATAATCAAAAGAGAAAGAAATACATTACATTTAAAAACGATGGGACATGACAGAACCTGTGTCAAAAACACTTGGCAACACCCACCCATAGATACAATTGGCATAAAGCACCTAGACATCGACAAAATGCATAATGGAATAAGTCACTTCAATCCAGGAGTAAAGCTATAACCCACTAGAGTACATATAAACTCCACAAAATACAAAAAATTCACAATAATAATCAATGTAATCCAAACATATTAATTTACAAAAAGCAATGTAGACCAGGAGTTTCATTGAGGCCTCTAGGTGAAAATGTTCCTAGCTCATGGATCCACCGTGCTTCCTTCTGTAGGAGACGTAAAGACCGATCCCCGCCTCTAAGTTTAGCAGGTTCATGATCAATTATAATATACTTAAGTGATGCCAAGCTGTGGCCAGCACTTAAAAAGTGACGTGCCACAGGTTGGTCACTGTTCCCAGAAGTTAGTGCATTACGAATGGCCAATTTGTGATTGGCCATACGCTCTTTAAGAGTACGGTCAGTCTTTCCTACATAATTTTTACCACAAGGGCATACAATCATGTATATTATGAATTTCGTTGTGCATGTGACCCTGTGTCTGATCTCATACTTCTTACCACTATGCGGATGAGTAAAACATTTTCCCACCATCAATGCACTGCATGTCACACAATTATGACACCTAAAACATCCTTTTTTAAGAGTCATAAAGCTACTTTGTACACTCTGTTGTGTCTGAAGACCCGTAATATCGGTCTTCATTACCCAATCCCTGATATTACGCCCACGTGTGTAACATGGCATAATGGAGGTATTGCCCAGATTAAGATCTTTATCAGTAGCAACAATAGGCCACAGTTTCTTGGCTGAATTCATTATCACTCCACTCGCAGTACTGTAATGGTTAACCCAAGGAATGCTATTCAATCTTTGTCTATCCTTTCTAGAATGTAACAAAGACTCTCTGCTACAGCCCAATGCTCATGTTTTAGCCTTCAACAATAGATCCATATCATATCCTCTACTGTTGAATTTGCAAATCATATCATCTATCTGAATTTCTGCCTGCCCATGATCACTACAGATCCTAATAGCTCGCAGAAACTGCGAATAAGGCAAACCGAACTTCAGGGGCCTAGGATGAAAACTTTGTGCATGGAGCAATGTGTTTCTATCAGTCAACTTACTGAATAATTCAGTATTGACTCTACCATGTTTGATCGAAACTTTGACGTCCAAATAATTGACTGTATCCGTGCTGATGTTATACGTGAATTTAACTGGATGATCTGATCCGTTATGATCTTCCAACAACTTTACAAGGGCATCCTGTCCCCCTGACCAGATAATAAACAGATCATCGATATATCTTACGTAAAAACAGATATGATCATTAAAGAGGTAATTGTTGAAAAATATGTCTTGTCCGACCATAAACATATACGCATTTGCATACGATGGGGCCACACTGGACCCCATCGCACATCCTGACGTTTGCAAATAAAATTTTCCATCAAAAAGAAAAAAATTACACGTCAGAACCATTTCCAACAATTCCACAAAAAATGCAACATCAGGGCCCTTGTATAGGACATTATCAGTAATCAACTTTTTAACAGCCAATAAGCCCTGCTCATTGGGAATCACTGTGTAAAGACTAGAAATGTCGATACTACTCAACAAGCTACCAGATTTAATGTCACCTAATGACTCTAACTTGTCAAGGAACATGGTAGTATCCAGCAAATATCTTGGATGATTAATTATACAGGGCTGGAGTATATATATATATATATATATATATATATGGGTCCATGTTTAACTTGACCTTTAATAGGATTTACTGAGACTGGGCAGTCGGACTTAATCCCCTGCTGTATTGTTCTCTGTATTGTATTGCAGCTGAGAACAATAGATGAAGGGTTTATGCTAATAAATCATGTTGTGCCTAGGTGCAGAAAACTAGTCAAGATAACCGTGTACCCAACTGTATGTATGTATGTATGTATGTATGTATGTATGTATGTATGTATGTATGTATGTATGTGTGTGTATATATATATGAAAAGACAATACCTATATCTTGCGCTGTATGGAATTAAGCAGCACCTCTAGAAAAATCACCCTGCTAGTGGGTGATAGAAATAATGCTGTAGGTACAATATTCAGAGGGAGCACAGCAATACCGTTTTTCGATTAAAATTGTATACCAGCATAACCCGAAAAACAATTAATTTAATAAAACAATAATGTTTAAAATGTTGTACAATAATTCATAAATGCAATGTTCACTTGTACAATAAATCCATAAAACAGTACTTTATAGTATGATATATTTCATAAAATCCAACGCGTTTCGTCCACTATGGACTTCATCAGGGGTACAGGTCGTGGCTGGTGTTGTCAATGGAGGAAAAAAGAGGAAAGAACAAAAGAGCAGACATAACATCAATTGGTATCACATTATTTTGATATCACATTTTTACAGATTTATATATATCATCCAATACAAAAGACCAATTCATAATTTTTACAGCAACATTTTTATAAAGCATTGAAATTGAAAGAGGAGAAAAATGTCCAAATTCTTTGCAAGGCATTGAAAGAAAAAGATACTCTCCAATTTCTTTATTGCCCATAAGGATCCTAATTATATATATTTATTGAGGATATTAATTTTCTAAATGGATTTGCCAGTGTGAATCTGCCTCCCTGGGCTTAATATAACATTGTGCGGGGAGCATCGAGTACCAACGCCCAGTGTGGCCGCTTTCTACTATCTAGGTAGAGGGACAACGTGGGGCGGAAGTCCATGCGTTCCACCGCATTACAGGTGGAATGCAGGGCGGAAGTACCACTATTACCGTCTAAATTAAGCTGGCTATCAGTTCCTGGAAAATTTTAATGCATTTAATAGTTGATTCTGATATACATTTATATTCACTAAATAAATACACCTGATAACTATCTGTCTAATTTCCATTATTCAATGTACTATAGTTCACAAATTAACAGAGGGAGGAAGTGATGTAATACCCCTAGGGGTTTAGATAGGCCACACTAATACCACCCAAATCACTTGACATTCAGGAGAGGAGGCAGTCGCACAGGTCCAGAATCCTTCATTGTAAGTAACACTCATGACCTTTAATAAAATAGGATTAATGGTTAATTAGGTTTTACATTTTAAATTTTTGTTTTCAGTTGGATGTTTTTATCCCACTGGATATTGTGGAGCCCTTTTAGCTCATTTGGTGTCATCGTGTTGAATTTATTTTAAAGTAAGTTCTATATGAATTAAATGGTATCTATATGAACTAAGCGTTATAGACCCTAATGAATGCTATTAACAATCTTTCAGATTGGTCCACCCAGCCCAACTGAACCATTAAATATTGGATGATACTCTATTTCTTGATTTGGAATGTGAGTATTGCTATATATTCCAGTGATAAATCCATCTTTGCTCTCTAGTTATTTGACACTATATATATATATATATATATATATATATATATATATATATATATATATATATATATATATATATATATATAGAAATATCGACTATTAATATACTATACTGAAGGAATATTAGATCCTTAATGAGAGGACTGCCTTTAGGTATTGTCAAGTAAGTAATTTATTGGACTAATTATGAAATTAGACTATGAACCCATCCTAATTCAAATTACCGTATGAAGTTATTATTTATTTCCTTTTAGAATTACTTATATTAAAATTATACTGTACTACAGAGAAGGAACTCTCTACTCGTAGTGGGGGATTTACTCAAATTATTTTCACAGTAAATAGTCACTAATCCATTTAGAAAATTAATATCCTCAATAAATATATATAAATAGGACCCTAATGGGCCATAAAGAAATTGGAGAGTATCTTCTTCTTTTAATGCCTAGCAAAGAATTTGGAGATTTTTCTCCTCTTTCAATGCTATATAAAAGTGTTGCTGTAAAAATTATGAATTGGTCTTTTGTATTGGATGATATATTTAAATCTGTAAAAATGTGATATCAAAATAATGTGATACCAATTGATGTTATGTCTGCTGTTTTGTTCTTTCCTCCATTGACAACACCAGCCACGACCTGTACCCCTGATGAAGTCCATAGTGGACGAAACGCGTTGGGTTTTATGAAAAATATCATACTATAAAGTACTGTTTTATGGATTTATTGTACAAGTGAACATTGCATTTATGAATTATTGTACAACATTTTAAACATTATTGTTTTATTAAATTAATTGTTTTTCGGGTCATGCTGGTATAGAATTTTATTCGAATAATGGTATTGCTGCGCGCCCTCTGAATATTGTACATATATATATACACACACACACACATATATATACATACACAGTATATATATATATATATATATATATATATATATATATATATATATATATATATATATATTTATTATTTTTTTTTAATTATTTTATTTATTTTATTTTTTGGGGCCGAGGGCTATTCCCACTTGTGGGTGTCCACAACACCCATGTAGTAGGAATAGAATCTGTGGTGAGTGCAGCGAACCACTGAGCTTGCGAGGGGCTTCGTTGTGCTCACCCCACTGTCGGCATTCTGGCGGTCGGGGTCCCAGCATCGGTATGCTGACCGCCGGGATCCCAACCGCCGGTCTCGCATACCCAACCCTTAGTTTCCACTGATTAACATACCAATGTTATTAGGAAAGATAAAATAAGCATAAATAATAAAATCAGCAAGTAGTTATGAAAGAAGTAATATAGAAGTAAATTGATGTGTTCATGGTTTTTTTACTTATGTAAACAAAAAAAACATTATGACAGGTTTATTTTATTTAGATTACATAATGTGTGGTTGTATGATTATTGCATGCAATGCCTGTATGCAGGAAATCCTGCTACACAACATTTAATGGGTGGTATTCATGTGACCGGCGGTCGGGAGACTGACGGTCACATGACCTCCTCCAACATCCCGCCCCCTCACTATCCTGATGGTCGGCATGCCAACCAACAGGGACTATTTCTACTCGTAGGTGTCCACGACACCCATGGAGCAGTCGCCACCAAGCTTGCAAGGGGCTTGCTGCACTCGCCCCTCCCCACTGAGATCTCGGCGTCTGTATGCTGACCGGCGGTCTCCTCATCGTCAGTCAGCCATACTATTAGAGATGAGCGCCTGAAATTTTTCGGGTTTTGTGTTTTGGTTTTGGGTTCGGTTCCGCGGCCGTGTTTTGGGTTCGAACGCGTTTTGGCAAAACCTCACCGAATTTTTTTTGTCGGATTCGGGTGTGTTTTGGATTCGGGTGTTTTTTTCCAAAAACACTAAAAAACAGCTTAAATCATAGAATTTGGGGGTCATTTTGATCCCAAAGTATTATTAACCTCAAAAACCATAATTTACACTCATTTTCAGTCTATTCTGAATACCTCACACCTCACAATATTATTTTTAGTCCTAAAATTTGCACCGAGGTCGCTGTGTGAGTAAGATAAGCGACCCTAGTGGCCGACACAAACACCGGGCCCATCTAGGAGTGGCACTGCAGTGTCACGCAGGATGTCCCTTCCAAAAAACCCTCCCCAAACAGCACATGACGCAAAGAAAAAAAGAGGCGCAATGAGGTAGCTGTGTGAGTAAGATTAGCGACCCTAGTGGCCGACACAAACACCGGGCCCATCTAGGAGTGGCACTGCAGTGTCACGCAGGATGGCCCTTCCAAAAAACCCTCCCCAAACAGCACATGACGCAAAGAAAAAAAGAGGCGCAATGAGGTAGCTGACTGTGTGAGTAAGATTAGCGACCCTAGTGGCCGACACAAACACCGGGCCCATCTAGGAGTGGCACTGCAGTATGTATGTATAAAGAAAGAAAAAAAAAACCACGGTTAGGTGGTATATACAATTATGGACGGGCTGCCGAGTGCCGACACAGAGGTAGCCACAGCCGTGAACTACCGCACTGTACTGTGTCTGCTGCTAATATATAGACTGGTTGATAAAGAGATAGTATACTCGTAACTAGTATGTATGTATAAAGAAAGAAAAAAAAACCACGGTTAGGTCACTGGTATATACAATTATGGACGGGCTGCCGAGTGCCGACACAGAGGTAGCCACAGCCGTGAACTACCGCACTGTACACTGGTTGATAAAGAGATAGTAGTATACTCGTAACAACTAGTATGACGACGGTATAAAGAATGAAAAAAAAACCACGGTTAGGTGGTATATAATACAATTATGGTTGGACGGACTGCCTGCCGAGTGCCGACACAGAGGTAGCCACAGCCGTGAACTACCGCACTGTACACTGGTTGATAAAGAGATAGTAGTATACTCGTAACAACTAGTATGACGACGGTATAAAGAATGAAAAAAAAACCACGGTTAGGTGGTATATAATACAATTATGGTTGGACGGACTGCCTGCCGAGTGCCGACACAGAGGTAGCCACAGCCGTGAACTACCGCACTGTACACTGGTTGATAAAGAGATAGTAGTATACTCGTAACAACTAGTATGACGACGGTATAAAGAACGAAAAAAAAACCACGGTTAGGTGGTATATATTATAATACAATTATGGATGGACGGACTGCCTGCCAACTGCCGACACAGAGGTAGCCACAGCCGTGAACTACCGCACTGTACACTGGTTGATAAAGAGATAGTAGTATACTCGTAACAACTAGTATGACTGACTATGACGGTATAAAGAATGAAAAAAAAACCACGGTTAGGTGGTATATATTATAATACAATTATGGATGGACGGACTGCCTGCCGACACAGAGGTAGCCACAGCCGTGAACTACCGCACTGTACACTGGTTGATAAAGAGATAGTAGTATACTCGTAACAACTAGTATGACACTATGACGGTATAAAGAATGAAAAAAAAACCACGGTTAGGTGGTATATATTATAATAATAATACAATTATGGATGGACGGACTGCCTGCCGACTGCCGACACAGAGGTAGCCACAGCCGTGAACTACCGCACTGTACACTGGTTGATAAAGAGATAGTAGTATACTCGTAACAATTAGGATGACACTATGACGGTATAAAGAATGAAAAAAAAACCACGGTTAGGTGGTAGGTATATAATAATAAATAATACAATTCTGGTCGGACGGACTGCCTGCCGTGTGCCGACACAGAGGTAGCCACAGCCGTGAACTACCGCACTGTACACTGGTTGATAAAGAGATAGTAGTATACTCGTAACAATTAGGATGACACAATGACGGTATAAAGAATGAAAAAAAAACCACGGTTAGGTGGTAGGTATATAATAATAAATAATACAATTCTGGTCGGACGGACTGCCTGCCGTGTGCCGACACAGAGGTAGCCACAGCCGTGAACTACCGCACTGTACACTGGTTGATAAAGAGATAGTAGTATACTCGTAACAATTAGGATGACACTATGACGGTATAAAGAATGAAAAAAAAACCACGGTTAGGTGGTAGGTATATAATAATAAATAATACAATTCTGGTCGGACGGACTGCCTGCCGTGTGCCGACACAGAGGTAGCCACAGCCGTGAACTACCGCACTGTACACTGGTTGATAAAGAGATAGTAGTATACTCGTAACAATTAGGATGACACTATGACGGTATAAAGAATGAAAAAAAAACCACGGTTAGGTGGTAGGTATATAATAATAAATAATACAATTCTGGTCGGACGGACTGCCTGCCGTGTGCCGACACAGAGGTAGCCACAGCCGTGAACTACCGCACTGTACTGTGTCTGCTGCTAATATAGACTGGTTGATATTTAAAGAGATATTAGTAGTATACAACAATACTATACTGGTGGTCAGGCACTGGTCACCACTCCTGCAGCAAAAGTGTGCACTGTTAATTAATATAATTGTACTCCTGGCTCCTGCTAACAACCTGCAGTGCTCCCCAGTCTCCCCCACAATTAATTATAAGCTTTTAATTTATACATTGATGACGGTGCAGCACACTGGGCTGAGCTGAGTGCACACAGACTGAGTCACACTGTGTGACTGACTGTGCTGTGTATCGTTTTTTTTTTCAGGCAGAGAACGGATATAGCAGAGAGAAGTGAACGGATATATTATATTAAATAAAAGTTAACTAGCAACTGCACTGGTCACTGACTGTGGTAAACTAACTCTGTCTGCGACTCTGCACAATCTCTCTCTATCTAATCTATCTATCTCTATTCTAATGGAGAGGACGCCAGACATGTCCTCTCCCTATCAATCTCAATGCACGAGTGAAAATGGCGGCGACGCGCGGCTCCTTATATAGAATCCGAGTCTCGCGATAGAATCCGAGCCTCGCGAGAATCCGACAGCGTCATGATGACGTTCGGGCGCGCTCGGGTTAACCGAGCAAGGCGGGAAGATCCGAGTCGCTCGGACCCGTGGAAAAAAAAGTGAAGTTCGTGCGGGTTCGGATTCAAAGAAACCGAACCCGCTCATCTCTAGATACTATACCCCATTTAATATACATTACTGTAATATAAATATACCTTTTGAAAATAACACACTGCCTTAATTGAAATTAATTCCTGACAAAGTTGGGTAAAGTTACTATCATTCATGTTGCTGCCAAATTCAGCTGAGATTAATCTCTGCTGACATTGGTAGTTTCGGATTCCAGCTTTTGGGGAAAAAAACATGGTAATTTACTAAACTACCGTAGTTTTTCAATTCAACTTTACCGATGTCGATGTCCTTCGTATTGTTGGGTCGTGTTTTACGAGACTAATAAAACACTGCCGGACATAAAACAATGAAGCCCGGCCAGATCAGTGAGAGCCGTGCAGGAGTTCAACGTGTAAAGTATTTACTTAGTTAAGTTTTTAAAAAAACATTGCATAGGTCCCCTCCTCCTGCACATAACCCCTGGGCTGTAGTTGGCAGTCATCAGCCCTGGGCTTCATCCCTGGCCCTTAATTGCCTGGAGGGGGAGCACCCCTTTATTAGGGGGGGGGATCCCTACTCCCCCAGGGAACACTGGCCAGGAGTTACTTTTTTTTGGGGGGGGGGGGGGTAAATGCCACGGCCGCAGGAACCAGTATAAATGTGTCCCCCATCTGTGGCATTATCTCCTTTATTAGTGGAGCCCTTGATTAGTGCTGGTTTATAAAACACGGGGGACCCCTATGTCCTTTTTCCCCCATATTTTTGGACCCAGGACCGGTCAAAGCGCCCGATGCAGGTGCTTTAAACACAGGGAGACCCTACGCAGTTTTTTCTCAGTATTTTAAGCACCAGAACCATCTCAAAGAGCCCGGGGATGGTTATGTGCAGGAGGGTGGATGCCACAATATTTTTTTTTTTTTTTTAATTACTATTTCACACACATTTATACAGAGAAGAATCTCACTGATCCGTGCATGGTTCTCCAATCACGCCAGCCAAAAGCAGGTCTATTTGAAAATTCTATTTCTGTACAAATTCCATGCTTTTCCGGCAGTGTTTGGCTATTGTCGGCAGTGGTTGAGAATACGAATTCTTAGTAAATTCCTGTGTTGTATGAGTTGTATGTGAAAAAACAACCATGTTTGACCAATTGTCTATTGATTTGTATTTGTGTGGATGGCAGTGTATCTCAATACGAATTGGCCCAACACTGCAGAGATTTGTGTTGGGCCAAATTTCCGAGTTGCATTTTCATATGAAAATGCAATCTCGAATCAAATCGGGAGCTTAGTAAATTTCCACCATTGACTTGAGAAAGCAATAGATTGCAACAATGTACATTAAATGCCTTGTAAACAAACTGTATATTTTCTAAAAATAATTCTCTGTTTGAAACCTCTAGGTATATACACTATGTTTTTGACCTTGGGAATGGTCCATCCTTGATGAAAGGCAACTCTGAGCGACCATTGAATGATAACCAGTGGCACAGTGTAGCTGTCTCCAGAGATCCAGGAAATGCACATACGCTGAGGATTGATGGAAGGACAGTCACACAGCATTCTACAGGGGCCAGCAATCTAGATCTGAAAGGTGAGAAAACTATTACTATTATTATAATAGAAAATAGCTGAGATTTACAAATGAAACTTGTTTCTCAATATATTTGTACTTATTGATCTAAATGAAAAATATGTATAGCTCTGCTGATAAAAAAAAAAAAAAAAGTCCAGCTAATCATTTAAAATCACTTGGTGTTTTGGTATTATAAACAATACCACTGGAGAGTATACAGTACAATGATAATAATAAGTTCCTCCCTGTTATTCAAACTCAGAATAAAAAACAACAACAATAGTCCTTAAAGTAGTGGTTTCCAAACTTTTTTGAATCACGGTGCCCTAGAATATCAGAATTTTTTTCATGGCACCCCTAGGCCAAAAAATTTTTATTGAGAAATTTAGAAAGAAATATTACATTAAGTAGATCACGTTTATATGTCATCCTTAGGGTCAGTTGTGTGGTGAGGGACAAGATTTGCTACTGTCTGGCCACATATTTTATGACTGGCAGCCACCAGCACTGGTTTTGCCTATTATATTGACCATGAATAATTTGAATTGGTCCTGGACCACCAATCCAAGGCACCCCTGCAAGTGTACCGAGGCACACCAGGGAGCCACGGCACACAGTTTGGGAACCACTGCCTTAAAGGGTTCATGATCACTTTCTAGAGACATACAGTTAGTATCTCTTATTTTGTATATACAGTACCCTTTTCCCACTCCATCTATACTTTACTTAAAAATTATGATAATAAAATGTGTGGAAACAGCTGCTAAAAGCAGATTAAAGTAGGGTGATACCAAAAAGGAAAACAGGATATATTCGATATACAGTATCCTCTGCTTTCCATCTGCTCCAGCTACAGACACCCCCATAGTTTTCTTTGGGGATGGTATTTAAAAGATCCGCAAAGCTTTGCTTAGCTTACCTGCTTGAGCTAACACCATCTTCAGCCCATTACCTGCTCTCCAGGAAAAAGATCTTGCAATTTCTCTCCAGTGGGCTGCTTATCATCCCGAAATGCATAGTGGCTTTTGCCACATAGCACATGCGCAGCCGGAAAGCCATGCATCCGTATAAGTAACGTGATTGTGGATGTGATCACTTTACTTCTTCCTGATCGCTGTGATGTAATCTTACTGAAGCAAGTGTCCCAGCAATTCAAATTGATACATTTGAATAAAAAATTCCATATTGTCTCGATTTGCAGCAATAAGGATTCTTCATTTTCATGGGCAGACTGCATATTTTAATAAATATGTCCTTAACAGAGAACAAGACAGACAATTGAGCAATTGGTATTATAAAAGCATAGGTGCATTAATGAAATGTTTGAGTATACAGGCAAGTCTGGAAAAGGGCTTATGGCCTGTTGGAGTCAGCAAGTTCCAAGTAGTAGGAGCCACACAAGGTAAAATCTCGGGGACCATTGTTAGTAGACTTTCATCTGCAGATTGAGTGGGAGTATAGGGATAGAGCAGCTGCTTCAGTTATCTTGAACACTAATTATAGAGTCACTATTGAAGCAGATTTTCCATCTTCTATAGGCAGCCAGTGAAATGAATGGCGAACAGGTATTATGTGGCAGGAACAGGCCTAGTTATTTAACTGCCTGTCCTCTGCATTTACCAAGGAATTACACATTTTTTATCAAGGCTTTAACTAATGGGCACCCGATGGAGCAATTAATTTGTTTTTGGACACCCATTATTTATTGCTATTGTCGCACCCAAAGCACCAGGTTTAGCCACGTAAAGCAGTCCTGATTAGAGTGCCAAAACTACCATTTGTGTGCTCAAACAACAGACTTTTCACCAATTTCTACTAGTGATGTGCACCGGAAATTTTTCGGGTTTTGTGTTTTGGTTTTGGGTTCGGTTCCGCGGCCGTGTTTTGGGTTCGAACGCGTTTTGGCAAAACCTCACCGAATTTTTTTTGTCGGATTCGGGTGTTTTTTTCAAAAAACCCTAAAAAACAGCTTAAATCATAGAATTTGGGGGTCATTTTGATCCCATAGTATAATTAACCTCAATAACCATAATTTACACTCATTTCCAGTCTATTCTGAACACCTCACACCTCACAATATTATTTTTAGTCCTAAAATTTGCACCAAGGTCGCTGGATGACTAAGATAAGCGACCCAAGTGGCCGACACAAACACCTGGCCCATCTAGGAGTGTCACTGCAGTGTCACGCAGGATGGCCCTTCCAAAAAATACTCCCCAAACAGCACATGACGCAAAGAAAAAAAGAGGCGCAATGAGGTAGCTGTGTGACTAAGATAAGCGACCCAAGTGGCCGACACAAACACCTGGCCCATCTAGGAGTGGCACTGCAGTGTCACGCAGGATGGCCCTTCCAAAAAATACTCCCCAAACAGCACATGACGCAAAGAAAAAAAGAGGCGCAATGAGGTAGCTGTGTGACTAAGATAAGCGACCCAAGTGGCCGACACAAACACCTGGCCCATCTAGGAGTGGCACTGCAGTGTCACGCAGGATGGCCCTTCCAAAAAATACTCCCCAAACAGCACATGACGCAAAGAAAAAAAGAGGCGCAATGAGGTAGCTGTGTGACTAAGATAAGCGACCCAAGTGGCTGACACAAACACCTGGCCCATCTAGGAGTGGCACTGCAGTGTCACGCAGGATGGCCCTTCCAAAAAATATTTCCCAAACAGCACATGACGCAAAGAAAAAAAGAGGTGCAATGAGGTAGCTGTGTGACTAAGATAAGCGACCCAAGTGGCCGACACAAACACCTGGCCCATCTAGGAGTGGCACTGCAGTGTCACGCAGGATGGCCCTTCCAAAAAATACTCCCCAAACAGCACATGACGCAAAGAAAAATGAAAGAAAAAAAGAGGTGCAAGATGGAATTGTCCTTGGGCCCTCCCACCCACCCTTATGTTGTATAAACAGGACATGCACACTTTAACGAACCCATCATTTTAGCGACAGGGTCTGCCACACGACTGTGACTGAAATGACTGGTTGGTTTGGGCCCCCACCAAATAAGCAATCAATCTCTCCTTGCACAAACTGGCTCTACAGAGGCAAGATGTCCACCTCATCATCATCGTCCGATTCATCACCCCTTTCACTGTGTACAGCCCCCTCCTCACAGATTATTAATTCGTCCCCACTGGAATCCACCATCTCAGGGCCCTGTGCACTTTCTGGAGGCAATTGCTGCTGGTGAATGTCTCCACGGAGGAATTGAATCTTATATATATTGAATTAAGTCTTTTCATTTTTCTAGCGAGAGGATGAGTGCTTCCATCCTCATGTGAAGCTGAACCACTAGCCATGAACATAGGCCAGGGCCTCAGCCGTTCCTTGCCACTCTGTGTCGTAAATGGCATATTGGCAAGTTTACGCTTCTCCTCAGACGCTTTTCATTTAGATTTTTGGGTCATTTTACTGAACTTTTGTTTTTTGGATTTTACATGCTCTGTACTATGACATTGGGCATCGGCCTTGGCAGACGACGTTGATGGCATTTCATCGTCTCGGCATGACTAGTGGCAGCAGCTTCAGCACGAGGTGGAAGTGGATCTTGATCTTTCCCTATTTTTTTAACCTCCACATTTTTGTTCTCCATATTTTAATGCGCACAACTAAAAGCCACCACAGGTATACAATGTAGATGGATGGATAGTATAGTATTATATTACTTATGGAGGACGAGTGACGACACAGAGGTAGGTACAGCCGTGGCCTACCGTACTGCTATATATATATATATATATATATATATATATATATATATATATATATATATACTGTATAATAATAACGGACCTGGTGGACACTGTCAGCAGACTGCTAAACTAGTATGAAGAAAAAAAAAGCCACCACAGGTATACAATGTAGATGGATGGATAGTATAGTATTATTATATTACTTATGGACGACGAGTGCACTGACGACACAGAGGTAGGTACAGCCGTGGCCTACCGTACTGCTATATTATATATATATATATATATATATATATATATATATATATATATAATGTATAATAATAACGGACCTGGTGGACACTGTCAGCAGACTGCTAAACTAGTATGAAGAAAAAAAAAGCCACCACAGGTATACAATGTAGATGGATGGACAGTATAGTATTATTATATTACTTATGGACGACGAGTGCACTGACGACACAGAGGTAGGTACAGCCGTGGCCTACCGTACTGCTATATATATATATATATATATATATATATATATATATATATATATATATATATATATATATATACACACACACTGTATAATAATAACGGACCTGGTGGACACTGTCAGCAGACTGCTAAACTAGTATGAAGAAAAAAAAAAAGCCACCACAGGAGTGTTTTTCAGGCAGACAAACGTATACTGGACTGGTGGTCACTGTCAGCAAAACTGTGCACTGTACTCCTGCTATAACTGCTCCCCAGTCCCCACAATTAGGCAGTGTGAGCAGTGCACTCAGCACAGATATATCATGCAGCAGTGCAGCACACTGAGCACAGATATGGTGGAGCGTTTTTTTCAGGAAGAGAACCAACGGATTAAACTGGTGGTCACTACTATTATAATCAAAACCCTGCACTGTACTCCCTAACAGCTGCTCCCCGTCCCCAATCCTCCCCACAATTATAACACTAAGTCACTCTGTGTCTTTTCTACTATAACGGAGAGGACGCCAGCCACGTCCTCTCCCTATCAATCTCAATGCACATGTGAAAATGGCGGCGACGCGCGGCTGCTTATATAGAATCCGAGTCTCGCGAGAATCCGAAAGCGGGATGATGACGTTCGGGCGCGCTCGGTTTACCCGAGCCACATGGGAGAATCCGAGCATGGCTCGGACCCGTGTAAAAAGGCTGAAGTTCGGGGGGGTTCGGTTTCCGAGAAACCGAACCCGCTCATCACTAATTTCTGCTGACCACCTCAGGAGAAATATGGGTGCCTGTGGCATTTGTGCTGGATCAGAGCAACAATTGAAGTGTCCGTCGGGTGCCCTTTAATTAAAGTCATGATAAAAACAACAGAATTCCCCCCTTTGTATCAATTACTTTTCTGAGGCATGCTGAGTGCATTGCAGTAATCAGTGTGTGAGGACACAAATGCATGAATGCATCAATGTAGGAATATTTTCTGGGGTAGTAAAATGCTTAATCCTTCAAGTGTTCCCATATGATAGAAATTAAGAGTTGATCATGATTGATAACTGACTTTTGCCATATAATATTCATTGGTATAGTACGTTTGTCTCTTGTAGAACAGACATACTGTACAGCAAAATTTGTTTTTGCTTTACAAAATAGAATTTGTCTTTGTTGGTTGTTTGTGTCATACAGAGCTTCCTTTACAGAATTGTATATAGACTAAAGGAAATTACAGAACGCATCCCAGTGACTGCCATACACAGAGGTGTAGCTAGGTGCCATGGTGCCCGGAGCAAGGGTATGTTTCAGCACCCCCTACCCTGTACTGAATTGTTGACATGTTACATTTGATAAAGAAAAAATATAAAAAAAATCCTAAATTGGTGACAGGGTCAGTTCTAGACCTTGTGGAGCTCAGGGCAAAAGTGTCCCCCATGTTTAAAATAGGGACAGTACACACCTAACGTGCGCAACAAAAATATAGGGGCCTGGCTTCATGGGAAATCGGTGTGGCCACAGAATAGTTTTAATTCAGATTGCACCTTACACTATTGTCCGTTATTCACATTACACCAAAATAGTGTCCATTAGTCACTTTATGCCATACAGTAAAGCCCCTTATACATGTTACATATCACAGTAAAGCCCCTTATACACGTTACGCCACACAGTAGAGTCCCTTATACATGTTATGCCACAGCAGAGCCGCTTATATATATTACTCTGCAGCTTCTAATGCAGATAGAGGTGCTGCAGCAGCAGCTGGGACAGAGAGAGGTGCGGCAGCAGCCGGGGCATAAAGAAGTGCTGCAGCAGCAGGGGAAGAGAGTAGTGTAGAAGAACATAAGTAACCCTGCTGCACAGCTACAAGCAGACAGTGAGACATATAAAGAGGGCGGCAGAGCTCTGGCATGTGCTGGCTGTCAGTATCTCTTGCTGTTGCCTATGACCTGCTTCCCTACATACTGTCGTCTCCAAGTTCGAGTCAGTGTGCACCCTTCTGCTTCTCCTGCTCTGCAGCTGCCTGTACAGCGGCTTGCGGTATAGTGGATGGAGGGAGGAGGGCAGGCGGCTGCGCGCCCTCTACCTTTTACAGTATCCGGAGCTTGCACTCCACCGGAGCCACCCTCGCTACACCCCTAGCCATACAATACAGAGTGTAATCCCAGTGGCCATCATATAATACAGAGATCATCCCAGTGACCATCATACAATACAAAGAGCATTCTAATGACAACAATACAGTACCGCGAGCATCCCAATGGCCCCCATTCTATAGACAAGGCTTCTCAAGGACTGCTGTAATACTGTATATAGAAAACATCCCAGTGACCACTATACTATACTATACAAAGAGCATCCCTGTGACTGCCATACTATACAGAGGGCAGCACATGACAGTTACACACTACAGAGAGCATGAAAGTGACCATCACACAATATAAAGAGCATCTTTGCAACATCCATAAAATGCAGACAGTGTCCCATTTGCCACCATAAAATAAATAGAGCCAAGTGACCACAATAAAGTACGGAGAACCTTCTAGTTCCCACCATAGTACAGCATTTTTGAGCAAAGCCTCTCATCATTAACTTCCATCAGCACATCATAATATTAATAACCACACCCAGTGGGGCTGGTGGAGCTACAACTCCAGGAATCCACATAAACATAGGCCTATCATCATGGCAGCATGATAATGAACAGCTGCCTAGCTGGTCACACAGTCATCCATTAAAGTATTAAGATTGTATTTCTAGTTTTCTCACAAAACTATTCATTTTTTCTATTTTTATGTATTTAGGGAGACAGCAGGGCAGATAGTGACGGGGCTGTACATGCTCACACAGCTCTGATCACAGCTCCTCCCCTTCTCTGTATTGGCCCTTGAACATTTTCAGCCCCGTGTGGCCCATTATTAATTTTTCCTCACACTATTAATGAATTCTGTTCATCATCATTACCCCCCTAATTATAGCCCCCAGCCACATAAAGAGAATGTCATCTTAATTAACCCAATTAAACATTTTAACCCCTTCACCCTCAGAATAAAGTCCAAACACTGTAACTAAACCCCTTTTTCTTAGCATTCCTTTTCTTTAATTAAATTCCTCCCTCCAGACACATCTGTGGCTGACCTGTCTTCGTATCTTGCTTCCACACAGTGTAGTCATAGTGAAGGAATTCTGGGGTGTGGATTATTAGATCTACACTAAAAAGGTCTACAATCAATATGTCTACCACTAATGGTAGACATGCATTACTGTAGGTCAACAGGGTCAAAAGGTCGACATAGAATAGGTAGACAGCAGATAAGGTCGACAGAGTCAAAAAGTAAATACGGTCAAAATTTTGACATGGAAATGGTCGACACAAAAAATGTAGTCACAAATTATTATTTTTTGGGGGTGTTTTGTCACTTTTTTTGTCACAAGCAAGCCCCATTAGTGTACCACGTCCCCTCGTATGGCTCACTTTGCTCGCCATGCTTCATGCAAGGTTGCTATTCCCAGTCGTAGTCCATGTAGGACAAGTAGGAAACAGTATGAAAAAAACAAAAACTTATGACAAATGTATGTCATCCATTTTCATGTCAACCTTTTGACAATGTCGAGATTTTGAATGATCTACTTTTTACATGTCGACCTTTTGACCCTGTCGACCGTTAGTGGTCAACCCATTGACTGTAGACCTTTTTTAGTGTAGATCTATAGACCGGATACCAGAATTCTGATCCCACTGCTGTGTGTGAGGAGGAGGGGACACCAGTGGAGAGGTCATCAAATCTGTACATTTAAAAAACAAAACAAAAGTTCAATGAGTGGAAGATAAAAAGTCACCAGGCACCATCTGGACAGCCCTATTAAGTAACTGGCTTAACAAGAACAGTCTGATAAGGCCTTTGGCAATCCACCATTGGTAGTAAACTTAAGCTTTGCAAGCCGATATACCAATAATTTAATAATATGCCCATGACCCCTTACCCAACACTATCCTCCTTTATTTTTACAGTTATTAGAAATGTTAATAAAATTAACATAAACTAATTTCTATAATTCTAAACATCTCACTTGAGTGTGCTTTCTTAGCCATGTACGTAATGTGTCTGTATTAGACTCCATTTCTCCCATTCCTCAACTTTAAGGGCCTTTTAAGAGAAAATCTGTAAGAGTTACTACTAGATGTTGTTATCTAGGGTTTTGTTAAAATGTTCCTCCTGAGGTGGTTCATTGAGACCCTTTTACTTCTAACACTATTACAACATTAATGGCAGTCAATTACCATGATTTAGTACATGGGTAAACCTGTTTCATGCAAAGGATGATATTTACAGTAGCATCCATATGGATATCTGATCATTTCCTTATTTGTATCATGAAAATGCATATGAACTGTTCCACCAATCACACTATTTGAGGAAATCTCTGATGTTTAAGGGCATATTAAATTCAATGATTTTGCTCACATGTCTAGATAATACTGCACAAAAAACATCTAAGCAATGTTTAGAAGCAATAGCATGCCACAGATAAATATTGCACGGGCCACAATAGAATCTTGTGTGTTGTCACGAATCGGCGCCAGGGACCCTGTTTTTGTTCAAAACGCTGCCACTTTCTAGCAGTTCATCACTTACCTGCATGATAGGTTTTCTAGGAATCCTCTGCACTGAAGCAAGTGCCGCCGAGACATGGCATACCCTCCAACATGACCCGCCCCACTAGGTACAAAATGCTCTGTTTCTGGACCTCCCTCTTAATTTATTATTGCCATCACCTGTGAAGAAACAGCTTTCTTATCATTTAACTAGTTCAACACAGGTGATGGCAATCATAAATTAAGAGAGAAGTCCAGAAACAGAGCATTTTGTACCTAGTGGGGCGGGTCATGTTGGAGGGTCTGACATGGACGCAGCCATCTAGCGTCGACTCAGGTGACCGCAAGTCAGACAGTTTGGCTGCAGTCAATCCACAGCTAGGGCACATTATATAAAATCCTTCTTGTGCTTCCTCCAGTGCAACTTCATCCAGTGCCAATGTAATGTCTGCATTTCCTGCATGTATGCCTGTACAGCATTACTCTGAATTTTGGCTCCACACTATCCTATAGTGTTACTGTGCAACTCCTTCAGGAAGTCCTGCTGATTCCTGCTAAGCCTGTGTGTTACTAATCAGCATCAGCCCTCAGCTGTTCCAAATCTGCTGCTAAGTAACCTTCCATTGCAGCTAGTCCAAGCTGCTTCTGTGTTTCCAGTGTTCAAGTCTTCATTCAACAAATTCACCTGCTACTGCTCTCTGGGTCTTTATCCAGCCTCAGCTACCAGCTGTTCCAAGTTTGCTAGTACAGATGTAGCCACTTCATCTCTCTGCATGGTTACATGGGCACACAAGCCGTGCCAAGAGTGCGACTTAATACACCAGGCTGCGACAATTCGCAGCCCCATGTATTCCTATCACATGTGCGTGCATATGCACGCGCGCATTATAGCATACCTACCAACATGACCCTCTCGAGGGACACAATGCTCTGCTTCTGGCCTTTTCTCCTAATGTATGATTGCTGGCACCTGTATTGAACAGGTTAATGGATAAGAAAGGTTTTTCACCACAGGTAATGGTAATTATAAATTAAGAGGAAAGTCCAGGAGCAGAGCATTCTGTCCCTCCTGGAGAGGGTCATGTTGGGAGTATGTTATAGTCACATCCACACTAGTCGCAACAGCTTTGCCACAAATAGGACATCCTGCAGCAAAGCTGAGCGTGGCTACATCTATATTAACCCCTCAATTGTAGCGAGTCCTGTTCCAGTCAGAGCCAAATTTAGGGGTCAGGCCACCCCTATGCACAATGATATTTGATGCCCCCCCCCCTCAAAGCACCACGGGAAGGGGCGTGGCCACAGAATAGTACCAATTCACATTTCACCACACAGTAGTACCCCTTATACACACCAGGAAGAGTCCATTATATATATTGCACCAGGTAGAGCCCGTTATACACCAGGCAGAGCCCCTTTTATGCACACAATGCCAGGTAGAGCCCCCTTTATATACGTTACACCAGGTAGAGCCCCTTATACACATTGCACCAGGCAGCCTCTTATACACATTGCACCAGGTGAGAGAGTGTGAGTGTTTGTGCGTGTGTGTGTGTGTATGTGTGAGAGAGAGACTCACCACCATGCATGCCAGCTCCTATCCCTTGGCTCCCGAATCTTCCTGGCTGCCCAACGTGAAGTGAGTATCAGCGGGGGGAGAGGAGGTATGCGGCTGGCAGGGGGAAAACAGACAGCAGGAGGCAGCCAGTGTGGGTGACCAGCAGTGCAATGTTGCCTGCAGCATTTCTACCCCCGTCCCCTACCCTTACTCCTTGGGGAGTGGCGTCTAGGGCTAACCCACTGGGAGTGTCATCCAAGGCTAAAGCTAACCCCCCAGTTTTCTGGGTGTCAGGATTCCGGTGTCAGTCACATGACCTCTGGCATCCCAACAGCTAATAGTAGTATAATATATCTCTATACATATACACACACACACACACACACACACACACACACACACACACACACACACACACTACATAAATAGGATGGCACACCTATATATATATATATATATATATATATATATGTATAGATAGATAGATAGATAGATATAGATATATATCTACAGCTATATATATGTATATATATATATATATATATTAGAGATGAGCGCCGGAAATTTTTCGGGTTTTGTGTTTTGGTTTTGGGTTCGGTTCCGCGGCCGTGTTTTGGGTTCGACCGCGTTTTGGCAAAACCTCACCGAATTTTTTTTGTCGGATTCGGGTGTGTTTTGGATTCGGGTGTTTTTTTCAAAAAACCCTAAAAAACAGCTTAAATCATAGAATTTGGGGGTAATTTTGATCCCAAAGTATTATTAACCTCAAAAAACATAATTTACACTCATTTTCAGCCTATTCTGAACACATCACACCTCACAATATTATTTTTAGTCCTAAAATTTGCACCGAGGTCGCTGTGTGAGTAAGATAAGCGACCCTAGTGGCCGACACAAACACCGGGCCCATCTAGGAGTGGCACTGCAGTGTCACGCAGGATGTCCCTTCCAAAAAACCCTCCCCAAACAGCACATGACGCAAAGAAAAAAAGAGGCGCAATGAGGTAGCTGTGTGAGTAAGATTAGCGACCCTAGTGGCCGACACAAACACCGGGCCCATCTAGGAGTGGCACTGCAGTGTCACGCAGGATGTCCCTTCCAAAAAACCCTCCCCAAACAGCACATGACGCAAAGAAAAAAAGAGGCGCAATGAGGTAGCTGACTGTGTGAGAAAGATAAGCGACCCTAGTGGCCGACACAAACACCGGGCCCATCTAGGAGTGGCACTGCAGTGTCACGCAGGATGTCCCTTCCAAAAAACCCTCCCCAAACAGCACATGACGCAAAGAAAAAAAGAGGCGCAATGAGGTAGCTGACTGTGTGAGAAAGATAAGCGACCCTAGTGGCCGACACAAACACCGGGCCCATCTAGGAGTGGCACTGCAGTGTCACGCAGGATGTCCCTTCCAAAAAACCCTCCCCAAACAGCACATGACGCAAAGAAAAAAAGAGGCGCAATGAGGTAGCTGTGTGAGTAAGATTAGCGACCCTAGTGGCCGACACAAACACCGGGCCCATCTAGGAGTGGCACTGCAGTGTCACGCAGGATGTCCCTTCCAAAAAACCCTCCCCAAACAGCACATGACGCAAAGAAAAAAAGAGGCGCAATGAGGTAGCTGACTGTGTGAGAAAGATAAGCGACCCTAGTGGCCGACACAAACACCGGGCCCATCTAGGAGTGGCACTGCAGTGTCACGCAGGATGTCCCTTCCAAAAAACCCTCCCCAAACAGCACATGACGCAAAGAAAAAAAGAGGCGCAATGAGGTAGCTGTGTGAGAAAGATAAGCGACCCTAGTGGCCGACACAAACACCGGGCCCATCTAGGAGTGGCACTGCAGTGTCACGCAGGATGTCCCTTCCAAAAAACCCTCCCCAAACAGCACATGACGCAAAGAAAAATAAAAGAAAAAAGAGGTGCAAGATGGAATTGTCCTTGGGCCCTTCCCACCCACCCTTATGTTGTATAAACAAAACAGGACATGCACACTTTAACCAACCCATCATTTCAGTGACAGGGTCTGCCACACGACTGTGACTGAAATGACGGGTTGGTTTGGACCCCCACCAAAAAAGAAGCAATTAATCTCTCCTTGCACAAACTGGCTCTACAGAGGCAAGATGTCCACCTCATCATCATCCTCCGATATATCACCGTGTACATCCCCCTCCTCACAGATTATCAATTCGTCCCCACTGGAATCCACCATGTCAGCTCCCTGTGTACTTTGTGGAGGCAATTGCTGCTGGTCAATGTCTCCGCGGAGGAATTGATTATAATTCATTTTAATGAACATCATCTTCTCCACATTTTCTGGATGTAACCTCGTACGCCGATTGCTGACAAGGTGAGCGGCGGCACTAAACACTCTTTCGGAGTACACACTTGTGGGAGGGCAACTTAGGTAGAATAAAGCCAGTTTGTGCAAGGGCCTCCAAATTGCCTCTTTTTCCTGCCAGTATAAGTACGGACTGTGTGACGTGCCTACTTGGATGCGGTCACTCATATAATCCTCCACCATTCTATCAATGGTGATAGAATCATATGCAGTGACAGTAGACGACATGTCCGTAATGGTTGTCAGGTCCTTCAGTCCGGACCAGATGTCAGCATCAGCAGTCGCTCCAGACTGCCCTGCATCACCGCCAGCGGGTGGGCTCGGAATTCTGAGCCTTTTCCTCGCACCCCCAGTTGCGGGAGAATGTGAAGGAGGAGATGTTGACAGGTCGCGTTCCGCTTGACTTGACAATTTTCTCACCAGCAGGTCTTTGAAACCCAGCAGACTTGTGTGCGCCGGAAAGAGAGATCCAAGGTAGGTTTTAAATCTAGGATCGAGCACGGTGGCCAAAATGTAGTGCTCTGATTTCAACAGATTGACCACCCGTGAATCCTTGTTAAGCGAATTAAGGGCTCCATCCACAAGTCCCACATGCCTAGCGGAATCGCTCTGTCTTAGCTCCTCCTTCAATGTCTCCAGCTTCTTCTGCAAAAGCCTGATGAGGGGAATGACCTGACTCAGGCTGGCAGTGTCTGAACTGACTTCACGTGTGGCAAGTTCAAAAGGTTGCAGAACCTTGCACAACGTTGAAATCATTCTCCACTGCGCTTGAGACAGGTGCATTCCACCTCCTATATCGTGGTCAGTTGTATAGGCTTGAATGGCCTTTTGCTGCTCCTCCAACCTCTGAAGCATATAGAGGGTTGAATTCCACCTCGTTACCACCTCCTGCTTCAGATGATGGCAGGGCAGGTTCAGGCGTTTTTGGTGGTGCTCCAGTCTTCTGTACGTGCTGCCTGTACGCCGAAAGTGTCCCGCAATTTTTCTGGCCACCGACAGCATCTCTTGCACGCCCCTGTCGTTTTTTAAAAAATTCTGCACCACCAAATTCAAGGTATGTGCAAAACATGGGACGTGCTGGAATTTGCCCAGATGTAATGCACGCACAATATTGCTGGCGTTGTCCGATGCCACAAATCCACAGGAGAGTCCAATTGGGGTAAGCCATTCCGCGATGATCTTCCTCAGTTGCCGTAAGAGGTTTTCAGCTGTGTGCGTATTCTGGAAACCGGTGATACAAAGCGTAGCCTGCCTAGGAACGAGTTGGCGTTTGCGAGATGCTGCTACTGGTGCCGCCGCTGCTGTTCTTGCGGCGGGAGTCCATACATCTACCCAGTGGGCTGTCACAGTCATATAGTCCTGACCCTGCCCTGCTCCACTTGTCCACATGTCCGTGGTTAAGTGGACATTGGGTACAGCTGCATTTTTTAGGACACTGGTGACTCTTTTTCTGAGGTCTGTGTACATTTTCGGTATCGCAACCCTAGAGAAATGGAACCTAGATGGTATTTGGTACCGGGGACACAGTACCTCCAACAAGTCTTTAGTTGGCTCTGCAGTAATGATGGATACCGGAACCACGTTTCTCACCACCCAGGATGTCAAGGCCTCAGTTATCCGCTTTGCAGTAGGATGACTGCTGTGATATTTAATCTTCCTCGCAAATGACTGTTGGACAGTCAATTGCTTGGTGGAAGTAGTAAAAGTGGTCTTACGACTTCCTCTCTGGGATGACCATCGACTCCCAGCAGCAACAACAGCAGCGCCAGCAGCAGTAGGCGTTACACGCAAGGATGCATCGGAGGAATCCCAGGCAGGAGAGGAATCGTCAGAATTGCCAGTGACATGGCCTGCAGGACTATTGGCATTCCTGGGGAAGGAGGAAATTGACACTGAGGGAGTTGGTGGGGTGGTTTGCGTGAGCTTGGTTACAAGAGGAAGGGATTTACTGGTCAGTGGAGTGCTTCCGCTGTCACCCAAAGTTTTTGAACTTGTCACTGACTTATTATGAATGCGCTGCAGGTGACGTATAAGGGAGGATGTTCCGAGGTGGTTAACGTCCTTACCCCTACTTATTACAGCTTGACAAAGGGAACACACGGCTTGACACCTGTTGTCCGCATTTCTGGTGAAATACCTCCACACCGAAGAGCTGATTTTTTTGGTATTTTCACCTGGCATGTCAACGGCCATATTCGTCCCACGGACAACAGGTGTCTCCCCGGGTGCCTGACTTAAACAAACCACCTCACCATCAGAATCCTCCTTGTCAATTTCCTCCCCAGCGCCAGCAACACCCATATCCTCCTCATCCTGGTGGACTTCAACACTGACATCTTCAATCTCACTATCAGGAACTGGACTGCGGGTGCTCCTTCCAGCACTTGCAGGGGGCGTGCAAATGGTGGAAGGCGCATGCTCTTCACATCCAGTGTTGGGAAGGTCAGGCATCGCAACCGACACAATTGGACTCTCCTTGTGGATTTGGGATTTCGAAGAACGCACAGTTCTTTGCTGTGCTTTTGCCAGCTTGAGTCGTTTCATTTTTCTAGCGAGAGGCTGAGTGCTTCCATCCTCATGTGAAGCTGAACCACTAGCCATGAACATAGGCCAGGGCCTCAGCCGTTCCTTGCCACTCCGTGTGGTAAATGGCATATTGGCAAGTTTACGCTTCTCCTCCGACAATTTTAGTTTAGGTTTTGGAGTCCTTTTTTTTCTGATATTTGGTGTTTTGGATTTGACATGCTCTGTACTATGACATTGGGCATCGGCCTTGGCAGACGACGTTGCTGGCATTTCATCGTCTCGGCCATGACTAGTGGCAGCAGCTTCAGCACGAGGTGGAAGTGGATCTTGATCTTTCCCTAATTTTGGAACCTCAACTTTTTTGTTCTCCATATTTTATAGGCAGAACTAAAAGGCACCTCAGGTAAACAATGGAGATGGATGGATTGGATACTAGTATACAATTATGGACGGACTGCCACGGTTAGGTGGTATAAAAAAACCACGGTTAGGTGGTATATATTATAATAATAATACAATTATGGATGGACGGACTGCCTGCCGACTGCCGACACAGATGTAGCCACAGCCGTGAACTACCGCACTGTACACTGGTTGATAAAGAGATAGTAGTATACTCGTAACAACTAGTATGACACTATGACGACGGTATAAAGAAAGAAAAAAAAATACCACAGTTAGGTGGTATATATTATAATAATAATACAATTATGGATGGACGGACTGCCTGCCGACTGCCGACACAGAGGTAGCCACAGCCGTGAACTACCGCACTGTACACTGGTTGATAAAGAGATAGTAGTATACTCGTAACAACTAGTATGACACTATGACGACGGTATAAAGAATGAAAAAAAAACCACGGTTAGGTGGTATATATTATAATAATAATACAATTATGGATGGACGGACTGCCTGCCGACTGCCGACACAGAGGTAGCCACAGCCGTGAACTACCGCACTGTACACTGGTTGATAAAGAGATAGTAGTATACTCGTAACAACTAGTATGACACTATGACGACGGTATAAAGAAAGAAAAAAAAATACCACAGTTAGGTGGTATATATTATAATAATAATAATACAATTATGGATGGACGGACTGCCTGCCGACTGCCGACACAGAGGTAGCCACAGCCGTGAACTACCGCACTGTACACTGGTTGATAAAGAGATAGTAGTATACTCGTAACAACTAGTATGACACTATGACGACGGTATAAAGAATGAAAAAAAAACCACGGTTAGGTGGTATATATTATAATAATAATACAATTATGGATGGACGGACTGCCTGCCGACTGCCGACACAGAGGTAGCCACAGCCGTGAACTACCGCACTGTACACTGGTTGATAAAGAGATAGTAGTATACTCGTAACAACTAGTATGACACTATGACGACGGTATAAAGAATGAAAAAAAAACCACGGTTAGGTGGTATATATTATAATAATAATACAATTATGGATGGACGGACTGCCTGCCGACTGCCGACACAGAGGTAGCCACAGCCGTGAACTACCGCACTGTACACTGGTTGATAAAGAGATAGTAGTATACTCGTAACAACTAGTATGACACTATGACGACGGTATAAAGAAAGAAAAAAAAATACCACAGTTAGGTGGTATATATTATAATAATAATACAATTATGGATGGACGGACTGCCTGCCGACTGCCGACACAGAGGTAGCCACAGCCGTGAACTACCGCACTGTACACTGGTTGATAAAGAGATAGTAGTATACTCGTAACAACTAGTATGACACTATGACGACGGTATAAAGAATGAAAAAAAAACCACGGTTAGGTGGTATATATTATAATAATAATACAATTATGGATGGACGGACTGCCTGCCGACTGCCGACACAGAGGTAGCCACAGCCGTGAACTACCGCACTGTACACTGGTTGATAAAGAGATAGTAGTATACTCGTAACAACTAGTATGACACTATGACGACGGTATAAAGAATGAAAAAAAAACCACGGTTAGGTGGTATATATTATAATAATAATACAATTATGGATGGACGGACTGCCTGCCGACTGCCGACACAGAGGTAGCCACAGCCGTGAACTACCGCACTGTACACTGGTTGATAAAGAGATAGTAGTATACTCGTAACAACTAGTATGACACTATGACGACGGTATAAAGAATGAAAAAAAAACCACGGTTAGGTGGTATATATTATAATAATAATACAATTATGGATGGACGGTCTGCCTGCCGACTGCCGACACAGAGGTAGCCACAGCCGTGAACTACCGCACTGTACACTGGTTGATAAAGAGATAGTAGTATACTCGTAACAACTAGTATGACACTATGACGGTATAAAGAATGAAAAAAAAACCACGGTTAGGTGGTATATATTATAATAATAATACAATTATGGATGGACGGACTGCCTGCCGACTGCCGACACAGAGGTAGCCACAGCCGTGAACTACCGCACTGTACACTGGTTGATAAAGAGATAGTAGTATACTCGTAACAACTAGTATGACACTATGACGACGGTATAAAGAAAGAAAAAAAAATACCACGGTTAGGTGGTATATATTGTAATACAATTATGGATGGACGGACTGCCTGCCGAGTTCCGACTGCCGACACAGAGGTAGCCACAGCCGTGAACTACCGCACTGTACTGTGTCTGCTGCTAATATAGACTGGTTGATAAAGAGATAGTATACAATACATACAACAATATACTACTATACTGGTGGTCAGGCACTGGTCACCACTAGTCACACTGGCAGTGGCACTCCTGCAGCAAAAGTGTGCACTGTTTAATTTTAAATTAATATAATATTATGTACTCCTGGGGGCTCCTGCTATAACAACCTGCAGTGCTCCCCAGTCTCCCCCACAATTATTATAAGCTTTGCCTTTTATACATTGATGTGCAGCACACTGGGCTGAGCTGAGTGCACACAGACTGAGTCACACTGTGTGACTGGCTGCTGCTGTGTATCGTTTTTTTTCAGGCAGAGAACGGATATAGCAGAGAACGGATATATTATATTAAAATAAATAAAAGTTAACTAACAACAACTGCACTGGTCACTGTGGTAAACTCTGTCTGACTCTGCACAATCTCTCTCTCTCTTCTAATCTAATTTCTAATGGAGAGGACGCCAGCCACGTCCTCTCCCTATCAATCTCAATGCACGTGTGAAAATGGCGGCGACGCGCGGCTCCTTATATAGAATCCGAGTCTCGCGAGAATCCGACAGCGTCATGATGACGTTCGGGCGCGCTCGGGTTAACCGAGCAAGGCGGGAGGATCCGAGTCTGCTCGGACCCGTGAAAAAAACATGAAGTTCGTGCGGGTTCGGTTTCAGAGAAACCGAACCCGCTCATCTCTAATATATATACATACAGGATACTATATATTTAGCAGGAGGAAACGGTTTAGTGTGTGTGTGTGTGTGTGTGTGTGTGTGTGTATATATATATATATATATATATATATATATATGTCATGCACTCCACAGTATGTAATAAACCAGTCAAATAGTCATTGATAAAGTGATAAAGGGGTCTATGCCGCCAAAACATTGATTGCTGTCAGTGCATAACTAATTATATATATATGTGTCCAATATATATATATATATATCTATCACCAAGACAGCAGCAGCCTAGCACATAGAAACCTTTTCCCATGGCGGCATCTCCCCTGTCCCCAACCTCCCCACCCCCTCTCACCTCAGATCACAGTAGCAGCAGTCTCTCTCCCCCCTTCATCCGCACTCCGATTACAGTGGCGGCTAGCTCTTACACTTCTCCACCCCGCTAGCTGTCTCCCGCCCCCGATCACAGCGGGTCAGTCTCACCAGTTTCTCCCCACCTCACAGTGGGTCAATCTCTCCCCCTTCCCCTGCACTCCAATGCCAACTGGGTCTCCCCTATATTCTCCGCATCCTGATCACAGTAGCGGGCGCCGGGCGACTCTTACCACCACCACAATAACCCCTCCACAAAACACAGTGGCGGGTGGCTGTCTCCCGCCCCCGAGTACATCGACTGCAGTCTCACCAGTTTCTCCCCACCTCACAGCGGGTCAATCTCTCCCCCTTCCCCCGCACTCCAATGGTGATTGGCTCTCGTCCATCTAACCACTCCTCTGGTTTGGGGACGACGACTGCTGTGCCGCCCCCATCAGGTGCCGCCCCTAGGCACGTGCCTAGTGGGAAATCCGGCACTGGTTCCAGTATTCAAGTAACTTTATAGCAATAGGCACGTCTGCTGCTCTAGTTTTGCATTAAAGTATTCTGCCATTCTTGTGGGCAACTACACAGTGTCTGCATTATAATTGTCAGCTATTCCTGTGTGCACCTTCTACACCTTCTGTATTAACTAACCACTCCTGTGTGTAGTGACGATCATTCTGCGCCTACAGTCTCCCGATATACCCGTGTGCTACAACAAGACATCTTGCTCCCATATCCATTTCATAATCCAGTGTGCAGTGTGGCTAATCCACATCTCACCTATGGTCTCAGCCAGTCTCTATTTGCGGCACAGCCATTACATTCATCTGACTTCTATACAGCATCCAGGCTCACTGCTACTCAGTGCCGGACTGGGGCATGAAGGGCCTACCTGGGAAATTAAGTGGTAGGGGCCCATGCTAAAGGGATGAGGCCAACCATTAAAAGGGATGTAGCCTACAGACAACATGGATACTACAGTGAATGGGCTGGGCCCCTTTATAATTTTATATATAGTAAATAGTGATTTAGTGGTAGAGTTCTTGCAGTACAATCTACCACATTATGTATTGTGGTGAAAACACCATAGTCCTGGGAAAGCAATATAATGTAACATATGTATAATGATAAAGCACATGATGGTGATCCGGTCTATATATACTACATTAATGTACTCTACATATGATAGGAATCCCCCCGTGCACACCAGTGTCTAAATCTCAATGAGAACTACATTAGGTCTAATAAAGACCAAATACATGCCGTTGTAAACAAATAGGTTCAGTTATATCATTTATTACCACTGGGATGACATACAGTAAGTATTGACTAGTTGCAAAATTGCAAATCGGGCAATTAACGGCAGACGGTGCATGTGCTGCACACGCAATGCATGTACACGGTGGCTAAATTGTGATTGTATTTTAGAAGAATGTGATTGCAATATGACAGGAAGTGACCGTTCATGGATGTTCACATGGTGTTTGTGGGGAGTGGTTGGAAAAACGCAGGCGGATCATGACCATTTTTGGATTGCGACTAAAAACATGGCGCCGGTGCGACTGCATTGTCATTATTCTGAGTAGCCTTGGGCAACTGCAATTGTCGATGTTGCTCAATTTCTGCGTATGCATCGGAATTCTGGGATTGCCTACGCAGTTTTGCGTTTGAATTGGTGGGCGTTTGTTACCTTTCTGGGCAGCTCTTCACATGCGATTTTTAGCAGAAGCAGGATTGAGAAAATTGCTATTTCTGTCTCAATAGCGATCCAAGTTGAATTAGGCCCATAGTTTACAATATGCTAGATTTTAAAACTTATTTTCACACAATAAAACATTAGCTCTGTTAAACTAACTACTCATTTTGATTGGTCAGGAGAACAAATCTTGGTGTAGTTTTTATAGAAGCAGGCCAAGCACTCATGTTCATCCATGCTCCTGCTCTACAACGTAAACTCACTGAACCTCTAATAGATTTACAAAGTATAATTTGAGTATATGGGGCCTTATTCAGCTCGCATCGCAATCACGAAGCCAACACATCTCCCGGCTTTTTCTGTCAGTGTGTACGCGCAGGTCCCGCTCTGCGTGGGCCGGGAAATGCCTTTGCATCGCGGTGATGCGAACGCCTTTGCCTGATTGCAGGGGCCTTCCCTTATTTTGCTGGGACAGCGATGAATTGCAATTGAATTGCGATTGCATCGCTGGCGCCCATTAGCATGCTGGGCAGCCTTGCCCTGTGCAGGGTGGCCCCCATAAGTAAGTGATAGCACTAGCAGATTCTGCTATTTAGCAGAATCAGATGCTGAAGCTGAATAGGGTCCATGGTCTTGAAACTGACATTAGAGGATCGGTGAGTATCCCACTGGGGATTTCCCATGTATCTCTGTGAGCCAGTCCGGCACTGCCGCTACTTAGCTGAGGATCTCTTGAATGTATGAAGGAGGGACTGCAGTAGATTGGTCCTCTATTTGCTGTGAACAGGGGCAATAAGAATTTATAATTATTGGGTCTGCAACTCGATAATTAGTAAATATGCCCTTTCATGTCTCCCGCAGTGCTAATTGTATTTATTCCCCACCTCAATAGAGAATCAGAAATCTATTATTACATAATGAATTTTCAATTCAGTTCATATCACTTTGATAATGCTGAATATTGAAAGCTTACTAATTTTTTTATTAATGTATAATTCATTGATTGCTGCTTTTAATGTTCATCATAATTATACAATGTTAACAAGTAAGCTAAACACAAAATTAATCGCTTTTGAAATTATACAAAGTTAATGCCTCTGAGGACTACAGGTGCACAAACACAAAAACAAGATCATTTGGAATTGACCTGACAACTGTTTTATGGGGGCTGATTCGGAGTTGGACACAGACACGACTGCTGGGGATACATTAAGATCCCGATGGTTGGCTGTCAAAATACAGATGCTGGGATCAGGGCCAGTTCTAGACCTTGTGACGCCCATGGCGAATGTTTCCTTTGCCGTCCCCCTATATACACTGCACAGTAGTGTCTGTCAGTCACATTACACCACACAGTAGTATCTCTTATACATGCCAGGAAGAGCCCCTGATACATATTACATCAGGTAGAGCCCCTTATACACATTATGCCAGGTAGAGCCCCTTTTATACAAGTTACGTCAGGTAGAGCCCCTTATATGCATTGCGCCAGGCAAAGCCCATTAAACACTTTGTGCCAGGCAGAGCCCCTTACACATGTTATCCCAGGTAGAGCCTCGTATACACATTGCATCAGGTAGAGCCCTTTATACACCTTGTGCCAGGTAGTGCCTTTTATACACATTGCGCCAGGTAGTGCCCCTTGTACACGTTGTACCAGGTAGAACCTCTTATACACATTGCGCCAGGTAGCCCCTTTTAAACATTCACCAGATAACCCCTTATACACATTGCACCAAGTAGCCCATTATACCCATTGCACCTGGTAGTCTCTTATACACATTGCGCCAGGCAGCGCCCCTTATACATATTGTGTCTCGTAGCCCCTTATCAGAGCTGGATTTAGACCTCATGGGCCCCTAGGTAAGTTTTTGGTTTGGGGCCCCCTTCCTCAAACAATCCTTAACACTATATTTTCGTACCTGATTGATACACCATACATTATTTGTCACTTTTCCTCCTTACAGTAATACCCTTTACACATTATCCACACACCATAATGCCCCTTACACATTATGCCTCACACGTAATGTCCCTTACTCAACATACCACACACTGTAATGCCCCTTATACATTATGCCTTACACCATAATGCCCCTTACATACTTCCCAACTTTGCTGTGGCTGCTGGAAGCACATTTGTGTGAGTCAAAGCCGCGCATCCAAATTTAGGGTGTGTGGTTTCACTGCTAGGGGGTGTGACCTAGCAGGAAGTGCCATGATAGTGAGCCACATTTTCATCACTGTAGAAGGATGCCCAGTGCCCTGTGAGCTGCCGGCATGCCCCCTGTCCATCTCTTCAATGAATAGATGCTGTGCACATGTACACTGCAGTCCACAGGTGGGACATGGGGACTGTCTCACTGTAATAAGGACAGTTGGGAGGTATCCCCTTATACAATATGCCACACACACCGTAATGCCTCTAACAGATTATGCCACACACCATAATGACCCTTACACATTATGCCACACACCATGATGCCCCTTACACATTATGCCTCACACCATGATGCCCCTTACGTACCTCCCAACTTTGCTGTGGCTGGTGGAGAGCCATTTGCGCATGCCATAGGTGTTAGGGGGCATTGAAGGTATGGGAGGCATGCCCTTACACAATTTGCCACACACCATAATGCCTTTTACACATTATGCACCACACCATAATGCCTCTTACATGTTATGTTCCACACCATAATGCCCTTTACACATTATGCCACCCACCAAACCCCCTTACATATTATACACTGCACCGTAATGCCCCTTACACATTATGCACTGTACTATAATGCTACTTACACATTATTGCACACCCAGTAATGCCCCATACACATTAGGCACCACACTGTAATGCTCCTTACAGATTATCCCACACACTATAATGCCCCTTACACATATGCACCATGCTGTAATGCCCATTACACTTATGCACCATGCTGTAATGCCCCTTACACATTATGCACTGCATTGTTATACCCACTACAGCAGCCTCATACTTACAAGTCTCAGAGGCTGCTTCCTATCTGAGGACCTTTGTTAACAGATGCCCCACTTCCTTGTGCTGAATCTTTTCTTCCAAGTTGGCACCGGCAAACAGTTCTGGCACCTCCATGAGACTAACTGAGGCTCCACACAGTGCTGTCTGGACTTCATCTGCCAGAATGCTCGGTCACTGCGGGCTGCTCACAGGGATTCTGGAACATGTAGTTTTTGCACTGCTCCTTGCTCTCCCTCGCTTCCCATTACAGTGTGCATTACCATGGGAGATCCGGGAGGCCAACACTTCTGATTCCGGGGCAGGCAGAGAGAAGACAGCAGCTGAGAGTGTCAGTGCTCCCCTGTTTCCCCAGCTTAGCCCTTAGTGATTCCCAGACTCCTCCACTGCCATTCTCAACCATCCTGTCCCTCCTGTCACTGCTGCAGTCCAGGGACCCCTCGATCCTCCCCTGCTTCCAATACCCAAGGGACCGGCCGGATTTGGGGGACCAAGCTACAAGCCCCTAGGGCTTGTGCCTAGGTTGCCTAGCGGTAAATCTGGCCCTGCCTCTTATTCACATTGCACCAGGTAGGAGAGGGAGTGTGTGAGTGTGCCCAACTGCTTGCATAACAAACCCTCTGTCTTTTGCTGCCGTCATGTCTGCATCTTATGCTAATGCGGAGGCTGATTTTCTAAAAACTAAGGTGCTGTCTTGCAGCACCTTGAAGGTGCATTTCTGTCATGGAGCATCTTTAGACACACCATCGGTTGCACCATCGAAACTTGAACTAGCAGTTTTTCCATCTATGGCTTCCTGTACTAGCAGCTGTGCATCTTTGGATTCAATCGCTTTTAGCGACATGCGTGTGACATGCCCAGTACCTTCCAGGTATACCTACTAAAATTCATGGACCCTGTGCCCGATTCTGTACTGTCCCTCTGAGTAGTAGCAAGTGGGCCGCATGTGCTGTGCAACTCAGATGCATGCACAAATTTAGAATATTGGCCAACTGCATGCAGTATCGGCAGCATTGCATCCACCTCTGAATCAAGCCCATCGTGTCCAAATATCAGACTATTCTGTAACTAGTCTATACAGTAGCTTAGAAATTCCCATTCATTTCAGTGGTATTTCTATGTATATATAGTTTATATATTCAAGTGAATGGCATTTTCTCTGAGAGGTTTAACATACTGTATGTGGTGTACTACTTTTAAATTAAACAGAAGCAAATCACTAAATTAATTCATACTTAATGTGGCCGGAGACCCATCCCACACGATAAATTCATGATGCTTTCACCATTATCTAAATTGATGAATCAGCGATAGGAAGTTAAAGTGTTTTAACATGTTATATGTAGTGCACTATGCACAGTTGTAGGATTACATGTTTAAATGTATTTATAATTAAGATGTGTTTAAATGCGCTTACTGTATATGACTGTATAAGGAATGACCATCTTCTGTGAGTATAGGAAATTCAATAAAAAATTGCAATCCTAGCAGTAGGTCTGGCGAATAACAAGATCTTTTGATATTGGTCAGTGCATTCCAGGTGATGTCCTGGATTCTGCCGTTTTCTTGTGGGAAGGTGTTAAGAGGGAAATGACCAAGACTTTGGTTACAGCACTTCATTTGAAATAGCTACTAGGTGGCCTCATGTGTCTGTGCTTTTGGGGAAAGCAGTTTGTTTTCAGTGATTTCCTGTATATTCATTACAAATGCGTGAATGCAGGAGGAAAACAATTTGTTCATTTTCAAGTTGTTCCTGTACCATTTGTTTGTCAAATGTAAACATCATATAAACTACATAGATGCTTTGAATCTGTGTGATCAAAAGAGGGATGTAAATTGCCAGTTCCTGTTTGAGCTGTATTGTATCTTTTGACTATATATAAGGGGCTGTGATCCCTGAGAGAGTTATTTACTCATTGAGTGAACTGCTGTAACCATCTTGTATGCTATACCCTCTGAGCAATGCTTGTAAAGAGGAAGGGTCTTCTTTAAGACTTTTTGCACAATAAACATCTTGCCTTCAAGACGATTGCCTTTCATCTTGCAACAGACACAAATGCGACACACGCAGTCCTATTCTCTGCCTGTCCTGGAGTGAGCCCCAGCGTCTCGAAGATCCACCCTCTGCCAGATACTCTGCAGGGCCTGGTTAATGGTCATTGAAAAGTGGGGGTCAACCTATGCCAGTCAGGAGGTGTGGCAGCAGTGTGACTACGCTTACCCAGCAGTGTGCGGTATTCAGGTGTCAGTGGTAGGAGCAGTAACGGATTTGCAGGGCTGGTGGTAGGATCTGGTGGTGGCAGCAACTAGTGATGAGCGGGTTCGGTTTCTCGGAAACCGAACCCCCCCGAACCTCACCCTTTTTACACGGGTCCGAGCCATACTCGGATTCTCCCGTATGGCTCGGGTAACCCGAGCGCGCCCGAACGTCATCATCCCGCTGTCGGATTCTCGCGAGATTCGGATTCTATATAAGCAGCCGCGCGTCGCCGCCATTTTCACTCGTGCATTGGAAATGTTAGGGAGAGGACGTGGCTGGCGTCCTCTCCGTTATTGTTGAACTTGATTGTGCTGTGCACTATTGCTTAATTGTGGGGAGGGCTGGGGAGCAGCTGTATAATATAGGAGGAGTACAGTGCAGAGTTTTGCTGATCAGTGACCACCAGTTATCCGTTCTCTGCCTGAAAAAAACGCTCCATATCTGTGCTCAGTGTGCTGCATATATCTGTGCTCACACTGCTTAATTGTGGGGACTGGGGAGCAGCTGTATTATATAGCAGGAGTACAGTGCAGAGTTTTGCTGACAGTGACCACCAGTATACGTTGTCTGCCTGAAAAACACTCCATATCTGTGTTCAGTGTGCTGCTTTATTGTGGGGACTGGGGACCACCAGTATAATATTATATAGGAGGAGTACAGTGCAGAGTTTTGCTGACCAGTGACCACCAGTATATAATATATAGCATTACGGTACAGTAGGCCACTGCTGTACCTACCTCTGTGTCGTCATTAAGTATACTATCCATCTACATTCTATACCTGTGGTGCATTTTAGTTTTGCAGTTTGCTGACACAGTGACCACCAGTATACTATATATAGCAGTACGGAAGGCCACTGCTGTACCTACCTCTGTGTCGTCATTAAGTATACTATCCATCTACATTCTATACCTGTGGTGCATTTTAGTTTTGCAGTTTGCTGACACAGTGACCACCAGTATACTATATATAATAGCAGTACGGTACGGAAGGCCACTGCTGTACCTACCTCTGTGTCATCATTAAGTATACTATCCATCTACATTCTATACCTGTGGTACATTTTAGTTTTGCAGTTTGCTGACACAGTGACCACCAGTATACTATATATAATAGCAGTACGGAAGGCCACTGCTGTACCTACCTAGGTGTCGTCATTAAGTATACTATCCATCTACATTCTATACCTGTGGTGCATTTTAGTTTTGCAGTTTGCTGACACAGTGACCACCAGTATACTATATATAGCAGTACGGAAGGCCACTGCTGTACCTACCTCTGTGTCGTCATTAAGTATACTATCCATCTACATTCTATACCTGTGGTGCATTTTAGTTTTGCAGTTTGCTGACACAGTGACCACCAGTATACTATATATAGCAGTACGGAAGGCCACTGCTGTACCTACCTCTGTGTCGTCATTAAGTATATTATCCATCTACATTCTATACCTGTGGTGCATTTTAGTTTTGCAGTTTGCTGACACAGTGACCACCAGTATACTATATATAATAGCAGTACGGTACGGAAGGCCACTGCTGTACCTACCTCTGTGTCGTCATTATGTATACTATCCATCTACATTCTATACCTGTGGTGCATTTTAGTTTTGCAGTTTGCTGACACAGTGACCACCAGTATACTATATATAATAGCAGTACGGAAGGCCACTGCTGTACCTACCTCTGTGTCGTCATTAAGTATACTATCCATCTACATTCTATACCTGTGGTGCATTTTAGTTTTGCAGTTTGCTGACACAGTGACCACCAGTATACTATATATAGCAGTACGGAAGGCCACTGCTGTACCGACCTCTGTGTCGTCATTAAGTATACTATCCATCTACATTCTATACCTGTGGTGCATTTTAGTTTTGAAGTTTGCTGACACAGTGACCACCAGTATACAATATATAATAGCAGTACGGTACAGAAGGCCACTGCTGTACCTACCTCTGTGTCGTCATTAAGTATACTATACATATACATTCTATACCTGTGGTGCATTTTAGTTTTGCAGTTTGCTGACACAGTGACCACCAGTATATATAGCAGTACGGTACGGAAGGCCACTGCTCTACCTACCTCTGTGTCGTCAAGTATACTATCCATCCATACCTGTGGTGCATTTCAGTTGTGCGCAGTATATATAGTAGTAGGCCATTGCTATTGATACTGGCATATAATTCCACACATTTAAAAATGGAGAACAAAAATGTGGAGGTTAAAATAGGGAAAGATCAAGATCCACTTCCACCTTGTGCTGAAGCTGCTGCCACTAGTCATGGCCGAGACGATGAAATGCCATCAACGTCGTCTGCCAAGGCCGATGCCCAATGTCATAGTAGAGAGCATGTAAAATCCCAAAAACAAAAGTTCAGTAAAATGACCCAAAAATCAAAATTAAAAGCGTCTGAGGAGAAGCGTAAACTTGCCAATATGCCATTTACGACACGGAGTGGCAAGGAACGGCTGAGGCCCTGGCCTATGTTCATGGCTAGTGGTTCAGATTCACATGAGGATGGAAGCACTCATCCTCTCGCTAGAAAAATTAAAAGACTTAGGGGTATATGCAATTGCGGTCGAATTCCCGAAATTGTCGAATTTCGGGATTTTTTCGCCCAAAAAAAAAATTCGACAATGCAATTCAGTACTTTCCGACAAAAAAACGGACTTTCAAAATTCGACTTTTTGAAATTCGACTTTTGACAAATTCGACTTTTTTGCAATGATACACATGCTGCAATTCGACCAAAGTCTATTCAATTCAAGTTTGGAAATTCGACAACAGTGCTTTTAGACAGTAAATTCGTCATTTTCAATCCGCCACACTTTGGATGGTAAAACTAATAAAAAAAATTTAAAACATGTTTTTTTTGTGTTTTTTTTTTCTTGGTAATATCATATCTATTTATATTAGAAGGGATTAGGTACTTGGTTTGTCTTTTTTGGAGGCACAAGTATTATTTATATATTTTTAAAAATAATATATATATATTTTTTTGGATGGAATGGTAAAATCCCTGAAAAAAATGGCGTGGGGTCCCCCCTCCAAAGCATAACCAGCCTCGGGCTCTTCGAGCTGGTCCTGGTTCTAAAAATGCGGGGAAAAATTTGACAGGGGATCCCCCGTATTTTTAAAACCAGCACCGGGCTCTGCGCCTGATGCTGGTGCAAAAAATACGGGGGACAAAAAGAGTAGGGGTCCCCCGTATTTTTCACACCAGCATCGGGCTCCACTAGCTGGACAGATAATGCCACAGCCGGGGGTCACTTTTATACAGCGCCCTGCGGCCGTGGCATTAAATATCCAACTAGTCACCCCTGGCCGGGGTACCCTGGGGGAGTGGGGACCCCTTCAATCAAGGGGTCCCCCCCCCAGCCACCCAAGGGCCAGGGGTGAAGCCCGAGGCTGTCCCCCCCATCCAATGGCTGCGGATGGGAGGCTGATAGCCTTGAGTAAAATGACAAGAATATTGTTTTTTCCAGTAGTACTACAAGTCCCAGCAAGCCTCCCCCGCAAGCTGGTACTTGGAGAACCACAAGTACCAGCATGCGGGAGAAAAACGGGCCCGCTGGTACCTGTAGTACTACTGGAAAAAAAATACCCAAATAAAAACAGGAGACAGACACCGTGAAAGTAAAACTTTATTTCATAAGTCGACACACACATACTTACCTATGTTCACACGCCGACATCGGTCCTCTTCTCCAAGTAGAATCCAGGGGCACCTGAAAATAAAAGATAAATATACTCACCTCAGCCATGGTCCAGAGATAAATCCACGTTCTTGGCAAAATAAAAAACCGGACACCCGACCAACGGACTGAAAGGGGTCCCATGTTGACACATGGGACCCCTATCCCCGAATGCAGACAGACCTCTCAGTGACAGCTGTCACAGAAAGGTCTCTAAAGCCAATCAGGAAGCGCAACTTCGTTGCGCTCACCTGATTGGCTGTGCGCTGTCTGAACTCAGACAGCGCATCGCACAGCGCCCTCCATTATATTCAATGGTGGGAACTTTGCGGCTAGCGGTGAGGTCACCCGCCGGTCAGCGGCTGACCGCGGGTAACCCCCCGCAGACAGCAAAGTTCCCACCATTGCAAGTAATGGAGAGGCTTTGCGATGCGCTGTCTGACAGCTCAGACAGCGCACAGCCAATCAGGTGAGCGCCACGGAACTAGCGCTTCCTGATTGGCTGAAGGGACCTCAGTGACAGGAGTCACGTGGTGTCCCGGCATTCGGGGAAAGGGGTCTGATGTGTAAGCATGGGACCCCTTTCAGTCCGGCATGGTACGGGTGTTCGGTTTTTTTTTTGTTAACAAGTACTTGGATTATCTCCCGGACACTGGATTGAGGTGAGTATAATTTTTTTCACAGGTACCCCGGATCGTCGGAGACTGTGGCAGTCGGCGTGTCAACATAAGTAAGTATGTGTGTGTCGGCAGGTGTGTAATAAAGTTTTACTCTCAAGGTGTGTGTGTCCTGTTTTTATTTGGGTATTTTTTTTCCAGTAGTACTACAGGTACCAGCGGGCCCGTTTTTCTCCCGCATGCTGGTACTTGTGGTTCTCCAAGTACCAGCTTGCGAGGGAGGCTTGCTGGGACTTGTAGTACTACTGGAAAAAACAATATTCTTGTCATTTTACTCAAGGCTATCAGCCTCCCATCCGCAGCCATTGGATGGGGGGGACATCCTCGGGCTTCACCCCTGGCCCTTGGGTGGCTGGGGGGGACCCCTTGATTGAAGGGGTCCCCACTCCCCCAGGGTACCACGGCCAGGGGTGACTAGTTGGATATTTAATGCCACGGCCGCAGGGCGCTGTATAAAAGTGACCCCCGGCTGTGGCATTATCTGTCCAGCTAGTGGAGCCCGATGCTGGTGTATAAAATACGGGGGACCCCTACTCTTTTTGTCCCCCGTATTTTTTGCACCAGCATCAGGTGCAGAGCCCGGTGCTGGTTTTAAAATTACGGGGGATCCCCTGTCAATTTTTACCCCGCATTTTTAGAACCAGGACCAGCTCGAAGAGCCCGAGGCTGGTTATGCTTTGGAGGGGGGACCCCACGCCATTTTTTTCCGGGTTTTTCCCGTTTTCTCCCGTTTTTTTAATTTGCGGCAAAATCCGTCAAATCGGCCGTTTTTCGCCCGCGGGACTGTCGAATCCGTTTTTCATTGAATATGGTGAATTCCGGCAGCCACCTGCCGGAATTCACCTGTTGAATTGTGTCGAATTAAAAAACGGCGATAATTTGCCGCGATTCGCCGTGAATTGCATATACCCCTTAAGCTGGCAAAAGCACAGCAAAGAACTGTGCGTTCTTCTAAATCACAAATACCCAAGGAGAGTCCAATTGTGTCGGTTGCGATGCCTGACCTTCCCAACACTGGACGGGAAGAGCTTGCGCCTTCCACCATTTGCACGCCCCCTGCAAGTGCTGGAAGGAGCACCCGCAGTCCAGTTCCTGATAGTCAAATTGAAGATGTCACTGTTGAAGTACACCAGGATGAGGATATGGGTGTTGCTGGCGCTGGGGAGGAAATTGACAAGGAGGATTCTGATGGTGAGGTGGTTTGTTTAAGTCAGACACCCGGGGAGACACCTGTTGTCCATGGGATGAATATGGCCATTGACATGCCTGGTCAAAATACAAAAAAAATCAGCTCTTCGGTGTGGAATTATTTCAACACAAATGCGGACAACAGGTGCCAAGCCGTGTGTTGCCTTTGTCAAGCTGTAATAAGTAGGGGTAAGGACGTTAACCACCTCGGAACATCCTCCCTTATACGTCACCTGCAGCGCATTCATCATAAGTCAGTGACAAGTTCAAAAACTATGGGTGACAGCGGAAGCAGTCCACTGACCACTAAATGCCTTCCTCTTGTAACCAAGCTCCTGCAAACCACACCACCAACTCCCTCAGTGTCAATTTCCTCCTTACCCAGGAAAGCCAATAGTCCTGCAGGCCATGTCACTGGCAAGTCTGACGAGTCCTCTCCTGCCTGGGATTCCTCCGATGCATCCTTGAGTGTAACGCCTACTGCTGCTGGTGCTGCTGTTGTAGCTGCTGGGAGTCGATCGTCATCCCAGAGGGGAAGTCGGAAGACCACTTGTACTACTTCCAGTAAGCAATTGACTGTCCAACAGTCCTTTGCGAGGAAGATGAAATATCATAGCAGTCATCCTGCTGCAAAGCAGATAACTCAGGCCTTGGCAGCCTGGGTGGTGAGAAACGTGGTTCCGGTATCCACCGTTAATTCAGAGCCAACTAGAGACTTGATTGAGGTACTGTGTCCCCGGTACCAAATACCATCTAGGTTCCATTTCTCTAGGCAGGCGATACCGAAAATGTACACAGACCTCAGAAAAAGAGTCACCAGTGTCCTAAAAAATGCAGTTGTACCCAATGTCCACTTAACCACGGACATGTGGACAAGTGGAGCAGGGCAGACTCAGGACTTTATGACTGTGACAGCCCACTGGGTAGATGTATTGCCTCCCGCAGCAAGAACAGCAGCGACGGCACCAGTAGCAGCATCTCGCAAATGCCAACTCGTTCCTAGGCAGGCTACGCTTTGTATCACCGCTTTCCAGAAGAGGCACACAGCTGACAACCTCTTACGGGAACTAAGGAAGATCATCGCAGAATGGCTTACCCCAATTGGACTCTCCTGGGGATTTGTGACATCGGACAACGCCAGCAATATTGTGCGTGCATTACATCTGGGCAAATTCCAGCACGTCCCATGTTTTGCACATACTATGAATTTGGTGGTGCAGAATTATTTAAAAAACGACAGGGGCGTGCAAGAGATGCTGTCGGTGGCCCGAAGAATTGCGGGCCACTTTCGGCATTCAGCCACCGCGTACAGAAGACTGGAGCACCAGCAAACATTCCTGAACCTGCCTTGCCATCATCTGAAGCAAGAGGTGGTAACGAGGTGGAATTCAACCCTCTATATTCTTCAGAGGATGGAGGAGCAGCAAAAGGCCATTCAAGCCTATACATCTGCCCACGATATAGGCAAAGGAGGGGGAATGCACCTGACTCAAGCGCAGTGGAGAATGATTTCAACGTTGTGCAAGGTTCTGCAACCCTTTGAACTTGCCACACATGAAGTCAGTTCAGACACTGCCAGCCTGAGTCAGGTCATTCCCCTCATCAGGCTTTTGCAGAAGAAGCTGGAGACATTGAAGGAGGAGCTAAAACAGAGCGATTCCGCTAGGCATGTGGGACTTGTGGATGGAGCCCTTAATTCGCTTAACCAGGATTCACGGGTGGTCAATCTGTTGAAATCAGAGCACTACATTTTGGCCACCGTGCTCGATCCTAGATTTAAAAGCTACGTTGTATCTCTCTTTCCGGCAGACACAAGTCTGCAGAGGTTCAAAGACCTGCTGGTGAGAAAATTGTCAAGTCAAGCGGAACGTGACCCGTCAACATCTCCTCCTTCACATTCTCCCGCAACTGGGGGTGCGAGGAAAAGGCTAAGAATTCCGAGCCCACCCGCTGGCGGTGATGCAGAGCAGTCTGGAGCGAGTGCTGACATCTGGTCCGGACTGAAGGACCTGCCAACGATTACTGACATGTCGTCTACTGTCACTGCATATGATTCTCTCACCATTGAAAGAATGGTGGAGGATTATATTAGTGACTGCATCCAAGTAGGCACGTCAGACAGTCCGTACGTATACTGGCAGGAAAAAGAGGCAATTTGGAGGCCCTTGCACAAACTGGCTTTATTCTACCTAAGTTGCCCTCCCTCCAGTGTGTACTCCGAAAGAGTGTTTAGTGCAGCCGCTCACCTTGTCAGCAATCGGCGTACGAGGTTACTTCCAGAAAATGTGGAGAAGATGATGTTCATCAAAATGAATTATAATCAATTCCTCCGTGGAGACATTCACCAGCAGCAATTGCCTCCACAAAGTACACAGGGACCTGAGATGGTGGATTCCAGTGGGGACGAATTAATAATCTGTGAGGAGGGGGATGTACACAGTGAAAGGGGTGAGGAATCGGAGGATGATGATGAGGTGGACATCTTGCCTCTGTAGAGCCAGTTTGTACAAGGAGAGATTGATTGCTTCTTTTTTTGGTGGGGGCCCAAACCAACCAGTCATTTCAGTCACAGTCGTGTGGCAGACCCTGTCGCTGAAATGATGAGTTCGTTAAAGTGTGCATGTCCTGTTTATACAACATAAGGGTGGGTGGGAGGGCCCAAGGACAATTCCATCTTGCACCTCTTTTTTCTTTAATTTTTCCATGCATCATGTGCTGTTTGGGGACAATTTTTTTGAAGTGCCATCCTGCCTGACACTGCAGTGCCACTCCTAGATGGGCCAGGTGTTTGTGTCGGCCACTTGTGTCGCTTAGCTTAGTCACACAGCGACCTTGGTGCGCCTCTTTTTTTCTTTGCATCATGTGCTGTTTGGGGACAATTTTTTTGAAGTGCTATCCTGCCTGACACTGCAGTGCCACTCCTAGATGGGCCAGGTGTTTGTGTCGGCCACTTGTGTCCCTTAGCTTAGTCACACTGCGACCTTGGTGCGCCTCTTTTTTTCTTTGCATCATGTGCTGTTTGCAGACAATTTTTTTGAAGTACCATCCTGCCTGACACTGCAGTGCCACTCCTAGATGGGCCAGGTGTTTGTGTCGGCCACTTGTGTCGCTTAGCTTAGTCACACAGCGACCTTGGTGCACCTCTTTTTTTCTTTGCATCATGTTCTGTTTGGAGACAATTATTTTGAAGTGCCATCCTGCCTGACACTGCAGTGCCACTCCTAGATGGGCCAGGTGTTTGTGTCGGCCACTTGTGTCCCTTAGCTTAGTCACACAGCCACCTTGGTGCGCCTCTTTTTTTCTTTGCATCATGTGCTGTTTGGGGACTATTTTTTTGAAGGGCCATCCTGCCTGACACTGCAGTGCCACTCCTAGATGCGCCAGGTGTTTGTGTCGGCCACTTGTGTCGCTTAGCTTAGTCACACAGCGACCTTGGTGCACCTCTTTTTTTCTTTGCATCATGTGCTGTTTGCAGACAATTTTTTTGAAGTGCCATCCTGCCTGACACTGCAGTGCCACTCCTAGATGGGCCAGGTGTTTGTGTCGGCCACTTGTGTCCCTTAGCTTAGTCACACAGCGACCTTGGTGCGCCTCTTTTTTTCTTTGCATCATGTGCTGTTTGGGGACAATTTTTTTGAAGTGCCATCCTGCCTGACACTGCAGTGCCACTCCTAGATGGGCCAGGTGTTTGTGTCGGCCACTTGTGTTGCTTAGCTTAGTCACACAGCGACCTTGGTGCGCCTCTTTTTTTCTTTGCATCATGTGCTGTTTGGAGACAATTTTTTTGAAGTGCCATCCTGCCTGACACTGCAGTGCCACTCCTAGATTGGCCAGGTGTTTGTGTTGGCCACTTGTGTCCCTTAGCTTAGTCACACAGCGACCTTGGTGCGCCTCTTTTTTTCTTTGCATCATGTGCTGTTTGGGGACAATTTTTTTGAAGTGCCATCCTGCCTGACACTGCAGTGCCACTCCTAGATGGGCCAGGTGTTTGTGTCGGCCACTTGTGTCGCTTAGCTTAGTCACACAGCGACCTTGGTGCGCCTCTTTTTTTCTTTGCATCATGTGCTGTTTGGGGACAATTTTTTTGAAGTGCCATCCTGCCTGACACTGCAGTGCCACTCCTAGATGGGCCAGGTGTTTGTGTCGGCCACTTGTGTCGCTTAGCTTAGTCACACAGCGACCTTGGTGCGCCTCTTTTTTTCTTTGCATCATGTGCTGTTTGGAGACAATTTTTTTGAAGTGCCATCCTGCCTGACACTGCAGTGCCACTCCTAGATGGGCCAGGTGTTTGTGTTGGCCACTTGTGTCCCTTAGCTTAGTCACACAGCGACCTTGGTGCGCCTCTTTTTTTCTTTGCATCATGTGCTGTTTGGGGACAATTTTTTTGAAGTGCCATCCTGCCTGACACTGCAGTGCCACTCCTAGATGGGCCAGGTGTTTGTGTCGGCCACTTGTGTCGCTTAGCTTAGTCACACAGCGACCTTGGTGCGCCTCTTTTTTTCTTTGCATCATGTGCTGTTTGGGGACTATTTTTTTGAAGTGCCACCCTGCCTGACACTGCAGTGCCACTCCTAGATGGGCCAGGTGTCTGTGTCGGCCACTTGTGTCGCTTAGCTTAGCCATCCAGCGACCTCGGTGCAAATTTTAGGACTAAAAATAATATTGTGAGGTGTTCAGAATAGACTGGAAATGAGTGGAAATTATGGTTATTGAGGTTAATAAAACTATGGGATCAAAATGACCCCCAAATTCTATGATTTAAGCTGTTTTTTAGGGTTTTTTGTAAAAAACACCCGAATCAAAAACACACCCGAATCCGACAAAAATTTTTCGGTGAGGTTTTGCCAAAACGCGTCCGAATCCAAAACACGGCCGTGGAACCGAATCCAAAACCAAAACACAAAACCCGAAAAATGTCCGGTGCACATCACTAGCAGCAACATACTTACCCACTGCGCATCCGGTCAAGTTTAGATAATCTGACTTTATCATATGTCCAGATTGATGTAAAAATTAGTCCTTGATTTAATAAAAAAAAAATTCTCTGACTTTCCAAACTCCTTCCAGTTCCTCTGCTAAGCTCATCTGTTAGTTCATTATAAGTTCTGCCTCTCAGATATGCCCTCTTGCTGAAAAACCAAACCTGCCCTTTATGCCAACCCGTAACATGCTGCTTGAGTTAGATTTAAACTACACATAAGCAAAGTTGTTCTATAAAGAAAATATACCTGTAGCTGGTCAGCACAAGCCTAGCGTCTGTATAAGGGAAAAAGTGCATGTAGTCCCCATCCTTCAGAGTACCTACCTCCTCTGAGCTGATAGTGATAGGATTCTTTCTGACCCCATATTATGTAATGAACAGCAATGAAACCAATTGTGTAGTGTCAACTTTACCACCCTGGATGTAACAGTGTAATAAATAATGTACATGTCCCCATTATACCAAAATAGTTTATACTGTATTAGTCACATACACACAATTAAAGTATATTTTCATTCAATAAAAGCCCTGAAATGTTTGTTTTCGATTTTATTAAAAAATACAGAAAACTTTTGTTCTTAATCAGTTATAATCAAAAGGAAAAATAAAATCTTGAGCCATCATAGTCCAAAGGGGGAAAAAAAGAAAGAAAAAGCCTTATACAAAATTACACATTAACTTACTGACGCTGCCCATCAGCAAGTGTAGGGAAGCTTTAGGAACCTGTGCCCATTATACTGAGGCACATAGGGTGGCAAAGTTGCCATACAGGGGGCTGGGCAGCATTCCAGTATTTGACTGCAGTACTCTTAGTCTATGGGGGAATACACTCTTATTTTTGTTTGTTTTTGCAGCCACCCTCATATATGGTCACATGCCCTGTGCTGCCCAGCTTGTGGCTGGTTTTCACATGACAAGGGAACCCCACACTCTTGTCTGTGTACCAATATAACTGGTTATGTAAGAGCTGCTCAGCTTGCTATTTATTTATTACCTGACCTAGCTCATTACAGTGGGCTCATTCATTTCAATGGGGTTTCTAAATGTAGGGCACATATCGGAAACAGCATTAAAATCCATTGGTAAAAACTTGTACTGTAGATTTTTAAAACATTTCTGGTGAAATAATTTTCGATAAATTGAAAGAGACCACTACAAATTAAGTGAAAAAGAAAGAAAATATATGTTAAACAGATTTCTAGAGATTTGAATAGATTTTGATACATTTTAAGTTTTTTATATTCCCTTCACAATGTCACTTCTTAAGTTTTACATTCTACACCAGATTAGGCTAGGTGGATGAGTTACAGTACTTATTCCGTGAGCAAATTTACAGGTCACTATCAGCATTTTCATTAAATGCTATCCCTTTGACCATATTTTCTGTATGGAAAATGGCTATTATCACTCAATCTCTACTGCATACAAAATTAAATGAGTTTTCATTAACCAAATAAAAAGCCTTTTTATTATTTCAATTAGAATGAAGAAGAAATGCATAAAATATTATCTAATGAATCGGCTATTTATGAAAATGTCAGCTTTAATGTTAACACAGAAAGCATTTAAAAATCGTACTTTGATAAATAGATTGCTTGATATATTAAACAAGAAATTATTTCTCGTCCACAAGGACAACTGTTTGAGAATTACAGGCTTACACAACAGAGCCAAATATAGTGGCCAGTGTACAAAACCTCAATACTTTTGTGAAGCATTCAAAATATAAGAAATAATCCCTTGTTCAGTTGGTCAGGATTGGGTATGCTTGGATTGTGCTGGGGAACCCAGTGGTCAGCATATCGACCACCGGATCCCGGCAGCAGAATGCCAGCGGAGGGGGTGGGGGAGGGAGCCTGCGCAACGAAGCCCCTTGCGGGCTCGGTTACTAGAATTTAAAGCAAATCTTGATCCTTATGTGGTTAATATAAAGGATAAAACTCCTCCACTGTGATGCTGTAACACAGTAAATAAAGCAAGATTGCCCTTGCGCATGCTTTATAGAAATCTGTGTGGCCATCTTGGTGGGCATGAAGCTTCCCTGGAAGACAGGAAGACTGGAGTCTGTACAGTTTTGCACTCCTCTGTCAGATTCGGAGAAGTGGATGTCTCCAACCCTGTGTGTGGCCCTTGTGGAGCTGGACTGGCGGAGTGTTGAAAGAGAGGCGGTCTTATATAATTCTTTCACATTCAAGAATGTGAGAAACAACTGGGACTTAAGAGCAGAAGACAGGATGGTGAAGACCCAGAGCAGGTGCGAGCAGTCTAACCCGCTGGTGGTATTCTCTAGGGGACCCCGGCAAGGAGGTTTAGGCTTTGTGGCACCCGATGGGCAGGTTGTGGTCCCCTGTCTGGGTCACCCGAAGCTAGTACTGTTAAATATCTGTGGTTTTTGAAACTGAGACTGTGAGTAATTGGTATTATTAGACTGGAACCGATTAATTGTGTTATCTGACTGGAACCAGTGGTTGGCAATATCAGACTGGATCCAATGGTTGGCAATATCGGACTGGAATAGATGGTTGGTAATATCAGACTGGAACTGATAGTTGGTATTATTGGACTGGAACCAATGGTTTGTATTATCAGACTGGAAACAATGAATGGTAATATTGGCCTGGAACCAATGGTTGGTAATATCGGACTGGAACCAATGGTTGGTAGTATCAGACTGGAACCAATGGTTGGTAATATCAGAGGTTATATCGGACTGGAACTGATGATTGGTAGTATTGGACTGGAACCGATGGTTGGTAATATCAGACTGGAACCAATGGTTGGTAATATCTGCAACCACAGAGCTAAGGTCAATGTATCAAGGATGCCAACTAATTCTCTGGGGAGCGGAGGCATGAGCTCACACACAGAGCTGTGTGACTTATGACACTGGCCACCAGAACACAGCAAGCGAACAGCAAACCTGGGCGTTATATACCTGTGGGAGCATATGAATTGGCTGAAAGCATCAGTTGCTGCCCAAACTGGACATAATTGGCTGAACCTAAATCACATGATCAGGAACAAGATGGCAATTTCCAACCCGTTGGCCTACCAGAGACTAGACCCTGAAATCTGCCAGGCTCCTCAAGATGAAGCTGCACCCTGTCCATGCACAGCTGGCTGCATTCCACACCTCCACCTTCCCCAGCGCTTACCACCGCAGCACTTACCAGTTCCTCCAGAGATCATAAACAGTGCGCCGTCCTGCCGCAGCAGCCAGATGGGTAAGCATTGGGGTTTCTGTCTGAGGTCTCAGGCTCTGGCTTTGACATCCTCTTTCATCACCCCCTTCACTACAAGCATCTCCATGTTGCACAAATATATAATTTCAGCTTTTCTGTACCAACCCCCAAAGCAATTTGGCTAAACACTTGAAAAAGCATCAACATGTCACTTGACTTTATCTTAGCCTTCTTAGAAGAAACACTAGTAAAAGTTCCTTTACTGACAGCACAGCCCAAGCATCAGTATCTCTTTTCACACTTGTGGTTTTAAATCTTGCAAAGTCTCTTTGCCTATCTTGGTTTTCCATTCACTCCAAACAGACTGTAGTTTCGACTTCTGGGTATCTTGACTGCAATGTTTTCTAATTTTTCATCAGACCTCTTGGGTGGTTTGCCAATATTTGACTTTGCAGAAGATGCCCTTTGTGGTTAAACTTCCATGCTGAATGTCTCTGACACAGATAAAGTATATATCCAGTTCCAATGACACACACTTGCTCTTGCATATAAACTTCCAATGTTTTTTCAACTTGTGCTATTTCTTTAGACCTGACTTGCTTTTTGGCATTTGGATTCCATAATCTGTAGCTTTTGCTTTCAACAGCCAAGCATGATGCACTTCATTGATTTTGAACCCAGCTTTCATCTTTTTTGGTATATGCACAAAGTGCCTGATTCATGTTTGTAAGTGAAGCAAAAAAGCAAGCAACTGGGCAAAACCATATTGCACAGCAGGTGGGGTATATGTAACATGTGCATAGAGATTAAGAATTGTATGGGGTGTGTTCAAACTGAAATCAAAATTAAAATTAATTAATAAAGCTGCCCAGTATTTGTGGGCAACATGCAACAGCAGTCAGAATTTACCTGCATTGAAAAAATATAACCCATCCAAATCTAAATCTCTTGTGCAGTGCAACATGATTTTGCCAAGTTGTTTGCTTTTTTGCTTTACTTACAAACATGAATCAGGACCATAGGCTGTACTTCCAAAAGTTCTAAAATGTTTTACACTTGGTTTTCTCTTTGACCATGTTTCAATAGGTGTTATGTACTTTAAGGCACCTGTAGGAGAAATGTTCTTAAGATAAACTGCTGTGGATATGGCTTCTGCCCAAAACTGCTTGTCTAGGCCTGTGTCCTTTAGCACATATCTTGCTCTCACTACTAGGGTACGCAGTGGTCAATGTTTGCTCTGTTCCATAGTTTCTTAAGAATTGTTCCACCTTTCTGTTGAAATATTCTCTACTGTTATATGATCTCGGAGTTTTGGATCTGTAACCTGCCAAGATTTTCTACAAGTCTCTTGTGAGCTGCAATCTTTTTTGTCACTTCAGATTCTGTTCTGACGATGTCCACATGTGTCATTGTTGTGAAGTCATCTATAAACTTAAGAAAGTATCTTTATCCACTGATTTTACTTCCATTGGACCGCACACATCTGAATGTACTATCCCAAGTGGTTTTGTAGTTCTGTCTGTTGATTTGGGAAATAGTTGATTACTTTGTTTCCCTATTATGCAGCTCTCACATAAGGGTTTCTGTGTTAGTCACTGATATTATTGTGACTATCCCATTCTGCACCTTCTGAGCACTGTCATATCCAAGGTAAACAAACCTTCTATGACAGAGTTCCAGTGACTGACTCAGTTGTCATGATTGCATTAATGGTGCTGTGTATCAAGGATGTACAATTGCTGCATCTTATACCTGTAACTATGACAATCCCTTTTACGTTTTGCACACCATCTTTTCTATGGCGAAGTGAACTCTGTGGTCTTTGTTCTAGAACACTGATGGCTATAAGATTTGTTCCATCTCTGGTACCTAATGCTTGTCTTGTATCTCTGTGATTTTTGTTCTTGTCCTAATTTTTTAAGCAAGCTTTAATTGTTCCAACTTTTGTAGCTGTAAGTACTTAGTTGCCAATCCCTTTAATGGTGATAGGGTCACATATGGTTAATGTGGTGAACTATTATTTATTTCAGCTGAAATGCCTTGTTGTGCCTGAATCATTATACCAGCAATCTTCCCTGCAGATATCTGTGACACTCAGTACTGACTGATCTTTGCTGTTGCATGTCTTGCTTTGCATAGGATTCACATTATTTTGCTTGCACTTAAATGCTTTATGACCAATTATAGAACTTGAATTTTCTGAACTTTTTATTATTTGCAATGCAGTAATCTCAGCTCTTGAATCCCAGACACATGTACTTGAAACTATAATAACTTTGCTGTGACTATGTCAGTGTTTTTGCTGCATTTGCTTCCAACACCATAGCTAAGAAGTCAAACTTAGGCATTAAGTTATTTAACATTGCTGTACCAATCGCTTCATCACTTACTTACACTCCAACAGACGTTAGTTGCTGCAAAACAGATATCATTACGGCTACTGCTTCATATCATACTGCTGCATTCACTCAATTTTGTGTTATATAATACATGTCTTAATTGTATTCTTCTCATGAAACCTCCATCTTGATATGCTGCCTGTTGTGCTGTCCACGTGTCTTTAGCTGATCTCTTTCAATGTATAACAGAGTACACATTATGCTCCATACCTAAACTGGTACCCATGGCTCTCTTTACATTGTCTGGGGTTGGACTGTCTCTGGGGCATACTGTCACTTTCCAGAATCTATCACACTTGCTCCTATTCAGAATGGGGAGTATACTTTTATAGTTTTATTCTGCAACTTAATTACTAAGGGTTCCAGGAGAGTCACAGTGACAGTCAGCATTGGACTGGAACTCTCTAGTTATAGGTAACTAATCTTTGTTTTGGAATCTCCTCCATAGTGGACCGGGGCTGGATGCTTAGTATTCTGGGCTGTTACAGAATGAAAGGTTAGGGACAGTTGTTTCTCTTAATTTTATTTTGTTTTTCACAACTCACAGGCAGTATAACTCCCACTGCATGCAGTTTCTGCTATCTCACCTGTCTGAACCACATCTTTTTGTTTTAAATAATAGGCAGCAGTTTGCCATGTAATTTGCAAGTTTTAGATCAAGCTGTTTTGATTAATTTGTATTTGGCAGTTTGGCATTACGTACATTGGGGCTGATTCAGAAGTGAGCGCAAATGGCACTGCCACTGAGTCTTTGTACATGGCGCCATGCAGAAATATGCAAAAGCCACAGGAGATATCTTTAATAAAAACATAGATTGTTTTTACTTCTGTGATCCGGCAGCCCTGGCACATGTGCAATCCGAAACCATTAGTCAAATCAAATCTGGGCTGTGTGGAGGACTGAAGCAGAGCCATTGTACAGTTTTCAAAGCGCACATCACAAAGCATGAAAGTCTCTGGTCTCAGCAAACAACGCATGAGTAAAGGGCCCCATACACTACAACGATATGTCTGAGGCTGAAGTCGGAGGTGATTTCCCTTGAACTCTCCCGGGAGCTTCCCGGGAGTGGTTCCATACGATTTGGTACATTTTGCGTGCAATATATCTTATGTGATCCCAGCCATGCCTGCGGGAACCGACATATCACGAGTGCAGCACTAATGATCTAGGGGAGCCGATCCGACCCTCACGGGAACATGCATCTGATCGGAAACACATCCAAAATGCCCGATTTCACCCGATATATCGACCCGAATGCCCAAAATTGGATGAAATCGGGCATTATCGTTTTAGTGTATGGGGCCCTTAAGTCTGCCCCTATAGTTCAATGTCCATAAATGTGCAAGATTCTGCTTCATAGAGTGTATTGATACTATGATTAATATATCTAAAATACAGTCTGTAAATCAGGACACACATATACGTTATGCTTGTGTTGAAAAAAAAAAAAGACTCACATAAGGGTATTAACTCATAATCCTTAATAAATTTAAAAAATATACTAAGACACAATGTATTGTTTTAATCAGAAAAGCTGCAAATATACTTTAATACCATAAAATGCTTATGTGTTTGCTAATACATTTTTATCATTGTATTTTCCACATATCAATAATATATGGTAAAACTGAGCTTTGTAGTAAGACAGGCTTCTTGCAAGCTCTGGGTTGATGTCTCTAGGGCTATGCAAGATTACCCTCTACTCTTGCATTATTCTGGTTTTAAGTCCTTTTTGTAAATATATGGAAGCAACTATTGAGCGCTAACACTTGATGAAATAGAGGGCATTTTTGTTTTCGTTGCCGGATTAGAGAACCCCCTTGGGCATTGTAAAATTGTTAACATTTAGGAAATTAAATTAAAAAAGAGAAAGGAACAGGTATACAAGGAGGTTTTGCTGCTCCCTTGTACACACTGTTGCTTTTATCTTCTCATACTATTTATTTTATACATTTTATTTAATAAAATAGTGCAAATTGAGCATGTACTATAACCAGTGGTCACTCCCCTGCTAAAACATCAACCTTATCTGGCTTCTAGGGGCTGAAAAAACACTGCAAAGGCAGGCGGCTACCCACCGTGTTTCGTTACATGCAGTCGCCACTGCCCACACCGCAAACATCCAGACATGCCTGCAGTGTCTGGACCACGCCCCCAATGCCAGTGCAACGCCTCAACCGGCCCGCAAACGCCTCTGCCTGTCAATCAGGCAGAGGCATTCACAGAAGTGAGATGCTTTCGTGCACACTTAAAAGGGCTTCAGCATGCGAACGCTGCCGCAGCAGCATTACATGCTGAATTAGGCCCTAAAGGGAGCTTTTCAGTGTTGTTAACAAACCAAAAAAGTTAGCAATTGGGCAAAACCATGTTACACTGCAGTGCGGGCAGATGTAACGTGCAGAGATTTATATTTGGGTGGGTTATATTGTTTCTGTGCATGGTAAATACTGGCTGCTTTTTACACACCCCACCCAAGTCTAAATCTCCCTGCACATGTTACATCTGCCCCACCTGCAGTGCAACATAGTTTTTCCCATTAGTGTGCTTTTTTGGTTTTCTGACAAACCAGAATAAGGCCCTTAATGCACACTGATTGTGATCACAGTCACAAATCTGCGGAGACCTCTAGACAAACTCACAATCTCATCCGTGATTATACAGCCTCATTGCAAATCTAGGGGGTTATACATATGCAGCATGCCTGTATTTTGTGTGTGACTGCGACTTTATTTGCATACAAAATGCTATGGGTTTTTTTTCTGGAAGACACTGTAACGTGGCATTTCGGATGCAGATACAGCCGCAATTACACACAGAATGGGTCCTGTGGCATAGGACACAGGCTGGTATCAGACTGTCATTGATTGACTGACTGATGCCGTTTTAGAGGCGGTGACGAGCTCCATTTGGAAAAACAGAGGTGTGTCTCCGCCATTTAGGGGGTGAGTAGAGGCCAGCGATTTCAGTGAGAGGACGGAGTTTTTCTGGCCTCTGTGACAGGCGTCTAGCGCCACACCTTGGGTGCCGTAAGCCACCCGATGGTGGGTACTTTCATCTGATGCTGCATTCTAGGATGCAGCTCGGAACACTAGTGCAGCAGGAGGCGTCTGCATGTAATAGACACCTCCTGCTGCATTTACATACAGCTCTACCACCAAGGAAGAAGCAGTGATAGCAAATCCGACCGCACCTGATGCCCTCTCAGTCATTTATATCATGGTCTATGGTTTTATGCGTATAAACAATGAGATACACTAATAAAAAATATGTGAATACTGGATATGCCTATGTATACTTTCCCTGGTGTAGTTTACAACACCAGCCAAACAACATTATAATCAGGTTAGACACTTTCTTAGCCATTTGAAGTACTTAACATATTCACTTATAGTCAATTGCCAAATTTAACAATGGACTCTACACTGTGCCAACTGCCCAGTATGGCTTACAAATTATACATAATGGGACAAACGTAATCCAAAGTTAGCAGGTAAAATGCTGAAGGAACAAAGACACTAAGGTCAGGACAGGCAGCAAATAATGGTGATCAGGAACAATGTGACATTTTAGTATCAGTATTCCAATAAATAATAACAGAGAAGGTAGTAAGCAAAGAGCATAATGGCATCTAATGAGCGGTTACTTTACAGTAATATATGCGGGGAAGCACAGGCACGAGACTTGGCGAGGACCAGAAGAAACCCAGAATTGGCGGTGTCTGCTACTAAGAAGATGACGGATGGGAAAATAGCTTACTTTTGCTTGACCATTTTGGACAGTGAAACCATGCACACAATGTACTAATGAGCAGTTTTGGACAACTTGTAATGGATGTTTATTTAATGAAATTAACAACAGAGCAAGGATTTAATTGAATTTAAACATTATTATCACAAGCGCTTAAACTTCTATTTAGTGTATGCATTGTCAATCTGAACTTTGACATACGTTATGATGATGTGACTCAAGAGCAACAGTAGCTAAAATGAGAGTGGGTATTCCAGTCCCACACATCAATCTGAATAGATGGAATGTACTCAGTACTACCGTAGATACTTAGATAAATGTGGAAAGAAAGGAAAAATAGGACATAGAAAGGAAAAGGTAATGGAGAGGATCTACTGTAATATATCAGATTAATCAGTGGTCAATACATAAATTAAAATACATAAATAAAATAAAGAATAATTATATTAAACTATATACTAATATTAATTTATTGCTAACCTTAAATGCTAGTACAATGCACAGATTTACTGCCACTGAGTATGATGCCTTCAGAGGTCAGAGACAATTTGACTGTATTGATAAAATAGAAATAACTCCAAATAGTTACTACCAGCAATTGATTCGGAGTTGGAGGCTAAACAAAAAAGGATATCCGAATGATAGGTTGATAGTCAATAGGTTGACCCCAAATGGTTGGCATATATTAGATCGACAGGTAGAAAAGGCTGAAATGGTCAAGGATCGACATGTAAAAGGATACAGCACGAAAGGTCAACAGGTCCAAAAGGTGGATATGACAATGGTCAACCCAAGTTTTTTTACATTTTTCTTTTACTTTTTCATACTTTACCATCCACTTGGTCTACAATTGGGAATGGGAACCTGTGCCGAGCACTGCGGTAGCGGAGCGAGGCACCTTGCCATCAGGGTATGAGGTACACTACCGAGTTTTTTAGTAAGGCATATGTAAAATAAAAAAAAACTTGTGTTGACAATTTCCATGCCGACCTTTGGACCCTGTCAACCTTTACTGCTATTGACCTTTTGACCCTGTTGACCTTTTGACCATGTTGACCTTTTCTATGTAGACCATTTTGGGTCAACCTATTGACTGTAGACCTTTTTATTATAGATCTAATCAACCAAACATGCAACAACAGTAGGTAACTTTGCACCTTGGTAAAACCATGCAACACTGCAGGTGAGGTTGATTTAACATATGTAAGGAGATTTACATTGAGAGGGGTGTGTACAATCTTAAATCTAAATTACAATATAAAATTAAATCTGTCTACAATACATGCAAATGCCAGCATGTTCCCCACATGCAAAAATAATACATGTATATGCACTCCTTGCATTGCAGCATGGCTTGTTCTAGATACGAAGGGTCTTATACAGAGATTTCCGAAAACCTGATGTTTAAGTAAATCAACAATGTTTTTTTTAAACCTCAGGATTACTCAGATGTCCATTGGTCATGCAGGGTGATCGGATGCTGTGTCTTCGGATGCAGCAGCGATTCACAAAAGCCTACAGAGGGTGTTTTTAAAATCAAGACAGCTCCTGCTGCTTTTGCATATTTTAGCACAGCTGCTGCATTGCGGTGCTAACTGCATCCACCTCTGAATCAGACCCAGTTACTTGCCTTTTGTTTTACATTGATCTCCAACTCAGAATAAGCTCCATAGCCTCCCCAACTCATGGGGTTTGACCAGACCTTTAGTGCAAGTACATAATTACAAGTGCTACTCCTGTATGGTGGCTTCTTCAGGCAGGCTAGTTGCCAACTACTTCCAGTGGATTGATGCAGGATACATGGTTGATATAACTTTGTATGGTTAATACTGTAGAACTCAGAGGGTTGTTCTGCTGCAGAAATCTGGCAGGAAAGACATGCGTTATGCACCTACCTCTTATGATTGCCACTTTGTAAAGCTTCCAATCTACAGTACTAATGCACAGGCTGCCACTATGAACTATGGGGAATGCTGTTTATGAAGGCACAGTAGGTGTGAAAGCACCCCCCTTACATTGCATTTTATTGTTTGACTTAATCCAAAGCTTTAGAAGCTGCTAGAATTATAAAGGCTGCCCTCTTTCATGTTAAACAAATATATTACCTTTTTCTTTGTTCAATAGTATGTATAAGAACCCTTCTGTGTGGTTGAGGCTTTGTCTTGCTTTTGTTAGAAATTAATTTTCTAAGATGAGAAGTGTAATATTTTTACAGAATCCAGAGCGCTGTATTTTCAAATTGCTGTAGAGAGCTAAGGTAATAGTGTAATAGGAAAGCAATGATGGGTGAGCCTAATGGCTCTGACATGTCATGATACAACATAGTTTATCACTGAAACAATGTACTTATTTTCTCTTGTTACATTTTCTATTCCAGTATACTGTATAGTACTTTACTGCTGGTATAGGGATCAATTTGCCTGCCTTGCAATACCTGCAATTTATATTAAGGCACCAAATTATTTAAATTACCATTAAAATGTTGATTAATGCTGTTATTGTGGAACTTTGTTGAATAGTAAACCATTAAGTCTTATACTAAAACTTCTTTTTTGCATTTTTGTTGTCTCTCTTCCATGATCCCTTAACGCCATCTTTGCTACTACATCACTCTTCTATTCCATTCCTCTGCCTTGCCATATACTCATATACAGGTGAACTCTATATTGGTGGTCTCCCCAGAAATATGTATGCCACGCTCCCCAAGCTTGTTGCATCACGTGATGGATTCCAGGGCTGTCTTGCCTCAGTGGATCTAAACGGGCGCCTCCCAGATCTCCTGACTGATGCTCTTCATCGATTTGGCCCTGTGGAGAGAGGCTGTGATGGTAAGAGCATAAAGAGTATGTGGTTGTAAAGTAAGCCAGTACACAAGCATGAATCTATACAACATTTCAACAACTGCAGTCTGCATTAAAAAATAAAAATACTCGTAGGATGTAATGAACTTCAAGTTCGGCAGCCGTGTGGGATACCATCCGAACTTGGATGTTTTTTTTAAAGGGGTAATCATGTACAAGGCTAAACCATGCCTTGTACAGTACATGGTTGCCCCTTTAAAAAAACATCTGACTTCGTCTGGAATCCCACATGACCACCAAACTCAGAGTTCATTATAGCTCACTTATATTGTAAATAGAGGATTAGAAATATGTACAGTAGATCAATGTGCATAGTCATTAATATTAAGCAGCGTTGCCCAAAATCAGTCCTCAAGGCATATAAAAGTCCATGTTGTAAGGATTTCCATGCTTGAACACAGGTGACTTAAATAGTACATTTATCATTTTCATTTAATCATCTACACTCAACCAAGGATAGCCTTATAATCTGGACTGCTAGGGTGCCTTGAGGACCAAGTTTGGGAATCACTAATATGAAGTTAACATGTGAGTGAAAAATCTATGCCTAGGCCTACAGTATGATTATAGATGTACATATGTTCTAGGTAACAAGTAAACATAAGCAATCATTTACAAAAACAGTAAACGTGTCTGTAAGATATACCAGACATACAAGCCGCTACTGTTCTATTAACCAGTGAGAAAAAGGTGGCCTGCCATATATAAAAAGACCATCAACGGGATGTAATTGAATCTGAGATCACCGGAGGTGCGGGATTCTGGCCAATTCAGATGTGTCTTTAAGAGGCGAACACTTACAAGTCAAAACTATGCTTTGTAAGTAATTGGAACAATCTCCGAAACGCGTCGTTTGGACGACACGGACGCCTTTTATCTGCATTGCCTGACTCCCTACTCTACCTTCAAATGGAATAAGTCTTTTTGCGGTGGTGCCACGCAAATTCCACCGGGATCGGATTGCCTTTTCCTTAAAAAAGGCTCTCTGCCCACCGCAAATCCTAATAAGGGTGAGATTTATTGGGATTGGCATTTTATTGTTTCTTGTGTTATTTTTACTTGTGGTCCATTACTTCTTGTATGTATTAAAGTCTTTTGTTTTTATTATAAAGACTGTTTCAAGCATCTCTGTTACAAGGGCGCCTATGCACACATCCATCTCTTTTTTTACTTGTATTCTGTAAGGTGGGATGTGGTGTTCCCTCAGTGATGTGTGACGGCTGCCTAGAGTAACATTTGTTGCGCACTTCAGAAATCTCTTTTTGCTTGTTCAAAGTAATTGCCCCTTAAAAAAAAAGAGATTGGCTGGCGTTCCGCACCGCCAGTGATCTCGGATTCCATTACATCCTGCTGCATAATTCTAATGAAACACAGTCAAAATCTAACACCTTAAAACCGCACCCCTAGGCAGGCACACCATCAAGGGGGGACGGTGGGGACTCCAATCCCAGGCCCTGACTGAGATAGGGCTCAGGTGGCAGCAATGAGGATCAACGGGGGCCAGGTCACCTGCCTGCCCATCAGCAAGGCAGGCAGACACGGAGGGACAGGGGTTTATCTGAGACTGTATTGTTTCTAAAGAGCCGGCCGTGAACCAATCAGAGCCCACGGACCAGCAGCCTATCAGGGGCTGCCACTCCTGATTGGCTGCCGGTTCGCGAACTCCAATTGGCTCATGGCCAACTCTATAGGAAGAAAGAATACCTCCGCCTGCGGCTCTGTCCCTATGTGGCTGCCTGCCCTGCAAGTTCCCAGGCAAGTGGCCTGGCCCCCTTCACGCATCACTGCTGCCCTGAATTGGTAAGATATGTAGCAGTGTGTGTGATCGGGGTTGGGGGGGGTTTGAAATTTGTCAGTCCCGGGCCCCATCATTACTGATGGTAGCCCGGCCCCTAAGTATGCAACGGGCCACCACTGGATCTTTTATATCATATTCTTATCAGGTCTCTTTAACAGCAAAACACATGCTGTCCAATAAATTATGCTCATTAAATTCATAAGAACCCTACAAAATGTTGTACAAAAACACCTAAAATTCCTTATCATAGACATTGCAGTAATTGTAGCCTGTATTCCCAATATGAGCAACAGTATATATTGTAACCTATATATAATTGCCCCATTTGTATTGTGTTCCAGGAGTCTTTTCAGTTCACAGAAGATCATGTGTAACAATTTCACCTTATGTAATGTGATTATCAAGCATTTGGTTATCTGTGCTCTGGATTGGATATAAAGTTATACATTGCGTTTTAACTTCCAGGGCTGACTAACTGGCCTACTTGAGTAGCACTGGAAATTAACGTAATGTTATAACCCATGATGATTGATATAAAAGCTGCAATAAATGCTGAGGACCTTAATCTCTCCAGAGCAGGGAACTTAACACCTGTGACTTTGACAGTTCCATGATAACCCAATCTGAATAAATAAGAGAACATCCCCACATTATTACATGTAAATATCCCATTATAACATATACAGCATATCTAATTCTTTACAATGCATGCTCTCCACAGTGCATCCGAAAAGTATTCACAGCGCTTCACTTTTTCCACATTTTGTTTTGTTACAGCCTTATTTCAAAATGGAATAAATTATTTTTTCCCCTCAAATTTCTACACACAATACCCCATAATGTCAATGTGAAAAAATGTTGTTGTTTTTTTGCAAATGTATTAAAAATAAAATACTAAGAAATCACATGTATGTACATAAGTATTCACAGCCTTTGCTCAGTACTTTGTTGATGCACCTTTGGCAGCAATTATAGTCTCTAGTCATTTTCAATATGATGCAACAAGCTTGGCACACCTATCTTTGGGCGGTTTCTCCCATTCCACTTTGCAGCAACTCTTAAGCGCCACTAGGTTGGATGGGAAGCGTCCGTGCACAGCCATTTTCAGATCTCTCCAGAGATGTTCAATTGGATTCAAGTCTGGGCTCTGGCTGAGCTACTCAAGGACATTAACAGTGTTGTCCTGAAGCCACTCCTTTGATATCTTGGCTATGTGCTTAGGGGCGTTGTCCTGCTGTCCCAGTCTGAGGTCAAGAGCGCTCTGGAGCAGGTTTTCATCCGGGATGTCTCTGTACATTGCTGCATTCATCTTTCCCTCTATCCTGACTAGTCTCCCAGTTCCTGCCACTGAAAAACATCCCCATAGCATGATGCTGCCACCACCATGCTACACTGTAGGGATGGTATTGGCCTGGTAATGAGCAGTGCCTGGTTTCCTCCAAACATGACGCCTGGCATTCACACCAAAGAGTTCAATCTTTGTCTCATCAGACCAGAGAATATTGTTTCTCATGGTCTGAGAGTCTGTCAGGTGCATTTTGGCAAACTCCAGGCAGGCTGCTATGTGCTTTTAACTAAGGAGTGGCTTCCGTCTGGCCACTCTACCATACAGGCCTGATTGGTGGATTGCTTCAGAGACGGTTGTCCTTCTGGAAGGTTCTCCTCTCTCCACAGAGGAATGCTGTAGCTCTGACTGAGTGACCATCGGGTTCTTGGTCACCTTCCTGACTAAGGCCCTTCTGCCTCTATCACTCAGTTTAGACAGCCAGTCAGCTCTAGTAAGAGTCCTTGTGGTTCCGAACTTCTTCCATTTAAGGATGATGGAGGCCACTGTGCTCATAGGGACCTTCAAAGCAGCAGATATTTTTCTGTACCCTTCCCCAGATATGTGCCTCGAGACAATCCTGTCTCGCAGGTCTACAGACAATTCCTTTGGCTTCATGCTTGGTTTGTGCTCAGACATGCACTGTCAAGTGTGGGACCTTATACAGACAGGTGTGTGCCTTTCCAAATCATGTCCAACTGAATTTACCACAGGTGGACTCCAATTAAGCTGTAGGAACATCTCAAGGATGATCAGTGGAAACAGGATGCACCTGAGCTCAATTTTGAGCTTCGTGGCAAAGGCTGTGAATACTTATGTACTTGTGATTTCTTAGTTTTTTATTTTTATAAAATTTGCAAAAATCACAAAAAAACTTTTTTCACATTGTTATTATGCGGTATTGTGTGTAGAATTTTGAGGGGAAAAAATGAATTTATTCCATTTTGGAATAAGGCTGTAACATAACAAAATGTGGAAAAAGTGAAGCGCTGTGAATACTTTCCGGATGCACTGTATGTGTTAGTCTGTAAATGAAAATGCTATAACCCAGAAAGTCCTCTCCCCTACTTGTTAGAATATTACAAAAAATGCCTGCGCTGTCTAATGAGGTACCACGTGCCAATGAATGGGGGAAGTGACTTTTTTGCATGTGTAGTGTTATGGAATCTGTGTATTCCCAAGGTAACAATAGTAATGGACACTTTAACATTGCAATTCATTTAGAAATTATACTAATATCAAATCTTTAAGTGAACTTCAAATTCCAAGAATTGGCATTAAGCCAACTGGAAAAGGACTTCTGTTCAGCTATGGTGTACATGTAAATCCAGAAAAATGCTACAATATCATCAGTGTATATGTGCTGTATTACAACATGGGCCATTATTTGATAGCCTGCAAATTGCAGGAACGGGAACAATTTCATTGAGTTAGCCCATTATTTAACGTGCCATCATTTTAAATACAAACTCAGGTTGATTTTGCCTTTTAAACTATATAATAATGCAGGTTAACTCACTGACTATTTTATCAGGGTCCTGGCAATAGTAAATTTCCCATTGACACGTGCGGCACGTGCCTAAGGGCGGCACTTGTTTGGGGGCGGCACTTGGGTGCTTGTGATAATACTGTCAGCCTGAAATGTACCAGTAACTGCAAAATATTTCCATTGAATTGTACCGCATGCAATTTTGAATAGAGTGTAAACAGGTAGGACATGCACATACCGCCCTTGTAAGCTGTCCTACAGTACTTAGTAAATAGGTATACATAATAGTGGCTTTTTAATTATTCTATTAAATTGGCTATAATCAAATAAGGGCTTATAATCAATCAATGATTGATTGAGGGGGATGAGACGGCTGTTACTGTTGTGCCTATGGGCTCACACATCCCTAAATCCGCCCCTGCGTCCTGGTGTAGATATATGGATGAATATTCTGCAAACAGAAGATTTCCCCAGTGGCCCAGGTACTGTATTTTATTTGTCCACATACAGTGGAACACGTATTGCCCCCACTCTACAATATATGTACATTATTTAATTGCTGGGCAATAATTGTCATTATTATGCTTTTATGAACTTTGATTACTATATAGGTTATTTATAAGTTTGCCTTTATTAATCTGTGTTAGTATGAAAATACTTCCCTTCTTTATTTTTTCCAATCTGTCTCCATATTTTACTGAGGTATTGTTGAGCATATTACGGTAACCTACATTCCTCATTCTATAAATTTTTATTGTTTAGCTGAATCTGCTGAATATTTACATTATTTAGCAGTGGAAGTGAGGGGGCAGTGTTTGTATTGGTCAATGAATTATGTCTACGGCAGTCATATTTGGCAGAAAATAATATAATTCTTTTTATTGCTGTTTTTATTGCTGTTACTTCACAGGACTAATATACATTTGAATTAATTTATAGTTTATGAAAATCCAGTGGCATAGCTTCATGGCTTCTGCGTCTCAGTACAAAATATATGTCGGACCCCCTCCCCTCATTCCACTCCTGATACTATTATCACTATGTAATTCATATTTAGCATTCATACACACTACAAGTGCTATATTCTAGGCACACAAAGGGAACTAGAACTGCTTTCACAACATACTTGTCAATACTATAATATATGTACATGTAAATATCTAGGTAAGTTCTACTTAAACATATGCAAAGAGAAAAAGGTTCTGGAAATCTAGTACAGAATTGGCACAGAGCTGTTGTCCATACACAGAATGGCAGCAGAAACTGACAACCCAGCATATACTGTAGGTCTGAGTGTTGGACAATAGAAGCTGATGTTACACAACTGGATTCAGTGCAGGAAATAAATATTATTATTTTTTTATCAATATAAATAAATGTTTCTGGGCTAATTGTTACATTGTGGGAGTCTTCTTTCATTGACATGTAGTTTAATGGTATATGGCATTCTAATATTAAACAATTTTAAGTAGGCAGAAGTGATTACTAACTAGGGTCTGGAAATGGAAGAAAAAGAGAATCCTTGGTTATCTGGTTGCAAGTGTATCTGCTATGGTCCCCATTGCTATGCCACCAATTGGCAAGTGACAGATTTGCTAAGTCATCGTGTACAGTCCAATTTGCCAATTTTCAACAATTGTTTAAAAGGCAAAATTAACCTGGTACTAAACCTTAATTCTCCTTGTAGGTACTGTACAGTAATAAAGATCAATCATTTCCAATAATTAGCTGCAAATAATGGATAGTGTTCATAGATGAACAAGTAATTCAGTGGATTTGAAAAAGGGAATTGGAAGTATTTGTCACTTTAATTAAGGCAGATCAGGTGGCTCTTTATTTTCAGTTATGTTTTGACAAGCAGTAAATAGATAGGAAGGAAAATGGAAATGTTTAAATGAATGAGGCGGCATCCCAAATGCCATAGTAGCCTTAATACCCAAATAATATCTTTAAGTCAACACTTGCTGAATCATAGGCTTGCTCAGTGGGTACTTTTTGTGCACGCATACCTGTAAAAATATGCACAATAACTTTCAAGAGACCCCAGTTTTTTGTGTAATATTGCTGAGTCTGTCAGGGTTTATGAACAAACTGTAAGTAATGTTAGTGATGCCGTTTGGATTCTGCCATAAACATTTGAGCACAGCCATATTTATTGGAAGATGTGTTTCTATGCCTTACAGAAGCTTGTGCTGTGTGTATGTTAATTGACAGCACATATGCTGATCTTTATTTAATTACCTTACAGTTTACCAGTCATGAACTTATTCTTTGAATCTAGTATTAATAATACAGCCTGAGTAAAACCCTAATTGCAATGTACAGTTAGTGACACACATACCAGTGTACCTGCCTTTCTGTGCCACAATTAAATTAGCTCTTGGTGTGGGAACAAAAGATGAATTCAGCAGTAACTATACAGCTATAAAATAGGTCAGTTTAGATATCTGTTAATATGTTCTTGTGTACAAGTGACAGATCCACTGGAAGGAATTAGAAAAGTCATCTATTGTGAGTGGAGGTAAATTAACTGGCTGTGGGAAGCTTTACGTCAGGAACATGAGTTGTGATCTGAAGAGGGATTGAATTGTTGTGCTATGACAGAACCATCAAGATTACGTAGTGCTTAAAGCCCAGAGCTCCTGAATTTAGCATTGATATTTCTATCAGATTATTCTGAGCCAAATTACTTAGTACATATTTGCTAATTAACTAATCTAAAACAAGCATTTAATTCATGAATAGAATCACAAGTTACATTGTGGTTCTCTATATTAAACTAGTATAAGGGAAAGCATGTGTCATTATCTATACCCATAAATTCAGAGATGATACAGGGTAGTATTAGTAGATTCAGCTACAAGGGGTGATTTTGCATCTTGGCAAAACTATGTTGTGATGCAAAGGGGAGGGCAAATATAACCTGTAAAAGTATTTCCTAAGTCACAGCTGTCCATTATTTGTACACTACATGCAAAAGCAGCCAGCATTATCTATGAATCCAAGAAAAATGCATTGCACACCATGCATCATAGCATGGTGGGGCTCATATAGAGTCTGATGTATGCACAGCCGAGTAACCAGAACTTTGGGGGCCCCATAGCAACATACAGATGTAGCTCTGCCGTGCAAGGGATCGTGAAAAATGTGCCCATGAATGGGCATTACAGTGCCCCCCAGTTCATAATGTGCTACAGTACAGTAGCATCCAGTTCAAATGATGCCACATGACCGTGCCCCCTATCCATTATACTACAAATGCCTCTCAATGAAAATGTAATGTCACACAATTCAGATTGGGCAATAGTCAGACCCAATGGCTTAGCAGGCACATCTAAGAAATTAGTATGCAACTTTATAGCCTGTGTTCATGCCCCGCTAAGCCTCTGGGCCCCATAGCAATGGCACCACTTCACCCACTATTGTTATGTCCATGTGTACACATGTGGTTTTTTTTTTTGCATATCCTACACACCCATTTCCATACCATGTATGTGCACTAACCGACTTGCACTATCTTAGGCTTATGACTCCCTATACTTAGAGTTACAGAATAGACAGGCAAGTACAGTCTGAGCATGTTCATGTAAATGCAACCCATCTAGATCTAGACACAGACACATATGCACTTGGCAGAATATGTATCTCTTGTGGGTTATTGACCCCTGGGGCAAAATACACATTATTGATAGTGACAATAAGCAGCTATAGATCTGATCTGCCTCCCACTGACTGCAGAGCTTAGAATCACAAGTGTGGCTGCTATTTTACTGTATATGATGTTGCGGCCATCTATTTCCATTGCTTAATTGCTATTCACATTTGGGCCGCTGAAGTTAGGACTATCCTATTTTTCAAAGGAAAAGGTAAGGCAACAGATGTTTGTATTCAATCAAATTGAATGTGTTTCAGTTTCTGATAGTATTCACATGGTAAATGTGACATTCACAGTTATTAATAACACTGTCCAGACACTATTCTATCTTTTATATATGACACGTCATAACCGTATTAATATTGTGCAAAAACATGGTAATAGGACTTTAGCATGTACCGTGCTGCTAATACTGTCAAACTATGGGGGTCATTCCGAGTTGATCGCACGCTGCAACTTTTTGCAGCCCGTGTGATCAACTAGACGCCGCCTATGGGGAGTGTTTTTTTGCATAGCAAGGCTCGGATCTCTTGTGCAGCCCTGCTATACAAAAAAAGTTTTGTGTAAAACAAGACCAGGGTAAGACTTACTTACCCTGTGCCATGAATCCAGCGTTGCAGGTCCCGGAATTGACGTTAGACATCCACCCCCCAAATGCCTCGACACGCCTGCATTCGGATCTCCACGCCCCAAAAACGGTGAGTTGCCGCCCAGTTCCGCCTTCCTCCTATCAAAATTCTTGCGGTCGCCGCTGGTCGCTGCTCAGCGACAGCCGTCACCGGGCAATGACACGCCTGCGCAATGCGGCCGCAGCGCATGCATGGTTTCGACCCGATTGCATGGCTGCGACTAAGCACAGCGTGCAATCGGGTTGGAATGACCCCCTATATCTCCATATGTAAATCAAGCTCATATGCTACTGTTACGACCAGGTGCAAACCTGGTATATAGGTTGCTGTTTTCTCCTGGCATACAACTGGCAAATGTGGATCTGTTTTCTCCTGGTGCATACCTGGTGTATTTACTACTGTTTTCTCCTGGCTTGCACCTGTCGCATATGGGTCTGCTTTCCCCTGGCATAAACTTGGCATATATGGGCTATTTGCTTCTGCATTCATCCTGGCATATATTAGTTTGTTTTCTCTGGGTGCAAACCTGGAGTATATGCTACCATTTTCTCCTGGCATTCACCTGCTGTATGCACATTCCTGGTATATGGGTCTGTTTTCTCCTGATGTACACATGGGAGATAATTCTGAGTTGATCGCAGCAGGAACTTTGTTAGCAGTTGGGCAAAACCATGTGCACTGCAGGGGAGGCAGCTATAACATGTGCAGAAAGAGTTAGATTTGGGTGGGTTATTTTATTTCTGTGCAGGGTAAATACTAGCTGCTTTATTTTTACACTGCAAATTAGATTGCAGATTGAACACACCCCACCCAAATCTAACTCTCTCTGCACATGTTATATCTGCCTCCCCTGCAGTGCACATGGTTTTGCCCAATTGCTATCAAACATCCTGCTGCGATCAACTTGGAATTACCCCCCTGGTTTTGCCCAACTGCTAACAAAGTTCCTGCTGCGATCAACTCAGAATTACCCCCATGGTTTTGCCCAACTGCTAACAAAGTTCCTGCTGTAATCAACTCAGAATTACGCCCATGGTCTGTTACAGACAGTGGCAAATTTCCCATTAGGCACGTGAGGCACGTTCTTAGTAGAGATGAGCGCCGGAAATTTTTCGGGTTTTGTGTTTTGGTTTTGGGTTCGGTTCCGCGGCCGTGTTTTGGGTTCGACCGCGTTTTGGCAAAACCTCACCGAATTTTTTTTGTCGGATTCGGGTGTGTTTTGGATTCGGGTGTTTTTTTAAAAAAACCCTAAAAAACAGCTTAAATCATAGAATTTGGGGGTAATTTTGATCCCAAAGTATTATTAACCTCAAAAAACATAATTTACACTCATTTTCAGCCTATTCTGAACACATCACACCTCACAATATTATTTTTAGTCCTAAAATTTGCACCGAGGTCGCTGTGTGAGTAAGATAAGCGACCCTAGTGGCCGACACAAACACCGGGCCCATCTAGGAGTGGCACTGCAGTGTCACGCAGGATGGCCCTTCCAAAAAACCCTCCCCAAACAGCACATGACGCAAAGAAAAAAAGAGGCGCAATGAGGTAGCTGACTGTGTGAGTAAGATTAGCGACCCTAGTGGCCGACACAAACACCGGGCACATCTAGGAGTGGCACTGCAGTGTCACGCAGGATGTCCCTTCCAAAAAACCCTCCCCAAACAGCACATGACGCAAAGAAAAAAAGAGGCGCAATGAGGTAGCTGTGTGAGTAAGATTAGCGACCCTAGTGGCCGACACAAACACCGGGCCCATCTAGGAGTGGCACTGCAGTGTCACGCAGGATGTCCCTTCCAAAAAACCCTCCCCAATCAGCACATGATGCAAAGAAAAAGAAAAGAAAAAAGAGGTGCAAGATGGAATTATCCTTGGGCCCTCCCACCCACCCTTATGTTGTATAAACAAAACAGGACATGCACACTTTAACCAACCCATCATTTCAGTGACAGGGTCTGCCACACGACTGTGACTGATATGACGGGTTGGTTTGGACCCCCCCCAAAAAAGAAGCAATTAATCTCTCCTTGCACAAACTGGCTCTACAGAGGCAAGATGTCCACCTCATCTTCACCCTCCGATATATCACCGTGTACATCCCCCTCCTCACAGATTATCAATTCGTCCCCACTGGAATCCACCATCTCAGCTCCCTGTGTACTTTGTGGAGGCAATTGCTGCTGGTCAATGTCTCCGCGGAGGAATTGATTATAATTCATTTTAATGAACATCATCTTCTCCACATTTTCTGGATGTAACCTCGTACGCCGATTGCTGACAAGGTGAGCGGCGGCACTAAACACTCTTTCGGAGTACACACTTGTGGGAGGGCAACTTAGGTAGAATAAAGCCAGTTTGTGCAAGGGCCTCCAAATTGCCTCTTTTTCCTGCCAGTATAAGTACGGACTGTGTGACGTGCCTACTTGGATGCGGTCACTCATATAATCCTCCACCATTCTATCAATGTTGAGAGAATCATATGCAGTGACAGTAGACGACATGTCCGTAATCGTTGTCAGGTCCTTCAGTCCGGACCAGATGTCAGCATCAGCAGTCGCTCCAGACTGCCCTGCATCACCGCCAGCGGGTGGGCTCGGAATTCTGAGCCTTTTCCTCGCACCCCCAGTTGCGGGAGAATGTGAAGGAGGAGATGTTGACAGGTCGCGTTCCGCTTGACTTGACAATTTTGTCACCAGCAGGTCTTTCAACCCCAGCAGACCTGTGTCTGCCGGAAAGAGAGATCCAAGGTAGGCTTTAAATCTAGGATCGAGCACGGTGGCCAAAATGTAGTGCTCTGATTTCAACAGATTGACCACCCGTGAATCCTTGTTAAGCGAATTAAGGGCTGCATCCACAAGTCCCACATGCCTAGCGGAATCGCTCCGTGTTAGCTCCTCCTTCAATGCCTCCAGCTTCTTCTGCAAAAGCCTGATGAGGGGAATGACCTGACTCAGGCTGGCAGTGTCTGAACTGACTTCACGTGTGGCAAGTTCAAAGGGCATCAGAACCTTGCACAACGTTGAAATCATTCTCCACTGCACTTGAGACAGGTGCATTCCACCTACTATATCGTGCTCAATTGTATAGGCTTGAATGGCCTTTTGCTGCTCCTCCAACCTCTGAAGCATATAGAGGGTTGAATTCCACCTCGTTACCACTTCTTGCTTCAGATGATGGCAGGGCAGGTTCAGTAGTTTTTGGTGGTGCTCCAGTTTTCTGTACGTGGTGCCTGTACGCCGAAAGTGTCCCGCAATTCTTCTGGCCACCGACAGCATCTCTTGCACGCCCCTGTCGTTTTTTAAAAAATTCTGCACCACCAAATTCAAGGTATGTGCAAAACATGGGACGTGCTGGAATTGGCCCAGATTTAATGCACACACAATATTGCTGGCGTTGTCCGATGCCACAAATCCACAGGAGAGTCCAATTGGGGTAAGCCATTCCGCGATGATCTTCCTCAGTTGCCGTAAGAGGTTTTCAGCTGTGTGCGTATTCTGGAAAGCGGTGATACAAAGCGTAGCCTGCCTAGGAAAGAGTTGGCGTTTGCGAGATGCTGCTACTGGTGCCGCCGCTGCTGTTCTTGCGGCGGGAGTCCATACATCTACCCAGTGGGCTGTCACAGTCATATAGTCCTGACCCTGCCCTGCTCCACTTGTCCACATGTCCGTGGTTAAGTGGACATTGGGTACAGCTGCATTTTTTAGGACACTGGTGACTCTTTTTCTGAGGTCTGTGTACATTTTCGGTATCGCCTGCCTAGAGAAATGGAACCTAGATGGTATTTGGTACCGGGGACACAGTACCTCCAACAAGTCTCTAGTTGGCTCTGCAGTAATGATGGACACCGGAACCACGTTTCTCACCACCCAGGATGCCAAGGCCTCAGTTATCCGCTTTGCAGTAGGATGACTGCTGTGATATTTCATCTTCCTCGCAAAGGACTGTTGAACAGTCAATTGCTTACTGGAAGTAGTACAAGTGGGCTTACGACTTCCCCTCTGGGATGACCATCGACTCCCAGCGGCAACAACAGCAGCGCCAGCAGCAGTAGGCGTTACACGCAAGGATGCATCGGAGGAATCCCAGGCAGGAGAGGACTCGTCAGACTTGCCAGTGACATGGCCTGCAGGACTATTGGCATTCCTGGGGAAGGAGGAAATTGACACTGAGGGAGTTGGTGGGGTGGTTTGCGTGAGCTTGGTTACAAGAGGAAGGGATTTACTGGTCAGTGGACTGCTTCCGCTGTCACCCAAAGTTTTTGAACTTGTCACTGACTTATTATGAATGCGCTGCAGGTGACGTATAAGGGAGGATGTTCCGAGGTGGTTAACGTCCTTACCCCTACTTATTACAGCTTGACAAAGGGAACACACGGCTTGACACCTGTTGTCCGCATTTCTGGTGAAATACCTCCACACCGAAGAGCTGATTTTTTTGGTATTTTCACCTGGCATGTCAACGGCCATATTCCTCCCACGGACAACAGGTGTCTCCCCGGGTGCCTGACTTAAACAAACCACCTCACCATCAGAATCCTCCTGGTCAATTTCCTCCCCAGCGCCAGCAACACCCATATCCTCCTCATCCTGGTGTACTTCAACACTGACATCTTCAATCTGACTATCAGGAACTGGACTGCGGGTGCTCCTTCCAGCACTTGCAGGGGGCATGCAAATAGTGGAAGGCGCATGCTCTTCACGTCCAGTGTTGGGAAGGTCAGGCATCGCAAACGACACAATTGGACTCTCCTTGTGGATTTGGGATTTCAAAGAACGCACAGTTCTTTGCGGTGCTTTTGCCAGCTTGAGTCTTTTCAGTTTTCTAGCGAGAGGCTGAGTGCTTCCATCCTCATGTGAAGCTGAACCACTAGCCATGAACATAGGCCAGGGCCTCAGCCGTTCCTTGCCACTCCGTGTGGTAAATGGCATATTGGCAAGTTTACGCTTCTCCTCCGACAATTTTATTTTAGGTTTTGGAGTCCTTTTTTTTCTGATATTTGGTGTTTTGGATTTGACATGCTCTGTACTATGACATTGGGCATCGGCCTTGGCAGACGACGTTGCTGGCATTTCATCGTCTCGGCCATGACTAGTGGCAGCAGCTTCAGCACGAGGTGGAAGTGGATCTTGATCTTTCCCTAATTTTGGAACCTCAACTTTTTTGTTCTCCATATTTTATAGGCAGAACTAAAAGGCACCTCAGGTAAACAATGGAGATGGATGGATTGGATACTAGTATACAATTATGGACGGACTGCCACGGTTAGGTGGTATAAAAAAACCACGGTTAGGTGGTATATATTATAATAATAATACAATTATGGATGGACGGACTGCCTGCCGACTGCCGACACAGAGGTAGCCACAGCCGTGAACTACCGCACTGTACACTGGTTGATAAAGAGATAGTAGTATACTCGTAACAACTAGTATGACACTATGACGACGGTATAAAGAATGAAAAAAAAACCACGGTTAGGTGGTATATATTATAATAATAATACAATTATGGATGGACGGACTGCCTGCCGACTGCCGACACAGAGGTAGCCACAGCCGTGAACTACCGCACTGTACACTGGTTGATAAAGAGATAGTAGTATACTCGTAACAACTAGTATGACACTATGACGACGGTATAAAGAATGAAAAAAAAACCACGGTTAGGTGGTATATATTATAATAATAATACAATTATGGATGGACGGACTGCCTGCCGACTGCCGACACAGAGGTAGCCACAGCCGTGAACTACCGCACTGTACACTGGTTGATAAAGAGATAGTAGTATACTCGTAACAACTAGTATGACACTATGACGACGGTATAAAGAATGAAAAAAAAACCACGGTTAGGTGGTATATATTATAATAATAATACAATTATGGATGGACGGACTGCCTGCCGACTGCCGACACAGAGGTAGCCACAGCCGTGAACTACCGCACTGTACACTGGTTGATAAAGAGATAGTAGTATACTCGTAACAACTAGTATGACACTATGACGACGGTATAAAGAATGAAAAAAAAACCACGGTTAGGTGGTATATATTATAATAATAATACAATTATGGATGGACGGACTGCCTGCCGACTGCCGACACAGAGATAGCCACAGCCGTGAACTACCGCACTGTACACTGGTTGATAAAGAGATAGTAGTATACTCGTAACAACTAGTATGACACTATGACGGTATAAAGAATGAAAAAAAAACCACGGTTAGGTGGTATATATTATAATAATAATACAATTATGGATGGACGGACTGCCTGCCGACTGCCGACACAGAGGTAGCCACAGCCGTGAACTACCGCACTGTACACTGGTTGATAAAGAGATAGTAGTATACTCGTAACAATTAGGATGACACTATGACGGTATAAAGAATGAAAAAAAAACCACGGTTAGGTGGTAGGTATATAATAATAAATAATACAATTCTGGTCGGACGGACTGCCTGCCGTGTGCCGACACAGAGGTAGCCACAGCCGTGAACTACCGCACTGTACACTGGTTGATAAAGAGATAGTAGTATACTCGTAACAATTAGGATGACACTATGACGGTATAAAGAATGAAAAAAAAACCACGGTTAGGTGGTAGGTATATAATAATAAATAATACAATTCTGGTCGGACGGACTGCCTGCCGTGTGCCGACACAGAGGTAGCCACAGCCGTGAACTACCGCACTGTACACTGGTTGATAAAGAGATAGTAGTATACTCGTAACAATTAGGATGACACTATGACGGTATAAAGAATGAAAAAAAAACCACGGTTAGGTGGTAGGTATATAATAATAAATAATACAATTCTGGTCGGACGGACTGCCTGCCGTGTGCCGACACAGAGGTAGCCACAGCCGTGAACTACCGCACTGTACACTGGTTGATAAAGAGATAGTAGTATACTCGTAACAATTAGGATGACACTATGACGGTATAAAGAATGAAAAAAAAACCACGGTTAGGTGGTAGGTATATAATAATAAATAATACAATTCTGGTCGGACGGACTGCCTGCCGTGTGCCGACACAGAGGTAGCCACAGCCGTGAACTACCGCACTGTACACTGGTTGATAAAGAGATAGTAGTATACTCGTAACAATTAGGATGACACTATGACGGTATAAAGAATGAAAAAAAAACCACGGTTAGGTGGTAGGTATATAATAATAAATAATACAATTCTGGTCGGACGGACTGCCTGCCGTGTGCCGACACAGAGGTAGCCACAGCCGTGAACTACCGCACTGTACTGTGTCTGCTGCTAATATAGACTGGTTGATATTTAAAGAGATATTAGTAGTATACAACAATACTATACTGGTGGTCAGGCACTGGTCACCACTCCTGCAGCAAAAGTGTGCACTGTTAATTAATATAATTGTACTCCTGGCTCCTGCTAACAACCTGCAGTGCTCCCCAGTCTCCCCCACAATTAATTATAAGCTTTTAATTTATACATTGATGACTGTGCAGCACACTGGGCTGAGCTGAGTGCACACAGACTGAGTCACACTGTGTGACTGACTGTGCTGTGTATCGTTTTTTTTTTCAGGCAGAGAACGGATATAGCAGAGAGAAGTGAACGGATATATTATATTAAATAAAAGTTAACTAGCAACTGCACTGGTCACTGACTGTGGTAAACTAACTCTGTCTGCGACTCTGCACAATCTCTCTCTATCTAATCTATCTATCTCTATTCTAATGGAGAGGACGCCAGACACGTCCTCTCCCTATCAATCTCAATGCACGAGTGAAAATGGCGGCGACGCGCGGCTCCTTATATAGAATCCGAGTCTCGCGATAGAATCCGAGCCTCGCGAGAATCCGACAGCGTCATGATGACGTTCGGGCGCGCTCGGGTTAACCGAGCAAGGCGGGAAGATCCGAGTCGCTCGGACCCGTGGAAAAAAAAGTGAAGTTCGTGCGGGTTCGGATTCAAAGAAACCGAACCCGCTCATCTCTAGTTCTTAGTGGTGTCACTTGTTTGGGGACGGCACTTTGATGCTTGCATTGGTAACGTCAGCCCAAAATGTAAAAGTACAGTAACTGCAAAATATTTCCACTGTACTTTACCATATGCCAACTTAAATGGAGTATAAATGGGTAAGACATACACATACTACCCCTGTAAGCTGTCCTGTTTAGTAAATACTGTATGTATAAAAATAAAAAAAAGTCACAGTGGCTGTTTTTCATTTTTCTATTAAATTGGCTATCATCAAATGAGGGCTTATAACCAATCAACAAAAATAGGCTGGCGGGGGCGACAGTTACTGTTGTGCCTAGGGGTGCCCTCACCCTTAAATCCACCCCTGGTTACAGAATTTGATGTGCAGTATCTTCAGATATGTGTGACTCAGCATTCAGGCAAAATTTAGAGTTTTTTAGATGCATTTTACACCTGCCTACATGTGGCCCAGTACGTTCAGGTAGAAATTTGGACCCTTCAGTCAGGTTTGTTCCTACTGTAACTCAAAAGGCCCATACAGAAGCAGCCAGATTCTCTTTTGCAACCACTGCAGTATGGAACAAAGGTTTCATATACAAGATGAGATTGATCTCAACAGGGGACTAGTGCAGATAAAACTTTGCAGCAAACAGAGTCACTGCAATAGACAAGCACAGTGTTTTTAAAGATCTACATCAACTAAATTGCACACCAACTGTACAGCTGCAATTTAGTATGTAATAATCCCATTTGTGTCCAGACAGTTGGACGTTCAAATAAAAACAGTAACGGTACTTGAGGGACATTTTGGGAAATATCGAAAAGAACATTGACTTGCAAATCAGATATTTTTGAAAAGTAATTTATGATTTGGAGAATATACGTTACCGCAAAACATTTAATTTTATTCACATGTACCTGCAGTACTCATTAACTTTACATATAATGAGGTAAAAATCTGTTTTTTGCAATTGTCGTCAGAAAATTAGTTTGTACTGCCTTTTGTGGGCTGCAGGTCTAGCTGGAACTGCGTGTGTTGAGAACAGTACAAATGTCACGTAAAAGTCCCGTCTCTCTGCACTTTACAACCTTCTCCTTCATTAATTTCACATTCCCTTTCTGCTACTAAATACTGCTTGGATGAACTACATTTATGTCTTAAAAAAAAATCATTATAGTGAGGAGACATCTGGACTTTATTTATTACATGCGTCACTAATGGTAAATGTGAATGTTTTGATTATATTTGTAGAAATTAGCCTATAAATCCATGTGCACTTTCCATCCTCCTGTATATAAGTATAGGTTACTTTCTGATTTACACCACTTCTGAGAATGTGTAAAAATCGATCCTTTTGTGTGGGGGAAAGAAAACTTTCTGGCCATGTGCCTAACAAGGTATTGCACAATGGGGGTCATTCCGAGTTGATCGCTCGCTAGTAGTTTTTAGCAGTCATGCAAATGCTAAGCCGCCTCCCCCTGGGAGTGGATTTTAGCTTAGCAGAAGTGCGAACGAAAGGATCGCAGAGCGGCTGCAAAAAAAAATTGTGCAGTTTCAGAGTAGCTCCAGACCTACTCCTAGCTTGCGATGACTTCAGATTGTTCAGTTCCGGATTTGACATCACAAACACGCCCTGCGTTCTCCCAACCACGCCTGCATTTTTTTTTTAGAGTACGTCGCACGTGCACATTGCGCCGCATACGCATGCGCAGAAGTGCCATTTTTTTTGCTTCATCGCTGCGCAGTGAACATTTTCAGCTAGCGATCAACTCGGAATGACCGCCAATGGGCCTAATTCAGAGTTGATCGCAGCAGCAGCAAATTTGTTAGCAGTTGGGCAAAATCATGGGCCTAATTCACACCTAACATCAACCTGTCCGGGACTGGAATTGACGTCAGGAACCCTCCCTGCAAACGCATGGACACGCCTCTGTTTTTCCAGACACTACCTGAAAACGGCCAGTTGACACCAACAAACGCCTTCTTCCTGTCAATCTCCTTGCGATCGCCTGTGCGAACGGATCCGTCGCACAAACCCGTCGCTGAGCGGCGATCCACTTTGCACCCATACAACACACCTGTGCATTGCGGTGCATACGCATGCGCAGTTTGGACCTGATCGCCCTTTGTGCGAAAATGCACAGCAGCGATCAGGTCAGAATTACCCCCCATGTGCACTGCAGGGGGGCAGATATAACATGTGCAGAGAGAGTTAGATTTGGGTGCGGTGTGTTCAAACTTAAATCTTAATTGCAGTGTAAAAATAAAGCAGCCAGTATTTACCCTGCACAGAACCAAAATAAACCACCCAAATCTAACTCTCTCTGCAAATGTTATATCTCCCTCCCCCCTGCAGTGCACATGGTTTTGCCCAACTGCTAATAAATTTGCTGCTGCAATCAACTCTGAATTACCTCCAATATTTGCCCTGTTTCATTCACTCTCATTACATACTCTCTTCCCCCAATACCAGAACAAAAAAGGGCGTGTGATTTGCATTGTTCAAATCAAATCTACTGACATAAGCCCAGTGATGTAGTTCTTCTAGAACAGACTCCAGTTCCTACTTTTCATACCCCATCTGCAGTGTCCATTCAGGTAACATTAGAAGCATTCCAACCAGGTGGGGAGTTCTATTAAAAATAAGCCTGTAGGGGTTATTGATGTTTATTCCTAAAAAAAATATCCAGGAAGACTGAAATATTTTTTACGGTCTCTAAACATGCTTATTATACAATTTAAGTAAACACTATTTTTACAGATCACCCTATTTCTGTTACAATAACCTTGCCTTCTATATCTATAAGCAGTGGCAATGGCATACAAATAAGCCCAATAGCCTTAATAGCAATTGTGTGATGAAATAAACAAACATTATGCAGCAAATGGCACAAAACATAAACACAAATAAGTATATATAAGTATTTCGTTATTTCAGAGTACCCTTTGCCTTAAGAATGACACTGATGGGGTTTGACCATGGAGATAGGCAGGAGCTCATAGTACAAAGGGCTTGTGAGCTCCCAGTAAGACCTAAAGCCTAACTCACATTTTTAGCAACAGCAGACAGGGGCAGATTTAGAAAGACTAAAGAGTCTCAAGGATGGGCAACACAACATCCCAATGTTTCACCAATCTGAGTGGACCAAAATGCTGGACTCAGGATGTAACATAGAAACATAGAATTTGACGGCAGATAAGCTTTACTTTGCCCATCTAGTCTTCCCCTTTTTAACCATGGCCCTCATTCCGAGTTGTTCGCTCGGTAAAAATCTTCGCATCGCAGCGATTTTCCGCTTAATGCGCATGCGCAATGTCCGCACTGCGACTGCGCCAAGTAAATTTGCTATGCAGTTAGGAATTTTACTCACGGCTTTTTCATCGGTCTGGCGATCGTAATGTGATTGACAGGAAATGGATGTTACTGGGCGGAAACAGGCCGTTTTATGGGCGTGTGGGAAAAAACGCTACCGTTTCCGGAAAAAATGCAGGAGTGGCTGGAGAAACGGGGGAGTGTCTGGGCGAACGCTGGGAGTGTTTGTGACGTCAAACCAGGAACGACAAGCACTGAACTGATCGCAGATGCCGAGTAAGTCTGGAGCTACTCAGAAACTGCTACGAGGTGTGTAATCGCAATATTGCGAATACATCGTTCGCAATTTTAAGATGCTAAGATTCACTCCCAGTAGGCGGCGGCTTAGCATGAGCAAATCTGCTAAAATCCACTTGCGAGCGAACTCGGAATGAGGGCCCATATTTTTACCTCAAATCTTATTTGATCCTTATTTCTTTGTACAGATATCCTTATGTCTACACCATGCATATTTAAATTGCTTGTCTTAGCCTCTACCACTTCTGAAGGGAGGCTATTCCATTTGTCCACTACCCTTTCTGTGAAGTAAATTTTCCTCAAATTTCCCCTGAACCTACCTCCCTCCAGATTCAGTGCATGTCCTCGTGTTCTAATACTTTTATTCATTTGAACAATGGGGGTCATTCCGGGTTGATCGCTCGCTAGCTACTTTTAGCAGCCATGCAAACGCATAGTCGCTGCCCACAGGGGAGTGTATTTTTGCTTTGCAGGAGTGCGAACACCTATGCAGCAGAGCGGCTGCAAGCACATTTTGTGCAGAAAAAGACCAGCCCTGTAGTTACTTATTCTGTGCGATGATTGCTGCAACGAATGACACGGTAATGATGTCAGATACCCTCCCTGCAAACAGCCAGCCACGCCTGCGTTTTTCCAAACACTCCCAGAAAACGGTAAGTTGCCACCCAGAACTCCCACTTCCTGTCAATCTCCTTGCGTTTGGCTGTGCGACTGGAATCGTCGCTAGAACCAGTGCAAAACCACAAAGGACTTTGTGCCTGTATGATGCGTGTGCGCATTGCGGTGTATACGCATGCGCAGATTAGCCATTTTTTTAACTGATTTCGCTATGCAGCGAACAACGGCAGCTAGCGATCAACACGGAATGACCCCCAATGTTTCCCTCCTGGACTTTTTTAAAACCACTGATATATTTGAAAGTTTCTATCATGTCCCCCCTTTCCCTTCTCTGCTCCAAATTTTACATATTGAGATTTCTTAGCTTTTCCAGATGAGTTTTGTGATGTAGGCCATGCACTGTTTTAGTTGCCCTTTTTGTACAGTCTCTAATGTATTAATATCCTACTGAAGATATGGCCTCCAGAATTGAACACAGTATTCTAGCTGAGGCCGTACCAATGACCTATACAGTGGCATTATTACTTCTTTCTGATGCTGATTCCTCTCCCTATGTAAACAAGCATCTGACTAGCCTTCCTTGTTGCTTTGTTACATTGTTTACCTGCTTTTAAGTCACCTGAAATAGTGACTCCTAGATCTCTTTCCTCCTCAGTAGTTTCCAGTATAATGCCATTAATACAATATTTAGCCTTTGGATATTTGAGACACAAGTGCGTGAGTTTGCATTTTTTGGCATTAAACTGTAATTGCCACACTCTTGACCATTCTTCTAGTCTACCTACAGTAGATCATCAATCATTTGTTTTACCCTTCCTGGTGTGTCTATCCTGTTGCATACCTTTGTGTCATCTGCAAAAAGGCATACTTTCCCTTTAGTACCATTAGCAATATCACCAATAAAGATATTAAAAAGCGCTGGTCCAAATACAGATCCCTGGGGTGCTCCATTGGTAACACTTCCCTCCTGCGAAGGCACTCCATTTACTGCAGCTCTCTGTTTTCGATTCAACCATTTTAGTATCCAATCCCATGGTTTCATGTTTATTCAGAAATCTGCAATATGGGGCAGTGTCAAAAGCCTTACTAAAGTCTAGATAAGTTATATCTATGGCCTCAGCTTTATCTATTACGTTAGTCATCCAGTCAAAAAAGTCAATAAGGTTTGTTTGACATGATCTTCCCCGGTGAATCCATACTGTTTGGCATCCTGTAAATTGCTGGATTTGAGATAATCTACTACACTTTCTTTTAAGAGTGTTTCCATCAATTTCCCTACCAATGATGTAAGGCTCACTGGTCGGTAGTTGCTTGCCTCTTCCTTGCTTCCACTTTTGTGCAGTGGGACAACATTCACTCTTTTCCAGTACTCTGAATTACTCCTGTAGCTAGTGACTGGTTGAATAATTATGTTAATGGTGCTACAAGTACCCCTTTATGCTCTTTAAGTATCCTTGGATGTATCAGCTTTGAGAGTTCTGTTAGGACCTTCTCCTCTGTAAATGTACTTGTTTAATTTTTCTGTATATTCCTGCAAGTTTACTGTGGCCCATTCCAGCGGCAAACGCAGGATTTTCAGGGGGGGGGGGGGGTTCTATATATGTTCCAAACTGGCGGCTCTCACAGCCCACAAAAGAATCACAGGTAGCTGCTTTGCTTCTGTCTTATATCTGTACTATTGAATTGTATTGAACAATGTATTATATCTGTATTCTTGACTGTGGTTGAATAAACCGAAACCTAGAAGCAAAGCAGCTATCTGTGTTTCTTGTGTCGTCTGTGAGTGCCGAAATTTTGGAACATGTGCATCAATTTTATTATAGAGGGCACCCGGCAATAGTTATCATTTGAATTTATAATAGTGCAGAGCGGCATAGAACAATTTTTTTTAATACATGTGACGCACACATCCATACAGCACACACAGCATACTTGCATTAATGCACACAGCATACATACAGACACATACACATAATATTTAAAAACACCCACAGGGCATACATACAGTATACACACACATAGCATACATGCACATAACATACTTACGCTCACATACATACACACACACACATATACATACATAGCATACAGTGCATTAAACATAGAATAGTTATATGCACACACAGCAAACACAAATATTACACTTGCAGAGGGCACACAGCATACTTACACACACCATTTGTCCGTTGTGGGGGCTAAGCTGCCATAGTAGCTGCGGACCTCTTTCGTAGCCCTGCCGGGAAGCTGGGCTGCACAAATCCTATGGAGTCCCTCTGTGATTGCGCCGCGCTTCTCAGCCTCTCGCTGCAGGTACGGCTGTCAGCGCTCCGCATAAGGTATATGAAAGCCACCTGACGCGGAAGCGCTAAGAGCTGACTCGGCAGTGAGAGACCGGCAGCGTTCTGATCTCCTCTGCCTGGTGCCCGGCGGCTGCTGCAGAGACGGAGACAAGGTTGTCTCCGTCTCTGGAAAAGAAAAAAAAGAAGAAGAAGAAGAGTTTGGTGCATCGGGGTGGGGGTGGGGGGGTGTTCCTGGGTACTTAGAAACCTCCCCTGCGTGCGCTACTGCCTTCCCCTCTCATTCAGTAGTGAATACTGAGCAAAAATATTTATTAAGATGATCTGCTATTACATTGTCTCCCTCAACATAACCCACAGTTTCTGTCATTAGTCTTATTAATCCATCTTTTGTCTTTGTTCGCTTATATACTGTACGTATTGACACTAATAACAAAGAACATGATAGGTCTTCACCTCCAGCAATATTCAATCTGCTTTTTATTATTATTATTATTATTATTATTGTTATTTTTATTGTTACAATAATTATTATAAGCTATTTATATAGTGCACACATATTGCGCAGCACTGTACAGAAATTATTGTTCAGTCCCTGCCAAAGTAGAACTTACAATGTATATTTCCTAGCACATGTACACGCACACACATTCACACTAGAGTTCATTTTTGTAGGGATCCAATTAACCTGCAAGTATATTTTTGGATTGAGGGAGGAGACCGGAGTACTGGGAGGAAACCCACACAAGCAATGGGAGAATATACAAAATCCACACAGTTAGGGCCATGGTGGCAATCAAACCTATGACCTCAGTGCTGTGAGGCCTTAATGCTAACCATTATACTGTCTGGCTTCATTCTTTTCCTATAGGCTCAGCAAACCAAAATTGAAACAATGGTATAGCCCCTGTTCCTTTGTTTGGATAGCTCAATGTTAGTTTGCTGTGTATCAATGGAGTAACTATCATTATTTTGGATTTGTAGAGCTCTGCCTACTAAAGAAGATATTCATACTGACTTGTACACATATTGAATGTAATCTACACTCAAAAGAAGCAAAATTAAACCCATATGTTGTGGAGTATGCTGTTTATCACAAGATGCATACTGATCTGCATAATAGCACGTGCACTAGGTAAACGTCATATACTCGTACACCTTGATACACTTATGCACAGTGCTTAAAGTGGTCCTAGAGAGGTGGTGGAACTCACCCCCCCCCCCTCCCCAAGGCGCCCATGTAATAAATTAAATCAAAAAGGGGCGTGGTCAGACATTAGTAATAATGCTCACAGTAGTAGCACCCCGTAATACACATAATGCCCACAACAGTAGCGCCCCTTATATAGAGCCCATAGTAGTGGTGCACCTTATGCAATGCCCGCAATAGTAGTGCCCCTTATGTCCCTAGGAATGATGCCCCTTATGAAGTACCCCCTTTACAATGCTCTCATTAGTAGTGCCCTCAGTAGTAATTACCGTAATGGTAATGCCCCTGTGTAGTAAAGCCCCCCAGTAGTAATGTTGCCTGTAGTAATGCCCCCAGTTATTTAGCCCCATGTAGTTTAGCCCCAGTAGTTATGCCCCCAGTGGTAATGCCCCTGCAGTTATGACCCCAGTAGTTTAGCCCCCAGTTGTTGAGCCCCTATAGTTTAGCCCCCCATGTAGTTTGCCCGTTAGTAATGCCCCAGTAATTTAGCCCCAGTAGTTTTCCCACTTGTAGTTTAGCACCCAGTAGTAATGCCCCTAGTCGTAATGTCCCCCTGTAGTTTTCCCCCTTGTAGTTCAGCCCCTGTATTTATGCACCATTTTAGTTTGCTCCCAGTAGTAATGCCCCCAAGTAGTAATGCCCCCAGTAGTTTAACCCCTGTAGTTATGCCCCCAGTAGTTTAGCCCCCTGTAGTTTGCCCCCAAGTAGTAATACTCCTGTAGTTATACCCCCAGCAGTAATGCCCTCCTGTAGTTTTTCCCCAGTAGTCTAACCCCTGTAGTTATGCCCCCCTGTAGTAATCCCACCAAGTAGTAATGCCCCTGTAGTTATACCCCCAGTAGTAATGCCCTCCTGTAGTTTGCCCCCAGTAGTAATGCCCTCCTGTAGTTTGCCCCCAGTAGTTAGCCCCTGTTAGTAATGCCCCCAGTAGTAAGCCCCTGTTAGTAATGACCCCAGGAGTTATCCCCCATGTAGTTTGCGCCCTTGTAGCTTAGCCCCCAGTAGTAATGCCCCCAAGTAGTAATGCCCCCTAGTAGTTTAACCCCTGTAGTTATGCCCCCCGTAGTTTAGCCCACTTGTGGTTTGCCCCAAGTAGTAATGCACCTGTAGTTATGCCCCCAGTAGTAATGTCCCTGTAGTTATATCCCCAGTAGTAATGCCCTCCTGTAGTTTGCCCCCAGTAGTTAGCCCCATTAGTAATGCCCCCCAGTAGCTTGCCCCCTTGTAGTTTGCCCACAGTAGTTTGCCCCCTTGTAGTTTGCCCACAGTAGTTTGCCCCAATAGTAAAGCCCCCCAGTAGTAAAGCCCCACCAGTAGTTTGCCCATAGTAGTAATGCCCCCCCAAGTAGTTTGCCCACAGTAGTTTGCCCCCAGTAGTAAAGCCCCCAAGTAGTAAAGCCACCCCAGTAGTAATGCCCCAAGTAGTTTGCCCACAGTAGTAAAGCCCCCAGTAGTAAAGCCCCCACTCCCCTAGTAAAGCCCCCTGTAGTAAATCCCCCCAGTAGTAATGCCCCCCAGTAGTAAAGCCCCCAGTAGTAATGCCCCCTTAGTAGTAATGCCCCCAGTGGTAAAGACCCCCAGTAGTAATGCCCCCAGTAGTTTGCCCACAGTAGTAAAGCCCCCCAGTAGTTTGCCCACAGTAGTAAAGCCCCCAGTAGTAATGCCCCCTAGTCGTAATGCACCCAGTAGATGTGCTGCAACACATAGGGAAAAACAAACAAAAACCACCATACTCACCGAGCCCCGCTCCTGCGTCTGACCGCTGCAGTCCTTCCGGTGTCCGCTCCTCGACACTATGGGAGAGACGTCATGACGCTGTGGAGAGAGAGCCAGGCGCCCACTGGTAACACAATCTCAGCGGCGCCCGGCATCTTCCAGTGGCGCTGGCACACATCGGGTTAGGTGAGCCGGAGGAAGTGGAACTGACAGAATGCAGTTCCGCCCTGTTTTGGCTCACTTTAACCCCTGCTTATGCACACAACTTGGTCATAAGCACAATATAAGATTTTTTTAACATTTGCTATGATAAGTTTCATTTTATTAAAAAAAATCTTCTATGATATATCACATTTAATATTCTTTCTCATGTATGAATGAAAGTAGCCAAGAATGTTATAAATATACACCCACAATATCATCTAAATATACGTGTGATCAATAAGAAAAGCACGTATCAGCTTCTGTGGTGAAGCCATCATCAGTCAAGAGATTCAGTACTACCACTTAGACTAGTGTCTAGGGATGGCCTTGTGGATTATCCACTGATAGTATCCATAAATTACATGAACCCTTGATGGTTTACACCCAACGATGCCAACTGTGCTGTGAGTAATGGCAAGCGGTGTACCAATCATGTCTGGGAGACAGCACTTAGCAGGTCTAAGCTTTATGCCCCCCAGAACAGTAAAAAAAATATAAAAAATAGATGCCTGATAGCCCTCGATGGCATAGAAATATCGTATCTCTACCATTGATGGCAAACCATCAACCGTCAGTGTCAAACCATGATTGTCTCGACAGTAGTGTCTCAATCAATTTAGTAACACTTCTCAGGTGCATGAAACAGAGGGGTTATTCTAAACAAGAAAAAGAGAAAAGTTTTCCTGCAGCACACCAAAACGTATCAGTAGAAAGATATGGTTAAGCCACCAGCCAGCGTCAAGCTTCTCGGATACTGGTGGTCACTAATGTTACATGATAATAGCACACACAAAAATATATCTAAATTGAGAACCAAGTCACCTGGAGTCACCCCTTGATCCTCAAAATGGCACTACAAGAACCAGCATGTCCATAAGTATTCAGCTTTTTTCTGGACATGCACAACACAAGTTGTTCCTGTGAAAGACTATCCTACAGCATTTGTGTCTAATTTTGCCTTAGACCCTTTTAGACAAATACCTTAATAGCTGTATCTTTCGTGCTTGCATATCAGTTTTTAGCAGCTAAAAGGTGAGTAGCACCTATCTTTTGTAGATGGGACCACAAAAAACGTGGGAATGGCAAGTGATCCAGGGCATGCTTGACTGGTTTGAGACATGGTTGCCTACTCTCCCTCATTCTGCAGGAGACTCCCTGAAATAGCAGCAATCTCCCTCACTCCCTGAAAAGTCCAGCAATCTCCATGATTGCACCTTACACCCATTATACAGCTATTACATTCTTGGGGGGGAAAATAAATCAGAGATACATACATTCAAATAGGATCATTAGTGCCATTTCCCTTCATTGGTTATAAGGCACAATGATCCCCGTGACCACTTACAGTATATGGAAGCTCTTGTAAAACACAATACACGAACAAATCCTGCAAAATATCAGTGTCTTTTCTTCAACAAATAGATCTTACTGACTTTGGGGCTCATTTACATTTGGATGTAAGTCATTTTCATGACACGCCTCTCCGATGTAGCAGTACACGTCCGTGCTGATAGGTGTTACTTTCACAATCTCCCTGAAATGCTTTTTCAAAAGTAGGCAAGTGTGGTTTGAGAGCGAGACAATTTTTGTTACAAATGTGTTTACTATCTAGTGTTATGAGGAATACTGTCAATTTCAATGCTGTAACCAACTTGTTTTTCTTAGCCTGCTAACAATAACATATCATACTTTGAAAAAATATATACAACCAGAGTAAAGCATTTTCTTTGCTTTCACTATAAAGCAGTGGCGTGCGGTGAGGTCTGTGGCTGGGGAGGCACAAGCAGCTAACACCCCCCCCCCCCCTCATAGAGGGAAAAAAAAAAAAAGTGTAGCCTCCCCCCCTTTATTTGTAAAACCAGCACCAGGCAGAACCAGCCAGGGGGGGGTAATGCCATAGCAGGGGTGACACTCGGTATGGGGTCCCCCTGCCATAGCATTAATCTACCCCCCCCCCCCCAAGCTAGTCAGCCCAGGGCTGGAATTCCTCGGAAGTGGGGACCCCAAAAAATAAACATGGGGTCCCCCTCCCGAGCAATAACCAGCACTGGGCTGATAGCCCGGTGCTATGCCCCGCACCCCTGGTGGCGGTGGGTGCGGGGTTCATTGTTAAAATTGTTCTTTACAGGTGGCCTACAGATCCCAGCAAGCCTGCCCCAGCATGCTGGCACTTGGAGAACCACAAGTGCCAGCATGCCCGGACATAATGGGCCCGCTGGCACCTGTAGACCGCCTCTAAAGAATAGTAATATTGTTCTTTACAGGTGGCCTACAGGTCCCAGCAAGCGTGCCCCAGCATGCTGGCACTTGGAGAACCACAAGTGCCAGCATGCCCGGACATAAATGGCCTGCTGGCACCTGTTGCCCACCTGTAAAGAAAATATTAAAATAAAAACACCACACAGTCTTAAAAAATAAGTTTTATTGCACAGGGTCTTCACCTGGGGGCGGCGGCCTTTAAGCTCTTTTGCATGGCCGCCGCTTCCCCAGGGCTTCAGGCGTCTTCACCTGGGGGGGCGCCACCTCCCCAGGGCTTCCAGCGTCTTCCTCTGAAGTCTTCACCTGGGAGGCGGTGGCCTTAAAGCTCTTATGCATGGCCGCCGCCTTCCCCAGGGCTTCCAGCGTCTTCACCTGGTGGACGGCGGCTGCTAAGCTCTTTTGCATATCCGCCCATCCAGGACTTCCGGCGTCTTCAACCTTCAGGAGCTCTTCTCCGCTCCTCCTCCGCCGTCGGACTGACAGCCGCTCCCTCGTGCTGACTTATATAAGTCAGCCAGAGGGGGCGGAGCGATGACGCGGCTAGCCGTGATTGGCTCGCGGCGGCCATCTTCAATTTAAAAAATGACGCTGAGGCGCCATTTTTGAAATGGGTTACCACTCCGCTGCTCAAACTCTGCACTGCCGCCCTCACTCACGCCGCCCGCACCGCCGCAACCATGCCGCCCGCACCCCCGCCGCCCGCAACCCCGCCGCCCGCACCCACGCCGCCAGCACCCACGCCGACGCCCGCACCTCCGCCGCGCCCACAACAGTGATTGACAGCGGATCCAGTGACGGATCCGCTGGCCAATCACTGTGGCCTGACTGACAGGGGACGTGCTTTCATAGGTTGAAAGCACGTCCCTGTGTGAAAGCGGCACCACTAATGGTGCCGCTTTCCCATGATTTTTCAATGGGCTTTTAATGCCCATTGCTAGGCCCCGCCTGCGCCCGCCCCCCGCTCCCATACTTTTCCCTATCTGACAGGGAGGCACCACGACCGGTGCCTCCCAAACACTTTACACAGGACTGGGATGATTAGGATAATATAAAGCAAATACTTATGACACAGAATATGTGTCATAAGTATCTTCTTTATATTATTTTAATCAGTAATGACAGGGGAGGCACTGCCTCCCCTGCCTCCCCTGCCTCCCCTGACTGCACGTCCCTGCTATAAAGAAACCACCCAGTTGACAGACTTCCTGGAGGTAATTTCCAAATCAGAACTGTAATGTGTGTGTACCCATCTGCATGGCATGCAAGATCGGAGAAAATGTGCCCTCTCTCCCCCTAATTTAAGTAATGACACTTTGGAAAACAAAATCTGCATTCACAAAAGTAGTGGACCAGGAAAAAACAGACACCCAACCGACTTTTAAAACAATTGAATTTCCCCCCCCCCCCCCCCCCCCCCCCCCCCCCCGTTTCACAAAATACATGCAAATAGAAAAATTTCTTTCAATTTTAACAACTATGATTTATGGCCGACCATGTGGCCAGCTAGGTGACATGTCATGATCATCATCATACTGTCATGATGATGGGCCTCTTTTTATGTGAAGGCCTGGAACTGTAGCTCCATCACCCAATTGTGAAACTGGCCTGGGGGGGTATTCTTTACACAGATATTTATAAATAGATTAGGACACATCTCAACTCTACATCTCTCTACACATTTTACATATTCCCCACCTACAGTGCAGCATGGTTTTACCAAGGTCAAATTGCCCTGCATAATCCCTTTAATAAGCTCTCCCATAAAGCACCTTTCTAATTTACAGGCTGCTAGTGAAGCCTAGTGAACGCTGCAGGCAATGGTGATATTGCTACAAACTTGTCATGAACTGTGTGTCAACATTACATTATATTTATTTTACTTCCTAGAGGATACTGGGGATCCATTTAGTACCATGGGGTATAGACGGGTCCACTAGGAGCCCTGGGCACATTAATAATTTGATAGGGTGCGCTGGCTCCTCCTTCTTTGCCCCTCGTACCAGACTTAGTTTAGAAAATGTGCCCGGAGGAGCTGGTCACGTCGCATGGAAGCTTCTGATAAGTTTTCTACATTTATTTTTTCTGTTTGTTACATTCAGGCAGGACTTGATGGCATCAGCCTGCCTGCTTCGTGGGACTTGGGGGGGGGGAGGGGGGGGACGACGGCCCAACCTCTTGAAGTGTTAATGGTCCCGTTCCCGGCTGACAGGACACTAGCTCCTGAGGGAACTATTTGCAAGCCCCACAACGGCAAGCGTACATTCCCGCAGCACGCCGCCATCCCTAACAGAGCCAGAAGAATGGTGAGAACTAAGCCGGCGTCCTGGTTAGCGGGTCGTGGCCATTATGGCGGCATGAGAATACAGAGACGCACGGCTTCTACGGGGCGGCGAAGTCTCCAGACTTAGTACACAGTGCGAACGCACTGCTTCTGAGGGAGCGAACTGAGTCTAAGTACACTACAGGTGTACACAGTACCCAGACTGGCATTACAGACTTAAACGGTGACTGACTCCATTTTAAGCACTGAAAATGACCTCAGCCAGTATAAAAAGTGGGAAGACCGCACGCCATTGACGGGGCGGAGCTTCATTATGAGCGGATCCAGCAGCTCACCAGCGCCATTTTTCCTCTGCAGTGGACACAGACGCTGACTGACAGGGACGCGCAGCTCCTCCGAAGAGACTCCAGATTACCTCAGCGGTACCAGGGGGTCATAGCAGGGGGGGAGCACTTACCCAATCTGGGTACTTAGTCTGCGACCTGGCTAAGCTTGGCATTAGCAGAAAGGGCTCTGTGTGCTGGCTCCAGGCTATCTCTGTGTCTCTCTTGAAGGGCCCTTTGTGGGTTAATTGTGCATTTATTTAACCTTTTCCTGTGTGTGTGTGCTGTCACTGTCACAGTATGTCAGACAAAAAGGGTGTGTCACACGCCAGAGGCGGCCTTCACCGCGCTTACCCCTGCGTGCCTGCTGGTCGGTGTTGCGGCCTTCGGTGGTCCACGGGCTCCGGCGTCTGGCTGGCGCGGCTCTCGGCGGTTCCCCGGGGCAGGGGCGCTCCCATGACACCCGGCATCACGTGGGCGGGGAACTGGTGATGTCATCCAATCCTGCGGAGGCAGAAGATTCAAAGTCAGACGCCGAGCAGAGCCTCGGCACCTGAGTATCGTCTTTTCCCCTGAAGTGGATGCCAGTGCTCCTGTTCTCGGCGGATCTCTCTGCAGTTATATGCCAGTGTCTCCGGCATTTCCAGGTGTCAGTTGTTGCACAGCTTCCAGCATTCCCAGCCGCGGCTGGGTTCCACTGCGCTCCAGTCACCAGTGCTTCTTGGAGTCAGCGTGGGCTGCAGCAGGGCCGAAACTAGGGGGGGGGCTAGGGGGGCAGGCGACCTGGGCGCCAGATTGGAGGGGGCGCCGAGACCCCCTAACACCCGCCGCGGCACTTACTTTTAAACCCCCTTCTCCCGAGTGCCCAGCTCGGGGGGCGGGGTTTCGCGGAATGACGCGATTGCGTCGTGACGTCACGGCGCAAATGCGTCATTCCACGAAACCCCGCCGGAGGAGGGAGAAGGGGGAGCCCGGAGCCGCGCAGACGAGGAGGGAGAGGCGGCTGAAGAGCGGCGAGAACCGCTTCAAATGTAAGTCAGCCCCTCTCCCTTCCTCTCTCTCTCTCTCCCTCCACCACCTGCCGCAATGTGTAAAATGGGGACCTGTGCCTGCCGCTATGTGTAAAATGGGGACCTGTGCCTGCCGCTATGTGTAAAATGGGGACCTGTGCCTGCCGCTATGTGTAAAATGGGGACACTTGCCAGCGTACTGTGTAAAATGGGCACCTGTGCCTGCCGCTATGTGTAAAATGGGGACACTTGCCAGCGTACTGTGTAAAATGGGGACCTGTGCCTGCCGCAATGTGTAAAATGGGGACACTTGCCAGCGTACTGTGTAAAATGGGGACCTGTGCCTGCCGCTATGTGTAAAATGGGGACACTTGCCAGCGTACTGTGTAAAATGGGGACCTGTGCCTGCCGCAATGTGTAAAATGGGGACACTTGCCAGCGTACTGTGTAAAATGGGGACCTGTGCCTGCCGCTATGTGTAAAATGGGGATACTTGCCAGCGTACTGTGTAAAATGGGGACCTGTGCCTGCCGCAATGTGTAAAATGGGGACACTTTTTCCTGCCGCAATGTGTAAAATGGGGACCTGTGCCTGCCGCAATGTGTAAAATGGGGACACTTGCCAGCGTACTGTGTAAAATGGGGACCTGTGCCTGCCGCTATGTGTAAAATGGGGATACTTGCCAGCGTACTGTGTAAAATGGGGACCTGTGCCTGCCGCAATGTGTAAAATGGGGACCTGTGCCTGCCGCAATGTGTAAAATGGGGACCTGTGCCTGCCGCAATGTGTAAAATGGGGACCTGTGCCTGCCGCAATGTGTAAAATGGGGACACTTGCCAGCGTACTGTGTAAAATGGGGACCTGTGCCTGCCGCTATGTGTAAAATGGGGACACTTGCCAGCGTACTGTGTAAAATGGGGACCTGTGCCTGCCGCAATGTGTAAAATGGGGACACTTTTTCCTGCCGCAATGTGTAAAATGGGGACACTTTTTCCTGCCGCAATGTGTAAAATGGGGACACCTGTCTGCCGCAATGTGTAAAATGGGGAATGGGGACACTTGCCTGTCGTACTGTGTAAAATGGGGACACTTTTTCCTGGATATGAAATTTATGTTAGAAAAGGCAGTTTTTCAGGTAAAAAAGTTCTGAAAGAGAGATATATATATATATATATATATATATATATATATAATATTTTTATTCATTTATTTTTTATTTTTTTATTTTATTTTATTATTTTTATTTATTTATTGTAAAATATTTTTTTTTTTTTTGCGGGGGTGACAAATGACTACCTTGCCCCGGGTGACAAAAATCCTAGTTTCGGCCCTGGCTGCAGGTTAAACTCCGCTCTCAAGTTTTGCAAGTTACCAGTGCCTTTAAACACCGCTCTCAAGTTATACAAATCCTCAGCGTCCTTTAACCCTCGCTCTTAAGTTATACAAGTCCTCAGTGTCTTTAACCATCGCTCTCAAGTTATACAAATACTAAGTGTCCTTTAACCCTCGCTCTCAAGTTATACAAGTCCTCAGTGTCTTTAACCATCGCTCTCAAGTTATACAAGTCCTCAGTGTCTTTAACTATCGCTCTCAAGTTATACAAATCATCAGTGTCTTTAACCCCTGCTCTCAAGTTCTTCAAATCACCAGTGTCTTTAACCACCACTCTCAAGTTCTTCAAATCACCAGTGTCTTTAACCACCGCTCTCAAGTTTTTCAAATCACCAGTGTCTTTAACCACCGCTCTCACGTTCTTCAAATCACCAGTGTCTTTAACCACCGCTCTCAAGTTCTTCAAATCACCAGTGTCTTTAACCACCGCTCTCAAGTTCTGCAAATCATCAGTGTCTTTAACCACCGCTGTCAAGTTCTTCAAATTATCAGTGTCTCTAAAACCATCACTCATAAGTTCTTCAGTCACCAGTATCTTTTACCATCACTCACAAGTACTTCCTGGACATTTCTCCATATGTTCCTTCTCTGTTATGTGACATTGTGTTGTCCTTTTCCTACAATAAAGTTCTTCAATAATTTCATCAAGCCTTACTGTCAGAGTCCTGTATGAGGAAGACCTATATCAGGCCATCCCTGTTCCGACCCAACTGTGGTTCCTCTTCCTTACCATCGGAAAAACCCCCAAGTTCACAACACCCCCAACCTAGGTCAGTGACAGTATACTCAGGCCTCATGGACCCGGGGGATCGGAGCCCAGAGGCAAGTACCATCCAGGACTTGGTTTCCCGAGTTCAAAGTCAGGAAGCAGCACAGGGCCAGGTGATGCATTATCTTCAGGAATTGTCTGGCTGGCTGGGTCAAATTCAGACTTCTCTGGCTTCAGTAGTGCTGGTCTCAGTTCCAGTACCTGCTCCAGTGGCTGGCGCTAGTAATGTTCCATTCCTCTCCAGAACCAGATCACGCCTTCAGCTCCCTACTCCTTTTCGCTATAATGGGAATCCAAAGAGTTGCCGTGGTTTTCTTAATCAGTGCGAGGTACATTTTGAACTCCTTTCATTTAACTTCCCTATGGATCGGTCCAAGGTGGCATACAATATTTCTTTGCTCGAGGGTTCAGCGTTGGATTGGGTGTCTCCGTTATGGGAGCAATCTGATCCACTGGTTTCCAGTTACACCAATTTTATTACGTCATTCCGGAGGATATTTGATGAGCCTGGCAGGACGACCGCTGCCTCTGCAGACTTGCTCCGTGTCCGTCAAGGCTCTCGTTCAGTGGGACAGTATGTGATTAACTTTCAGACCATAGCATCAGAACTGCGCTGGAATAATGATGCCCTCCGGGCTGCCTTTTGGAACGGACTCTCCGATCGTCTAAAGGACGAGTTGATCACTAGAGATTTGCCTGATTCCCTAGAACAGTTGATCTCGCTCTGTGTAAAGGTGGATCTTCGCATGCAGGAACGAGGTGGCGAACGTAGACGGTCATATCGATCAAGGGTCCGATCTTTTCCGTCCAAGCAAACGGTTATTCCGAGTCCTGACGAGCCCATGCAGATTAATCGATCCCGGCTGTCTCCAGAAGAACGTCAGCGTCGTCGTGAGGGTGGTCTCTGCCTCTACTGTGGAGCCGCGGATCATTTTCTTAAGTTTTGCAAGTCGCGCCCGGGAAACGGGCAGTCCTAGCTTGTTCCGGAGGAGTCGATCTAGGGGTTTCTTCTAAATCTTCTCCGTCACTGGACTGTTTACTCTCCGTGTCTCTGTTTTCTGGGTCAATAGTCAAGCCCGTTAAGGCCCTATTGGACTCAGGGGCTGCAGGGAATTTTATTTCCCTTTCCTGTGCCCAGGATCTGAGGTTTTCAGTTACGGTCGGTCGAACGACCTATTACGTTGACTGTTATTAATGGTACCCAAATTTCTAACGGTCTGATTTCAAGTTGTACGGTACCAATCAAGCTGCAAGTGGGAGCTCTGCATCAAGAACACCTGGAGTTCTTAGTGATTCAGGAGATGCCCCACGATCTGGTTCTTGGCCTTCCTTGGCTTAAACTTCACAACCCTCATGTCGACTGGAGTTCGACGCAAATAACATCTTGGAGTCCATTTTGTCATTCCAATTGTCTCATTCCTGTCTACCTGGTCCGTGTATCTTCCAAGTCAGATGAAGGGCTCATTCCGGATGCCTATCGGGAGTTTTCAGACGTATTCTCGGAACAGGTGGCTGACCAGTTACCACAGCATAGACTCTGGGACTGCCCCATTGAGCTCATTCCGGGGAAAATGCCACCTCGGGGTCGCACTTATCCCCTATCATTACCCGAGACCCAAGCTATGTCAGACTATATCAAGTCTAATCTACAGAAAGGATTCATCCGTCCCTCTACGTCCCCGGCGGGGGCGGGTTTCTCTTTTGTGAAGAAGGACGGAGGGCTGAGACCGTGTATTGACTATCGTGGTCTAAATGATGTCACCATTAAGAATAAGTATCCTTTGCCGCTCATCACAGAGCTTTTTGATAGAGTTCGAGGAGCCCGAGTTTTCACCAAGCTCGATCTAAGGGGAGCTTATAATTTGATACGTATCCGACAGGGCGATGAATGGAAAACGGCCTTCAATACCAGGGACGGGCATTACGAGTATCTGGTAATGCCGTTTGGCCTCAGCAACGCCCCAGCCATCTTCCATGGATTCATTAATGAAGTCTTTCAGGATATGCTAAGTGTAGTGGTATATTTGGATGACATTCTGATATTTTCTAAGAATCTCACAGAGCACAGAATGCAGGTCAAGGGGGTACTTCTTCGATTGCGAGAGAACCATCTTTATGGTAGGATTTCCAAATGCACCTTTGAGGTCCCTTCCATTCCATTTCTGGGTTACATCATTTCGGGCACGGAGCTTCGTATGGATCCAGAGAAGCTCACTGCCATTCGGGACTGGACTCAGCCTCTTTCCTTGAAAGCGGTACAACGATTTCTGGGTTTCGCAAACTATAACCGGAAGTTCATAAAGGGATTCTCTACCATTGTGGCACTTATCACGGCCCTAACCAAGAAGGGTTCTGTAGCAGCGTTCGTTCAGTTGAAGGCAGCCTTTATGTCCGCTCCAGTACTTCAACAACCAAATTTTTCTAAACCATTCTTTTTGGAGGTTGATGCTTCCACGGTAGGCATAGGTGCCGTGCTTTCGCAGTACGCTCGAGACGGGAAGTTACATACATGTGGTTTCCATTCTCGCAAGTTCTCTCCTGCTGAACGGAATTACACCATTGGAGATAAGGAGCTTTTGGCAATAAAATCTGCCTTAGAGGAATGGAGATATCTTTTGGAAGGTGCTAAACACCTAATTACAATTTTCACTGATCACAAGAATTTGCTGTACCTCAAGACGGCCCAGTGCTTGAATCCCCATCAAGCTAGATGGGCGCTCTTTTTTACTTGGTTCTTGTTTGTTATTAAGTACCGGGCTGGGACTTTTAACACCAAGGCTGATGCTTTATCCCGTTCCTTAACGGCTTCGGATGAGGAGAATTCCGTTGAGAGGGCTTTGATTCTCAATCCAGTTTCTATGCCAGCGGCTCCCACCGCTCTGGACCCTCCTACTGGGAGAATGTCTGTGCCAGCTAAATTTCGACCCTGGTTGTTGCAGTGGGCTCATATTTCCAAGTTTTCCGGTCACCCTGGTGTTCAAAAGATGTGGGAGTTTCTACGAAGATCTTACTGGTGGGACACTATGAAGAAGGATATTCAAGATTATGTCAGCTCATGTCCTCAGTGTGCTCAGCACAAAATTCTTTGTCTGCCGCCTGCAGGGTTGTTGCATCCACTGTCCATTCCTAGGAGGCCATGGACTCATATCTCTATGGACTTTGTCACCAAATTGCCTCTCTCCAAGGGTCATAATACTGTCTGGGTAATTATTGACCGTTTCTCTAAAATGGCGCATTTTGTACCTCTGACCGGGTTACCATCAGCTCCCAAGTTGGCCTTGTTATTTATCCGAGAACATTTCCGCCTGCACGGGTTACCTCAGGAGATTGTCTCTGACCGGGGGGTACAATTCACTGCAAGATTCTGGAGAGCTCTCTGTACGGCCTTACAAATAAAACTCAAGTTTTCATCCGCTTACCATCCACAAACCAATGGACAGACTGAACGCGTCAATCAAGATTTGGAGACTTTTCTCTGTGTTTATCTCTCTCCCTCACAAGACGACTGGGTGTAACTGTTGCCATGGGCTGAGTTTGCCCATAATCATCTGTACCACTCTTCGACTGGTGAATCCCCATTTTTCATTAATTACGGATTCCATCCTCAAGTTCCAGAATTGCCCATTTGTCCTCCGGAGGATGTTCCTGTTGCAGCCTCTACTCTCCGGCACTTCAATCAAATTTGGAGTCAAGTTCATGCTAACCTCAAGAGAGTCTCCAGCCGCTATAAGTTCTTTGCGGATAGGAAGCGACAAGCAGCTCCCCAGTACAAGGTTGGTGACAGGGTATGGCGCTCTACACGCAATCTCCGGTTAAGGGTGCCCACTATGAAGTTTGCTCCGAGGTTTATTGGTCCTTACCCCGTATTACAAGTCCTGAACCCGGTTGTCTGCAAATTGGGATTGCCTTCCCACCTCCGGATACCAAATTCCTTCCATGTCTCTCTCCATCGCCCCCTTATTTTAAACCGGTTCCATTCAAAATCCCAGAGGCCAACCTCTGCAGAGACTGAAGCTGGAACGGACTTTGAAATTAAAGTTATTCTTGACTCTCGTTACCTCCACAAGAATCTACAGTATTTGGTGGAGTGGAAAGGTTTTGGCCCCGAGGAGAGGAGCTGGGTTAAGGCTACTGAAGTTATGGCTCCCCGACTGGTGCGGATTTTCCATTCCAGACATCCAACAAAACCTGGAAAGTGTCCGGGGGCCACTCCTGGAGGAGGGGGTACTGTCACACGCCAGAGGCGGCATTCACCGCGCTTACCCCTGCGTGCCTGCTGATCGGTGTTGCGGCCTTCGGTGGTCCACGGGCTCCGGCGTCTGGCTGGCGCCGCTCCCGGCGGATCCCCGGGGCAGGGGTGCCGCCATGACACCCGGCATCACATGGGCGGGGAACTGGTGATGTCATCAGACTGTTCCGCCAATCCTGCGGAGGCAGAAGATTCAAAGTCAGACGCCGGGCAGAGCCTCGGCGCCTGAGTATCATCTTTTCCCCTGAAGTGGATGTCAGTGCTCCTGTTCTCGGCGGATCTCTCTGCAGTAATATCCCAGTGTCTCTGGCATTTCCAGGTGTCCGTTGTTGCACATCTTCCAGCGTTCCCAGCCGCGGCTGAGTTCCACTGCGCTCCAGTCACCAGTGCTTCTTGGAGTCAGCGTGGGCTGCAGGTTAAACTCCGCTCTCAAGTTTTGCAAGTTACCAGTGCCTTTAAACACCGCTCTCAAGTTATACAAATCCTCAGCGTCCTTTAACCCTCGCTCTCAAGTTATACAAGTCCTCAGTGTCTTTAACCATCGCTCTCAAGTTATACAAATCCTCAGTGTCCTTTAACCCTCGCTCTCAAGTTATACAAGTCCTCAGTGTCTTTAACCATTGCTCTCAAGTTATACAAGTCCTCAGTGTCTTTAACCATCCCTCTCAAGTTATACAAATCATCAGTGTCTTTAACCCCTGCTCTCAAGTTCTTCAAATCACCAGTGTCTTTAACCACCGCTCTCAAGTTTTTCAAATCACCAGTGTCTTTAACCACCGCTCTCAAGTTCTTCAAATCACCAGTGTCTTTAACCACCGCTCTCAAGTTCTTCAAATCACCAGTGTCTTTAACCACCGCTCTCAAGTTCTTCAAATCACCAGTGTCTTTAACCACCGCTCTCAAGTTCTTCAAATCACCAGTGTCTTTAACCACCGCTCTCAAGTTCTTCAAATCACCAGTGTCTTAAACCACCGCTCTCAAGTTCTTCAAATCACCAGTGTCTTTAACCACCGCTCTCAAGTTCTTCAAATCACCAGTGTCTTTAACCACCGCTCTCAAGTTCTTCAAATCATTAGTGTCTTTAACCACCGCTCTCAAGTTCTTCAAATCATCAGTGTCTTTAACCACCGCTCTCAAGTTCTTCAAATTATCAGTGTCTCTAAAACCATCACTCATAAGTTCTTCAGTCACCAGTATCTTTTACCATCACTCACAAGTACTTCCTGGACATTTCTCCATACGTTCCTTCTCTGTTATGTGACATTGTGTTGTCCTTTTCCTACAATAAAGTTCTTCAATAATTTCATCTAGCCTTACTGTCAGAGTCCTGTATGAGGAAGACCTATATCAGACCATCCCTGTTCCGACCCAACTGTGGTTCCTCTTCCTTACCATCGGAAGAACCCCCGAGTTCACAACACCCCCAACCTAGGTCAGTGACAGGGTGTTTCATGTAAGGCACAGTGTTCCTCTTCTCCAGGGAGTTCACTGTAGTGTACTCAGTGCAGTGTACCCTTCCAGGCTAGCGGGGCAGAGCCAGCTTGGCTGGATAACATTAGGGGAATGATTCCAATATCTCTTCTAAATTGTCCCGCAATGAGAGAGAGAGGCAATACTTAAGACAATCGTTGACTGAGTTTATGAACAGAGACTCAGTACCCAAACCAGCGTCTCAGTCCCCTGCCATTTGTCCACCAAACTTCCTTTGGCCCATATACTGCAGTCTGACTCTGTTGATGATGGGTCAGACATGGAGGAGGGGGAGGTGGACTCAGAGGTGGGGGAGGCTACTCTGTCACAGGGAGTAAAGGCTCTCATAGAAGCCAGGGTGTATATACCCATTGGCCAGGATGGCACTTGCCAGGGGCGCCAGGCAAGGAGGGTGCGTCACCTGGCAGTTCCACCCTGCGGCCAAAGGGTAGAAGAGTAGTACTGTCAGACTGTACATGGTGAGAGTCTGTTACTGCCAGCGCGGCGCCGGTGTCCGTCAGCACTGCACTGCACTAGTGATCAGACTAGTGTCCGGCAGCACTGCACTTGTAATCAAAATAAACTACAGCTCCCAGCAGCCCTTGTTGCTGGGAGCTCCTGGTAGCATTGGCTTCTGGAAGCTGTAGTTTATTTTGAGTCTGATTACAAGTGCGGTGCTGCCGGACACTAGTCTGATCACTAGTGCAGTGAGGGGCTGACGGACACCGGCAGTAACAGACTCTCACCCAGAGCCGGCCCTAGACAACAGGCATTATAGGCAAATTCCTAGGGCATCTGGAATGCCCAGGGGCATCCATTCCCAAGGCTAGGGCCAGCTCTGTTATCGCAACCAGCCAGGAGGAGAGTTAGGACGGAGGCTGCATCAACAGCAGCACACAGAGCCGAATCTCTGCTCACACAGGCAGGAAGTGACTTTACTTTCACCTTCTGCCTGCCCTGTGACTGAGCACAGACGAAGCCAGGCACTGAGCCTGCAGAGCCAGGACCCTGCCCCAGCACTGCAGCATCACAGCACAAAGGTAAGATATGGATGGGGTAACGGGGGACTTATGGGGAGAGGAAGGTGGCTAATAACACTGCTATGGGGGGGAACCTATGAAGAGTGGGGGAAGGGGGTAATGACACTGCTATGTGGGAGTGGGAGAAGGGGGTAATGACACTGCTATGTGCGAGTGGGAGACCAACGGGAGTGGGGGAAGGGAGGTAATGACACTGCTATGAGGGAGAGAACTATGGAAAGTGGGGGCACAGGGGAATATGACACTGTTATTAGGGGGAAGCATGGGGGTGTAGGAGCAGCTGATAACACTGCTATTAGGGGGTAGGGCATGAGGCAGAGACACATGGGGAGTAGGGGCTCGGGGGCCTAATTGCTCTGCTATGGGGGAGGGGGCATAGGCATGCACACGGTGGGTGACGTGTGCACAGGCACACCCTGATGTTGGGCACCCCCCACATGCTTAGTCAGACACTGCACAAATATTTTATATAGAACCAGCCCTGGTCAGCACTTGCTGACTAATTACACATAATTCACACTATGCAGTCACAATGTGCGGGTACTATTTCTTCCCAGCTCCCATTGTGACACTGTCCACCGTGATTCTCAACCTGCCAATGGAGTGGACTCCGCATACCAGGAGAAGGTTCTGTGTGTGAGCTGTACTGGCTGATAGGCGGACATCTGTCTCAGAGGGATGGGGGAATCTTCTATATTGGGAGGAGGGGGCTATTCCGTGCTAAGTGAGATAATGTGTCTGAGAGTAAGGGGGAACCCTGTACTAGGGGGAAATAATCTGTCTGAGGGAGCAAGGTGCAGGTTTGAGACATGGAAAGTAGGAGTGAGGTGCAGGGGAGATGGAAGCTGGGACCAAGGTACAGGTGTGAGACATGGAAGGTGGGAGTGAAGTGCAGGTGTGGGGTATAGAAGGTGGGAGAGATGGAAGGTGGGAGCAAAGTACAGGGGAGATGGAAGGTGGGAGTGAAGAAGAGGTGTGAGAGATGGAAGGTGGGAGCAAGGTGCAGGGGAGATGGAAGGTGGGAGCGAGATGCAGGGGAGACGGAAGGTGGTAGTGAAGAAGAGGTGTGAGAGATGGAAGGTGGGAGCGAAGTGTAGGAGAGATGGAAGGTGGGAGTGAAGAAGAGGTGTGAGAGATGGAAAGTGGGAGCGAGGTGCAGGGGAGATGGAAGGTGGGAGCAAGGTGCAGGGGAGATGGAAGGTGGGAGCAAGGTGCAGGGGAGAGGGAAGGTGGGAGTGAAGAAGAGGTGTGAGAGATGGAAGGTAGGAGCGAGGTGCAGGGGAGTTGAAAGGTGAGAGCGAGGTGCAGGGGAGACGGAAGGTGGGAGTGAAGAAGAGGTGTGAGAGATGGAAGGTGGGAGCGAGATGCATGGGAGACGGAAGGTGGGAGTGAAGAAGAGGTGTGAGAGATGGAAGGTGGGACAGAGGTACAGGTGTGATGTGAGAGATGGAAGGAGGGAGTTAGGTACATAGGTGATAGAGGGAGGGAGTGAGAGGTGCAGGGGTGAGACTGAGAGATGGAATGAGGGAGTAAAAACTAAAGGGCTAAAGAGGAACAGAGGGCATGAGATGTGCAAGGGGGTAAGTAAGGGAAGGAGAAAGGGGTGACATATGTGACATTAAGGCGTTTAGCATCCCGGCAGTCGGAAAGCTGACGCCAGCATCCCGAAACTGCTCAGAATGCTGATGCTGGCATCCCAACATAGATAGCGATGCAGAATGCCGAAAACCAGATCGAGTTGATGCCAAAGTCTCCACTGGCAAGCCGCGTGGGAGGGTTAGGCTGCGAGGGTGGTAGGGTTAGGATCAGGCTGTGGGAAAGGTGGGTTAGGGGGGAGGAATGGTGTACCGTGAATACGAGACATTACTGGGCAGTGTAATGTGAATAATGGACACTACTGTGTGACATAATTTGAATTGGAAGTACTATTGTGTCCACGCCCTTCCCCCAAAAGACCATGCCCCATTTCCAATACTCACACCTTATTTCAAATGTGTATAGGGGGTGGGGTGGCGCCAGCCCCTTACTTTGCCAGGGGCGCTCGGACCCCCAGATACACCCCTGATAGAACTATCAGAGACGTCCTGCATATCCCTGATAAGGTAACAGAGGACAGTGTCTTATTTTAATATAAAAAAAGAAATCCTCAGCCACTTTTCCTGTGTCAAAGGAACTAAATACAATATTTGAAGAACCGTGGGTTAATCCTGATAGGAAATTTCAGATCCCTAAAAGGTTGATATCATCTTTTCCCTTTTCTCCTGAGGATAATAAAAATGGGAAATTCCACTGATAGTGGATGCTTCAGTATCCAGGCTGTCACGGAAAATTGGATTGCCTGTCCCTAGTGCAGCCTCCCTAAAAGACATGGCTGATCGTAGAATTGAGAAAACACTCAAATCTTTGTATACAGCTGCTGGGGTGACACAGAGACCCACTATAGCATGTGGGTGGATTACTAAGGCCATTGAAAAATGGTCGGGTAACCTAATTGAGGGGTTAGGTACCTTGCCTAAGGGGGAGATTATTTTACTCCTGCAACATATACAGGACTCTGTAAATTTTATGGTGGAAGCCATAAAAGAAATAGGCTTACTTAATGCACACACCACTGCTATGGCAGTGTCAGCACGCAGAGGCTTATGGCTACACCAGTGGACTGCCGACGCGGACTCCAGGAAAGGCATGGAAGGCCTACCCTTCACAGGAGAGGCCTTATTTGGAGATGAACTAGACAAATAAATCTCCAAAGCTACTGCGGCTAAGTCTAAGTCTTCCTTCTGCAGCTACCCCAGCCAGGAAGGCTTACTCGGGACCTAATCTACAGTCCTTTCTTACTGCCAAGTTTAAGGGCAAAACCAGAGGTTCTTCTACAGCCATTAGAGGCGCTAGATGTAAACTATCAAAACCAGCAACTGCAGGTTCACAGGAACAGAGCTAAAGTTCTGCTTCCTCAAAGCCTTCAGCATGACTGTGGACCATGATGCCTGGAAGACTGGCCGGTGGGAGCCCGACTAAAAATTTTCAGTCACATCTGGACAACATCATGCCAGGATCCCTAGGTCATAGATCTTATTTCCCAGGGCTACAGACTGGAGTTTCAGGAGCTCCCACCTCATAGAGTCTTCAAATCAGGCTTACCAGTTTCACAGGAAGCAAGTATAACCTTACAGGACGCCATTCAAAAACTGGTACAGACTCAGGTCATTGTTCCAGTTCCACCTCATCTGCAAAACAAGGGATATTATTCCAACCTGTTTGTAGTACCGAAACCGGACGGATCGGTAATGCAGATTTTGAACCTCAAGTCATTGAACCCATACTTACGAGTGTTCAAATTCAAAATGGAGTCTCTGAGAGCGGTGATCTCAGGTCTGGAGCAAAGGGAATTCCTAGTGTCTCTGGATATCAAGGATGCGTACCTTCACATTCCGATCTGGCCGCCTCATCAGGCTTATCTATGGTTTGCACTGCAGGACTGCCACTAAAAGTTCCAGGCCCTGCCATTTGGTTTCTCCACGACACCGAGAGTGTTCACCAAGGTGATGGCAGAGATGATGTTTCTACTCCGCAAACAGGGAGTGAACATAATTCCATACCTGGACGATCTTCTGATCAAGGCACTGTCCAGGGAGCGTTTGATGGCCAGTATTCACCTCTCAACCAGACTACTCCTGGATCACGTGTGGATTCTAAACTTACCAAAATCTCACCTGGAACTGACGCAGAGGCTTTCCTTTCTGGGAATGGTACTGGACACAGAGTCTCAGAGAGTGTTCCTTCCCTTGGAGAAAGCTATGGAAATCCAGTCGATTGTTCGGGCTGTCTGAAGCCAACCCGAATCTCAGTGCATCTGTGCATTCGCCTTCTGGGGGAAATGGTGGCCTCTTACGAGGCGCTTCAGTATGGAAGGTTTCATGCAAGGCCCTTCCAGCTAGATCTATTGGACAAATGGTCCAGATTGCATCTTCACATGCACCAGGGGATCCGTCTGTCTCCATGAGCCAGAATCTCCCTCCTGTGGTGGCTACAGATTTCTCACCTCGTCAAGGGTCGGAGGTTCGGGATTCAAAATTGGATTCTGCTAACCATGGATGCAAGCCTCAGAGGCTGGGGAGCAGTCACCCAGGGGGGTGCAGTTTCAAGGAAGATGGTCAAGTCAGGAAGTCGTCCTTCCAATAAACATCCTGGAACTCAGGGCTATCTACAACGCCCTTCTGCAGGCCTCATCTCTACTTCGGAATCAGGCCATTCAGGTCCAGTTGGACAATGTAACGGCGGTAACGTACATAAACCGACAGGGCGGAATGAAAAGCAGAGCAGCAATGTCAGAGGTGTCAAAAATTCTCCACTGGGTGGAAAAGCACGCCATGGAGTTGTCGGCGGTCTTCATTCCCAGGAGTAGTCAACTGGGAAGCAGACTTCCTCAGCAGACACGACCTGCACCCGGGAAAGTGGAGCCTTCACCCGGAGGTGTTCAGGTGCTTGACATGTCGATGGGGATATCCACAGGTCGACATGATGGCCTCTCGTCTCAAGCAGTGGCGGTAGATGCTCTGACAACTCCGTGGGTCTATCAGATGGTGTACGTGTTTCCTCCACTTCCTCTGATCCCAAGAATTCTAAAAAGAATAAGAAGGGAAAAGGTTCAAGCAATACTCATTGCTCCGGACTGGCCAAGAAGGGCCTGGTACGTGGAACTTCTGGAGATGCTCCTCGAAGATCCGTGGCCTCGGCCTCTTCGCTAGGATCTTCTACAACAGGACCCGTTCATCTATCAGGACTTACCGTGGCTACGTTTAACGGCATGGAGGAGGGATCCCTGACAAGGTCATCCTGACTATGATCCAAGCCAGGAAAGGGGTAGCGTCTAATCATTACCACCGTATATGGAAGAAGTATGTCTCTTGGTGTGAGACCAGAAAATATTCCGTGGTGGAATTTCATCTGGGATATCTCCTGCTTTTTCTGCAGTCTGGCGTGGATGTGGGCCTATGCCTAGGTTCCATTAAAGTCCAGATTTCGTCTTTGTCTATTTTCTTTCAGAAACAATTGGGTCCAGACATTCTTGAAAGGTGTTTTGCACATCCAACCTCCCTTTGTGCCTCCCATGGCACCTTGGAATCTCAATTTGGTGCTGCAGTTCCTCCAATCGGACAGGTTTGAACCATTACAAGAGGTTGACATAAAGGACCTTACGTGGAAGACCGTCACACTGTTGGCCTTGGCCTCAGCAAGACGTGTGTGGGAACTAGGGCGTTGTCTCACAAGAGTCCCTACTTAATCTGCCATGAGGACAGAGCTGAACTCAGAACTCGTCAGCAATTTCTTCCTAAGGTGGTGTCCGCGTTTCACATCAACCAACCTATTGTGGTTCCAGCTGTTATGGACACTTCTACTACTTCAAAGTCTTTGGATGTTGTGAGGACTTTGAAGGTGTATGTGAAGAGAACAGCTCGTCACAGAAAATCCGACAGGGTGTCCTACTTCAAAGCAGTCTATTGCACGCTGGATCATGCTCACGATCCAGCATGCTTATTCCATGGCAGGACTGCCGGTACCAAAATCTGTGCAGGCGCACACTACTAAGTCGGTGGGTTCTTCTTGGGCGGATGCCAGGGGTGTCTCGACTTTGCAGCTCTGCTGAGCAGCTACTTGGTCAGGTTCGAACACGTTCACAAAGTTTTACAAGTTCGATACTTTGGCCTCTGAGGACCTTCAGTTTGGTCAATCAGTTCTGCAGGAACCTCAGCACTCTCCCACCCGGTTTGGGAGCTTTGGTACTTCTCCATGGTACTAAATGGATCCCCAGTATCCTCTAGGACATAAGAGAAAATAGGATTTTAATTACCTACTGGTAAATCCTTTTCTCGTAGTCCGTAGAGGATACTGGGCACCCGCCCGGTGCTTCGTTCTTCCTGCACTGTTACTTGGTTAAGTGTTCTGGTTTGTTCAGCTGTTGCTGTTCATGTTTCAATTTTGGTTAGCATGGCTTTCCTATTGTTCTGTGTGCTGGTCCGTAATCTCACCATTATCCTTATCTATCCTTCTCTCAAAGTATGTCTGTATCCTCGTGCACAGTTTCCTAGACTGAGTCTGGTAGGAGGGGCATAGAGGGAGGAGCCAATGCACACTATCAAATTCTTAAAGTGCCCAAGGCTCCTAGTGGACCCGTTTATACCCCATGGTAGTAAATGGATCCCCAGTATCCTCTACGGAGTACGAGAAAAGGGTTTCTGGTAGGTAATTAAAATCCTATTTTTGACTATAAGCTTTAAATATAGAATACATACTGTTTGCCAGCGGTTAGGATGCCCGGCAGTAGGGCGGTCGAGAGCTGGGCTGGGCCCGGGTACTTTTCAAGAGGCGTGGCTTAATTACAGGAGGCATGGCCATGTACCCTTAGTAAAAAATACTGAAAAAAAATAGTATTTTAAGCACCTCCATAGCCACACTGCAGCCCAGTACACAGCAGATTGTGCTGGGCTGAGAAGAAGAGCTGCAGCTGCTGCTGCCAGGTAAGAAGGAGGTGGCCTGAGCCCCTAATGGACCCTCACTGGGCCCCTCTATCAGACCTGAGCCCATGTAATTTGTACCCCCTCCCCCCCATCTCGGCACCACTGCCCTGCAGTCATATGACCGACAGCGGCATCGCGACACTGAATTTCCAAACATCGGAGGGGGTAAGTATTTCTACTCCACCCTAACCCTTGTGTGGGGGGCGGATGGTTAGAGCAAACTCCCCTAATTCCTAACTCTGTCCCTTCTCCCCCCCAGGGCACTAACCCATACCCTGTCGGCGATCCAGCATTGGTCTCCTAAGTGGTGTCGGGATTCCGGCATCGGTCACATGACCGCTGGCATCCCATCAGACGATATGCTAAGCGCATCCTGCATTAAAATATGCACATATCTTTATTGGAAAACTTGTCAAAAAAGGGGACAAATGGGCAGTGTATGATGATATTTAAATAATAGTTTTTTGAGCACAAATGCATGACAATTCCATCTTGTGTTACTATACCTACACAGTGTGTACATGACTTTACGTTTACTTCTTGATGCTATATTAACATACAAAACCCCCCTGAAAGTCCTGTCTCTGATAATGCTCCTGCATGGTACAACTATTTTTTTTGCAATACTCAAAAATGTGACTGAAGCGTAAAATAATTTTTAAAACAAAATTTATAATAAATAAATCTAAAACTGATTCTCTCCAGCGGACATGAAATGTAATGCATACAGTATATCTCATCGTCCCGATTTACGCTGGACAGTCCACATTGTAAACTACAATGAGCCGGTTCCTCGCTCCTCTATGTCTGATGTCTACTGCTTGATGTAACCGTGATGTAATGTCTTATGCTGACTCTTCTGCTGTTTGCTTATACACACACAGTACTTGCATCTGTGCCAGTTTTAATTGCTAGCTCACAACTATCCATAGTAGTATTAAATTAAAATCTGGTTGGCATCATGGAATCTGTGACAACTATAAGTCAGAACTGATGATGATGATGAAATAGGGTCCAGTGCTGCTGAACAAGCTTTCAAAATGTGATAATAGCATAGACATAAATGCTCAATGAGCGGGTATGGTGATGATTCCCAAACGTGTTGTAACTTATAACTGTGATTGCGGATAAAATGACCCATGCATTCACTGCTAGCAACTCAGTAGCTACCCTTCTCTCTACCCCCAGGACCCAGCACTACGTGCTCAGAGGAGTCTTGTGGTAACCTCGGTGTGTGCCTACAACAGTGGGACGGCTTCACATGTGACTGCACCATGACCTCCTATGGAGGACCCGTCTGCAATGATCGTAAGTTTAATATTAGATTAATTTTACATTAAAGTGACTTTTTCTAATGTCTCGACCTTCTCTTCTTACTAATATCCATCTGTCTTTATCATATCTGCCAGTACTTTGCCATATCTAACAGTTATTTATACACTATATCCACATAACAATAATATTTCTAAATACATACATTTCCAATTTTTAAGATAAGACATAAATGGATGAAATATGAAATCATATTATATTATGCTTAACTAAAATAAAATGTAAAGAAAAAAATGTATAATTGATTTGTAATAGTACAGGAATATGTACACATGGCAGAGTCACTTTAAAGGCCTATACAGTACACGAGTGTGGTGAACAACAATTCTTGTTAAAAGTCCAGGCAAAGCCTCGGAATTTGTGCTTGCTTCAGCAGTGCCTAAGAAGTGGGTTTATTACTGTGTCTCAAAGCTTCCAAGCATCATGGTGTACTATGTGTTTACTGAGCATTCCCATAGAACGCCACTGTATTAGAACAAGCATTAATGCTTCTGAATGCTCCAGGCAACATTGAAATTGACTCGAAGCAAAAGAGAATACTCATCAGCAAGTGTGTGTGTGTGTGTGTGTTTGTGTGTGTGTGTGTGTGTGTGTGTGTGTGTGTGTGTGTGTGTACAGGCCCATTCACTTACATTAATTTAAAATCAATGCCAAAATGCTCATAAACACTTATAATGAATACTTGTACATTTGCCCTTTATGTACCTAAAAGGACATTCAGCAGCAACTAGAGATTTATTAATCAGTTTTTATCAATTTAATTAACAATCTTTGGCAGTTTGCTGCTGAATTTAAAGCCACAATATTTTTTTAAAGACAATGCACACTGATTGATAACAGAATCCCATAGCCTTATTCACACAATGTTGAGATGCCTTTTTTTTTGTGTTTTTCATTAGGATATACAGAGAGTACCAGACACTACATTTATTAGATTAGTGTCCAAGCTTGCAACATGTTAAGAATTACAGCAAGGATATACATGTATGCTAGTGCTAGATTTAGCAATCATACAATGATTATTTTCCTTAAATGGAACTGCATTAGGAATATTGTGGTATTAAAGAGCAACTAAACCTAATACAATTAATAATGCTATACCAGATATTTTTACTACTATCCCCCACCTGTGGATAACATCACATCAGCATCCAGTCAGCAGAAACTCTGACTGCACATTCTGTTTTACCAATAACTCTTCTAAAACTTCTAAATCCTTTTTATATTTCAAACTCAGGGGCCTTTGTGCGACGCACACCCTGCAACCATTATAAATACACCAGTGAGCCTGATTCAGAGTTGTAGGATGTTGCACTGCCGCAAGCGGCTGTAGCAGTACTGCACAACTAATATGCTAATGCAGCAGGAGGTGTCTAGTGAAAATAATTGCCTCCTGACTGCTTCCGTGATCCACTGGTGCATCATCATCAGATCACACTGCATGACAATCGGTCATCTGAGTAACCTTCAGGTTACTCAGATTTTCATCTCAGGTCCATAGCCGAGGTCAGTAAATCTGCGTCGCCAGACACAGACACTGACCTCGACACTCCTACAAAACGGCCCTGGTCACCGCCCCCAAGAACCCTCAGCCTGTCAATCAGGAATTAGACCCTATGTTATATCTTTAGTTATCCTTCTAAGAACCATCTATATTGATAAAGTAAATAAATGATCAAATAACATTAGTCCATTTTAATTTAACACATGCTCATAAAACAGAAAATTGTGTCAACATTATCTAATTTTCAGCATTAATCGCATTTCTATCTCTGGTTTGCATTTTAAGAATTCAATTTGTAAGAAATTTCACATACTGGGGCTGAAGCACATTTGGCCACAAAATGAGCATAATTACAGCCCAAAAGGATACACGAAAATATAGTGTATTTCTGTTAGAGGTGTATTAATGCCCAAGGGGGCCTGGGTTAAGTGTGCCCCCTCCCCTGAGCAGCACCTCCCCTCTCAGCTATGCATCTTACCTTGTGTGCCATTCCCTCCTCCGCAGCAGCACCATTTTTCTAATGCTATTCGGGAAGATGGTGCATTAATACAAGAGAGCAAACGCTCTGGCTCAATGCCAAAATATTTGCTTTCACTGTGTGACACCATCTTCCTAAGACGCTACAGAGGAGGAGGAGGAATCCGCTTGCTGGCGAACAAGGCAAGTATCTGGGTTCATACGCCAGTGATTTCCATCCAAACGCTGAGTTTAAGATGTACTGCATATGACTACACACTTTCTTCCAGTCCACATGAGGCCTCAATTGTGCAGATGTGCTAGTACTGTACTCTGCCTACCATTAAACTCCAATTCCCTCCTACCCAGACCCACACATGCCTAAGTGACATAATCACAAATCTGCATGGGCGCATATGCATGCGGCTTATGTTATGTGCATGAACAGGTCAAACTGAAGCATGATATGCTATGTTAACGGGTATAGTATATACTCTGCATCAGGCCCACTTTATATTAAATCAGACAATACCATAACTCTGCTGTATGGTACATCATTCATACCACAATGTTTCACTTGGGGATGTATCATGTATTTTATATTACTGAAAAATGTTTTGCTTAATATACTGTATGTTATTATGACATCTTCAAAGTCCCATTGTCTTACATTCTATTATGGAGTAATATTTACCTAGCTCACCTGCTGGCACATACTATAACATTCCTAATCCTCTTTAATGTGAAATAACTGTGTCATATCCTCATTAAATACCATTATCTCATTATTTGTATTTAATGTCCTTATATGTTTAGATTATATGTTTATATTAATATAATGTTTACTCAATTATACATTTACATGCTTTTTTTCTAATTTCATTTTTAAATGCAGTACGTCATTTTCTTCCCACTTTCCCACTTAAACACATTATTCGATTTAAAAACAGTGATAGCTGTGGCGCTAATACATGCAACCAACTTATTGCTAATTAGTGAAAAATAAGTCTCTGTATAAAAGCACTCCCCGTTTATCAGGTCGCAGATTTACGTTCAAGTAGAATGATTCACATCAGTCATCAATCTGAAAACGATAATAACAAGGAGCGCCTCCTAGTGCAGTAAATGGGATGCAGTCAATTTACCTCCAATCAAAATCCCGACGGTCGAAATCCTGACAGCAATTGACCGACGGTCAATATCCTGGAAAAAATACCGACATTTAAAATACTGACAAGGTCAAAATACCGACATGCAAAATGCCGACAGGTCAAAATACCGACATGAGTTTTTCATGATTTTTTAATTGAAACTGACTTGTTCATACTTTACCATCCCAGTGGACCTGGAGGGGGAATATAATAGTGTGCCGAGCGCAGCGAGGCACTGTGCCCGAAACATGGCGAGCGCAGCAAGCCATGCGAGGGTACGCGGTACACTTATATGGTGTCCATATCAACCTATGTCGACACACACAAAAACAATGAAAAACACATGTCGGTATTTTGACCTGTCGCCATTTTACATGTCGGTATTTTGTCCTTGTCGGTATTTTAAATGTCGGCATTTTGTCCATGTCGGGATTTTGACCTTGTCGGGAATTTTGACCGTCGGTCAATTGCTGTCGGGATTTCGACCGTCGGGATTTTGATTGGAGGTATTTCATACCGATCCCCAGTAAATCAGTGAAACTGCAACATGACAATGACAGCATTTTCACACTCGCAGTATATTCACAGGGTGGCTCTTGGGGTTTACAACATCAGTAGTGCCACTAACATGGGAAGATAATAACATAGACTGAAGTATATTCAAGTGTATTCAGTGCAATACATAAACATACATTTACTGTAAATTAAAGATGTAGAGCTTATCTGAACATCGGGCATCTCAGCAGCAATATGACTGAAACAGCCCAACAGGAGGAAGAACCTCAACTCGTTTTTTTCCAACAATCAAGTACAGGACTTCCTTCTGATGAAGCCTTGTTCTTGGTTGATGGATAAATGCATTGAGGTTCTTCCTCCTGTTGGCCTGTTCCAGTCATAATGCTGCTGTGATCCCCGATGTTCAGATAAGCTCTACATGTTTAACTTAAATGCATGTTTATAAATTGCATGGAATAAATTTGTTTTAGAATATACTACACTCATGGGTTATTCAGAGATGGATGCAGATCTTGCATCCACAGTAATGCACTACTCACATGCTGGGGGCCGCCCAGCACAGGTCAGGGCCACCCAGCTTGTGTGTGGCACCAACCCTGCGACGCGTTCACAATTTAATTGCAAACGCATCGATTTGAGGTTGAGCCCTGGCTGCGCTGGCAGGCAGACCAGTGCCATTGTTTTTCTTAGAGCCATTGCGTGCAACGTCACGCAGTTGCCCCAAAAATGGTTTAGACATGCATGCATTGTCCGGACACACTCACTAAATGCCACATCGACATCCCCCCGACAGCCACAGCTCTCAGTCACATTGCGGCCGCATGGTGAAGTGTCGCACATGCGCACTGTGGACGGTGCGCGTGCACGGACCCCTGGATGCAGATGTTGTGAACCCTGTGAATACATTGCGAGAGTGTGAAAAGGCTGTTTTTAGGTTAAAAAAAAATGCCACGCATTTTTATTTTTTTATTTTATTGTTTTCACTTCACATTATTTTATTTTCCTACATTTGAATAGTGAGTTCAGTTTACTTGCAGGATGTGGAATGAGTGAAACCTTAAAATGTTGACTTTATTTTGTAAGTTTATCACTGATTATACAGTAGGTGCTTGAATTATTCTAACAAGTTTGACATTTCTTTGGATGCATGTAACTTTTTTAAGTTGCAACCACAAATTTTGTCCCAGTTTGTTTTTGTTTCAACCCCATGACTGAATTCACAGATGAAAATATAGCAATTTGCATTTGCTAGCTCTATATTGCTAGTAAACGAGAAAGGAAGAATGAGGAGAAAGTTATTTCCTGTAATTTTATCTCTCTCTCGGGGAGATTGATCAAATCTTTGAAATAGATAAATTGGAGAAGTTTTTCAAAGCCACCAATAAGCTTTTGTAATTTTTTTATAGCACAGTTTGTAAAATGACAGAAGTAGATTGGTTGGTACTTTATCTCTCCCCACTTTATTTCTCTCTAAGATTTAATAAATCTCTCTCCCACTCCCCTCTCTCTCTCTTTCTTTTTCTCAAACTCACTCTCCCCACATTTTAACGTTACCATGGCAACCTGCACGGCAACCCAGTGATATTGGTGGGTTTGAGCTATTGTTCTTTTATGAGGGTCATTCATGAATACTCATATACTTTTGTCAACACAAACATTTCTCTTACAGTTAATTATTGTCTATAATTACTGCGTGATTTGTCTTAAATTTCCCACCCATTTTCTTAAACCGTTCATTAATATTGTAGGTCATTTACCTCTGGGACACAGCTCTATATGTAACAGTGTAAACCAGCTATTTATACACAATCTGGTACTTTAAACAGTTCTCAGTTTACAATCTTAAAATAAATAATGTAAAGTATTTGTAAGCTGAGAATAAAATATCCATGAATAAAAAAAGTAATCAGTCTTCCGGTTAGATTCAGTGGAAGAGATGTATCAAGCCTTCTACTGAGCGGAAAAGTAGACAAGTCAAGAAGTTTTCCATAGCAACCAATCAGCTTGTACCAAAGCTGCATACCCTCCAACATAACCCATTCTACTAGGTAAAAAATGCTCTGTTCCTGGAATTTCTTGCCAATGGCAGTTGCAAAGGTTGGGCTGCAGCGCAGTTCAAAATGTAAATAGGGGAGCCACACCAACTGCCAGTGGATCTCTGCTGGCGATGTTTGGCAGTATTTTGGGTGGCAATTGGTGTGGCTCCCCTATTTAAATTTTGGACTGTGCTGCAGCCACACATCTGGAGCTGCCACTGGCAAGAAAGTCCAGGAACAGAGCATTTTATACCTATGGAATGGGTCATATTGGAGGGTATGGAGTCGGCCCTAGGCATAGGAAGTATAGGCAAATCTGTAAAAATATGGGGACATCTAGAAAAGACTTGGTGCATCTCATCAGGCTGGACATCTACACTCTGCTGCTCCAGCTGCAGATTTCAGATATCCCAGTTGACAGTGGCTGTGCTCCGATGGGATGTACAGGCTTTCTGGCACTGTGGCACCAGTGACTTATATGACAAGCAGCAAAGCAGCAGCAGCAGCAAGCCAGTACAGCCTAGTGCCTATTATACAGCTACTGCAGCTTCCATGAGTGTGATGGTGGCATGACCTAGGGTCACATCAGCATCATTCACAGCACGCCAATGAGGAGAGAGGCAGAGGAAAGACAGCAAAGGGCAGTATGGATGGTGTATGGGCAGTACAAATGGTGTAATGGTTGGCATTACTGCCTCAAAGCATTGAGGTCACTGGTTCAGTTCCCACTATGGCCCTGTGTGGAGTTTGTATATTCTGCCCGTGCTTATGTGGCTTTGCTCCAGGTACTCCGGTTACCTCCCACAATTCCAAAAACATGCTAGTAGGTTAATTGGCTCAAGAAAAAAAAAAGAACCCTAATGTGTATGTGCATGTACATGTGTTTAAGGCAGACTAGATGGGCCAAGCAGTTCTTATCTGCCATCAAATTCAATGTTTCTATGTTAAAGGTAAGTAAATTAGAAGAGATTTGATTGCTGGAGACACACAAGGGGGATAGACTTGATGGCTGGAGACACAAAGTAGGGGTGTAGGCTTGATGACTGGAGACACACAAGGGAAAGAGCCTTGATGGCTGGAGACATAAGGAGGGGGGAGACTTGATGGCTGGAGACACAAGGTGGGGGGAGACTTGATGGTTGGAGACACAAGGTGGGGGGAGACTTGATGGCTGGAGACACAAGGTGGGGGAGACTTCGTGGCTGAAGACACACAAGTGGGTAAGATTTGATGGCTGGAGACACAAATGGGAGAGATTTGATGGCTGAAGAGACTGACATCCTCTGTTTCCTCAGCCACCCAGTCCTGACCACATTGGGGGGACACCAACCAGAATGTTGCCATGGGCATCAAATTGGTAATTTTTTGATATACAGTACTTGATAAATGCTAACTAGAAGCTGATTAGTTGTCTTCTTGTCTACTCTTTTAAAAGGCTTGAAACTTCTCCCCCTAAGACACTGATGTTAATATGTTATGTTAAAGTTTCTTTTATATGGTATGTTGTTAAAATGATGTTAAGAATATTTAGATATTGCACAAATACCTTATATTTTGGTCCACTTTATCCTCTACCTTTCGTAATGTATTTTACCGTGCTGTATCACACAAGGCTATAATTTCTATGTACCGTATATAAAATTTGCAAAAGTACTGCAGTGTCTATAAATACAGAGGAAAAGCAGACATTGAGAACATATTCATTGTACAATCACATTTTCAGTTTCATTTTAAAATTTTGTTAAAGAACTATTTATTGAAGGCATCAAATAACAGTTAGTGTCCTACTTAGATGAAAGATATAAATTTTTAACAGAAACATAACTAGCTTCTTGTCAATAGTAGATTAAACTAAAGCACAAACATACCTGTGTTTTCATATGGGGAAGATTTTCTTTCTCGTACAAGCCTTCCCTTTATTAAGGATAAGAAGGTACAAGATCATCAATAGGGTAAGTAAAGTATGAGCACTGTACAATTATAGTGGGGAAATGTATTAAACTGCGTTAAAGGTTACTGAGGAATTTCTCAGCTTAAGGACCATAACATAAGCTCCATTTCTTAGATGTTGCAGATTCTTTTCCTTATAGATAAAAGGGTGTGAGGGAGTTGCGTCTTCCAGGAGACAGCAATGACTGATAATACTTAGCTAATACATTTCTGTAAGTGCTTTGGAAGATCAGTAATGGGGAGAAGCAGAAGAAGTTACTTGATGTCAGGAGGAATGATAGCATATGTGATAATAACAATTATTCTAGACTTCTATCCAGAACTTTGTATGATAGGACAGGTGCACTGTATATTTATGAAAGTGCCTGGAGCCTGCCATCCTCACCAACTCAAGGGGGGGGGAATACTTCAGAATATATAATTCAATTAATTTGGCACTAGGTATCAGTGGCCTTAGCAACAACTAAGAAGTATTCTCTTTAATACATACATTGATAGAAGCTTTCACTACTTTCAAATAGATTTAGGCATTTCACTTCTCCCTTCCAATTAGATTCATTAGGGTTTCTTTGGTCTGTGTTGGAGACATTACAACTCTAGATGATCAGTTACTTTGGCAGTATTGCACAAATGTGGTAAATGGCCTAGCTGTTAATTTGTTTAATGGGGAGTGATAAAAATGTCTGATTTGTAGTTACCGAGGAAATGCTGTACAGGGGAGTTTATAATTCTTGTGTAAATTTGTGAAGGTCTATAATCTTTCTGTTTAGATTATATCAATCAAAAAACTAAAGTTGGCTTTAAGTCAAACTTGAGAATATAGAATTATAGAGGCCCTGGGGATGGATTGTGCTAAAGTAATGATACTGGAATTGGAAAAAGGGACATGAGGTTTTTTTAAAACTTGTAAATCTAACTTTACCAGTTAAAGTTGGATGTTGCAGATTACCCATTTTAATTGTGTTTCATCTCAGACCATATAAACATAGAAACCCCCCCTGTAGTGCCACATATGTCTTAGAGGGGACATTGATTGGCACTGCTGAGAAGAGGTAGAAAATTCTTAGTAGGTTATTCCTTTTTACTGAAGTGCCCAATTTTGTAAATGTACATTTTTTTTAAGACTAAAAGATCAGATATGATAGCAGCAAATAGGAGGGGTTATTTAGCCTTAATACCTAGATATTTAAATGTCTCACTTAATTTGGAATTCATTTTCAAGTACCTTTTCAGAGCTTTTAGATAGGAAAAAATCTTGTTTCAGTCTTCACACTGTTAATTTTGAAGTTGGATAGAAATATAGATACAGTAAGTCAATATCATGAAATTCGCTCCATTATTACATTTTTGTTAAATCTATATCCTCTTGTTTATCCTGTAGGCTGACCTTTATTTGTTTGTTACTAAAATTACAAAAGATAACCTATAAAAAAAACATTATGTTTGTCACATTTTCCAATTTATTGTTCCTCTTTCTTCATACAGGTGGGAATGTCTTGCTTTAACTTGTTATTTATTATTAATGATTATGTGCATAATAAACTCCAGAATGAAATTTAGTGCATTCAAATACATATCTCAGAAATGATTTCACATACTGTATTGTTCTTTACACAGTAATTTGATCTTCTATCACTGAGGGCCGATATCCTACAGTTAGCTACTATTCTCTGCCTATGATACACTGAAACCACTCAATGAAGTCACACCATTGTGTAATCTCCCAATCCACTTTTCAGAAAAACAGTTATTCACTTTGCTGAAAATGTCTGTGGGCAGACTACATTGATGCAGCTGTTTTAGTTTTGAGGCAAAATACAACTTGTCTACTCCCCCGGGAATGTCTGGGAGGACATGAACAACCAAAATGAATTACTCCACCAAAGCATGGGTTCACATGATACTGATGTTTATGTGCTGTCTAAAAAGTTTGTTATTTGTATGTATTGACTAATAAGAAGTAGGGTTATGCTATGTCAGGGGTATGTCAGGAATGTTTAGCGTGACAACCGTGTGTCTGTCCTTCTCCTAGTAGGCAGGCTGCACTGCCTCCTCTCCTTTACCACCTCCTTCCCTTACATACAGTAGGAGACCTTTCTGGAGTACTAAATCCTCTGCAGTCCAGAGAACCCAAGCATGACCTGTATACCCAGCGAAGTCTGGGATGCTAGTGAGTGAACCCTGCCACAGTTAGTTTGCTCACATTTCGGATAACAGTGCAACATCCTGAAGCATGACTTCATCTCTAGACTATAAATGATCAACATAACCTGAGCATGCTAACTTCCAAAATGGAAGGCTAGTGAAGATCCGGAAATTTTTTTTCCATGTGTATTTAACTTGTTGGACCCAAAGAGAAAAAAATCTTGACTAACCCTGTACTACAGTATGTCATAATGTGTTATGTGGGATAGAATGGTTTTTTTTGCAAAAACTGGAACAGGACACCTCCTGATTGTAGAGGTTCCCAAATGTAAGCAAATCCCTTCAAATTATTTGTATAATGAAATGTATACTGTTGTCTATGGTAGCTTTCCATATATCATAAAAAATATAGAAGAGAGAATCCACAGCATCACAGTTCCATCTTCTCAGTAACTATAATATCATGCCAGACTAACTCCACCATCAATCCCCAAAAACTGATTTTACACGGCCCTTGTGCACAGCACAGTATAACACCTTTTCGAGCAGTGACTTTTACTCCTACCAAGGTCATATATTTCATGCTGTTTTATTTATTCGCAACATCAGGCTGGTCTGCATGCTCTCCTAATCCCAGCTTCACCTCTTGATTGAGTTTAACAGGACAGTCACAACATAGCTGGGGCATGTAATGCAGGGAACTGAACTGCCTTGACTGGAAGTATGTGTTGGATGTCCATAATGAGGAACCAGCTAACTAGTGTGATACAACCTGTAATAAAAAAAATAGTATTATTATTATTATGATTATTATTGTAATTATCATCATTATTATTAATTTCTATGTATTACTATTATTATTTTTATTGGTTATTTATAATGCACTGCAGTGCCTGCTTTTGCTTCATAGATAGACCCAACTAGTATTTGCTACTTTCACTCAAAAGTGAAAGTCTCTATTATATTGCTGGTTAAATACAGTATGTCCCACTCTCACAGTAAAACTGAATCCTATAATAATCTTATTTTAGATGCTGTACTTTTTGCCATTCTCCCACAATACAAAACCACATATATTAATAAAGGCTCCTGTAATTAATTTTTAAACATGTGTGAATCAATAATTCCCTTACTAATGTCCTTCAGGATGGTTGATGTCCAGTATGAGTGTTTTTCCCATTTAACCCACCACATTTACTCCCTTTTACCTTTTTATCTCCTTCTTTTTTTTTTTATTCCTGGTATGACTGTAGTGTTTATGTTGTGTTCTGTGACAACATAACTGCAATTCACTAAGGGAAGACATTTGTTGAAAATACAAAAGTTGACTGATTTATTTACGATAAATTTATGTTAATTATGGTGATTTACTGTAATATTAAATGTAAAACATGTCGGATTTGTATTTAATATTACTGACACTTTACAATTTGAGGTCAAACCCGCAGGCCACCACTTTTGCAAATATACCCCAAGGACACAACACTATGCAAATGTTTCAAATACATTAACAGAAATGGCGCAATAGCCTAATATAGGCCCTTATTCCGAGTTGATCGCTCACTAGCTATTTTTTGCAGAGCAGCGATCAGATAGTCGCCGCCCAAGGGGGAGTCTATTTTCGCTTTGCAAGTGTGCGAGGGCATGTGCAGCCGAGTGGGATGAAAATGTTTTTTGCAGTTTCTGAGTAGGTCTGAACTTACTCAGCCCTTGCGATCACTTCAGCCTGTCCGGTCCCGGAAATTGACGTCAGACAACCGCCCTGCAAACGCCTACGTTTTCCCTACCACTCCCAGAAAATGGTCAGTTGACACCCATAAATGCCTTCTTCCTGTCAATCTCCTTGCGATCGGCTGTGCGAATGGATTCTTCGCTAGAAGCATTGCACAGCAACGATGCTGTTTGTACCCGTATGACGCGCGTGCGCATAGCGGTGCATGCGCAATAGTAACCTGATCGCTGCGCTGTGAAAAACGGCAGCGAGCGATCAACTCGGAATGAGGTCCATAGAGTGGTGACGGAGGGGAAAACTTGTTTTACTTTTTATGAAAGAATCCGGGTGCATTTGTGCTTGATACTGAACCAAAGCAACCAATGACAGGATGGGAAAATCAGCCTTGTAACATTGATAAGATGAATTTAAAAGAAAGAGGCCAGATAGTAGAAGAAGGTTGCAGTGGTCAAAGCAGTAGATAATGAGAGAGTAGATGGGTGATGTAAATGACTTGGAAGAGAGACTGCAGGCAGTAGATATGAGAAGCAGAAGAGAGTGTACACAACAGAAATGTGTTGACTCAGCTTTAGACATGTTGAAAAGGATGGGATGTAGTTATGTGACCGGCAGCTTCTTTGAAAAGGATAATAGAGAAACAGCTAGTCATATAAGAAAAGGCAGAAGTTTAAAGTTTGAGGGAAGAGATTTGAATGTCATCAGCATACATCATACAGGTGGTACTAGAGACTGAATAAGAGAGGAGCAGAAAGCCAAGAACATACCCTTGTGAGACTTCAATCAGGAAGGGAAAAGAGAGGAGCTGTTGCATCTGTTGTAAGTGGCCCATGTTTGTTCACTATGCAGAGGACAAGTGCATACTTAGGCCATTCCTCAGAATATCATTTTTAGATGAATAAACCTTATGTCTTACAGATTACAGCATACAGTATCTACTACTGACTACTACTCCCTAAATGTGTTTTTGACAATTGAATGGTGAGATAGATAAAAATCGGGGAGAAGTGCTAGTATGCCCTCGACTGGCCCATTTTGACATTGTGACAAGTATGATATCAGTGAATCACCCATCTTTTTTTATTTTTTTGATGATCCAGAAACTGAACCCTTCCCATTCTTCAGTAAATGTAGCACATTCTAGGTCAGGGGTGTCAAACTCAAATTCATCGGGGGCCGCATCAGCAGTTTGGTCCCCATCAAAGGGCCGGTTGTATCTGTAGGTCTATCCAAAATTTACCGCTCCACCTGCCTTATATGTGCCCAGCCATCTGCCCCCTTTTATAGTGCCCAGCCATGTGCCCCCTTTTATAGTGCACAGGTCCCCATTTTACACATTGCGGCAGGCACAGGTCCCCATTTTACACATTGCGGCAGGCACAGGTCCCCATTTTACACATAGCGGCAGGTACAGGTCCCCATTTTACACATTGTGGCAGGCACAGGTCCCCATTTTACACATTGTGGCAGGCACAGGTCCCCATTTTACACATAGCGGCAGGCACAGGTCCCCATTTTACACATTGTGGCAGGCACAGGTCCCCATTTTACACATAGCGGCAGGTACAGGTCCCCATTTTACACATTGTGGCAGGCACAGGTCCCCATTTTACACATTGTGGCAGGCACAGGTCCCCATTTTACACATTGCGGCAGGCACAGGTCCCCATTTTACACATTGCGGCAGGCACAGGTCCCCATTTTACACATAGCGGCAGGTACAGGTCCCCATTTTACACATTGTGGCAGGCACAGGTCCCCATTTTACACATTGTGGCAGGCACAGGTCCCCATTTTACACATAGCGGCAGGTACAGGTCCCCATTTTACACATTGTGGCAGGCACAGGTCCCCATTTTACACATTGTGGCAGGCACAGGTCCCCATTTTACACATAGCGGCAGGTACAGGTCCCCATTTTACACATTGTGGCAGGCACAGGTCCCCATTTTACACATTGTGGCAGGCACAGGTCCCCATTTTACACATAGCGGCAGGTACAGGTCCCCATTTTACACATTGTGGCAGGCACAGGTCCCCATTTTACACATTGCGGCAGGCACAGGTCCCCATTTTACACATTGCGGCAGGCACAGGTCCCCATTTTACACATAGCGGCAGGTACAGGTCCCCATTTTACACATTGTGGCAGGCACAGGTCCCCATTTTACACATTGTGGCAGGCACAGGTCCCCATTTTACACATAGCGGCAGGTACAGGTCCCCATTTTACACATAGCGGCAGGTACAGGTCCCCATTTTACACATTGTGGCAGGTGGTGGAAGGAGGGAGAGAGAGAGAAAGAGAGGAAGGGAGAGGGGCTGACTTACATTTGAAGCGGTTCTCGCCGCTCTTCAGCCGCCTCTCCCTCCTCGTCTGCGCGGCTCCCTTCTCCCTCCTCCGACGGGGTTTCGTTGAATGACGCGTTTGCGCCGTGACGTCACGACGCAATCGCGTCATTCCGCGAAACCCCGCCCCCCCCCCGAGCTGGGCACTCGGGAGAAGGGGGTTTCATGGCGGCGGCACCGCGGGCCATCAGACGAGGTCTGGCGGGCCGGATTTGGCCCGCGGGCCTTGTCTTTGACACCCCTGTTCTAGGTGGTTTACAGTAGGTAAAAGATATAAATATGGGCACTCTGGAGACATCTGCTGGAAGAATCAGACATTTATGTATATGATGACAGAGTGATGTTTTTGGCCTCATGAGAGCTGATATTTTTACATAGTGTTTTGTTGAGACATATGTACACAAATATGTAGCATTAGCTATTTTAAAATATAGTTAAATATTTAAATTATGTAAAAATTGGTAATTTTAAATAGGAATGAAAAGTTAACTAAACAGCAAGGAAAAAATTGCATATTTACATAAAAATCCCAGCTAATGTATACTAAGGAAGGTTAGAGCCAGACGTTGTGGCAAATTACAGCCATTTCATGCAAGTATTATCCATTTCAGTACCTAGGGATAAAGGTAATAGCTTGCATGTTGCAGGCATTAGCGAGATTCTGGCGAGTTTGCCCAATGTTTGCTACAATCTTTTAAAAATTCCAAACTACTGGGATTTTTTTGCCTTTTAAATAATTGCCACTTTTATACATTAGGTAGTCTTGCTGGAATCAAGCTGATGCGTAGGTTATTACATTTCTTCCAACTGAGGGCTTGGTGAATGACAGTTGTAAGGGAACCAGTGATTACTGGGTGAGGTATGTTGACGGGTGGGTTATAGAGGTTGGTATAATGCAGGATTATACATTAGACAAGCCTCTTCTACTTTGTTACTGATCATCTCCCACCTCACCTTCCCAGTTTGCTTGTGTTTTGTTAGTTTGCCTAGTTTGTATGGTGAGGTCAATAAGTTTAACTTTTAAACTACTCTCATTATGTGGGTGTTGCCTTTTCTTAGATTGGTCTATGCTGAAAACATCTACTACAAAAGATCAGTGACACCCCATTTAAAGGACCACTATTTAAAGTACAATATTGAAGGAGGGTTGTACAGTACATCAGAGATTGTGTATGAATGGGGCATTTTATTTTATTACATGGCCACTCCCCCCCCCCTTATATGCCCTTCTTTGATGTTAATACATTTGACCTTTTTTTGTCAACCTGTCATTATTAAAGTTATCATGTTAATCTTCTTAAAGGTAAAGGTATGAAAATATGGGTCACAATGAGTCATCGACTATTAGGGCATTTATGATACTCCCTGCAGATCACCTTGCTCTATTTTGTATAGTTTTAGACATAAATGCCCTTCAGCTACAGTATAACTAGCATTTGTGTTGAGTAATAACATATACACAGCAAATCTTATAGAAGTATTTTTATTAGTTTTTTTTTTATAAGACACCACAATTTCCTCAGCGCCATACAGAGCAAAAATGTAAAACAGTGTACATTGAGTAACAAAATAAAGAAATATACATAGTAACAAATAAGAGCATGAAACTGACACATAATAAATATAAATAGTACAAGCACAACCACAGTTACAAATGTGGTAATAATACAGACACCTAATAAATGGGGGCATAATGACGAAATACAGTATAGGAAATATTAGTGACCAAAACCAGTTGGCTGAGATGGTGCATATGGGGAGGGAAGAAACATTAGAAGTGAGGGACAAACAAAGAAATACCCCTGGAGCAGTCTCCACACTAATACCCCTTTTCCACTAGTGATGCGGGTCGCAGCCGGGAGCCTGACACGGGTGCTACTCGGCTGTGACCTGCATCAGAGCCCCCTTTCCCACTGCACTCTGGTGACATAAACTGTGAACGGGAGTCGTGTCGCATTGACACGGCTTCCGTTTACACTGCACAGCTTGCCGGGTTGAACTCGTGTTTAACCCGGTAAGCTACCCGGGTAGAATTCCCAGATCGCTTGATCCGGGTTTTTGCAGAGGGAGCCGTTTCCACTAGCAAAAAACACGGGTAAATGTGCGCCCCCGTGCATTTACCCGTATTTTTTGAGCTAGTGGAAAAACTGACCTAGAGCAGCTGGTTGAATAAAAAAGGGGACATTTTCTTAAAAAAACAAAAAACAAATAAGTAACAACCTGTGCTGTAGAAGTGAGGGCCCTGCTCGCAAGAGCTTACGTTAAAGCTTAGCATCATCACAACTCGGCTAAATAGAAACATTCCCAGTAAAGCAAATAGGAAGGGTTAGGCCAGTATAGGGGTAGGCAACTAGTATCACTCCAGCTTCTGTAGAACTACACATTCCATCATGCCCAGCCACAGTTTTAGCATGCCCTAACAATAAAAAAATTGTGACAGTGCATGCTGGGATGTGTAGTGCCACACATTATGCTGCAGATGTATTAACTTGTTAACTGGGTGGCAGTGGAGTTAGCAAGTAGGTAAAGTTTAGCAATGGTGTGTCAGCAGAATTGTGGGCTATATAGAGTTGTGTGCACATATGACTACACCTGTTATTACACAGATTTATTACACCAGGCATAGGGGTGGTGCAAGTGCACACTGATAAAGTGACAGCGAACCAAGTGGGGTAGCGGAACTATAGGTCAACAGTGTCAAGATAGACAATCAATAGGTCGACACCATATGGGCGACATGCACTGGGTCGACAGGTACAAAAGTTCGACATGGCCAGTAGGTAAAAGTTAGACAGTGCTTAAGGTCGACGACAGGTTCAAAAGGTCGACAGGTTTATGGGGGGTGTCATTTTTATGAAACTTTTGCTTCATTGACTATCCATGCACAAATCATAACCTTTACTAAACTTATGGTGTGTGAAGCGAGACATCGTGCCCGAAGCGTGGCAAGTGCAGCGAGCCCGCGAGGGGACGCATTTGAACTAATGACTAATGGTGGTCACAGATGAGGACAGAATCAAAATGTAAAAAAAAAAGGTGTCAACCATTTGTGTGTGTCGACCGTTGTCATGTCGACCTTTTAACCATGTTGACCAATTGGTGTAGAACTAATGACTGTCAACCCTGTACTGTAAAATGGATGCGTGCAGTGCAAGTGTGATTGTAGTAAACTTCAGTTTATCTCTGCATCAACCCCATTGTGTGAAAGTAATCATCGCAATAATAGGGTAAGAAAACTGTAACAAACCTCTTATCACATTACAATGCGCAAAGTGAATCATCAAAAAAACAACCAATGAACAGGCTAATTTATTTCTAAAACAAGAAACTCTCTCCACAAGGAGCTTTGGACACTATGTAGGATCAGTTGCAGTTTCGGCTTAAAAGCAGAATCTGCTACTGAGTACGATCGCATGCTGTGGGCTGTCCAGCACAGGTCAAGGCTGCCCAGCATGCAAAGTCACGCCTAGAGATGCAAACACAATTCAATTGCGATTGCATTGCAGAACGAGAAATTAAGATGACCCCCTGCATATGCAGCTAGGCTGCGTATGCAGGCACATCACCGCCATTTGTTGGGTCGCAGCAGCCGCCCTGAAAATGGTCCAGAAATGCCTCTGTTGACTGGGCTGCGCCCCCCCGCAACGCCATCTCTGCAAATAATAGTGTGATCGCAACCTTCAGAGATGCGAAACCACTGTGAATGTTCATGAATGCGCTGTGTGGTCGCAACACATACGCAGGTTGCCAAAAATCGCTCATTTGCGATTTTCAGCAAACTGTGTTCCTAGCTGAATGAGGGCCTTAGTTGGGAGTTCTGCATTCCATTGAAGCAGCAATTCTATTTCTATTTCTGTATTCTCTTTTGAGGTTGTTATGGATGTAATAACATGAAAAACCTGTTCCAGAATCCCCAATGATACTGTAAGTTCTGCAGATACAATTAAAGCATATCAATGCACACCAAAAATTAAAAATGCATAGACTCCAGATGCACAGTCCAGTCATTAATGTGCAGCTTGTAAACCACCTGGGTAGTGTAAGAATCTGTAAAGGAATGAGAGAATAGAAATGGTGGTGTGCTATACTTAATAAATGATTTACAGATAAAAAGAGAACTAATTGCCAACTAACTACCAAATAAACATTAGGCTTCTAAGTATACAGTGTAATGTAAATCACATGAATTATTCCTTAGGTCGCAAATACAATCATCATTTTCTTTCACATAACATACAATGGGATGCGGTCAGGATCCCAGCAGTTGAAATCCCGACAGTCAGAATACTGACAGCAGCATCCCGACGGTAAGTACTGGGGTTAGGGTTAGGTTTAGGGGTTGGACAGGGTTAGCATTGGGTGGGGAGAGGGGTGGACTAGGGTTAGGATTAGGGTTAAAATACTCACTGGGATCTATTGGGATTTTAAACATTGGGATGCTGCTGTTGGCATTCGGACCGCCAGTATATCGATGCCATCCCCATAAAATATTTTTTATCCATTCTGAGGGTGCCCTTTGGGCTTCATTTAGCATTGAATGTATTTTGCACTGCAAACATACAGTACAGTATGCATAAAAATTCTGCTGACAAAAAGTGTACATATATGTGTACGCTTAGTTGTATCTCAAGATACGTCCAATATTTCTGGTTAGTGAATGTCAATATCTCATGTTCTCGGATAAATGTTTATTTTTTCCTTTGTTTCAAGGTGGCTTCAAAATGAGAGTTCGGTCCAGATAGCATCCAATATACGTAGTGTACACAACAGCAGTAAACAAGCAGCAGAGTAGAGGTATCCATACAGCAGTCAGGAACAAAGGCAACAGCAGCCAACACAATGAGCACTTGTATACTAGTGTGAAATACAGTAATAGAAGTGGGCAGGATCTCTGTGCTAAAGATGCAATTTTAAGCAGCAAGCACCAATCAGCACACAGTTTCAGATTAGCCTACAGATGAACTGACTGCATATAAAAGCATGTGATGGCAAGCAGCCGGAATGCCCTAAGAACAACGCAGTTACACGCTGTTCCTGACCGGGTGGACAAAGATGCAAGCCCCATTTAATAATGACTTGTTGATAGAATCCTTTCTCTGGTGGGTATATTGCAGTACAACTCCTCTCTTCTGATGGTAGGACTTGTGGACTATACAGACCACTTTACTTTTGGCTAGTGTATAACATAGGGGTAGATTTACTAAAGCTTCTAAAAAAGACAAGTGGCAGTGTTACTCATAGAAACTAATCCTATTCTGTCTATCATTTTCTATAATACAATAAATGATAGCTAGAATATGATTGGTTGCTGCTATAGGCAACACTACCACTTGTGTTTAGTAGATCTACCGCATAGACTACATAGATAGCTACTGGTGTCTAGATGACAATAGACAACATTTTTTATTGGCTACTCACACCTCTTGTATTTACAGCCCCCTGCCCTGTACTAAGTTAACTAAGACTATTGCTTTGTACGTTATTGGTTGCCACAGTTCACAGTAAATAAAGAAACAGTGTTATTATTACATCATAGCTCAGGCTGAGAAAGTCTGGTGTTACATGATATCTTGTTCTGCCTGTGGGTGATTCCATGGTAACTCGGGTTACAGAATTGAATTGCATTTTTCATGACTTAAATGTGAATTAATTTTTTTCTTTTTTAGAGTTGAGTAATATGCATGACAAATGTATACAAAAACAAGTATAAACTAGCAGTATTATTATTTACCCTTATAAAAAAAACAATTCCATGTTTTGGTAACTCAGGTTACATGCCTAACAGTAGGCTTTAGAAACCTAATATTATGCAAAATCAAAAAGGTATTGGGATGTAGTTTTAAATTATTCCTAAACATAACATATAAATGAATACAACATATCTTTTGCTTTACTGCTAACATGTTAAAATTAAAAAAAATTTTTACTTCTAAATGAAAGTGAAATAATCATATCCAACTAGCCTGAGAAACACATGGATATGTGGAAGCCGCTAATCTAGTGAAAAAAAGTGTTTTTGTTAAAAAAATTAGTGCTGCCAATTACTTTAACATCTTGTGCTTCAGAATAAACTGAAATAACAACTAATTTTTATTTTTTTATTTTTTAGTACTTTGTCCCTGTTTTCATGGAAGCACCCCTATATGTAGAAACTGAATACTGTAGTATGAGGTTCAGAAAGCTCCCAGACAAGACCCAAGTCATAGAATGGGGGTGAAATTCCGCTGATTTTTGATTCTTTTAATAGTTTTTTTTATGACTTCAAACATTGGCATCAGTAGATCTGTCTCAAAATGTACCAAAAATGAAAAATCCAAAATACTGTACATAGGGTCTGAGTCGGATGCTTCTCACAGTTTTCAGCGCACTGTGCATGCAGCACAAGACACAATGGAAGATTGCACATACACTACACACCTTCATGGAGGATACGAGGGTTTGCTCTATGCATGACCTGATCACATTTCTGGGAGAGAAATGGGCATTTACTATGTGGATGCATGGTAAAATATCCATCTTATGCGAGTGCCAATGGAAGTGTCATTGGAGTGTAGCCATAGTTCAATGCTCATTTGCGTACAGTGAAGGGACACCTTTTTCAGATGGAGTTTTTGAACCCAGCATGATGTGAGTGTAAGTGATAGTAATGACGGTTCTGGCTGTGGCCGGGAAAACAGTGGGTGGGGTGATGCATACACATGAAGACAGACAGATATCACATAGATAAACAGAAACTCACATTAGCTTAGGGTAGTACATTTGGCAGCCTCGCATATGCTGGCACTTTGCGCCTCACTCAGAATCGGGCCCATAGTGTATTCTTTCTACAAAGTTTCTATAATAGGTGTGTTCAATTGCAATCACCTAGTACAAGCAATAATACTGCCTTAGTCACACTGTTGTCTGCAGGGGGTTGACAAAGCAATAATGTGATGACTGCACCCTATACATACAGATGCGTCTTCATTAACTGAGCCTCTTTACACCACATGGCACGAGACCCTGTGCGACTGAGATGCTCTGAAAGGAGTAGCGTACAATAATTGTCTTACATTTTGCATCTCATTTGCATTACAGTTGCAGCGAAAGCAGGTCACAGTGTACCAGAGACACTAGGCTGCGACTTTAGTCACCCAGGCATTGTTATAAGTACAAAGCCAGAGGTAAAGCACAGCAGTACATGGCTGCTCATATCAGAGATCCTTTTACACAGTTTCAGACTCACATACTGTAGATGTACAAATGCTGTAATCTCTGCCGGTGTATAAGGACACATCAGTACTAATTTAGAACATGATTTATAACAAAAAATGAATAATATGTCTGACATTGGGGTACATCTAAATATGCAGTATAATGCAAGTAGATAAGTAATACAGGTTGAGTATCCCATATCCATATATTCCAAAATACGGAATATTCCGAAATACAGAATTTTTTGAGTGAGAGTGAGATAGTGAAACTTTGTTTTCTGATGGCTCAATGTACACAAACTTTGTTTAATACACAGAGTTATTAAAAATATTGGATTAAATGACCTTCAGGCTGTGTGTATAAGGTGTATATGAAACATAAATGAATTGTGTGAATGTACACACACTTTATTTAATGCACAAAGTTATTAAAAATAATGGCTAAAATGATCTTCAGGCTGTGCGTATAAGGTGTATATGAAACATAAATGCATTCTGTGCTTAGACTTAGGTCCCATCGCCATGATATCTCATTATGGTATGCAATTATTCCAAAATACGGAAAAATCCGATATCCAAAATACCTCTGGTCCCAAGCATTTTGGATAAGGGAGACTCAACCTGTACAAAAAATAAAAACTAAAACATGTAAGAGAGATTTGCAAATTATAAAATTTAAGACTCCTATTCTAATTCTGATCAATCATGATATAAATTAGTATGCACAAGGTACACACTGCACTACCAAGAGTCTTTAGTGCGTAATTGATATAAACCGTTGGACATCTAGTTTCTAAATTAATGTCCAATGCTCATTTAATCCACTGAAAAGGCGAGTGTAATGTGATTATATCACACAAAGGCCTTTACATTGTCTGAAACTGGGATAAACTATTGTCTGCATGTTGTATCATTTCTTTATGAAATCTGAAGCCTACAACAATCCAGTGAAACTGATAGAGACCAAGGGGTATATGCAATTGCAGTTGAATTGCCGCAAATGTCGAAAAACGGGTCTTTATCGACACAAAAAAAAGATTTGTCAATGCAATAGAGTACTTTTTGACCAAAAACCTGCCGTTTCAGATTCGGCTTTTTGCAATTCGACATTTACTCAAATTCGACATGTCTGCAATGGTAAAAATGCGGCTTTTCAACAAAAGTATATTCAATTGAAGAATGTCGATTCGACAACAGTGCTTTTCGACAGTCATTTTGTCAATTTCAGTCCACCTCATTTTGCTGGCGGGATCTAATAACATTTTTTAAAAACATGTTTTTTTGTGTTTTTTTTTATTGCTAATAGCATATCTATTTATATTAGAAGGGATTATGTACTTGGTTTGTCTATTAGGAGCCACAAGTATTATTTATATATTTTTGAAAAGAATATATATATTTTTTTTACTGACTAAAATAATATGGAGAGATCAGAGCATGTTTTTCAGTGGGAAGGGGTGGGAATGGGTTAAAAATCATGAAAAAAAATGTGTGGGGTCCCCCCTCCTAAGCATAACCAGCCTCGGGCTCTTTGAGCCGGTCCTGGTTGTAAAAATACGGGGGGGGGAAAAGGACAGGGGATCCCCCGTATTTTCACAACCAGCACCGGGCTCTGCGTCCGGTCCTGGTGCAAAAAATACGGGGGACAAAAGATGTAGGGGTCCCCCGTATTTTTCACACCAGCACCGGGCTCTACGAGCTGGAGAGATAATGCCACAGCCGGGGGACACTTTTATACCAGTCCCTGCGGCCGTGGCATTAAATCCCAAACTAGACACCCCTGGCCGGAGTACCCTGGAGGAGTGGGGACCCCTTAAATCAAGGGGTCCCTCCCCTCCAGCCACCCAAGGGCCAGGGGTGAAGCCCAAGGCTGTCCCTCCCTTCCAAGGGCTGCGGATGGGAGGCTGATAGCCAAGTGACAAAATAAAGAGTATTGTTTTTTGCAGCAGAATTACAAGTCCCAGCAAGCCTCCCCCGCAAGCTGGTACTTGGAGAACCACAAGTACCAGCATGCGGGGGGGAAACGGGCCCACTGGTACCTATAGTTCTACTGCAAAAAAAATACCCAAATAAAAACAGTACACGCACACCGTGATAGTAAAACTTTATTACATACATGCACGCCAACACACACATACTTACCTATGTTCACACGCCGTCCATGAAGTCGAATCCAGGATGCACACTATCGTCAATTGGTCCATTTTTCGACAGCGGGACTGTCGAATCCGTTTTTTATTGGATATGTTGAATGAGGGTCCCGGCGGGAGGGTATGTGAGTGTCGAATCGTGTCGAATTTAAAAGTAGATATTTGGGGGTATATGCAATTGCGGTCGAATTCCGGCTGGAATTCGACCGCAATTGCATATACCCCCAAATATCTACGCAGGATGCCCTCAGTTATCACATTGTTGCATTGTCTACCACCAGTGGGCAACAGTGAGATCCCAGGCCGGCTCTAGCATTAGGCAACTTAACTCTTTTTGTGAGCATCGACACGTGTCCGGACCATTGCTGGGGTGGGTCGCTGTGGCTGCATGACATCACACGCAGCCGCAGCGATCAAAAAGATGGCAGGTAGCCATCTGCCTTCACAGCTAGGCTGCATAGCCAGGGGGCAACCCTAAACATTCAAGAACATCGTTGTCTTGTGATACGCTCACATGTTTGCCGGGGAAGGGGCGGCGGGTTCCAGCATTCGGGACGGACATGCCCTGTGCTGGGCATCCCCCAGCATGCTAAAGTAATGGGTTGTAGGTGTGAGATTTACAAACCATGCTGAATGAAGGCCCTATATGTACTATTCTTAAGAGCTAGGTTGTAAATTGTAAGTTTCTTTTATTTGGGGTTTGTTCCTCAACCACTGTTGCCTTTTTAGCACAAGTCACAAAATAATGAAAAACACAACTGACAAGTATTTCCCCTATTGGTATCATTGGTGAGCCCTTTAATTTAGTGGGAACACAGTGTACAGTATGTTGCCTGATCCAAAGATGTTTCTTTAGCTAAGTAAGGTCTAACCAGAGACAGATCTAAATGTCCCCTTAGGGGTAGACTTATTAAATGGAGAGAGAGATAAAGTGGAGAGAGCTAAAGTATCAAGCAATCAGCATAGGGTGAACATGTGGCTCCATCCATTAGGACCATTTCAGTTCTTCATATCTTCAGCCTGGGAACAGGTTAATTAGTAAGTGCACCTGTAAGAGGCTAATATAGGTGTCTCAGGATTTCAGTGTCTCACTACCTGAGGGATTAGGCAGCATGTCTGTTAAGCGCCACTGTGATTTTCTTACTGTGAGCACTGTGCATATGCTTATGTTTGTATTAGGGGCATTGGTATGGGCATTAGGTCCTGAAAGAGGAAGTCTGTTTGTTTAGTTGGATGGATTTATTTTTAGGTTTTATGTTTGTGTACTGCACAATAAAACTAGCTACTGCTAGATCGCACAAAACCCTGGACTGGTGTGGTATTTCCTGGCTGCTGTGTGTTTGGAAGTGCCCATGTACCCCAGGAGAGGGCACTCCTACCTTAATCTCTTTGCACTATCAATTATCTGTTGAATTCTAGAAAATTATAGAATCTGATTAGGTGCTACAGGCAACACCGCATCTAAGGCCTAATTCAGAGTTGATCGCAGCAGCAAATTTGTTAGCAGTTGGGCAAAACCATGTGCACTGCAGGGGAAGCAGATATAACATGTGCAAAGAGAGTTAGATTTGGGTGGGGTGTGTTCAAACTGAAATCTAAATTGCAGTGTAAAAATAAAGCAGACAGTATTTACCCTGCACAGAAACAAAATAATCCACCCAAATCTAACTTTCACTGCACATGTTATATCTGCCACACCTGCAGTGAACATGGTTTTGTCCAACTGCTAACAAATTTGCTGCTGCGATCAACTCTGAATTACCTCCCTAGTCTTTTGATGTTTTAAAAGCTTTAGTAAACCTACCACTTTGTTATGATGTCAGTAGGGTTATTGCTTTTTCTACTTTAGTAGTGGGGTCAAATAGTACTGTAGCATACAGAGGAAGGTGGTCATAGTAGGAGGGTATAACTTGGACAGTAAATGGTTAAATGTATGTATTGTATGCTTGCATTGTTTATGATTATGTATTGTGTGTATGGTAATGCAGTCTGAACATCTCTGTGTTAATGCAGTGTCTGTGCACTAATGAATATGTCTCGGTTATTAATTTGGCAGAGCTACTCTCTGCTTGCCAGGTGTCAGTGAACTCCACAATAAATCACAGTGAGACCCCATGTGGGGTCTGGACTCAGCTAATCAATCAGAGCAGCTTTCTCATGCTCTGACCAATCAGACTGAAGCTGCTCTGGATTGATTTGTTGTGGCTAGTCCTCCTGCCTTGTTATTTGCATTGCGCCTCAAGGAGAAGTTCAGAGTCGTTAATATGTTGTCATGTTGTCATTTTTTTTTTATTCCCTTTGAATTATGAGAAAAAGAAAAAGATGCCTTTCAAAGTAAGCGTGTAAATAAAAAGATTTTTATGGAATTTATGTCTACCATTGCTTGTTGTGATCAGTAATTCCACATCTGAAAATTCTTTACTTTCTCTTTTACACTTTATTACCACAAAGTCGGGGTTTATTTTTTATTTTTTTGCTAGTCACAGGGGGCACTTTTTTTGTCATGCTGTATATAATCTGTTTATGGCAATACTTAGAATAATCTATTTATGGTAATTCTGCAAATAACACAAGAATAGCTGTAATCACTATCAACTGTACATGCAAGGTGCAAGAGATATGACTGAAAAAACATAGCAACATAGAATTTGACAGCAGATAAGAACCACTTGGCCCATCTAGTCTGCCCATGTACACGCACACACTAGGGTTAATTTTTGTTGGGAGCCAATTGACCTATCAGTATATTTTTGGAATATGGGAGGAACCAGAGGAACCATACACAGGCACGGGAAGAATATACAAATGCCACACAGTTAGGGCTGTGGTGGGAAATAGACATCCCCTCAGTATATGCACAACTCAGAGTAGGGTGTTACACTAGCTCAGTGGTTCTCAAACTCGGTCCTCAGGACCCCACACAGTGCATGTTTTGCAGGTAACCCAGCAGGTGCACAGGTGTATTCATTAATCACTGACACATTTTTAAAGTTCCACAGGTGGAGTTAATTATGTCACTTGTGATTCTGTGAGGAGACCTGCAAAACATGCACTGTGTGGGGTCCTGAGGACTGAGTTTGAGAACCTGTGCACTAGCTATATAACACACCAGCTGAACTTTCCGCTTATGTGCTCATACGCCATTACTGCCTTGTAATAAGGGTCTTATCTCCTTAGATTGTACCTCGTACACTAATTTGTGGCATTTAAGCACCTAATGTTTTGTTTTATTTAATGGTTTCTTTAGTGTCCCAGTATAACTTGGACTGTTGCTGCCTGAATCTGGAGATAGTAGATCTTCTTCGTCTCAGGAACTTGTTTTAACATTTGTACTATGAGTCTTCCTTTAGTGCATTTCTTATGGTTAAATGGATATTTGAGGTACAGTGCCACTTTCCTGCCTGATGTTTTTACAGTATTTGTTTTATTAGTTTTTGCCAGAGAACAATTGTTTTGTTTTTCAGGTAAGAATAGTGTGCATATAGCGAAATTAAAAATAGGCAATTTTGCAACTCACCTGTGGTCTGTTGTGATTGACACAAGTTACACATATATCACAAACAATGGGCCATCATGTAAGGCATATTGAACTCTTTCACAAACTGCTCATTTCATTGCTACAAACTACAGCTTTCCTGAGTGTATGTGGTCATTTTTCTCAGTAACTGTTAGTATTGTAGAGCCCTGTGCGATAACCTTTACTTGCTCATTCTGCTGTTGATGCAGCACACCTAATCCGGCTTTTCATACATCACAGTGGTATAGAAATGAACAAAAGCCTGGGTAACCCATATTTAGTGAATGACTCAATACTTCAGTTAATTGGCTTAACAGTTCTTGCCTATACTATGGGAAGGAAGTTGAACCTTTGGGTTTGACATAGATCTCTGGAATCAAATGTATTAGAAACCAGGCATTTCTGATTGGGTGGTTGGGAATCACCATACATCACTGTGATTTTTATCATCTAGATTTATTATCTAACGCTATGGAGTATTCAAATGCAAATCAGCAGTGATGTTTCCTAATGTGTGGTGGTTCTGAAACCCGTAAATTGAAACATTATTTAATTACTGTTATATAGAAACCACCCATTGCATTGGGCTCCTTCTGGTCCCCTATGGGTACCAGAAAAAGATATTAAATAATAGTGACCCCAGCAATAAAATAGTGGCTCTTATAGTTATGAATAAAATAATAGTGGCCTCCTTAGATATTTATTTTATTTATTAACAGTTTCTTATATAGCGCAGCATATTCCGTAGCACTTTACAAATAGAACAAAAGTAATAGAACAAAACTGGGTAAAAATGGACAGACATAGAGGTAGGAAGGCCCTGCTTGCAAGCTTACAATCTATAGGAAAATAGGCATTGATACACAAGGATAGATGCTACCTATTGCATAATGGTCCACCAGATTGCTAGGTTTTTAATGGGTTGTATGATATGATCACCCAGCAATTTTGGCAAAGGGTCAGGAGGGTGTGAGAGTAAAGAAAGACAAAAAATGTGAGGTTATGTGTACTGTACAGAGAGAATATAATTAGATAGGGAATCCTTGAAGGTTTATGCTGGTTGGTCTGGAATTTGATAGGCTTGCCTGAAGAGGTGCGTTTTCAGGGAATGTTTAAAGGTTTGGAGACTAGAGATGAGTCTTATTGTGCGTGGAAGGGAATTTCACAGAGTGGGTGAAGCCCGGATAAAGTCCTGTAATTTTGAGTGGGAACAAGTAATACGTGTGGATGAGAGACACAGATCTTGTGCAGAGCGAAGAGGTTGGTTAGGAAGATATCTTGAGATGAGTGAAGAGATGTATGTTGGTGCAGTTTGTTTAACAGCTTTGTATTTAAGTAAAAGTATTTTATATTTAATACGGTAGAATACCGGTAACCAATGGAGGGACTGACAGAGCGGCTCTGCAGATGATGAATGTCTAGCGAGGAAGTTTAGCCTCGCAGCTGCATTCAAAATGGATTGTAGTGGTGAGAGCCTATGTTTGGGAAGACCAGTCAGGAAACTATTACAATAATCAATGCAGGACATAATGAGAGCATGGATCAGAGTTTTTGCTGTGTCTTGTGTAAGATATGGTCGTATTTTGAATATGTTTCTTAGATGTATGTAACATTATTTTGAGACAGATTGAATGTGGGAGAACAAAGGACAGTTCAGAGTCAAGAATGACAAATAGGCAGCGAGCTTGTGGGGTAGGGATGATTGCTGAGTTATAAACAGTGATAGAGATATCAGGTTGGGAACTACTATTGGCCAGTGGAAATATAATTAATTCTGTTTTGGAAATATTAAGTTTGAGGTGGCAAAATGTCATCCAAGATGAAATGGCAGAAAGGCATTCAGTGACATGGCCCAATACAGATGGTGACAAATCTGGGGAGGATAGGTACATTTGAGTATCATCTGCATACAGATGATACTGAAATCCGAAAGAGCTGATTAGTTTTCCAAGAGATGTGGTATAAATAGAGAAAAGCAGAGGACCTAAGACTGAGCCTTGCGGTACTCCAACTGAGAGAGGTAGCAAAGAGGAGGTGGAATCAGAGAAACAAACACTGAAGGAGCGATAAGATAAGTAGGATGAGAACCAAGAAAGGGCTGTGTCCTGAAGACCTAGGGATTGTAGTGTTTGTATGAGGAGAGAGCCAACAACAGTGTCAAAGGCAGCAGAGAGATCAAGGAGAATAAGTAGTGAGTAATGGCCTTTAGATTTAGCAGTGACCAGATCATTCACTACCTTAGTCAGTGCTGTCTCTGTGGTGTGTTGGGCACGAAATCCTGACTGAAGTGGGTCTAGTAAGCTGTGTGAGTTAAGAACGTTAAGAGTTAAGAAAGTTTGTGAGGCAAGTGTAGGCAAGTCTCTCAAGTAGCTTGGAAGGGCATGGGAGCTGAGAGATGGGACGGTAGTTTGCTAGAGTGTTTGGGTCAGAATTTTGTTTTTTCAGAATGGGAGTAATCACTGCATGCTTGTACAGAAAAGGAAAGATACCAGTAAACAGAGAGAGATTACAGATTTTAGTTACGGTTGGGATGAGCACAGGAGACAGAGATTTACTAATTTGTGAGGGTATAGAATCAAGAGGAGAGGTAGTAGAGTAGGCAGATGAGAAGAGTGCAGATACTTCATCTTCATTTGTGGGATCAAAGGAAGAAAAGGTGTTAGAGGGTTCAGAAAGGGAATTGGGCAGGTCCCTGGCTTTGGAAGAGCATACCATTTCATTTAGGATCTTATCAATCTTGTCCTTGAAATAGGACGCAAGATCTTGCGCACGGATAGTGGCTGGTGGGTTGGCTGAGGGAGGGAAAAGAAGTGATTTAAATGTATTAAAAAGTCGCTTGGGGTTAGAGGCTTGAGCAGAGATGAGAGATTGGAAATATGTTTGTTTGGAAGTGTCTAGAGCACTACGATAGGAGTGGTACACAGTCTTATATGTGAGAAAGTCACTTGAACCACGAGATTTACGCCACTGGCATTCTCCTTTACGTGAGAGTTTTTGTAGGTGTCTTGTGTATTTAGAGTGCCACGGTTGACATTTAAGTCTACGTGGAGTGTAATGAGTAGCCGGAGACACTTCATCAAGTGCTGTTTCTAGAGTTTGGTTAAGGTGTAATATAGCAGTCTCAGTAGAGGTGAATGTAAAAATTGGTGAGAGCAGTGGTTGCAGAGATGGAGATAGTTGTTGAAAATTAATAGCCTTAATATTTCTGCAGGTTAGAGGCGTCTTTGTAGACTTCAGGAACATAGAGTTTGAAGTAATGGAGGAGAGCATGCAGGTGATAAGGTTGTGATCTGACAGAGGGAAAGGAGTGTGAGTTCAGAAACAGTGGCCATCCTGATGAGTAGGGGAGTCAGTCCATTGGGAGAGGCCAAGAGAGGAGGTTAGATACAGTAGTTTGGAGGCATGGGGAGATTGTGGACTGTCAATAGAGACATTGAAATCACCCATAATGATGGTGGAGATGTCAAAGGATAAAAAGTGATGGAGCAAAGCAGAAAAATCTTCCAGAAATCTTGTGGGTTGCCCAGGTGGGCGATAGATAGCTGCAACACACAGATGAATGGGGTGAAAATCCTAATAGAATGTACTTCAAATTATGTAAATGCGAGTGAAGGAACAGGTGGAAAAGCTGTGTGTGTGTGAGATATGGGTCCTCTGCTTTTCTCTATCTATACCTCATCTCTTGTTAAACTAATCAGCTCTTTTGGTTTTCAGTATCATCTGTACGCAGATGATACTCAAATCTACCTATCCTCCCCTGACTTGTCCCTATCTGTACTGGACCGTGTCACTGAATGCCTTTCTGCCATTTCATCCTGGATGACATCTCGCCACCTCAAACTGAATATTTCAAAGACAGAGTTAATTATATTGCCACCGGCCAATAATAGGTACCAACCTGATATCTCTATCACTGTTGAAAACTCGACTATCTACCCTACCCCACAAGCTCGCTGCCTAGGTGTCATCCTTGACTCTGATCTGTCCTTTGTTCCCCACATTCAATCTGTCTCAAGATCATGTTACATGCATCTAAAAAACATATCCAAAATACGACCATACCTTACACAAGACACTGCTAAAACTCTAATCCACGCTCTCATTATCTCCCGCATTGATTATTGCAATAGTCTCCTAACTGGTCTTCCCAAAACGAGACTCTCACCACTACAATCCATTCTGAATGCAGCGGCGAGGCTTATCTTCCTCGCTAGACGTTCATCGTCTGCAGATCCACTCTGTCAGTCCCTCCATTGGTTACCTGTACTCTACTGCATTCAATATAAAATACTTTTACTCACACAGAAGGCCATTAACCAAACTACACCAACGTACATCACTTCGCTTAGCTCAAAATATCTCCCAACCCGACCTCTTCGCTCTCCACAAGACCTGCGTCTCTCATCCACACTCATTACTCGCTCCCACTCACTATTGCAGGACTTTCATCGGGCTGCACCCACTCTGTGGAATGCCCTACCATGCACAATGAGACTCTCCTCTAGTCTCCAAACCTTCAAGCGTTCCCTGAAAACTCACCTCTTTAGGCAAGCATATCAAATTCCAGAACCGCCCACATAACTTTCATAAACCTTCCTATCAAATTGCATCCACTCTGTACAGTCCACACATATCCTCACATGTCTTCTCTTTCTATGCAGTAGATAGAACCTTTCCTTGTGTACACATGCCTATTTCCCTATAGATTGTAAGCTTGCGAGAAGGGCCTTCCTACCTCTATGACTGTTTGTTATCACCCATTTTGTTATTGTTATTTCAAATTGCAAAGCGCATCAGCATTTGCTGCGCTATATAAGAAACTGTTAATAAATAATAAATAAATAAATAAATAAAGATTTGGACAGTAAAATTCCAACCCCACCTCCTTTACTGTTACCAGGCCTGGGAGGGTGCAAAGTGGAGGCCTGGTAACTGATGTGAATGGGCAAATATTCTCTGTACAGCACTGCGGAATATGTGTGCGCTATATAAATAACTGGTAATAAATAATAATAACATGAGACAGTGCTGCAGGTGAGGCTGTGTCTGATTGTGTGAGCTATGTTTCTGTTATAGCTAACATATTGAGGTTTTTTTATAAATGAAGAGATCATGAATAGATGTTAATTTGTTGCAAACAGAGCGTGCATTCCATAAAGCGCATTTAGTGACTTGGAGGGAGATGGGAGATATGTGATGTTTGTTGGATTTATATTCCGTTGTGAATCAGCTGAATGTGAGTGTGGTATGTGGATGGGACCTGGATTTGGGATATGGTACCAGCTAGTAGAAGCAGAAGAAGAGAGAGAGATAGGTATAGTTGGGGGAGGTGTGTGATAGTTGATTATGGTGACAGGTTGAGGATGTTATGGTTAGTGTACATGAGTGTTAATCAGAGGGGAATGGAATAATGAGGCTGCAATGTGCACGGAGCAGTGAATTACAGGAATAGTGAAGGATGTTGCCATTTTATTGAGGAATACCATGAAGTGCTATTAGGAAAAACAATTTGTGGTACATGGTGTTTGTTAATGAAAAGTATAGATAGTTAGGTAAGTGCTTAATGAAAATGTAAGTTAAATTGTGAAATTACCTGGTTTCCAATGTTTTTCAATGTTTGTTCAACTGTTGGTTTAACTGTTATTTTAAATTTTCCTAACTTTGTAATTTCCTCACTTCGTATATTTCCACACTCAGACAACTGCCCCATAACTGAATCAATACTAAATCAATAACTCAATAACTGATATGAATAAAGATAAAAGTAGCCCCATACAAATGAATAAAAATAATAGTAGACCCCATAGATATGAATAAAGACATTAGTGCTCCCTTTTATCTGAATAACAATAGTGCCCCTGCTTTCTCTGTTTTATTTTAAACCTATCCGTCCTAACATTTGCCATATAGTTGTCTCAGTAAGTACTTACTATATTATTCTTTTATTGTTCCAATGTAATCCATGGTAAAGTAAATCCCATCTCAATAAACTACTCTGACTTGCAAATAGATGAATGGTCAATTTGCATGAATAGTGTCTGTTCTAAGTCATTTTTTCCCTTAAGATCAGAGGTGAGTGGGTCCGGTTCTCTTGAGAACCAATCCCACCTGACCATAGGGGACCTGACAGGAATCTGAGGCCGCCTGACTCCCAAAACAAGGCAAAATGTCGGATCTTGCATGTTTTAGCTCACATATAAAAAGTCCCCCCGTTTGGGCACCACTTCATGTGTGAAATCCGATGAAGTAGGCAGGGCTCAATTTTAGAAGCAGCTGATATGGTCCACGATATATGCCCTGCCCTCGCTGGTTGTGCAGTCGATTCCTCCATACAGTGGCTCTGATCTCAAACTCCAAGTCTGTCCATCCACTGGTGCTGCAGCACTGCTTAATCCAGGGAGGAATCTACATAACGGCTGTGTTTCAGCTGTCCATCATCACTATAGCCCGCCATCTGATACATTTTCCGGAGGCACTTGTAGTTGTACTATAAGTGCTTAATAGAGCCATGTATTTAAAGGTTCCTCCTCCAGTATAATTTCAGTGTTAAATATATATATAATATATATGCATATATATGTGTGTATATATATATATATATATATATATACATATCTGTCTCTCTCTCTATATATATATATATATATATATATATATATAGTGTCTGATGCTGTTCCGCATTGCTTATGTGTGGATACCAGTATTGTGCTGGTGTATATATATGGACACCTTTCGGGTTTTGTGTTTTGGTTTCGGATCTGGATCCCCGCTCGTGTTTTGGATCTGGATTGGTTTTGCCAAAACCACCCTTTCGGGTTTTGGGTTTGGATCTGGATGATTTTTGATAAAAACAGCTAAAATCACAGAATTTGGGGGTAATTTTGATCCTACGATATTATTAACCTCAATAACATTCATTTCCACTAATTTCCAGTCTATTCTGAACACCTCACAATATTGTTTTTAGGCCAAAAGGTTGCACCGAGGTAGCTGGATGACTAAGCTAAGCGACACAAGAGGGCGGCACAAACACCTGGCCCATCTAGGAGTGGCACTGCAGTGGCAGACAGGATGGCAGTATTAAAAACTAGGCCCCAAAGAGCACATAACACAAATAAAAAAAAGAGGTGCAAGATGAAATTGTCTTGCGCCCTCCCAACCACCTTTATGTTGTTAAAACAGGACATGCACCGTTTAATAAACCCATCATTTCAGCGACAGGTGGTCCCCCTGGAAAAAGCTCGGCAAGTTCTCAGAATCATAGCTAGCTACAAACATACCACCTCCATATTTGATTGCTTTTCACATTATGAGAAGAGGCAAGAGGAAAAGGACAGTGTCAAGGAGGTGATTAAAAATTAGAGAGGCACATGCAATCAGTAACAACACACAGGCTTTCACCCCCACTCATATTTTGGTGTGGAACAAAAAGGACTTCAACCAAGCAAATATATAATTATTAATTACCACATTACTGGACAAACTGAAAAACTAGGGGCCAAAGCCTCCAAAATTGTACCCCCTTCTCCATTTTCAGGGATTAAGATAATCTCAGATTTAATGCTGGGATGCAAATAAACTGGTGTATACCACAGGATCATGATTGGATATTTTCCTCTCCACGAGTCTGGAGACCTATTTTGTGAAAATCTCGTGAGTTTCTTTTTTCCCCAATTTTTTTATTGCATTTTTACTTATAGATTTTGTGGCAGATGCCTTATTTTTGTTTTTCTCAGCTCCCAGTTACATGCATGTGAGCATACCTGTGTGTCTTGTTTATTTTATTCATATTTATTTTTAAATAAAGCAGCCCCTTAGATGTTTTAGCAGCTCCTCCTGAGCCCCCACAGCAGCCTCAGATGGGGCAAGTTGAGTTCGGGTGGGTTCGGTAAAGTACTAAGCACGATTGTGCAGTCATTTTTTTTTTGTTATTGAGCCCTAGTGGAGCTTACCACTCTACATTCCAACCTCATTTAATACTATAAGTAGGACTGTGGGAGGAAGCATTACTAACCTCTGTGCCCACAGCATGCCTCAGTCTAGCAAGCCAGACATCTTCCTGGCTGTAAGCCACCATGAAACTTCATACTGGGCCTTATTCAGTAACTGTGCCTCACAGGAGTTCCTGGCCCATATAGTGCTGCAGTGCAATGGAAAGCTGATGCAATGCAAGATCACTGAAACTCTGTTCTTCTAACACCGCAAGGTCTTGCAAAACCCTACACAGGAAAGAAGATCCCTGTACAACAAATGCGCATCTTCTAAATAAATAATCCCAAAATGTGGAACATCAATAATAAATCAAAATTAATGTTGACTAATTGGAGCTATTCATTTGAGTTAGTCCCTAACATGAAATAATTGAGAATAACCTCTCTCTAATGCTTCGGCAGAAAATATCACTTTTACCTCTCCGGCAGTTGCACTGGATTATGATTCAGTCCCTTCTGAGTCACACTGACTTTGGCCACAAATGTTGTCTCTCCCCACTTTATTTAAAAACACTTCAGCAATTTCCATATCCACCGTTGCAGCTAGTTTGCACAAACCTGTTTGTGATGTCGAAGCTTGTTTCATATCTGCTCGAGGCTTTCATTTAAACCTTCGATCAAGTAAAGCAGCTCCCTTAGAATTATACGGCATAGGCAGCACCCCTGGACGCAGCAGACAGGCAACAGCATCCCTGGACTAAAACAGCAGTTGGGCAGCACCACTGGACTGATAGGGCAGAGGGGCAGCACCCCATAAAGGGCAACATCACTGGAATTATGTGGTTTTGAAAAGACATGCAAGATAAAATTGTCCTTGGGCCCTCCCACCCACCCTTATGTTGTATAAAGAGGACATGCACACTATAACAAATCAATCATTTCAGCGACAGGGTCTGCCACATGACTGGCTGAAATGATTGGTTTGTTTGGGCCCCCACCAAAAAAGAATCAATTAATCTCTCCTTCCATAAACTGGCTCTACTGTGGCAAGATGTCGTCCTCATCCTCAGATTTCTAAAACCTTCAGTGTTTACATTCTCATCCTCACAGAAAAATACTATTCAAACAAACAAACCACATCATTTAGGTGTCAGTGGACTGCTTACGCTATTACCCAAAGTTTCTGAACTTGACAATGACTTATGATGAATGCGCTGCAGGTGACGTATAAGGGAGGATGTTCCTAGGTGGTTAAAGTCCTTACCCCTACTTATTATGGATTGACAAAGGCAACAGATGACTTGACACCTGTTGTCCGGATTTGTGGAGAAATAATTCCACACTGAAGAGGTGGCTTTTTTTGGTATTTTGCCCAGGAATGACAATGAGCTTTTTCATCCCATGGCCAACAAATGTCTCCACTAGTGCCTTATTCAAATCCTCAATCTTAATATCAGCAACTGGACTGGCGGTGCTCCTCCCAGCACTTGCAGAGGGTGTGAAAATGGTGGTAGGAGCCTCCTCTTCCCATACAGTGTTGTGAAAGTCAGGCCTAGACATCGCAACCGCGCACAGTGCCAGCACCCCTGTATTTTCACAACACCCCTGTAATTTTACAGAATTCAAGACAAGGGCAGTGTACATTTATTTTCACTGCACCCCTGTATTTTTACAGCATACAGTACCACTGTACTTTTATTTTAACAACAGCACCCCTGAATTTTTACAGCATACAGTGCCAGCGTACATTTATTTTCACTGCACCCCTGAATTTTTACAGCATACAAGACAGGGCCAGTGTACATTTATTTTCACTGCACCCCTGAATTTTCATGGCATACAAGACAGGGCCAGAGTACATTGATTGGGTGTGGTATAGAAGGTAGATAGTAACTAGGTCAACAGTGTCTAGTTCGATCACTATTGGTCGACAGTAACTAGGTTTACAGGGTCTCTAGGTCGACGGGGTCTTTAGGTCAACATGGTCTAGGTCGACAGGTCAAAAGGTTGACATGAGTTTTTTATGTTTTTTTTGGTGTCAGTTTCTTCGTAGAGTGAACGGGAAGCCCAATTAGTGCACTGTGTCCCCTTGCATGGCTCGCGAAGCTTCAGGCAAGGTGCCTCGATTCACTCGGCACAGATTACCATTCCAATCATATTCAACGTGGATTGTTACGTATGAAAAGGTTAAAAAAGTAGAAAAAATCGTGAAAAACTCATGTCGACCTTTTGACCCGTTGACCTAGAACATGTCGACCTAGAAACCCTGTTGGCCTAGTTACTGTCGACCAATGGTGGTCGACCTAGATAGTGTCGACCTAGTAACTGTCGACCTAGAGACCGGATCCCACATTGATTTTACTGCACCCCTGAATTTTTACAGCATACAGGGCCAGTGTAATGTTATTTTAACAGCAGCACCCCTATATTTTACAGCATACAGGAGGACAGTGCCCCTGCCCCCTGTACAACACAGTGACAGCCAGGACAGCAACACCCATGTACAGCTGCAGCACCTGTAACAGCACATGAAACACCAGTGACAGCCAGGACAGCACCCCTAACACAGCACAGGTACACCACAGTGACTGAAGCAGCACCCCTACAGAGCACACACTAACCCCGTCCGACGCCACCAACCACAGAGAGACAGTGGTGTCTCCCTCACTCTCCAAGTCCAAAGTGAAAATGGCGGCGACGTGCGGCTGTCTACATGGAATCAAAAACCCGCAAGAATCCGTCAGCGGGATGATGAAGTTTTGCCTTGTTCTGGTTTCCGAGTCTGGCGTGAACTCCCCAGCCGAGCTCCTATACCAGCTCGGAGCGTGAAGTTCGGGGGTGTTCGGTTCTCAGGGAACCGAACCCGCTCATCTCTAATATATATATATATATATATATATATATATATAGTAGCACCTTGACAAAGGGGCGCCACGGCCCCGAAACATTGGGATTGTTGTGATGATTTAAATACACTTTTGTCACATGAACTAATTGTGTACAGCCTCTGAGTGCCGCAGCTTGTCAGATGTGTGCGGTATAGGTATATGTATATATATATATATATATATATATATATATCAACTAAGATAGTAAGGGATGCCACAAGCAGGTTGGAGAGTGTTCTGGTGCCCTCTATAACAATTAAAATAGGTAGCCAGTGGAATGATCAGCGGCACTCAGAGTCACACACTGTGCGATTCTGGCTAAAGGCCGATTTTTAACGTTGCAATTTTCCTTGAACTCCCTGGAGCCCAGAACCACTGATATTGACTATACATACGGTGCAATTTTGGCTATGTACAATTTTGACTATATACAATTTTAACTATACTAGAAACTAGATTGTACACTGTCTAATAAAAATTGGCCTGCCTGCACAGTCTATTTGTTCTTGCGATACAGACCCCGTGGGACCACGCATCTGCATTGTAAGGTGTATACACACGGTGCGATATGCACTATATTTTCTACCAATATGGACTATATAGTCCATATCGGTAGTTCATATCGCACCGTGTATATGCCTCTTTAAAAAATTATTATATTGAAGTGCCACATAAAGATACTGACATTTCGGGGTGCAATTGCCCACTTATCAAGGTGTAACGCTCATGCATTATCGAGACACCAGTATGATTTCACAATGCAGACTGTACATAGGTAAGAACAGCAGGGCAGAAGGGAAGAGCAGTATACATGATGAATGGAGTCACTGAGCGGAGACAGTAGACCATGTAATGTGATTTGTAGAATTAGGAAACTTGATATTTGCAATGAACTTTGTTGGAGGGACACATTGTTCTTTTGATGTAGTATAAGGACTGTATGCATTACGTTGGTGCCTATAAGCCATATCTATCATCTTATGTAGGCTTATCTATCTATCTACACTTGTTTAACAGACCTGGCATACACTGAGTCGCCTCAGTCTCGATCCCCGCGCTTGGCTCCACCCCTCTCTGGAAACCCCCTCCTGCAAGTCCTGCGTTTGCCTCTGAGCTACTATAGTGCACAGTCAGTGTCCCTTAAAGTCTCTGTAGGCAGGGGCACTGTCTGTGTGGAGGAGGGAGCATTTCATTGTGTGTGTGTGTGTGTGTGTGTGTGTGTGTGTGTGTGTGTGTGTGAGACACTGTGACTACAGTAGTGCATCATCACAGGTCCCTTCAAGTATAAATATTTGACAGGTGCGAGTAGAGTAAGAGAGCATGGTGTGTTCAGGGCAGTGGGCACACTGTCTGTAAAAAAAATAAAAAGGCTGTGTTTCTGTCATTGTGGTTGCCACTACTGGTCAGTGTCACTATCACTGACACTACAGTAAGTAAAATAAAAACCTTTATTTTTCCAACTTATGTGCATTCAGCCAGTACAGGAAGGCTGTGCTACCTTGTCTAATGGTCAGTGGATCCAGTCAAGGGCCACTGCCGTAATGTTTGTGCAGTGCAACAGTGTTGGCTGTTGCACTAGCTGCTGGTATCTCAAAAGTTGGTAAATCATATCACACCCATGCTGTCAGTCTCCTTTCAGAACAAGCTACAGCTAGTATGCCAGATCAGCCTGTGAGAGAAGTAAGTTACTGTGTGACTACTGTACATGGACACAACTAGGGTCATAGGCAATAGTAAAGGAGCCTGACTGCTGATTACAGCAGATTATCTATAGAGATCATATTCTACTGTGTACAGTTGAAATGAATCTACCAAGCGAAATCACCTTTGAAGCATTATTTGTTTATTCTTAAGAAACAATTTTATTTTCTACAGAAGGAACTAGTATACTTGCTATTGTCATAACAAGGTGCAACAAGGTGTTTCACAAACAGTTGTTACAACTCCTCTATTTTACTGTATCCATCCAGAGTTCTATAATAGCAATGGAAATATAAATTGCCCTTTTCTGTCACATTTGCTTGTCCTTTATTGACGGAGTGAGGGCTATGAGTGAAATGGACAGTTATTAGTGTTGATGTCAAGTGTTGACTATCAACGTTATTAATGTTGATATCAAGGACTATAGTAGACTCAGAATATATCTACAGGATCTAAAAACATCCAGATTCCCTTACATTCTGAGTGGAGAGCAGAGCATGAAATAGCTTTCTGCAGATTTCGGTCATCTCGGCAGTATACAGCAGTGCAGCCTTCAGTTAGTTACTTTGGTATCCCCTTGGTATGGAATAATCTTGGTGGAGTATTTATCTGTATTAAACAAGAAGCCACAACCATCTTGCTGATTTGAAATGCATGTTTTGCTGCAAATATTTCTTGGAGCATTTACCTGGAGCTATACAGAACATTTTTTTTCTATTCCAGACACTATTAATAAAAATGAAACTACTGTATTATTTTCCCTGACATCTGTCTGCATGATGTTCTCACGTATTCACCATGACCACCTTGAAATTTATTCATACATATTTTGTCCATTTTCGATATATTCTTCCAGAGAAGTATCAAGCATTTAGTAGATAATAGTCACGCACAGCTATTGTCAGACTAACAAAGTGACAGTGTGCGAACTGACAATATGTTTAAGATTAAAAGTACAGTTGTTAATTAATGAGTAAGAAAGCCTTAGAAGAGAGATCATAGGAACAAAGCTTTTATCTATATATGTGTATACTCTACAAATTTGACGGAATGTAGTTATCTGACCGGCGGTCTCCGACAGCTACATCCCGACCCCTCTAAATCCCAACAGTCGGCATGCTGACTAGCAGGGACTATTCCCACTTGTGGGTGTCCAACGTACATCACTGTGCTTATTTCAAAACATCTCCTAACCCGACCTCTTCACTCTTCACAAGACCTGCTTCTCTCATCCACACTCATTACTTGCTCCCACTCACGATTGCAGGACTTTCTTCGGGCTGCACCCACTCTGTGGAATGTCCTACTGTGCACTCTCCTCTAGTCTCCAAACCTTCAAGCGTTCCCTGAAAACTCACATCTTCAGGAAAGCGTATCAAATTCCATAACCACCCTCGTAACTTTCATAAACTTTAATATCAAATTGCATCCACTCTGCACAGTCCACACATATCCTCACATGTGTTCTCATTCTTCACTTTCCCTTCCTCCTGACCCAGTTCATCATTGCTGTGTCACCATATCATACAGCCCACCAGAAACCTTTGCAATCTGGTGGACAACTATGCAATAGATAGCACCTATCCTTGTGTATCCATGCCTATTTTCTCTTACGTCCTAGAGGATGCTGGGGACTCCATAAGGACCATGGGGTATAGACGGGCTTCGCAGGAGATAGGGCACCTAAAAAGAACTTTTACTATGGGTGTGCACTGGCTCCTCCCTCTATGCCCCTCCTCCAGACCTCAGTTAGATCTTGTGCCCAGAGGAGAATGGGTGCACTGCAGAGAGCTCTCCAGAGTTTTCTATTGAAAAAGAATTTTGTTAGGTTTTTTATTTTCAGGGAGTCCTGTTGGCAACAGGCTCCCTGCATCGTGGGACTGAGGAGAGAGAAGCAGAGCTGGCTTGTCAAGTTGGGCACTGCTTCTAAGGCTACTGGACACCATTAGCTCCAGAGGGAGTCGGAACACAGGTCTCACCTGGGGTTCGTACCGGAGCCGCGCCGCCGTACTCCTAACAGATGCCGAAGATAGAAGCCGGGTGAGTATGAGAAGGCAGAAGACATCTTAGGCGGCAGAAGACATCAGATCTTCATGAGGTAAGGCGCGCAGCGGTAAGCTGCGTGCCATTGCTCCCAGTCACACACACAGAGCAGCACTGAAGGGTGCAGGGCGCAGGGGGGGGGGGCGCCCTGGGCAGCAATATTCCTCACTTTTGGGCAAATTCAGATAGATTAGGCTGCGGAGGCAGTAAATCTAAGATCCCCCGCCATTTTAATAGAAAAGTCACTGGGACCGAAGCCCGCCGTCGGGTGGGCGGGCTTGATCCTCAGCACTAACCAGCGCCATTTTCTCCACAGAAGCTGCATGCATGAACGCTGGCTCCCTGGTCTCTCCCCTGCTGAACTTCACAGGCTGGAAAAAAGAGGAGGGGGGCACATTAGCGACGCAGTGAGTGGGAATTGGTATATTATATATAAAAAAGCGCTATCTGGTCATATTTTTTCCAGTGTTTTTAAGCGCTGGTGTGTGCTGGCATACTCTATCTCTGTCTCTCCTAAGGGCCTGGTTGGGGTTTTGTCCCCTTATAGGTTAATCCCTGTGTGTGTGTGGGGTGTCGGTATGTGTGTGTCGACATGTCTGAAGCGAAAGGCTTCTCCAAGGAGGAGGTGGAGCAAATGAGTGGTGTGTCCCCGTCGGTTGTGCCGACTCAGGATTGGATGGACATGTGGCATATGTTGAATGCAAGTGTGGCATCTTTACATAAAAGGCTTGATAAGGCTGAATTAGGGGGGCCATCAGGGGGTCAATGCTCGGATTGGACCGACTCACAGGGCCCGTCGGGGTCTCAAAAGCGTCCCTTAACACAAGATACTACTACCGACACGGATTCTGATTCCAGTGTCGACTACGATGAAGTAAAATTGCACCCTAGGGTGACTAAAACCATTCAGTGTATGATTGTGGCAATAAGGGATGTGTTGCATATTGAGGATGAACCCTCGGTCCCCGACACAAGGGTACACATGTTTAAGGGAAAGAAACAGATTATTAATTTTCCCGCATCCCATGAATAAATGATTTCTTTGGAAAAGCTTGGGAGACTCCGGAAAAGAGACCGCAGATCCCCAAAATAATTTATATGGCATACCCCTTCCCTAAGCAGGACAGGGAGATTTGGGAATCATCCCCCACTGTGGACAAGGCCCTGACGCGTTTGTCCAAGAAAGTGGTGCTACCGTCTCCTGACACAGCGGCCCTTAAGGACCCTGCAGATCGCAGGCAAGAAACTACCTTAAAGTGTATTTATTCTCATACGGGTGCTGTGCTAAGACCGACAATTGCGTCGGCATGGGTGTGTAGCGCAATTGCAGCTTGGACAGATGAGCTGACAGATCAATTTGATAATATGGATAAGGATACTATATTCTTAACTCTAGCCCATATAAAAGACGCAGTCTTATTTATGAGGGATGCTCAAAGGGACATTGGATTGCTAGCTTCTAGGGCCAATGCCATGTCTATCTCAGCGAGAAGATCCTTATGGACTCGCCAATGGACGGGTGATGCGGATTCCAAAAAACATATGGAAGTACTACCCTATAAGGGTGATGTATTGTTTGGGGATGGGCTGACGGACCTGGTTTCCACAGCTACAGCAGGTAAATCAATTTTTTACCATATATTCCCCAACAGCAAAAGAAAGTAACACCCTATCAGATGCAGTCCTTTCGGTCGCACAAGTCCAGAAGAGGTCGGGGATCCTCTTTCCTCGCCAGAGGTAAGGGCAGAGCCAAAAGAGCACCTGCTTCGGCAGGTGCCCAGGAACAAAAGTCCTCCTCGGCTGCTCCAAAACCCACAGCATGACGCTGGGGCTCCCCTGAGGGAGTCCGCACCGGTGGGGGCACGTCTTCGACTTTTCAGTCAGGCCTGGGTCAGTTCAGACCTGAATCCCTGGGTGTTGGAAATAGTTTCCCAGGGTTACAAATTGGAATTCGAGGAGGTGCCCCCACGCCGATTTTTCAAAACGGCCCTACCAGCTTCCACATCGGAAAGGGATATAGTGTTAGCTGCAATTCAAATGCTGTGTATACAGCAAGTGATAATCAAGGTTCCCCTGCACCAGCAGGGAAGAGGTTACTACTCAACCCTATTTGTGGTCCCGAAACCGGACGGTTCGGTCAGACCTATTTTGAATCTGAAATCCCTAAACCTGTACATAAAAAGATACAAATTCAAAATGGAATCACTCAGAGCGATAATAGCCAACATGGAGGAGGGGGAGTTTATGGTATCTCTGGACATAAAGGATGCGTACCTTCATGTCCCCATATATGCCCCCCATCAGGAATACCTGAGATTCGCTGTACAGGATTGTCATTACCAATTTCAGACGTTGCCGTTTGGACTTTACACGGCCCCGAGGATTTTCACCAATATAATGGCGGAAATGATGGTGGTCCTGCACAAGCATGGAATCACAATTATCCCATACTTGGACGATCTCCTGATAAAAGCGAGATCAAGGGAGAAATTGCTGAGCAGTGTGGCGCTCTCTCTGAGAGTGCTCCAGCAACACGGTTGGATTCTAAATCTTCCGAAGTCACAGTTGATTCCGACAACTCGACTACCGTTCCTAGGTATGATACTGGATACGGAACAAATGAAGGTCTTCCTCCCAATAGAGAAAGCCCAGGACATCCAGAACATGGTCAGAGACCTGCTAAAACCGAAAAGGGTGTCAGTCCACCAATGCACTCGAGTTCTGGGAAAAATGGTGGCGGCCTACGAGGCCATTTCCTTCGGAAGATTCCATGCAAGGACTTTTCAATGGGACCTTCTGGACAAGTGGTTCGGGTCCCATCTGCACTTACATCGGAAAATAACTCTGTCCCCAGGGGCCAGAGTGCCTCTCCTGTGGTGGTTGCAAAGTGCTCACCTGCTGGAGGGTCGCAGGTTCGGAATTCAGGATTGGATCCTGGTTACCACGGACGCGAGCCTCCGAGGATGGGGAGTGGTCACACAAGAAAAAAAATTTCAGGGTCTTTTGTCAGACCAGGAGTCCTGTCTATACATCAATGTGTTGGAACTCAGGGCCATTTACAACGGCTTTCGACAAGCGGAAAGTCTTCTTTGAAACCTACCAGTTCTGATTCAATTAGACAATGTCACAGCAGTGGCTCATGTGAACCGCCAAAGCGGGACAAGAAGCAGAGTCGCGATGGCGGAAGCCACAAGGATTCTTTGCTGGGTGGAAAATCATGTAAGCGCTCTGTCGGCTGTCTTCATTCCGGGAGTGGACAACTGGGAAGCAGACTTCCTCAGCAGACACAATCTCCATCCAGGAGAGTGGGGACTTCATCAAGAAGTCTTTGCAGACATAACATGTCTTTGGGGAACTCCTCAAATAGACATGATGGCGTCACGCCTCAACAAAAAGCTTCGGAGGTATTGTGCCAGGTCTCGGGACCCTCAGGCAGTGGCAGTAGATGCTCTGATAACACTGTGGCTGTTCAAATCGGTCTACGTGTTTCCTCCTCTTCCTCTCATCACAAAAGTGTTGAGGATCATAAGGCAAAGAAACGTACAGACAATACTCGTTGTCCCAGACTGGCCTCGAAGGGCCTGGTACTCAGATCTACAAGAGATGCTCACAGGAGATCCCTGGCCTCTTCCTCTGAGGGAAGACCTGTTGCAACAGGGGCCCTGTGTATTTCAAGACTTACCGCGGTTACGTTTGACGGCATGGCGGTTGAACGCCGAATCCTAGCGAAAAAGGGGATTCCGGAAGAGGTCATCCCTACTTTAATAAAGGCTAGGAAGGAGGTGACTGTTAAGCATTATCACCGTATCTGGCGAAAGTATGTGTCTTGGTGTGAGACCAAGAATGCACCTACGGAAGATTTTCATCTGGATCGTTTTCTCCACTTCCTACAGACAGGAGTGGATATGGGCCTGAAATTAGGCTCTGTTAAGGTACAGATTTCGGCCCTCTCGATTTTCTTTCAGAAGGAATTGGCTTCTCTTCCAGAAGTCCAGACGTTTGTAAAGGGAGTGATGCATATCCAGCCCCCTTTTGTGCCTCCAGTGGCACCATGGGACCTGAACGTGGTGTTGCAGTTCCTAAAATCACACTGGTTTGAACCGCTTAACAATGTTGAGTTGAAATTTCTCTGGAAGGTTGTCATGCTGTTGGCCTTGGCATCAGCAAGGCGAGTGTCAGAATTGGCGGCTTTGTCACACAAGAGCCCCTACTTGATTTTTCATGTGGATCAAGCTGAATTGAGGACACGTCCGCAATTTTTGCCTAAAGTGGTTTCTTCATTCCATATGAATCAACCTATTGTGGTGCCTGTGGCTACAAGTGACCTGGAGGATTCCAGATCCCTGGATGCAGTCAGGGCCTTAAAAATTTATGTAGCCAGAACGGCTAAAATTAGGAAAACAGAGGCTCTGTTTGTCCTGTATGTTGCTAATAAGATTGGCGCACCTGCTTCGAAGCAGACTATTGCTCGCTGGATCTGTAATACGATTCAGCAGGCTCATTCTACGGCTGGATTGCCGGTACCAAATTCGGATAAAGCCCATTCCACTAGGAAGGTGGGCTCTTCTTGGGCGGCTGCCCGAGGCGTCTCGGCATTACAGCTTTGCAGAGCGGCGACTTGGTCGGGGTCAAACACTTTTGCTAATTTCTACAAGTTTGATACCCTGGCTGATGAGGACCTAGCGTTTGCTCAGTCGGTGCTGCAGAGTCATACGCACTCTCCCGCCCGATTGGATGCTTTGGTATAAACCCCATGGTCCTTACGGAGTCCCCAGCATCCTCTAGGACGTAAGAGAAAATAAGATTTTAAACCTACCGGTAAATCTATTTCTCCTAGTCCGTAGAGGATGCTGGGCGCCCATCCCAGTGCGGAAACTCTGCAAGACTTGTATATAGTTGTTGCTTACATAAGGGTTATGTTACAGTTGGAATAGGTCTTGGACCGTTACTGTTGTTTTGTTCATACTGTTAACTGATTCTGTATGTTCCAGGTTACATGGTATGATTGGTGTGGGCTGGTATGAATCTTGCCCTTGAAATGCTAAATCCTGCCTTGTATTGTCCATCTCCTCTGAGCACAGTTCTCTAACTGAGGTCTGGAGGAGGGGCATAGAGGGAGGAGCCAGTGCACACCCATAGTAAAAGTTCTTTTTAGGTGCCCTATCTCCTGCAGAGCCCGTCTATACCCCATGGTCCTTACGGAGTCCCCAGCATCCTCTACGGACTAGGAGAAATAGATTTATCGGTAGGTTTAAAATCTTATTTTCCTATAGATTTAAAGCTTGCGAGCAGGGCCTTCCTAACTCTATGACTGTTCGTTATTACCCAGTTTTTTATATAATTATTTCCAACTGTAAAGTGCATCAGAATTTGCTGCACTACATAAGAAACTGTTAATAAATAAATAATAAATAGAACCTGTGGCCTGCAAGGGCTTAGTCGCGCTCGCTTCTAAGCCCCCCCCCTCCAGCATTCTGCTGCCAGGATCCTGCGGTCAGTATGCTGACCACCGGGATCCTCAGCGCCGGTCAGCCATACCTAACCCATTTAGACATCTAAAGTGTTGTAAAAAAAAAAAAAAATGCCCATACAAGGGGGAATGTAATAGGGTGTGAAATTCAGAAAGTGAGAGATTTTTGGAAAGTTCCCGTTTTTTTAAGTGGCAATCATTTACATGGCAATATCAACCTGGTTCTGCCATGTAAATGATTGCCACTTAAAAAGAAACAGGGGAACTTTCACAAAATCTCTCACTTTCTGATTCTCACACCCTATTACATACCCCCCACAGTATATAAATAACCTATAAAACAAACAAACAAACAAACAAACAAACAAACAGGTACCTTCTAGTGCAGTAAAGAGATACAAAATATCAAACTATATGGCGGTATAAAATTAACTGCATACCAGGAGTAAAACACAGGATAATGGGCGGATTTGAAATGCCCTTTTTGTCATCCATAGAAATAATTTTGTACCAGGAGAGATTACCAAAATATAAACATCTCCATAGTCTAGTATATTTCACAAGAATTTATTACATAATATAAAAATATATTTATTGCTTGTATTTTGAAATAGAATATATGAAGTGTATCTGAAAAAGTTTTAGAGGGATTCTATTCCAAGTAAAATTACCGAACATTCCGTATTATCAGGGCCGGCTCCGGGGTTTGTGGCGCCCGGGGCGGCTTTAGGGGGCGTGGCTTTGTACAGGGGGCGTGGTCGTTTACGCCCCCTGTACAGCTGAATTGATGTGCGGTGCGCGATGACGTCATCGCGCACCGCACAGCCAAGGTCCTCTCCACGAAGGGAAACTAGACGCGTAGTTAACAAGACTTATGCAGGAGATAGTGATGCACCACAAGACAGTAAAGCAGATAGTGCCGCCAAGCCATTATCCAAGTGGCTTTTGAAAAATAGTCGTTTTCTTTGCCTTTCCAGGATTTGTCAGTTCAGGGATTAAGTCACAAGCTTTATGACTTTACATGGAAGAGATTTACAATGATGTAAGAAGAGAGTGTGATGCCATTCTCGGGGAAGATATTGGGTAGGAAAAAACTCAGAAGGCTGTTCTTACTAAAAAATTATCTGCCACTGTCTTCAATCAATTCATCATAAGCACACCTGCTTTTCTTTCCTGCACCACAGTGGCTGTCATTTCTCAAAGTACAAGTCTACACCAGTCACAACAGAGCTGGACCATATCAAGGTTACTTCACCTCTTCTAGTGTACGGAGTACCAAATACGATCACATAACTGGCAGTGAAAAATTGGAAGCAAATTAGAATTTCACAGGCATAGTGACAATGACTGGGCTCTCAGTACAATCGATGACCACGATGGTGATCCGCTGCATCTTCAGATTTGTCTTTTAACATAGCTGCTGTGTCCAAAGATGCAGCTGCTGTACCTTATGCATCCACCTCTGCATCTAGCCCTATTTAATGTTTTTCTGACGTCCTTGTGGATGCTGGGACTCCGTCAGGACCATGGGGAATAGCGGCTCCGCAGGAGACTGGGCACAAAAGTAAAAGCTTCAGGACTACCTGGTGTGCACTGGCTCCTCCCCCTATGACCCTCCTCCAAGCCTCAGTTAGATTTTTGTGCCCGAACGAGAAGGGTGCACACTAGGTGGCTCTCCTGAGCTGCTCAGTGAAAAAGTTTAAGAAGAAGCGAACTCACCTGCGTGCAGAGTGGATTGGGCTTCTTAGGCTACTGGACATTAGCTCCAGAGGGACCGATCACAGGCCCAGCCATGGATGGGTCCCAGAGCCGCGCCGCCGGCCCCCTTACAGAGCCAGAAGACAGAAGAGGTCCGGGAAATCGGCGGCAGAAGACGTCCTGTCTTCAATAAGGTAGCGCACAGCACAATTCACACTCCGGTCACTGAGGGTGCAGGGCGCTGGGGGGGGGGCGCCCTGAGACGCAATAAAAACACCTTAGATGGCAAAAAATACATCACATATAGCTCCTGGGCTATATGGATGCATTTAACCCCTGCCAGTTTTCCTCAAAAAAGCGGGAGAAAGGCAGCCGAGAAGGGGGCGGAGCCTATCTCCTCAGCACACAAGCGCCATTTTCCCTCACAGCTCCGCTGGAAGGACGTCTCCCTGACTCTCCCCTGCAGTCCTGCACTACAGAAACAGGGTAAAACAAGAGAGGGGGGGCACTAAATTGGCAGATTAATCTATACAGCAGCTATATAGGGAAAAACACTTATATAAGGTTATCCCTGTATATATATATAGCGCTCTGGTGTGTGCTGGCAAACTCTCCCTCTGTCTCCCCAAAGGGCTAGTGGGGTCCTGTCCTCTATCAGAGCATTCCCTGTGTGTGTGCTGTGTGTCGGTACGTTTGTGTCGACATGTATGAGGAGGAAAATGGTATGGAGGCGAAGCAATTGCCTGTAATAGTGATGTCACCCCCTAGGGAGTCGACACCTGACTGGATGGTCTTATGGAAGGAATAACGTGATAGCGTCAGCACTTTACAAAAGACTGTTGACGACATGAGACAGCCGGCAAATCAATTAGTACCTGTCCAGGCGTCTCAAACACCGTCAGGGGCTCTAAAGCGCCCGTTACCTCAGATGGTCAACACAGACCCAGACACGGACACTGACTCCAGTGTCGACGGTGAGGAAACAAACGTGATTTCCAGTAGGGCCACACGTTACATGATCACGGCAATGAAGGAGGTTTTGAACATTTCTGATACTACAAGTACCACAAAAAAGGGTATTATGTGGGGTGTGAAAAAACTACCCGTAGTTTTTCCTGAATCAGATGAATTAAATGAGGTGTGTGATGAAGCGTGGGTTTCCCCCGATAAAAAACTGCTAATTTCTAAAAAATTATTGGCATTATACCCTCTTCCGCCAGAGGTTAGGGCGCGTTGGGAAACACCCCCTAGGGTAGATAAGGCGCTCACACGCTTATCAAAACAAGTGGCGTTACCGTCTCCTGATACGGCCGCCCTCAAGGAGCCAGCTGATAGGAAGCTGGAAAATATCCTAAAAAGTATATACACACATACTGGTGTTATACTGCGACCAGCAATCGCCTCAGCCTGGATGTGCAGTGCTGGGGTGGCTTGGTCGGATTCCCTGACTGAAAATATTGATACCCTGGACAGGGACAGTATATTATTGACTATAGAGCATTTAAAGGATGCATTTCTATATATGCGAGATGCACAGAGGGATATTTGCACTCTGGCATCAAGAGTAAGTGCGCTGTCCATTTCTGCCAGAAGAGGGTTATGGACGCGACAGTGGTCAGGTGATGCGGATTCCAAACGGCATATGGAAGTATTGCCGTATAAAGGGGAGGAGTTATTTGGGGTCGGTCTATCGGACCTGGTGGCCACGGCAACGGCTGGGAAATCCACCTTTTTACCCCAGGTCACCTCTCAGCAGAAAAAGACACCGTCTTTTCAGGCTCAGTCCTTTCGTCCCCATAAGGGCAAGCGGGCAAAAGGCCACTCATTTCTGCCCCGGGGCAGAGGAAGGGGAAAAAGACTGCAGCAGGCAGCCTCTTCCCAGGAACAGAAGCCCTCCCCCGCTTCTGCAAAGTCCTCAGCATGACGCTGGGGCCTTACAAGCGGACTCAGGTACGGTGGGGGGCCGTCTCAAGAATTTCAGCGCGCAGTGGGCTCACTCGCAAGTGGACCCCTGGATCCTGCAGGTAGTATCTCAGGGGTACAAATTGGAATTCGAGACGTCTCCCCCTCGCCGGTTCCTGAAGTCTGCTTTACCAACGTCTCCCTCCGACAGGGAGGCGGTATTGGAAGCCATTCACAAGCTGTATTCCCAGCAGGTGATAATCAAGGTACCCCTCCTACAACAGGGAAAGGGGTATTATTCCACGCTGTTTGTGGTACCGAAGCCGGACGGCTCGGTGAGACCTATTTTAAATCTGAAATCCTTGAACACTTACATACAAAGGTTCAAATTCAAGATGGAGTCACTCAGAGCAGTGATAGCGAACCTGGAAGAAGGGGACTATATGGTGTCTCTGGACATCAAGGATGCTTACCTCCATGTCCCAATTTACCCTTCTCACCAAGGGTACCTCAGGTTTGTGGTACAGGACTGTCATTATCAGTTTCAGACGCTGCCGTTTGGATTGTCCACGGCACCCCGGGTCTTTACCAAGGTAATGGCCGAAATGATGATTCTTCTTCGAAGAAAAGGCGTCTTAATTATCCCTTACTTGGACGATCTCCTGATAAGGGCAAGGTCCAGGGAACAGTTAGAGGTCGGAGTAGCACTATCTCAAGTAGTGCTACGACAGCACGGGTGGATTCTAAATATTCCAAAATCGCAGCTGATTCCAACGACACGTCTGCTGTTCTTAGGGATGATTCTGGACACAGTCCAGAAAAAGGTGTTTCTCCCGGAGGAGAAAGCCAGGGAGTTATCCGAGCTAGTCAGGAACCTCCTAAAACCAGGCCAAGTGTCAGTGCATCAATGCACAAGGGTCCTGGGAAAAATGGTGGCTTCTTACGAAGCGATTCCATTCGGCAGATTCCACGCAAGAACTTTTCAGTGGGATCTGCTGGACAAATGGTCCGGATCGCATCTTCAGATGCATCAGCGGATAACCCTGTCTCCGAGGACAAGGGTGTCTCTCCTGTGGTGGTTGCAGAGTGCTCATCTTCTAGAGGGCCACAGATTCGGCATTCAGGACTGGGTCCTGATGCCAGCCTGAGAGGCTGGGGAGCAGTCACACAGGGAAGAAATTTCCAGGGCTTGTGGTCAAGCATGGAAACGTCATTTCACATAAATATCCTAGAACTAAGGGCCATTTACAATGCCCTAAGTCAAGCAAGGCCTCTGCTTCAGGGTCAGCCGGTGTTGATCCAGTCGGACAACATCACGGCAGTCGCCCACGTAAACAGACAGGGCGGCACAAGAAGCAGGAGAGCGATGGCAGAAGCTGCAAGGATTCTTCGCTGGGCGGAAAATCATGTGATAGCACTGTCAGCAGTGTTCATTCCCGGAGTGGACAACTGGGAAGCAGATTTTCTCAGCAGACACGATCTCCACCCGGGAGAGTGGGGACTTCATCCAGAAGTCTTCCAAGTGATTGTAAACCGTTGGGAAAAACCAAAGGTGGACATGATGGCGTCCCGCCTCAACAAAAAACTAGACAGGTATTGCGCCAGGTCAAGGGACCCTCAGGCAATAGCGGTGGACGCTCTGGTAACACCGTGGGTGTACCAGTCAGTGTATGTGTTCCCTCCTCTGCCTCTCATACCAAAGGTACTGAGGATTATAAGACGGAGAGGAGTAAGAACTATACTCGTGGCTCCGGATTGGCCAAGAAGGACTTGGTACCCGGAACTTCAAGAGATGCTCACGGAGGATCCGTGGCCTCTACCTCTAAGAAGGGACCTGCTTCAGCAAGGACCCTGTCTGTTCCAAGACTTACCGCGGCTGCGTTTGACGGCATGGCGGTTGAACGCCGGATCCTGAAGGAAAAAGGCATTCCAGATGAAGTCATCCCTACCTTGATCAAAGCCAGGAAGGATGTAACTGCACAACATTATCACCGTATTTGGAGGAAATATGTTGCGTGGTGCGAGGCCAGGAAGGCCCCGACAGAGGAATTTCAACTAGGTCGTTTCCTGCATTTCCTGCAAACTGGACTGTCCATGGGCCTAAAATTAGGATCCATTAAGGTTTAAATTTCGGCCTTGTCGATTTTCTTCCAGAAAGAATTGGCTTCAGTTCCTGAAGTCCAGACTTTTGTAAAGGGGGTACTGCATATACAGCCTCCCTTTGTGCCTCCAGTGGCACCCTGGGATCTCAATGTGGTTTTGGGATTCCTAAAATCACATTGGTTCGAACCACTTGCCACAGTGGATTTAAAATATCTCACATGGAAAGTGGTAATGCTGTTGGCCCTGGCTTCAGCCAGGCGCGTATCAGAATTGGCAGCTTTATCCTATAAAAGCCCTTACCTGATATTTCATTCGGATAGGGCGGAATTGAGGACTCGCCCTCAATTTCTCCCTAAGGTGGTTTCAGCGTTTCACCTAAACCAACCTATTGTGGTGCCTGCGGCTACTGGGGACTTGGAGGATTCCAAGTTACTGGATGTAGTCAGGGCCCTGAAAATATATGTTTCCAGGATGGCTGGAGTCAGGAAATCTGACTCGCTGTTTATATTGTATGCACCCAACAAGCTGGGTGCTCCTGCTTCTAAGCAGACTATTGGTCGTTGGATTTGTAGTACAATTCAGCTTGCACATTCTGTGGCAGGCCTGCCACAGCCAAAATCTGTCAATGCCCATTCCACAAGGAAGGTGGGCTCATCTTGGGCGGCTGCCCGAGGGGTCTCGGCTTTACAACTTTGCCGAGCAGCTACGTGGTCAGGGGAAAACACGTTTGTAAAATTCTACAAATTTGATACCCTGGCTAAGGAGGACCTGGAGTTCTCTCATTCGGTGCTGCAGAGTCATCCGCACTCTCCCGCCCGTTTGGGAGCTTTGGTATAATCCCCATGGTCCTGACGGAGTCCCAGCATCCACAAGGACGTCAGAGAAAATAAGAATTTACTTACCGATAATTCTATTTCTCGTAGTCCGTAGTGGATGCTGGGCGCCCATCCCAAGTGCGGATTGTCTGCAATACTTGTACATAGTTATTGTTGCCAAAAATTCGGGTTTTGTTGTAGTGAGCCATCTGTTCTGGAGGCTCCTCATGTTATCATACTGTTAACTGGGTTTAGATCACAAGTTATATGGTGTGATTGGTGTGGCTGGTATGAGTCTTACCCGGGATTCAAAATCCTTCCTTATTGTGTACGCTCGTCCGGGCACAGTATCTTAACTGAGGCTTGGAGGAGGGTCATAGGGGGAGGAGCCAGTGCACACCAGGTAGTCCTAAAGCTTTTACTTTTGTGCCCAGTCTCCTGCGGAGCCGCTATTCCCCATGGTCCTGACGGAGTCCCAGCATCCACTACGGACTACGAGAAATAGAATTATCGGTAAGTAAATTCTTATTTTTCAATTGATAAAAAATATTTTTGCATTTTTAAGATTAAACTTCATAAACGTCTGTCTTTAAACTTTGCTGTTGACAATTTTGTGCCCTTTATTCTCCAAATGGGCTACAGTATCATGGGAATTTTGCCTCAGGGCCAGCGGGTGTTGCCTGGAAGTCGGAAAGCTCCTACTTGACTGCTGCTAATAAAAACATTCTGCAGGTTTGGATTCAGCCAGGAATGCCTCCTTTCTTACTTGTCTTAGAAAAGCTATTTTTCTTGTTCAGGATGGATTGGCTGGAGGCTTCTTTGGCCAAATAATCTACGGCTACCAATTTTTTTAACCTTTGAGAAAGTTATATAGCTATACTCCCATTGCAGGCACAACAGCTGCTTTTCCAATGCTTTTCGTGGTATTTACTGTGACTGGTTGATAATGATTTTCCTATAGCCTTGTTGGGTAACTCCTAGTCCGCACGGCACTGGTATTTTCCTCAATTTATGTTTTTGAATTTTCTTTAGTGACCTTTGTTTTTTAACTGTTTTGATGGTTTCCGTATAATTGTTATATTCTTTGTTTCTGCACATATTATCTGTTTCATATCTGCAGGACACCTATAGTACGTGTCCTTTATGTTACACAGGTTCCAATATGGATAGACCTATTCAGTGTGCAGTCAATATTCAACAAATACTATCTCAACATTCAGAATGTTGAGAACAGAATGTCAATAGTTAAGTTGTCAATATGGTTAAAATGCCAACATCATATCTATTGACACCTGGAAAATGTCCACTTGGACAAAATGTCAACATTAGCATTAAGGATAGGTTAGGGAGGGTTTTGATTAGCGTTAGGGATATGTGAAAAATAAATTGTCGTCATTTTTAACATGTCGATATTCGTAAGTCAATATGAATGAAGAGGAGTCCCGCGCAAAGCTTTCCTAAAGGATTACTGATTAGTTATGCAGCCAGGAACAGCAGAAATCATTCAACGGGATTCCTCAATGGGGTATGTTGATCCCATGCTTCTTATTCATAAATTGTAAATTTCCAAGGGGAATATAACCCAATATATAATAACAAGAAAGATATAGTGTACAGTTTGGTAATAAATAATAAGCAGAGTGATGTAATAAAGTTAAACTCACCATCTGCAAGCAAAACATGGGCATCCAATATCTTCAGGTGGTTGCACAAGCAATGTAGAAGGTGTGAACATGTATTGAAGTCCTATGCTCTGAGGAATCTATAAGGACGTATTCTCCTCCCAAGAGATCTGAGGTTAACACAGGGATGAAACTAGGATTTTGGTCACCCGAGGCAAGGCAGTAATTTCCCCCCCCCCCACCACCCTTTTTCTCTGCAGTAATATGTGCCCACTTCTGTCTATTATATAAATTATTACTCTCTTGATTACTCTCAATAAAAGTAAAACAGACCCCCACCACCACCAGCTCCTTAACAGATAACACACCCCCTCTCCCCAAGAGCTCATCTCTGATATCTCATCTTTGGGCCCCTATACTGACTCTAGTCCCACTATCACAGCTTATTGCTTCTCACTTGCCTGACACAGAAACACCAATCTGGGAGTTGTCCTCCTCCATGTAGGCACTGTCAGCGATGACCCATATCCTGTGGAGCCACAGTACAGCCCTGGTCAGTGAGGAGGCAGACTGTAGAGGAGTTTCAGGGTGTGCTGAGCCCTAAAGAGACTCCTCATGAAGCAGGTCAGGATGCTGTCGGTGTGACGCAGTGAGTAGGCAGGGTCAGTGCATCTCAGGGCACAGCATCTACTCCATACAGGTGGCCAGGGCCAGGAAGAGCACCTCTAAGGAGCCGGAACTGCCCCCTCAGGCTCAGTGTGAGAGCCATGACGTCTAGGCTGCACAGTTTTCAGGGCACAGTCGGGCCATGACAGGAACTAGAGGGGAGGACACAGCAACTAGTGTTCAGTGTGAGGAGAGGAGGAGAATGACTGCTGGTATAAATCTGGTTTGCAGGTGCAGAGATGAGCCTAATCTATCAGGGCTCAGTACTGCAGTCCCCTCCTTGCAGGGCATGCTGCGTCTCCTGCATCTCAGCACTTCTCAAATCCAGCACCCAGGGCACGTGCCCCCTAGCCCCACCCTAGTTTTGGCCCTGGTTAACGTGTTGTCCTTTAGGGGGCTTCTTTAAAAACTTGAATGCTTCATATGACATACAGTTTGCAGAGCAAATCAATTGTATAAAAGATTTGTACTAGTGTATATGGAGGACTGGAGGTGGTGTTCATAGTGATAAACTTGGTAGCATTTATAATAATTCAGAGAATAAAAATGTTAAATAATTCAGAAAACAGAATGAGCACTAAAATATAATAAGCATTGTGTAGGGAACTATTAAATATAAAAGACCAAATTATGTAATACCAGGAAATAGCTCTGCATTTCGTGGAAGTCATATCCGCTTCATCAGGTGAATCATGTTGACATAATATAACGAACCCACCTGTTCAACTCTTTTTTTTTTACGTCTTTTTATTCAACCAATAAAAAGATTTAAAAGTCAATAAAATACAATAAAAGGAAAAATTACATATTGAATTATGAAATGACTCATAATAAAGACAAATACAAAGGTATGCTAACATAGAAGTGATAATAGGCAATGAATAGACTGTGCCAAAAACTCTGAATAAACTGCAGTATTAATAAAAAAAAGCCATATACCACAGAAACTGACATTGCATATAAAACAGACAAATCAAATAGTGGAAAAAAAAGTCATAGGTAGTGAAGAACAGGAAGGAGGGGGGAAGTGTCCTTCTGGGGAACAAGGATCCCCCCCAAAAAATTAATACATTTTACCAACTGATAAGACATACCTCCCAACTTACAACTCAAGTCGGGACCTCATACATAGCTGCGGCCAAAAAGGAGGTGGGGCCTCAACAAGGGTGGGCAGGGCCTTGGGTGGAAGGGCATAGCCTAGCGCCGTGACTCCCCGTTTTTGTCATTTTGGGGGCATTCCCAGCACTCCCTGGGCAGCCCCCAGCTGAGCTAACCCTCCCTGCACTGTCGGCATCTATTCAGTGATAACCGACTGCTTTACAGAGCAGAGCAGCGGTGATCACTGGCTCTCCCAATTTCCCCCCCCCCCCATCCTCCCTTCCCACAGACCTGCAGGACATTGCGGCCCGTGGGTGGGACAGCGGGACAGTGTCCAATTAGCGGGACTGTCCCGCTGTATTCGGGACAGTTGTGAGGTATGCATTATTACAGAAACAATGTTTGAATTGTAACTTAATTGAGTGTGACAAAGTATAAATTAAACTTTCCCTTGTTTCAAAGAAACATTGGGAGATATCCTATGAGCAGCTGTTGTTTTGTTTACTGCTGCTAATAGATCCCTACTGTTAATAGAGGGGTTATGCTATTAGTCCTGACTTATCGGGGTTTATGCTTTGGGTGCCTCAGAGAGGTAATTGAATTACCTGGAAATAAAATTTCAGTAAGATCCAGTTTTTACCATGCGAAAAATTATCAGGTACAATTGAATTTCCCCCTATAACTCCTTATTTTCCAGTGAAAATGTCTTTAAAGTGATTATAACTCAAAAAGAAGACAGATTGATAGAATGCTCCAGAAACTAAATCATCAAGTTGAATCCATTATGGTAAAACCATAGAGAAGTGATGTATGATTAATAATTGTGAGATTTTATTATATAACTTAGTTTATTATTTGCTGGAGTCTAGAAAAACTACTGTAATTTTTACATTTTAATCTTTTTATCATAAATTGGTCACTATTTAAATGCAGCCAGGGATGAAAAGTCTTTCTGACATTTTCCATTATATGCTGAAAGCTCTACCTAATTCAGACAACACACATCTGTATTATAAAATGTGTTCCATATATTTTCACTCAGGAGTTTTGTATGTATTTCTTCCTTTGTCTACAAATTGCCCTAATCTTAGAATGCTGATCAAGTGCTGCTTGGCATGTTAGCCATGTTCCATATTAAGTGTTATTGGAAATCATCTAAAAAAATATTTTGTTTGTTTGTATAATATGTCAGTATATTATGACATCAAAAGAAAAAAAATGAAATGAAAGCTATTTTTTATTTTATTCCTTTTTTTTTTGTCTCAGATATTACGTTTTGAATGGTTTCAAAGTGGTACTGTAATTGCAGGTTGGTTTTGCCTCTGTCATGGCTACAGGTCATGTATGACCCTTGCACCTTTTAACAAAAAACAAAACCCATCAGAACCCTATTCAAAAAATAAGTGTTTCCAGGGAGAAATTGGCCACAACTTGTATTGTGCTACATTTTAATGAGTGACGAATAACCTTACGATTATTTAATTATTACCAGTTACTTATATAGCATACACGTGTTCTGCAGCGCTTTACAGGGAATGGGGGTCATTCCGAGTTGATCGCTCGCTAGCAGTTTTCAGCAGCCGTGCAAACGCATTGTCGCCGCCCACTGGGGAGTGTATTTTCGCTTTGCAGAAGTGCAAACGCTTGTGCAGCAGAGCGCCTGCAAAATCTTTTTGCGCAAAACAAGACCAGACCTGTTGTTACTCTTCGTGTGCGTTGATTCTAACAATGGAGGGACGGCTTTTAACGTCACGCACCCGCCCAGCGAATGCCCAGCCACGCCTGCGTTTTTCCAAACACTCCCTGAAAATGGTCAGTTACCACCCAGAAATGCCCACTTCATGTCAATCTTCCTGCGTTCGGCCGTACGACAGGAATGTTCATTAGACTCTGTGCAAACCCACGATGCTCATTGTACCTGTACGTTGCGCCTGCGCATTGCGGTGCTTGCGCAGAAATGCCGATTTTTAGCCTGATCGATGCGGTGCGAACAACAGCAGCTAGCGATCAAATCGGAATGACCCCTAATATGTGCTCATTCACATCAGTTCCTAACCCAGTAGAGCTTATAATCTATGGCAGTAATTCAGAGTTGATCACAGCAGCAATTTTTTTAGCAGTTGGGCAAAACCATGGGCCTAATTCAGATCTGTTTGCTCACTAGCGTTTTTCGCAGGGCAGTGATCAGGTAACTACTGCGCATGCGTATGCACTGCAATGCTCAGGCGCGTCATATGGATACAAAGCGGATCGTTGCTGTGCACTGGTTCTAGTGAAGAATCCATTCGCACAGCCAATCGCAAGGAGATTGACAGGAAGAGGGCGTTTGTGGGCTGACTGTTTTCTGGGAGTGTTTGGAAAAACACAGGCGTGTCGAGGCTTTTGCAGGGCGGGTGTCTGATGTCAATTCCGGGGCTCAAATAGGCTGAAGTGATCGCAGCAGCTGAGTAAGGTCAGAGCTACTCAGAAACTGCACAAACTGTTTTTGTACTGTTCGGCTGCACATGCATTTGCACACTTGCAAAGCTAAAATACACTCCCCTATAGGCAGCGTCTATCCGTTCGCACTGCTGCAAAAAATAGCTAGCGAGCGAACAGATCTGAATTAGGCCCCATGTGCACTGTAGGTGTGGAAGATATAACATTTGCAGAGAGAGTTAGATTTGGGTGGGTTATTTTGTTTCTGTACAGGGTAAATACTGCCTGCTTTATTTTTACACTGCGATTTAGATTTAAGTTTGAACACACCCCACACAAATCTAGCTCTCTCTGCACATTTTACATCTGCCCCCCCCTGCAGTGCACATGGTTTTGCCCAACTGCTAACAAATTTGCTGCTGTGATCAACTCTGATATAGGCCCTATGTTCCCTTCCACATACTGTATGTGCACACAAACACATTGGGGGTTAATTTTTGTTTGTCAGGAACCAGTTTACCTACCAGTATGTTTTTGGATTTTTGGAGGAACTGAAGTACCTGGAGAAAACCCATGCAGTCACAGGGAAAATATGGAGTTTGTATAAACTCCATATTCTTCCTGGAGTTTGTATAAATTACCATGGTGGTAATTGACCCAGGACCTCAGTGCTGTGAGGCAGTAATGCTAACCATTATACCATCCGTGCTGCCTACTATTATGAGTTAAATCATTTACACAGGATCCCAGATGTCATACAGACATTACATACTAAGCTGCTAATATATCATTTATTTGAAAATCTGACCTGTACAATAATTCCTCTAGATGCAAATTCAAATAGCAATACCTATATGAACCCAGCAACTAGTGTACTCTGCAAACAGCCTGGTACACAGGGATACTCTAAAATATTATGTCTCTTTGACCATACAGCCAGCTTCCCAACCCAATGCACACCCTATATATCCAAAATGTGGTTTACTTTTCACCTGCAATATCATGTACTGTACAACACAAACTGAAACCCAGAGAATTTTATCTTGCGACAGTGAAATCTTAGGGTTCTAGAGATGCACCTACAATTTACACCAGTCTGGCTTCCACTTGCCAAGGCTGTGACAAGATGCCATCTTACACAACTTCTTGTGCGTTGAGTAGGAAATGCCGGCGGTTGGGATGCCAGCAGTCAGAAGACCGATGTGCAATCATGGTGCTTAGAATTTTGACATGGGGGAGGTAAATATACTTGGAAAGAGATGCATTCAAGAAAATAACTTTATTCACTGACTAGCACAAGCGTTGACTACACTCCTGGACAGAAACAATACAGTACATAAATAGCATACTCTGTCTAATGTATGCACAAACATGTTTTCATTTGGTAAGTGATATTCCCAGAACTGGCCAACCTGTTTCTGGACACAGTGCCAAGAAATTTCTTAGGGGTCAGATCATACCTCAATAGGATTAAACCATACCATAAATACAGGTATGGCTTCCTAACAGCACAACCCACAGCAAAGTTTACTCATTGCCTTGTATGTATTACAGCAATGTATGCGCTTCTTATTTAACACCAGCGGCAAAGTGTGACACCAATTGCTCTCCTACCAGCTCACTACTCTCTCTCCCCAAGCATTCCTACAAGTATTCCTCCTCTAAAAATCACTCAGTCTTCCAGACCTGTGGTACTCCCTGGCATAGGCACAGATTAGTAGATTTATGTACCACTTCATCCATCACTGTTTAAATTGGATGCAATTTTGCTTTAATTAGCTCTTAGAGAGGTGGATTAGGGGCAGTAACATGCAAGTGCAGTATAGTGAGTACTGGATGTGTAAATTAAGCACAACTCTTTGAAATGAGTTAGTTTGAATATATGGATCTTGACATACTGTATAGCTGCAAGATTTATATTTTGAACCTACATAAACTGAATGCTAGTTTTGGATTTGATGATAATAAACTGCTGTATCTTTGCTGTTTACATACATTATCATTATACTTTAAAGGTTACATATAGCTGAAGATAACCACAGATCAAAATGCAGATGTTGAAACGTAGGTCGGTAGACACATCTTTGTCCATACATGAGCAGGACTGTATAGTAATACAAATTTTTACATTAGCACCATATCGTATTGTATTTACTTACACTTCAACAGCATAAAGACAAATCTGTTTCTTGTGGCTGGCAGCTACACATGAGTCTTATATGATATTAACTGTCATCATCCACTAACCAACAATCACCCACTCCAAAGTGATCCAGTGGAAGTAACAGGAAATGTGCAGGGGTGTACACAAGAGGCCTGCAGGTACCAGGGAGTCTGTAAATTAAACCAGCAGTAAGAGATTGCTATAAGGTTACATACCATGTATTCCACGTGTTTGGACTCTTAGGGGTTCCTTGCTATAGAGGAAGTCAACGAACCCTCTTACTCTTAACATATCTATCAACACTGTGAGGCTGAAGTCAGGACCCTGTGCGCACATAAAAATTGGGCATTACCTTGCCGCATGGGGGCTTGTCCCTGTGTCCTGCCCTCTTTTCTTGTCACATGCCCGGATGTGTGTTTATTCATCTACTGCTTGTCAGGTCTGTGTCTGTTCCCGGAGGGGGCACTAGTGGGTAAGTGGTGGTGCGGTAGATGAAACAAGGAGGCTGCAATAAGTTCCTGCGCATGTGCACACAATGATGTTTTATTGAAAGCACACAGAATATAATAATCACTGGAGCAAATGGCAATTACAGGAGAATATCAGCATGGAATCTGACAGAGTCTTAGTTGAAGTCAGATACAATGGATCGGTCTAGAAACCAATAACAGCTGGTGATTAACGATGGTCAGCCTGGAAGCCGATGGCAACTAGAGTCAATACTTTGATGGTAAGTAATACAACCAATGATCGGCCTGGAAACCGATGGTGAGTTGTAACGGAATAATACAGGCAATTGGTAACTCCGGTAATCGGCATGGAAACCAATGGCAATTTGTAATAAGATCACACAGTCAGTTAGAAAATGAAATGCACAATAATCACAGAGCCAGGCAAGGCTATTAGCAGGAGATAGTTGGTAACTCTAAGCTGGTTGCTTTAGTGCTGGATGAAATAGCACAGTGCTGATGCAGATTAACAACAAACAGGTGAGTATAGAAAGGCAGCACCTGGAGAGAGTCTCTTAGAAGTGGTAGCAGACTGGAAGGAGCTGTAGCAGAGCTGGATGTCTGGTGCCTGTAATTCCACGGAGGAGCTAACACTAGGAAGTCTCAGGAGACAGGAACTAAAGCCATGAGACACTATGCACTGGATGCAACGCATTGTTCAAGGCAATGATACTGAGCCGGTGTTCTGGCTTTATACCCCCTGGTCAGCAGGCATTGGATGATTAAGTCATGTGTGAAGACACAGCTCAGGATTGGATGTTACCGAGTCAGCTGAACGCAAGTGTTATAGCAGCGTCCATGCAGTACAGATGGTATTCAGGGGTGCACAGAGGTAATGGATTCAGTGCACCGTGGACAGGGTACACACGCAGCATAAAGCTGGGAGTTTGACCTCCGGAGGGCCGCGCACCAGCGCGCTGATAAGTGAGACACCGCTGAACGCTGATTCCTGACACTGCTCTGCTATGCAGAGAGAGTGAACACCAAACTTTATCACAGCGGGACACTGCGCATCGCAGATGGAATGGCAGTGGCCGAAAAGTGGGACTATCCAACAAAAATCAGGATGATTGGGGGTATACCTTTAGGCAAGTGTAATGAAGCTGTGCTTAGCAAAAGGGGCATGGACAGAAAGCAGCAAGTTACTGTAATTATATACAACACATTTGTTATGTAATTATTCTATATGCTGCCTACAGTACACAATCTTTTATTTATGTGAGAGCACTTTTTTACTGATACTCAGTAAAATTAAAATGCTGCTCCCTATGATGTCACTTTGGAAGATAATGATGAAGAACAGACAGGGAAATATTGTGGGATAAAATATGTTGTGACCCAGTGGCGTATCTATAATGTGTGCAGTGTGAGTGGCGCACACGGGACCCTGGGTCCAGGGCGGCCCACACCGCACACCCTGCACCCATTTTTTCAATAGTTACCTCTCCGGATTCCCCAACCAGCAGCAGCAGCGCTGCACAAATCACAGGGAGAATGGCGTGGTGGCCATTTTCCCGGCATTTTGCACATGTGCAGTGCCAAAATCACAGTGAAAATGGCTGCTGCGCCATTTCCCCTTGAGAACTGCGCATGTGCACTAGAGGGGAGGTGGCCCAGACAGAGACTGCACATGTGCACACTCCTCTCTTAATATGTACCTTTTGTGACCAGTATCTGTAAACTTCCCTTGGCCACTGATCTATATTTTTAACCATTTAATTCCTCCATCTTTGTTAAACGTTTTACTTTCCATATTTGCACTGCCTTCAAATCCCGATTTCTTACATGTACAACTTGGGCATTTGCACATTAGAAATGGCTCCCTAGAAAAAAAACGGGTCCAGCAACCCGAGAACCCAACCTGGAAAAACGGGGGGTTTAAATGGATAACATGGGTCATCCAACCTGGGACCTGTTGACAGCATGGTGATTGGTCAAAAATGGCAGGAAAGATCCGAGCGGTGTCTGTGAACAGCTGTCACTGGGGAGGGAGAGATTACAGCCTTGCCGTATCATCTGGAATGTTCTGTTTTTTACCCCATCCCCGCTTCATACGAGGAGACTATAGTCTCTCCCTAACCATCTCCCTGATGACAGCTCTCGACACCCTCCTGGATGGAGACCTCCCTCCTCTCCCGCTGCAGGACGCCAGTCGGCTGCAGTCCAGTGTTCGCAGGAATATTCTTTGCTGGCTCCGCATTGGGAATGGGGTAAATCCTGGGTTTGACCGAGCTTTGAAATGTGTTCCAAATGGTGGCTCAGACCCGGAACTTTGAATGAAAAGGGGTATTACTGTAACTTTCAATTCCCATTTGCAGTCAGTGTATTATGGGGCTAATTCAGCATGGATCTCACAAGCGATCCCCTGCGCAGTTTCCAGATGATTGGGTAACAGCGCAGCCTCAGAACCCATTCTGCGCATGTGCAGCGTGGGTCCTGGGTGTGGCTTGCAATTTAACAACAGCCTCTGCCTCATTGACAGGCAGAGGCTTTCGGGGGCAGAGACGGACTGCGTTTCCAGAACTAGGGGAGCTTCCCAAATGCATATTTCTTGACCTCACAAGGTCCCCTGCGACGGCCAGCCTGAGTAAGCTGAGGCTGCTGGGATTGCAAATGCAGGAGTGTTTAACAACTCCTACTGCATTTGCATTACTATGAATCACATTTGCAAAGCTGCCTTTGCTTTCTTCCTGTTAGCATTTTATTGAATATCCAGGTTTGGTTTTTATATATGGCCTTTATGTTATCAGACACTTTTGTCCATATGTTGTTTTCTCTTTCTGAAACAAAATATGACTTCCCAGGATATGGGTTCACATATGCTAATTGCCCTTGTTATGTATGAGAGTTTGACAGATGGTTTAGCCCTGCTTTCCCTAGTTAAATGCCTTACTTTGTCCACCGTTGTTGACCGTGTTGTCCCATCAGTGTTGCCTGACCCTGCACTTTACTCAGCATAGGGTCAGAATATGCATTATTGGTCTCTTTAGTGTTGCCTTTTTCTCCTTTGTAGCTAAGTATAGCCAGCCTATTGCTTTATGCCTTTAATGAAAGTCACGTAGTTGTAGCTACAGTACCTTGCCTGTTATGGGTCTGTTACTCTGTATGCTTTGCCACTCTCACTGTATCCAACATGAATCCTTTCCGCTTCTTGGTTTTGTAGCTTGCCGTGTTTTTCTTCAGGATTATAAACAAATACCCAAGTTCAAATGGAGTTTTATACACTGTTCTTGAGAATAATTTGTTTTGCAAGTAAGTAGCTGTCATTGCTGCTTCACACTAGTGTTTCTCTAACAATTCGGAGTCTGCTAACATGCATCTGATCATTTCAGTTAGAGTTATTTTATTCCTTTCAGCTATTATTATTATTATCTTTTATTTATTAGGTACCACAAAGTGTATGCAGCTCAGTACGTGAGTAAACATGAAAGCAAATAACACAGCATAAGTACAAAACACAGGCAAGAGCATAGCATGAATATAACACCTTAAAGTAATACTACAGACAGGAAGCTACCACATTTTCCTCTGGGTATATGGAATTGTCATGTCTATTGAAGTGATCTGTTTTATGAGTTGTGATTGCATTTCCATTTAGATTTGATATATAATAGATTTCAATGAAGCATTTTACTTTTTATTGTTACATACTGTAGTCCTGTAATTTGTATAGCACCGGTGTATCCCAGTGGCAAACGCAGGATTTCTAGAGGGGGGTTTCCAAATGCAGTCCATAATCTCCCACTCTGCAGAACATTGGAGCAAGTGTGGGATTCTGGGGTAGTGGTAGAAGTACCTAGTACAGACCCTGGACATTAATGTTCACATTGATCTTTTTATACACTGGTTTCTGGATGGAATACAGTATTAATATTTAACATTATAGATGGTCTATAGTATAGGCTGTATCAAACATTTAAATACTATAAATAAGTGGTCAGGAAAAGGAAAAACAAACCATAATAAATAACAAACATAATAGAACCAGTACTGCATGTTCTAAGCACACATTCACCCATATCATGATAAGGCTCCTGTCTCTTCTACCTGGTAGCTGCTCTATGGTCCATTGCACTGATTAAGGACTCAGCTCCACTCACAGCAAATTTGATAGATAAAGCTGCTACACTGGGCATACGCAGCAGCTTTGCTCTGTCCCTTAAACTGCATGATGTGACAGCAGCTCTAGTATTTGTATTATATATCATTGCTATTGTCATAATTTAAGCCACTTGGCAAGAGGAGAGGGGTTTCCGGGCAACCAGAAACTCCCCCTGCATTTGCTTATGTATCCTCATATAGGCCCTCATTCCGAGTTGTTCGTTCGCAAGCTGCTTTTAGCAGCATTGCACACGCTAAGCCGCCGCCTACTGGGAGTGAATCTTAGCTTATCAAAATTGCGAACGAAAAATTCGCAATATTGCGAAAAGACTTCTCTGTGCAGTTTCTGAGTAGCTCGAGACTTACTCTTCCAGTGCGATCAGTTCAGTGCTTGTCGTTCCTGGTTTGACGTCACAAACACACCCAGCGTTCGCCCAGACACTCCTCCGTTTCTCCGGCCACTCCCAGAAACGGTAGCGTTTCTTCACACACTTCCATAAAACGGCCAGTTTCCGCCCAGAAACACCCACTTCCTGTCAATCACATTACGATCACCAGAACGAAGAAAAAACCTTGTAATGCCGTGAGTAAAATACCTAACTGCATAGCAAATTTACTTGGCGCAGTCGCACTGCGGACATTGCGCATGCGCATTAGCGACTAATCGCTCCGTTGCGGGGAAAAATAACGAGCGAACAACTCAGAATGACCCCCAAATGAGCATTTGTACGCCATATGATACAAGATGCTTGGCGTGACTGAGATGCTCCAAGACAAGTAGAGTATCGTATTTTTCTTTACATTTTGCCTTTTTGTTGCATCACAGACACAGCAAAAGCCACTCACAGTGTGCCAGAGACTCTGGGCTGCAACTTTAACTGCACAGGAATTGGTTAAACACACATACGAAGGTTGGCATGAGGAAAAGCCACAGCTGCTCACATCTGAGCCGTTTTTACACAGATGTACAAATGACACAAACCCCAATGGTCAGTGTATGCTAGCAATATCATTTGTTGCTTCCAGTTGTTTTATTTATGAGAATAAGATGCACATTATAAAGGAAAAAAATGGTAGGCACAACCGAGTTGTATGGGAGCTGGCAGGCCAAGAGGAGCTATTTAGTGTGACTGAAGCCACAATACAAAAGGACACATCTGTCCTTAGTTCTACATTAATTAAATGACTGTATACTTTAAATAAATCTGTAGAAGCCACTGGACCTTGTTCATAGTGAGAGGTAAATGCTGTTGGCGGCTTTTTTGCTACATGTTGCATTTGCCTTTAGTGTATCTTCTCATAATGAGCTGGGGCATCAGAACATTTTTAGCTTGGGGAGAGCAAGATATAATCTCAGTTTGGCGCCCCTAGCTTCCATCCTCCTTAGACATGTTGCTAATTATGTATTACTTGGAAATGGTGGTAACAATGGGTGATTGTGCAAATGCAGAAGCTGGTGTGAAGTGCAGATATAATAAGAGGAGTAAATGGAAACAGACAGGCATACAAAAGGGAAGAAAAAAGAACAGACACAATGCAGCAATACACACTGGCAGGGAGGCAAAGAGAGATGGAAAGACAGAGCTGTACATATAAAATAAGAGACAAATACACAAAGATCGGGAAAGAAAGGAACAGACATACGCAAACTAGAGACAGATGGAGAGAAAATGGCACAGACAGAGGAAAGGGGGAGACACTGACACGGGAAGGGTAGAGGAGCGTGCATAGATAGGGCTAAGGCGGAGAGGATTCTGCAGACAGGGCAATTGTATATTTTGGCACAGACAGGGGAAAGACAGTGAGACAGGTGCAGTAGGGGACAGGCAAAAATGGTAGCACAGACAAGAAAAGCGCAAAAGAGCTGGTATAGCCTTAAGAAGAACATATAAGGATTATCATACAATTGCATACACAATGGTGATGTGATGTGGGGGGGGGGGGCGACGACACACAAATAGAAACATGTAGACTGTGGCCGGGGGGCTGGAGACATACACACTGGTGACTGAGGGGGACATGGAGACATACTGAACGCACTGTGGCCAGGGGGGGTCATGGAGGAATATACACTGGGACCCGGGGGGACATGCATAGTGATGACAGCGGGTCTGGAGACATACATACTGGTGATGGAGACATACACACTGGGGACTAAGGGGGCATGGAAATATGCACACTGGTGACATCAGGGCTGGAGACATATATACTGGTGGGACATGAGCACATTTGGTGACATATACACTGTGGCTGGAGAGAGCATATATACATATACACTGGGGTCTGGGGTGACAGGGAGGCTGGAGACATAAACACTGGTAACTGTGGGGAGGGGGACATATGGAGACATACACATTGTGGCTGGAAAGGGCACATGGCGACGTATACATTGGGGCCTGAGGGGACATATAGATATGGCTATGCTCATTCATCCTGCCGCTGGACTCCGGAGAGGTAAGTATCATATATGGATGCAGTGTGTGCACACCTTGCACCCATTATAGAAATGCCTATGATTATGGGGCCAGCCCTTACTTTATTATTATTATTTTATATACTGTATAACAGACAGGTTGATCTATATATGTATATACTGTATATATATATACCTGGAACCACCGCATACCATACCAAGAAGTGGGGTGCACACCTGCACTCACCACCCCCAGGTCGGGGTGCAATGGCCTGTGATCACATTGCTTAAATAATATTACACAGAGAGCCCAGCACTCACCTTACTAAGCTCATTCACCTCTATACATCAGAACATATATAAATAAACAAACAAATAAATAAATGATGGAGTTTTAGTTCATGGATTGTATAATGCATTTAAGCTTGCAGCCCAAACTTCACGGAACCCCATCTCACTGCAAGTCCTACTCTATCACCTTGTCTTTTAGAACCTGGCCATTGCTATCACCTCAGAGACAAATTAAAATTGTGTTTCCAGGTTTAAAGCTCACCTGCCATCTAATTTATGGCTTTTAAAGGTGAGTCAATCACCAACACAGCTTACAAATTACCACTATGGAAGCAGCAGGGACACAGGTTAAGAATAAGTGAGCTTAGAAGGGGTGCATGAGAAAGGTATGATCAAAGAAAATGTTAATAAAAAATTAACCACATACATACATATCATATACAGGGAACCACCGCACTCGCCATACCTAGAAATCGGGTGCACACCTGCACTCACCGGGTGGGGGGGGGGGATAGCATGTGATCACAGCTGGGCTCTCTGTGTAATATTATATATATATACAGTATTATTGTTTGTAATGTATAGCAGACAGGGTCAAGCACACTGGCAAATGGGATGATGATAATATGTTGAGGGCTAGTTCCCCTGCTATACACATATATATGTAGCTGTGATGAGAACATGTTACATGTATGTGGATGCACGGATCTGGGACATTATACCTGCACCATGATGGCGAGCAACTCTGTGGCAAATCTGTGCCTGCATTTTTTGCAGGAGGTGAGACTGCTCTTGGCGTACTCCGCCTGGTAGGGGTTGTCAGACACACAGTGGTGCAAGTAGAAAAAATGGTTTACAGGTACGCTCCAACAAAATGGGTGTGGCCAAATGCCACATGGGGCATGGCCAATGAAAATGGGGGCATGATACACATATGGGGGGGAGATACACATATGACCCCAGTAGTGCCAGATACACATTGCCCCACAGTGCCAGATATACATTGCCCCACAGTGCCAGATATACATTGCCCCACAGTGCCAGATACACATTGCCCCACAGTGCAAGATACACAAATGTCCCACAGTGCCAGATACACAAATGCCCCTAGAGTGCCATATATACATTGCCGCCCAGTGCCAGATACACATTGCCCCACAATGCCAGATACACAAATGCCCCCAGAGTGCCAAATATACATTGCCTCACAGTGCAGATACACATTGCCCCACAGTGCCAGATACACATTTCCTCCAGTGCCAGATATACCCCCAGTGCCAGATACAGAAATGCCCCCAGTGCCAGATACACATGTCCCCACAGTGCCAGATATGACCCCAGTCCCAGATACAAAAATGCCCCTACAGTGCCAGATATGCCTCCATTGCCAGATACACATGTCCCGGCAGTGCCAGATATGCCCCCAGTGCCAGGTACACATGTCCACACAGTACCCCCCCCCTTCCCCTGCTGCTTACCGTGCTGCTGCTGTCCTGTTTGTTGGGGGAGGAGAGCACAGCGTGCGCCTCTCCTGCTCCTCAGTCTCCGGTGGCGGTGCGGGTGTCTACCTTCAATTAGGTGCCGATCCGTGAGCCAATCAAAGCTCGTGGTCCGGCAGCCAATCAGGAGCCTTGGTTGGCTTATGGGCCGCCGAATTGAAGGTAGACACTGAGGGGCAGGAGAGGCGCATGCTGCGCTCTCTTCCCCTCAAGTTGCAGCGGCGCTGTGAGCAGCAGCAGCAGCAGAGGGAGGGAGAGGTGGCCCGGCGGTGGTGGGTATGGCGTACCCGTGGCTAAATTCTTAAAGGTACGCCTACAGAGATGCCCCCAGTGCCAGTTATGCCCCCAGTGCCAGATACACATGTCCCCACAATGCCAGATATGCCCCCAGTGCCAGATACAGAATACCAGATATGCCTCCAGTGCCAAATACACATGTCCCCTCAGTGCCAGATATGCCCCCAGTGCCAGATACAGAAATGCCCCCACAGTGCCCGATATGCCCCCAATGCCAGATATAGAGATGCCCCCAGTGCCAGATATGCCCACAGGGGCAGATACACATGTCCCCGCAGTGCCATATATGCCCCCAGTGCCAGGTACACATGTCCTCACAGTACCCCCCCCCCCCTTCCCCTGCTGCTTACCGTGCTGCTGCTGTCCTGTGTGTTAGGGGAGGAAAACGCAGCATGCACCTCTCCTGCCCCTCAGTCTCCAGTGGCGGTGTGGGTGTCTACCTTCAATTAAGTGCCGATCTGTGAGCCAATCAAAGCTTGTGGTCCGGCAGCCAATCAGGAGCCTTGGCTGCCGGTCCGCGAGCTCTGATTGGCTCACGGGCCGGTGCCGAATTGAAGGTAGACACTGAGGGGCAGGAGAGGTGCACACTGCGCTCTCCTCTCCTCAAGCTGCAGCGGCGCGGTGAGCAGCAGCGGAGGGAGGGAGAGGTGGCCCGGTGGTGGTGGGTATGGCGTTCCCATGGCTAAATTCTTAAGGGTACGCCGTACCCACCCATACCTGCCCACTTGCACCACTGCAGACACATCAGCTATAGCTGTATGCTGGGAGCAGAGTAGACAGAGACACCGGGAGCAGCAGGCAGCAGATACAGAGCCGCCACTGCACAACACTCCAGGCCAGAGCTGCCACTTGCTGAGCCCCCGCACTGTTCATAAGCACCAGCCAATTGGCAGTAGATTGCTTCGACCTGGAGAGAGGCAGGTATTGGTGTGGGGAATGGAGTGGAAGAGACAGAGACATCGGTAGAAGGGTACAGCAGACACATAGCCGTCGTTACAAGATGATCAGTCAGCAGTGCCGGCTGTGACCAGGAGGTGCTCTTGGGCAGCAGAAACTGCGGGTGAGACAGACAAGTTAGTGATGTCTCACTCAGCGCAGTGGCAGACAGATGGCACTCTTAGAGCTTGGCACTGAACGCGGCTGCATAATTTGCGTTACTGGCCGGCCCTGTATGGGGGAAATGGAGACATACAGTGTACACTGGTGACTGAGGGAGACAGACAGACCTACAATGCAAAGTAAAGGAAGCAGGGCAGGGGCAGAAGTGTCCAGACAGGAACTGAGCACAGAGGGGAGGAGGAGCACAGGTCATCCAGGTGTAATCAGAGTCTTAGCAACATGGCTAGCTGTGAGTTCCAACTCTTTAATACAGCAAAACATCTTCATTCTCTACAGTCCTGACATCCTGGAGGTGGGGATAATGATCATGTGCACAATACATTACTGTGCTGGCGCCTGCCCCAACTCCACATCAGCGCTGGTGGCTCCGCCCACTTGAAGGCAGCAGTGTGTTAACCAGTTTCCTACAGTGATCACCCTGGCCCCAACAACCTGTGCCCGCCAACACAGCAGCCTTACAGCGAGCGGTCCTGCTAAGTCTCACTGGAGGAGCCCTTCCTCAGCCAGCATAATGGTTGGATAGTAGTTGGGCGGCTCTGAGTGCAGCAGTGGTACTTTAGCTGACTGCCCGCTGATTCTTTGCTCCTCCAGTGTTGGCGCCTCTCATGTTTGGGGGGAGCAACTGGCCCCCTAATTTTGACGCCCCTGATAATGCATATTTCTATGGGTCGAAGACTGTGGCTGTAAAGGGTCTGTGGATGTGGCAGTGGGCATGCATTCGTGACTAAAGTGAAATAAGGGAGGGGTGTGGGCATGTAGTCACATATTTGGACTAAAACGGTTGATGAAAAGTCACAAACGTTTCTGCCTGGAGGGTTTTATGTTACAAATGCTGTGAATCTGGTATAAGTTGTACATTAATGATTGTGACCGATAGGTTGCATACGATGAAAACATACCCATACCGTATATGCAAACTCATTAAGGGGTCTATTTATTATGCACTGCAGTGGCAGTGCTATTATACTATCCAAGTTGCTGCCAGTTGCAAATACTGGAGCAATTCTACATTCCTCCAGTGTGGAGACAGCTGATGAGATGAATGGAGGACCCAAAGGATTCATTTCCATAACCACAACCACCTTTCCATATGAAGGACTGGTGGGTTTGGTAAGGGAACTGTTGACCTCCTGCAATTAAGTTCCCCAAAATATGTATTTTCAGAGAATGATGAATTTACTGTTGTGTGCGGTGGCATGCCACATCAACACACACAGGTCAGCAGGAGATATCTATGATATGTCACAGATGTGGCTGAACTGTGTGAAAGTCGGGCCCTTTATCTTCACCCATTGACCAGAGTTGCGTTACTTCACTAGCATTTTGTATTCTCCTACATGTCCGTTCTTCTGCCAATTTTCAGTTGGGTTGCTATCGTTTTCTCAGTAGAAACCGCTTACTGTATAGACTGGATCTTTCATGAGCTTCTGTAATACATCCCAGATGTTCGCTGTGGTAGGGGAAAATGTAGTAATAGTTGGAGAGTGATAAAATAGAGAGATGTACTGTAAACTGCTAGTTAGAGCTCTATGCAGCAAGCCATTTTATTTTATTTTTCTTGCTTTACTGTTTTTGAAATGAAGTTTTGAGCTACTCACATACACCCTGCAAGTTTCACTGGATGTTTATTTGTATTCTTCTGTTGTGTGACGTATGAGCTCATAACCTGTTGCAGAATATTTTTTTTTGTGTCCAAACATCAAACATACAGAATAAACTTTACTGTGACTAGTACATGTAAATTTCATAAAATGGAGTATTAGTAAGATGATTCTAAAAGAGATTATGCCAAGACAAAAAAAGGGACTTTGAAGTTACATCTTAGGATGCAGAGCCACCTACTGGCCTTACACAGTATAGCTCCTCAAGTAATTCCTAGCTTGTGGCTATTGTTATAGTCCGGCAGGCGTAAATAATCAGAATTACAGGTTACAATGATGCCATTCTAGCTTTGGTCACTGTTGCGAAGGGGAAATCTGTGACATATAATGAAGGAATTAAGTATTTATTGGGTCTGTTAGCTCAACCCCTTCTCACCTAAATCTGCAAGTGCATGGCCTTTTTAAAGCTGGAAGGTCATACTGAAATCAGGAGGGAAGAGGGTTTCTGTATTGAAGGTCTATGAAAACTCAGCCATGCCTAGAGCTGCTAATTAGGCCTGAGATAACAGTCATAACATCACCTGAAGTTTGCTTGCTGTGTTTGCCAATACTGCATCGGTTTACAGTGTCCAGAACAGAGGCAAAATCTTGTTTGACTCTTTACAATTAAACTATTCCCCTGGTTAATCACCACAACCATGTTACTTTCTAATTATTGTTCATTTACAATTTATTAGAAGAAATACATTTAATCTGTTGTTATGTTCAGTAAGTGAAGCTGACATCAGAGCCACTTTTTGTTGGGAATTCCATGGTTTTACCCTGAAAAGTTACTGTATGTTAATGGAGGTAATTGCTTTCTTCCGGTTGCAACTTGATACCTGCAGTCCTGCACAGTTCAGTACATTCTGTACACTTTTTATATTGATCTGGATTTTTTTTAAATATTTTTATAAGGCCATTTGTAAAGTAAGTAACACATGTAAAATCCCTCAACAATCAAACTTCAACCAAATTTGAATGACTCCCATGCTAGTTTATGCTGTCATTAGCTATCATAAGCCGCCTGCTAGTGCTAAAACTTAGCTTACAGCCTACTATTATCACTAAACTCCCTTCCATCTCAGGCTTTCCTCCTTTTTATACAAGTTAATGATTGTGCACCACAATCTTTTCCAATTTTGTGAAAATCTCTCTCTAGCAATTAAATATTCTGTTCTTAATTAATATTAATTTAAGTGATGTTCACATAACCTCCTCGGGATATACACTTCTTGACCTGCTCTAAAAGGTCTAGTTACTTGGACAGTGAAGTACAGTATGAAGCTTCAGCACACAACCTTTTACAACTAGTACCAGATTGTTAGATTGTTATCTCGCTCTCCAAAGAAGAGCATAGACAAAATCATGTCACATCTAGGCCAATAGAATACAATTGTTTTATACATACAACTTACATAACATATTATTATTGGTAATTAGTTCCAATTTGAATTGCTACAATCATAAAACATGTTGAGGACATGCCTTAAATAGTATGTGTATATATATATATATATATATATATATACACAGCTCCATTGTCTCTGGATTACTCCCCTTTCCTTCCCTCTTTTCACCCCCTTATTGTCTTTATATTGTAAATTTTGACATGTTGATATATTTTGGTTTTGTTCTTTATTTTCTGTCATAAATATCTGTGGTTCATTATTTGTATTTTCGTGACCAATATGGGCTGTGTGTTTTTAAAACTACTAGTAAAAAATTACAAGTTAAAGAAAATATACATACAACTATTGGGTATACAACAAAGTTCCTCACATTTTCTTGAAATTTACATAACATCATAAACAACAACAACAACAACAACAACAACAACAACAGAATACATTAGGTATAAGCATATGGACTTTTTTTTGTAGTTATAGATGAGACTTAGACAACCTAATTGCTGGCTGACTTTTCTGGTTGCTAGCGGACAACATTTCCACTTTATCTATCTACAAGGTTTGATGCATAGTCCCCAAATGTTATCATTTTGTATTTTAAGGCATATATTTTCTTTCCCCATTCTAATAACATGGCTATCTCCAGCACTGTTCCACCCTTCAATGGGTGTAAGATTTCCACATATAATTACTCAATTTATTTGCATGCAAATATATATGTAGAAATCAATGTACAGTATATGTATGTATAGCACCCATACAGTAAATGCTAATTTGTGATGTCATACTATTAGTAATAGGAAAGCCACGTTTACTTAATGACTTAATTACCCATAAATCACCTCTATTGTTGATCACTGAGTGCATGTAGCAATCAGCAGGAGATTGCTTATCAGTACCTTAGAAAGAATCGGCAGGAGATAAATGAAAAATGGACAGTTAGGATAATTAAGCAGATATGGATTATGACTAATGGACATAACAAGCATAGATAGATTAGCCAAGAGTTAAGGGGGGTACTCACGGAGCGATCGCTGCTTAAAATCTAAGCAATCTGACTAGATTGCTTAGATTTTAAGCACGATCGCTCCGTGTGTAGCCCCCTCAGCGATAGCAATGCGCAGCCCCGCGCATCGCTATCGCTGCTGCTAGATTGTCCTGCATGCAGGCCAATCTAGCGGGTCGCTCACTTCACCCGCTGGGTGAAGTGAGCGGCCCCCCCGTCTCCCCCCGCACGCTCAGCACAGATCGCGCTGTGCTGAGCACCGGGAGAGATGTGTGCTGAGCGGTTCGCTCAGCACACATCTCTCTGACATCGGCCAGTGAGTACTGGCCTTAAGACTCAAAACAACATACAGTAATATCCAGGTCAGGAAACTGGAGCCAGCAATCATGAAGCAAAGGGATATATTGCTAAAGCTTCCAAATATGAAAAGTGGTTGTGTTTCCAATAGTAACCAATCAGATTCTGTCTATTTTCTAGGATACAATAGAGAAGTGATAGCTAGAATCTGATTGCTTTCTAGGGACCACACAACCACTTTTTATTTTAGAAGCTTTAGTAAATCTACCCTAAAAAGTCAAAATGAAAACAGGTGGACAGGCAAGGGGTGGACAGCATCGAGGGTAAATTAAAATACAAACAGGACACAGAGCCATGAATTACACAAAGGAGAAAAGACCTACTGGAGAATCTGAGCAGCTACCTTTCTCCTCTTGTACAGTACATGAAGTATCCCAGGACCTGGATAGCATGGGGAACTTCAGCAGACAAGCAGAATATGACAGGACCAAGACAGAGGGCCTAATTCAGACCTGAACGCTAGGGTGCGTTCTTTGCATCCCTGCGATCAAGTAGTCGCCGCCTACAGGGGAGGGGGAAATCGCTGTGCAGGGGTGCGATCGGATGTGCAGGAGAGCTGTACAAACAGAAGTTTGTGCAGTCTCTGCACAGCCCAGGACTTACTCTTCCAGTGCGATGATCGGGGCCGGAGCTGAAGTCAGAAACCCTCCCTTCAAATGCCTGGTCCCTCCTGCGTTTCTCTGGACACTCCTTAAAAACAGTCAGTTGCCACCCACAAATGGCCTCTTCCTGTCAGTCACCTTGCGATCGCCCGTGCGATCGCTTTTCTTCGCACATCCCGTCGCTGCCTGTCGATCCCCGTCGCTGCGGACCAACGCTCCTGCGCATTGTGGGGAACACGCATGCGCATTTCAGACCTGATCGCAGGCTGTACGAATACGCAGCCTAGCGATCAGGGCCAGTATTTACTAAGAATCCGAGTTTGTCCGATTTGTGTTTTTTTTTCTAAGTCCCAATCCGGGAATTCACTAAGCACAAATCTCGGCAGTGTTTGGACTATTCGTAATGGTTTGAATGACAACGTTCACAAATACGAATGAATAGACCATCGGTCAAACGCGGCTATTATTACATAGAATACGGGAATTCACTATTCATTCGTATTTGGGTGTTAGTCTCTGAGTGCTCAAATGTGGTCGTATTTTTTTGCGATTCGTTAAAAAAAGCGGCAAAAAAATAGACCTGCTTTTTTCAGTCGTGTTTACATGTGTTGCAAATAAAAAAATCACTCACACCTGAATTAGGATGCCTATAAAAGGATGTTAGGCTAATTTCAATACACCTACACTCAGAAATGTCAGCAGGACTGTGGGCCAGTGATCTTTTGTGTGCTGCGGGATTCCTCAGACTCAGACATCAGCCTGTAAGTACCCAGGGCCAAGAAACTGAACATGGTCAGTAGGTTGTGCAGGTTCCGCGGAGGCTGCGCAGGCCTCGTTTTTTTAGGGGGCGTTTAAACTTGAACGCATTGTCCGATGATAAGGTCATACAGATGTTCCGTCTAAATCGTAACAACATTTTCCGTCTGTATGACCTTGTTAAACTGGGTCTAGACCCTGGGACAGCATGCTCTCGCTGTGCACAAACTCCTGGCTGTGTTGCACTTTCTGGCTACTGGCAGCTTTCAGGCTGTGTCTGGGGATGTCATAGGAATCTCACAGCCCTCATTTTCCAAAATCTTAACACAGGTGATGTATACCTAACGACCTCTTCTGTTTTGTGTTTGTTTTAATTTCTCGGTGGCCAGTTCTGTCCTAAAATCTCATGTTTATTGTTCTTTAAAATATACACACAGGTGTTGGCTGTTTTGCAGCCCCACATCGAGGCCTCAATCTGCTTCCCTACCCATGAGTCTCAGTGGCATGCCGTCAGGGTAGATTTCTATGAGCTGGCTGGCATGCCCAATGTGCTTGGAGCCATAGATTGCACACACATTCAGCTGAGACCACCTAGGGGCAGGCAGCACATATATACAAATCGCCATTTCGAACACTCCACAAATGTGCAGGTGGTTTGTGATGCAAATCTCAAAATAATGAGTGTTGTTGCTGGTTACCCTGGGGGCTGCCATGACTCCTTCATCCTCAGTCAGTCATCCCTCTTTGATAAGTTTGAGGACGGACAAATGCCAGATGGATGGCTGCTGGGTATGTAATTTGATATGTGTAGGCCTGCGTATACTTTGTCCAAATACAGGTGCAGATGTATTTACCTGTAGAAGGCATAAAGAAGTGAGAAACCAGTGATCTGTGCAAGGTGATGAAGGCACCAGCCAATCAGCTCCAATATGTAAATGAACATTTAGGAACAGATTGTCTGCTGCCTTTATTACCTTGCACATATCACTGGTTTTTCACTTCCTTATGCCTTCTACAGGTTAATACATCTGCCCCACAGTGTGTTACTTATGTGTTGCTGTATCTTAACATGAATCACGTTACTATATCTGTCTTTTAGGTGATGGAGGATATGGCTGTTTCTCTTGGCTTCTAACTCCATTGTCCCGACCTGATACCCCTGCTGAACACAATTACAATCATGCACATAAGTCCACGCAGAATGTGATGTTTTGGTGTGCTGAAATCTAGGTTTCGGTGTCTGGATAAGTCTGGTGGCCTTTTGTTGTATAGTCCCTCCAAGGTGACTCAAATTGTGTTCTGCTGCTGCTTTCTTCATAACATGTGTTTGCAACAACATCTGCCACATGTTGAGGAGGAGGAAGAAAGCAGCCAGCAAGCAGAGGAATTAGAGACATCTGGTGATACTTGGAGTACAGATGTAGGGAGGCAGGTTAGGCAAGAGATCATCAATCGCTATTTCTAAGGTAAGTTTGGTTTGCTTATTTCATTTGTTGTGTAATCATAAATAGATGTTTTGTCTTTTTTTTAACACAACCATTACTCAGAATGTGTCTGTCTCCTTGACACATACAAACATACCCTCGCTTTATGAAAAACAAATGTTGCATGTGTATTGTGTGTATTTTTATACTCAAAACAACAGATTATGAGTGGCATGCATTAAGTCTGGATAAGTTATCGTAAACTTGCAGTGCTAATTTCTTACAAGCCCACATAATCCATTTAGTATTTCACTTTATCATTGTGTGTAACGTCCTAATGCACAGGTTCACAAACTCGGCCCTCAGGACCACACACAGTGCATGTTTTTCACGTAACCCAGTAGAAGCACAGGTGTATGAATTACTCACAGACATATGTTAAAAGGTTCACAGGTGGAGCTAATTATGTCACTTGTGATTCTGTGAGGAGACCTGCAAAACATGCACTGTGTGGGTTCCTGAGGGCCGAGTTTGAGAACCTGTGTTCCCAAAAAACACTCCTCAACAAATAATATGTTAGCCTTGAGGAATACATGTGTCCCTATGTGTGATGCACCATCATATTTAAGACACACAAACTTACTGTAATCAGGAATAATTTATTTCCTAATGTTTGATGCTGTAAACTTGATGATGTGTAAGGAAATACAGTTTGCCACATATATACATTATTATACACATTCTTTGATTTTTGTTTTAAAGTACATATTTGTTTGTTTCAGCATCATGTGTAAAAACATTCTTACTAATTTTTAACACACACAAACATGTCCCAACAATACTGACATTCATTTTGTCAATGTTTTTTAAACAAAACAAAGCCAACATATTAAAAGCTTTTTACGCAACTCAATTGTGTTCTTCTTCTAATGTTGTATAGAGAAGAAAGCTAAAATATGTATCAATAACATTGTAATTTGGATTGTCTGCAGGAAAAGAGAATGATTGGAATCTAGAAAGAGTAATGATTAGAAAAAAAATCATGTGGTCAGTTTACTTCCTGCTAAAGACATTCTGCCTGGCTGGCAATTATTGTGTCTGCAGGAAAAGAGAATGATTGGAATCTAGAAAGAGTAATGATTAGAAAAAAATCAAGTGGTCAGTTTACTTCCTGCTAACATGTATGTGTGGCTCCATCAACATTTCCCTCCTCCAATACCAAAAAAAATGGTAAAGAAGAAATGTGCGTACAATTTTTATGTTGTTGTTGTTTGTACCACTTATAATTAATGATGTTGTAAAAATTGTCAAGGAGCTAAGTGTTATATATTTTTTTTGCAAAAAAAACACTAACTATTTTGAGTTACTTATCACAAATGTCTAACTTGTTTTTTTTTACTTTTTTTTTGTGGCTGCTTGTCCTGCCCTTTGCCTTTAGCACTGTCATGTTGTCGTGCTCTGGTGGAGCGTCTTGGTGGTGATGAGACTGGCGTGATATTTGGAGTAGTCGTACCAGAACTGCTGCTTGTTTGCTATTGGTGCATGCATCTGAGTGTTTCATTCAGGTTAGTGAGGGTGGCATTGAGTTCACGTGTAGCAGCATTTTGATTGTCTACTATTCGGAATAAACTTTCATTAATCTTTTGATTGTTTTGAAAAATGTTCATATAACTTTGCTGTTGTCTGTGCTGTTCTTCCATTAGTCTGTGCTGTTCTTCCATTAGTCTGTGCTGTTCTTCCATTAGTCTGTGCTGTTCTTCCATTATGTGCTGTAAGTTGCCCATGACCTGTGTAATGTCTGTACGCATGAGTTCCATGGTATTGCCTATTCTGGTTGTTTGTTCATTTAGTCTACTCAGATTTCTTGATATTCTTCTGAGGTGAGATTGTAGGCTTGCAAACATTTGTGTCTGCTTACGCAGGCAATCTTCATTAGTGGCCTGCTGTCTAGCCCAAATGGACCAAAACACCTGATCTGGGCCTTGTGTTCCTGGTGTTGTTGGGCTGTGTTGTGGTGGTGGTGTGCTTTGCTGTGGTGGTGTACTCACAGGTGCTGGGGGGCTCATTCCTTGCCTTAATGGCTGCATTTCTAAGATGTTTGTCTCCTCCATGTGACTGTGTTGCTGTTGTTGCGGAGGGATGCTGTTCCCAGGACTAGAAGCTGAAATGTTAAACAAATCTCCATTAGCTATCCATATGTTTGAGAAATGTAAACAAATCACTACACATGGAACACATGTCATTCACTGTTGCTTTCAACTATTCTGCCTAGCAACATCATCACTCATAGCTTAAATACATACATATGCCTGCTTGTCGCAAATGTGTCTGGTTACTTAATTGTGAAAGCAAACACTTTAGTTTTATTGTAGCTCACACATACTCCACCATAAAAACACATTGGAATACATAATGTGTTACCTTATAGCTTTGTTAAAACAAACATAGTAATGTTTTTATATGTATTTTGCAATGTTACCTCAAACACACATGTGAAATTTGGAAAAACAACCTTACTTTTTGCAATTTAAAAAAACATGCTTTTTTGTTGCAGCATCTTACACACAATGTCATACTGTATGGCTCAAGTGGACATACATATCTTTACTGGATGTGGACAAGGCAATTTAGCTTGGATTCCATTTCAGCTTTTACTTACTGCGGTAACTATTTTAGTTTTTGATGTGTTTTGACTTAATGTGGTTATGAAATATTTTGATTACGTTCTGAAATTGTACTCATTTATTTCAGTTTGATACTCACAATCAAGATGAGGGGAGTGTGGATGACGTCTTGGAGGTGTGTCCAAAATTTGGAGTGGGGGACAGAACATACGGACGATAATCTTCGTGGCGGGGTAGCCTGCTGTGTTTGGGCCGGAACATACGACCTTGCTTTCTTTTCGGCCACAGGCTTTTTGTGGTGATGTTTTACAGAAGTGCCACTTCTGCTGCTCCATACTTCTTTTGATGGACCTTTTAATGAAAGTGCAATTTTGTTATGGCCATTCCTTTACAAACATACCCTATACTACAATGGACACTTTACCTGCTTCCGCAGCGTCATCATCATCAGATGTGATAGGAGTTACTGGACGACGAGTAGTACTGCTTTTTTCAAACACTGTATAAAATAAAAAAATACAAAATTTTCATGCTATTGTGTATACATCCACCCATTATGCTTATAAACTTTTTTTTAAAGAAATGCTTGGTTTTTATTTTAAAAAAACATAAGGACCGCAAAAACAAAAATAAAAAAACAAAAATAAAAAAACATTGTCCAATACACTTATGCACTATGGCAACATCAACACAGGAAAACATGTACAGGACACTGACATAGGCCACAAGTTAAATAAAAAAATAAAAAAACAAAAACACACACATCTTCATTTTGTATTGAAAGGATAAATATTACAGATGCAATATATAAATTGCTCTGTGATGTGGCACTCCAAAGACACATTACCACTATATGAGCCAAAACAAAATGTAGCAATTTTTAAAAAAAATACACTGCAGTGTGGTGTCACGGTACAAATACAAGCAAAAAATTATCTAAGAAATAGTGTTATTTTAATTACATAATTAACATTTTCTAATAATGACATTACACATGTAAGTGGTTTCCAAACCACTTTCCACTACTCCAGCCTCTAACATGACAACCACTGTTTTTAAAACATTGCACATGGATCACTTAAATATAAAACATAGTCACAATTTTTTTTTAAAAAACGCCCAAAAGGAAAACATTATTGCAGGACAATTCAGAGACACACCAAGTCCAAACTACACATGCAAAATATATGTCAGAAAAACACATGACATACAATAAAGTAAGATGTTACATTGGCTTTTGTATAAAACATTACCCAAAACAATGTATTTGCTGACACACACTTGAAGATGGGAGTAATATGCAACATCACATGACACACATTTAAAAAACAAAACAAAAAAAAAACACCATAGAATGTAAATGCAAATACACATGCTCACCATTCTACCTGGGCCTATCTGAATCCCGGACATGGGTTGCAGAGACAACTTCAGGAGGTATTACACTCCGCATGGGCTCCTCATACTCCAGATATCTTGCAATATAGGGCTGCCCACCACCGGTTTTCCGAGCCAACTTGGCCTCCTTGGCCATTTTGGACTTGACACGTCGCTTTATGTTATAGTACCGTTTGCAGCACGTGTCCTCCGTCCGCTTGACCACCCCCTCACTATTGACAGCAGCAACTACTTTCGCCCACAACACCGTCTTCCTCCGTGTTGGCACCTTGGCGGACTCAGGGCCAAATAGCTGCCTCTGATACTTCATCAGCTCACGCACCAATGCCACATTTTCAGCAAAACGAAACTTTACATTCCGCCCAGTCTTAGTAGTGGTGCGTGGCTGCGGAGCACTCTGACTGTAACTATCACTTGAGGCTGCTGCAGCAACCTCACCCACCTCCTCCACCTCACTAACCTCACTAACACTCACCTCCTCCACCAGACCGGCCTCCTCCCCCTCACTCACACCCTCCACCTCACCCACCTCTGAGTCACACATAATTGTGTGTCTAAACAGTTAACACAGAAAAAAAAAATAGACAAACAACACACTCCTCCACTACCACTACACAACTCACACACTCACACACACACACACACACACACACACACACACACACACACACACACACACACACTGACAAGGGACTATAAAGAAAAATAACTTGGACTAAAAATGAGACAAAACCACAAAATACAAGACAACAAGAATGACAAGACGACTTTCAAACACAGTACCACACTCAGAAATCGCTACCAACACTCCTCACCAATCCACAAATTCACCTACCTCCACAGCACAACCTCCCTCCTCCTCACCACTTACTAAACCCACGAGGTGCGGACTGTTTGGGGAGTATTTATATGGTTGCGCACAGACACTCCTACCATCTGAAACACAACCAATCACGAACGGGGATGAAAATCGAAACTGAAAGTGAAAATGCGGCCGCGGGAAGAAAAAAAACCCTGCCGTGTTTAACTTAGGAAAAAAAACAGCAAATACAACAAAAACACGTACGCAAACGACAATGACGGCCGTAAATGTGTAAAAAAAAATGACTGCCATCGACATCGGAAAACACGACAACCATAAAGTCGACTGCTTCGTAACTTTGCGTATATGGATTCAAAAAGTTGCACGAAAATGCACCCGATACTAAACGAGTTTAAACACTACACAAACCGACTCAAACACGAATATTAGTAAATATTTCCCCAGGTCTGAATTAGGCCCAGAGAGACAAGCGAGGGGAGCAACAATAACTGATTAATTCAATCACAGGCTAAAGAATGAGTTACTAATACAAGACACAGAAGACATAATACACAAAATACTGCAGCAGCCTACTATGTACATATAACATTATATACTCAAAGGTTGCTTGCAACTCACTATGGATGGGTTAGTTCAGGGGCGGATTTAGGGGTGAGTGAGCCCCTAGGCACAACAGTAACGGCCGCCCCCCTAACCCCCAGCCTAATTTTATTATTTTCATTGACTATAAGCTCTCGTCTGATGATTTAATAGAATAATAAAAAAGCCACTATGACATTTTTTTATTTGTAATTACTGTATGTACAGTATACATATTTACTAAGCAGGACAGCCCATAGGGGCAGTATGTGCATATCTTACCCAGTTACACTCCAGTCAAGATGGCATATGGTACAGTACAGTGGAAATAGTTTGCAGTTGCTGGTACTTTTCAGGCTTACAGTACCAACACAAGTATCCAAGTGCTGCCCCCCAACAAGTGCTACCCCTAGGCATGTGCCTAATTGAAAAGTCATCAGTGGGTTTTTTAGGGTATAGAAGACAGAAAACAGAGATATTACATACAACAAGAAAAGATGGACATACAAAAGGAATAGGCACTGAACGACACTAGGGTCATTCAATTACTAAAGGGTCCGTCCATGAAACTAGCCTACACAGATTGGATCTTCTCAAAAACTCCCAAACCTAACAATAGTCGACAAATACATAACTCTGCATGTTATGCTACATTGTGTTTATGTTTTAGAGTATATCTTTGATAGGGGAATTTCTGTTTAACAGTTTTAAAAATGCAAGGAAATGTATCAACAGCAGCAGCAGCAGCAAGGGGTTGTGATAGAGACATAATAGAGAGTGATGGGAAAGGCAATGAGTGAGAGAGTTATTTGGATGGAATAAGGGGAAAGCAAAGACACAACTGATAAAAGGTTATACTCATCAAAGGTTCATATTTACTACTCCAGAGGCAAAGGCATGCATTAACCTATTCGGCATATTTTCAAAGCAGAAAAATACTTTAGATGGGATGAATAAGCATGTGAAATACCAATTTAAAAAAAATCTATTATATCACCCACTGATACAAACATATGATTTACTTGGCAAAAATTCTAAATAAAAAGTGCCTCAATTTTAAAAAATTGCAAAAACAAAAAATTACGTTTTTTTTAATCAGTTCATAAACATGAAAAGAAATAGATACAGATCTGGGATTCCAAATCAAATGTAGCATTATTTATGTGTATATTTCTTTATACACACAACGCGAATAGTGTAAAATGCAATGTGTACTGTCAAGCCTATTTTTGTTATTTATCGTGAGATAAGATGTACAAAAGCTTTCATGGAAAGATTACCTGTAAAAGATCCAGACAGTGATTGCATATGTGGCTATAGGTATGAATCACAAGGCAGAAGCATATACAGTATTGGTCTGATTATACACTTATACTTCAGTGATCAATGATTTATTGAATCCGTTCTCAGCACTTTTGTGTGGAATTTATCACGTACTCTCTAAATGAAATGATGAAGAAAACTACTATGTTCTATACAGAAGTGTCCGCCTTGACTTTGTTGATACTGTATTTACTTTTTAATAATTATTTGTTAAGTACTGCTTGTTTTGATTTGTGTGATAAATGTAAATCTTATTAGTTTTATTGAAACTGCTACATTTATGTTAATATTTATTAAAGTATGTATTAAAGGACCCATTTACCATTGCTGCAACACAGAAAATATCACAAATATCTCATGAGCACACCACAGTCCTGATGTGTAACGCCATCTTCAGATGGCAATCAGGGTCGGTTTGTGCAGAGGGATCCATTCAGATCCTCCACCTCCTCCGGCCATAGTTGTGTGAATGCCTGACCTATGCTCGATCTTATAAACTTTCACTGCTACTGTTAGTGGTTAAAATGGCAGTGTTAGGGCTTTTTGCGGGACAGCTGCTTTTCTGAAAAGCTGGCCCGGCAATGGAGCAATACTGAATCTGTAGTAGATTGGTGTCTGCCACAAAAACTCATGGTGAGTTAGATACCTAATCTCTGTGGGTCCTTTGCTAATATTAATGAAGAGGCCCCTTTGAGAGAATAAAGTGTATCAAAGTGAAGCCATTTTCAGGTGTCTAGTGCCCGTGTTTGCATGAAATACACCAACAGAGAGATTTTGCAACCCTTCAACAGAGATACTTATCAAACCTTCTAAAAGAGTGGAAAAGTAGACACTTGGAAAAGTTTCCCATAGTAACCAATCAGCTTCTACCTATCACTTTATAGAATGTACTTGATAAGTGCTAGCTAGAAGCTAATTGGTTTCTATGGCCATCGTCACCTCACCACACTTTCTTAGATGTGATACATTTCCCTTAATAAGTGATACTGATGAGTTGCTCATTACCAGTAGTTAAGCAAATCTCCCAATTGCTCTACTGTAGTCTTAATTTTGGAGTACTTTGCTGCCACTCCACCTGTCAGAACATCGAGAGGCCCAAATGTATTAAGTCTTAAAAAGTGATAAAGTGGAGATTGATAAAGTACCAACAAATCAGTTCCTGTCATTTTTCAAACACATCATGTAACATGGCAGTTAGGAAGTTGATTGGCTGGTACTTTATCACTCTCTTTCACTCTCCACTTTTTAAGGCTTAATACATTTGGGCCTAGGTTTGCAATTGCATACCACTCACCTCAGCAAGAAGAATTGCCATAAACCTATTACTGGCCATACAGCAAATTCAGGTAGATGCAGTCAGGATGTTGGCAGTCAGAATTCCGGTGCTGGAATCCCGACACGCAGCCATAATGCTGACACTGAAACTCTTACAGTGGAGGAAAAGCAGACGTTGGAATCCAGACACCCAGTATCCTAATCATAAGTATATTGCCCACTGTTAATGTTAGCACACAGTGGGGTATTTAGGTTCTAGGCCCTCCTGGTGACAGTTAGGGTTAGACTGTAGGGAAAGGAGGGATAGGGTCAGGCTGAGGGGAGGGGGGGAGGGTTAGGCTGAGTGGTGGGAGAGGTTATGGTTAGGCTGCAGAGAGGTGGGGGTTAGGTTTAGGAACCCCCAGGGAGGGTTAGCCCGCCAGGGAGGGGGGGGGGGGAAGGGTTAGGGCGTTATTGGGGCAGGATACGTATACCTATACCCTGTGAGAATTCTTTCCTTTGATCGCCAACATTCTGACCACTGGTAAAGGTTGTTTTATTTTGGGTGGGCAGGTTGTTTGGGGATGAGCTATTGCTTCAAAAGCTCTCTGTCATTGTGATGTGACAATGCCACCATTTTATCACAACTCCATCTCTTTTACAGAGATGTTTTCAGTCCTGAAATATTAATGTTTGAATGTGCAAGTTAAGTCTTCTTGGATATTGTACTAATTGAGTAAAGCTAGTTTAAATTAAAGGCATGGCTAGGTGCAGGACAGCATGGTACATATGCTATAAGTCAGACTGTTGACTGCACTCCTATGTGTATACAAGGGGTCATTCCGATCCCCTTCGCACGCAGCGGTTCTTCGCTGCGGTGCAAACAGGTGGGGACTGCAACTGTGCGGCAGCCGCAATGCGCACGCGTGTCGTTGCCTGGCTACGGTCATCGCCGGGCAGTGACGCCGCCTGTGGGAAAAGTGATCGTAGTGGCAATCGCGTGAAGACGGACAGGCGAGAGGCGTTCCGGGGCGGTTACTCACCGTTTTCCAGGCATAGTGAGGCGAACGCAGGTGGAACCAGGCGTTTAGAGGGCGGATGTCTGACATCAATGTCAGGACCTTCGTCGCTGGATCCGTCGCACAGGGTAAGTAACTAATACCCTGGTCTTGTTTTGCAGGAAACTTTTTTAGCATAGCAGGGCTGCACAAGCAATCGCAGCCCTGCTATGCTAAAATACACTCCCCTATAGGCGGCATCAAGTTGATTGCACGAGCAACAAAAAGTTGCCACGTGCGATCAACTCGGAATAACCACCCCAGTGTGCTTGGATGCAGTAGTTGTGCAATGTGGGCCATGCATCTAGAACCAGATAATACAGCTTGTGCTCTTTTCCATCAGTGAGAATAAGCTAGTTATGTACAGTGGCTATTGTTCAGTGGTAAGGAGTTGTGCTTATTTATTTTGTGTTTTTACATTTTCACCTTTGTAGTATTATGTTTTCATAACATTCCATAAGATCATCTCCCTGACTCTGTTTTAATAATGATAAAAAGAAACTTTAAGAACAAATATTAATGTTGATTTCATAAAGTAAAAAAGTATAGACATAATATAACTCTCATCAGATTTATTTTTTAAAATTCATTTATTCTGTTTTGTCTCGGTTTACACTGACAACGTGTTGTTTTCTCCACCTTCTCATAATTCCTTCCTCTCTCTACACATTGCCATTTCAGCTTTTCCAGTCTAGTAGTTGTCATCTTACCTCTGTCATTGATCGTTTTCTTCAGTATTCACATCTTTTGTAACTTTTACTTTTAATGTTCCCTGCTTTCAATATCCATTTTCCTATTAGAGGTTTGGTTCTCCATCTGATCCCTTGTACACCACACTTTACATTTTACATTTAACACCCTGTTACCTGCTTGCTATTGTTTGTCATTCTAGTATCATTTTGCTTTATTTATATATTTTTTTTACTTTGTTTAGTTTTTCTTTTTTTCTCCAGCATCCATCTTATACCTATATTACTGAAAGGGTGGATCTATAGAATGGCTGCGTAGAACAAAGCTATTTCTTTGTGCTTGATTAAGGGGGGTATTGGTGCGGAGGATCGCAGGTTGTTAACTCCCCTTCCTCTCCTAACAAAAAATAACATTGAATTATTCAGCATCTCCCAAGTGAGAAAGGGATGTGTTGGAATCAGATAATGAATTTAGCACTCTCCCTTATTATCAGTCTCTGGAGGTATCTCTCTCTCCCTCTCTCTCTCTCTCTCTCTCTCTCTCTCTCTCTCTCTCTCTCTCTCTCTCTCTCTCTCTCTCTCTCTCCCCATCATATACATTCAATGTTTGCAGCTTCTGGCTGAATGGCTTAATTTGAGCGTTGTCATTTTACCCATCTAATTAACCTTTGCACTTCAAGCTTCCTAGTCAGTTTCTCTTCTGGTACACTAAATAACCTCAACTTTTTTAACATATGTGTGTCTTGTAATAGCAACTTCCTTTTCCATCATATTACGTATTAGTTTTTCTTTCTTTTTATTAATAAATGCTCTGTACTTTAGTCTTATCTGATTTTCGTCTGCTTTCCGTCACTCCGTACTGTATGTTATATATTCATCTGGTGCTCATTCTTACCTTATCATCAGATAGTCTATAGCCATTGTTCTGTGCTCTCCATTACAATGTTATATACATTACTTTTACTCTCCAACTCTCTGGCTCTATCCTCAGCCTCTCATCATCTTCCTCTTGCTCAGTGCTGCATCCTCCACCTGTTCTCCCTCCCTTCTTCATTCCCATCTCACCTCCTCTTCCCATTCTCTGCAAATCTCTCAGCTACCTTCTATTTCCTTTTCCTTCTCTCCTTCCTCTTGTTCTTCTACCACTCTATTTGGGTTAGTGTATTTTCACGTCTGCCCTGTGACTCCCCCTCTGTCATTTTCACAGGATTTGTCTAATATCCACCTTTCTCTGCCTACCTTTCCCAGTCATCATCTGCTTTACACTGTCTCTCTTTATATTCACCTGTCATTTTCTATGTCTCAGACCATACTATATTTGATTCCTTCTTTTCCCCCTGTATCTCTCTCTCTCTTTCTCTCTCTCTCCCCCCACCTTCTCTCTTTCTCCTCATCTCTCCCACCCTCCCCCTCTTTCCTCCCTCCCTCCTTCCTCTTTCTCTCTGCAGCACACACAGGCAGATCTCTCTCTTTCCACTGCTGTTGATTATTCTTATCTCGTTTTTTTTTATAATCCTTTTTTTGTTTTTTATTTTTGGAAAAAGAAAAAACCTGTAAGGGTTGGATAGGATGTATTTTTTGGCTGAGGGTGAAGAATGTTAGCAGACCATCTCTCAAGACACAGGAGCATCTAAAACGGAACATTTGTGTGGTGAATCTGTTTTTTCACTATGCCACAATCCTCCTTTCCTCCTCCATTTCTCTCTTTCGCTGTCCATGATGTTGAATTTTCTACAGCTTTACCGGATGAGATTTATCCACAGTGAACGTTCTCTGAAATACAGCAAGGCACTCATTTAATCCCTTGCTTTGACATTTTTTGGTGATTTCAGTTGACAGTAAAAGAAGGGCTGAATTTTTCGTAGGGGACCTTTTGGGGGGGAAATCCCCCAAATATAGAGCTTCTTCTTTTTTCAACTAAAATCTTTTTAAGGGTTCTTTTTTTCTGCTTCTGCATCTTTTTGAGTCTGATTTTCTTGGGGATCAATGGATGCTGGAGGAGGCTGAAACCCACAAATGTAATACCCTTCATCTGCTTCCCAGACAGAAGAATTCTACCTTCCCACTTGGGCATCAAAAAGGGAGATAGTCTGAGACGAGCAATGGGGGTCAGCATGACATGCTGATTTGGGAAAGGAGAGGCTTGTGCTTGCCCTTTCCCCTGGCCCCCAGTGGAGCATTGGATAGCCCCCTGGGGGTCATGGCCAGTCTCGGCCACTGGGTTCGGACCCTTTTGCTCCTTGGCCTTCTGACACTAGCCAGGGTCTCGGAAACAGCGAGGGTATCATCAAGCCTCAGTACCACTCACCATGTGCACCATTTCCATAACAAGCATGGAACAGTCCCCATTGCTATTAACAGGACCCCATTCTTAACAAGAGGGGGACATGGTGAGTATAATATGTTGACCAATCAGTAAGAAATCTGTAATATCCAAATAATAGCAAACAGGACAATGATGAAACCTACATCTTGCTTGTTTTGCTGGTCTGTTCTTTATTATACATGACTGAGTATATGGAGTTTAATTTGTGGAAGACATGGATGGGAAATGGGGTGGATTAATTGGGTCATTTTAATATCACTGCTTTTGGGATAAACTTAATCTTAAAATACATAGTTAGAAAGGATTTTCATTTGCAAGATACTGTGATTTGTTCATGTAGCACTGTATTGTAGCATGAGCCATGCAGAACACTGTGCAAATTATAGCTGACATGTCTAATCTGTAGTTTCAATTCTGAAGCTGATATTTAGCATTTGTGTAATGGTCAAATGTATAAATATGGATTTTGTTTACTGTGTTTTGGCATTTTAATAAATAAGCACCTGTTAGTAGAGAGAAGGCATATTAAGAACAACTGTTATGTTTAAAATTGACATATACTGCTTGGGACCAGTTTACAAAATGGATATATGCTGCTTAAAATCAGCTTTTAGAATGGATATACTATTTGCCGCTTAAAATTAGATGTTTATATGGGTATACAGCCTGGGACCAGGTATTTAGTATTACAAAGGTTGCTTGGCAGAATGCTGCTATGGTTTGAGTCTTATAAAAATGAATGCAGCTATAGGAAATTTCCAGTTTATTTTTGTGAATAGAGATTTATAGGGACAGCTGTGGTATATTGTGTTTATTTGTACTGTGGTCAAAGCGTTGTTTTTAATAAATTGGTTTTGGTCTCCATCCATCTCACACTATGGAGTTGAAAATGGGATGATATCTACCACATGATAAGGGGACAGCAAACTCTTGGCACGTACCTGCCTCTGCTTCACTCCAGTAACCAGATGATGATAAGGATAATAGGAAGCATTATTTTTCCAAGAATTTGTTTACATTTTTTTAAATACACAGATATCCAGATTATATACATTTCTGTGAATATATTTGTGATTCAAAGCATCTAGGGCTGAAGTCTATATGGTCTTTACAATAAGACATTTTATCACTCTCTGTAGGGTAGCCATATTGAGTAGAATGGCTATTGATCTTGACAGAGGGGCTGGGAGCATGCTCAACATAGTCTGATTATAAGGCATATTTATTTGATGCTAGAACAGCTTTATGATATTCCTGAAAGAAACGTGACTTACTGGTTTGAATTATTAAGATAACTCAATAAAGGAATTATATAAGTGCATCAATTGCATATGGGAATCATACACAACCAGAGCTAAAAATGAAAACAATCTGTTGTGCAGGATACATTATTTCAATATACATTATTAGTATTTCAGGGGTCTTTAACGGGTTGTCAGGTGTTTACATAACCTGGTATATATATATATATATATATATATATATATATGCATTTAGATACAAGACTGCATATCGGCCCTCATTCCGAGTTGTTCGCTCGCTAGCCGCTTTTCGCAGCAGTGCACACGCTAAGCCGCCGCCCTCTGGGAGTGAATCTTAGCTTAGCAGAATTGTGAACGAAAGATTCGCAATATTGCGAAAAGATTTTTCTTTGCAGTTTCTGAGTAGCTCGAGACTTACTCTTCCAGTGCGATCAGTTCAGTGCTTGTCGTTCCTGGTTTGACGTCACAAACACACCCAGCGTTCGCCCAGACACTCCCCCGTTTCTCCAGCCACTCCCGCGTTTTTCCCAGAAACGGCAGCGTTTTTTCACACACTCCCATAAAACGGCCAGTTTCCGCCCAGAAACACCCACTTCCTGTCAATCACACTACGATCAGCAGAACGAAGAAAAAACCTAGTAATGCCGTGAGTAAAATACCAAACTTCTTAGCAAATTTACTTGGCGCAGCCGCAGTGCGAACATTGCGCATGCGCAGTTAGCGGAAAATTGCACCGATGCAAAGGAAAAGAACGAGCGAACAACTCGGAATGAGGGCCATCATCCTACTGTAGTTGTTTGCTTAGATTTCTGTTTAAGGTGGCCAAATGTGCTTATTTGTTGGTGGGGGTTGGGGGTTACATAATAGCATGCACTGTTGTATTTACACTTGTGAAGTTTTGCTATTTGTGTTTTGTCTCAAGATGACTGTTCTTAGACTAAGTTACATTTACACATAGTTCTGCTTTGATATTTACATTTGTATAAGTTACGTAACTAAGAATTACCTGAGATGTATGCAATTGAATTAGCTGGGATGTGTGGTCACCCTTTTCCGAGAACTATGGTAGGCCAACATTGCATCTCTAATAAGTGATATTAATGATGGATGCGATGTTCTGGCATTTCGATTGTTTCTCTGGTACTTTGCAGCCATCCCTTCCAATTAAAGCATCCTCTTAATGTTTTGCATTATATGGTAAAACAGCTCCAATTACAAGTGTGTATGTTTTGCATAGACTCTTTGTATTATATGACATACAGTATAGTATGTATTTTACCATATGTTTGCTAAACTATGGCAACTTAAATTTGCACCGTGTGGGATTGGTTATGAGCTCCAAAGGCCTCAAAGTCCTAATTTTTATTTGGGATGTTTTCTACACAGTTTTATCGCAAAAAGAAATCCACATGAGAAATGGACGTCTCCCATTATACTCAATTGGCCATCAGAATACTTTTTTCTTTCTTTTTCAAAGATTTCTGCATAGTTATTGTATAAGAAATCTTTCTATAGATTGAACAGTATCTATAAGTTGATTGAACAGTCCTTTGTGGATAAACCTGTTAAATGACTTATGGTTATATAGTTCCATAGCATAGACTCTAATCTTGATTAGAGATGAGCGGGTTCGGTTTCTCTGAATCCGAACCCGCCAGAACTTCATGTTTTTTTTCACGGGTCCGAGCGACTCGGATCTTCCCGCCTTGCTCGGTTAACCCGAGCGCGCCCGAACGTCATCATGACGCTGTCGGATTCTCGCGAGGCTCGGATTCTATTGCGAGACTCGGATTCTATATAAGGAGCCGCGCGTCGCCGCCATTTTCACACGTGCATTGAGATTGATAGGGAGAGGACGTGGCTGGCGTCCTCTCCATTTAGATTATAAGAGACTGAGAGAGATTTACTGGAGCTGACTAGGAGGAGTACTGTTACTGTAGAAGTGTAGAGACTGAGTGGAGAGAGTTTACTAGTGAGGACAGTGCAGTTTACTTTATAATCCGTTCTCTGCCTGAAAAAAGCGATACACAGCACACAGTGACTCAGTCACATACCATATCTGTGTGCACTGCTCAGGCTCAGGCCAGTGTGCTGCATCATCTATTATCTATATATAATATTATATATATATCTGTCTGACTGCTCAGCTCACACAGCTTATAATTGTGGGGGAGACTGGGGAGCACTACTGCAGTGCCAGTTATAGGTTATAGCAGGAGCCAGGAGTACATAATATATTATATAGTGAGTGACCACCAGACACACAGTGCAGTTTATTTAATATATCCGTTCTCTGCCTGAAAAAAGCGATACACACAGTGACTCAGTCAGTCACATACCATATCTGTGTGCACTGCTCAGGCTCAGGCCAGTGTGCTGCATCATCTATTATCTATATATAATATTATATATATCTGTCTGACTGCTCAGCTCACACAGCTTATAATTGTGGGGGAGACTGGGGAGCACTACTGCAGTGCCAGTTATAGGTTATAGCAGGAGCCAGGAGTACATAATATATTATATAGTGAGTGACCACCAGACACACAGTGCAGTTTATTTAATATATCCGTTCTCTGCCTGAAAAAAGCGATACACACAGTGACTCAGTCAGTCACATACCATATCTGTGTGCACTGCTCAGGCTCAGGCCAGTGTGCTGCATCATCTATTATCTATATATAATATTATATATATCTGTCTGACTGCTCAGCTCACACAGCTTATAATTGTGGGGGAGACTGGGGAGCACTACTGCAGTGCCAGTTATAGGTTATAGCAGGAGCCAGGAGTACATAATATATTATATAGTGAGTGACCACCAGACACACAGTGCAGTTTATTTAATATATCCGTTCTCTGCCTGAAAAAAGCGATACACACAGTGACTCAGTCAGTCACATACCATATCTGTGTGCACTGCTCAGGCTCAGGCCAGTGTGCTGCATCATCTATTATCTATATATAATATTATATATATCTGTCTGACTGCTCAGCTCACACAGCTTATAATTGTGGGGGAGACTGGGGAGCACTACTGCAGTGCCAGTTATAGGTTATAGCAGGAGCCAGGAGTACATATTATATTAAAATTAAACAGTGCACACTTTTGCTGCAGGAGTGCCACTGCCAGTGTGACTGACCAGTGACCTGACCACACTGACCACCAGTATAGTTAGTAGTATACTTATATTGTGATTGCCTGTAAAAGTTAAACACTCGTCGTGTGACTTCACTTGTGTGTTTTTTTTTTTTTTTATTCTATAAAAATAAAACTCATTCTGCTGACAGACAGTGTCCAGCAGGTCCGTCATTATATAATATATAATATATACCTGTCCGGCTGCAGTAGTGATATATATATATTTTTTATATCATTTATCATCCAGTCGCAGCAGACACAGTACGGTAGTTCACGGCTGTGGCTACCTCTGTGTCTCTGCACTCGGCAGGCAGTCCGTCCATAATTGTAATACCACCTAACCGTGGATTTTTTTCATTCTTCTTTATACATACATAGTTACATAGACATCTTCTCTTTATCAACCAGTCTATATTAGCTGCAGACACAGTACAGTACGGTAGTTCACGGCTGTGGCTACCTCTGTGTCTGCACTCGGCAGGCAGTCCGTCCATAATTGTATACCACCTAACCGTGGTTTTTTTTCATTCTTCTTTATACATACATAGTTACATAGACATCTTCTCTTTATCAACCAGTCTATATTAGCTGCAGACACAGTACAGTACGGTAGTTCACGGCTGTGGCTACCTCTGTGTCTGCACTCGGCAGGCAGTCCGTCCATAATTGTATACCACCTAACCGTGGATTTTTTTCATTCTTCTTTATACATACATAGTTACATAGACATCTTCTCTTTATCAACCAGTCTATATTAGCTGCAGACACAGTACAGTACGGTAGTTCACGGTCACCGTCGTCAGAAAAAGACTCACCAGTGTCCTAAAAAATGCAGTTGTACCCAATGTCCACTTAACCACGGACATGTGGACAAGTGGAGCAGGGCAGGGTCAGGACTATATGACTGTGACAGCCCACTGGGTAGATGTATGGACTCCCGCCACAAGAACAGCAGCGGCGGCACCAGTAGCAGCATCTCGCAAACGCCAACTCTTTCCTAGGCAGGCTACGCTTTGTATCACCGCTTTCCAGAATACGCACACAGCTGAAAACCTCTTACGGCAACTGAGGAAGATCATCGCGGAATGGCTTACCCCAATTGGACTCTCCTGTGGATTTGTGGCATCGGACAACGCCAGCAATATTGTGTGTGCATTAAATATGGGCAAATTCCAGCACGTCCCATGTTTTGCACATACCTTGAATTTGGTGGCCCGGTGTTTGTGTCGGCCACTAGGGTCGCTAATCTTACTCACACAGTCAGCTACCTCATTGCGCCTCTTTTTTTCTTTGCGTCATGTGCTGTTTGGGGAGGGTTTTTTGGAAGGGACATCCTGCGTGACACTGCAGTGCCACTCCTAGATGGGCCCGGTGTTTGTGTCGGCCACTAGGGTCGCTAATCTTACTCACACAGCTACCTCATTGCGCCTCTTTTTTTCTTTGCGTCATGTGCTGTTTGGGGAGGGTTTTTTGGAAGGGCCATCCTGCGTGACACTGCAGTGCCACTCCTAGATGGGCCCGGTGTTTGTGTCGGCCACTAGGGTCGCTAATCTTACTCACACAGCTACCTCATTGCGCCTCTTTTTTTCTTTGCGTCATGTGCTGTTTGGGGAGGGTTTTTTGGAAGGGACATCCTGCGTGACACTGCAGTGCCACTCCTAGATGGGCCCGGTGTTTGTGTCGGCCACTAGGGTCGCTTATCTTACTCACACAGCGACCTCGGTGCAAATTTTAGGACTAAAAATAATATTGTGAGTTGTGAGGTACTCAGAATAGACTGAAAATGAGTGTAAATTATGGTTTTTGAGGTTAATAATACTTTGGGATCAAAATGACCCCCAAATTCTATGATTTAAGCTGTTTTTTAGTGTTTTTTGAAAAAAACACCCGAATCCAAAACACACCCGAATCCGACAAAAAAAATTCGGTGAGGTTTTGCCAAAACGCGTTCGAACCCAAAACACGGCCGCGGAACCGAACCCAAAACCAAAACACAAAACCCGAAAAATTTCAGGCGCTCATCTCTAATCTTGATATGTAATATATAGCAGCAGAGTCTAAATCAATGAAAAAATCTGAATGGAAAGCTGTGTCTACAGTATGTTCTTAGGTTAGTTTGCTTCTGCATATTATTTGTAAACAATGGTGTGTGTGTGTGTGTGTGTGTGTGTGTGTGTGTGTGTGTGTGTGTATGTGTGTGTGTGTGTGTGTGTACACATATGAACATGCATATGTGCTATGGACAAATATATGTGTGTATGAACATATTTAGTTTACAGAATATCTTGGTAAGAGCTGCCATGGTGAGACATGGTAGAATATTTCAGCACACTTCATAGTAGCACCAGCTTGATGTGAAGGAAACAAGATGTGTTTTATATTTTATACGTATACTATCATCTATTTTCTTTATGTTTTTATATATTACTTTAAGCTTCTCCACATTGGAATATTTCGCTATTTTTGGCTTGCTAATAGTTATGTAGTGTTTATCAAATATGTATATAAACTTGGTATATTAAAAAAGGACCTCTAAGGGGATACAGTCATTAGGTTGACAACACTTAGGTCGACAGTCATTAGGTCAACCACTATTGGTTGACATGCATTAGGTCGACATGGTCACTAGGTCAACATGTAAAAAGGTTGACAGGCTTTTTTCTAATTATTTTTTGTACTTTTTAATACTTTACAATCCACGTGGACTACGATTGGGAATAGTAACCAGTGCCGAGCGCAGCGGTAGCAGAGCATGCGAGAGGACACGGTGCACTAACAGGGGTTCCCCGTCACTTTACGAAGAAAACAACACCAAAAAAAGTTTTTTTAAAACCCCCTCATGTCGACCTAGTGACCATGTTGACCTAATGCATGTCGACAAATAGTTGTCGACCTAATGACTGTCGACCTAAGTGTGGTTGACCTAATGACCCATACCCCCTCTAAGGCATGCTAAAAATTCTAATATGAAAACAGTTATACATTTTGTTTCCTTGTGGTGGAGCAAAGGATAGTGAATTGCACCTAGATTAATAGAAACAAATCAGAATTTTAGATAGATATTTAGGTAGATAGCTCTACCACCACCACTTGAGTGTTGACAGATCATTTGTATGGATATGGTTGTAATGTGCAAATCTGAATGTACTGCCTCCATTTGTTTTCTATTAAACTAATATTGTCAGTTTATTTATTCTGGATTAAACATATATTTCCAGTTCATTTCTAGAGATTATTTTTCTTAAATTAAGACCAATTGTTTTATGTTACAATTGATTATATAACTGTCAGTGGGACTATCCAGGGGCATTATTCTTCTGCATAGATGCACGTTAATTTGTTATAATATACCTACATGATATATCAACTGCATTGTGCCTCCTACACTATTTTTGCTAGATTTATTATACTATAGGTGAGTTTTTCATATATAGTGAAATGATATATTTGTCTCCATGTCCTAATGAGGGTGGCATACCCTATAATTAATATTACATGCACAAAGTCACCCAACTAATAACAAAATAAAATACAGTAGTTTATAAATGTAGACAAATTTTAGGCAAACTCATTCCCGGGACACACTTAACATGAACGTCCTTAAGAGAATTTTCTTACCATTAGCATTCTAGTGTATCAGGGAAACAGTGTTTCCATTATAAAGCTTCACTAAGCCTTGGAGAGTGATATAGTAGAGAGAGGTAAAGTACCAATCATTCAAGCACCTTACAGCCATCTTATAGGGATCACTCAACTGTTCTGGTGGTAATTATTTGATAAAATGTAGAGATAATAAAGATTTTTATACTTCTGATAAGCGAGGATATATAATTTGACATTATCGCTGCATATTGATAAATAGGGCCCCACATAATTACTACTTATTTGGGAGGTTGTCCTTATTCATATGACAATATGACAGTTTTGTATTGTGGATTTTCTCTAGCAATGCCTTGAGGTCCATTTTAAATCCCAATGATTCCCTTTTTTGAGGGGGGGCTTTGGGCAAGTCATATACCTTGTGTCTATAAGGATAAAACTGAAATTGGGAGTTCAGAGGAAATGCTACTTCTTAATTTATAAAGAGATTCATACAAACTAGACCCTTCATACCAGATGCAGTATTGTTGTAACTACAATTGATAACTTTGCCCATTCTTTTTCTTGGCCATTATTCTCACCACAGAACACCAACTGATATAATTATTTGTTTGCATTATAGGTTACACAGTTAATGGTTGTAGAATTGCTACAATTTCTTAATTCAATAAGGTCTTTATGGTTATGTTTAAAACTATGCTACGTTTGCTCACCTAAAAAAATCTGAGAACGAAATGTTACAGTGTGTTAAATAAAATCTCAGATTACTTGAAAATAAATTGGAAATGGAGTTAGCAAAAGCTGCTGTCATTGGGGGTCATTCCGAGTTGTTCGCTCGCAAGCTGCTTTTAGCAGCTTTGCACACGCTAAGCCGCCGCCTACTGGGAGTGAATCTTAGCTTATCAAAATTGCGAACGAAAGATTAGCAAAATAGCGAATAGACACCTCTTAGCAGTTTCTGAGTAGCTCCACACTTACTCGGCATCTGCGATCAGTGCAGTGCTTGTCGTTCCTGGTTTGACGTCACAAACACACCCAGCGTTCGCCCAGACACTCCTCCGTTTCTCCAGCCACTCCCTGCGTTTTTCCCAGAAACGGTAGCGTTTTTTCGCACATACCCATAAAACGGCCTGTTTCCGCCCAGAAACACCCACTTCCTGTCAATCACATTACGATCACCAGAACGAAGAAAAAACCTTGTAATGCCGTGAGTAAAATACCTAACTGCATAGCAAATTTACTTGGCGCAGTCGCACTGCGGACATTGCGCATGCGCATTAGCGACTAATCGCTCCGTTGCGAGAAAAAAATACAGAGCGAACAACTCGGAATGACCCCCATTGTTTGTTACAGAAAAATTGACAAATACTGATGTGCTGCATCTTATGAAGAGTGTACTGTTAGTTTCCTGCAATGTGGGAATCTATTTATCAAAGCTATACAGCCCTAAACCTGTGAAAACCAGAGATGTGCACGGATCCCAGGTTTTGGTGTCGGTTCTAATTCATAATCGTGTTTTGAGTTTGGCAAAACCACCCTCAAATATTTTGGTTCGGATTCAGTTTTTAGTTCGTTTTTTGATCCCTTTAAACTTGATAAAAATTGATAAACATTGATTAAAAAAAATTTGATAAAACAGCTAAAATCATGTAATTTGGACCTGTTTACGTGCCATCCAAAATCTGAGTTTGTTTTTTAAATCCGAGTTCCGAACTGACAATAGACCCAAGCCAGGACTCGTTTCAACTCAGAAACCCAAAGTGATTCCAAATTGGGATTCAATTCGACTGGGAAACCATACGTTTGGGTGGGTTCATATTTCAGGAAAACCGAACCGCATGTCTCTAGTGAAAACGGAATGTTTTTGCAGGATTGAGGGCTTTTGCCTAGTAAAGGCTATCCCAAGTAATTGCCTTTACTGGGGGCATTATAATGCATGAAAGGCCTATTCATCCTAGACATCCCCAAGTATGTATCAAGTACATGCCTTGGGATTGCTTACTCCATCTCAGGTTGGCAGTAATCAATTATGTCAACAAAAACAAAAATGTTTTATTAATTCATAATTCTTTTTTTATTGAATCTGGAGGCGTTAGCCTGATGAGCCAGATCACGCATGCACTTCTTTACAATGAACTCGCCTGGCAAGTGGTTACACTATGCTTACTGATGCCAGCAGTGTCGCTAAGGCACTGAGCACCGCTTGACTGCACCAGTGACTTTGTTTTATAGGACTACTTGCAGGTAACAGAAACATGTCCGTACACAGCAAGTGTGGAACAACAAATTACTTTTGGCAAGTCTACTTAAAAAATAATTCAGAGATCCACACTTATGTATTTGCAGCTGCAAATTTGTGTGCAGCTGATGTGCACAAATGTGCTAATACTGTGACGCCCACAGGTGGTATCGCAAATCCAAGTAACTGCATACAAATATGCAGTGGCGGGGTTCCATAATCACAAGTAACTCTATGGTTGCGCACAGTGGGCGCGGGAAACATGTTGTGGGACCACAACTGTAGGCTGAGACACGCTCTAAAAAAGGTTGCAACTCATCTGAATTTTTGTTGCCACCACTCCCTGTTACCTTTCCTAAACTATCCCTGACTGTCAATCACTTTGCAAATAAATCTTCACTGTAAGCAGCATCACTAAGGTACCCTTTTGTATGCACAAATGCCCTGTTTGTGAAAAAGACAGACATGCTGTGAAAAGGTATTCCGGGGAAATGACTGGGTGATGGCAGTGGTCATGTTTTGGAGTGTAGCGGTTTTGTTAGTGCAAGCGGCTGCTAATGCAGAAGCATAGGAGGCCATAGTCAGACTGAGAAACCGCACCTGCTATTGGGCTGGTGCAATGGTACAACCTGTGGTGACCTATAAGTACACACCAATTGGTATAACAGCATGCACTGATGTTAAAAGTGGTAGTCTCAGTCCCAGCATGAATGTACATCATACCTCCCAACTGTCCCGATTTTCGTGGAACAGTCCCATTTTTTGGGCACTGATCCGCTGTCCGCAGTGTCCCGCGGTGGGGGTGGCAGCTGGAAGGACCCTGTCACTCGTTGCTCTGCTATAGAGCAGTGGTGAATAAACGCATGTGCACAGCATCTATTAACGGAAGACAGAGGGACTGGGGACATGCCAGCAGTTCACAGAGCGCTGTACATGCCCCCTCAGTGTCCAAAGCGGGAGGCATGGCTTCCGAACGTGGCATTCCTGCGAAGCCATGCCCCCTTCTGCCCAGGCCATGCCCAATTTTTAGACTGGCACAGCTTTGCCAGGTAAGTTAGTCCCCGCTCCCAGATCTTTAATGTTGTGAGGTATGTGTACATGAGGGAAGATGTTTGTAGCGGCTTCTGCATAAAGTTGCAGATGGGTGACTGCCAATATATGCTGCTGCATACACTGCTGTGGGCGCTTCTGCCTGCATCTCAGAATCAGGACTAATGTAGTAGTTGTGAGTTTCATATCAGAAGCCAATGCTATGCCATACAATGAGTAATATCAGACATGTTACCACAAGTCAGACATGATCATTGCTGCACTACAATGGCTACAAAGTCTCATAAAGTTTCTGCCTAAAATGACAGCTCATGTAGCAGTATATAATTATACCATGCAACCTGTTTGAATAATAATATTTTTTTGGCTATTGTTCCTGCTTTATAAAAGTTACCTGTCTTAGCAGGATCCGTTCATGATCCCAGCAGTCAAAATACTGATGCCAGAATCCCAATACTGCTGAGAAACCGGCAACGGCATTTCGACATAGATGAAAATCCCTGTGTGGGGAACTTGATCGCCGAGATCCTGAACAAGGGTTTGACGGGGCTGCGGAGAGATCAGGGGGGAGGTTAGGTTTAGGCTGTTGAGGAAGGGTTAGGTAGTGGGGGGGAGGGTTAGGGTAAAGCCCTGGGGAGGGGGACTTGGGGTTAGGCTGAAGGGAAGGGAGGGGTAGGTTTAGGCTACAGGAAGGGATGGTTAGGTGCCACCGGGAAGGCTTAGGGTTAGGCTGCTTTAGGGGGGAGTTAGGGTCAGGCTGTGGAAAAGGAGGGTTAGGGGGCTTGGGGATTATGGATAGAATACTTAACTACTAGGTGTTGGGGTCCTGAGTGTCGGGATGCAACTGTCTGTATTATAACTGCCGGCATCCCAATTGACGGGATCCCGATACCATCCCATTTTAGCTATGATACATGCATTTCTTACCTGCACTGTGATGATTTACCCAAAATCTGCAGCAGTTAAGGTAGACTTTCCTTCCTCCTTAAATCAGGTTGTTTTTGATAGATAACATTCTTGAAGAGGGCCTGCTTCAGCTGTAGTACAGAGAGCGACAGCCAGTATGGATGGCGAATATAAACTAGAATCCTGTGTGGCTAGCATGGGGCTTTTGCAACATAGGAGTAAAAAATTTGACTGGTCACTGGCCTGGTAGCGTCTAGATTCCCTTCATGGAGAGGACCTTTCCCATAATGCACTGGGCCTGCTCCTCTCTTGATACGCCTCTGGCAAAAGGAGTGTAGGGTCTTTTAACTAAGCCTTGAGGAGACATAAAGAGGACGGAGATAAAGTACCAACCAGTCATCTACAAACTGTCATTTTTCAAACCCAGTCTGTAACATGGCAGTTAAGAGCTGATTGGCTGGTACATTTTCTATGTCCACTTTATCTCTCTCAAAGGCTTAGTAAATAGACCCCTGTATTGTATATACTGTATTGTATATATAGATGAATCAGCTTAGTAAAAATGTATTTAGCAGATCAAAGTGTTTGCCATTGCTTTAGAAAGATTGAAACCTTATGGTTTATGTAGAGGGGCAAAGACTGCAATCTATTTTTTCATCATGGCTCAGGCATTATAAGTGATATAAATGAGGTTAGGTAATAATATATGTTTTCAGTTTTAGAATAAAAGCCTTTTCATTCTAAGATATAATTTTTTGGGGGTCCACATTGCAAGAATACTGTTGCAGGATAAGACAGCATAGCCTTACAAATTGGTTTACCCTGCTGAGAATCTGACATGTTTTCCTGGGTATGCTGCTTTTAGTTTGAACATCGCCCATGGGAAGGTTAGCAGACCTCTTTTCAAATGCATGATGCTTATGAAAAATTAATTCTGCAGGGCTGAACTGCAAACAATGCGTCCCAGCAGTATGCATTTTTCTATGAGTCCAGTATTAGAAGGCCATCTGGTTGTTTTAGTTACAACAGGAAATAAAGTGGAAACCAAGGGATCATTTGCCTAAGTAAGCAGAATTTTAAAAGAAATCCAAAGACCAGTCAGGACTTTTAAAATTTACCTTATGGTTTCAAATTCTGAATCTCTGTTACCATCTCAAACAAGGTTAAAATTTGTTATTATACATTTATGAAACGCCAGCATCTCCTGCAACACATGCATGACATTATACAATTACATTGTAGTTTTCAATCTAAAATGAAAAGGGGGACTCAGATATAATGTGTGTGAAGTGGCATGTATTAGAGATCCTCTGTGCATATTTCTACTCACTTGTACGTAGGGTGACCATATTGTTCCTTTTACCAGGGACGCTCAAGGATTACACAGGTTCAGTGGCTTATTAAAACCAGCTGAAATGTAGGCTTGAAGCCAGCCAGGAGAGGGACATGTTGGGAGGTACTGTATGTCACCCTACTTGTAGAACTTTTTTTAGATGCATCCTTGCAGACTCTGGGCCTAATTCAGACCTGATCACAGCAGCAAATTTGTTAGCTAATGGGCAAAACCATGTGCACTGGGGGGGGGGGGGGGAGGAGGGGGTCAGAAATAACATGTGCAGAGAGAGTTAGATTTGGATGGGGTGTGTTAAAACTGAAATGTAAGTTGCAGTGCAAATATAAAGCAGTATTTACCCTGCACAGAAACAATATAACCTACCCAAATTTAACTCTCTCTGCAAATGTAATATCTGCCTCACCTGCAGTGCACATGGTTTTGCCCATTAGCTAACAAATTTGCTGCTGAGATCATGTCTGAATTAGGCCCACTGCTTGGATACCAGATTTATGTCCAACATAGGAAGCCACATGACAGCAAAATTGCAAATGTTCCTTCAGAGTCCCAGCTGCTATCACTTACATATCTCCCAACATGACCCTTTCCAGGAGGGACATAGTACTCTGCTTCTGGACTTCCCTCTTAATTTATGAATGATTGCCGGCACCTGTTATGAACAGGTTAATGGATAAGAAAGGTGTTTCAGCACAGATGATGGCAAGCATAAATCAAGAGTAAAGTCCTGGAGCAGAGCATTCTGTCCCTCCTGGAGAGGGTCATGTTGGGAGGTATGCACTTATGGACTGCTGCTTTGCAGTCATATTTATGAAATAACACATTTTTGTCCCAATTATACATGCTGATCAGGTCAGTTATCAAGAAACTCTTGCCAGGCAACAAATTTGAAGCTATTCAGGCAAATAGTTTGCAGTATTATGATAACTTCCGCTATCACTATACTGCCGGGTTCTGATCTTACCGTGCCATTGCACATATACAGTCATTATGCTTAGTATTGCAATAAACCAGTGAAGAAGAAGTGTGTAGGCTCAGAAGATACCTCTCCGATTGGGCTTTCATAAATCGGAAATTGGTTAACACTATCGGAAGATGGCATTAGCTCATTGGTGTACCCTGCACCCATGTTTAATTACTTACCTCTCTTACCTTGGTGCAGCTGGTAATCAAATTACTTGGAAAATGGCACGGTGGCCATTTTCCAGGTGATTTGCGCATTCGCAGTAGAGATTTGTCTCGGGGAACATGGCAGGTGCCAGATCCTAAAACGCTGCAGATATGAAGGGGCCCACATGGAAAGTGCACACGGTCCCCCTCCTCTCTTGAAATGCCCATGCATTTGCTAATTGAGGCAAGTCCTGAAATGGAAAATATATTGTGGCCCCTATATAGAACAATGGGGACATATGCTGCAAGTGTTGTTTTACTGATAAAGAACATTGCTGTTATCTCTCGTGTTACATTGTTCTTAAATAATGGTGATAAATATTTTTGCCTTAAACATGCGCAGACAACACATGTTTCAAGAATATGAATTATATGATAAATGAGTCCCTGAGCCACCTTTGCTGTTAAGTGGGACTTGCCCAGCTGCAGATATATCCCATAACTGGGTGAAGGGTTCCAGGGAGAAAGAAAATACTAATCACAAAGTGATGGTATGCTGTGTATTTGCGTCCTTTCCTGGTATTGCATATGCACAATGACATCATAGAGAGTCAGTCTCTAGAGTCCAGGGATGGGAGTTACTCCTAAAGAATCTCTATCAATCTCATCATAGTTCCATAATAAATAATGCCAGATCTTCAACTACTGAATGTCTGCCTACTTCTCCTTCTAGCGGGGGAATTTGGTTCATTTTAGGTAGGGATGGCCATCACAACATGCCTAGCCATGTCATGTAGCCATCCCAAGGAAACCATTCGGTGGTTTATCAGTGATGATTATAAGTATTTAGTGCTCATGCATAGCGTAATCTGTAAATACATGCATGTGAAAAAGAGCTCTGCTGTGGTTTTTTGGGGTTTTGCATTTTTTAACACATTAAGAAAAAAACATATATATGTGATTTGAGCTTTTTTTGTTAGAGTATTATTAACCTCAATATCATCAATTTCCAGTCATTTCCAGTCAAGTTTGACCACCTCACAGCTCACAATATTGTTTTTCACCAATATTGGTCAAGGCTGCAGCGAGCTGGCTAGTTATTAAGTGGCAGAGCAGTGGAACATTGCCACAGTGCACAGAACAGTTCAAACAATAGATCTATGTATATATTTTTCTTCTTTGAACTTGCAGCCAGTTCAAACTGCTTGGAGTCACAGGGCTTTGAAGAATGGGCACTATGGTAAAGCGCACAAAACAGTACAAACAATAGGTCTATATATAAAGTGCGGCACTCCTGGCTTAATAAATATTCATTACACGGATTGCTGATAACGTTTCAGTTGTAATAACTGTTTTCAGATCACCAAATACATTAAAAACACCAAATACATAAAAAAACATATACCTTTATAGTGTGAACTACACCACATGTGCAAAATGACTCCCCAGCTTTGGACTGCACACCCACCTGGTGATGTCATCCTGCTGCCTCAGCGGCGGCGTGTCCAGTGTACCATCACCATAACAACAATAGGAATCTAGTGAATGAGGCAAAGCAGCTTCTAATACAGAGGAAATCATGAGGCGCCACTGGATGGGTGTGCAGTCCCGCACCGGTGAGTTATTTCGCACATGGGGTGCAATTCACATTATAAAGGTATGTGATTTTTAATGTCTTTGGTGATTTATGGACAGTTAATGCAACTGAAACGTTATCAGCAATCTGTGCAATGAGTATTCATTAAGCAAGGAGTGCCGCACCTCTGGGCTGATATATATATATATATATATATATGTACAATAAAGGTGTATAATGAGCGCTTAAAACCTAAACCGTTTACAATAAATACATAAAAATTCGTGCATAACCATTCACGTTAATTCCAAACAGCACTCCCACGTGTAGGGGCTGCAGTATAGACTCTCTTATTGACTCGTATTTCGCTGAGTCACAATTACAAATGTTCAAATAGGAATAAAGTCTCTGCGCCTTCAGTGCTTGGGTATGGAAACTTCCATCTGTGTATAACCAAAATGATATTTATATGCGTACCGGAAGTATGATCAAATTGTGCCTGTAGTGGTATCTTTAATTGGTCATCTCCCCTTGTCTTCTTACTCCATGTGTAAACGCCCTCAGCGGGGTGTTGAACCACAATTTACATAGGCAGAGAGGGAAGATGTGTCAGCAAGAATGCTCTTACTGTTATAAAGTGACTCGTGCCATAATTGTGCCAAAAAAATGTTTTTTATATATAAAGTGCTCTGTGCCTATAGTGTTTCTATAAACCACTATATTTCTTGTGATTTCTAATATAGATAATCAGAATCACACCCCAGTGGCTAAAAAAATAATAAAATAATAAAAGGAAGGTAATGACTCACTCCTTTTAAGAATGCTGCTCCTATGAGGCGATCATTGACCTAGTCTGGTACCTCTATAGAGAAAGTTTTTTTCTCATGGAAAAAAACAAAGAAGGAAAAAAGAGGGAACTAATAGTGTGATATAGTTTTTCAAAGTTTTAATCACACACATACATAAGCAATGGAATCGTACAATTTAAAAATCAATAATAGGCTTATCTGTTATACAAGTAGTTGGAGAGGTAGTGGAAGCTGGCCCAACGCGTTTCGTCCCTTTAACAGCTTTCTTGGGACTTCCTCATATATATCAAATGGGTGGCACTAATGGAGGACTCATACAACCGAAATAATGACAGAGACTGTTCTCCAGGCCACAGCCCGGAGCATAGTCTCTGTCATTATTTCGGTGGTATGATTCCTCCAGGAGTGCCACCCATTTCTACAAGTTATTACGGCATGCAGCCAGGGAAGGCACCGGGGCACTTTCTGCTGCAATGACTCTGCTATGTTGTTATGCTGGTGGCTTGTATTGCTGACATGATTGACAAAGGTCCGGATGGACCGAAACGTCGCTGTGATATAATTTTTTTTTCTGTTTTTGAACTTGCAGCTTTGTTCCAACTGCATGGAGTCACAAGGGTTATAGATGCACATGAACAAAGTGCACTTTGGTAAAGCACACCAAAGAGTACTAACAATAGATATGCAGTATATTTTTTTATTTTTCTGATTTTTTTTTAACTTGCAGCTCTGTTCAAACTGCATGGAGCACTAGGGTAAAGTACACCAAACATTACAAACAATAGATCTAGCTATATATATATATATTTTTTTTTCCCTGTTTTTTTTTCTGTTTTTGAACTTGGAGCTTGGTTAAAAGTACATGGGGTCACAGGGCTTATAGATATACATGAACAAAGTGAACTAGGGTAAAGTGCACCAAAGAGTACAAACAATATATATCCAGTATATTTTTTTATTTTTCTGTTGTTTTTTGTTAACTTGCAGCTCAGTTCAAACTGTGGGGATCACAGAGCTTATCAATGCATGTGAACAAAGCGCACTAGGGTAAAGCGCACCAAACAGTACAAACAATACTTTTTTTTTCATGCCTTTTAAGTTGCAGCTCGGTTCAAAGTGTGTGGCTCACAGGGTTTATAGATGCACATGAACAAAGTGCACTAAGGCAAAGCACACCAAACAGTACAATTTACAGCTGAGTACAGCACAGCATACAGCAGCGTGACCCTATACACAGTTACTTTATAGAGCACAGTCACTTGTGAGTCCGAAGTCTCAGCAATGTCAATACAGCAGAGTATAACACAGTATTCAGCAGCGTGCCTTTATACAGTTAGTTTTAAGCACAACCACTTGGGAACACAGCATAGCCAGCCAAGACAGTAGAATATAGTGCAGCATTCAGCAGCGTGCCACCTACACACAATTTTAAGTACAGCCATTTGAGGACACAGCACAGCCAGCCTACACAGCAGAGTATAGCATACCATTGCAGTGTGCCCCTATACACAGTCACTGTAGCAGCAAATACAGCAGAGTACAGCACAGCAAACAGCAGCATGCATTGAGTGAAATGGCACCGAGTCCCAACCGCGGTGCATTATATAGAATACAAGTTCCGTGAGAATCTTACGCCGGGAGGATGTCACTCGGCCTCGTAGTGGGATCCGAGTCTGGTGGGAACACCCAAGGAATCTGGACCACTCATCTTTACTGTGCATTAGGGCCAGGAGAGCTTGGTGCGAAGAAAATGCTACTTTTGAAGAAAAGGCTACTCTCTACTTAAAATAATAGATTTTCCTTCTGCTTTATATTCATGGTTAACAATTACCACTTTAATTAATGAAATGATTGTATTATAACTTGTATGCTGGTTGGTGTATGTACTACCTTGCCATATAAACTAGAGATGAGCGCCTGAAATTTTTCGGGTTTTGTGTTTTGGTTTTGGGTTCGGTTCCGCGGCCGTGTTTTGGGTTCGAACGCGTTTTGGCAAAACCTCACCGAATTTTTTTTGTCGGATTCGGGTGTGTTTTGGATTCGGGTGTTTTTTTCAAAAAACACTAAAAAACAGCTTAAATCATAGAATTTGGGGGTCATTTTGATCCCAAAGTATTATTAACCTCAAAAACCATAATTTACACTCATTTTCAGTCTATTCTGAATACCTCACACCTCACAATATTATTTTTAGTCCTAAAATTTGCACCGAGGTCGCTGTGTGAGTAAGATAAGCGACCCTAGTGGCCGACACAAACACCGGGCCCATCTAGGAGTGGCACTGCAGTGTCACGCAGGATGTCCCTTCCAAAAAACCCTCCCCAAACAGCACATGACGCAAAGAAAAAAAGAGGCGCAATGAGGTAGCTGTGTGAGTAAGATTAGCGACCCTAGTGGCCGACACAAACACCGGGCCCATCTAGGAGTGGCACTGCAGTGTCACGCAGGATGGCCCTTCCAAAAAACCCTCCCCAAACAGCACATGACGCAAAGAAAAAAAGAGGCGCAATGAGGTAGCTGTGTGAGTAAGATTAGCGACCCTAGTGGTCGACACAAACACCGGGCCCATCTAGGAGTGGCACTGCAGTGTCACGCAGGATGTCCCTTCCAAAAAACCCTCCCCAAACAGCACATGACGCAAAGAAAAAAAGAGGCGCAATGAGGTAGCTGTGTGAGTAAGATTAGCGACCCTAGTGGCCGACACAAACACCGGGCCCATCTAGGAGTGGCACTGCAGTGTCACGCAGGATGTCCCTTCCAAAAAACCCTCCCCAAACAGCACATGACGCAAAGAAAAAAAGAGGCGCAATGAGGTAGCTGACTGTGTGAGTAAGATTAGCGACCCTAGTGGCCGACACAAACACCGGGCCCATTTAGGAGTGGCACTGCAGTGTCACGCAGGATGTCCGTTCCAAAAAACCCTCCCCAATCAGCACATGATGCAAAGAAAAAGAAAAGAAAAAAGAGGTGCAAGATGGAATTGTCCTTGGGCCCTCCCACCCACCCTTATGTTGTATAAACAAAACAGGACATGCACACTTTAACCAACCCATCATTTCAGTGACAGGGTCTGCCACACGACTGTGACTGATATGACGGGTTGGTTTGGACCCCCCCCAAAAAAGAAGCAATTAATCTCTCCTTGCACAAACTGGCTCTACAGAGGCAAGATGTCCACCTCATCATCACCCTCCGATATATCACCGTGTACATCCCCCTCCTCACAGATTATCAATTCGTCCCCACTGGAATCCACCATCTCAGCTCCCTGTGTACTTTGTGGAGGCAATTGCTGCTGGTCAATGTCTCCGCGGAGGAATTGATTATAATTCATTTTAATGAACATCATCTTCTCCACATTTTCTGGATGTAACCTCGTACGCCGATTGCTGACAAGGTGAGCGGCGGCACTAAACACTCTTTCGGAGTACACACTTGTGGGAGGGCAACTTAGGTAGAATAAAGCCAGTTTGTGCAAGGGCCTCCAAATTGCCTCTTTTTCCTGCCAGTATAAGTACGGACTGTGTGACGTGCCTACTTGGATGCGGTCACTCATATAATCCTCCACCATTCTATCAATGTTGAGAGAATCATATGCAGTGACAGTAGACGACATGTCCGTAATCGTTGTCAGGTCCTTCAGTCCGGACCAGATGTCAGCATCAGCAGTCGCTCCAGACTGCCCTGCATCACCGCCAGCGGGTGGGCTCGGAATTCTGAGCCTTTTCCTCGCACCCCCAGTTGCAGGAGAATGTGAAGGAGGAGATGTTGACAGGTCGCGTTCCGCTTGACTTGACAATTTTGTCACCAGCAGGTCTTTCAACCCCAGCAGACTTGTGTCTGCCGGAAAGAGAGATCCAAGGTAGGCTTTAAATCTAGGATCGAGCACGGTGGCCAAAATGTAGTGCTCTGATTTCAACAGATTGACCACCCGTGAATCCTTGTTAAGCGAATTAAGGGCTCCATCCACAAGTCCCACATGCCTAGCGGAATCGCTCCGTGTTAGCTCCTCCTTCAATGTCTCCAGCTTCTTCTGCAAAAGCCTGATGAGGGGAATGACCTGACTCAGGCTGGCAGTGTCTGAACTGACTTCACGTGTGGCAAGTTCAAAGGGCATCAGAACCTTGCACAACGTTGAAATCATTCTCCACTGCGCTTGAGACAGGTGCATTCCACCTACTATATCGTGCTCAATTGTATAGGCTTGAATGGCCTTTTGCTGCTCCTCCAACCTCTGAAGCATATAGAGGGTTGAATTCCACCTCGTTACCACTTCTTGCTTCAGATGATGGCAGGGCAGGTTCAGTAGTTTTTGGTGGTGCTCCAGTCTTCTGTACGTGGTGCCTGTACGCCGAAAGTGTCCCGCAATTCTTCTGGCCACCGACAGCATCTCTTGCACGCCCCTGTCGTTTTTTAAAAAATTCTGCACCACCAAATTCAAGGTATGTGCAAAACATGGGACGTGCTGGAATTTGCCCATATTTAATGCACACACAATATTGCTGGCGTTGTCCGATGCCACAAATCCACAGGAGAGTCCAATTGGGGTAAGCCATTCCGCGATGATCTTCCTCAGTTGCCGTAAGAGGTTTTCAGCTGTGTGCGTATTCTGGAAAGCGGTGATACAAAGCGTAGCCTGCCTAGGAAAGAGTTGGCGTTTGCGAGATGCTGCTACTGGTGCCGCCGCTGCTGTTCTTGCGGCGGGAGTCCATACATCTACCCAGTGGGCTGTCACAGTTATATAGTCCTGACCCTGCCCTGCTCCACTTGTCCACATGTCCGTGGTTAAGTGGACATTGGGTACAGCTGCATTTTTTAGGACACTGGTGACTCTTTTTCTGAGGTCTGTGTACATTTTCGGTATCGCCTGCCTAGAGAAATGGAACCTAGATGGTATTTGGTACCGGGGACACAGTACCTCCAACAAGTCTCTAGTTGGCTCTGCAGTAATGATGGATACCGGAACCACGTTTCTCACCACCCAGGATGCCAAGGCCTCAGTTATCCGCTTTGCAGTAGGATGACTGCTGTGATATTTCATCTTCCTCGCAAAGGACTGTTGAACAGTCAATTGCTTACTGGAAGTAGTACAAGTGGGCTTACGACTTCCCCTCTGGGATGACCATCGACTCCCAGCGGCAACAACAGCAGCGCCAGCAGCAGTAGGCGTTACACGCAAGGATGCATCGGAGGAATCCCAGGCAGGAGAGGACTCGTCAGAATTGCCAGTGACATGGCCTGCAGGACTATTGGCATTCCTGGGGAAGGAGGAAATTGACACTGAGGGAGTTGGTGGGGTGGTTTGCGTGAGCTTGGTTACAAGAGGAAGGGATTTACTGGTCAGTGGACTGCTTCCGCTGTCACCCAAAGTTTTTGAACTTGTCACTGACTTATTATGAATGCGCTGCAGGTGACGTATAAGGGAGGATGTTCCGAGGTGGTTAACGTCCTTACCCCTACTTATTACAGCTTGACAAAGGGAACACACGGCTTGACACCTGTTGTCCGCATTTCTGGTGAAATACCTCCACACCGAAGAGCTGATTTTTTTTGTATTTTTACCTGGCATGTCAACGGCCATATTCCTCCCACGGACAACAGGTGTCTCCCCGGGTGCCTGACTTAAACAAACCACCTCACCATCAGAATCCTCCTGGTCAATTTCCTCCCCAGCGCCAGCAACACCCATATCCTCCTCATCCTGGTGTACTTCAACACTGACATCTTCAATCTGACTATCAGGAACTGGACTGCGGGTGCTCCTTCCAGCACTTGCAGGGGGCGTGCAAATGGTGGAAGGCGCATGCTCTTCACGTCCAGTGTTGGGAAGGTCAGGCATCGCAACCGACACAATTGGACTCTCCTTGTGGATTTGGGATTTCGAAGAATGCACAGTTCTTTGCTGTGCTGCTTTTGCCAGCTTGAGTCTTTTCATTTTTCTAGCGAGAGGCTGAGTGCTTCCATCCTCATGTGAAGCTGAACCACTAGCCATGAACATAGGCCAGGGCCTCAGCCGTTCCTTGCCACTCCGTGTCGTAAATGGCATATTGGCAAGTTTACGCTTCTCCTCCGACAATTTTATTTTAGGTTTTGGAGTCCTTTTTTTTCTGATATTTGGTGTTTTGGATTTGACATGCTCTGTACTATGACATTGGGCATCGGCCTTGGCAGACGACGTTGCTGGCATTTCATCGTCTCGGCCATGACTAGTGGCAGCAGCTTCAGCACGAGGTGGAAGTGGATCTTGATCTTTCCCTAATTTTGGAACCTCAACATTTTTGTTCTCCATATTTTAATAGGCACAACTAAAAGGCACCTCAGGTAAACAATGGAGATGGATACTAGTATACAATTATGGACTGCCTGCCGAGTGCAGACACAGAGGTAGCCACAGCCGTGAACTACCGTACTGTACTGTGTCTGCTGCTAATATAGACTGGTTGATAAAGAGATGTCTATGTAACTATGTATGTATAAAGAAGAAAGAAAAAAAAACCACGGTTAGGTGGTATACAATTATGGACGGACTGCCTGCCGAGTGCAGACACAGAGGTAGCCACAGCCGTGAACTACCGTACTGTACTGTGTCTGCTGCTAATATAGACTGGTTGATAAAGAGATGTCTATGTAACTATGTATGTATAAAGAAGAAAGAAAAAAAAACCACGGTTAGGTGGTATACAATTATGGACGGACTGCCTGCCGAGTGCAGACACAGAGGTAGCCACAGCCGTGAACTACCGTACTGTACTGTGTCTGCTGCTAATATAGACTGGTTGATAAAGAGATGTCTATGTAACTATGTATGTATAAAGAAGAAAGAAAAAAAAACCACGGTTAGGTGGTATACAATTATGGACGGACTGCCTGCCGAGTGCAGACACAGAGGTAGCCACAGCCGTGAACTACCGTACTGTACTGTGTCTGCTGCTAATAATATAGACTGGTTGATAAAGAGATGTCGTAGTAGTATGTATGTATAAAGAAGAAAGAAAAAAAAACCACGGTTAGGTGGTATACAATTATGGACGGACTGCCTGCCGAGTGCAGACACAGAGGTAGCCACAGCCGTGAACTACCGTACTGTACTGTGTCTGCTGCTAATATAGACTGGTTGATAAAGAGATGTCTATGTAACTATGTATGTATAAAGAAGAAAGAAAAAAAAACCACGGTTAGGTGGTATACAATTATGGACGGACTGCCTGCCGAGTGCAGACACAGAGGTAGCCACAGCCGTGAACTACCGTACTGTACTGTGTCTGCTGCTAATATAGACTGGTTGATAAAGAGATGTCTATGTAACTATGTATGTATAAAGAAGAAAGAAAAAAAAACCACGGTTAGGTGGTATACAATTATGGACGGACTGCCTGCCGAGTGCAGACACAGAGGTAGCCACAGCCGTGAACTACCGTACTGTACTGTGTCTGCTGCTAATATAGACTGGTTGATAAAGAGATGTCTATGTAACTATGTATGTATAAAGAAGAAAGAAAAAAAAACCACGGTTAGGTGGTATACAATTATGGACGGACTGCCTGCCGAGTGCAGACACAGAGGTAGCCACAGCCGTGAACTACCGTACTGTACTGTGTCTGCTGCTAATATAGACTGGTTGATAAAGAGATGTCGTAGTAGTATGTATGTATAAAGAAGAAAAAAAAACCACGGTTAGGTGGTATACAATTATGGACGGACTGCCTGCCGAGTGCAGACACAGAGGTAGCCACAGCCGTGAACTACCGTACTGTGTCTGCTGCGACTGGATGATAAATGATATAAAAAATATATATATATCACTACTGCAGCCGGACAGGTATATATTATATATTATATAATGACGGACCTGCTGGACACTGTCTGTCAGCAGAATGAGTTTTATTTTTATAGAATAAAAAAAACAACAACACACAAGTGAAGTCACACGACGAGTGTTTAACTTTTTCAGGCAATCACAATATAAGTATACTACTAACTATACTGGTGGTCAGTGTGGTCAGGTCACTGGTCAGTCACACTGGCAGTGGCACTCCTGCAGCAAAAGTGTGCACTGTTTAATTTTAATATAATATTATGTACTCCTGGCTCCTGCTATAACCTATAACTGGCACTGCAGTGCTCCCCAGTCTCCCCCACAATTATAAGCTGTGTGAGCTGAGCAGTCAGACAGATATATAATATATATAGATGATGCAGCACACTGGGCTGAGCCTGAGCAGTGCACACAGATATGGTATGTGACTGAGTCACTGTGTGTATCGCTTTTTTCAGGCAGAGAACGGATATATTAAATAAACTGCACTGTCTGGTGGTCACTCACTATATAATATTATGTACTCCTGGCTCCTGCTATAACCTATAACTGGCACTGCAGTGCTCCCCAGTCTCCCCCACAATTATAAGCTGTGTGAGCTGAGCAGTCAGACAGATATATAATATATATAGATGATGCAGCACACTGGGCTGAGCCTGAGCAGTGCACACAGATATGGTATGTGACTGAGTCACTGTGTGTATCGCTTTTTTCAGGCAGAGAACGGATATATTAAATAAACTGCACTGTCTGGTGGTCACTCACTAGTAAACTCTCTGCACTCTCTACACTTCTACAGTACTCCTCCTAGTCCTAAGCTCCAGTAAATCTCTCTCTCTTATAATCTAAATGGAGAGGACGCCAGCCACGTCCTCTCCCTATCAATCTCAATGCACGTGTGAAAATGGCGGCGACGCGCGGCTCCTTATATAGAATCCGAGTCTCGCGATAGAATCCGAGCCTCGCGAGAATCCGACAGCGTCATGATGACGTTCGGGCGCGCTCGGGTTAACCGAGCAAGGCGGGAAGATCCGAGTCGCTCGGATCCGTGTAAAAAAAGCTGAAGTTCGGGCGGGTTCGGATTCCGAGGAACCGAACCCGCTCATCTCTAATATAAACCTGCAAGCATAAGAGAAACAACTGCATACTGTATTTATGCTTAATGTGGGTTATAGCTAGCAAGTAGTGCTTGAAGAGCAGCCCTTTTCATAAGGTGCAAACAAGGTGATAGTAGACATTGGTTTCAGTGCAATTTAAAATAAATCATACGTTCTCTTCAGCATTGTGTAAAGCAATCTTCTCAGCATATTGCTGGAAGATTAAGGAGAGCAGGCCCCATGTGTACTGATCAGCACATTTTGTGTTACTCTGAGCAGTAACATAACCCTTCTCGTTAATATTTCTCTTACGTCCTAGAGGATGCTGGGGACTCCGTAAGGACCATGGGGTATAGACGGGCTCCGCAGGAGACATGGGCACTATAAAGAACTTTTAGTATGGGTGTGCACTGGCTCCTCCCTCTATGCCCCTCCTCCAGACCTCAGTTAGATTTTGTGCCCAGAGGAGATAGGGTGCATTACAGAGGAGCTCTCCAGAGTTTCTCTGAAAAAGAATTTTGTTAGGTTTTTTATTTTCAGGGAGCACTGCTGGCAACAGGGTCCCTGCATCGTGGGACTGAGGAGAGAGAAGCAGGCCTACTTAAATGATAGGCTCTGCTTCTTAGGCTACTGGACACCATTAGCTCCAGAGAGAGTCGGAACGCAGGTCTCACCCCGCCGTTCGTCCCAGAGCTGCGCCGCCGTCCTCCTCGCAGAGCCGGAAGATAGAAGCCGGGTGAGTATAAGAAGAAAAGAAGACTTCAAGGCGGCAGAAGACTTCAGATCTTCACTGAGGTAAGCGCGCAGCGGTAACGCTGCACGCCATTGCTCCCACACGCTACACACACAGAACGGGCACTGATGGGTGCAGGGCGCAGGGGGGGCGCCCTGGGCAGCAATAAACCTCTGGTCTTGCAAAAAAGGGTACATTAGGCTGCGGAGGCAGTAAATGAAGAGATCCCCGCCATTTTTTGAATATTGAAGCGGGACCGAAGCCCGCCTCTGGAGGGGGCGGAGCTTGATCCCTCAGCACTAACAGCGCCATTTTCTCCACAGAACGCTGCAGAGAAGCTGGCTCCCCGTACTCTCCCCTGCTGAACACGGTGACAGAGGGCTGAAAAGAGGGGGGGGGGGGCATGTTTAAGGCGCAGTGAGTGTATAACATTGATTATATATATAAAAAGCGCTATCTGAGTTATTCCAGTGTCAGTTTGGCGCTGGGTGTGCGCTGGCATACTCTCTCTCTGTCTCCTCAAAGGGCCTTGTTGGAGAATTGTTCCCTTATAGATATATCCCTGTGTGTGGGGGGGTGTCGGTACGTGCGTGTCGGCATGTCTGAAGCGGAAAGCTCATCCAAGGAGGAGGTGGAGCAGATGTGTGGTGTATCTCCGTCGGCAACGCCGACTCATGATTGGATGGACATGTGGCATATGTTAAATGCGAGTGTGGCCTCATTACATAAAAGACTGGACAAAGCAGAGTCCAGGGAGAAAGCAGGGAGTCAATCCACGGATTGGACTGGGTCACAGGGCCCTTCTGGGTCTCAAAAATGTCCCCTATCCCAAATAGTGGACACTGGTACCGACACGGATTCTGACTCCAGTGTCGACTAGGATGATGCAAAATTACACCCAAGGGTGGCAAAAAGTATTCAGTGTATGATTATTGCAATAAAAGATGTTTTGCATATCACAGATGACCCCTCTGTCCCTGATACGAGGGAGCGCATGTATAAGGAAAAGAAACCTGAGGTAACCTTTCCCCCATCTCATGAGCTTAACGTGTTATTTGAAAAAGCTTAGGAACCTCCAGATAAAAAACTGCAGATTCCCAAAAGGGTTCTTATGGCGTATCCTTTCCCTGCGCAGGATAGGGTACGTTGGGAATCCTCTCCCAGGGTGGACAAGGCTTTAACGCGCCTGTCCAAGAAGGTGGCGCTGCCGTCTCCGGACACGGCAGCCCTCAAGGATCCTGCTGATCGCAGACAGGAGACTACTTTAAAGTCTATTTATGCGCGTACGGGTGCTTTGCTCAGACCGGCAATAGCATCAGCATGGGTATGTAGCGCAGTTGCAGCATGGACAGATATCTTGTCAGCTGACCTTGATACCCTAGACAGGGATACCATTTTATTAACCTTAGCCCACATTAAAGACGCAGTCTTATATATGAGGGACGCACAAAGAGACGTTGGGCTGCTGGGTTCCAGAGCCAATGCCATGGCTATTTCTGCGAGATGAGCTCTATGGACCCGCCAATGGACGGGTGATGCAGACTCGAAGAAGCATATGGAGGTTTTACCTTACAAAGGTGAAGTGTTGTTTGGGGAGGGGCTCGCGGACCTGGTTGCCACAGCTACCACGGGTAAATCTACCTTTTTACCTTTTGTTCCCCAACAGCAAAAGAAAACTCCACAGTATCAGATGCAGTCCTTTCGGTCGCATAAATCCAGAAGAGGTCGGGTCTCCTCTTTCCTTGCCAGAGGTAAGGGTAGAGGAAAGAGAACACCTGCTTCGTCTAGTTCCCAGGAGCAGAAGTCCTCCCCGGCTTCTACAAAGTCCACCGCATGACGCTGGGGCTCCCCTAAGGGAGTCCGCACCAGTGGGGGCGCGCCTTCGACTTTTCAGCCAGATCTGTATTCTTTCAGACGTGGATCCTTGGGTGATGGAAATTGTTTCCCAAGGCTACAAGCTGGAATTCGAAGAGGTGCCCCCTCGCCGATTTTTCAAGTCGGACTTGCCAGCTTCACCCCTCGGAGAGGGATGTAGTGTTAGCTGCAATTCAAAAGCTGTGTCAACAGCAAGTGGTGGTCAAGGTTCCCCTGGTCCAACAGGGAAAAGGGTATTATTCAACCCTGTTTGTGGTACCGAAGCCGGATGGTTCGGTCAGACCCATTTTAAATCTAAAATCCCTAAACCTGTACTTGAAAAAGTTCAAATTCAAGATGGAATCACTCCGATCTGTAATATCCAGCCTGGAAGGGGGGGATTTGATGGTGTCACTGGACATAAAGGGTGCATACCTTCATGTCCCCATATACCCCCCTCATCAGGAGTACCTGAGATTCGCTGTACAGGACTGTCATTACCAGTTTCAGACGTTGCCGTTTGGGCTTTTCACGGCCCGAGGATTTTCACCAAGGTATTGGCAGAGATGATGGTGCTCCTGCGCAGGCAGGGAGTCACAATTATCCCGTACTTGGACGATCTCCTGATAAAGGCGAGATCGAGAGACCAGTTGCTGAAGAGCGTGTCCCTCTCCTTAAAAGTACTGCAACAGCACGGTTGGATTCTGAATCTGCCAAAGTCACAATTGGTTCCAACGACTCGACTATCATTCCTAGGCATGATTCTGGACACGGAACAAAAGAGGGTTTTTCTCCCATTGGAAAAAGCTCAGGATCTCCAGAACATGGTCAGAGACCTGCTACAACCAAAAAGAGTGTCTGTTCCATCAATGCACTCGAGTTCTGGGGAAAATGGTGGCAGCCTACGAGGCCATCCCCTTCGGCAGGTTAAATGTGAGGACTTTTCAGTGGGACCTTCTGGACAAGTGGTCCGGGTCCCATCTACAAATACATCAGAAAATAACCCTGTCCCCCAGGGCCAGGGTGTCTCTCCTGTGGTGGTTGCAGAGTGCTCACCTTCTAGAGGGTCGCAGATTCGTCATTCAAGACCGGGTTCTGGTGACCACGGACGCGAGCCTCCGAGGATGGGGAGCAGTCACACAAGGAAGAAATTTTCAGGGACTATGGTCAAGCCAGGAGGCTTGTCTACACATCAACATACTGGAGTTGAGGGCCATATACAACGGCCTACGACTAGCGGAGAATCTTCTTCGCGATTTACCGGTTCTGATTCAATCAAACAACGTCACAGCCGTGGCTCATGTAAACCGCCAAGGCGGGACAAGGAGCAGAGTGGCGATGGCAGAGATGCCAGGATTCTTCACTGGGCGGAAAATCATGTAAGCGCTCTGTCAGCTATCTTCATTCCGGGAGTGGACAACTGGGAAGCAGACTTCCTCAGCAGACACGATCTCCATCCGGGAGAGTGGGGACTTCATCAGGAAGTTTTTGCAGAGATAACAAGTCTGTGGGGAATTCCTCAAATAGACATGATGGCGTCACGCCTCAACAAAAAGCTTCGGAGGTAATGTGCCAGGTCTCGGGACCCTCAGGCAGTAGCAGTAGATGCCCTGGTGACACCATGGGTGTTTCAGTCGGTCTATGTATTTCCTCCTCGTCCTCTCATCTCAAAAATATTGAGGATCATAAGACAAAGAAGAGTGCAGACAATACTCATTGTCCCAGATTGGCCTCGAAGGGCCTGGTACTCAGATCTTCAGGAAATGCTCACAGAAGAACCATGGCCTCTTCCTCTCAGGGAGGACCTGTTACAGCAGGGGCCCTGCGTGTTCCAAGACTTACCGCGGTTACGTTTGACGGCATGGCGGTTGAACACCGAATCCTAGCGGGGAAAGGTATTCCGGAGGAAATTATCCCTACTCTGATAAAGGCTAGGAAGGAGGTGACGGCAAAGCATTATCGCCGTATCTGGAGGAAGTATGTATATTGATGTGAAGCCAAGAATGCTCTTACGGAAGATTTCCATCTGGGCCGGTTTCTCCACTTTCTACAGACAGGAGTGGATATGGGCCTGAAGTTAGGCTCCATTAAGGTACAGATTTCGGCCCTATCTATATTCTTTCAGAGGGAATTGCTTCTCTCCCAGAAGTCCAGATGTTTGTGAAGGGAGTGCTGCACATCCAGCCCCCCTTTGTGCCCCCAGTGGCACCGTGGGACCTTAACGTGGTGTTAAGTTTCCTGAAATCTCACTGGTTTGAACCGCTTCAAACTGTGGAATTAAAATTTCTCACGTGGAAGGTGGTCATGTTATTGGCCTTGGCATCTGCAAGGCGGGTGTCCGAATTGGCTGCCTTGTCCCACAAGAGCCCCTACTTGATTTTCCATGTGGATAGAGCAGAGTTGAGGACACGTCCTCAATTTTTGCCTAAGGTGGTTTCTTCATTTCATATGAACCAACCTATTGTGGTGCCTGTGGCTACGGGGGACTGGGAGGACTCCAAGTCCCTGGATGTAGTCAGGGCCTTAAAGATTTATGTAGCCAGGACGGCTAGGGTTAGGAAAACAGAGGCTCTGTTTGTCCTGTATGCAGCCAACAAGGTTGGCGCTCCTGCTTCTAAACAGACTATTGCTCTCTGGATCTGTTAGACGATTCAGCAGGCTCATTCGACGGCTGGATTGCCATTACCAAATTTGGTAAAGGCCCATTCCACTAGGAAGGTGAGCTCTTCTTGGGCGGCTGCCCGAGGCGTCTCGGCATTACAGCTTTGCCGAGCAGCTACTTGGTCGGGTTCAAACACTTTTGCTAAATTCTACAAGTTTGATACCCTGGCTGATGAGGACCTTGCGTTTGCTCAGTCGGTGCTGCAGAGTCATCCGCACTCTCCAGCCCGGTTGGGAGCTTTGGTATAATCCCCATGGTCCTTACGGAGTCCCCAGCATCCTCTAGGACGTAAGAGAAAATAAGATTTTAAACCTACCGGTAAATCTTTTTCTCCTAGTCCATAGAGGATGCTGGGCGCCCGTCCCAGTGCGGACTGCATCGACTTGTATATAGTTGTTGCTTTCATAAGGGTTATGTTACAGTTGGAATCGGTATTTGACTGATACTGTTTTTTGTTCATACTGTTAACTGGTTGTGTGTATTCCAGGTTATATGGTATGATTGGTGTGGGCTGGTATGAATCTTGCCCTTAGATTAACAAAATCCTTTCCTCATATTGTCCATCTCCTCTGGGCACAGTTCTCTAACTGAGGTCTGGAGGAGGGGCATAGAGGGAGGAGCCAGTGCACACCCATACTAAAAGTTCTTTATAGTGCCCATGTCTCCTGCGGAGCCCGTCTATACCCCATGGTCCTTACGGAGTCCCCAGCATCCTCTACGGACTAGGAGAAAAAGATTTACCGGTAGGTTTAAAATCTTATTTTTCTCTTACTACAGTACTTATGTCATTTTGTCACTCATGCACTAAATGCATACACGCAGTGCTTCCTGGTAGGTTTATGGTGCAACATTTTATTGTCCAAGGCTCTGCTTTATGTATTAGCTCAGTATAACACAGTAGTGCAAGTGAATTCTTTATACAATGCCAATACTACTGGGCAAGTTCACCAAGGATAACCATTACCCAAAAGTTACTACTTAATTTATGAAAATAGTAATGATGAATTAACCTTTCCTTTGCTTGCTAATGTATTTTTTGTTTGAAGGCTAGAAACCTGTCTGGCCATGCTTCACAACATTTTACCTTACCAATTTATCAAAACTTGAAAACGCAACACTGGCAAACAGGCCCTATTGGCTGACACTACGATGGTAGGTGGCAGCGGTGTGTAATGGAGGGTTAGTCCACCAGGCAGGTCATCTTAACCATATGAAAGTTTATTAACCAGGAGCAGGGTTAATAGTATGTACAGCATTAGACAGTCGTAGCCAGGAGCATTTATAGGGTTGCTAGATGTTGTGGTGCACCAAATGTTACACTTACTTTATGCCGCTTATGGTCAGATTTTGAGTGGGATGTACTAACCGCAAAATGTAGTCAATCCTCAGAATTCAGCCATTTTCAGAGGACTGTCACAATCCCTATATCAGTGGTTCCCAAACTCAGTACTCAAAGCACCCTAACAGTCCAGGTTTTAAGGATATCCTTAGAGATGAGCGCCTGAAATTTTTCGGGTTTTGTGTTTTGGTTTTGGGTTCGGTTCCGCGGCCGTGTTTTGGGTTCGAACGCGTTTTGGCAAAACCTCACCGAATTTTTTTTGTCGGATTCGGGTGTGTTTTGGATTCGGGTGTTTTTTTCAAAAAACACTAAAAAACAGCTTAAATCATAGAATTTGGGGGTCATTTTGATCCCAAAGTATTATTAACCTCAAAAACCATAATTTACACTCATTTTCAGTCTATTCTGAATACCTCACACCTCACAATATTATTTTTAGTCCTAAAATTTGCACCGAGGTCGCTGTGTGAGTAAGATAAGCGACCCTAGTGGCCGACACAAACACCGGGCCCATCTAGGAGTGGCACTGCAGTGTCACGCAGGATGTCCCTTCCAAAAAACCCTCCCCAAACAGCACATGACGCAAAGAAAAAAAGAGGCGCAATGAGGTAGCTGTGTGAGTAAGATTAGCGACCCTAGTGGCCGACACAAACACCGGGCCCATCTAGGAGTGGCACTGCAGTGTCACGCAGGATGGCCCTTCCAAAAAACCCTCCCCAAACAGCACATGACGCAAAGAAAAAAAGAGGCGCAATGAGGTAGCTGTGTGAGTAAGATTAGCGACCCTAGTGGCCGACACAAACACCGGGCCCATCTAGGAGTGGCACTGCAGTGTCACGCAGGATGTCCCTTCCAAAAAACCCTCCCCAAACAGCACATGACGCAAAGAAAAAAAGAGGCGCAATGAGGTAGCTGTGTGAGTAAGATTAGCGACCCTAGTGGCCGACACAAACACCGGGCCCATCTAGGAGTGGCACTGCAGTGTCACGCAGGATGTCCCTTCCAAAAAACCCTCCCCAAACAGCACATGACGCAAAGAAAAAAAGAGGCGCAATGAGGTAGCTGACTGTGTGAGTAAGATTAGCGACCCTAGTGGCCGACACAAACACCGGGCCCATCTAGGAGTGGCACTGCAGTGTCACGCAGGATGTCCCTTCCAAAAAACCCTCCCCAATCAGCACATGATGCAAAGAAAAAGAAAAGAAAAAAGAGGTGCAAGATGGAATTGTCCTTGGGCCCTCCCACCCACCCTTATGTTGTATAAACAAAACAGGACATGCACACTTTAACCAACCCATCATTTCAGTGACAGGGTCTGCCACACGACTGTGACTGATATGACGGGTTGGTTTGGACCCCCCCCAAAAAAGAAGCAATTAATCTCTCCTTGCACAAACTGGCTCTACAGAGGCAAGATGTCCACCTCATCTTCACCCTCCGATATATCACCGTGTACATCCCCCTCCTCACAGATTATCAATTCGTCCCCACTGGAATCCACCATCTCAGCTCCCTGTGTACTTTGTGGAGGCAATTGCTGCTGGTCAATGTCTCCGCGGAGGAATTGATTATAATTCATTTTAATGAACATCATCTTCTCCACATTTTCTGGATGTAACCTCGTACGCCGATTGCTGACAAGGTGAGCGGCGGCACTAAACACTCTTTCGGAGTACACACTTGTGGGAGGGCAACTTAGGTAGAATAAAGCCAGTTTGTGCAAGGGCCTCCAAATTGCCTCTTTTTCCTGCCAGTATAAGTACGGACTGTGTGACGTGCCTACTTGGATGCGGTCACTCATATAATCCTCCACCATTCTATCAATGTTGAGAGAATCATATGCAGTGACAGTAGACGACATGTCCGTAATCGTTGTCAGGTCCTTCAGTCCGGACCAGATGTCAGCATCAGCAGTCGCTCCAGACTGCCCTGCATCACCGCCAGCGGGTGGGCTCGGAATTCTGAGCCTTTTCCTCGCACCCCCAGTTGCGGGAGAATGTGAAGGAGGAGATGTTGACAGGTCGCGTTCCGCTTGACTTGACAATTTTGTCACCAGCAGGTCTTTCAACCCCAGCAGACTTGTGTCTGCCGGAAAGAGAGATCCAAGGTAGGCTTTAAATCTAGGATCGAGCACGGTGGCCAAAATGTAGTGCTCTGATTTCAACAGATTGACCACCCGTGAATCCTTGTTAAGTGAATTAAGGGCTCCATCCACAAGTCCCACATGCCTAGCGGAATCGCTCCGTGTTAGCTCCTCCTTCAATGTCTCCAGCTTCTTCTGCAAAAGCCTGATGAGGGGAATGACCTGACTCAGGCTGGCAGTGTCTGAACTGACTTCACGTGTGGCAAGTTCAAAGGGCATCAGAACCTTGCACAACGTTGAAATCATTCTCCACTGCGCTTGAGACAGGTGCATTCCACCTACTATATCGTGCTCAATTGTATAGGCTTGAATGGCCTTTTGCTGCTCCTCCAACCTCTGAAGCATATAGAGGGTTGAATTCCACCTCGTTACCACTTCTTGCTTCAGATGATGGCAGGGCAGGTTCAGTAGTTTTTGGTGGTGCTCCAGTCTTCTGTACGTGGTGCCTGTACGCCGAAAGTGTCCCGCAATTCTTCTGGCCACCGACAGCATCTCTTGCACGCCCCTGTCGTTTTTTAAAAAATTCTGCACCACCAAATTCAAGGTATGTGCAAAACATGGGACGTGCTGGAATTTGCCCATATTTAATGCACACACAATATTGCTGGCGTTGTCCGATGCCACAAATCCACAGGAGAGTCCAATTGGGGTAAGCCATTCCGCGATGATCTTCCTCAGTTGCCGTAAGAGGTTTTCAGCTGTGTGCGTATTCTGGAAAGCGGTGATACAAAGCGTAGCCTGCCTAGGAAAGAGTTGGCGTTTGCGAGATGCTGCTACTGGTGCCGCCGCTGCTGTTCTTGCGGCGGGAGTCCATACATCTACCCAGTGGGCTGTCACAGTCATATAGTCCTGACCCTGCCCTGCTCCACTTGTCCACATGTCCGTGGTTAAGTGGACATTGGGTACAACTGCATTTTTTAGGACACTGGTGAGTCTTTTTCTGACGTCCGTGTACATTCTCGGTATCGCCTGCCTAGAGAAGTGGAACCTAGATGGTATTTGGTAACGGGGGCACACTGCCTCAATAAATTGTCTAGTTCCCTGTGAACTAACGGCGGATACCGGACGCACGTCTAACACCAACATAGTTGTCAAGGCCTCAGTTATCCGCTTTGCAGTAGGATGACTGCTGTGATATTTCATCTTCCTCGCAAAGGACTGTTGAACAGTCAATTGCTTACTGGAAGTAGTACAAGTGGGCTTACGACTTCCCCTCTGGGATGACCATCGACTCCCAGCGGCAACAACAGCAGCGCCAGCAGCAGTAGGCGTTACACGCAAGGATGCATCGGAGGAATCCCAGGCAGGAGAGGACTCGTCAGAATTGCCAGTGACATGGCCTGCAGGACTATTGGCATTCCTGGGGAAGGAGGAAATTGACACTGAGGGAGTTGGTGGGGTGGTTTGCGTGAGCTTGGTTACAAGAGGAAGGGATTTACTGGTCAGTGGACTGCTTCCGCTGTCACCCAAAGTTTTTGAACTTGTCACTGACTTATTATGAATGCGCTGCAGGTGACGTATAAGGGAGGATGTTCCGAGGTGGTTAACGTCCTTACCCCTACTTATTACAGCTTGACAAAGGGAACACACGGCTTGACACCTGTTGTCCGCATTTCTGGTGAAATACCTCCACACCGAAGAGCTGATTTTTTTGGTATTTTCACCTGGCATGTCAACGGCCATATTCCTCCCACGGACAACAGGTGTCTCCCCGGGTGCCTGACTTAAACAAACCACCTCACCATCAGAATCCTCCTGGTCAATTTCCTCCCCAGCGCCAGCAACACCCATATCCTCCTCATCCTGGTGTACTTCAACACTGACATCTTCAATCTGACTATCAGGAACTGGACTGCGGGTGCTCCTTCCAGCACTTGCAGGGGGCGTGCAAATGGTGGAAGGCGCATGCTCTTCACGTCCAGTGTTGGGAAGGTCAGGCATCGCAACCGACACAATTGGACTCTCCTTGTGGATTTGGGATTTCGAAGAATGCACAGTTCTTTGCTGTGCTGCTTTTGCCAGCTTGAGTCTTTTCATTTTTCTAGCGAGAGGCTGAGTGCTTCCATCCTCATGTGAAGCTGAACCACTAGCCATGAACATAGGCCAGGGCCTCAGCCGTTCCTTGCCACTCCGTGTGGTAAATGGCATATTGGCAAGTTTACGCTTCTCCTCCGACAATTTTATTTTAGGTTTTGGAGTCCTTTTTTTTCTGATATTTGGTGTTTTGGATTTGACATGCTCTGTACTATGACATTGGGCATCGGCCTTGGCAGACGACGTTGCTGGCATTTCATCGTCTCGGCCATGACTAGTGGCAGCAGCTTCAGCACGAGGTGGAAGTGGATCTTGATCTTTCCCTAATTTTGGAACCTCAACATTTTTGTTCTCCATATTTTAATAGGCACAACTAAAAGGCACCTCAGGTAAACAATGGAGATGGATACTAGTATACAATTATGGACTGCCTGCCGACTGCAGACACAGAGGTAGCCACAGCCGTGAACTACCGTACTGTACTGTGTCTGCAGCTAATATAGACTGGTTGATAAAGAGAAGATGTCTATGTAACTATGTATGTATAAAGAAGACTGAAAAAAATCCACGGTTAGGTGGTATACAATTATGGACGGACTGCCTGCCGAGTGCAGACACAGAGGTAGCCACAGCCGTGAACTACCGTACTGTACTGTGTCTGCAGCTAATATAGACTGGTTGATAAAGAGAAGATGTCTATGTAACTATGTATGTATAAAGAAGAATGAAAAAAAACCACGGTTAGGTGGTATACAATTATGGACGGACTGCCTGCCGAGTGCAGACACAGAGGTAGCCACAGCCGTGAACTACCGTACTGTACTGTGTCTGCAGCTAATATAGACTGGTTGATAAAGAGAAGATGTCTATGTAACTATGTATGTATAAAGAAGAATGAAGAAAATCCACGGTTAGGTGGTATTACAATTATGGACGGACTGCCTGCCGAGTGCAGAGACACAGAGGTAGCCACAGCCGTGAACTACCGTACTGTGTCTGCTGCGACTGGATGATAAATGATATAAAAAATATATATATATCACTACTGCAGCCGGACAGGTATATATTATATATTATATAATGACGGACCTGCTGGACACTGTCTGTCAGCAGAATGAGTTTTATTTTTATAGAATAAAAAAAAAAAAAACACACAAGTGAAGTCACATGACGAGTGTTTAACTTTTTCAGGCAATCACAATATAAGTATACTACTAACTATACTGGTGGTCAGTGTGGTCAGGTCACTGGTCAGTCACACTGGCAGTGGCACTCCTGCAGCAAAAGTGTGCACTGTTTAATTTTAATATAATATGTACTCCTGGATCCTGCTATAACCTATAACTGGCACTGCAGTAGTGCTCCCCAGTCTCCCCCACAATTATAAGCTGTGTGAGCTGAGCAGTCAGACAGATATATAATATATATAGATGATGCAGCACACTGGCCTGAGCCTGAGCAGTGCACACAGATATGGTATGTGACTGACTGAGTCACTGTGTGTATCGCTTCTTTCAGGCAGAGAACGGATATATTAAATAAACTGCACTGTGTGTCTGGTGGTCACTCACTATATAATATATTATGTACTCCTGGCTCCTGCTATAACCTATAACTGGCACTGCAGTAGTGCTCCCCAGTCTCCCCCACAATTATAAGCTGTGTGAGCTGAGCAGTCAGACAGATATATATAATATTATATATAGATAATAGATGATGCAGCACACTGGCCTGAGCCTGAGCAGTGCACACAGATATGGTATGTGACTGACTGAGTCACTGTGTGTATCGCTTTTTTCAGGCAGAGAACGGATATATTAAATAAACTGCACTGTGTGTCTGGTGGTCACTCACTATATAATATATTATGTACTCCTGGCTCCTGCTATAACCTATAACTGGCACTGCAGTAGTGCTCCCCAGTCTCCCCCACAATTATAAGCTGTGTGAGCTGAGCAGTCAGACAGATATATATAATATTATATATAGATAATAGATGATGCAGCACACTGGCCTGAGCCTGAGCAGTGCACACAGATATTAGAGATGAGCGCCTGAAATTTTTCGGGTTTTGTGTTTTGGTTTTGGGTTCGGTTCCGCGGCCGTGTTTTGGGTTCGAACGCGTTTTGGCAAAACCTCACCGAATTTTTTTTGTCGGATTCGGGTGTGTTTTGGATTCGGGTGTTTTTTTCAAAAAACACTAAAAAACAGCTTAAATCATAGAATTTGGGGGTCATTTTGATCCCAAAGTATTATTAACCTCAAAAACCATAATTTACACTCATTTTCAGTCTATTCTGAATACCTCACACCTCACAATATTATTTTTAGTCCTAAAATTTGCACCGAGGTCGCTGTGTGAGTAAGATAAGCGACCCTAGTGGCCGACACAAACACCGGGCCCATCTAGGAGTGGCACTGCAGTGTCACGCAGGATGTCCCTTCCAAAAAACCCTCCCCAAACAGCACATGACGCAAAGAAAAAAAGAGGCGCAATGAGGTAGCTGTGTGAGTAAGATTAGCGACCCTAGTGGCCGACACAAACACCGGGCCCATCTAGGAGTGGCACTGCAGTGTCACGCAGGATGTCCCTTCCAAAAAACCCTCCCCAAACAGCACATGACGCAAAGAAAAAAAGAGGCGCAATGAGGTAGCTGTGTGAGTAAGATTAGCGACCCTAGTGGCCGACACAAACACCGGGCCCATCTAGGAGTGGCACTGCAGTGTCACGCAGGATGTCCCTTCCAAAAAACCCTCCCCAAACAGCACATGACGCAAAGAAAAAAAGAGGCGCAATGAGGTAGCTGTGTGAGTAAGATTAGCGACCCTAGTGGCCGACACAAACACCGGGCCCATCTAGGAGTGGCACTGCAGTGTCACGCAGGATGTCCCTTCCAAAAAACCCTCCCCAAACAGCACATGACGCAAAGAAAAAAAGAGGCGCAATGAGGTAGCTGTGTGAGTAAGATTAGCGACCCTAGTGGCCGACACAAACACCGGGCCCATCTAGGAGTGGCACTGCAGTGTCACGCAGGATGTCCCTTCCAAAAAACCCTCCCCAAACAGCACATGACGCAAAGAAAAAAAGAGGCGCAATGAGGTAGCTGTGTGAGTAAGATTAGCGACCCTAGTGGCCGACACAAACACCGGGCCCATCTAGGAGTGGCACTGCAGTGTCACGCAGGATGTCCCTTCCAAAAAAACCCTCCCCAATCAGCACATGATGCAAAGAAAAAGAAAAGAAAAAAGAGGTGCAAGATGGAATTGTCCTTGGGCCCTCCCACCCACCCTTATGTTGTATAAACAAAACAGGACATGCACACTTTAACCAACCCATCATTTCAGTGACAGGGTCTGCCACACGACTGTGACTGATATGACGGGTTGGTTTGGACCCCCCCCAAAAAAGAAGCAATTAATCTCTCCTTGCACAAACTGGCTCTACAGAGGCAAGATGTCCACCTCATCTTCACCCTCCGATATATCACCGTGTACATCCCCCTCCTCACAGATTATCAATTCGTCCCCACTGGAATCCACCATCTCAGCTCCCTGTGTACTTTGTGGAGGCAATTGCTGCTGGTCAATGTCTCCGCGGAGGAATTGATTATAATTAATTTTAATGAACATCATCTTCTCCACATTTTCTGGATGTAACCTCGTACGCCGATTGCTGACAAGGTGAGCGGCGGCACTAAACACTCTTTCGGAGTACACACTTGTGGGAGGGCAACTTAGGTAGAATAAAGCCAGTTTGTGCAAGGGCCTCCAAATTGCCTCTTTTTCCTGCCAGTATAAGTACGGACTGTGTGACGTGCCTACTTGGATGCGGTCACTCATATAATCCTCCACCATTCTATCAATGTTGAGAGAATCATATGCAGTGACAGTAGACGACATGTCCGTAATCGTTGTCAGGTCCTTCAGTCCGGACCAGATGTCAGCATCAGCAGTCGCTCCAGACTGCCCTGCTTCACCGCCAGCGGGTGGGCTCGGAATTCTGAGCCTTTTCCTCGCACCCGTAGTTGCGGGAGAATGTGAAGGAGGAGATGTTGACAGGTCGCGTTCCGCTTGACTTGACAATTTTGTCACCAGCAGGTCTTTCAACCCCAGCAGACCTGTGTCTGCCGGAAAGAGAGATCCAAGGTAGGCTTTAAATCTAGGATCGAGCACGGTGGCCAAAATGTAGTGCTCTGATTTCAACAGATTGACCACCCGTGAATCCTTGTTAAGCGAATTAAGGGCTGCATCCACAAGTCCCACATGCCTAGCGGAATCGCTCCCTTTTAGCTCCTTCTTCAATGCCTCCAGCTTCTTCTGCAAAAGCCTGATGAGGGGAATGACCTGACTCAGGCTGGCAGTGTCTGAACTGACTTCACGTGTGGCAAGTTCAAAGGGCATCAGAACCTTGCACAACGTTGAAATCATTCTCCACTGCACTTGAGACAGGTGCATTCCACCTACTATATCGTGCTCAATTGTATAGGCTTGAATGGCCTTTTGCTGCTCCTCCAACCTCTGAAGCATATAGAGGGTTGAATTCCACCTCGTTACCACTTCTTGCTTCAGATGATGGCAGGGCAGGTTCAGTAGTTTTTGGTGGTGCTCCAGTTTTCTGTACGTGGTGCCTGTACGCCGAAAGTGTCCCGCAATTCTTCTGGCCACCGACAGCATCTCTTGCACGCCCCTGTCATTTTTTAAAAAATTCTGCACCACCAAATTCAAGGTATGTGCAAAACATGGGACGTGCTGGAATTTGCCCATATTTAATGCACACACAATATTGCTGGCGTTGTCCGATGCCACAAATCCACAGGAGAGTCCAATTGGGGTAAGCCATTCCGCGATGATCTTCCTCAGTTGCCGTAAGAGGTTTTCAGCTGTGTGCGTATTCTGGAAAGCGGTGATACAAAGCGTAGCCTGCCTAGGAAAGAGTTGGCGTTTGCGAGATGCTGCTACTGGTGCCGCCGCTGCTGTTCTTGCGGCGGGAGTCCATACATCTACCCAGTGGGCTGTCACAGTCATATAGTCCTGACCCTGCCCTGCTCCACTTGTCCACATGTCCGTGGTTAAGTGGACATTGGGTACAACTGCATTTTTTAGGACACTGGTGAGTCTTTTTCTGACGTCCGTGTACATTCTCGGTATCGCCTGCCTAGAGAAGTGGAACCTAGATGGTATTTGGTAACGGGGGCACACTGCCTCAATAAATTGTCTAGTTCCCTGTGAACTAACGGCGGATACCGGACGCACGTCTAACACCAACATAGTTGTCAAGGACTCAGTTATCCGCTTTGCAGTAGGATGACTGCTGTGATATTTCATCTTCCTCGCAAAGGACTGTTGAACAGTCAATTGCTTACTGGAAGTAGTACAAGTGGGCTTACGACTTCCCCTCTGGGATGACCATCGACTCCCAGCGGCAACAACAGCAGCGCCAGCAGCAGTAGGCGTTACACGCAAGGATGCATCGGAGGAATCCCAGGCAGGAGAGGACTCGTCAGACTTGCCAGTGACATGGCCTGCAGGACTATTGGCATTCCTGGGGAAGGAGGAAATTGACACTGAGGGAGTTGGTGGGGTGGTTTGCGTGAGCTTGGTTACAAGAGGAAGGGATTTACTGGTCAGTGGACTGCTTCCGCTGTCACCCAAAGTTTTTGAACTTGTCACTGACTTATTATGAATGCGCTGCAGGTGACGTATAAGGGAGGATGTTCCGAGGTGGTTAACGTCCTTACCCCTACTTATTACAGCTTGACAAAGGGAACACACGGCTTGACACCTGTTGTCCGCATTTCTGGTGAAATACCTCCACACCGAAGAGCTGATTTTTTTGGTATTTTCACCTGGCATGTCAACGGCCATATTCCTCCCACGGACAACAGGTGTCTCCCCGGGTGCCTGACTTAAACAAACCACCTCACCATCAGAATCCTCCTGGTCAATTTCCTCCCCAGCGCCAGCAACACCCATATCCTCCTCATCCTGGTGTACTTCAACACTGACATCTTCAATCTGACTATCAGGAACTGGACTGCGGGTGCTCCTTCCAGCACTTGCAGGGGGCGTGCAAATGGTGGAAGGCGCATGCTCTTCACGTCCAGTGTTGGGAAGGTCAGGCATCGCAACCGACACAATTGGACTCTCCTTGTGGATTTGGGATTTCGAAGAATGCACAGTTCTTTGCTGTGCTGCTTTTGCCAGCTTGAGTCTTTTCATTTTTCTAGCGAGAGGCTGAGTGCTTCCATCCTCATGTGAAGCTGAACCACTAGCCATGAACATAGGCCAGGGCCTCAGCCGTTCCTTGCCACTCCGTGTGGTAAATGGCATATTGGCAAGTTTACGCTTCTCCTCCGACAATTTTATTATAGGTTTTGGAGTCCTTTTTTTACTGATATTTGGTGTTTTGGTTTTGACATGCTCTGTACTATGCCATTGGGCATCGGCCTTGGCAGACGACGTTGCTGGCATTTCATCGTCTCGGCCATGACTAGTGGCAGCAGCTTCAGCACGAGGTGGAAGTGGATCTTGATCTTTCCCTAATTTTGGAACCTCAACATTTTTGTTCTCCATATTTTAATAGGCACAACTAAAAGGCACCTCAGGTAAACAATGGAGATGGATGGATTGGATACTTGTATACAATTATGGACGGGCTGCCGAGTGCCGACACAGAGGTAGCCACAGCCGTGAACTACCGCACTGTACTGTGTCTGCTGCTAATATATAGACTGGTTGATAAAGAGATAGTATACTCGTAACTAGTATGTATGTATAAAGAAAGAAAAAAAAACCACGGTTAGGTGGTATATACAATTATGGACGGGCTGCCAAGTGCCGACACAGAGGTAGCCACAGCCGTGAACTACCGCACTGTACTGTGTCTGCTGCTAATATATAGACTGGTTGATAAAGAGATAGTATACTCGTAACTAGTATGTATGTATAAAGAAAGAAAAAAAAACCACGGTTAGGTGGTATATACAATTATGGACGGGCTGCCGAGTGCCGACACAGAGGTAGCCACAGCCGTGAACTACCGCACTGTACTGTGTCTGCTGCTAATATATAGACTGGTTGATAAAGAGATAGTATACTCGTAACTAGTATGTATGTATAAAGAAAGAAAAAAAAACCACGGTTAGGTGGTAAATACAATTATGGACGGGCTGCCGAGTGCCGACACAGAGGTAGCCACAGCCGTGAACTACCGCACTGTACTGTGTCTGCTGCTAATATATAGACTGGTTGATAAAGAGATAGTATACTCGTAACTAGTATGTATGTATAAAGAAAGAAAAAAAAACCACGGTTAGGTGGTATATACAATTATGGACGGGCTGCCGAGTGCCGACACAGAGGTAGCCACAGCCGTGAACTACCGCACTGTACTGTGTCTGCTGCTAATATATAGACTGGTTGATAAAGAGATAGTATACTCGTAACTAGTATGTATGTATAAAGAAAGAAAAAAAAACCACGGTTAGGTGGTATATACAATTATGGACGGGCTGCCGAGTGCCGACACAGAGGTAGCCACAGCCGTGAACTACCGCACTGTACTGTGTCTGCTGCTAATATATAGACTGGTTGATAAAGAGATAGTATACTCGTAACTAGTATGTATGTATAAAGAAAGAAAAAAAAACCACGGTTAGGTGGTATATACAATTATGGACGGGCTGCCGAGTGCCGACACAGAGGTAGCCACAGCCGTGAACTACCGCACTGTACTGTGTCTGCTGCTAATATATAGACTGGTTGATAAAGAGATAGTATACTCGTAACTAGTATGTATGTATAAAGAAAGAAAAAAAAACCACGGTTAGGTGGTATATACAATTATGGACGGGCTGCCGAGTGCCGACACAGAGGTAGCCACAGCCGTGAACTACCGCACTGTACTGTGTCTGCTGCTAATATAGACTGGTTGATAAAGAGATAGTATACTCGTAACTAGTATGTATGTATAAAGAAAGAAAAAAAAACCACGGTTAGGTGGTATATACAATTATGGACGGGCTGCCGAGTGCCGACACAGAGGTAGCCACAGCCGTGAACTACCGCACTGTACTGTGTCTGCTGCTAATATATAGACTGGTTGATAAAGAGATAGTATACTCGTAACTAGTATGTATGTATAAAGAAAGAAAAAAAAACCACGGTTAGGTGGTATATACAATTATGGACGGGCTGCCGAGTGCCGACACAGAGGTAGCCACAGCCGTGAACTACCGCACTGTACTGTGTCTGCTGCTAATATATAGACTGGTTGATAAAGAGATAGTATACTCGTAACTAGTATGTATGTATAAAGAAAGAAAAAAAAACCACGGTTAGGTGGTATATACAATTATGGACGGGCTGCCGAGTGCCGACACAGAGGTAGCCACAGCCGTGAACTACCGCACTGTACTGTGTCTGCTGCTAATATAGACTGGTTGATAAAGAGATAGTATACTACTAATATTATATACTGGTGGTCAGGTCACTGGTCACTAGTCACACTGGCAGTGGCACTCCTGCAGCAAAAGTGTGCACTGTTTAATTTTAATATAATATTATGTACTCCTGGCTCCTGCTATAACCTATAACTGGCACTGCAGTAGTGCTCCCCAGTCTCCCCCACAATTATAAGCTGTGTGAGCTGAGCAGTCAGACAGATATATAATATATATAGATGATGCAGCACACTGGCCTGAGCCTGAGCAGTGCACACAGATATGGTATGTGACTGACTGAGTCACTGTGTGTATCGCTTTTTTCAGGCAGAGAACGGATATATTAAATAAACTGCACTGTGTGTCTGGTGGTCACTCACTATATAATATATTATGTACTCCTGGCTCCTGCTATAACCTATAACTGGCACTGCAGTAGTGCTCCCCAGTCTCCCCCACAATTATAAGCTGTGTGAGCTGAGCAGTCAGACAGATATATATAATATTATATATAGATAGATAATAGATGATGCAGCACACTGGCCTGAGCCTGAGCAGTGCACACAGATATGGTATGTGACTGAGTTACTGTGTGCTGTGTATCGCTTTTTTCAGGCAGAGAACGGATTATAAATAAAAGTGGTGGTCACTGGTCACTATCAGCAAAACTCTGCACTGTACACTACTGAGTACTCCTAATGCTCCCCAAAATTAGTAAATCAAGTGTCTCTCTAATCTATTCTAATTCTAAACGGAGAGGACGCCAGCCACGTCCTCTCCCTATCAATCTCAATGCACGTGTGAAAATGGCGGCGACGCGCGGCTCCTTATATAGAATCCGAGTCTCGCGAGAATCCGACAGCGTCATGATGACGTTCGGGCGCGCTCGGGTTAACCGAGCAAGGCGGGAAGATCCGAGTCGCTCGGACCCGTGAAAAAAAACATGAAGTTCTGGCGGGTTCGGATTCAGAGAAACCGAACCCGCTCATCTCTAACAGATATGGTATGTGACTGACTGAGTCACTGTGTGTATCGCTTTTTTCAGGCAGAGAACGGATATATTAAATAAACTGCACTGTGTGTCTGGTGGTCACTCACTATATAATATATTATGTACTCCTGGCTCCTGCTATAACCTATAACTGGCACTGCAGTAGTGCTCCCCAGTCTCCCCCACAATTATAAGCTGTGTGAGCTGAGCAGTCAGACAGATATATATAATATTATATATAGATAATAGATGATGCAGCACACTGGCCTGAGCCTGAGCAGTGCACACAGATATGGTATGTGACTGAGTCACTGTGTGCTGTGTATCGCTTTTTTCAGGCAGAGAACGGATTATAAAGTAAACTGCACTGTCCTCACTAGTAAACTCTCTCCACTCAGTCTCTACACTTCTACAGTAACAGTACTCCTCCTAGTCAGCTCCAGTAAATCTCTCTCAGTCTCTTATAATCTAAATGGAGAGGACGCCAGCCACGTCCTCTCCCTATCAATCTCAATGCACGTGTGAAAATGGCGGCGACGCGCGGCTCCTTATATAGAATCCGAGTCTCGCGATAGAATCCGAGCCTCGCGAGAATCCGACAGCGTCATGATGACGTTCGGGCGCGCTCGGGTTAACCGAGCAAGGCGGGAAGATCCGAGTCTGCTCGGACCCGTGAAAAAAACCATGAAGTTCTGGCGGGTTCGGATTCAGAGAAACCGAACCCGCTCATCTCTAATATCCATAGCTGAGCACAGATGGTTAAATCAAAATGACTGAGGTACTAATTAAGTCACATGTGCCCAAGAATGGTTGTCCTTACAACCTAGACCGTTAGAGTGCTTGAGGATCAAGTTGGGGAACCTGTGCCTTACATGTATCAAGCTCCATAAAGCATAACTTTCCAGATATTGTACCCAAGAGGCAACGTCATCTATAGCCTAGGGGCTTCTTTACATATAATTCCACTGAGAAGGAACCAAAGGATCCCTCTTCGACCAGCCCTTAAAGCACCACCCTCCTCTTTGCGGCTTGCACATGAGCAGGCCTACGGCAATGCGTTTGCAATAGGACATAAACAGAAGAGCTGCCTTTATGATTATATTCACAATGGATCATGCATACACTATGCATGCAATAAGAGGTAGGATGTATCGTATGTGATATGCAATACATGATACATCCCGCCTTATATTTGGCAGCAGCAAGTTCTGCAAAAAAATGCTGCATTTGGGATACAGTGAAATCTGGGGTCTCTGTGTCCTCTCCTACACTGTGAGATTCTCAGGGGCATGTCCAGTATGGAGGACGGATGGAGATTAAGACTCGGGAGGGAGGCGCACATCCACAGTAGCTCTTGTTGGAGTTTATGGCTCCATCATTAGTCAATCGGGGTCCTAGTGCCGGTAGCTACTGTAACAGAGGCAGGGCTAAATGCTCCATTGGCTAATACTTATCACTAGTTAACTTTAACCACACATAGACTGTTTAATTATGCTGCCAATTAAGGATGGATTGGGTGCAAGATTCGACCCCGGCATTCCTTATGTGGAAAACAGGGGCATGGCCATGCATGATGGGGGCCTGCTGTTAGTCACGAAGGCATGACCTCTTGGCACATCATGTCACAGCATGCCGGCTGAGCAGAGCGCCGGGAGGTGTAGCTGCTCAGCCAGGCTTTCAGGGGGCTAGACCAACCCATCAGGGTATCTGCCCTTTCAACATTTGAATAGGGTATAAAAGATACAGGGACATAGTGCAGAAAAGATACAACATGCCTATACTATCCTGCAGCAACAGTAAATCACTGTGATTGGATGCCAGCATTAGATAACAAGTTATCTAAAATTGCTAACATTGCTGATGGAATAGTAGTCATAGATCAAGTCCTATCACTGTGGGGCATGCACATGGATGTTTGACAACACAAGTACACAAAAAATTTACCAATCCCTCCATTTTCTATCTGTAATATCTACCCTTACTCCCAATTAAAACTAAATGTGCACATAGGTTCTTTACATTTGTTGTTCCATTGGGGAATAAAAAACTCTGAAGTTAGCGCCTTTCATCTTGTGCCCTATACTGTAACTAAGTGAAACCTTGAATAAAGTCTTCATATAATTCATGTAATTTGCAGCAGGCGAAGAGAGGTAGCCTTGGGCTTTAATGCCCATGGTCAGAGGTGTATCTACCCATTTGCCAGGATGGCACTCACCAGGGGCGCCAAGCAAGAAGGGGTGCCGCCTGGTGGTGCCACCCGCGGCCAGGGTGTAGTCTCACATTTTAGAGGCAGAACCAGCCTCCACCGCCCTCCATGCAGTTTCTCACCCACAGTGACGCGCGGCAACAACTACAGCAGCAGTAGCGGCAGCCAGTGTTATTTGCCCTGGTTTCCGGCGACTCTGCACAGTACTACAATAAAGAAACTGCGTAAACTACAGCTGTCAGCAGCCCCCGCTGCAGTGAGCTCCGGTGCAAGGGCTGCCGAGAGCTGTAGTTTATGAAGAGTCTGTTTACTGTATTAACTAATAACACTGGCTGCCGCTACTGCCTGGTGCAGTTGTTGCTGCGCGTCACTGTGGGTGAGAAACTGCATGGAGGGTGGTGGAGGCTGGCGCCCTGTGCTCTTCACAGATGAAAGCAGGTTCTCACTGAGCACATGTGACAGTCATGACAGAGTCTGGAGACGCCAAGGAGAACGTTCTGCAGCCTGCAACATCCTCCAGCATGACCGGTTTGGCAGTGGGTCAGTAATGGTGTGGGGTGGCATTTCTTTGGGGGGCCGCACAGCCCTCCATGTGCTCGCCAGAGGTAGCCTGACTGCCATTAGGTACCAAGATGAGATACTTAGACCCCTTGTGAGACCATATGCTGGTGCGGTTGGCCCTGGGTTCCTCCTAATGCAAGACAATGCTAGACCTCATGTGGCTGGAGTGTGTCAGCAGTTCCTGAAAGACGAAAGCATTGATGCTATGGACTGGCCCGCCCGTTCCCCAGACCTGAATCCAATTGAGCACATCTGGGACATCATGTCTCGCTCCATCCACCAACGCCACGTTGCACCACAGACTGTCCAGGTCTGGGAGGAGATCCCTCAGGATACCATCTGCCACCTCATCAGGAGCATGCCCAGGCGTTGTAGGGAGGTCATACAGGCACGTGGAGGCCACACACACTACTGAGCCTCATTTTGACTTGTTTTAAGGACATTACATCAAAGTTGGATCAGCCTGTAGTGTGTTTTTCCACTTTAATTTTGAGTGTGACTCCAAATCCAGACCTCCATGGGTTAATAAATTTGATTTCCATTGATAATTTTTGTGTGATTTTGTTGTCAGCACATTCAACTATGTAAAGAACAAAGTATTTAATAAGAATATTTCATTCATTCAGATATAGACTGTGTTGTTTAAGTGTTCCCTTTATTTTTTGAGCAGTATATATATATATATATATACATATATATATATATATATATATATATATGTAGAGAGCAATAAGTCAATCAGCAGCACTCGGGGTCTTGTTACAGCAAGCAAGTGTATTAAAGTTCACGGCATAGAAACCATAGGTTTCTATGCCGTGAACTTTAATACACTTGCTTGCTGTAACAAGACCCCGAGTGCCGCTGATTGAATTATTGCTCTCTACCTAACACATCTGCACCAGAGGGCACCGGGGCCCATATCTCCAGTGGTGGGAGTGCCGGTCAAAGTATTTGTTATATATATATATATTAGTGATGAGCGGGTTCGGTTCCTCGGAATCCGAACCCCCCCGAACTTCACCCATTTTACACGGTTCCGAGGTGGACTCGAATCTTCCCGTCTTCCTTGGTTAATCCGAGTGCACCCAAATGTCATCATCCCGCTGTCTGATTCTCGCGAGATTCGTATTCTATATAAGGAGCCGCACATCGCCGCCATTTTCACTCGTGCATTGGAGATGATAGGGAGAGGACGTGTGCAGCGTTCTCTCAGTTGTGTTCAGTGTGCTGCAAATATCTGTGCTCAGTGTGCTGCAAACATCTGCTCAGTGTGCTTGCAAATATCTGTGCTCAGTGTGCTGAAAATATCTACGTTCTCTGCCTGAAAAATGCTCCATATCTGTGCTCAGTGTGCTGCAAATATCTGTGCTCAGTGTGCTTTATTGTGGGGACTGGGGACCACCAGTATTATATAGTAGGACAGGAGGACAGTGCAGAGTTTTGCTGACCAGTGACCACCAGTATTATACGTTCTCTGCCTGAAAAACGCTCCATATCTGTGCTGCATTGTAGTATATAGTAGGAGGACAGTGCAGAATTTTGCTGACCAGTGACCACCAGTATTATATCAGTACGGTACAGTAGTCCACTGCTCTACCTACCTCTGTGTCGTCAAGTATACTATCCATCCATACCTGTGGTGCATTTTAGTTGTTGTGTGCAGTATATATAGTAGGAGGACAGTGCATAAGTTTGCTGACCACCAGTATATAATATATAGCAGTACGGTACAGTAGTCCACTGTTCTACCTACCTCTGTGTCGTCAAGTATACTATCCATCCATACCTGTGGTGCATTTAAGTTTTGCGCAGTATATATAGTAGGAGGACAGTGCATAATTTTGCTGACCACCAGTATATAATATATAGCAGTACGGTACAGTAGTCCACTGCTCTACCTACCTCTGTGTCGTCAAGTATACTATCCATCCATACCGGTGGTGCATTTTAGTTGTTGAGCGCAGTATATATAGTAGGAGGACAGTGCATAATTTTGCTGACCACCAGTATATAATATATAGCAGTACGGTACAGTAGGCCATTGCTATTGATATATTACTGGCATATAATTCCACACATTAAAAAATGGAGAGCAAAAATGTGGAGGGTAAAATAGGGAAAGATCAAGATCCACTTCCACCTCGTGTTGAAGCTGCTGCCACTAGTCATGGCCGAGACGTTGAAATGCCATCAATGTCATAGTAGAGAGCATGTAAAATCCAAAAAACAAAAGTTCAGTAAAATGACCCAAAAATCAAAATTAAAAGCGTCTTGCCAATATGCCATTTACGACACGGAGTGGCAAGGAACGGCTGAGGCCCTGGCCTATGTTCATGGCTAGTGGTTCAGATTCACATGAGGATGGAAGCACTCATCCTCTCGTTAGAAAACTGCAGTGCCACTCCTAGATGGGCCAGGTGTTTGTGTTGGCCACTTGGGTCGCTTAGGTTAGCCACACAGCTACCTCATTGCACCTCTTTTTTTCTTTGCATCATGTGCTGTTAAGGGACTATTTTTTGAAGTGCCATCCTGTCTGACACTGCAGTGCCACTCCTAGATGGGCCAGGTGTTTGTGTCGGCCACTTGGGTCGCTTAGCTTAGTCACACAGCTACCTCATTGCACCTCTTTTTTTCTTTGCATCATGTGCTGTTTGGGGACTATTTTTTAAATCTGCCATCGTGTCTGACACTGCAGTGCCACTCCTAGATGGGCCAGGTGTTTGTGTCGGCCACTTGGGTCGCTTAGCTTAGCCATCCAGCGGCCTTGGTGCACCTCTTTTTTTCTTTGCATCATGTGCTGTTTGGGGACTATTTTTTGAAGTGCCATCCTGCCTGACACTGCAGTGCCACTCCTAGATGGGCCAGGTGTTTGTGTCGGCCACTTGGGTCGCTTAGCTTAGCCATCCAGCGGCCTTGGTGCACCTCTTTTTTTCTTTGCATCATGTGCTGTTTGGGGACTATTTTTTGAAGTGCCATCCTGTCTGACACTGCAGTGCCACTCCTAGATGGGCCATGTGTTTGTGTCGGCCACTTGGGTCGCTTAGCTTAGTCACACAGCTACCTCATTGCACCTCTTTTTTTCTTTGCATCATGTGCTGTTTGGGGACTATTTTTTAAATCTGCCATCGTGTCTGACACTGCAGTGCCACTCCTAGATGGGCCAGGTGTTTGTGTCGGCCACTTGGGTCGCTTAGCTTAGCCATCCAGCGGCCTTGGTGCACCTCTTTTTTTCTTTGCATCATGTGCTGTTTGGGGACTATTTTTTGAAGTGCCATCCTGTCTGACCCTGCAGTGCCACTCCTAGATGGGTCCAGGTGTTTGTGTCGGCCACTTGGGTAGCTTAGCTTAGTCATCCAGCGACCTCTGTACAAATTTTAGGACTAAAAATAATATTGTGAGGTGTTCAGAATAGACTGGAAATTAGTGGAAATTATGGTTATTGAGGTTAATAATACTATGGGATCAAAATGACCCCCAAATTCTATGATTTAAGCTGTTTTTGAGGGTTTTTTGTAAAAAAACACCCGAATCCAAAACACACCCGAATCCGACAATAAATTTTCAGGGAGGTTTTGCCAAAACGCGTCCGAATCCAAAACACGGCCGCGGAACCGAATCCAAAACCAAAACAGGGGCTTGAGGAAGACCTGTATCAGTTGAAACAGCTGTTGGGCGGTGCCTGTATGTACACTTGTCGCCTTGATATGGAATAAATCTTCTTCGTTTTCTCATCCAAACCGTGAGTGCTGGCTTGTTTTGTTTTTTCCAATGAGCTGGAAAAGCGAGTGCCTTTATATATATATATATATATATATATATATATATATATATATAGTTCATGTGCCAGTTGCGGCCCTTATGGGCCTTGCTGACATTAGATCATCACAGGCATCTCCTGGCTGTCAATATTTCATTTCTTTACATAAATTTCATCAGGAGATGCCAGTGATGATCTGATGTGAGTGCCGCATCCGCCACATGAACTGTATATGATGTATTGATGGCACCTGAGCATAGTACTGTAAAGTGGATTGTGAGTGCCAGCTCTATCTATCTATCTATCTATCTATCTATCTATCTATCTGTCTGTCTGTCTGTCTGTCTGTCTGTCTGTCTATCTATCTATCTATCTATGTGCTTAACAAGAATTGATGGTGACATAACAGTATGCTAAATGTCATAAACGCAGTCAAATAATAGACTTCATGATAGTCACCCAGGCATCATGAACAGCGTCCAACGGTACCGTTTCGGTGTATAAACACCTTCCTCATGGACTGCACAGTACCGTTTATGACATTTAGCATACTGTTATGTCACCATCAAGGATTGATGTATGCCTTTTAATGATTTTTATTATGATGAAATCACTTTTTTGCATTAATGTGCTGGTCCCCATGTTTACAAAGAAGGACATCAGGTGGCGGCCCTAACCCTCCCTGGTGGTGCATAAACCGAACCTCTCTCTCCATAGCCTACACCCCCCACAGTCTAACCCTCCCTAGTGGTGTCTAACCCTAACCTCTCCGCAACCTAACCCTAACAAACCCTCTCCGTCCGGTAGCCTAGTCTAGCCTCCAAAGTGGTGCCTAAACCTACCCCCTCCCAATAAACCCCCACCCCTGCGGCCTAACCCTTGGAGTCCCCAGGATACTTATGGCCGGGATGTCTGCAGTAGGGATTCCGAACTCAGCATTACTGTGTGGTGTATTGTGAGTAAGGGATACTACTGTGTGGTGTAATTTGAATTGGGGGTACTATTGTGTAGCCATGCCCTTTATTTGGCATATGCACCTTCCCCATTTCAAATATGGGGGGGGGGGGGGGATTGCCAGTCCCTTACTTTGCAGGGGTGCTCGAATCCCTAGATACACCCCTGCCTATGGATATTCAATTGCACTCCCCTTTTTTACCCAACAGCCTTGTGGGATCCGGATGATAGGTTACTAGGTCGACACCATCTCGATATGCATTAGTCCAACATTGACAAAAGGTCGACAATGGTAGACACAGCAAAAGGTTGACATGTGTTTTTTGGATTTTTTAACTTTTTCATACTTTACCATTCACATAGACTCCAATTGGGAATGGTAACCTGTGCTGAGGCACCTTGCCAGAAGTATGGCAAGTGAATCCATGCTGTACACTTATTGGGGTTCCACGTGCTAATACGGAGAAAATGACACCAAAATTAACTAAAAACTCATGTCAACCTTTTATCAATGTCAACCTTGTGCATGTCGACCTTTGGGGGTCAACCTAGACACTGTTGACCTAATCCATGAAAAGTTTACAGATTTGCATGTTAACAGGGTCTTGGAGGATAAAATATTCTGCGGTAAATTACCCTGGCTAATTGGATTTCCTCCTAAAAGGATTAACCAATAAAATGTTATGGCTACTTTCTGGAGTGCTGTTTTTACATTGGAATAACTAGGTCATCAAAGAAAACATTTTTTTGTCTGATTTTTCTTAGGGGACTCTTATAAAATAAATATGTTTTAATATGTTACCAAAGGAAAGTTCTATTTATCTCTGAAATAATATAAAACTAATATGAGAACTAAAACCTTATTCCAATTTAATCTGATCATATCCAAAAAAGTAACATTTCATCTGGTATAAAAAAAATCCCTTAGGTCATGAGGTTGATGAGTCTGCATGCAATATTATTGTTAGCCTTTATTTATATAGTGCCAAAATATTCTGTAGTGCTGTACAATTAGGAAAGATAATTTGAATACATTACAATGAACATTGATGTGTGACAAACAATAAAAGAGGAGGTTCTATAGCAGACACAAGACATGAATGAGGTATAGTACTGTACAAGTTAGAAGGGCTTGTAGGGTGCAGTGAACCAGCCACATGTAAATCATGAACTTTGTCAGGTGTTAAGTAATGCTCTATGACCTAGTCACTTGGCTAGATTCTTTGCAAGCTCAGAAATAAAATGTTGTAAAGAGCAGACAGTGAGAGCAGATGCATCATAAGCTCAATGGCTGCGGGGCTGTTGTGTGAATGTTAGAGTTTAGGTACTGGGTGTATTTATGAAGTTGAAATCAGCCATTGTTAGCTTATTTCATCTTCTCTGCCATAGACCTCTATCAGGACGGCAACCATAGTCAATTTAACAATCATATATAGCCCAACTGTTTGCCATTATGTAACGGCATAATGCAATCTCTGGATGTCATTAGTAAATCCTGACAATAGGGACCAGTGATGACAGAGAGGCTTTGCTTGATCCCCACTTAATAAAACTAATATATTTATTCAATGCATAATGCAACCATTGTCTCACCAGTATTAAATAGTGCCCTAAGTATATTGTGATGGGCAGATGTAAGTGATAAGGGATGTGGGGATGTGGTCATGTGGATATACAGTATGCAAAACCAATATATAGAATACCAGGGTGCTTAGCAAACGTGATAAATGTAATTGAAGTCATGCGCTCTCTGGCTGATTTGAAAGTGAGGGAACAGTCTGATTGGTTGGGGTAGGGCAATTCTACAGTATAGGACAGCACATGAGAGGCTTTTTTAATGGGAGCCATGATAAGGGAGGTATAAGACATTATCAGGATGGTGAGCAAGGGTTAGGATATAACGGAAATTAAACATTATGTAAGTGGGTGCAGCATTGTAGAGGGCCTTTGTAAATGGCAATTGGAATAAGCAGATATTCAGAGCACTGACTGGCAGTAATAGTGGAAAATGAGAGAAGCATGAATAATGTATAGTATCATAAGGGAGGGTATCACAAGATACATGCTTTTATACAGAAACTTGACAATAAAATGTACACTTACATTTAGGTCTTCATGATCACTAATTTACTGATCTCTGCTTATGGAACAACAGATTTTCCTACCTCCTTTTCATCCCCTTAAGTGATGATACCTTCGGAATGCGTTTGACTCTGCATTCTTGCATTTGATGGCACTCATTTTCTGAACATGTGCAGAGCAGATTCATGCAAGATACACAGTGCAAACTAGCGTATGCTCATCTGAGCATAAGCAACATTTTACAGGGAGAGCTACTGCATTAATTCAATATTGTCATTGATGGTATATACTGGTACTAGTACCTACAGTATAAGCAAAAGAGTCTTAATGGTTGAAGGCTTAGAACCTGTTTGAATCTGGGCACCATTGGCTTTTGACTTGCATTTGAACTGCAAGTTTAAGTGGCAAATGCAGATATATCTAAAATGCTATTATGATGTAAAAGGAAAACTGTGTCCAGATGTTATTTTCCCTGAGTGCCGCCGCTGTGGATGGAGTATGTATATTTACAAACACTTGATCGTGCTTGTAAAAATGGAGGGCGACGGGGTAAGTAATTGTATTTAGTCAGAGTGCCGGATATCCATATGTATAAAATGCTATTATAATTTTTACCTTCAGAGAAGGGATAGCCTACTGAGTTGACCATTGAGGGAACCATCAGTGATTATTATTGATGGCATGAAACCATTGACGTAGGACCTTTGATTGTATGCACTCATTGATGGACAACACTGCAGAGGGTAATACCAGGCAGTGGAGCAATCACTAAAGTGGGGCAGGGCTTAGTGGTGCAGTGGGACAATGACGAAGGGGCTAGAACTAAGATCTGTGTCACTAGTGCTGAGGAGGGGGAAAAATACTGTGTGCTGTCTGCCATCAAAAACTGGATCTCGGCTATCGATGGCAAAATCATTGACCGTCAGTGGCAAACCATTGATGGTTATTAACCACAGATGATGAATGACCATCCCTAATTCAGAGGTCATTAGAGATTACTATGGTTAACTTTCATGGAGCAGATAGTGTGCTGGCACCACTGCACTGCTGCAAATTTACAGAAAGGAAGTGATATGACAAGCGGTTATGGGATGATCAAAAATCTACAAAAACAGGAATGACAGTGTGTATGAGGTGGACGAAGTGTGAAGGGTAGATTTGTGGTAAATGCTTAAACCATAAATGTGGTCCTATTAAAATACTTTAGTGAAAGTATGCTGTGATTAGTTAATGAATCTTTAGAAAGTAATGTTTTTGTATTTTCTGATAAGGAGTATGACATCTAGCCTCAGACTAAATTTTACATAATTTTTGATCAATCTACAGATTAACAATCTCAGCTCTACTTCATACATCATCTGTAGAGCTCCCACCATCCCATACTGGCAAGGCTTAAGAGTCTGAATATTTAAGTATCTTTTGTTTTTAAAAATTATTTTTGATATAAAGAAGGACAGAGATTAGTTTTAGAATACTTGGATGATCCTTATTATGAACTCTTATCATGACTCCATGCCTGCTCCAATAACTAGCTGTCCATAAGGCAGGCAGTTTATTTCCTCTGTCATGGGAGTTTACAATGATCATTCTGTTCACATGTTTCATGTCCGCTTTATTGACTTGTTATCCTCCATGTTAGAGTTTGCTCTCATTATTTGCAGTTGCACCAGTTACAGTGTTTGTCAGTTTGAATGAGTGTTTTCTATCATTTTGACAGTTTAGATTACAGATATTAGCTGATGAGATTGCAACTGGGCACATCCATCAAATTCAGGCTATAAGTTATAGTATGTCTTGCAGTCCATAACTTATGTGCATATTGATTCACATGGCAAAACCAAATTCCCATCTGAACCAAAATGCTCATTTAAATTCAAAAACTACTGCTTATCTCTTTTCCTCTCGAGCCTTAATTTGTACATCCTGTCCATGCAGGAATACTCTGGAGTGCAGATGTGGCAAAGTAACTAACGAGAACAATACAATTGCATGCTGTGGGTTTTGGGGCTGCACATAATATTGTATCATCAATATAAACAATTATTAGGAAGTATCGTCCACTGTAACTGTCAAATATAACCACACACTAACTGGGACACATTTATGGATACAGGTTAGTAACTTTGTTGAAAGGGGGTTTAACTAAAAAGAAGTTTGATTTAACGTTCTATGATGCACTAAAAAATTACAGCTGGATTCTGATTTGTCTGTTCAACATAAATGCTGTAAATAGCATTACTCCAGTGTCAGGATCCCAGCTCCAGCATTGTGGGGTCGACTTACCAATTGTAGCAAAGTCACTTTTGACTTTATGACCATATCCTCTGATTTTGTTTACATGTTTATCCTGTACAAGGTCATACATGGAATGCACTTCTCTTTTACCCAATCTAGCTGGCATTTTTGTTCTGTTCTTATAGGTTTACCACAATTTACTTAGAGCATAAATGCAATCTTTACAAATGCTCACTCATTCCAGCCACAAATGTGAAACTCCCTCTCTAGCCTCAATTAGACTTTAATTTGCACAGATCACAGAAGAAGCCCAATGACCCATTGTCCTGTAAAATGAAGGAGGGCATAATAATGCTGTCTGGAAAATAACATAATGTACTTTCATAGTTTAAACCCTAGAGCTATAAATGGCATCTTCTGTTCACTGGCTATAGAGTGATTTGTCTGACAGGCTGAATGAGCTACTCATGAATGCACAACAGCAATGAACTAAAGTATGACTTTGTTTTGTCATAGTGGGCCCTATAAATGTTAGTTCATCTTGTTTTAGACCCTGATTAAAAAAAAATGTTTTCTAATAGAGTCATGGAAGTTGCCATGAAGTAGAAGTCCAGAAAGAGCCACACAGAGACATATCTGGGACACCATTTGGACAGTCCTGCCATGTATGGATTGTCCCTAATAACAGCTGGAAGCAAGTGATAAATTGCCAATATGGTTTAAGAATAATTAATAAACTGTCTGCCTGCTCCTTGACCTGCTGGTGTGGTCAGAGGATTCCAATTCCGTAATTGGAAAAAACACTAAGCTTCTGTCTCAGCATCTATCTAATGAGAATAAATATCAGTCAATTATTCCTTTGCCCCTAGAGTCCGGTACATACTGCTTGGGAGGACTTGGGAGGACTGGAAAAAAGTCAGAATAGTGAGGCATATATTTAAATGTCTACAGACTAATTTAAAGAAATGAACTCATTACTGCTTATATGATTTGGCATACTTATGTGGATGGGTTATAGCAAAGCCAAAAAATGCCTGTCCTACTGTAATACAGTACATTCAAGAATCAGACTTTTATACAGCTGTATTTGCTGCACGGTATATTCATATGGAAGGCCTATTGAGAGTATGAAGATTCTTGCACACACACACACATATATATATATATATATATATATATATATATTTATATATATAGTAGATCCAAAGGTTGCTGGAACTCCGTCCCACTATAAAACCACCGCAGTGGTCCAAATAGTCATGAACTGTCATGGCACTCACCGGACTTTAGCATAATAAAATAATACTGGTGTCTCACACCGTATATATGTCAATGTTTCACATTTACTGATGTGAAAGCAACTTGTTTATTATGTATTTATTATTAAGTAACTTGCTTATGTCTTAGGTCCTGCCGAAAGATTTGATAAGTAAACCTGAAATGTTGACATACTGTATATATGGTGTGAGGCATCTGCATTATTTGTTATGGTAAAGTCCAGTGAGAGCCGCTGATTGTTCCTGAAAAAATAGAAAAATAAATAAATATATATATATATATATATATATCTTGAAAAGAGCTGGCACTCACCCCAAATAAATACTGCTCCGGTGCCCTCTGGAATAATACAGATACAGCGAACAGAAACATGCAGCGGCACTCAGAGACTGGATCCCAGTAGATAGTGTGCAAAAAAGAGGACTTTAATCCATAACAATAAAATAGGGTGACCAACGTTTCGGGGCGCTAACGCCCCTTTGTCAAGGTGATGCACCCCGAAACGTTGGTCACCCTATTTTATTGTTGTGGATTAAAGTCCTCTTTTTTGCACATTATCTACTGGGATCCAGTCTCTGAGTGCCGCTGCATGTTTCTGTTCGCTGTATATATATATATATATATATATATATATATGGGTGTACTACTATATACCGATGCTCGGGATCCCGACTGCCCGAATGCTAGCAGCAGGGCGAGTGCAAAAGAGCCCATTGTGGGCTCGCTGCACTCCCCACGCTGCGGGCACGGTGGCGTGCTACACGCACCACACTATTTGTTCTCCCTCCAGGGATATATATATATATATATATATATATATATATATATAGCATGTACATACAGATGTGTCCTCTCTCATCTGCTTCACCAGCTGCACATTCGCTGGCATGCTAGTCATGACAAAGATGACCTTACACTCATCTATATATATATATATATATATATATTCCACAATATCAGTCCTGCGCTTTAGGGGGGGTGGGGTGGGGGGGATGTAATAGGGTGTGAGAATCAGAAAGTGAGAGATTTTGTAAGAGTTCTCCTGTTTTTTTAGAGTGGCAATCATTTACATGGCAGACTCAACCTTGTTTCGCCATGTAAATGATTGCCTCTTTAAAAAAAACAGGAAAAATGTCTCACTTTCTGATTCTTACACCCTATTACATTCCCCCCTAGGTCTCTGTTTGCTTGAGCTCTTTCCAAATTAGATCAATCAGTGCTGCATCTCCAGATTCCAAACCACGGGGTCAGATTTCTAAAGGATTACGATAGTAATGGAGATTGCACATGTGAGAATAGTATGAAACAACCTTTACTAAAAATATAAGCTCACATACATCTCAGTTTAAAACAGCATGTGTGTTGCAAAGGATCGATTCACCGCATGGATAGACCGGTTTCTCTGCTCTGTCTCTGATTGTACACAAGACTCACGCCAACTCAATAGTGTATGAAGTTATTTCGTCCAGATAAATAGGTAACACCCGACATGTTTTGTCTCATGACTTGTCCATGAAATCCCCAAACCCTTTAGCTGTTATAGAAGCATCGGACACAAAGAGATTGTCTGTGTAATGAACCAGCAAATACAAAAATGGAGAAAAATAGATTTATGGTGGTAGATATAATTTGAGAAAGGTGTAGATGTAAGAAGTTGCAAAGTGAAATGGAGTAAACGTATACAGATGAGCAGCGCCATAACAGGGCAGCAATGCCGTCTGTGCCGATCCCACAGCCTAAACCCGTGACATCATTACATCTGCCTAGGGGCCAGGGGCCACCTACTCTGGAAGTAGAGCTCTGTCTAGAGCGGCTTAAGGATGCTCTGGGCAGCTCCACAGGTTGCCTATGAGGTGTGTATCTTCGCTGCTTGCTGCAATCCCGTCACCCTGACACATTGACTTTTGGTGAAAACCAGCAAAGATTACAGTTCATTTTAGGATGCAAATTGTGATTTATAACAAATAATGCAGACCCCGTAGTATTAGCAAACAACCAAAGAGGAAAGAGGGCAGCAATAAGGAATCTTTAGTATTGGGCTGACTGCAATTAATAATAAATATGCCCCTATATTATTATTTTACACAAATATATTCATCTGTACTTAAGCTTTAAAATAAATGCCTGTATATACATTGGTCTTTAACTGTAGCACACTTACTCCAGGGAATTACTGATGTAAATACTATATGATTTTTCTCTCCAGGGGATTATTAGTGATCAGCAAATGCCTCATCATGCTTGCCACATGTACAGTACTTTGTATACATAATACATCCGACTGATGATTGCTCACTTATACATGTATATACTAATTTATACATGTTATTTAACTTTAAACGAAACTGCTCCAAACACAAAGATTAGATATTATGTATATACTGGTAGGTTTGCAGTTGCACATGATGTTAATGGGAAAATACTTTGAAACCAGAGGAAGGAATTTTCAACCTAAAACTGAGATAAACCTGTAATATATATAAAGCAACTTTCATCAAGATGCATGAGCATAGCAACTGTCGCTTACTTTTGCTTTATTAGTTATTTTTAGTTTCTTATCACTTTATTAATTCTGCATATATAGTTTAAATGTTACAGTCCATTACATTATTCATATATTTAGACCTTATTTTCTTACTATAGAAATAATATATAACGTAATGTAATACTACACGATTAGACTCACAGGCAGACATAAAGGGAGACAGGCAACACTCACTGACCTCTTCTCACTCCAGTCTTTGAGGCCAGCGGGGATCATAATTCTTTCCCAAGTGCCTCTCCAAGGTGCCTGGCAGCCCAGCCAGTTCAGGAAAATAGATTAATGGGGCACAAGCCATACACTCGACAGCTCCAAGTGCTTCACATTGCAAGCACAAGCATCATGACCGTACACCCTGTTTCGCCAACTACGTTTTTATTGCTTAAGGATATACAACATTGACAGCAATTGATTAACTTTTTACGATTGTATATATATATTGTTGGGTAACAAATCTAAATAAATATTTTAAGGCTGAACAACTGTAACAATAAAGGAACACATTGAGAATTTAATTCATCTTGTTAATATAATGTTTTTTTTTAGGCCTAGGTTAGAGTATATATATTTTTTTCAAGGTTTAATGAGACACTACCATATATACTACAAGCATCGCCATATGTTTTGACATTAAATTGCATTTATTTATTCATGTTTATGCTGATTTATATAATTCAGATAATATAAAAAGGTAAAAAAAATGTAAACTTTATACACAAACCTTTGCCTATAATGCACTGTAACAGAAATATACCATACTGTAACAATTACTTGTCCCTTCCACATAACTTTATCAATTTGTAAGTAAATGGTTTCAAACATTGACTTGAACTATTTTAGAATTTACTTTTACTTTATAGGTGTAATACAATAATATATTAATACAGTTATAATTAAAAATATTACAATTTCTTTAACAGATGTTTGCAATTTCCATTTCAATAATTTGCACATTATTTAAAGATAATATTAATAGTTGTAAGAAAACTGTTTTTGCAATAAAAGCATGTTTGTACTGGTTGGTAAATGTTAAAAAATATTGGCCCCAAGTCTATGGGGCAAATTCAGTCATTTGCCACGTGCTAATTGTTCCCCCATGGCTATTAAGTTATCCCCAAAGGCAGCCTGCAGGCTGCACTTAATGGGGGATTTCGGGTCTGAGCAGACACAAAAAGAAATCCTCAAAAACTAGCATGCTAAAGGGTGCTGTGACCCTGTTATTGCATGGGTCCATGATATGATCACGGATTTTATGTGTTCACTCCCGTTAACAGGTTAATTTAATGGGTGTTAAAAAGGGTCTTGGGGGGAAAAAGGAACTGGAATTGAAGAGCCCCAGGTGTTAAAGCTTGAGGCTACTACCCTTTTTTACACCCATTAAATTATTGAGGATAATTAAATACTATGGGGGACATTCAAATGTTTTGAAAAGTCGGTTGGGTGTCTGTTTTTTCCTCTCTATTAGATAGAAAAAAACAGACACCCAACTGACTTTTCAAACAATTGAATACCCCCCTATGTGTACATTTATTTGTTTCATTTAAGTACAACATAGAAGCAATAACTTGATTTCCTTCTGATATTGCAAAATCATTAGCTTATACCACTTTTCCACCAAAAACACAGGTCCGACCTAGGTTTCCAGACATGGTTAAAACCCAGGTCAGACCTGGGTCAGACACAGTTTTCTGTACACTGCACCTTGGACCCAGGTTATTCCCGGGTCAGCTCCATTTACACTGAACCCATGTCTGCCCTGCATGTCACTCATACCCCTTTCACACCGCACAAATAACCCGGTATCGGCCCGGCATATCCACTGGTCGGTGTGCGGTGTGAAAGCGCCATAGTCAAAATCCTGCGTTGTCTGACCCGGTAATTCAACCCGGGAATAAAGCAGTGTTATTCCTGGGTTGAATACCGGGTCAGTGGCAGCGTAAACGGACTCCCGGGTCGATGCGACCCAGGACCCATTCACTACAACAGGGAGAGGCGGCGCGTAGATGATCTGATTTCCCAGCACCGCTTCCGCCTCCGCCCCGCTGCCGGGTTGGGGAAGCCAGCAGCAGCGTCCAATGCCGGATCCCACAGGGGAAGGACCCGTTTCCAATTCCTGGGTGGGATCTGGCATTGGCGGTGTGAAAGGGGTATCACAGACACACCCTTGAGGAGGATCTCTGCATACACAACTGTTAATCATAACCTGGGTTGGATAATCTTGGTCGCGCAATTTACACAGCACCTTTACCCGGGTCCGACCCTGGTAGCTACCAGGGTTGGATTCCTGGGTGACTGGACCTGGGCTATATTTGAAGGATCCTTTTAAACTGAGCCACGACCGAGGTCGACCCAGCAATAACCTAGGTTACTGCGGCAGTGGAAAAGGGGTATTAGTATTATTGGTTGCAGCAAACTATGATACAAATTGTGCATTCAACATAAAATATATCAATTTGAAATCTACAGTGGTCCTTAACTCATACTAGGACATGGTAAATCAACAGCACAACAAGCAAAACTGCTTTGCCACTGTTCACCTTTATCACCTGTTTAGCCATACGAGATGCATTTTTTTTAGGGAACGGTGGTTAATAATCAGTGAGACTAAAGCTACAGTAAGTTCATACTATGAAACAATCGAATCGATCAGCTTCTCAGCTGCCTAATGCGATAATCCTATTGTGTGTAATGCACCCATGCTCCCAGTGTATTTCTACTGGGGAGACTAACAGGTCATCTTTGAGTATTAATAATAATAATAATAATAATAATAATAATAAAATTATTATTATATTTTGTGTAATGTTTAGAAGCTTCCAAAACTGGGTCAAAAATGCTAATTGCTTATGTGACTATATGCTCTGTACAGCATGGCAGACTCTCCCACGGTGGCATTTTGCCAGTGATCTTACTGTGAAATCTCTTTGCTATTGGCACTCTTACAATTTATACTTTAGTCACTTTCTAAGAGTGGTGGGATGCATCTCCACATTTTCAAAAGAAGGTAACAGGAAAAGTTCCAGCTCATTACTTTTTAAATCCTGTAAGCCAGATAAAAAGGTAGGCCAAAATAACCAGTACATTTTATCGGAATGTTTACATTGACGACCGGCTTTAATTCTTGGTTTCCAATAGTTCAGATGTTAAACTGATTTGCCAAGAGAAAAAGAAAAACACCTGACCCTTTTTAGGTTAGAATTCTAATTCTATTCATTCTCCGTATTTATCTGCATATACAGTAGGGATCTCTATGTGCACTTGAGATACAAATGTGTAAAGGTTACTTTTGCATTACAGTGAAATCATTTGAACATTGTAGTTGACACTAAAAAATAATACATCAACGTTGTGAGTAATAGCCCTGACACATATACAGCTTAGATGGGGCCCACCTTCATAATCAACACTGGGTCTTCAAGAAATTCAACATTCCATTTACTAAACAGCAATACTGTATGGAAAGTAAAACATTATTTCTGGAAATACACAATTGGTTTAAAGCCTCTATGGTCAGCAATAATGTCATTACTAAAAAGAAAATCAGATTACCACAATAAAAAAGTTAGATATGTTAAATGTGTGTATATATATATATATATATATATATATATATATATATGTCAAAAAGGCATATACAGGGGACACTCCATAGTGCATAAAAGTCTTTAATTAAAATACAAATTTATAATGAACAAATGGTAAAATTTTGCTCGTACCAATGAGTAACCAGAGTGGGCTGGTTACCACATGATTCCACACATTATCCACTAGGCAGAAGCTGGAACGAGTGCTGCTAGGCTGTGCTGGTGTCCACAACCCACCGTCAGCCACGTCTACGGGAGAACCACGGGTAGGATCACATACGCTGTCAGCCACACGATCAACAGCACCGGTGGTCCACTGGGTCAACAGACTCCGCTCTGACGCGTTTCGTCATCGACTTCGTCAAAGGGCTGGGGTCTGTGACGTATGGATACTCTTTTAAGGACCAAACAACAAAGCTCTCAATCATATTATCAATGCAGCCATTTACAATTAATTTTATATTCTCCACCTGTGTAGCAGCTTGAAAGCATCTATTAAAATATATCATATTACATAATAAATGTTACATAATATGTATATTTTAATAGATGCTCTCGAGCCGCTACACAGGTGGAGACTATAAAATGAATTGTAAATGGCTGCATTGATAATATGATTGAGAGCTTTTTTGTTTGGTCCTTAAAAGAAAATCCATACATCACAGACCCCAGCCCTCTGACGAAGTCGATGACAAAACACGTTAGGGCAGATTCTGTTGACGCAGTGGACCACCGAATCTGTTAATCGTGCAGCTGACGGTGTATGAGATCCTACCCGCGGCTCTCCCGAAGACGTGGCTGACGGTGGGTTGTGGACTCCAGCACAGCCTAGCAGCACTCGTTCCAGCTTCTGCCTGGTGGATAATGTGTGGAATCATGTGGTAACCAGCCCACACTGGTTACTCATTGGTACGAGCAAAATGTTACCATTTGTTCATTTTAAATTTGTATTTTAATTAAAGACTTTTGTGCACTATGGAGCGCCTCCTATATATGCTTTTTTTGACAGATACATACGCCCGTGGGAATTCGGATTGTTTAAAGGAAAGCAGCGTTCTAAAATATTCAAGGAGGATCTAGTGACGTTGAGCATAAATTCATGTGCTTTGATTCAACTTTCACATACGTGTACATCTTTATCTGATAACTTGTGTGTGTGTGTATATATATATATACATATATATCATGTATCCAGTACCTTCTTTCCAGTACTAAATGACTGAAAGCTGGTTTCATGTTTGTTTCTGTAGCCGCTTTAAATCAATCAGTTAAATCCACCTCCACTGTGGATTTGACAAACCACAGGTTAGTAAATCTAGCCCTAGGATTGTATCTGCCCCTAATTGATTTGTTCGAGTAACCAACAAGCAAATACATTAAGAATAGTCCTTCTGTCTTTTCCTATATATATAATTGAGTAAAATAACTGCCAGTTATAGAATATGACATAGGTTAGCAAGCAGAATGTAACCTATTTGTTGACAGAGGGAAGAGAACACACAAATAAATGAGCCTCTGGACACTGCTTTCAACCAGGAAAAAATCCTAGCATATTATCAGTAAATAAAGATAGACATCATAGTTACACACATTTGCAAATATGTAATACAGTAAGTCACTTTGTTGTGCCTCTGTTAAGAGTGGTACAACTCCAGTGTAGGAGACTCCTGATTTTTCATTTAGCCCCTGCACCACCCAAAGAATGGTTCGATGATCTCCCCGAATGGGTGGGTGGTAGTATAGTCCATTTGAATAAAGACTATGACACCTACTGCAAACTGGAATAGTTGTAAGTTATACAATTATTTGCAAAGAGATTATAGCTGCTGCATAGCACACATTATTATTATTATTATTATTATTATTATTATCCTTTATTTATATGGAGCCACAAGGGATTCGCAGCGCCAATTACACAGTACATAATCAAATGAGCATACAAGAAAACAGCACTTACAGTTCAAGACAATATAGGACAGGTATGGAAAACCAGGGGTTAGATGCCATCAAAGGGAGTATGGAGTAAGAGATAGTGTAAGTAAGAAAAGCAAAGGCACATGAGGAGAGAAGGCCCTGCTCTTGCGAGCTTACAATCTAAATGGTGAGGTACTAACAGACCAGAATGACACAGAAGGGGTAGACAGTGAGCATATAGGAGGAGAGTTGGCTGGGTTCTGAGTTTAGGGGTCTTTTTACTAAGCTTCGATGGAGATAAAGTCCCAACCATCCAGCTCCTAAATGTCATTTTTCAAACACAGCCTGTGACATGGCAGTTAGGAGCTGATTGGCTGGTACTTTATCTCCATCCACTTTATCTCCATTCAAGGCTTAGTAAATAGACCCCTTAATTCCTGTCTGATCAAATATCAAAAGTACTGCTATGCAGACCGGCGACAGGGGGGATCAAAGGGGACACATGTACCGGGCCCCAAGAATCAGTGGGGCCACAAGGATATGCCGCTTAGTGCCCAGCAGGTATGTGGAATGGTTTGGGGGAGCTGGGAATGCAGCATGTGGTCATTGGGGAGAGACAGACAGTGGGGTGTGCGGGAGGAAGGACAGAGGGAGCACAGACTGGGGTGTGTGTTAGGGAGGAAGGAGAGAGATACATATTTCTATATGTGTATAAATAAATAAATATATTATTTATTTATTAACAGTTTCTTATATAGTGAAGCAAATATTGTTGCACATATATACAGGGGCGGATTGGGAAACAAAAGTGGCCCTGGATAAATGTATAAAAGTGGCCTCATGTGGGTGGTACCAAACCAACTGTAGGCGGAGCCAATACCAAAGTAGGCGGGGTTAATACTTCAAAATAATATTACACCTCATAACCCAGTGAACGCGCTGAGCCAAAAAAAAAGTGGGTACCAGGGACCACTCGCTTTTAAAAATTGGGGTCCTACCTGTCCTTTTCTAGGTCCCATAGGAATGAAGGTTCTTATTAATCTTATTAATGATTCAAATATAGAAACACGGATTTGATTTGGACACTACAAAAGTGTTGCAAGGGGGGGGGGGGATGACAATGCTGCTGGGCTGTGTAGCATACAGGACACCCTGCACCAGAGCTTTAAGTAGGCATTTTGGCGCCCTTTGGCAGAAAGTTAATTGCTGCTCCTCCTCCTATGCCCAAAAGAAGGGACGGTGCGCGCCGAGGGCACACATCAAAAATTTAGGGGAGTGGCTTTGTGGGGAAGGGGCATGGCCACATAATAGTGGCAATTCACATTACACCACACAGTAGTTCCGCTTATACACATTGCACCAGGTAGAACCTCCTATACACTCTGCGCCAGGTAGAGCACGTTATACACTTTGCGTCAGGCAGAGCACAATGCAGCTTGTAAAGCACGTTATACACATTGCACCAGGTAGTATCTCCTATACACTCTGCGCCAGGTAGAGCACGTTATACACTTTGCGTCAGGCAGAGCACAATGCAGCTTGTAAAGCACGTTATACACATTGCACCAGGTAGTATCTCCTATACACTCTGCGCCAGGTAGAGCACGTTATACACTTTGCGTCAGGCAGAGCACAATGCAGCTTGTAAAGCACGTTATACACATTGCACCAGGTAGTATATCCTATACACTCTGCACCAGGTAGAGCACGTTATACACATTGCACCAGGTAGTATATCCTATACACTGTGCACCAGGTAGAGCACGTTATACACATTGCACCAGGTAGAATCTCCTATACACTCTGCGCCAGGTAGAGCACGTTATACACATTGCACCAGGTAGAGCACGTTATACACATTGCACCAGGTAGAGCACGTTATACACATTGCACCAGGTAAAATCTCCTATACGCTCTGCGAACAGGTAGAGCACGTTATACACATTGCGCCAAGCAGAGCACATTATACACATTGCACCAGATAAAGCACGTTATACACATTTGCACCAGGTAGAATCTCCAATACACTCAGCGCCAGGTAGAGCACGTTATACACATTGTGCCAGGCAGAGCACATTATATACATTGCGTCAGGTAAAGCACATTATACACATTGCACCCGGTAGAGCACGTTATACACTTTGCGCCAGGTAAAGCACATAGACATACATTAAACAACCCCCCCAAAAAATATGTTGTCAGCGTCATTATACACATAAAGACCTGCTATATGCAGTACCAAGCTGATGTGATCTGGTCTATAGAAGGACAAAGGCAGACTGGAACCATCCACCTGGGGCAGAGAGGGAATGGGTGCCAACCAGCCAGGTAAAGGGTGTCAACCGGCCAGGGGGAAGGGATGAGGGGGCACACTACTGCCAGGGGGAGATATGAGGGGGCACCTGATGCCCCACCGCAACCGCACCTTTTCTTACATCTTCTGGTCAGCCATATGGGGACGGGACGGCTCTCTAGATAGCGGCCGCTGGCCGTAGCGTTCACCAGTAAGCAGGTGATGGGGAGGAGGGGGGATGGCCGGCACTCCTGATAGCGGCCGCTGCCCGCAGCGCGCTCACCAGTAAGCAGGTGAGGTGGAGGGCGGGCCGGCACTCCTGATAGCGGTCGCTGTGCTCACCAGTTAGCAGGTGACGTGGAGGGGGCGGTGCCGCTTATGACAGGCGACACCACACCCCAATCGGCCCACCGGGATATTCCCCGGTTTCGGCAATGGCCAATCCGGGCCTGCCAACCCCCAACATAAAATTACACCTCACCCCCTCCCTCGACATAAAATTACACCTCACCCCACCTCCTACATAAAATTACACCTCACCCCCACCTCCTACATAAAATTACACCTCACCCCCGACATAAAATTACACCTCCCCCAGCCATAATATTGCACCTCACTTCCCCAGCCATAAAATTACACCCTCCCCCCCCCCCCGACATAAAATTGCACCTCACCTCAGGAGAGGGACATGCATTTAGCAGAATCACTCTTTTGCAGTACGTGAGCATGCCTTACCTCTCCTACTGCAGAATGTGAACCCACCGCGGCCGCACCTTCCCTTCCAGCACGGTCCGTGCTGATGACGTCTGAGACGTTTGGCGCGTGGACCTCCTCTTCCGGTCAGCTGGGTGGGGCCGCCTACTAGATACTGGCAGCTGCAGTGTTGGCAGCATAAGCTGGTGACGTTCAGGCGGGGCGAGGAGAACATATGCTTGGTGACGTGCGGGGGGTGGGGTAGCTCTCCTGATAGGCACAAACTGTTGAGGGAGGGGGGATGGGAGCAGCATAAGCTGGTGACGTGCAGGAGGGGAGGACGGCTCTCCTGAAAGGAACAAGCTGTTGACGGGGGAGGGGGGGTGCGGCTCTCCTGACTGCGGCTGCAGCAAGACATTAAGCAGGTATTGTGAAAGGGAGGAAGGAGGGCCTGCTCTCCCCATAGCGACCGCTGCCTGCAGCTATTTCCGTAAACGGTTCACAGCTTGGGGGGGCAGGGTCGCGTAGGACAGGCGGCCCCACGCGGCAATCGGCCCACCGGGGAATCTCCCTGTGGCTTCTATGGCCAATCCGGACCTGCATATATATATATATATATGTATAAATAATTTGAGGGGCCCCAGAGATATCACTGTACCGGGCCCCAAGATTTCTGTTGTGGGCCTGATTTTATGGGTAACTGTCCCGAGCAGTCTGAACATGCACAGCAGCTATGGGAGGTGTCTCTTGGACTGGAAAGGGGAGTTGAAGGCATTCTAGGGCTTTATTATCGTTATTGTATTATGGTCTTGTGCATTTATACACAAGGCATGGACTGTAAATTTACAGTAATTCATATGATTGCAGAATTATGTTTTTGAAGTGTTTAGATCACATGAGGACAGTGTCCTAAATATGTGGGAGGGACATCAGCTGCCTGTAATGGAGCTGAGAGATAATATTTTACTGTGTAACAGAGCTACAGTGCAATATATGGGTAACACTGAACACTGTATATTACCTTCATGGTTCATATCCGCAATTTCAATTTTATGCTTTGTTTGACCTTTACGCTTAAGTGAAAGGGAGCATGTAAAATACAATAAAAATTTATTTTAGTTATATTGAATGCACATGTGCTCTATGGCTGCTTAGTATGCACAATGTGTTTAAGCACCTACACTACATAGAAGCTTCCCTGTAAATTGCATTCAGACGTTGGCAGATATGCTCTGGCTATATGCTGATGTTTGTCTACATCACTCCCTGGAGGATTGCTGTGTTAAAATTTCAGAATGAGATGTATCCTGTAAATCTGTAACAACAGCAAAATAAGGCAGAGATGGGATGGAGAATAGGTGAAGAAGAGAAACAATAGAAAGGGTGGGGTAGAAGGAACGCAGGGTGGTGTATAATGTGCAAGTGAGAATTATTAAGGATTTAAGATAGGCAGATGATAGAGATTGTAGGAAATTTAAAACAGTAAAAAATAAAAATCAGCAGCGGAGGGAATGCATTCATTAGCATTAGCAATACAGGATGGAGTAAACAATGTAAATATAGCATGGGGATGTATTGAAGAGGAGCATGAAGGGCACGTATTATATGGGGGAGGATGGAGAGAGACACAGTCCAATGAAGACACAAGGAGAAAATGCATAGGGGCTTCAGAGAGAGATAGAAGGAGGAGGAGGAGTGACAGATAGCAAGAAGGATTCAGTCCCAGTGGGAGAGGTATAAAGGTCATTGGAATTCTGCAGTATCGATAACTGATAATTATTGGAGAACTGTAAATATACTGATTTCAAATTCCTTTTATTATTTCTATCATTGCTTTTGTTTTTCTTTACCCGCCACTCCACATGTAATATATGTTCTTACTTTTATTCCACATTTTTAAATATATTTAACTTGAATAAATAGACATACATTTGTGTGTGCAGGTATGTTCCAGTCTCCATATATAACTCCTGTTTTCCTCTCTCTGTCTGCATTGTCTTCCCTTCTCTCCCTCTCACTCACTGTTTTTTTTTCTGTCTCTCTTGCTGCTGATAAAATTAGTACAGACACATTTTCAGCTACCCACGCTGATAAAACCGGAATAGAGAAAGGGGGAGAGAGAGAAAATGGTAGGGTTGGGAGAATTACATAGAGTGTAGGAGCGTTTGCATGGAATTCATAGGAAAACGATAAAGTAGGGGCAGAGAAGAGAGAGCAATGATGAGTGCAGAGAGACAGGATGCTAATTAGGTTCTATCTTACAAGAACCTCAATTGATTTTTTTCTTTACGACGTGCAAAAAGCATGTGGGAAGGTAGGAAGTAAGGAAGGGAGAATTTTATGCTATTTATTATATAAAATAAATTCATGCAATACTAGAGGAGTTATTATATTAACTACATGCCAGGTATTATGAACTCACAAAATGTGATTTATGTTTACCAATCCAAAGAAAAATATTACAATTGGGGGCTTCAAACTAGTAGTGATGTGCACCTGAAATTTTTCGGGTTTTGTGTCTTGGTTTTGGGTTCGGTTCCGTGGCCGTGTTTTGGGTTCGGACGCGTTTTGGCAAAACCTCACCGAATTTTTTTTGTCGGATTCGGGTGTGTTTTGGATTCGGGTGTTTTTTTCAAAAGACCCTAAAAACAGCTTAAATCATAGAATTTGGGGGTCATTTTGATCCCATAGTATTATTAACCTCAATAACCATAATTTCCACTAATTTTCAGTCTATTCTGAACACCTCACACCTCACAATATTATTTTTAGTCCTAAAATTTGCACCGAGGTCGCTGGATGGCTAAGCTAAGCGACCCTAGTGGCCGACACAAACACCTGGCCCATCTAGGAGTGGCACTGCAGTGTCACGCAGGATGGCCCTTCAAAAAAATACTCCCCAAACAGCACATGACGCAAAGAAAAAAAGAGGCGCAATGAGGTAGCTGTGTGACTAAGCTAAGCGACCCTAGTGGCCGACACAAACACCTGGCCCATCTAGGAGTGGCACTGCAGTGTCACGCAGGATGGCCCTTCAAAAAAATACTCCACAAACAGCACATGACGCAAAGAAAAATGAAAGAAAAAAGAGGTGCAATATGGAATTGTCCTTGGGCCCTCCCACCCACCCTTATGTTGTAAAAACAGGACATGCACACTTTAACGAACCCATCATTTCAGCGACAGGGTCTGCCACACGACTGTGACTGAAATGACTGGTTGGTTTGGGCCCCCACCAAAAAAGAAGCAATCAATCTCTCCTTGCACAAACTGGCTCTACGGAGGCAAGATGTCCACCTCATCATCATCGTCCGATTCATCACCCCTTTCACTGTGTACATCCCCCTCCTCACAGATTATTAATTCGTCCCCACTGGAATCCACCATCTCAGATCCTCGTGTACTTTCTGGAGGCAATTGCTGCTGGTGAATGTCTCCATGGAGGAATTGATTATAATTCATTTTAATGAACATCATCTTCTCCACATTTTCTGGAAGTAACCTCGTACGCCGATTGCTGACAAGGTGAGCGGCGGCACTAAACACTCTTTCGGAGTACACACTGGAGGGAGGGCAACTTAGGTAGAATAAAACCAGTTTGTGCAAGGGCCTCCAAATTGCCTCTTTTTCCTGCCAGTATACGTACGGACTGTCTGACGTGCCTACTTGGATGCGGTCACTCATATAATCCTCCACCATTCTTTCAATGGTGAGAGAATCATATGCAGTGACAGTAGACGACTTGTCAGTAATCGTTGGCAGGTCCTTCAGTCCGGACCAGATGTCAGCATCAGCAGTCGCTCCAGACTGCCCTGCATCACCGCCAGCGGGTGGGCTCGGAATTCTGAGCCTTTTCCTCGCACCCCCAGTTGCGGGAGAATGTGAAGGAGGAGATGTTGACGGGTCGCGTTCCGCTTGACTTGACAATTTTGTCACCAGCAGATCTTTGAACCTCTGCAGACTTGTGTCTGCCGTAAAGAGAGATCCAAGGTAGGTTTTAAATCTAGGATCGAGCTCGGTGGCCAAAATGTAGTGCTCTGATTTCAACAGATTGACCATACGTGAATCCTGGTTAAGCGAATGAAGGGCTCCATCCACAAGTCCCACATGTCTAGCGGAATCGCTCTGTTTTAGCTCCTCCTTCAATGCCTCCAGCTTCTTCTGCAAAAGCCTGATGAGGGGAATGACCTGACTCAGGCTGGCAGTGTCTGAACTGACTTCACGTGTGGCAAGTTCAAAAGGTTGCAGAACCTTGCACAACGTTGAAATCATTCTCCACTGCGCTTGAGACAGGTGCATTCCACCTCCTTTGCCTATATCATGGCCAGATGTATAGGCTTGAATGGCCTTTTGCTGCTCCTCCATCTTCTGAAGCATATAGAGGGTTGAATTCCACCTCTTGCTTCAGATGATGGCAGGGCAGGTTCAGGTGTTTTTGGTGGTGCTCCAGTCTTCTGTACGCGGTGCCTGTACGCCGAAAGTGTGCCGCAATTCTTCTGGCCACCGACAGCATCTCTTGCACGCCCCTGTCATTTTTTAAATAATTCTGCACCACCAAATTCAAGGTATGTGCAAAACATGGGACGTGCTGGAATTTGCCCAGATGTAATGCACTCACAATATTGCTGGCATTGTCCGATGTCACAAATCCCCAGGAGAGTCCAATTGGGGTAAGCCATTCTGCGATGATCTTCCTCAGTTGCCGTAAGAGGTTTTCAGCTGTGTGCCTATTCTGGAAAGCGGTGATACAAAGCGTAGCCTGCCTAGGAACGAGTTGGCGTTTGCGAGATGCTGCTACTGGTGCCGCCGCTGCTGTTCTTGCAGCGGGAGGCAATACATCTACCCAGTGGGCTGTCACAGTCATGTAGTCCTGAGTCTGCCCTGCTCCACTTGTCCACATGTCCGTGGTTAAGTGGACATTGGGTACAACTGCATTTTTTAGGACACTGGTGAGTCTTTTTCTGATGTCCGTGTACATTCTCGGTATCGCCTGCCTAGGGAAGTGGAACCTAGATGGTATTTGTTAACGGGGGCACACTACCTCAAGAAATTGTCTAGTTCCCTGTGAACTAACGGCGGATACCGGACGCACGTCTAACACCAACATAGTTGTCAAGGCCTCAGTTATCCGCTTTGCAACAGGATGACTGCTGTGATATTTCATCTTCCTCGCAAAGGACTGTTGGACAGTCAATTGCTTACTGGAAGTAGTACAAGTGGTCTTCCGACTTCCCCTCTGGGATGACGATCGACTCCCAGCAGCAACAACAGCAGCGCCAGCAGCAGTAGGCGTTACACTCAAGGATGCATCGGAGGAATCCCAGGCAGGAGAGGACTCGTCAGACTTGCCAGTGACATGGCCTGCAGGACTATTGGGTTTCCTGGGTAAGGAGGAAATTGACACTGAGGGAGTTGGTGGTGTGGTTTGCGCGAGCTTGGTTACAAGAGGAAGGGATTTACTGGTCAGTGGACTGCTTCCGCTGTCGCCCAAAGTTTTTGAACTTGTCACTGACTTATTATGAATGCGCTGCAGGTGACGTATAAGGGAGGATGTTCCGAGGTGGTTACCGTCCTTACCCCTACTTATTACAGCTTGACAAAGGCAACACACGGCTTGACACCTGTTGTTCGCATTTCTGTTGAAATACTTCCACACTGAAGAGCTGATTTTTTTGGTATTTTCACCAGGCATGTCAATGGCCATATTCCTCCCACGGACAACAGGTGTCTCCCCGGGTGCCTGACTTAAACAAACCACCTCACCATCAGAATCCTCCTTGTCAATTTCCTCCCCAGCGCCAGCAACACCCATATCCTCATCCTGGTGTACTTCAACACTGACATCTTCAATTTCACTATCAGGAACTGGACTGCGGGTGCTCCTTTCAACACTTGCAGGGGGCGTGCAAATGGTGGAAGGCGCAAGCTCTTCCCGTCCAGTGTTGGGAAGGTCAGGCATCGCAACCGACACAATTGGACTCTCCTTTGGGATTTGTGATTTCGAAGAACGCACAGTTCTTTGCTGTGCTTTTGCCGCAAGTCTTTTCTTTTTTCTAGCGAGAGGATGAGTGCTTCCATCCTCATGTGAAGCTGAACCACTAGCCATGAACATAGGCCAGGGCCTCAGCCGTTCCTTGCCACTCCGTGTCGTAAATGGCATATTGGCAAGTTTACACTTCTCCTCAGACGCTTTTAATTTTGATTTTTGGGTCATTTTTTTACTGATCTTTTGTGTTTTGGATTTTACATGCTTTGTACTATGACATTGGGCATCGGCCTTGGCAGACGACGTTGATGGCATTTCATCGTCTCGGCCATGACTAGTGGCAGCAGCTTCAGCACGAGGTGGAAGTGGATCTTGATCTTTCCCTATTTTTTTAACCTCCACATTTTTGTTCTCCATATTTTGCGCACAACTAAAAGCCACCACAGGTATACAATGTAGATGGATGGATAGTATAGTATTACTTATACTTATGGACGACGAGTGACGACACAGAGGTAGGTACAGCCGCGGTCTACCGTACTGCTGCTTAGTGCTTATATATAAATATAATATACTGTATAACGGACCTGGTGGACAGTGTCAGCAGCAGACTGCTAAACTAGTATGAAGAAAGAAAAAAAAAACACCACAGGTATACAATGTAGATGGATGGATAGTATAGTATTACTTATACTTATGGACGACGAGTGACGACACAGAGGTAGGTACAGCCGTGGCCTACCGTACTGCTGCTTAGTGCTTATATATAAATATAATATACTGTATAACGGACCTGGTGGACAGTGTCAGCAGCAGACTGCTAAACTAGTGTCACAACTGAGGGCCTGAGCTGACGGAAGGCAGCCTCAGTTGTAGGGGCTGAGATGTACCGGAACCTGGGAGGTTGTATCAGACCCCTGGACATGTAAGTAACATGAAGAGAAACCGCCCGAAGGCGTGACCACGACAACTTGAGTAAAAGTCAATGATATTTATTTATGACAAACTCCATGCATCACAGTAGCAGTAAAAAGTAACATAAAAATCAGCAGAGAAATAATAATACAGTTCCTGGGTACTACAGGGTGGCAGGGGCCACAGAGCTCTGGTGGTATGAGACAGTTCTTATTATCTGCAAGTTGGAAAGTCCTTACCAGGCTCAACTGTAGCAATGAGGAAAACCCAGGGTCGTACCAGCTGGTGTTCCAGGGAAAGCTGGACTGCTGTAGATAAAATGCTGCTGTGGGTACTGGTTAGAACCAGACAGGTGTTGGCACGGAGTGGATACTGGCTGGAACCAGTTAAATAATAAATAAAGCTTGAGAGCGATGCAATGTAGATGAAATGTAGAATTTGAGAGCGGAGAAATAATAATACCGGTGGAGAGTGGTAAACTGCAGAAAGGACACCGGCCCTTTAAGAGAAGCTGTACACTGCTGGAAGCTGAGCTGGAAGCAGGTGATGTTGTAGCTGGAAACAGGTGAGTCCAGAATGGATCGGAGAGTCAGGCTACACCGCAGATGGAATGCTGGTGCGGGTCTCTATAGCAGAAGTCTGGAGACAGGAGCTGGAACCTGGAAGACATTCACAGAAGAGAGACAAACTGGAACTAGGTTTGACAACCAAAGCACTGACGCCTTCCTTGCTCAGGCACAACCTATTTATACCTGCAGCAAGGAAGGCATTGGCTAGGCAATTATGCAAATTAATAATACTGACAACGGATTGGTAGGAATGATCAGCTGACAGAATCCAAGATGGCTGCGCCCATGCAGACACTTGGAGGGAAGTTTGGATTGTAATCCATGTGGTCTGGAAAACAGTAATGGCGGCGCCGGCCACCGGAGACAGGAGACGCCAGGCTGACAGATGCACATCCGACCACGCGGACACAGCGGAGGCCGCGGCTGACGTAATCGCCACTCTGAATGCAGAAGCTCAGGGACGGCGGTGGAGGCCGCGGGAGACGCCATGCCAGATGTATAAGGCGTTACTGTGACTGCGTCCAGAGAGACAGGAGAGGATGCGGGAATGTGCACATCAGGATAACAGATGGGATCCGGTCCTGGAGCGCTGAGCCAGCCTTAGGAGGCATCTGATAGGTAAGAAATGGCGTCCAGATACCCGGATCGTGACAACTAGTATGAAGAAAGAAAAAAAAAACACCACAGGTATACAATGTAGATGGATGGATAGTATTACTTATACTTATGGACGACGAGTGACGAGTCGACACAGAGGTAGGTACAGCCGTGGCCTACCGTACTGCTGCTTAGTGCTTAATTATATATATAATATACTGTATAACGGACCTGGTGGACACTGCAGTGTCAGCAGACTGCTAAACAAACTAGCATGAAGAAAGAAAAAAAAAAACACCACAGTGTTTTTCAGGCAGACAAACGTATACTGGACTGGTGGTCACTGTCAGCAAAACTGTGCACTGTACTCCTGCTATAACTGCTCCCCAGTCCCCACAATTAGGCAGTGTGAGCAGTGCACTCAGCACAGATATATCATGCAGCAGTGCAGCACACTGAGTGAGCACAGATATGGTGGAGCGTTTTTTTTCAGGCAGAGAAACAACGGATTAAACTCAAAACCCTGCACTGTACTCCCTAACAGCTGCTCCCCGTCCCCAATCCTCCCCACAATTATAACTAACTAAGTTCTAATATAATACAACGGACTCGGAGAGGACGCCAGCCACGTCCTCTCCCTATCAATCTCAATGCACGTGTGAAAATGGCGGTGACGTGCGGCTCCTTATATAGAATCCGAGTCTCGCGAGAATCCGACAGCGGGATGATGACGTTCGGGCGCGCTCGGGTTAACCGAGCAAGGCGGGAGGATCCGAGTCGCTCGGACCCGTGTACAAAAAAGGGGAAGTTCGGGCGGGTCGGATTCCGAGGATCCGAACCCGCTCATCACTACAAACTAGTGTTATCAGCTGTCCGAGTTTCAACTGGGGAGGCTAGTTTCTTCTGCTCAGTCTGGATTACAAAGACAAAGAAAACAGTATGAGCAGGTTTGGCCAATTATTGGTGAAAAAGGATTGGATTAATAGTACAGCAGGGCAGAGAGAGAGAGAGAGAGAGAGAGAGAGAGAGAGATTGGCTACCCACTGAACTGCTTCATGATGTGACCCAGATAAATATATTAATCTAGTAATTTTGCACTTGATTTCAGATTGTACTGTGGTAGCCAGAGAACCATACAGGTACTTGCTTATTCTCCAGGAATAGTCACATTCTCTTAGTCACATTACACTACTTATTCACATTATGTCACACATTAGTGCTCCTTATTCACATTATGTCACACATTAATGCTCCTTATTCACATTACGTCACACATTAGTGCTCCTTATTCACATTACATCACACATTAGTGACCATTTTTCACGTTAAGTCACACAGTAGTGCCCCTTATTCACATTGTGCCTCAGAGTAAATCCCATTCACGTTATGCCACACAGATCCCATTTACTTTATGCCACACAGAGCCCATTCACTTTATGCCACACAATAGTAGTGGCCCTTATACACATTATGCCACACAATAGTAGTGCCTTTTATAACACATTATGACATGCTGAAGTACATCTCCTTTTATATAATGCCAAACAGTAATGCCCCTTACACACTATGCCACACACAGTAATGCCCCTTATAACACATTGGGACTAATTCAGACCCGATTGTTCGCTAGCTGTTTTTTGCAGACCTACGTTCGCATAGTCGCCGCCCACCGGGGAGGGTATTTTAGCTGTGCAAGTGTGCAATCGCATGTGCAGCCGAGCAGTACAAAAAAAACTTTGTGCAGTTTCTGAGTTGCCCAGGATTTACTCAGCTGCTGCAATCACTTCAGCCTGTCCAGGGCCAGAATTGACGTCAGACACCAGCCCTGCAAACGCATGGACATGCCTGCGTTTTTTCCAACCACTCCCTGAAAATGGTCAGTTGACACCCACAAATGCCTTCTTCCTCTCAATCTCCTTGCGATCGGCTGTGCGAATGGATTCTTCGTAAAACCCATCGCACAGCAACGATCCACTTTGTACCCGTGCGATGTGCCTGCGCATTATGGTGCATACGCATGCAAAGTTCTGACCTGATCGCAGCCCTGCAAAAAACGCTAGTGAGTGATCAGGTCTGAATTACCCCCATTATACAATACAATAATACTGTTTAAACATTATGCCACATAGTAATGCCATTTACAAATTATGCCAAACAATAATGACCTCTACAAATTATGCCATGCAGTTGTAGTGCCCCCTTGCACATTATGCCACACAGTAATGCTCTTTACAAATGATGACACACAAAATTACATTTACAAAATATGCCACAGAGTAGTAGTGCCAATTACACATTATACCACACAGTAATGCCCCTCACACATTATGCCACACAGTAATACCCTTTACAAATGATGAAACACAGAAATGACCTTTACAAAACATGCCACAGAGTAGTAGTGCTACTTACATATTAGGCCACACAGTAATGCCCCTTACACATTATGCCACAGTAATGCCCTTTACAAATGATGACATACAGAAATTACCTTTACAAAATATGCCACAGTGTAGTAGTGCCACTTACACATTATGCCACATACTGTAATAGCAGTGTCCCATATAACATTTTGTCCCACAGTAAATCGCCCTGAAGCCTCCTACCTCCCCCTGTGTCCCTTCAGCAGCCTCTTACCTCCCCTCATGTGCCACCAGCAGCAACAGGATTTAGTGCCAGGCCCAGCAGCAGACATCCATAGGGAGACAACGGCACAGTGCTGCCATCATTTAGAACCTAGCACTGTCCATGAGGCAATCGGAGCTTGTGAATGAGAGCAAATCAGGAGCCGCCACTGCATAATATATGTATAAATGTGGCAGTGGTATGGCAGAGTGTATGTACACATTAGAGGATGCCCTACGTCAACAAACCACCCAGTACTTAAACAGTGGGGTTGTTCATCCAGAAGTACCTAGAAGTGTAAAGGCATATTCGCAGTTATACTTAGACTCTCATGCATGAAGCAGCGCTTGAGTGGAACATGCAGTTCATCAGCCAGTGACAGTATCAGGGTAGCGATGCAGTACAGTATGTTAGCGGTAATAGCAGTTCTGGTAAGATGTAACAGAAGCAATCATAGGGATACACTGAAACTCAGTGGAAGATGTCCATCTCCCACTGTGGCGCTCTAACACTGTGAAAAAATAGCGGCGCACATGGGCAGAAGTAAGGTCGTGGCCATCTTCATTAGGGATTTGAAGCTTCCATGAAGGAATTTAAGCTTGGAGTATGCACAGTAGAGCTCTCCAACCTCAACAGCCTGCACAGTAGCAAATTTAGCTACAAATTCTGTACTCTTTGATAAAGTGTTGCTCAATTTAATTTACACTTGATATTAATCCAATGATACAAACATCTGTTTAGGAAATAATATAGTATAAGATAGTATCCCCATAATGGAACAGTTCCTTTCAGGACATATATATCTTCAAAAAAAAGGATTACAAGTCTTTGAAAAAGGATGAATTGAGTTTGTTTTCACTAATTGTTGAGTATAGGAACCAAATGACTCTTAATTGTGCTTTATAGACTTTTTGTTGGTGTGAGATCTTCAAGATGTTTGGAGCTTCCGATGATGTTGCCAATTGTTTTTCAGACGTAGTCCTCAGTCTTAGAACTAGAGCAATCAATTATAAACATTATTTATCAACTTAAATGCTGTTTCGGCTCACAAATAACAGAAGCAAGTGCTATAAGAAGCATGACATTTTAGCATCTTCTTTATGATTTGGAACATGCCACATTTTCTGAAGTCACTGCATTTGTTGAAAAATAGCTGCCCCTATTTCCATTGAAATTGTTCTTGATTACAGAATCTTATTACTTTTTCTTCATAATTGCAGTTTTGATCCAGAATGCTGAATGTAGGGTTTTCTTTCGCCAAGAACAATATATGTTCATTTTTGAATTGTTGGATAAACAGTTATCAGTTTTGTGTTCTACCTGGTGTCACTTAAGGTGTGTCAAGAACAACCAATTTATTCTTTCTTAATGTATCATCTCTTTACATTATACTGTGGGCCACCATGCTTAATGTATACTGCAAACAGCTGCATAATCTGGTTATAAGGAAGCAGGGCATGATTCTCTTCCACATAGAAGTATATGTACCAAACACATTATGGCAGGAATAACTGGGGTGTTTTTTTCCATTAGCCATTTTTAGAAAACATTATATATTGAGGACTCTAAAACTTGTGAAAAAGGCAATGGAGAACCCAGTGGAAGTCCAGACCAAATAATAACCTAGGACACAATGCCAGAATTCAAACAAGTTGGCAATGTTTAATACTTAGACTAAAAATGACAAAATTAATTTTGCACAAAGAAAAAGTCTGGACTGTGTTACATGCAAACCGTGAAGAGCCAAGGAGTGGGCATTATGAGAGCAAAATATAGTAGATGTATACTTCTACCCCTTTTATATTTTAATTCATACAGTATTGACTGCATATTCATAACCTTGATCTTTGTGATCCTTAACATTGATGCCTTGTTCATTGACATGTAACATTCCAGAAATATGTTCTCTAGTTTTGTTGAAACAGTGAAAAAATTCAATGAACCTCTTTCGAATGACCGAATGTTCTGTCAGTGACTCTCTAAGGACATATGGCTGAGCACTAACATTCTGTATGGTGTATGAAATATTGGCATGACATCACTTATCACAGACTGCCTTTTCAATTTCTGATAATATAGCTTCCAGATTTATTGATATATTCCTTTTTGGTGACCCAAAATAAATAGTGTCCCTGTAGTTTTATTTTTATTTTCCTTTTTTCCTTTGTGCACTTTCCATTTTCCATTTTCTTAATGTTCTCACAGAAGATGATACCAATGCAATATTAGATCCAGCGAACCGAGTAAGTCGCCAAACCTTTTAATATCTTGCTCTGAAAACCATATTTCTTGATGCCAAAATACAAGGTCACATCTCGTAGATGTTTCTGTTTCCCTTTCCATATTTCTTTGTACATTTGTGTCTAGCGCTAACAATGTCTGCTATTAGATATCACCAGTGTTCTCCAGCTTCAATAATGTGTCCTGTGCTAAATATTGGGCTGAGCACACTAAGAACCACCCTAGTTATGGTCCTGTTATCTATTGTGCAGTTGATTGCACTTGTTGTTTTGGGGGGATCGGACAGCCTTCCTGCAAAAAAGATAGGAAGTCTTGCCATGGTCTCAAGCAAAATTCCTCATAAGGAACTACGCTTTTAAAAAGTAAAACACAACATCTGATATAGCAGATCTTTGATCCCCCTAAAGATTTCAAGACCTGTTATATTTAAAAAAGAAAAATATGTATTTAATAATGTAGAATAAAAGTCAATATACAAATATTAACCACACTAATTAAATGCACATATATATCATACAAATGAATGCACACTTCAGAAATAAAATATATCTATATTATATGTAATACACCCCTGCTGCAGTCAAAAAATTATTACGGAAAGACTTGTGGGTGTTTTCTTTAATTTAGCTAAAAATTCGAAGTTAGCGCATTGTTCTACTTTGAACTAAGCACTTTTACGACTCACAGGAACAACACAACTGCTTTATATGCTGTGTGACAGTAAGCAATCTGTGTGAGAGGGGTGAAACTTGCACAGCCGTTTTAGGATAGTCCAAGGTCAATGTTCCCAGACTTCCTTTTAACTCACGCAGTATGGTTTATTTTTTACAAGTACAGTCTTTAATAGCCACACCTCATTTATACAAATAATTCAGCAGTTTAGCCATTATGATCTAATGTTTGTTGTCACAGTGAATCAAGTGAATGGTGATTAGCATATAGTAAGTACTGTATTATAAATATAAAATATATATATTTTTTTAAATTATAGTCTTCCTAATTATAGGATTATAACATGCTATTTAAGAAGGCTATGATTCACAATTAAATAAATCTAATAATATGGCTCTTGCAGGAGACATAGGTGAGTGGGTAAACTCTAGTCATATAGTCTGTATGTGCATGTGACTGTGGGAGCATATGATCAATTATAGTAAGGAATTCGATAAATTGATAGCTGCACTGTAAAAGTCTTGTAGGTGGAAGTAACCGTCACTGGTCAGAGAGAAAGAGAGAGAGAGTATTGAGGAGAGATATATGATGTACAGTATGGGTGGTATTGCGGAGGGCTTGTAGATAAGGTTGAATCATTTTAATTAGATTTTTTAGAATATGGAGTATGGGAAGGAAGAGTAGTGATTTGCAGAGTGGTGTGGTGGATGTAACTGACAAGAAGGGAATTTTATAATAATACTATTGTATTTAGTGTGGATTAAATTGGGGATAGATGGTTGAGATGATGTTAAATTGGAGAACTGATATCATTGAGGCAGGAGATGTTGAAATAATATGTATGGATTTTGGTTACATTTTGGGTAAGATAAGGGTGTGGTCTATTAATACTCTGAAGAGCGAAGTAACAACTACAATTGTATGTAATGAATAAAGGACAGTGCAAAGCTAGAGCGACAATATGGGGTGTACTGTAGTTACTAAAGTGCGGGTTTTTACAAGTGGAGATGTTGCCCACAGAAGCCAATCAGATTCTATTTATCATTTATTTAGACCCTTCTAGAAGATAATAGCTAGAATCTAATTGGTTGCTATAGGTAACTTCTCCTTCTAAAAACCTACATATTAGTAAATATACCCCTGTGAGAGAGGGCTGTGAGGACTTTATGGTATTTGTGACATTGTGTGATATATGAGATAGAGGCGGTGGATGACTGGAAGGGGTGTGATGTGTTATGTTGACATTCAGAATGTCAACATTTTATGATTGTCGACATCTGGAATGCCAACATGGACACTATGGGGGTAATTCCGATCTGATCGCTGCTGTGAATTTTCGCACAGTGGGCGATCAGGTCGAAACTGCGCATGCGTATGCAAGGCAATGCACAGGCGCGTTAGACTGCTACAACGGGCATCAATGGTCAGCGATGGGATGGTGCGAAGGATCTATTCGCACGTGCGTTCGCAAGGTGATTGACAAGAAGAGACCATTTGTGGGTCTCAACTGACCATTTACAGGGAGGATCCGAAAAAACGCAAGCATGCCCAAGCGTTTTCAGGGAGGGTGTCTGATGTCAGCTCCGGCCCCGATCAGCAGGATTCAATCGCACTGGAAGAGTAAGTCCTGGGCTGCGCAGAGACTGCACAAACTGATTATTAGCAGCTCTGCTACACATGCGATCGCACACTTGCACAGCAAAAATACACTCCCCCTGTAGGTGGCGACTATCTGACCGCAGGACGGCAAAAAATGCAGCCCAGCGATCAGATCTGAATTACCCCATATGTTGACATGTGACATTCAGAACATGTGGACATTCTGACTCTCAATATTCTGAATGTTTACATAATAACTGGATACCACTGAATAAATTGTTTTGCACATATTAAGCTTTAGGTAGTACTAAGACATCCATGTGGAAATAGAAGAGAAATAGTTGGTCATTCCAGATAATATAGAAAGGGAGAAATCCAGTGGGAATTTGGGTGTTAGTGGAATGATAATACAGGTGACCTATGAAGAAAATAATTTCATAAAAAATACTACAAAAAGCAGATGGCCATACAGGACTCTGACAGATAGTGGGTGAGGAGGAGAGGATGTGCTTGAGGTAGAAATACTGAATTACTGTAGATGTTGATAGTTAGGAAGTGAAATATTAAAGAACTGGGAAGGACAAAGGAGTGAAGGGTGTTCAGGAGAACAGGGTGGTTGGGTCTGGCAGGATGAAAGATAATAAATATGAATTATTGTTTAAAATATAAAACAAAAAAATATAATGTAAAACCATTCCTATGCTGGCTCTTAAACAGTGATGCCCAAGAGTGTAGCAACCACAGGTGCAGGGAGTGCAGCTACTGTGGGGCCCAGAGCTGAGAGGGGCCCACCTACCTTTCACAGTTACATGTGTTATACACTTTTTTCACCATTGACTGGTACATAGGGGTCCTTACAAACATTTGCATTGGAGCCTTTAGTATATCTAGTTACACCTATGGTCCCCTGGTCATTGTGTGGTAAAAAATGAATTGGAGAGCATTACATGTTACATAATATGAACTAGGTACAGGTTGAGTATCCCATATCCAAATATTCCGAAATACGGAATATTCCGAAATACGGAATTTTTTAAGTGAGAGTGACATAGTAAAACCTTCGTTTTCTGATGGCTCAATGTATACAAACTTTGTTTAATACACAAAGATATTAAACATATTGTATTATATGACTTTCAGGCTGTGTGTATAAGGTGTATATGAAACATAAATGAATTGTGTGAATGAACACACACTTTGTTTAATGCACAAAGTTAGTTAAAAAATAGGCTAAAATTATCTTCAGGCTGTGTGTATAAGGTGTATATGTAACATAAATGCATTCTGTGCTTAGACTTGGGTACCATCACCATGATATCTTATTATGGTATGCAATTATTCCGAAATACGGAAAAATCCAATATCCAAAATACTTCTGGTCCCAAGCATTTTGGATATGGGATACTCAACCTGTACTGTAATGTGGCACAGTATGTAGTAGAGTTACTATAGTGCGGCATAATGTGAACTGGGGGACTGTAGTATGGCATAATATAACTTTGGATACTGAATAATGGGGGTAATTCCAAGTTGATCGCAGCAGGAATTTTGTTAGCAGTTGGGCAAAACCATGTGCACTGCAGGGGAGACAGATTTAACATGTGCAGAGAGAGTTAGATTTGAGTGTGGTGTGTTCAATCTGCAATCTAATTTGCAGTGTAAAAATAAAGCAGCCAGTATTTACCTGCACAGAAATAAAATAACCCACCCAAATCTAACTCTTTCTGCACATGTTATATCTGCCTCCCCTGTAGTGCACATGGTTTTGCCCAACTGCTAACAAAATTCCTGCTGCGATCAACTTGGAATTACCCCCAATGTGAGTTGGGGGTACTGTGTGGCATAAATTATACTGGCAGCTATAATGTGACATAATGTGAACTAGGGCACTATGGTTCATAAAATAAACTAGGGCACCATTATGGGGCATAAAATTAACAACTGCTGCGGAGGAGTGCCTCTGTAGAAGCATTGGATGGGGGCCCCTTCAAAGTGTTACAATGGGGCCCACAAAGTTATGGCTATGCCCCTGGTGATGCCCTAGGCATGTGACTTCTTGGACTGTATGGTAAATTTTATTCTGTGTTAAATACCTCTATGTGAAATACTTTAAAGCATATAATGTGTCCTCATACCTTATTGCTGCAGTCACACCAAACAACGCCTTTTGGCGCACCAGATCCCGTACCACTCTGCTAGTGCCTGATGTTTTTTCGTGTCTGTTTCACCTACTATGCAATGTGACTAGAATGCACCAGGAGACTGTGCTGATTAATTTGATATATGACATTTGAATATCTGTGTGCGACTGAGTCTGAATCTGTATTCAAAGTGCTGTAATGCAGTGGCTGTGGCTTTTTTTCATGCCAAGTTCTATTGTGCTTTGTATACAGACTCAGGGGGAGTTGTACTAAGCCTTGAAAAGTGATACATTTCATGGTGATAAAGTACCAGCCAATCAGCTTCTGTCAATTTTCAAACCCAGCCTGTAACATGGCAGTAAGGATCTGGTTGGTAGGTACTATATCACCATGAAATGTATCACTTTTCAAGGCTTAGCACATCTCCCCCTCAGATACATACAGATATACAAGTGTCAATATCAAATTAGTCAGCACAGTCCCTGGTGAGTCTTAGTCACACTGGTTGAGACTAAGACACATTTTCAGGTGGAAAAGACACCCAGCTCTAGCAGAGTTGCATGGGACATGGTAGCTCATTTGCAGCAGACGTCTCGCACCTCATGGTGTATTGAGGCGAGGTGTATGTGGACACATCAGCATATTTGCGAAAATTCCCATTTAAAATTTGCATTGAGTTGTAATCACTAGAACTAGTAGATTTAGTAGACTTTTTTTCACTTCAACAGCTTAGATACAGAAACATAGAATTTGATGGCAGGAATGAACCACTTGGCCCATCTAGTCTACCCAATTTTTGGTGGGGAGCCAATTCATCTACTAGTATATTTTTGGATAGTTAGAGGAAAGTAGAGTAGCCTGAGGAAACCCACACAAGAATATACAAATTCCACACAGTTACTGTAGGTCCTTGTTAGGAATTGAACCCAGGACCTAAGTGCTGTGAGGCAGTAATGCTAATCATTACACCATTCATATTGTCCTATTAATGATATAGATGAAAAATAGTTTAAAGATATACATTTCATACTGCATAGATGATAGTATTAAATACATTGCAGGTAATATTGTAAAGTACACATTACTGGGATTAAGTTTACATTTGATGGAAAAAAGTATAGCATAATGATATACTGTATATAGCTCCGGGGTCAGAAATGTATTACAAGGTAACATTACTTACTGTTAGCTGTAACTAACTTGAATGTAGAACAACATCTCAAAAAAAGAGAACATTTAAGGAAATTAGTCACTTCTCACGTAGGAATGGAATGAATTTGCTCTATGATTTATGGTGATATTTATTACATATATGATAACGTTTGGGTAGAATTTACATTTTAGTCTTTGGCCCATCCTTCCGTTAAAAACACAAAAGAGGAAAGATGGAATTAAATAACGCTCATGGAGAAGTTTAACTTTTATTGTCACTTTCAGTTTCATCTTCACTTAAACACAATTAGTACACTTAACTAAATGGGTCAATACCTAATCTACACACTCAGGGGTAATGAATTTTGTCAATCACATTAAAGTCATGCAAGCAACTAGACATGTAGGAGGGGGTAACATCCAAGTCAATAGTCCGTCTCAGCTACTTGGATGAGAAGATTTCTGAATTAATGTTGGTCTGTGGATATCCATGTGCATTTGTAATCAGAAATCTTCTATATCAAATAACCCGATTGTGATAATTTACAAAAAAGATTGAGAGCAGGCATTGTGACACACAATTCTCTTGGTTCAGTGTTTTCTAACCTCGCTCCTCAAGACATACTAACAGTCCAGGTTTTAGGGATATCCATGGTTGAGCATAGATGGTTAAATCATAATAAGTAAGGTAATAATTAAGTTACCTATGCTCAAGTATGGATGTGCCTTCAGGAGCATGTCTTTGTTTCCTGTTAATTAAGGATTTTCCAACCAGCTATCTCTTTCATTATTACCTTACACCAACCTACAGATACAGTACTGCATAGCATCACTGCTCTAAGGATATTTCCATGGCATTACCTGAACACCAACTTTGAGATAACTCTCACATAATTTAGTACTGGTGCCTTCTTAGCCTTCTACATACTGTCAATATGAGGTATCATGCCATACAAATTGAGTGCCTGCTTAGCCTTAAAGCCGATCTGGTGCACACTATAGGGAAGAGGACTTAAGGGATCGTGCCCAGCCTATATCAATATTATGCATTTCAGGATGGTAAGAGGCAGATGACAATCCTCATACCTTGTATTGGGCACCTGATCATGCCATAAGTGTGAATGGAAAGTGTTCCCATTTATAAGAACTTTGTCCCCACATCAATTCTGATTAAGATGCTTCTTTTCAAAATTCAAATCAGTAAGACCCTGACTGTTGGTTTATTGGATTTATACATATTGAAAACAGTGTGACAATGAGAAAACTAAGAGTAAAAATGTGAATTGAGAAAACTGGGATTGCCACTGCTGTTCCATGACTTGTGTTACAGAATAAGGGATACTGCTGTTCCATGACTTGTGTTACAGAATAAGGGATACTGCTGTTCCATGACTTGTGTTACAGAATAAGGGATACTGCTGTTCCATGACTTGTGTTACAGAATAAGGGATACTGCTGTTCCATGACCTGTGTTACAGAATAAGGGATACTGCTGTTCCGTGACTTGTGTTCCAGAATAAGGGATTCTGCTGTTCCGTGACTTGTGTTCCAGAATAAGGGGTACTGCTGTTCCATGACTTGTGTTACAGAATAAGGGATCCTGCTATTATATGACTTGTGTTACAGAATAAGGGATCCTGCTGTTATATGACTTGTGTTACAGAATAAGGAGTACTGTTCTTTGACTTGTGTTACAGAATAAGGTGCACTGCTCAGGTATCACGGACACTAAAATATGCATCCCACCATCTGTGATTGAGAAATACCAGTGACTGTTCTTTGCTACATACAGTACATTTACTCCTCTCTCTCTCTCTCTCTCTCTCTCTCTCTCTCTCTCTCTTTCTCTCTCTCTTTCACATACAGATTTCCATGCACCCTCCTTCTTTTGTCCTTTTCACCTCAGTCTTTCCGCTCTAATAATGTCACATGTACCTAAATGAACAGTTATACATAGAGAAACCTTTATGATTCCATTATATTGTGTATATGATGGGTGACCTGCAACTATATTATTTTATGCTGCATGGGCCCACTATATTATTTTATACTGCATAGGCACAGCTATATTATTTTATACTGCACAGGCACTAAACATGAGATACCTAGGTACACGAATACTGTATACTGTAATATTACAAAATACAAATTCTACTGCTGAATTAAGTGTTTCTGATACTAACCAAAAAATTGGATGGTATTTTGCAGTTATTTTAAACTGTTGAAGTGTGAATAAATCATGATTAATATTATGACTATTACATGTTTTGTAAAATATAAAACACTAGTTAGCAATTTAAAAGAATACATTATGCTCTTGAATTAAAAGTTACATTTCCTCTAGATCAGCAGAAAAAGAGGTTTAATTGGGGCTTTACACATTCAGATCATGTTCATTTATTGGTTTGTACAGTAATTGCCCCCCCCCCCCCCCCCCCTGCATTCCTACTAAAAGCAGACAGGCTTGTTTATCTCTTTTACCCTGGGATATGACCAAAAGCGCCCTCTGGACACAACTGCACCCAAAGGGCAATAAATAGAAACAACTCTGCCTGGAATGGGAAAGTACAGTTAGTAGAGAATAAGAAAAATTCAAGCATTTAGCAAATGTTGCAAGAGGACAAGCCAGTGAATCAAAGCCATCTGAATGTGAACATAACCTTCTGACGTGAATGACATTATCCCATATACAGCTGTGGTCACTCTTGCCCATGTCAATTTTTTTACTTCAACATTTATACCCTTTGTTATGGGTGATGATTACATTGATGTTGTCAGGAATCGGCGTGCTGCTGCGTCTCACTTACCAGCGCGCTGGTGTGCAGGCCTCCGGAGGTCGTGGCCCCAGTTGCGGCTGTGTGAGTGCAGTGGCCGTGAGCGTCATCTACCGCATTGCTGAGTATCCCTGAGTCTGGTCCTGTGTGGGTTTTTCTGCGTGCCGGTGTCCGGCCTGTGTGGACGTTGCCATGACACCTGCACTCAGCTGATCCTGGTGTTCAATCCAGCGCTGTGTCTCCGCCTGCAGCTCTGTGTCCAATCACTGCTGAGCAGGGGGTTTAACTTCCAGTCCGTGGCTCTCTCACATTGCCTCGGACAACGAGTCACATACCGTGTGCCTAAGTTCTCCTGGTTCCTGTGTTCCTGTTTCCAGCGTTCCCCATGGTTATTTCCATTGTTCCAGTTTTCACCTTCACAGCTCTCCTGTTACTCCGGACTTCAATTACAACCAGCCACAATCCAACAGCAGCAGAGACTCTCCTCATGTGTTCGTATTACCATCTTACCTGTGCACTTGCTATCAGTATTCCATCTGTGCATTCCATCAGTATAACAACTAGTTGTTTAGAGACTGTCTCCTGCTTGAGCCTAGTAAGGCTACCTGGACTTGTGCTTTATAGAGACTGTGTATTTCTTATGCATATCGGAGTTCTGCTTTTCAAGTTACTTTATCTTATGTTATACCGAGACTGTGTGCTATCAAGTACTACTGGACTTTAGTTTATATCATCTGCCTTCAGTATTTGTTGTTTCATATTTCCTTTACAAGAGACATCAGTTATTCAAATTCCGTTATAAAACATTCCATTACCGGTTTTCTGTTCACTCTGTGTTATCCCATCTGCTCAGTTATAATAAAACATCAGTGCCTATGCGCAGGACTTTTATATTGCCTCCACGTTTTATCCATCATACCAACACTGACCCACTAGCGCCCCCGCCAGGGGACAGACAAACCTAGAGACCTGAGAGTTTGTCCGAGGCCCATGGACCCGGACGGTGGTCAGAGTGTGGGGTCAGGGACACTCCCAGACCTAGTGTCACGACTGGATGGTCAAGAGGCTGCGCAGCAGCAGATTATTCAATTTGTGCAAGGAATGTCTTCACGATTAGATACTCTGCAACAATCATTTCCAATTTCAGTTTCCCCAGTGTCCTCTTCAGTTCCAGTTCCTGTTTCTAGTTCCTCAGTTTCTAGCTCTCCAGTTGCTTCTGTTTCAATGTCTCGCATCCATCTTCCTACACCAAGTAAATTTGATGGTAATGCTAAGATGTGTCGTGGATTTCTAAATCAATGCGAGGTTCAGTTTGAATTGCAGCCACAGAACTTTCCAACACCCAGATCAAAGGTTGCTTATATTGTTTCTCTTCTAGCTGGCTCTGCTCTGAACTGGGTCTCTCCGCTGTGGGAGCGAGCAGATGCATTATTGAACAACTATACTGAATTTGTTGCTGCATTCCGACGCATCTTTGACGAACCTGGGCGTACGACCTCTGCTTCTTCAGACCTCCTTCAGATCTGCCAGGGAACACGTACTGTGGGTCAGAACGTTATCCAGTTCCAGACATTGGCATCAGAGGTGAAGTGGAACAATCAGGCATTGGTTGCCGCCTTCTGGCATGGTCTGTCCGACCGCATAAAGGATGAGTTGGTTACTCGAGATTTACCAGAGCAACTGGAAGCTCTAATTTCCCTATGTGTCAAGTTGGATCTACGTTTACGCGAGCGAGCCGGTGAACATTCTCGAGGTGATCTTCGCAAGCACTGAGCTATGCCTCCTGTACAGTCTCTACCTACTACTGCTGATGAACGCATGCAGGTAAACAAATTTCGTTTAACACCTGAGGAGCGGTCCAGAAGATTAAAAGAAAGACTGTGTCTCTATTGTGCTGCTGCTGGTCATCTGATTGGTTCCTGCCCTGCTCGGCCGGGAAACGCCAGGTCCTAACTTGTAGAGGAGGAGTCAAGTTAGGGACCTTGAATAAAGCTCCTTCATCGCAAGATCTGATATTACCTGTCACCTTGGAAAGGCCAGAGGGACTCCAGTTTTTGTCTGCCTTAGTGGATTGTGGTGCTGTTGGGAATTGTATCACGCAAGCTGCAGTGGATAGACTTCATCTATCAGTGTCTAAGCTGTGTCGTCCAGTGTATCTCACGGCCGTGGACGGAAGCCGTATTCCTGAGGGTTCCATCTCTCAGCAAACCAAGCCGGTAGTTCTGGGAATAGGCTTTCTGCATTCCGAGCTCATTGAGTTCCTGGTTATACCTAAAGCGAGCTATGAGATTGTACTGGGTATGCCTTGGCTCCAACTGCACAATCCACAATTCGACTTGTCTACATTACAGTTAACATCATGGAGTTCCTCCTGTCATCAGTCTTGTCTTGCTCAAATATTTCCAATAAAGTCTTCAAGTGTAAAGTCCCAGTCCAGACTTCCGGAGTCCTATCAGGAATTCACTGACGTCTTTAGTGAGAAAGCAGCGGATGTCTTGCCTCCTCATCGAAAGTGGGATTGTCCCATCGATCTGGTTCCAGGGAGCAAGCCGCCTAGAGGGCGTACATACCCTCTTTCAGTCCCAGAGACTCAAGCAATGAGTGAATACATAAAGGAAAATTTAAAGAAAGGATTCATCTGTCCATCCTCTTCCCTAGCTGGTGCTGGATTCTTCTTCGTCAAGAAGAAAGATGGAGGACTTCGCCCCTGTATCGATTACCAGGGTTTAAATGACATCACAATCAAAAATAGCTACCCATTACCTCTCATCACAGAGTTGTTTGACAGAGTTGACACGAAACTAGATCTTCGCGGGGCTTACAATCTTATTAGGATTCGAAGTGGTGATGAGTGGAAAACCGCCTTCAATACTCGTGACGGCCACTATGAATATCTAGTGATGCCCTTCGGTTTAAGTAATGCCCCGGCCGTGATTCAAAACTTTGTCAACGAAGTGTTTAGAGATCTCCTGTATAAATGTGTGGTAGTTTACCTCGATGACATCTTGATATTTTCCCGTGATTTAGTTTCTCATCGCCAACAGGTGAAGGAGGTTCTTCATCGTCTTCGACAGAATCATCTGTATGGCAAGCTGTCTAAATGCACATTTGAAGCTTCTTCAATATCTTTCTTAGGATACATCATTTCCGGAACAGACCTTCAAATGGATCCAGCTAAACTGGAAGCTATAGAAAGCTGGGCTCTTCCAACAACACTCAAGTCAGTTCAACGCTTCATTGGCTTCGCCAATTACTACAGAAAGTTTATTAAAGGCTTTTCCACGTTAATAGCTCCAATTACCTGCCTTACCCGGAAAGGGGGAAATCCTTCTCAATGGTCTGACGAAGCACTGTCTGCTTTTCATAAAATAAAACAAGCTTTTATTTCAGCTCCTGTGTTACAACAGCCGGATGTCAGTAAGGCCTTCATCTTGGAAGTTGATGCCTCAACGGTTGGCGTGGGCGCAGTCCTGTCTCAGATTGGCATTGATGGTAAGACTCACAACTGTGGGTTTTTTTCTCGTAGGTTCTCGCCCGCAGAAATTAACTATACCATCGGTGACCAGGAGTTGTTGGCAATTAAATTGGCCCTTGAAGAATGGAGGTATCTGCAGGAAGGTACGAGATTCCCCATTACCATCTACACAGATCACAAGAATCTTCTCTACTTGAAAGCCGCGCAGTGCCTGAATCCTCGGCAAGCAAGGTGGGCCCTATTCTTTTCTCATTTTGATTTTAAGTTAATGTTTAGACCTGGCTCACAAAACGTAAAAGCAGATGCTTTGTCTCGCTCTATGAGCTCAAATGAGGAATCCTCAGAACAGGCTGCTCGACCAGTATTAAATCCGGTGGTTTTCGCAGCTACAGGGACGTCGCAAGTCCCGCCTCCAGGCAAGATGTTTGTCTCTCCAGAGCTTCGTCCAAGCCTTCTGTCCTGGGCTCATATGTCCAAATTTACTGGTCACCCTGGAGTTCTAAAGACTTTTAAGTTTCTGTCTCAAACGTATTGCTGGCCTCGTATGAAGGTAGATATTCAAGAATTCATAGCTTCATGTCCCAAATGTGCTCAGCATAAAATTTCTCGTCAGGATCCCGCAGGCCAATTGATACCCAATTCTATTCCCAGGCGCCCCTGGTCCCATTTGTTGATGGATTTTATTTCTGATCTCCCTCCATCCAAAGGGTATGACACCATCTGGGTAGTAGTCGATAGGTTTTCAAAAATGGCGCACTTCATTCCACTCATGGGGTTACCATCTGCTCCAAAATTGGCACAGTTGTTTCTTCACGAAATATTCAGGTTACATGGACTTCTAACAGAAATCATATCTGATCGGGGTGTACAATTTGTTGCCAAGTTTTGGAGGGCTCTGTGTTCAGCGCTGCAGGTAAAACTGAAATTCTCTACGGCCTATCATCCTCAAACAAATCGGCAGACAGAGAAGGTAAATCAAGAACTTGAGACCTATTTGAGACTGTATATTTCTTCTTCACAGGATGACTGGGTAGATTTATTGCCCTGGGCGGAGTTTGCTCATAATTTCCGTTATCATGCTTCTACAGATACAACTCCTTTTTTCGCAGTTTATGGTCAGCATCCTAGAGTTCCAGACTTCCTAGAGTTACCTGCCGTAGATGTGCCTGCGGGTGATTCTGCTCTTCAGCGGTTCGCTCAAATTTGGAAGAAGATCCATTCATCTCTTAAAATTTTTTCTCAACGGTATAAAATGTTTGCTGATCGGAAGAGACGAGCAGTTCCTAGTTTGAAACCGGGCGATAAAGTCTGGTTATCTACTCGAAATCTCCGTCTCAGAGTGCCATCAATGAAGTTTGCTCCACGGTTTATTGGACCATTTCCAGTAGAAAGTGTCATTAATCCGGTGGCTTATAAGTTAAAACTGCCTGCTTTTTTGAAAGTACCCAACTCATTTCATATTTCTCTCCTCAGACCACTAATTCTCAATCGTTTCCAGATAACGCTTCCAGCGGCTCCAAAGGTACAAACTCATCGGGGCATGGAATACGAGGTGGAAAAGATCTTAGACTCTCGACATCGTTATGGTCATCTGCAATATCTCATTGACTGGTCTGGATATGGTCCTGAAGAGAGGAGTTGGGTCAACGCCACGGATGTTCATGCTCCACGTTTGATTCAAGCTTTCCACAGACTCTTCCCTGCCAAGCCTCGTGGGTGTTCGGTGCCCACCCATAAAGGAGGGGGTAATGTCAGGAATCGGTGCACTGCTGCGTCTCACTTACCAGCGCGCTGGTGTGCAGGCCTCCGGAGGTCGTGGCCCCAGTTGCGGCTGCGTGAGTGCAGTGGCCGCGAGCGTCATCTTCCGCATTGCTGTGTACCCCTGAGTCTGGTCCTGTGTGGGTTTTGCTGCGTGCCGGTGTCCGGCCTGTGTGGACGTTGCCATGACACCTGCACTCAGCTGATCCTGGTGTTCAATCCAGCGCTGTGTCTCCGCCTGCAGCTCTGTGTCCAATCACTGTTGAGCAGGGGGTTTAACTTCCAGTCCGTGGCTCTCTCACATTGCATCGGACAACGAGTCACATACCGTGTGCCTAAGTTCTCCTGGTTCCTGTGTTCCTGTTTCCAGCGTTCCCCGTGGTTATTTCCATTGTTCCAGTTTTCACCTTCACAGCTCTCCTGTTACTCCGGACTTCAATTACAACCAGCCACAATCCACCAGCAGCAGAGACTCTCCTCAGGTGTTCGTATTACCATCTTACCTGTGCACTTGCTATCAGTATTCCATCTGTGCATTCCAGCAGTATAACAACTAGTTGCTTAGAGACTGTCTCCTGCTTGAGCCTAGTAAGGCTACCTGGACTTGTGCTTTATAGAGACTGTGTGTTTCTTATGCATATCAGAGTTCTGCTTTTCAAGTTACTTTATCTTATGTTATACCGAGACTGTGTGCTATCAAGTACTACTGGACTTTAGTTGATATCATCTGCCTTCAGTATATGTTGTTTCATATTTCCTTTACAAGAGACATCAGTTATTCAAATTCCGTTATCAAACATTGTCATTCCATTACCGGTTTTCTGTTCACTCTGTGTTATCCCATCTGCTCAGTTATAATAAAACATCAGCGCCTATGTGCAGGACTTTTATATTGCCTCCACGTTTTATCCATCATACCAATACTGACCCACTAGCGCCCCCGCCGGGGACAGACAAACCTAGAGACCTGACAGATGTTTTTATAAGGATTTTGGCCCTAAAAAATGCGAACATTTATGAAAACTGTTGCTCATAGCAACTATTCACATGTTGGCATTCCTTTTCTTTTAAATGTTATTTGATAAAAGGTTGAGCAGACTGCAAACTAAAACTAAACATATTCTCCTACTATAATAGTTACTATGACCGTTGAGAGTGGGGATGGACCCGAGTACGGAGGCATGGCAATTCTGCAAGGTGTGATTACGCCCCATAAGGAAAAGAAACAAAAAGCTCTGCATGCTGCTAAGGGGGGCTTTATTTGTCCCCCTCTGCAACTGACCTAGGCTCCCAATGGCCCACACCAACAAGCTTGGGTAAACAGTTCCTACGCCCTCTCTGCACCACTGATAATCATAAATCGAAGAAAACAGAAATTACAGTATAATACTATATTCTATAATAGCTGAAAGGGCGTGGCAACAAGGGAATAAGAATAAAATGGGCCATACATTTTTTCCTAGAGTCTCTACATTCTATCAGTACCTTCAGCAACTGTCTCTGCGAATGGGACCATTTCTAACAATGCATTATAGAATATACACTAGTAAATTGACTTTTATAGTCTGAGCGGTTTTAAATGATATAAGCTAGTGTTGTTGAACAGTTAGTTGTCTGTGCATCAGTATTCAGAAGCGAGTTATGTATTTCTCTTTTTCATGTACTACTATTAATTTGTATTAACACATTTTTTGGAACATAGTTTTTGACACACGTGAACCACCTAAGTTCATTTGCTCTATATTTGAATAGCCTTTGCCCCACTTTATGATATTTACTAATTTCTATCAGATGCACTGCACCTTGAACTATACATCATTGGTCCTACAAATCTTTCCTTTTTGTAGCCCACCATTGGTTCTACTGTATATGTTGCTTGTCCCTCTTGGCCTAATTTATGTCACTCACTGAGCTTAGCCTTAACTTTGGCCATCATAGACCTATCTTAATTTAGGTTCATCCCTGTTAACATTGTCCTATCTTAGACAATTTTTGTCCTTGCCCATTATTGATTCTTGGGTCAAAGATGGTCACACAACTAGCCATTAACTATAACTGATTAGTCCGCAATGAACCCTGAATACTCCTGAGGCAACCTTGGTCACACAAGTATCCATAAATTATAGTAGTGTAACTATATCACAGAACATCAAACACTACAATTAAGTCTTACAGAAATAAAAAAATGTACAAGTTGATGTAAGATGTGACTCTGCTTTCTTACCCAATCACTTGTATTCCTTTTTTGTCACCAGCACGTTATAATCCTGTTGCCCAAAATAGCCATTGATTTTGTCTATAGATTTAAAAAAAAAATGTATTCAGAAATAAATGCTTTAGGGGGTACTACATTCTCTTCCGCTATTATTGTGCACGGAACACAGTAAGAAGCCAATTGATTTCTCCAAGTACATGCTTAAATGATGTGATGCACAATTCTCCATGCAGATTACAGTGAATAAGGAAGATGTATTATTAAGCGCAAATCACATCTTGTAAACCTACAGTATTGTGCTTGGATCATGCCTGGTATCATTAATAGGCTCTGGGGTGTATTGTGCTTGGATCATGCCTGGTATCATTAATAGGCTCTGGGGTGTATTGTGCTTGGATCATGCCTGGTATCATTAATAGGCTCTGGGGTGTATTGTGCTTGGATCATGCCTGGTATCATTAATAGGCTCTGGGGTGTACCCCTGCAGCAGCAAGACATAACAAGCTCAATCAAATATTTAGCAAATTACTGACAGTTAATGTGTCTTACTATGTACCTTTACTTAAGTTTGGTATGTTAGGCTTCATTGATGTAAGAAATCTCACTCTTTGCTTGGCATAAATTGATATATTTCTAAAATGTAGACTTTCTGTTCCTTGGTAGGAAACAATTCTGTAATGAGGTGAAGTATTAGATAGCATCATGTATCAGATTAGCATGTTGATAATTGAACATGAGGGAAAGTCGACCTAATACACAGTGGTGCAGAGAGAGAGGGGGGAGGTCACAAATGACTGCTGGAGGGGGCCAGGGTCTGATCCCCCCTAAGTATACCTGTTGTTGCCATTGGCAGTGCCATCTTCCCGGTGATCTCTTCGGGAAGATGGCGCGGCACATAGAAAGCAAAGACTCTGGCACTGTGCCAAAGTCTTTACTCTCCAGTGGCCAGCATCATCTTCCCAAATATCACTGTGAAGATGGCGCTGGCCGGAGAGGAGGGACCCGCTTCCCGTTAAAGTAAGGTAGGAAGCGGGTGCCCTCCCCCGCTACCTCCCTGCATTAAAATTGTGCTCCCCTGTGGATTTTTATATTTTTATATTTTATAATAAAGGGCATCGTCATGCCCCTTTTAAGCCCCCCCCCCCTTTTACCGGGACACCATGCCCAGGCTCATGTCCAGTTCATATCACTAGGCAGTTGACAGGATGAAAGAGGATGCCCTGCCAGGAATTCATGAGGATAGTAGGATGGAAGGTGATAACAGTTTTCATGCATTCATTTCAGAAAGTGTCCATTAGTTTGAGCAAAACTTTCAGATACACCAAGGTAATAGAGACTGGCAGCAGAATGTTGTATTGTTACATTTGAAATAAGACAAATGTTTTTTTTGTGGTGTCATGCACCTATGTTTGCTGCACAAAGCATACAGTGTGTATTTTAGCAAAACAGCGCACATCTTTCCTAATCAATTTGGTAGTATTTAAAACCACATAGGTTCTGGCCAAGACTGCTGCATTTCTTTTGTGTATTGATCTGTACCTATGAGGCAGTACAAGATGGCTACACTGTAAAAAGAAAATATGCATGTGCACATCTTACATCTTTATGAGCTTAAATGCTCTGCTTGCTTAATGTCACAGAGCACCTGAACAGTGTAAAAACCTTAGCTTTTATCACCATGCCAGGTACCAGATCTGTATAGACTGCATTGGAATGCTAATATATTAAAATAACATTTAAAACAACACAAGTTTGACACTTGGGTGTGCCTGGAGTACTTAAGCCAAGCCCCCCCCCCCCTAGGGACTATATATATATATATATATATAATAGATATAGGCAGCATGTACAGACTTAGAGTTTAAGCAAGTACATTATCCGGTGCCTCTCCTAGATATTCCCGGTCCAGAATCCAAATATAGCAATACTAAAGGCGGCTCATGGGATTTAAATACAGGCACAGAGCAGCAGGTTAATTCAATGTTTCAAGGCTATATCAACCTCTTTACCAGGCTATAATACAAGCATAGTGACTACTGACCTTATAGCCGTTATTTAGCCACATATACCGCCAACCGCTGGGTCCCATGGACAATGCCCAGAGATTATGTCATCGCAGTGCTCCCATTGGTAAGGCTACAGTGAACATTAAAAAGAACAAAGTGATAAAACACCCCAAAGACAGTCACACATAGTATAACTACAAACATACACATAGCACACGTACTGTACACACACACACACACACACACACACACACACACACACACACACACACACACACCATACATTCAAACACACACAGCATACACAGGAGGCAATCCCAAGAATGCCTGTTGGGATCTCGGCAGACACGATACCGCCGCCGGAATCCTGACAGGCAGTAAAATGCTGCCGCCAGAAGCCTGGCGCCACAGGCTTTTCTCCCTCTATGGGTGTCCACGTCAAGGGACTATAAAACGCTTGCCCCGCTGCCGACATACAGTTGGCCGGGATCCCGCTGTCGGAATCATGACAGCCAGGTTCCCGGCCGCCGGTACAACGTATGTATTCTGCATACATACACACACATATACACAATATACAGCACTAACCAAGAGAGGAGACATATTATTAAAGCTTCTAAAACAGACAAGTGGTGGTGTTGCCCATAGTTTACATGCTGTGTTTGAAAAATTAAAGTTAGGAGCTAATTGGTTAGTTACTTTATGTCTCTTCAATTTACAGTATCTCTCTCCAAGCTTTAAAACATATGCGATGCTATACCTTTCAGTGATAGGTCATTTACAACTTCTATTCAGTTGAAGCATGTATGCTGTGCTGATTCATCTGGTTGTAATGATACCCAATATAAACACTGTATACATCCTAATATTACTTTATTCAAGTTTGAATAAAGTAATAGGCTTTTCCTTTCTCACTCTATAGTATATATGTTGAGACACCATAGACCTCACTTCATAGATAATCTCTTTGCAGTTCAAACATTTCAGATAAATGTTACAGCAACTTACACATGGAAGTCACCAATTCACTTGTCACATGCAGCTGTAAGATATGCGTTATCAGGAAGACCCATTATACAGCCAGTACATTGTTGTTGAGTGAAAATCTTACTAATATGGTGATTGACTGAAGGAACTTGCTTTGTGGAAAAACATGTATTCCAAATTCTATACACTGCAGTGATATGAATTTTACCAATAAAGAAAATCATGAATTGCATTTATAGGTGGTGACTACTGATACAATTCCTCATAAGAAAGGCAGGCAATCAAGCTTTGCCTTAATTAATCTACCATTAAAATATTACAATTAGGGAATTCCATAGCCTCATTACCTATAATCCGTCTTCTATGTTGGTGATGAAAGCATCTTTCCTTTCCTCCCATGCCCTTTTGCCACTTGGACAATCTTGGGTATAAAATGTTTGAGCAAAAAAACAAAGATTGGTGGGGATAAGGAAGCAGCGCACTGGGTTACTTAATTACAAAAAACGGTATTATATACTTGATCTTAAGAAACAAATTATAGTTCTGGAATGAACAGTTAGCTATAGGTGATTAATTTAAGCCAGTGGTGCTCCCAGGAGTTGTAAAGTGAAGTTATAGAAACAAAGAGAAGGAAAGACAACTCTCTATGTTTGGGCACTCATTAATAAATTAAAACTTAACTTTTATTGACTTCAAAAGACTCACATAAACATTACAACATATAACATGAATAATAAGGCACCATAAATAGGCCTTATACAATGAGCTCTCTCCTGTTTTAATATTCCAGGTTATATTTTACCTTGATAAGGTGATTTATTTAAACGCCAAAATTTAAGGTCATTATTGAAAGAATTGTCAGAGCAATCAATGTTCTCTATTGTCAGATCTCCCTATACCAATAAATTACATTGTATCTTATGTTGTCACTAATTAGGCAACAAAGTAACAGGGTACAGCTTGCTGAAACCCTGAATGAATTCTCTACAGTATGCTGTTGTTCAATGGTAACTATTATATGGTAACATTTGTTGCTTATTGTACTGTTTGCATAAGTGACATCTGACAGGGAGTACTGATGAATAACACAGTGCCCTATAATAAATTCCTTAAGTTATTGACACAGATAGTGTAAAGTTTAGAAGGAAGAGGGGTAACAGGGTGTGTCCAGTTTCTGCTTTTGTAGATCTGCTATTAAGCATCGAATCTGCAATGAGAAAACGGCAATTGGCGCACATGTATTCCCCAAGGGCTGTATCTGCTTTCAACCTTCCATCAAATGTTTCTTAAGGTGTAAGATTTTGACTTTATACAGTAGTCAAAATCTTAAGGAAAGTTAGTGCACATCTCAAGATATTAGGCAGCTTGTGATACTGATATGATCCCGATGCGCGCTCCCGTGGGATTGGTATCGTAAGGCTAGATAGACTGTGCAGGCAAGTCAATCTTGACTATATAGTGTACTATCTAGTACAAAGTATAGTCAAAACTGGCACTTAGTCAAAATCGTACATAGACATAATCAAAGTACAGATAGTCAAAATCTGTGCTATCAGGGCTCTGGGGGAGTTCAAGGGAAATCGCATAGTCAAAACCGGGCATAGTAAGGATCTCACCGTGTGTACACGCTTTTAGACAAATCTCTATATTGGCCCTGAAAATATCTGTACACATTACTTTTATGCTAAACAGGCCTTTTTTGCCAGTGAAAACAACCCCAATTTCTAATTTAAATCTAAATATTATTAACAGTGTAGATAGATTGTTTCTCTTTAATAGTAATGTGCCCATCTCTGAGCTCTCTCTAATTACATACATGTGGCAGGTTTCATTTAGTGAATAATCATAGCTGCAGATACATCAACACATGGAAAGTGATAAAATGGAGAAAGAGAAAGTGGAATGATAGGTTGGAGCTGATTGGCTGGTACTTTTTATCTTTCCATTTTATCACTCTCCAAGCGATGATGCATCTAACCCTTTAACTTTGTTGGTCACTACTTTTTCCAAGCCAGTTGAAAATTGCTTAATGCAGGTTAAAATGTTGAAGCCTGAAGTGCACAGTCTCCATGATGCCCCCATGGGGAGTCATCAAATCTATTACCATTATAGCCGTTTGGTCTTCTGCTCATGCGCGGTGCCATCTTGTCACTGTGTTAGAACACCATTACGTCATGTTCCATTTGAGACATGACAATATACTGTATTCCACAAACTATTCACTGCTTGATTCATGTCCCTCTACCAACAGTCAGTCACCAGCTGGTGGCCTGTATGCTTCGCTCAAGTCCCGCTCCATGCTGATTGTCTATTACATGCCTAACTGTGAGTATGGCTGTACATCCACATTACTGCTAATTAAACCACTCCACCGATTCGCTGGTGTGTACTATTGCTCTACCATACCACTGCCAATGGTACACGATATTTCAACAAGAAACCCACGGCTGTGATTCTTGCTGTTCAGTTAGAAATCTGTGTTACTATAACACATCTCGATGGGAGCTGACAATGATTTTAGATAGCAGTTCTAGACTAGGAGAAAAGTAGGGCAAACCCCTTCTTTTAAGGTAAAAATGTAGACACAGTACAGTACCTCAGGCGCACCCCTCCCAATTAGTCATTATTTAGTGGTTTTTGGGGTATATTCGATGTCGAAAGCTGCCGTCTGTTGAAAAGAAAGCAGTTTTCGACTTTTTTAGGTCGGAAGGGGTTCCGAACTATTCAATATATTCGACAAGTCGAGGAATTTGACTTGTCGAAAAGCACGTGGATCAGTGGAATAGCTGCCGATCCACGTGCTTGTGTCGAAAATGGGGCCAAAACCGACAGGTTTTGGCTCCCTTTTCGACCATCTCACTTCGACTTTAAAAAAAGTCAAAGTGAGTGGGATGCGGGAGCAGTGACGGGGAGAGCCGCGGGCAGCCAGATGGGGAGAGCAGGAGGATGAAGCTTACAGGTGCACCTCCAGCCCAATTCTATGTAGGTTAGGGCATTCCGCCCTTTCAATTTCTCTTTCAAGGCTGGTTTCTAAATCAATACCTTTTCTTATTATTATTTATATTGACAGAGCCTGTGTATAGCCCCCCGGACTATACGTCTTTCTCCCTTTAGAGAGCAGGAGGATGTCACAGCCGCCGCTCACAGCAGCGTCCACCCGGCTCCAGCATGCAAAACCTCGCTTGCTGGAGCCGGGTGGATGCTGCCATGAGCAGCGGCTGTGATACGGGGACGTTGGGAGGAGGGACGGGGAGAGACAGACATACGAGAGGAGGTGTGGGGGGGAGAGCCGTGGGCAGATGGGGGAGAGCAGTGCTACAGCAGCGGCTATATAGCTGCTGCTGTAGCGCTGCTCTCCCCCATCTGCCCGCGGCTCTCCCCCATCTTTCCCCCCCCCTGCATCTCAATTCGGCTTTTTTTAGAGTCGAATTGATGATGCATTGAATAGCCCAGGTCGGATCCATTCCGAGAAATGAATGTCGGAATGGATCCGACTTCAATTGAATATACCCCTTTAAATAAGAAAATCTGGGCAAAAATACACAGTATGACAGTTTTATAAAGAACAGAAAAATAGGTTAAATGCTCTGGGACTTGTAAGTTGGGTGTTGTTTTGATGGGAAAGGGGTTTTGAACTTTCAGATGGGAGTTGCAAGTGTTATTTCTAACTTTATATACACTTGTTCTGTATATACACACTTAAAGGTCGCTATAGGCATACTTCAGTATACCCAAAATATTCCAGACACTTTTATTTGGTGAAATATACTCACTGGCTATCATTTTCCCATTATTTATAAAATGTGCAAAAATCAGCCTTTACACCATTTACCCATTTAATTTGCTTATGGCCACTAACAGCCTCTCTTCAGATCCTGCTATTTTATTTTCCATTTTTGGGCGGGATCAGGATGACTTCCCCACTCTTTGATGTACTTTACATAGGTCACACACTGCAGAATTAACATACACAATTTATGTCTTTTCAAATTGGATTGCAGTGGAATCGGGAGCGTACTTAATGAAAATTTCCTGCAATTCTCACATAATTTTAACCCACAAGCACAGGTCTTGGAACTTGTGTCTAATTGAATCGGCCATTATACAGTATGCCATATGCATGAAAAATTACAGTTTGCTTTATGCACGACCAGTACATGTAGTTCTAATAAATTATAGTTTGTGTACAGTAGAAACATAAAAGGTAAATAACTGCTATCTCTGAATTTAGGATAGACTCAAACTGAAAATATAGAACATTTTATGAATGCAGTTTCTAGGGTTGGGTTGCAGCCGTGGTGGCTATTGGTCATAATTAAGGAAGGGGAAAGTAGCCGTTTATAGTAGTTTCATGGTAGTGTATTGTTTTGTACTTAGGCGAATTAGCAAATGTACGATTGAACAGAATGGTGGCTATGACAATGTGTAATTATATTTTGAAGGACTAATGAAGTTAGTAAAGGAATGTACAGAGAAGAGCCCAACATAGGGTTAAAATGACATCTATTCTAGGTGTATGGCGTGCAAAAAGGTCTGATAGCTGGTACATGATAATATGCTTCAGAATCCTGTTTGCCAAATAAAATTAAAAGGCAGAAATGTTGTGTGAAATGTAACCAAAATATTTAACATCCTGGGCAAAATATGTGATGTTCCCAATACGTTTAGTTGAACATGTGTCTGAGAAGGTAATATCTTTGTTCTATTTTTTAACAAAAGCTTTCGTATCTGTATTTCCTTAGTCCAGTGTATGTGATCAATAATGCCAAGGTGTTTGCTGGGTTTTGCATTGGGATTTTGTAGACTCTTGGTGGGCAATGTCAGAAGTATTTCTATAATGAAGATGTTTCAAAGGCAGAGACAGGATGTGGTTAATATTAGGATAAAGCAAAAAATGGATGGGCGGGGAAGTGGCTTGAAGGGGAATTTTTCATTCTACTTGAAAAAGCTTCCGAACAATCAATATCAAATTTACTGGTCGATAATTTCTATGTTGAAGTGTTTTCCTCTGAGCAATAACATGCATTTTTAGCTTTCACACTATTACAATGGAAGTTAAGTATATTGTTCTTGAATTACAAATCGGTAACAGAAATTACACCTTTATGTAATGTACTTTTTGTACTTGCCGTCATAACTAGGTTAGAATTAATTCATTCAGTGTGTCCAAAACACACTAATGCACACACCCACACAAATTACACTGTTTGCAGATTTGAGCAGGTGGCACATTTACAAAATTGTACTGTACCTTATACATTTGTAATTTGATATGAATGTCAAGTTTTGAGGGGGCAGAGCAATACACAGATCTACTTCCTTTAGCCAAGGGACAACAACTTCCTGTACTACAAATGTACTACAAATGTAATGAATCCCACATCTAGTGACCTATGGTCAGGGCGGTAGTAGCTTTACCAGTGACTAGTCCCTCCAGTGCTGGCTGGGTCCTAGTGGGGTCCATAGATGCCTAATAGATGAACCAACTCTTCCTCTATGTCACCATTAATAGTTAAAAGGAAGTGCCAGTTTACCTCTATTAAGACTACAGTCAACATCAAAGGGGTTTGGAGTAACTTAGGGGGTAATTCAGACCTGATCACACGCTACCTTTTTTCGCTGCGCTGCTATCAGGTGAGAACTGCGTATGCAGATGCACCGCAATGCACAGGTGCGGCGCTCGCCTACAAAGCGGATCGTTGCTGTGCGATGGGTTTTACGAAGAATCCATTCGCATAGCCGATTGCAAGAAGATTGACAGAAAGAAGGCGTTTGTGGGTGTCAACTGACCATTTACTGGGAGTGTTTGGAAAAACACAGGCGTATCCAAGCGTTTGCAGGGTGGGTGTCTGACGTCAAATCAATTCCAGTCCCGGACAGGCTGAAGTGATCGCAGTGGCTGAGTAAGTCCTGGGCTACTAAGAAACTGCAAAAGATCCTTTTGTACTGCTCGGCTGCACATGTGTTTGTACACTTGCACAGCTAAAATACACTCCCTTGTAGGCGGCGACAATCTGATCGCATCAGTGCAAAAAACTACTAGCGAGTGATCAGGTCTGAATTACCCCCTTAGCACCAGTGATGCTTTAAAAATGCCAATTTCCCAATAGATTGTAAGCTTGCCAGCAGGGCCTTCCTACTTCTATGACTGTTTGTTATTACCCAGTTTTGTTTTATCATTGTTGTAAAGTGCAACATAATTTGCTGCACTATATAAGAAACTGCATTTTCCTATTTTTATTCATACTATTGTTAGTGAGTTGATACACTCAGTGGTAACTTTATTACACCTGTACACTTGCCCAGAGTTATAACTAGACTTTTTGGTGCCCTGTGTCAGAAAGAGAATCCCCCTCCCCATTTTTTTGGCAAATGCCCTCATGAGGAAGGGGCATGACAAAATTGATCCCAGAGAACGCCCATGCTATGACCCCTATATCTATAGGAGACATGGGCGGTCAGGAGATGCAGGGTTTCAAAAAGGGGGGAAGCTACAAATTAAAGTAATTAAAACGAGTCAGGCTTTAAATGCCGGTTGTTGGGATGCTGGTGGTCCGAATACTGACCGCGGCACCCCGATGATCAGCCCTGCACTTGCCCATTAATTAAAAAAACTAGTCAGCCAACCATGTTGCAGAAACTCGTTGCATAAAAGCATGCAGCGATGGTCAAGATGTTCAGTTGTTGTTCAGACAAAACACCAGAATGGGGTAAAACTTGATTTAAATGACTTTGACCATGGAATGATTGCTGGTGCCAAATGGGTGACTTAGGTACTGTATCTCAGTTATTGCTGATCTGCTGAAATTTCTACTTATAGCAGTCTGTAGAGTTCACAAGTATGGTGCACTAATAAAAAAAACATCCAGTGATTTGTATTTCTGTGTGCAGGGGCGTAGCCAGAACTTTGTGAGCCCCATAGCAACATTTTGCAGGGACCACTCTCCCAATGCTTCTAGAGAGACATCTCTCCGCAAGTTGTTCATTTTATGCTTCATAATAGTGACCTAGTTTATTTTATGAACCCTAGTAGTGCCCTACTTCATGTTATGTCACTTTGTAGGGCTGTCAGCACACACTATGCAACATAGTAGCCTCAATTCACATTATAACATACAGTGCCCCCAGTTCATATTATGTGACATTATAATGCCCTTTGGACCATTTTATACCTCATTACAATGAGCGGGTCCAGGGGCATAATTAGATATATTGTAGGCCCCAAGGAAGGTTTGTAAGGGCCCCCTTGTACCACCCAATGGTGAAAAATGTCTATAACACTTAACCTTGAAAGGGAAGGTGGGCCCCTCTCAGCTCTAGGCCCCATAGCAACTGCACTCCCTGCACCTATGGTAGCTACGCCCTTGTCTGTGGGTTAAAATGTGGTGTTTAATGATACAGGTCAGAGGATAATGGCATGCATTAAAACAATGGTACATTCAATGTACCATTGGTATCAATGGTGATGCAGAGCTGATTGTGGATGTGTTAAATTTAGCACATCTATAATCAGATTCTCTGACATGCGAGTGGACGCCCAGCACAGGGCTAGTCCACCCTGCATGTCAGGCACTACCCCCCACACAGGTACAAAAGCATCGCACAGCGGCGATGCTTTCACACCCGCAAAGTAGCTCCCTGCATGCGTAGCCTAGCTGCGCTGGCAGGCTACCTGCTGTGTTCTGGATCACAGCGGCTGCATGTGATGTTATGCAGCCGCCGCGGCATGCCACTGCAACAGTCCGGACACGCCTGCGTTGTCCGGACCATGTCCAACCAACGGCGTTTGAACGCCATTGGCACGCCCCCTCCTACCTCGTGAGCGTCTCTGTCAATCAGTCACACGCGATCGCACCTCACTTGGTGCGCATGCGCAAAGTGGCCGCTGCGCGTACGCAAACAGAAAGGGCATCAGACTGCGATTGCTCTTGTAGCAGCGATCGGGTCTGAATTAGGCCCAGTATCTCTGAATGCACATCAAAACTTAAAGTGAATGTCCGCTAAGGCAAAAAAAAAAAGAAACTGAGGCTACAGCTGAAGACTGAAAATACATTATCTGATCTGACAGCTATCAATTTCTGCTGAAAAAATGCAAATTACAGTACAGGTGCATAGTTGTAATTTGACATAAGCATGAATTAATGTATCCATCCTGTCTTGTGTTAAATGTTCAAACTGGTGGTGGTGGTGTAATGGTGTGGGTAATGAATTTCTGACATACATGGCCACGCTCTGGGAAAGGGGGTCTCCAGGCAACATTAGAATGCTCTCCAGTTCATTTTATACCACATAAGCAGGTCCAGGGACATAACTAGATATTCTGATACCCGAGGCAAAAGTTTGCAAGGGCCCCTATGTACCACCCAAAGGTGAAAAATGTATATAACAGATGTAGCCCTACACACTGGCCGAGGTGCTCAGCGACCGATACAGCCGAAGGACGACCCGGGGGGGTTGATGGGGGGAGTGAAATTCCTTCACTCCCCAACGTCACCTGGCCCCATAGCTCTGCGTGCTAATATGGACGATATTAGCCATATTGGATTGCAGTACTGTATAAAAGAGTCGGCACCAATGATGAACGACCGCGGGTCCACGCATCATTCTTCGTTGATGCCTACACACTGAAAGATATGAACAATTTCGTGTTCATTACTGAACGAGATTGTTCATATTGGCTGCACACATCACACAGTGTGTAGAACCTATTTGACAGGGAAAGCAGGCCCCTCTCATCTCTGGGCCCCATAGCAGCTGCACTCCCTGCACTTATGGTAGCTACGCCCATGGCACAGATGAGGAAGATTGAAGCTGGAGATTGTCGCTAGTTTGCAGTTTTCATACTGGGAATTCCCACATTGAGATAAGATCATTGGCGAATCATGGTGAGAAGTGAAATTTCATTTAAAAGAAAATATATCATCTTATGTTTCATTCAACAGCAAAAATTAGCAAGGAAGTCTCTTTACGATTAGAGCTTTATAATTATCACTGTGCTCAAATTTTCTAGTCTCCCAATTCACTCAGGATAACGCACCACTGTTGTCATTTTCATACTGTGTTGAAAAAGGATTAATTAGATTTGTCTTACTGTTTTTTTAATTATATTTTTATTTTTAACTAGTACTTCATACTGTAGCTGCTGCTTTGTATATTGGTGTGTTCTTCTGTGCAGTGCTGCATTGTAGCAGCATTTATTTTTTCTTCATTTTCTCTATACATCTCAAATACTGTTCTCCTTTGTTCTCCAGAGGTAAATTCTAATAGATACAGCATGTTAACTCAAAAACATTTCACAGACAGATTTTAATTATTTTTATATGTAGGCTTGCTAGACATTTTGGGGGATTTGCTATTCTGCTACGTTATTACAAAAAAGTTAATACACATTCATATAAAATAAAGTCATGTTTACATTTTCAAAACATTTTTTTGTAAGGAAAAAAAATGTTACGTAACAAGAAAATGACAGGTCAAATTTTTTTCTTAGCGTGAGACATCAACCTGACTTCTGTGCTTGTTACTGTATTATATCTTTGACTTCATTTGATGTGGATGATTGTGATCTTAAGGTACTCTGAATTTAGAATCTTTACAAAAATGTTATTTTTTTTAATGTGCACTGTAAATTAAACACTTTAGACAATTCACATCTGTCAGCGCAATGCAATAATGGAGGTGTTTTAAAAAAAATAAAAAGTAGGATTTTACCAGTTGCCAATCAGGAATATAATACACGTCACTTAGTTTAAATATGCACATTATTGTGTTTCTCAGTGCTATGTGAATAGAACTGTACCTGGGAGTGGGCAAGCAGTGCTATTGCCCAGGGAGCAGAGTCCTACATCTACATTTGGCTTGCACTGCACTGTTCCTGGAATGGCACCCTGAAGCCAATAGTACCAGTGCTGAATGTAGAGTGGTATGAGGTGTTACGGAGTACCATTAAGAAATATGGTGGTACAGGTTGAGTATCCCTTATCCAAAATGTTTGGGACCAGAGGCATTTTGGATATGGGATTTTTCCGTATTTTGGAATAATTGCATACCATAATAAGATATCATGGTGATGGGACCCAAGTCTAAGCACAGAATGCATTTATGTTACATATACACCTAATACACACAGCCTGAAGGTCATTTTAGCCAATTTTAGCCAATATTTTTTATAACTTTGTGCATTAAACAAAGTGTGTTTACATTCACACAATTCATTTATGTTTCATATACACCTTATACACACAGCCTGAAGGTCATTTAATACAATATTTTTAATAACTTTGTGTATTAAACAAAATTTGTGTACATTGAGCCATCAAAAAACAAAGGTTTCACTATCTCACTTTCACTCAAAAAAGTCCGTATTTCGGAATATTCCGTATTTCGGAATATTTGGATATGGGATACTCAACCTGTAGTACGCTTTACCACCAGCCCACTGCTGGGGCGTAATTTATAAGGGGCATTTTTGCAAAATGGTGTCAGTGGCATAACTGTGTGTGGCATAATATGTAATAGGCATCATGGTGTGTGGTATAATATGTAATAGGCATTATGGTGTGTGGGATAATGTGTAATGGGCATTACGGTGTGTGGCATAATTTGTAATGGGTGTTACGGTGTCTGTCATAATGTGCAATGGGCATTACGGTGTGTGGCATAAGGTGTAATAAGCATTACAGTGCATGGCATAATGTGTAATGTGCATTACGGTGTCTGGCATTATGTGTAAGGGGCACTACGGTGTGTGGCATAATGTGGCCTTGCCCCTATTGACATGTAGACACTCCCCTAGTTTCATGTGACCACGCCCATTTTTACTTTCAGTACCACTAAGAAAAAATGTCTACTTGCACCACTGAGTAGTGCTAATACAGATCTGCACTTTGGGAATGTGCCCTGCTACCTTTAGAGCTGCTCTAGTTCCTAGTGTCAGCAGCCCTGCCCCTTCAGTGTGATGTCATTATATCACGTTTGTTGGCTGGGCAGTAAACAGAAAATAATTTGTGCTAAATACTTTAGTAAAAATTATTGACTTAACTGGCTTTTTTCTATTTTCTTCAGTTTAATCTCCTGATTTTCTATACACAAAAATGGCTTAAATCAATGTATAGGTGCTTGCAAGGGAGGGGCTAATCTAGACAAGAAAAAACAACACAGAATTCCCCAAGCACACTATTTTGAACCAGTAAATGAGATTTACATCCAATATGGTAGTAGAAATGCAGAGATCTCAGTTACATATATACATATATATCAAGCTATGACTATGCCACCAGTCACATCATGGCATCTCTGATATGGTAGTCCTAACACTATATGATAATAGTACCCACTATGGGTCATACATTTGAGTATTGATACATAAAAATAGCACATACATTTATATATTTCTAAATTGAGAGCTAACTCACCTGGAGGCAACGAAAGATCCTCCAAATGGCACTACAAGCACCAGCACAGTTATACACAAAAATTACAAACTGCTCAAATCAATTTATTAGGCCATTACAGTTGCTTGGAAGGAGAGGGCTAATCTAGACAAGACAAAAACCAACACAGAATTCCCCCAACACACTATAATGTGCCGGTAAATTAAATTTACATCCTATATGGTAGTAGAATTGTAGAGATCTCATTAGTTACATATATTTGCAAAGATATTATTAAGCCACCAGACATGTCATGGTGTCTCAGATATGATGGTCCTAACACTATATGATTATAGTGCTCACTTTGGGTCATACATTTGAGTACTGCTATGATAATAAAACATATATTTATATATTTCTATATTGAGATCCAAGTCACCTGGAGGCACCCCAAGATTCTCCAAATAGCACTACAAGGACCAGCAAGCCCTCCAACTACTGATTCCTTACATGTCTCTCGGAACATGCATACTGGGAAGAAAATTGCACAAATAAGATATTGTATATTATGTGATTAAATATACTACATTTATTAGAGAGAAGGTTAACTGAAATAATGTTATATAAAATATCAATGTGAACCGTGTGACAAAAGTGGGTGGGGCCTGTTTTTTGAGTACACATTAAAGGCCCAGAGGGCCTAATTCAGAGGTGCACACAGTTGCATGCACAGGTGCGATTTCGTTCGCAGCGGGCTTGTGAAAATATGCTAATGACTGAACTGTTGTCTTGTGCAGATGTAAGACGCCTACTGCTGTCGTCTCACATCTACCCCTTACATACAAAAGCGGGAATATCGGTCACTCCATCAGACCTCAGAGGACCCTATGCTACTGTATCTCATATGTAATCACTGTGGCTGATTAGAAAACAGTCCCGACACACCTGCGTTTTTCTAACCACCTCCCTTTTCCTTCCCCAAATGCTGAAATACCGGTCACTCACTTTGCGAATAAATCCTCAGTGCATCCTCAATCGGTTATCAGATGTTGCGTGTACACAGTGTGGCTTTGGTATTTGTTCAGTTGGAAAAAATCAATCCACTGCATCCAACATTGACAAAACATGCACCTCTGAGAGATAGGAGGAATTCAAATAGCTTTTTGCCTTTGACACAATTCATTTTACAAGTACAATTGCTAAGAAGTATCTATTTGTAAGTAGGATTACAGTAGCACTAGCTCATAGTGCATTGAGACAAATAAGACGCCATAGCACTTGAGAAGCCATAGCACTAGACATGTCTGTAGATCTGCAATTGACACATACACATGATTATTAGGGACGTAGGTTTTTTAAAGTTATGCTCAATGAACATTTAGTGCTTGATTCTGAGTTGGACACAGCCTACTTCCTTCCTTGTTCTAATACAAGCAAGACCATATTAACAGCATTGTAGACCCTGTAAAGAGCAATGCACTAAGGCGCCTACCCACCCATTCACAGGAATAAAAATGTTTTTATATCATAACTTACTTTACCAGTGTTCCCACACAGTCTTTCTACATGCTTCCATATAGTGAATTGCTGTCAGCACCCGGATTGGTGGATAGCTCAAGGTATAAACCAATCAGCATTCTGACAGCCATTCACTGTCTTTCTGCAGGCTGGGAGGCAGTTAGAGAATGCTAGCTGGCCATTCTCTGTGTAATTCACAATCAGAGTGGTGGGTAGCAATCTCTACCTGCTTTCCCAGCAGGTAGAGAGATTGCCTGATGCCCCCCAGCCCGCCGTTGCTTGAAGGCCCCTGGAATTGTGGAGGCCTGGGGAGCTGCCCACTGTGCCCATACGTTAAGATGACCCTGAATGCAAGCATCCACCAGTATATGTAAAAAATCCATGCATATGTTTTTACGTCCACAACTGCAACCGTCATCATTAGTACTGTATCTTAACTTGTATGATGGGTGGAAAAGATCCTTCTGAAGCATCTTCGTCCACATAGTATGATTGAGCAGAGAAGTCAGCTTACACTCCCATGACACTACCATGAATCCCACCAGACAGAACAGTTATATGCTATTACATTGGTTACTGCACAGGTGCTGCCCAGAGATGCTAATTTTACAAATTTCACAATAAAGATCTAGCCTACTCAGAAATATTTACTAAGGTGTGTGTTTTCAGAATTGGGGATGTTGGCCATGGCAAACAATCATATTATAGCTAATATCTTCTAGAAGGTGCTAGATAAATGATAAGTACGTTTTGAATGTAAGCTCTCATAAGCAGGGCCCTCAACCCTCACGTGCTTATCCTTCTCTTACTTAAACCTGTGGTTTTCTGCCACTCTGATACTTATGTCAGTGTCATCTGCTGAATTAACTATGTTTATTTATCCTGTACTTGTCCTATGTTGTCTTCAGCTGTAAAGGTCCATACACACTTAACGATATAATGAGCGACGTCGCTCATTTTCCCCCTCCTTGAGCGACGTCGCTCATTATATCGTTAAGTGTGTATGCCGCCAGCAACAACCGATGCACGGCCCCGCGGGTCGGCAACGATCGTCGCTGTCGGTAGGGCATGCATGAAGGATGTGGACTGTCGTCCACGCCCTTCATGCAGGGCTGGCGGGGGCGTGACGTCACTGAGCGATATGAGCGGTCATATCGCTCAGTGCGTACAGGCGGCCGCCGACCGGCCGGCCAGGGAGGGGGAGACGTTAGACGATGTCGCTCACAGAGCGACATCGTCAAGTGTGTATGGGCCTTAAGTCACTATTTTTCTGTTTTGATTATTTGTTTACATACTCTGTAATTGAGCACTGCGGAACCCTTGTGGCATCATATAAATAAGGGATAATAATAATAATAATAATAAAAAAATAGATTGTGATTGGTATGCCATTTCTATAAACTGCCAGTTTAGTAAATATACCCCTCAGAATCAGATGGAAATACAGAATTCAAAAATTCATAACTTCACTTCTGCGCATGCACTATTTGTGGCCATATAACAAGCTTCACCCTAGTCAGAATCAGGCCATTAGCGTAAGAATATTGCATATATTTGTTTAAGGAGCTTTGTCTGAGTATGGTTTGAACATGCTTCATTATACTGTAGACAGTAGTTGGGCCATGTCTAAAATATGTGTGTTTCCAAAAATGCAAAAGTCTTTTGCATTTTTGGAAACACACATATACAGTATAATAGCAAAAAATTGTTTGCCATTCACTTATTAGCTAGCATGCTACAATATTATGTGGCAAGTAAATAGGGCATGAATATGCTATATACAGTATTTTGATACTATGCATATATTTGGCATAGACATTAACACTATTTAGAAGAAGTGTATTCAAACAGGCATTCAAACAGTCTGGATGGGCAAATACATTTCCCATCAACACAGTATTATGGGCCTGATTCAGAAATGTACATAAAACCAATATTATATAATCTGTGCATGAGCAGGATCCTTACTGCGCTTGTGCAGATGTGTCTCTGCGACAACGTTTGTAATGCCACCCCAGCCACACCATGATTAACATGCTGCTACCGTTTGGGGGTGGGGAAGGGGTTGCACGGCAGCATTTCAGAAAACGGGGGGGGGGGGGGGGGCGTGTCAGCCCAGTTTTCTGAGTGTGCTGAGGCCAGTGGCTGTACTATGGGCCTGTTTATTAAATAAAAGAAGGGCACTTTATATTGCTCTATATATTGTGTCATCATTATAAAAGCCCATTTTGTGTTTTACTTACGAAATGCCTCTTTTTTAACATTTAAAAGGTCTTACTATGATTATATGCTGTAATATAAATATATTGCTTTATGTTTCCTCTCTGCTCCATTTCCATTCACATTACATGCTGTTAGTAACATTCCTGGCATCAATCTGCATATGAAATAAACACCCACGTTTCACAGTTCCCTCCCCCCTTCCTTTCTGCTAATGTCTTAGGTGCAGGTGTCCTAATTGCTACCTTAATGACAGAAGCAGAAAATGTACAGTACAGTTACAAAACAGCATTTTTTTTAGAATTGCAGCATATTAATACATTACAAGGCTCGGTATGTTCTAAGCAATGTTTATTTTATTCCTAAACACCTTTTAAAGTTACAAAGTTTAGGGTGTGCAACTGCGCCTGATAAATTTGCTAATAATGAATGTGCTTACAGAGTGATAATTGCTTTTACTACGTTCGTGATTGAACAATGTTGTGTCGACTGACTCACAAATCCCATGAAATGAAAACACATCAAAATTAAAGCAGGAAAAAAATTCAAATAAGCAAAATAAAGCCACCCTCTAGTGGGCACTATTCAGATGTTTTACCTTGACATTTAAAAGTACAAAAGTACCATTTCTGCAACAGTTTGCTAGTCTTACCACTGTATTGATTGTACTTTATTTTGCTTATTTGAATTATATCCTGCTTTAATTTTAATGTGTTTTCGTTTCATGTGATTTGTGAGTCAGTCGACACAACATTGTTCAATCACGAACGTGGTAAAAGCAATTATCACTCAGCCTCTGTAAGCACATTCAGTATTAGCAAATTTATCAGGCACAGTTGCAAAGCCTAAACTTTGTATCCAGTTCCCATTGAGGCCTCTGGAATGGCCTCTTTTGCAATTCGCTGCTCACAACAATGGGGGTGATTCAGACCTGATCACACGCAGGCGTTTTTTTGCAGTGCTGCGATCAGGTAGTTGCCGCCTACAGGGGGAGGCGGTAATCGCTGTGCAGGGGTGCGATCGCTTGTGCAGAGAGCTGCACAAACAAAAGTTTGTGCAGTCTCTGCACAGCTCAGGACGAACTCAGCTGCTGCGATGATCTGGCTAGGAGCTGACGTCAGGAATCCTCCCCCCAAATGCCTGGGTACGCCTGTGTTTTTCCAGACACTCCCTAGAAACGGTCACTTGACACCCATAAATGGCCTCTTCCTGTCAATCTTCTTGCGATCGCCGATGCGATCGCTTTCTTTATTAAATCCGTCGCTGTCCGACAATCACCGTCGCCGGCGGCCGAAGCGCCTGCACATTGCGGAGCATACGCATGCGTAGTTCAGACCCGATCACACCGCTGCAAAAAAAGCATGCGATCGGGTCTGAATGACCCCCAATATACTCATACTAGTGAACGCAAGGTAAACCATCCAGTTTTACCTTTTAAAGTTAGCCTTTATTGGTGAATATTTATAAACTATCTTTGATACCATCACCAGGATTTTAAACAGAGTTGATGTTTAATCTCTTAAATTAAGTGCAAATACAGTATTTGACCTTTAAAAGCTATATAAATAAGACTTTTGAATTAAAGACATCTTACAAGAAATTCATAAATTGAAAAATGACAGTTAAAGATGAATTAAATAACCGAGGAGGTCCAAGCAGGATGCAGGCTTTGACTCGTGCAGAGAAACTAGATTTTTGCAGACAATTTTATTGTATTCAAAGAAACTGGTCTGTTATCAATTGTCTGTCTGCCAAAATATACTGATCATCTAGAACTGAAAATGCAGATGGCTGATGACCATATCATTGGCTTACTGCACATACAGGCTCTGTTTCCTGAACAAACCTGTGTGGTTGTCCAATGACCATATTATCAGCTGACTGCACACACAGGCTGCCTATTTCTTGAACAAAACTATGTGGCTGGCCGATGATCATTTCTTAGGCTGTCTGCACATACAGGCTGTCTATTACCTGAAAAGAACTCTGTGGTTGACTGATAATAATATCAATTGACTGCACACACAGTCTGCCCATTTCCTGAACAAACCTACAGTATGTGGTTGGCAGATGATTATATCATAGCCTGAATACACACACATGCTGCCTGTTTCCTGAACAAACCTATGTAGTTGGCCAATGATCATATCATCAGCTGACTGCATACACAGGCTGAACAAACCTATGCAGTTGACTGATGACCATATCATAAGCTGATTGCACAGGGCGGTGCTAGGGTGTTTGGCGCCACCGTGCAAACTATAAATTTGCACCCTTATTCCATATGTAATAAAGGGACAGATTGCACCTTCTGTGTTCTCATAAGGAAGGGGTGTGGATACACAATAGTACCCCCAATTCAAATTATGCCACACTGTAAAACAATCTTATTCACATTACACTGCATGTAGTGCCCCTGATTCATATTGCTCCACATAGTAGTGTATACTATTCACATTACGACACACAGTAGTGCCCTTTTTTCACTTTACGTCACACAATAGTGCAACTTAGTCACGTAAAGCTACACAGTAGTGCTTCCTATACACCTTATGCTTAACAGTAGTTCCTCTTATACACAATGCACACAGTAGTGTTCCTTGTACACATAAAGTCCACAGTAGTAGTGCGCCTTACACATAATGCCCCCAGTAGTAGTGCCACACATAATGGCCACAGTAGTAGTGCCCCTTACATATAACTCCTACAGTAGTAGTGAAACACATAATTCCTACAGTATCACTGCCCCTTACACATAATGCCCACAGTAGTAGTGCCACACATAATGCCCACAGTAGTTGTGCCCCATACACTTAACGCCCACAGTAATAGTGCCACACATAATGCCCACAGTGGTAGTGGCCCTTACACTTAACAGCCAGTGTAGTAACATAGAAACGTAGAATTTGACCGCTGATAAGAACCACTTGGCCCATCTTGTCTGCCAATTTTTTTTTACCATATTTTTATCTCAAACCTTGTTTGATACTTATTTCTTTGTAAGGATATCCTTACGTCTATCCCATGCATGTTTAAATTGCTCTACTGTCTTAGCCTCTACCACCTTTGATGGCAGGCTATTCCACTTGTCCACTACCCTTTCTGTGAAGTAATTTTTCCTCAAATTTCCCCTGAACCTCCCCCCCCCCCCTCCAGTCTCAGTGCATGTCCTCGTGTCCTATTGGTTCTCTTCATTTGGAGAATGTTTCCCTCCTGGACTTTGTTAAAACACTTAATATATTTGAAAGTTTCTATCATGTCCCCCCTTTCCCTTCTCTGCTCTAAACTATATTGAGATTTTTTAGTCTTTCTGGGTATGTTTTGTGATGTAGGCCATGCACCATTATAGTTGTCCTGTGTACAGTCTCTAATGTATTAATATCCTTTTGAAGGTATGGCCTCCAGAATTGAACACAGTATTCTAGATGAGGCCGTACCAATGACTTTACCACAACTCTGTTTTCTAGCCTGCAACCAAGATCTTATCCATTCAATAATCCTAGTATCAAATCCCAAATTTCCAAGTTTATTTAGCAGTCTGTGATGTGGAACAGTGTCAAAAGCCTTACTAAAGTCTAGATAAGCTACATCCATGGCTCCACCTTTATCCATCACTTTAGTCACTCATTCAAAAAAGTCAATCAATTTGTTTGACATGATCTCCCCCCAGTGAATCCATGCTGTTTAGGATCCTGTAATTGCTGGATTTAATATAATCTACAACTTTTTCTTTTAAGAGTGTTTCCATCAATGTCCCTACTACCGATGTAAAACTCACTGGTCTGTAGTTGTTTGCCTCTTCCTTGCTTCCACTTTTGTGCAGTGGGACGATGTTCGCTCTTTTCTAGTCCTCTGGAATTACTCCTGTAGCTAATGACTGGTTGAATAATTCTGTCAATGGTGCTACCAGCACCTCTTTAAGTTCTTTTAGTATCCTTGGATGTATCCCATAGGGCCGCAGAGTTGCACTTCCCACTGCCGGAATCTGAGTCTGTCATACAGTGTTGCAGGCACAGCGGCAGCTGGTAGCAACAGCAGGGTAACAGAGCAGGAGAGAGCCTACTCAGCTCAGAGCCTCACTGCACTGCATACCCTTGCTAAGCAGGTCGCACCAGATCTGCACCTAGGCTGCCCATTTCCTGAACAAACCATATATAAAATCAGAACTGCACTGTCCTGTGTTTCTTTACATGCACTTTACTGGAACACATCTGTATAAAACCTGGTCTGCATAATCCCTGACCTGCATAATCCCACAACGACATCCCATTAGATGCAACTAGGAGATACTCAGAATATTCAATGTTCTTGGACTACATTGGGTTGAGCATTTCTTTTTATTAAAATGATTTATCAGACATTTTAATTTTAGACAATTCCAATGACTGAGGCATTCTCTAATGGTACAAATTAAATGCTTGGTTTAATATTTTAATCAATACCATTAAAGATTATTCTTGCACTTTTTGATAAAAATAAAAAAGACAAACCGTACTCCATGCTCGTTGTTATTTATTATGCATTGAGTCGCTTCTTTTCACCACTGTAACATTAAATGCCATTTGATGGCATGTAAGAAGGGCATAGATTAGATTTTCAATATAGGATTTCCACGGAAGGCAGATGTAATATGTGTGAACTGTGCTAACTAATTTGTACGACACTGTCAAAGTGATCCTCGGAGGTTTCGTAACTTATGGGCTGGCAGTTCTGCAGCAGACACAGTTCAACAAGCAGGAATGTGATAACTCATTAGAACCAAGGAAGTCAAGGAAAGGTTGCGCAGCCTGTTTCTATAGACGCATGTGATCGCCTTTTCCTGCATGAGTAAAAAAAATTAAACCAATTTAAGCAGAGTCTTGTAACTAAAGTCAATATGAAAAAATAACTGATATCCCTTCATAATGGAATATCCTTTCATCTGCCACATCAGTTCCTTCAAACAAATGCCAGATGTAATTACAGTATATTTCATATAGACTTAGAAATATTTTTTTTTAATGAAACATACATCATAAAAGAAACCCCTCATGAATATTGGGAGTTAATGCCAACATATTCCTTTGTACAATACAGTAAATGTTCCATTCTTCCACCTATAAAAGCATTACAGAAATACTGTAATGGTTAGTATTTGTGCATGTGTGGCACCAAAATAACTGCATAGAAGAATACATTGCTAGGTTAAAATAAAGTAAATATACATATTTAAAATTATGCAGTATAGTTTGTTTTTTTATTAGAAAGTCATATCAAACACGCACAAATATGTAATCATTTCATAAACCAAGTGTTTTAAGAAATGTCATATTATATATTCCACCCTTTGCAGATCAAGGGTGTTCTAAATCAATGGCAATCTATGGCTGCCTGTATCTTAAAATAAGCTGGGTAACTCAAAATATAAATGGAAACAAACTTGTGCACAGGTATATTTGTGCTTATGCATATGGGCACCTTTTATATTCAACTCCGAATTACCCTCTTTGTGTCTCATTATTGTTCACACATTTTCCTAGTGTACTGTAGCTGCCTCCTATTCTTCATTCACTAATTTTACCGCTATCATCCTCTTCTACTCATGACTCATTTGTTGGACTGCCTAAGAAAATACAACATTCTGGCCCACTTTACATCTTTTTTTTACATGTCTGTTCATATTCTAGCTGCTCAACCCCCCCCCCCTTAACATTTTCTTTATTTCTGTTTCTCTCTACGTTCCCTGATTCTTTTCTCCAGCTCTACTTTAGAGGTCACTACAAGATAAATTGCTCTCCTTCTTCTGTCTTTTCCTGCATACTTATTCCTATCTCTGACTTCGCCTGTTCTTGCATTAATGGTCATTAACACTTTAAGTTGAAATGTGTATGCTCCCGCCGTCACATCTTACTGTCTTGTTATTTCTTCTTTGTGTCGCCTTCTGCTTTTTTTATTTTTTCATTGCATTTCCCTGCTCTCTTGTCGCCTCTCTTCACCTCCTCCTCTTTTCCATGTGAAATTAGAGCTTGTTATCATTTTTTAATTAAAGGAGAACTTCTCCTCCCAACATCTCTGTGCTCACAACAGGGGCTACTAATTAACTGGGGAGAATTCTATTAGGTAGAGAAGTTAACCTATTATGTTTTTTGTTTGTTTTTGCTAGAATGGAAACTATTATGCAAAAAAAAATATAGTAATAATCCAGCAGGCTTTCATAATGTTGAATACAACTGAAGGTTTAAGATTAATGTTTTTATAATGAACAATCATTTTTTTTTACAATGAACCTTCTGTATTATAAATCAGGAATATGTATGACTGTAGAGCTACATAGATAATATTATTGAATAAAATTACTATACAGTAGCAGCGGTGATTATTGATCTACATCTGCATCCATTTATTCTATGACTACAGATTATGTATGCATAGAAACTCATTTAAACCATAAACCCCAATGAATTATAACTATATAATATAATAATGTGAAAAGAAAACCACCACAGTCTGTATTGAGCTACCCTTTAATGGGGCGGTATGCTAGGCAAAGTCTTGATATAGGGTCACAGATACAAAGGAAATACCACATGGCATAACTCAATAAATGGAGCACCCATCAGGAACAACATCATGCCAAGCCATGTAGATCTCCTCTTATACACTTATGACATAGTCCCCGTTGTGAATTGCTGGCATCATGTATGCAGGACACAACTAACAAATCTTCACATATATACACTACCACCAATAAAGGCATTTCATTTTGTTCTGGAGAAGACTTGGCATTGTCTCATGTACAAAAGCAATGCCATCCACAGTCTGCTGTATATGCAAATTAAATATATTAACACTTATATCATACACAGTTGCACCCTCTCCTGAAGATATAAGTATACACGGCAGGAAAGGAATACTCAAGATCCAGATGTCTAAGAATGAGCCCATGTACCTAAAATAATCTGACACTTAATTTTTTTTTACCTTTCTAAGGCTCATTTTGATAACTTTATGGTTAATATCCAAATTAAGCTAGGATCCTCTTGGAGCAAAAACTGATGCAGCCACCTAGGAACTGTTAAATACTTTGGGAGCACATTTTTACAAATATTATGGGCATGTTCCTTAAAATGCACCTAACCTAAGTAATAAGCCCAACATAAAGCACATGCCTGTGGATGCAGAACAAGATAAGCCCAGTCCATACTCTCTTTCCAAACTAGTTCTTTACAACCTGACCTGGGGGTATATTTACTAAGGTCCCGATTTCATTTGTTTTTGTGTTTTTTGTCTAAGTGTGATCACGGGAAATTACTAAACACAAATCTCGGCAGTGTTGGGGCTATTCATATGGTTTTTCCCGGCAGAGTTCACAAATACGAATGAATAGACCATCGGTCAAACATTTTATACAACTCGGTAATTTACTAAGAATTTATATTCTCAATCACTGCCGACAATAGCCAAACACTGCCGGGAAAGCATAGAATTCATTTAAAAAGGAGCTTTCAAATAGACCTGCTTTTTGCTGGTGTGTTCAGATAGTCATGCAGGGATCAGTGAGATCCGTGCATGTTTATCTGTGTAAAAGGGCCAGAAATAGTTAAAAATCATAAAACAAAATTGCGTGGGGTCCCCCCTCCTAAGCATAACCAGCCTCGGGCTCTTTGAGCCGGTCCTGGTTGTTTAAGTACCGGGGAAAAATGACTGGGGTCCCCCCATATTTAGACAACCAGCACCGGGCTCTTGGCACGATCCTCCATTCTAGCCACTGCGCTACTCCTGATTGACAGGCTAGTAGCGCACAGCCAATCAGGAGAGCACCATGACATGGTGCTCCCTGATTGGCTGCTGGGATCTCCAGTGACAGGAGTCACGGGGAGTCCCGGCATTCGGGGAAAGGCCCCTTTAGTGGTGTGGACCGGGTTTCTGTTTTGTTATATATTACAAGGCCGTGGATTACTTCTGGAAAGAAGAGGACAGATCATCACTGGATAATAGGTGAGTATATTGGAATTTTGGTTTTACAGGTACACAATTGGATGCTACTGGACAAGTGAACGTGATTGGTCGGCGTGGGATGTAGGTAAGTATGTATGAGTGTGTAAGTGTGTTTAAATAAATTTCTACTGTCACGGTGTGTGTGTCTTGTTTTTATTTGGGTATTTCTTTTGTTGTAGAACTACAGGTATCAGCGGGCCCGTTATTTCCCCGCATGCTGGTACCTGTGGTTCTCTAAGTACCAGCAAGTGGGGGAGGCTTGCTGGGACTTGTAGTTCTAAACCAAAAGACAATATTATTTTTTTTACACACTTATGGCTATCAGACTGGCACCCACCGCCCAGGGGTGCTGGGGACAGCCTCGGGCTTCACCCCCGGCACTTGGGTGCCTGGAGGGGGGACCCCTTTATTTAAGGGGTCCCCGCTCCTCCAGGGTACCCCATCCAGGGGTGACTAGTTGGGGGGGGGGGTAATGCCACGGCTGCAGGTACCAGTATAAAAGTGTCCCCTGGCTGTGGCATTATCTTAACGGCTAGTGGAGCCCGGTGCTGGTTTTAAAAATATGGGGGACCCCTACGTCTTTTGTCCCCCATATTTTTGGAACCAGGGCCGGCCCAAGAGCCCGGTGCTGGTTGTCTAAATACGGGGAGACCCCAGTCAATTTTTCCCCGGTATTTAAACAAACAGGACTGGCTTACGAGCCCGAGGCTGGTTATGCTTAGTGGAGGGGACCCCACACAATTTTTTTTTACACTTTTAACTCTTTTAATACTGTACACAATGAAGCCCTGCACAGATCCCACTGACCCAGCCGGGCTTCATTGTGTTATGCCCGACAATACGAATAGCATCGACATCGGAAAATACGAAAAACGAAAACCCGGCAGCTTAGTAAATTCCCGAAAATGATTACAAAAAGTTGCAGAAAAATTTGTCTGATAAACTTCGAGATCAAACTCCCACCAAATCGGCAGAAACACGAATCTAAGTAAATATACCCCCAGGAGTGGTTTCCTGGTTTCTTACATGGGCCTGACATGCACACATAAGAAAACAGGAAACCTCTTTCCAACCGAATGCACATAAGAATCTCCAAACAGTTACTAAAAGATGTGTATTTTATATAAACTTAACCTTAGATTTTTTGTTTCTTTGGTGAGCCATAAAAATGGCAAGGTCTGGAAACTCTCCAAAAAGTATCAATGAGGTGCTTGTAAAAACAAGACACCCAGACTGCTGGGTCAGCATCAATTTCTAATATTAAAACAATTGGGGTGTCAGCTTGATTGCCAGAGAAAAACAAAAGTACAATAATGATGCACTTTCCTGTGTCTGGATGTTGTCCGATTCACCAACTCTAACGACTAAATAAATGCTTAAAAGCAATTTTTGGAAGTTGTACAGTGCAGAGGGATACAGCAGTCTGCAAACTATGGCTCCTCAAACCCATAGCCCAGCAGACAAAGCTGGTGAGGTGTATGATGTACATACATCTGGTATTGTAATCTCCATTCCTTCTTTGGTGATGTCTATGGTTTTCTTGGTTGCAGCAGCTGCCCACATGGGGAACAAGTGTTCTGATAATGTGGCCAGCAGTAAGCATGATATCAAACAAACTTGTCATTTACTGTATACAGGTATTTGAAGATTTCCTATGCAGAAAAAAACTGTAACCAGAACAGTAAGGAGCTTTGGTTAATGAAAATGGTGCAAGATGGCCATGGATACCAGCAGCTGATTTTCTTAAGTATTCAACAATGCCTTATGCATTTTACATGCCTTCACTTTCTCTGTCTGTGCTCCTGAAACGTTCTTACCGCTATATGGGTTACTACAATTTATAAACTCCACCTACTGTAGGCTGAATTCTGCTTTGCTCTGGCCCCACAGGCACGTACTATATACTGGATTAAGACCTATGCCCCTTTCTACTGGCACTCTAACACATATTCATTTTCTTAAAAGGGGACTTTGCTATATTTCCTAACACATGTTATGTTTGCTGTTTCACTGGCTGTGACTAAGTCTATAGATGAACAGTTGTATTAGGGTGGGTGTATTGCCCTGCTACCATCACTTGGTATACCGGCTACCCTGATTTCAATATCTCTACATCATAAAAGTTTCACTGTCTCCAAGGCAATAATGGGCACTTTTGCCTCTACTACTGTCCATTTGCATGGATATGGGGGCTTGTACGAACACATGTGGCACAACTAGGGTCACGGCAAAAACTGCCTCTAAACGCTCAAAAGATGACTTGATGACACAACCCCATGGACTCATTCTGATTGCAGCTGTTCAAGTTTCATTGTAAACCTGGAAAAAGTTAATAAGTTCAGCTACAGTAGGATCCTAGTGCCTCCATGTGGATGTTAGTTAAGAGAAGTGGGGGTGTGCATATCCCACTGGCAGCAGGATGTACCATTCCCCTCCTTCCTGCACGCCACCAAATTAGCTTTTCTGGTTCCAATATGCATACATGCTGATGTCATTTCCACATGCCAGAACAACCAGACTTCACTACTACCCAGCAGTAAGCAGTGGTGGGATCTGGATCTAATCATCCAGTTGTAGTCATGTCCTATCCATTGAATCTTGCAGGCTGATTTACTCTGTCCTAGCCTAGCCCAATATTCTTAGTTTTATCAACAGCTGCCACTAAAGCCTATATTGCAGCTTAGATAAGCAACACAGTATAGCTTATTTTAACCCTCTTGATAGAAATGACACTATGTGACATGTAGAGAGACAAACTGCAGTGTTGTGCCAGAAATAACTTCTTAATTGATAATTCTCTGAACAGAGATAAAGCATGCTGTGCAGTTGTTTGACATTCTGATATTAGTGGGAAAAGAGAGGTTAATTTATGTTCACCCACTCACTCCTCAGAGTGTGATCTCTGTGATGACTTGCAACATCTGTTTACAGTGTTCCCACAGCTGGATGGAGCAATGGATGTGGGGGCGGAGGGAAAGCCAGTAATCTGCGTTTAATAAAGAAGCAATATAAATGTGCTAGGTGCACTCTGGATAAGTGATGATCTCAAACAGGGAAGGAGGTGGAAGCTAAGATGCTTCAGTTTGTTTGTTGTTGCTTAGATGGCATGCAATAATCAATAATATTAACAAACTACAGACTTCATTCTTATGTTTTACTTATGCCGTTGGCATCATTGATTTCAATAAGCTTCTGATTCTACCTCACCAGCTCATCACTTTGTAATACCATTGCAGTAGGATTAGAAATATACATCACTTACAGACGTCAGTATGAGCAATTGAATAGTATATGCATGTGCAGCTTGCATACAAATAAACCAGTGTACACGAAGAATAAGGAAATAATACATTAACGTCACCATGAAGAGAGCAGAAAAAGCAAATATGAATGCTCTGTATTATGATGTTAATAGAATTTGAAACATTCTGTATGTGCCAAGTCCACTGTACAAGTGTGGGGAGGGGAGAGCCATTTATCCTCATAGTACGACACATGCTTGCCAAATGTGATGGGCTGATAGACACGTTGGTGTCCATCACTCTGAACAATCATTCTTGCATGTCATTTAAATGTTGTTTATGTTTTACTCCTTCACTGTACTCTGTACTGGAATCAATGCAAAAAGAGAACTAATAGTAGAGAGTAGAGACACAGATTAAATACATTAGTGTAGTAGTATAAAGTGTGGTTCAGTTTCAAAACTATAGTCTTTCTGAAATGCCTTATTTTCTTTCTAAATACTCATGTCAGGAGGAGACGAAGTAGTCGCTTGAGTGTTCAGAATTAGATTTGCAGCAAACTGAATGTTTATCACATGATAGTCACTGTTGGTGGCTGCTAAGACTTCCATTTTAGCAGGATTATGGATTTAGATGAATTAAGCAAATAGAGTGTCAAGAAGTCCTTAAGATTAACTGCATTATTTCCAGAAATGTGTAGAAGCACAGCAAGCATATTCTAGAAAGGTGATAGCTGTAACTTTCATAATGTTCTTGACAGATACCTTTCCCGGGTTATAATATTTATTTCAGCTCTTAAACCCAATAATTAATAACCGTAAGCAAAGGAAAGACTATTATCAAGTACAGCTTAATACCCCATGTTAAAATTAAATTGTTGATCAATGCCTTTAATTCCACTGCAAAATATTTTACATAAATGTTATTGTATTTAATGTTCATACTTTGCCACGTTGTCAATATAAACTTACATAACCTATGGAGTGCCATAATCTGTTTTCAGGTTGCCTGGTTGCCTGATATGCAGTACTGGCTATTGTAAATGTCTAGTCAATGCTTAGGGTATTAGAAGATGCTTTTCAATGAATGCATTGGTCCAAAGTAAAAGTATGCTTATGTATGCATAGTTACCATTACCAGGGATCCTATAGGGTTTGAGGTTACAATATGGTTAAAAAAGTGCAGACTAGATGGGCCAAGTGGTTCTTATCTGCTGTCAAACTCTATTAGGCCCTACACATTTTGCGATGTGCCGCCGAGGTGCCCGATGGCCGATACGGCCGACAGGTGACCTGGCGGCGGAGGGGCAGTGACGGGGGGAGTGAGGTTTCTTCACTCCCCCCGTAACCCGGCTCCGTAGACGTGCAGGCAAATATGGACGATCTCGTCCATATTGGCCTGCATGCACAGCCGACATGGCACCAGCGATGAACGAGCGCGGGGCCGTGCATCGTTCATCGCTGGTGCCTCCACACTGCACGATATGAACGTTATCTCGTTCATTAATGAACGAGATCGTTCATATCGTGCAGTGATGTCAGCCAGTGTGTAGGGCCCTTATTAGGCCCTACACACTGGCCGATTTGTTTGAAAGATATGAACGATCTCGTTCATATCTTTCAGTGTGGAGGCACCAGCAATGAACGATGCACGGCCCCGCGCTCTTTCATCGCTGGTCTCCCGTCGGCTGTACATGCAGGCCAATATGGACGATCTCATCCATATTTGCCTGCACTTCAATGGAGCCGCGTGACGGGGGGAGTGAAGAAACTTCACTCCCCCCGTCACTGCCGCCCCGCCTCCGGGTCGCTCGTCGGCCGTATCCGCCGTCGGGCAGCTCGGCGGTGGATCGGACAGTGTGTAGGGCCCATATGTTTCTATCAGTAGGCCTCAGTGGTAGCAAATGTTGTAAACCTATTGGCTAGATATGTGTATACTGTAGGTTACTCTAGGGCTGATGCAGAGCAAGAACAGTTTGCATTGCAATCACTTTGCACATACCCCAAACACCAGCCTCAAGCTTAAGCGCCAGTGCAGATTGTCGTGATATTGGAGCCAATTCATGATCTGTAATGGTCCTGTTTCACATGGGGAATCACTAGTTTTGTCATTTTAGTCATTGTGTATGTGCTTTGCACTTCATTTATAGGTTGGCACACATAATGGCTGATGTTCTGGTTAAAAAAATAAGCTGCAAAATGGGTGCTGCAACTTGCTGTTGTATGCATCTAACTATTAGCTTGTACACATTCATAAGTTGCCAGCAGCAGTACTAGGACTCTGAGCCTGATTCATATTGGTATGCAAACCCAACGGTTGGGGCGTGTTTGGGGGACTGCGCAGGTACAAGACCTGTTCTGCAGCAGCATGAGTGACATGCTGCAGCATTTGGGGAGTGGCACCCAGCACTGTTCTTCAAAACGGGGGCATGCTCCCCCATTTTAAGTGCATGACTGGTCCAGGGTCTACACATGACGGGTCCAGGGTCTACGGGTCCATCGCTTGCTCAGGCTGGCTTGTACCTGTAACCGGTGATCCGGGGCTGCGTCTTCAGATGCAGCACTCGGATCCTGGCTAATACTAACTGGAGGCGTCAATCTCTGACAGACGCCTCCTGCTGCATTCAAATTTTAATTAGACTGAATTGCACAGCCGCTTCCTTGCAGCTGTGTATTTCCATACAAACATGAATCGGGCCCTGTGCTGGAGTGACTATTCACTTTTACCACTTGGTAAATTCACTTTTTACCACTTGGTGACTATTCACTTTTACCACTTGGCGAAGAACTAGTTGTCCAGAACTCTATTTTGCCCAATGCAGCAAAATTCTCGGCATGCAGGTGTCACATCTACAGAGCAACTGAGGAATATATTTGGGCACATTAAGTATATGGGCATTCCTCCATTACTAGCATGAGTGATTCATTTAAATATCAAACAAGAATTTGGACTGATTTTTTTTTTAAATTGGTAAGTTTGTTTTATGTTTTATTGTACTCTCCCTCTGCGGCCGGTGGGTGGGACAGCGGGTTATAGCCCAAAAAGTGCTAAGTGTATAGGATCCTCTGTGTAGTATAGAATCTTGCAATGGGTACTCTAACAACATTGATTAAACTGCTAATCTTTTTCTTAATTTTCACTAATTCAGCAATAATAAATTTGTTACTTCTGTATCATCATTGGACTAATGTGTTTTATTTGGAGAGGCTAGCTCTGGTAATCTTGAATGGAGAAATGTAATCATTTCTCTCCTGTTATGACTCATACATGCTTGTTGTAATTGTTCCACCGATCACGCTTTTAAAAATAATTTCTGCAAGAAATAAAAGTCTTACAAATTAAAGGAATAAAAGGTTTATATAATAATTATGTTTCCTTTTGAAGTGAATTATAGTAAGTTGGAAATAGCATAGGGCACGTAGAAGAGTGACCTGCATGTATTGTGATTCCTTGCTGAAAGTTGAAAGCAGTATTAGAAAAGACATACTGTAGCTTAGTGCTGGCTGTGTAATGAGAGCAGCGTAAATGTATTGTATGTGCATTAAATGTAAGTGATATGAATTATGAACACGGACATTGTAGTTGTGACCTCTTCTGATAGAAGTGCGGTTGTGCTGTTCATTTTTTCATAAGAATTGCGATTGTACTGCAATACATCTGTCCAGCAGATGGCACTGCTTAGACCTCACATAACAGGGTAGTGCTCCATTTAGCAAAGCTTTTTTATTTCCATCCATTTGTATTTCTGCACAAAACATAATTCCCCCCTTGCATAAGCATTTTTGGTTTTGTCTAATACTGTACTATTGCTCTCCATTTATATTGTGTGCACTGGACACACTGGACCAAACGCAATATCCCATGAGTTACAGAAAGTGGCATAATTGGCGATTTAGACAGGAGGTTTAGAGCAGCTATTGTTTTTAAGGCAAAATCAACCTGGTTTTGGCACTCACTGCAAATCACATGCTATTAAACTTGGCTTATTCAGTTAGTATATGCCTTGCTGTAACCCAGGGGCGTAACTCCCAGAGGCAATGGAGATGCCAGCCTCTGGTCTCCAAGCCTGAAAGGGCACCTGCATGTACAGCAGCTCCTGTGTGGTTCGCAGTGTGATCCAACTGTGACCACTGCTCTTCCAATGAAGCTCTGCAGCATCCCTGCTACTGCTGCACAGTTAATTGACTCTATTCCAGGAGCCCAGCTAAAACCTGTAATAGGGGGCAGGACGACTCTCATCTGGTACTGCTCATCCTGTGCTGCAGCAAGCAATGGTGCACCCGCCACTGCTGCTTTAATGTGAGATGGGACCCACCGGTGATCACTGAATCTGCATGCTACAGGCGGCTAAATCTTGTGAGTCTGACTGTGACCCACTGGCTGTTGTCCCACAATGCAGCTAGAGCCCTACAAATTAACTGCAGACTGGCAGACCAGCAGAGAGTGCTATCTATATAATTCTATATATATAATTCTGTAAATTGTGTTTATTATTTTATATATATATATATATATATATATATATATACAAAGTAGATAGCAGTGGCACTCTCAGGCTTTGAAAATTAATACACACAGGACACGGCGGTCTCTGCTTTAGATATCTACGTTTCGATAATTTAATATCGACGCCTTATCCTGATGACGATATTAAATTATTGAAACGTCGATATCTAAAGCAGAGACCGCCGTGTCCTGTGTGTATTAATTTTCAAAGCCTGAGAGTGCCACTGCTATCTACTTTGTATACAGTCGAGAGACTTATCTTGGAGGCAGCTGGGTATTTGTTGCATCTTGGAGAGAGTGCTGGCCTCTACATCCTTTTATATATATATATATATATATATATATATACATACATACATACATACATACATACATACACACACACACACACACACACACACACACACACACACACCATATTTGTTTTCCCTTTTCTCTTATTAGTGGAGGGAGGGCACGGAACTCCAACTTTCCTTCGGGCGACTGGGGTGAACTTACGCCCCTGCTGTAACACAAACCAACCAGTTATAACAGATACTAGCTTTCATTTGTCTCATTAATCTAGATGTCTACAAAAGCTGATATCTGGTTTGTTTTGTAGGCATCATTGCTCTTTACTGCACCATTATATTATAGTACACTAGTTACCAGCCCGTCAAAAAATGATTGAACAACATAACAGTAATGTCAGTGCCGGCGGCTGTGCGCACCCAAACAGGGCAACACTTGAACTGCTCTGCTGGGCACCACCTAGTTCCTGTCAGCACACAAAACACTTGAATTACCCCCCATAGAGGTGAGGAGCAGCTTTAGTCTTTTATTATATAGGATTACCTATATGTGTCTCTAACTTCTCTTGTTTTTATCTGAGACATAACTGAAATGTTTCACACATGTGACTTCTCTCTGATGTTTGATTTTACGTAAATATTCCTTTCAACATTTACATTATTGTCTAATATAATACATTTTTGCTTAGTGACTGCTGTAATCTCAGCATCTTCCCTCTCTCTTTCTTTTAGCTGGTACCACATATATATTTGGGAAAGGGGGTGCTCTCATCACATACACCTGGCCCCCCAATGACCGACCAAGTACAAGAGCTGACCGACTTGCAGTTGGCTTTACTACACAGCAGAAGGATGCAGTGTTACTTCGAGTGGACAGTGCTTCTGGTTTGGGAGACTACTTACAACTTCACATAGTAAGTAAACAGCCTTTTATTTTAGATGCTGCTCGCACCAATGAATATTTATATACTCAATTCTAATACAATGCAGTTCTGCACACATATAAATGTTTAAAATAGACACTAATACAGGTTGAGCATCCCTTATCCAAAATGCTTGGGACCAGCAGTATTTTGGATATCGGATTTTTCCGTATTTTGGAATAATTGCATAACATAATGAGAGATCATGGTGATGGGACCCAAGTCTAAGCACAGAATGCATTTATGTTTCATATACACCTAATGCACACAGCCTGAAGGTTAATTTAGCCAATATTTTTAATAACTTTGTGCATTAAACAAAGTGTGTATACATTCACACAATTCATTTATGGTTCATATACACCTTATACACACAGCCTGAATGCCATTTAATACAATATTTTTAATAACTTTGTGTATTAAACAAAGTTTGTGTACATTGAGCCATTAGAAAACAAAGATTTCACTATCTCACTCTCAAAAAATTCCGTATTTCGGAATATTTGGATATGGGATACTCAACCTGTATACTAAAGCTTCTCTTCTACACAATTTGAATTCATGTGAGATGTTTCAAAAGATGGTCATTGGCCAAAGCAACTCATTATAAAAAATGTAGTCTTAACGAATAGAGTCTGTATTAAATACAGCTACTGATTCCTGTATACAGGGCTGAAAGTAAGGTTACACATAAAAAGATCCAAGAAGGCCTCTAGGTAACAAAATTACAGTACAGGATATCTTGAGAAAGAAAGTATTCACATTGTTACTGCTGTGAAACTAGGAATATTCTCCAAAGGCTGATGTGTTGGTAGAAATATACATATTACTTCTCATGTGTCCCTTTTGCTTACTGTGCATCCCAAGCAACTGCTTTTAATTTTTAATCAAGTGGGAGTGACTTATAGTACATGCAATCCTAAACCCGAGATTCGTTTCTTTAAATCCGAGTTCCAAACTCAAGGGAATGCCCAACTCAGGTACTCAGTCCATCTGGATCCCCAAAAGGGTTCTGAACCAGGACTCAGTTCTACTCGGATCCCCAAAGTTCGGGTATATGTTTGGTTTACAAAACACAGAGCCACTCATCTCTAGTTTTAACTTGTAATAAGTACGATGACGTCACATCTCTTATATATAAACTATGAGGAATCCTATATACTCCTGTATGTTACATGGGACTTAAATCGCTCAATCTACACAGTTTTGTCCAAAGTCAGCTTGCTAATGCTAGGCAGCACATACTTATTTTTATCAGCTGCACAGTATTTATTAAAAGATTTGAGGGAGTGGTTACTCTGTCTTAGATAGCCGACCCCGAGAGGACTAGGAAAGAGTATTTCATATGAAACAGAAGGGCCAAAACTAGGGCCGGAACTAGGATTTTTAGCACCCAGGGCATTGCCTTCAAACCCCCCCCCCCCCCCCCCCCAAAAAAAAAAAAAAAATTACGCACAGTAGCGCAACCTTATACCCCTTTTACACCTCACAAATAACCCGGTATAGTGCCGGGTCGACGCAAGTCAATGTGGGTGTGAAAGGGGTTAGTCCCGTATTCCCGGGTCGCCTGACCCAATATACAGTATTTCAACCCAGGGTTATTACTATGTCAGGTGTGATGTCAACGGGTTACCCGGGTCGATGCGATCCGGGACCTGTTCACACTATGGTGGATTTCATCTCCAAGCGCCGCCTCCACCCCCAATGACACCAGCTCCGCCTCCGTCCCCAATGGCAACTCGACCTGGCATATTGCCGGTCTTGTTGCCAGTCTGAAAGGGGTCTCATGGCAGGTCGGACCCTGGGAAGGACCTGTGTACAATTCCCGGGTGCGACCCGTGTTTGTGGTGTGAAAGCAGTATTATTCACATTACACCACACTGTAGTACCCCTTATACATGTTATGCCACACAGTAGAGCCCCTTATTCACAAATGCCACACAGTAGTAATGCCCTTTATAGCACATAATGCCACACAGTAGTATCCCTTATTCATCTTAAACCACACAGTAGTAATGTAGCCTTTATAGCCCATAATGCCACACAGTAGCCTTATACATGTCAAACCACACAGTAGTAATGCACCTTATACACATAATTCCACACCATAGTAGTGAGTAATGCACCTTATACACATAATTCCACACCATAGTTGTGGGTAATGCACCTTATTCACATAATTCCACACCATAGTAGTGAGTGATGCACCATGGGGGTGATTAGAGTTGATTATAGCTGTGCTAAATGTAGCACAGCACAGGGTTAGTCCACCCCGCATGTCAGGCCATACCCCGTCGCAGAAGTACAAAAGCATCGCACAGCGGCGATGCTTTTGTACGTCAGGAGTAGCTCCCGGCCAGCGCAGCTCCTGCGCACTGGTTGGGAGCTACTTGTCGCTGCCCGGGTCACAGCGGCTGTGGGTGACGTCACGCAGCCACCGTGGCCCGCCCCCAGTGCGGTCCGGCCACGCCTGCGTTGGGCAGACCGCACCCCTTAAACGGCAGCTTAAAGCCGCCATCCCACCCAGCGACCATCTCTTCCTGTCAATCAGGCAGAGGCGATCGCTAGCTAAAGACAGCCGCCGGCTGTCTGGCATGCGCCGCCGCATGCGCAGTTCAGGCCTGATCGCTGCTGTGTGAACACGCACAGTACCGATCAGGTCTGAATTAGCCCCCTTATACACATAATTCCACACCATAGTAGTGCCCTTTGGCTCAAGTTCAGAACATGGGACCCCTGGGCCAGCAGTTTTACTGTCCATGTGGACATCTATTGGAAATAGTGTCCGAAGCGTGGCAAGCAAAACTAGGATGTTTTAAAACAGTTTCGTTAACACACCATCAATATACAGTACAGTACATATATACACAGTCCCTGACTATACACCCTCCCAATAAACTTATATACAAGATCCTGTATATACACATACTCCCCGCCCCTCCCCTCCCAATATACTGTGATCATATACACATGCAGTACCCACTACTATTGCTCAATTTCCTAAGACCACATAGTCATAGTATTATCAAAAATAATTTACTGTGTAGATTCAATAATATATCACTAAATTTTGCAATCCTTACAATTAATAATAAGGACATAACGTAGATCTACTAAGGTGCCTGTGATTTTAGTGAAGTCTGAGTTGTAGTTAAAGGCATGGATAATGACATTTTAAAGCTACTTACCTTTAAAGTAGGTTTACATGGCACAATAGTCATGTTTATTTAGTTGTGCATTCCCCACAATCAATTATTTTCTGAAATAGTAAATAAAGCAGCAGCTTGAATCCTGTAGGTCAGATGGGTGCAGTACAGTATGCCGGCGGCCGGGCTCCCAGCGACCAGCATACTGGCGCCGGGAGCCCGACCTCCGGCATACCGACAGTGTGGCGAGCGCAAATGAGCCCCTTGCGGGCATGGTGGCGTGCATGGACCCCCACGAGGGAGAATATATGTCGGTATGCCGGGTGTCGGGATTCCGGCGCCGGTATACTGTGCGCCGGGATCCCGACATTCGGCATACAGAAGACCACCCGGTCAGATACAGCCCTGCCCTGCATGCCATGTTGTACACAAGGCAGTACTGCCTGGTGGTGGGAGTCGTTCGCTGCACCAGGAGAAGTAACGGACAAGACATGGAGGCGGCACTGAGCGCTGCTCCTGTGCTGGCTGCCAATAGCATACCTCCCAAATGTACTGATTTTCGCAGGACAGTCCCATTTTTCTTGGACTATCCCACTGTCCCATCCGTAGGTCGCAATGTCCCGCGGTGGGGGGGAAAGTTGGGAGACCTCTCTAACCTGCTGCTCTGATTAGCAGAGCAGCATTGAATATATGCTGGCCATGCCCCCATAGTGATGAAAATGGGGGGGGGGGGCTCGCAATAGCGGCATTCCCGCAAATTCCATGTCCCCTTTTTTAGGGAGCATGTGCCTTTGGCACGCAGAAGAGTATATCTTTCCAGGGACACAATGTTAAGAGGTATGCCATGGTCAGGATGGAGAGTAGGCAGAGGACTGATCGCTAACATGGAGACATGATCGCGGTTGGCGCAGTAGAGTGGGGATGAATCCTCATTAGCCTGTCGCTGTTCTGCAATGCTTGTCACTGCTGCCATTAACTGCTTTGTGCTAGCCCTGTCTTCAACCCCTCCAGCCCAAGGGTCATGTGCCCCCCTAGCTCCCCCTACAACCACCCCTTCCTTCATACCCCTGTTGGATGCAACTGGCTCATAGTCCAGCAGTCTATACTTATCTTTTAAATTATACAAATTAAAAGATAAAAGAAGAAACGATGACTAGAACTTCAGATTTTATTTTGTGATTTTTCCTACACATTTGTACAATTAACATGTACTGTATATAGGAACTTAATCTGACACCTGATTAGACAGGAGTTGCAGGCATCCAATCAGTGCTGCATTCAGGCTCTCACTTTGTGCTAGTCAACTGAATCTGCATGGATCGATGGATTGAGTCCTGTCGCTATAAAAAGCAGCAGCTGTTTTGTCATAAACATCACAGTCTAGTTCCTGACTTCAGGCAATGAAGCTGTATGTCCACCTAACTGGCACATGAAGGGGCAAGAAATGATAAAACGTTACTGTTAGAGGCAGTATATATATATATATATATATATATATATAGTGGGGCAAAAAAGTATTTGGACAGCCACCGATTGTGCAAGTTGACCCACTTAAAAAGATGAGAAAGGTCTGTAATTTCCATCATAGGTGCACTTCAACTATGAGAAACAGAATCTGAAAAAAATAAACAGGAAATCACATTGTATGATTTTTATACAATTTACTTGTATATTCTTGTGGAAAATAAATATTTGGACACCTACCAAGCAGCAAGATTTCTGTCTCTCACAGACCTGTTACTTCTTCTTTAAGAAGCTCTTTTATCCTCCATTCGTTACCTGTATTAATGGCACCTGTTTGAACTGATTATCTGTATAAAAGACACCTGTCCACGCCCTCAAACAGTCAGATTGCTACCTCTCCACCATGACCAAGACCAGAGAGCTGTCTAATGACACCAGGGACAAAATTGTAGAGCTGCACAAGGCTGGGATAAGCTACTAAAAAATAGGCAAGCAGCTTGGTGAGAAGAGATCAACTGTTGGCGCAATTATTAAAAAATGGAAGAAATACAAGATCACTGACAATCTCCCTCGACCTGGGACTCCATGCAAGATCTCACCTCGTGGGGTATTAATGATCTTGAGAACGGTGAGGAATCAGCCCAGAACTACACGGGGGGATATATATAATTCGTCTTCCGGTTTTGTCTTTGCTAAAGGGCGTGGCTGGTTTTGTCCCTTTTTTGTCCCTAAAGTATTATTAACTTCAATAACATTAATTTCCAGTCAATTTTGACCACCACACAGCTCACAATATTGATTTCATACAGTTTAGGCCAAAGGCTGCGATGAGCTGGCTGGTTACTAATCAACAGGGCAGCAACACAAACACACAGCAATTTATAGCACATCTATGAAACATTGCCACACAGCAGTGGCAGAAATGAAAAGTGGTGCAAGATGGAATTGTCTTTGGGCTCTCCCACCCAGTCTTATGTTGGATATTAAAAAGGACATGCATAGTTTATCAAACCAATCACTTTATCGACAGGGACTGACACTTTTGTGGCTGGAGTGCTTGGTTTGTTTGGGCCCCTACAAAACAAGCTACCAATGGGCTTAAGGCAGCTAAACTAACAGCTCCGCAGTGGCAAGATGTCATTGTCACTACTATCTTCGTCCTCACCCTCATCAGTGTGTACATCATCCTAGGGCTGAAATGAATATTAGTGCAACTTATACACAAAATGCCACACAGGATTTTACCTTACACATTATGCCAGAGATCTGTAGAGCCCTTATACACATTATGCCACACATTGGTAGTACTGAGGCTGCATTGAATAAAACCTGAATATCTCAAATCTTGAGGATTAATATACCTCTCAACAAATATTCAGCTACAAATAATTTTTAATGGAGCTTCAGTATATATTATTCCCCTTTAAAATAGTAGTAGACACCAGATAAATAAAGCTGAAATTAATGTTGGTAAACTGGAGTTACCTTCATGTGTAATTAAGCCTTTCAAGCGGGCAACAGGAGTGCAGTGTCCAGGATGGCAGATTACCTCAGCTCAACACTTAGGGATATCTGGGGGAGAGTAGCAGCCGGTAGAGGTGCTGCCTGTTGATACACTATAGGCAGTCTCCAAAAATGGTCAGGGCTGGAGAATAATGTAGCTCCATTGTATTGGTCTCTGCCTGACCCAGAGTAACGCTAGTTATACTGCACACGTGGGAGCCAATGAAATTGCTGCTGTAGATGAAATAGTGCAAAGCAGCATCAGCCACCAGAGAATCTATGAAGTCCCGCGGGTACAGTCTAAGGCTTGACTGAGAGCACTGATGATTATGAGGGGCCCGTAAATGCCTATTCAATTGCTGCTGTTAATGTGCAGCTTAATAATGGGCAACCACCGGGGTGCAAATTGAGCAATGCGGGGCAATAACAAAGTGTGTCGGGGGCACGTGCAAGTGCCCCCTGGCTTACACCCCCACCCCTAGTTATGGCCCTGATCATCTTCACACTATATGAATTCATCACTGCTGGTGGGATCCACCATTACAGAAGTCTCTGTACTTTGATGTATTTGGTGGTGAAGGTTTTCCTTGTGGAATTTGTAGATCATTTTGATGAACATAATCTATTCCACATTTTAAGGAATTCGCTTCCTATGACGATCACTGATAATTTTCCCCGCATGTGCTGAAAACTTTTTGAGTGCCCACTGGAGGGTGAGCAGCTTAAGTAATGCAAAGCCAGTTTGTACAGTAGGCAAAGGGACTCTGTGACATGCCTATTTTTTCAGTGTCAAGAAAATAATCCTCCACAATTCTTTGAATGGTGATCGTAGAGGTGTCACTAATTTTGGGTAAATCTTTTAGGCCCTACCAGATGTCAAAATCTTGTGTTGACTCCTCAGCATCAACACTGAGTCTTTTGGGAAAGCTGTTTTTTTTTCCTGGTAGTGACCTGAGAAACTGAGGGCGATGTTGCTGTGTAGTGTACCACTTGAGCTGCCAACTTGCTGACCAGGAGCTCTTTTCAGTGGCAACATTATATCCCAGAAGACATGCTAGGGGTTTGGGGTCCTAGTCAGACCTCCTGTTTGTGTATGCTGTTCAGAATTTTGACACAGGGAGCCTGTTCTGGGCTTTACACTGGGTGGGTTTGGAAGAAAACGTCACAGACATTGGATCCCAGAAGACATACTAGGGGGTTGGGGTCCCGGTCAGACCTCTCATTGGTGTACGTTGTGCAGAACATTGATACAGGGAGTCTGTTCTGTGACTTCCACTGGATGGATTTGGATGAAAACTTGAATGAACTGTAATATCTGACAGACATAACCATAATCAATGACCTGAAATAACTGACTGATGCAACCATAAATCAATGAATTAAAATAACTTACAGAAATGGAGGTGCTTTGGAATGGTACTTGCAGGTTAGTTATACCCCTTTTCTAATGCCTTTAAAAATACAGGGTTTAGAAAGAGGGTTTAGAAAGGGAGTACACATCAACCCAGGTTTTTGTTCAGTGGTCCAAATAAGGACCCAGGTTAAGGGGCAGTAGAAACAGGGGTAATCCAACCCGGCACCCGTTTACAGCAAGGGGATTGGTCAAAAATTAAAAGTTCCGAACAGGAAGAATACAGCCTCCCCATATGGTCAGGACTGTTTTCCGGGTTTTACCTGCTTCATATGGGGAGGCTGTAATCCCTCCCTCCCTAGTGACAGCTGTGCACAGACACCCTCCCAGATGGACACACTGCCACCACCTCCTGCAGGTCATCGGTCGGCGTTCAGGGGAGATCTGGCACTGGAGATGATGTAATCTCCAAGTGCCTGCACTGCACCTGTGTGCAGTGTGAACAACGCCAACTCAGGAATGTCCCAGTTAGCGCCGCGGTGAGAACATAGTAAGGCCCAGGTCTGACCTGGCTTGGAACCCTGGAAAAGGGATATTAGTTGTAGCATCGCCTGTGAAACTGCTATAGATAATAGTTTCTATGTCAAACAAGTAGCGGTTCCTATATGCTAGAGCTGATGTTATTTCATTGATATAGCCACAAATTTGAAGCAGCAATTTGCTTTAAGGTTAAAACCTACTTTTCTCTAGCATCCATAAGGGACATTGGCGACAGATTAGTAAGATGGGGTATAGACGGGTCCAAGGGAGCCAGTGCACTTTAAATTTCTTCAACTGGGTATGCTGGCTCCTCCGCCCTTTGCCTCCTCCTACAGCTCAGTTTAGAAAAAAGTGCCCTCAGGAGAGGATGCACACTCTGCAAGCTCCAGAGTTTTTCTTCAATTTCTTTTCAAGTTTTATTTCTTTCTGTATACTGTTTGGGCAACAGCATACCTGCACTGTGGGAGTTAGGGAGGGGAACGGTCACCGGCCTCTTGAGGTGCAGAGCCGCTTCCCCCCTGCAGGACAACCGTCCTGAGGGGCTGTTTGTTCAGCGGGGCATGGCGCCTTGGCTGTCGCAGCCGCAGCATGCCGCACACCCCTAACACTGCCTGAATGTGATAATCGGTGGTGAGTACCAAACGGGGGCCCCGCAAGGAGGGTCCCCCGGTTCACTGTGTGGCAGAAGCGCGGGTGCGGCGTACGGGTCCCTCCTGGGGGGGGACCCGCTATAGCCCCTGCGTGAAATTGGCGAATAAAAACGTTGTACCAAGCATTTATGTGAGGAGACATAGCCAGTATAAATATTCAAAAGTAGCTCCGGCACCATGGCGGGGGGCGGAGCTACACAAGAGAAGGCTCAGTGACATTTTGACGCCTTCCTCTGCATAGCAGCAGCAGCCTCACAGCTCCTCCATATCAGTCCCTAGATCACTGTTACCGGGTGTAGAAGGGGAGAGCCGCTATATCTGTGCACAAGTAACATCCCTCTGAGGGATTTCTCATATTAGAGTCTCACTGTTGTTTACACAAAAAACGCTGACAGCCTCACTGGGGCTGCACAGCGCTGGGTGCGCTAGGGTCCTCTCTCCTGTGTCTCCTCTCACATGCAATAGGGCAGGCTTGTATATATATATATATATACCAACAAATATAAAACCACAGCACTCAGTGTCTGCACTCACCACTCATAGGGTGGGGTGCATGTAGCCCATGGCCACCTACTTAAAAGTATACAAACAGAAAGTTCAGCACTCACCAAAGTGGTGAGTGCTGAACTTCTGTTTATATATAGAGAGAGAGAGAGAGAGAGAGAGAGAGAGAGAGAGAGAGAGAGTTAATAGAGGCACTCTCCAGATTTTTCTTATTATGCAAAAGAAGATCACATTTATTTTGATATACGTTACATCGTCCACTTGGTACATGTGATAGTATCCTCTGAGGATACTATCACATGTACCAAGTGGACGATGTAACGTATATCAAAATAAATGTGATCTTCTTTTGCATAATAAGAAACATCTGGAGAGTGTGATCTTCTTTTGCATAATAAGAAAAATCTGGAGAGTGCCTCTATTAACTTTCTCTATCTACAATGCTTTGGCATTAGAGTGGACACCCCAGTTGTTGTTTGGTTCTGAGGATGAGAGTGCGACCTATCTTGGATATATATATATATATATATATATATATATATATATGTATAAAAGACTGTTTTGTGTGTGTATTCTTACTGTTTTCTGCTTCAGTATGGTAAAACAGAAGTTATGCAGTGTGTGGAATGCTAGATTCTCTCCTAGTTCATCTAGCTCCATATCATTTGAGCAGTGTAGTCAGCCATCTCAGAATGCTGATATCAATGTGGGGGAGAGTTCGGAGCCCTCCTGGTTGGGGGCTATCAAAAGTATGATGTCTGATATGTCATCTCAGCTCACCGTAAATGCAAATTAGACTCAAGAACTGCAACAAGCAGTGGCGAGTCTAGCTGCTAAACATCCCCCTCTGTCTACTACAGGTGCACAAAAACGTGCTCTACCTGCACTTCTATCAGACACTGATGATGATATACAGGATGATGGGGATGATTTGGACCCCATAAGTGGGGATTCCACCCCTACCCATGGTATTGAACCCCTCATATTGGCTATTAGGGATGTGTTATAGCTCCCCCTGGAAGATGCTACTACTCAGCAGTCATTCTTCCTCCCACAAGACAAACTGACAGTCATATTTCCTGATTCCAAGTAATTGGATGACTTATTTAAAATAGCCTTGAAGAATCCAGATAAGAAATATAAGGTGTCAAAACGGTTTTTGAATACATTCCCCTTTGCCCCTGAAGGCAGGAAATTCTGGGAAGAGTCTCCAGCAGTGGACGTCTCAGTCTCTTGCCTTCTAAAAAGGCGGTACTCCCTGCTCAGGGCTCCTTTACGGTAAAAAACACGGCAGGTAGGAAAATTGAGACCACTCTGAAACCTATTTACATTGCTGCAGGTGTTGCTCAAAGGCCGGTCATTGCAGGTTGCTGGATGACACATGCAATTCATTCCTGGGCTAATCAAATTAAGGTAGGTCTTTTGGGTGATATGACCTTAGTTAATACTGTTACTTTCCTGGATCACATTCAGGACACGGCAAGAGTTCTCTGTGACTCCCTTAAAGAGATTGGCAATATTAATGGTAGGACCACGGCTATGGCTGTGTCTGCGGTGAATGGCTATTTGGAGGTGAATTGGATGCATGGATTTCTAAAGCTACTGCTGGAAAATCCATGTTTCTCACTTCAGGGGCTCCGCCTGCTAGACGTACCTACCCGGGACCGTCTGCTCAGTCCTTTCGGTCCTCCAGATTTCGATCTAGGGCCAGAGGGGCCTCCAACGCAGCTAGAGGCTCCAGGGGTAAACCTAAGAAACCAGCCGTTGCCAGATCTCAGGACCAGAACACTAGTTCTGCTTCTGCAAAGACTTCAGCATGATGGTGCCCACCCACCCCGAGGGGATCTCCTGGTGGGAGCTCAGTTACATCACTACAGCCACATCTGGGATGGTTCCTGCCCAGATGCTTGGGTAAGGGACGTTATCTCTCAGGGTTACAAGCTGGAGTTCGACGGTACTCCTCCACAACAATTTTTCAAATCCAGCTTACCAGCTTTAGAAAATATGCGTGGTACGCTACTGCTGGCCATAAAGAAGTTGGTCCAGTCCCAGGTCATTGTTCCAGTGCCCCTTCTACAACAAGGACTTACTCTAGTCTGTTCATAGTACCAAAACCAGACGGGTCTATGAGACCCATTCTGAATCTGAAGTCCTTAATTCCTTACCTGAAGGTTTTCAAATTCAAGATGGAATCTTTGAGAGCGGTGATCACAGGCCTGGAACAACAGAATTCCTAGTGTCCCTGGATATCAAGGACGCTTTCCTACATATCCCAATCTGGCCTCCTCATCAGGCCTATCTGAGGTTTGCCCTGCGGTACAATCACTACCAGTTTCAGGCATTGCCCTTCGGCCTGTCTACAGCTCCGAGGGTGTTCACGAAGGTGATGGCAGAAATGATGTTTCAACTCAGGGTCCAGGGGGTCAATATAATTCCATACCTGGACGATCTCCTGATAAAAGCGAGCTCCAGGGAGCTTCTATTGCTCCATATAGATCGCACTATCCAACTTCTGTCACACCACGGGTGGATCCTGAATCTACAGACGTCCCACCTGGAACCGTCTCAATGACTCCTGTTTCTGAGGATGCTACTGGATAAGGTAGCTCAGAAAGTGTTCCTCCCAGAGGAAAAAGTAAGAACACTTCAAGAAATGGTTCGCATGGTGCTCCGACCTGCTCAAGTCTCCATTCATCTTTGCATAAAATTGTTGGGAAAGATAATGGCCTCATACGAGGCAATTCAATTCGGAAGGTTTCGACCGTTCCAGTTGGACATCCTGAAAAAGTGGTCCGGTTCCCATCTTCAGATGCACCAGATGATTCAGCTGTCACCCCAGGCCAGGATCTCTCTCCTGTGGTGACTACAGTCTTCGAACCTGCTGGAAGGTTGACGCTTTGGTATTCAGGATTGGATCCTCCTCACGACAGATGTGAGTCTGAGAGGATAGGGAGCTGTCACCCAGGGGGCACAGTTCCAGGGCAGGTGTTCTGCTCAAGAGGCCCTACTTCCAATCAACATTCTGGAACTTTGGGCTATCTACAATTCTCTGATTCAGGCATCCCCTCTACTCGCCATGACCTCCATCCGGGGGAGTGGGGACTACACCCTCAGGTGTTTCAGCAAATCACCGACAGGTGGGGATGCCCACAGATCGACTTGATGGCCTCTCATCTCAACAAGAGGCTTCACTGCTATTGCTCACGAACCAGAGACCCTCAGGCAAGCGCTGAAATTGCCTTGGCCTTACCAGCTGGTCTACCTGTTTCCCCAGATTCCGCTGATCCCAGGGGTGCTCAAGCGGATCATCAAAGAGTGGAAGCAATCTTGATTGCCCCAGATTGGCCCCGAAGAACGTGGTACACGGCTTTTCTGGACATGGCCGTAGAGGACCCTTGGCCTCTACCACTAAGAAGGGATCTTCTTCAACAAGGACCGTTCGTCTGCCTGGACTTACAGCAGCTTCGTTTGACGGCATAGAAGTTGAGCGGAAAATCCTAGCTCACAATGGGCTTTCTAAAAAGGTCATTGCCACTATGGTGCAAAGAAAACCTGTAACGTCGAAACACTATCATCATATCTGGCGGAGCTATGTCTCTTGGTGCGAGGAATGCACATATGCCTCTGCAGAATTCAACTTGGGAAGGTTCCTATGATTCCTGCAGGCTGAAGTGGATAAAGGCTTACGTCTGGGATCCATTAAGGTCCAGATTTCAGCTCTTTCCATCTTCTTCCAGGAGAAGTTGGCTTTCTTGACAGAAGTTCAGATCTTCTTGCAAGGGGTGCTTCATAAACAACCTCCATTCGTGCCACATACGGCACCTTGGTATCTGGATGTAGTGTTACGTTTTCTACAGTCCTCCTGGTTTGAACCTCTGACGACAGTAAAAGATAAGTACTTCACGTGGAAAACGGTGATGTTACTGGCCCTGGCTTCTGCTAGGCTTGTCTCAGAATTGGGGGCCTTGTCATGCAAAAGTCCGTACTTGGTCTTTTACAAGAACAGAGCGGAGATCAGGACTAGACAGCAGTTCCTGCCGAAGTTGGTTTCCGCGTTTCACTTGAATCAACCTATCGTGATTGCATCCAGTTCTGACACTTCTGCTCCTCCGGAGGCGTTGGATGCTGTGTGAGCCTTGAAAATTTATATCCAAAGGACGGCTCGTATCAGAAAGACGGATTCCTTGTTCGTGCTCTATGATGCGCAGAAAAAGGGTTGCCCTGCTTCTAAGCAGTCCATTGCTCGTTGGATTAGGCTTACTATCCAACAGGCCTATGTGTCGGCAGCCTTACCGGTTCCACAGTCTCTGAAGGCCCACTCTACAAGATCGGTGGGCTCTTCCTGGGCGGCTGCATGTGGAGTCTCCCCTCTGCAACTATGCCGAGCTGCTACCTGGTTCGGAGAAGAACACCTTTGTGAAATTTTTCAAGTTTGATACCCTGGCCAAAGAGGATACCCAGTTTGGGCAGGTGGTGCTGCAGATGTCTCCGCACATTCCCTCCCATTCTGGAAGCTTTGGGACATCCCCATCGTACTAATCTGTCCCCAATATCCCTTATGGATGCTAGAGAAAATAAGATTTTAAATACCTACCGGTAAATCCTTTTCTCGTAGTCCATAAAGGATATTGGGCGCCCGCCTCTGTGCGGTGACTTTCTGCAGGTTCTCTGTATGTGTTCCTGTTCACTTGTTGCTGTTAATGTTGCCAGATGTTGCTGACTAAGTTATACTGTATATAGGTGTGCTGGTGTGAAATTCTCACCACACTTTTTGTTGTTATGTTCCTTCTCTCAAGTATGTCATTCTCCTTCGGGCACTATTTACCTATAACTGAGCTGTAGGAGGAGGCATAGAGGGGAGGAGCCAGCACACCAAGTTGAAGAAATTTAAAGTGCACTGGCTCCTTTGGACCCGTCTATACCCCATCGTACTAATCTGTCTCCAATATCCCTTATGGATGCTAGAGAAAAGTAGGTTTTAACCTTAAACCAAATTGCTGCTTAAAATTTGTGGCTATATCAACGAAATCACATCAGTTCTGGTAAACGCTCTTGTTGTGCATTATTTGCTGCATTTTCTGTTTCAATTGTGCACAGTTTGGAATATTTTAGTATTACAATTAACATGACACTACCAGGTCGTGGCCACACTCCTTGATCCACTTTCGAGACCGACACATGTTGGGAGGTATGTATGTATTGAGAGAGGTGACTTCTGAAGAGCTGATAACCTACTTGAACCCAGTGCGATGATACAAAACAATTGGGCACATGTACATAGTAAAATAAAATTGTAAACAAAATATACTTACAAATAAACGTACAAATTTCACAGAAATATAGGTAACCAAGTCTTGATGATGTTATACTTATTATGGAATGAACATTTGCTGTAACTACTTACATACATTTACTTGTAAAGAATTTAGCCATGTTTGCAGCATTGTACGTACTAACATACAATTCTTCTATATTAGGATAAATTATACACCACACATTTTGTGAGCAACTCACACAATCCTATCCCAGTCCATTCCCTATTCAAATCTCTCCCGCAGAACACTGTTGACAACAATGGTTTACCGCTGACTTATTCCATTAACTTCAGCAAAGCCTCCAAGAAAATAAATGCATTGAATAGATATTTTTTTTTTATGTGGGCCCTTTTCTGCAGGACAGCATAGATTTGAATGGCAGACTGTGGGCTGAGAGAGCATTAATGTACCTATATTGGTACTTCCCAATCCCAACCCTTGCAGCCTCTAGGTACAAATGCTCATTAATATTAGTTTAAATATAGAAATTAAAATATTTTGAATCTGTTGTGAAAGCAGTCCCCTTTCTGTAAATAATTATATGAAACATAAATTATTGCCAATTGTATGATCACTGACAGTCACACAACCAATCCCACAGTGATGCAAGATATAGGGGTGTATTCAATAGCTGTCGGAAGCTGCCGTCTTGTCAGAAAGATGGCAGCTTCCGACAGATTTCGGTTGTAAGGGGTTCCGACCTATTCAATATGGGCTGTTTTTTTCTGACAATTTGGAAATTCTCGACTTGTCGGAAAACACGTGGATCGACGGAATAGCCGCTGATCCGCGTGCTTCTGACAGGTTTTGGCACCATTTCCGACAATCTCAATCCGACTTTAAAAAACAGTCAGATGGAGGTGAGGAGACGGGGGAGCGGTGCGGCAGGCTATAGGGATCAGCAGTAGGGCACGAAGGTACCTGACAGGCGTCTCCCCTGCAGCGCTCCTTGGCCAGCACTGGGATACATAGCTGAGTAGCATGATGTGCGGCTCCCTCCAGCAGCTCCCTGTGATCTCACACACAGGGAGCTGCTGACAGCAACTGCACGGATGCAAGCCAAATCCGACAGTCGGATTAGGCACAAATACGACAATCGGATTTGGCCACTCTATTGAATAGGGCTTGTTGAATCCATTCCGACAAATGCATGTCGGAATGGATCCGATTGTTATTGAATATACCCCAAAGGGGTAGGGGTATTCTATTTAATAGAGTGACCAAATCTGACTGTCGGATTTGAGCCTAATCCGACTGTCGGATTTGAGCTTAATCCGACTGTCGGATTTGGCCAGCGTCTGTGCAGCTGCTAGCAGCAGCTCCCTGTGTGTGAGATCACAGGGAGCTGCTGGAGGGAGCCGCACATCACGGCACTCAGCCATGTATTCCAGTGCCGGCTGGGGACCACTGCAGGGAGGACGCCCGTCAGGTACCTGCATGCCTTGCTGCTCCTAGCCTGCCGTGCTCCCCATAGCCTGCTGCACCGCTCCCCCGTCTCCTCACCTCAATCTGACTTTTTTTAAAGTCGGATTGAGACTGCCGGAAACGGGGCCAAAACCTGCTGGATTTGGCCCCATTTCCGACAGAAGCACGCGGATTGGTGGCTATTCCGCCGATCCACGTTTTTTCCGACAAGTCGAGAATTCCCGACTTGTCAGAAAAAACAGCCCATATTGGATAGGTCGGAACCCCTTACAACCGAAATGTGTCGGAAGCTGCCGTCTTTATGACAAGACGGCAGCTTCCGACAGCTATTGAATACACCCCATAGTGTCCCTATGAATAGGGGCTCATAGGATTCTTGAATTTGTGTGTTGAATGGCAATGTAATCACTTAACCTTAAAATCACCCCTTAGTGCTTATGTAATTTCTGTATTAATGACCTTGTTAATTTGAAATACAAATATGTCATAAGCACTTGGGATAGGAGTATTAAATCACAGTGCAAATTCCTTACAAAAAAACATATTTTTATTATTTTGTTTATAAATTGAAATCAAAAGTAAATTATCATATTTGGAGGCAAAATATTGTTGTTATTAGTAAAATCTGTCTTTGATTATGTGTATATTATTAACATGTTGACTTTAGTTAGCATTTTTCCTACATGCAATGGTAAACTGAAATAACTTAGTGTAATTGCACTGGAAGCATTTCTGACTCATTGCCTGATTACAGAGCTGCTCCAAGTGCAGATTATTCATACGTAGTAATATGATTAGTAAGGTTGAAAAACACTAAAGTCCATCAAGTTAAACCTTTTTTTAAACATGATCAGTGTTTCCCAAGCACAGTCCTCATGTCCTCTTAATAGCCAAAGTTTTAAAGATATGCATAAATGAGCACAAGTAGCTACATTTTTACCTCAGTGAAATTGATTTTATCATCTGTGCTCAAACATGGATAACCTTAAAACCTAGACTATTAGGGTAATATGAGTCTGAGTTTTGAAAAAAACTGATCTAGTGGAAAGCAAACAAAGCCCACTGAAACACTTTCCAAATGAACTTAACAATGAAAAGTTCCTGAACCTAAAGATGGTAGTCAGATGAATTCTCTTGATCAACTACCCCAGTGGTCCCCAAATACCCCTTTTAGACTGAAATGTAGTGTCACGTCCAGGATTTTGTACACAGGTCCAACCTAGGTGCAACCCGGCTAAGACCCCTTTCAGAGTTGTCAGTGAAGTCACCTCACACGCGACCAGTCCCAGCACTTGGAGATGAGCTTATCTCCTAGCGCCAGCTCTCACTATGCTGTAAACAGGTGCTGGGATGCTTCGACCCAGCTTACCATATGCACATCATTTTCACCCGGGGTCCTTCCCAGAACAAACCCTGCAAGCTAGTTGGGTTTGATTCCCGGGTCACTGGACACAGGTTAAAGCTTTTCCACTGACTTGCTCCATGTTATCATGGTAATATAACCCAGGTTTTTAGCAGTGGAAAAGGGGTACAACGCAGGCCTCAAGGAGCACCAACAGTCCGTAAACTAATTAAGTCACCTGTGACGAAGCAAGGATATACTTAAAACCTAAACTGTTAGGATCGAGTTTTGGGAACCACTGCAGTCTAGGAAAGCTTTCAATACTATCCCTTTAAACCAGGACACTCATGAATTAAACAGGTTCTGTGGCTGGCTGACTTCACGATGGCATTTCACCTGGTTTTAAGCAGCCACAGAACCTGTGTCCCAGTGTCCCAGTTTAAAGGGATAGTATGGTAAGCCTAAGCTTAGGTAAAGTTAAAATTTGTAAGAAAGACATTCAACCCATTTCTGAATCCAGTCAACGAATTTGCAGTCACCACCTCTTTAAGAATTCCATAGTCAGACTACCCTTACAGTTATTGTCCTGTGGAGATTAGTCAATCGCTCTAGTTATTCCCTGCCCACTCCTATGAATAAAACATGTTTACCTGTCACCAGATAGTGGCTAGTGCATACATTTTCAGGGGTTTTATTACACAGGTTCTGTGGCTGCTTAAAACCAGGTGAAATGCAGGCTTGTAGTCAGCCAGCCACAGAACCTGTGTAATTCATGAGTGTCCCAGGTTAAAGGGATAATATGGTCAGCCTATGGGGATAATTCAGAGTTGATCACAGCAGCACATTTGTTAGCAGTTGGGCAAAACCATGTGCACTGCAGTGGTGGCAGATATAACATGTGCAGAGAGAGTTAGATTTGGGTGGGGTGTGTTCAAACTGAAATCTAACTTGCAGTGTAAAAATAAAGCAGACAGTATTTACCCTACACAGAAACAATACATACCTCCCAACATGACCCTCTCCAGGAGGGACGCAATGCTCTGCTTCTGGACTTTTCTCTTAATTTATGATTGCCGGCACTTTGTTGAACAGGTTAATGGATAAGAAAGGTGTTTCAGCACAGGTGAGGGCAATCAGAAATGAATAGGGAAGTCCAGGAGCAGAGCATTCTGTCCCTCCTGGAGAGGGTCATGCTGGGAGGTATGACAATATAACCCACCCAACTCTCTCTGCAATTGACATACTGTACGATTTATTTATTTTTTTAAATCAGTTTACCATTGGTGGTTTTTTTATTTACTCTGTTTGTCAGATTTGTACTGCAGCAGAGTTTTCCAAACTCCACCATTACATTCCAGGTTTTAAGGATATCCACACTTAAGCACAACTGTCTTAATTAGTACCTCAGTCAATTTGATTAAACCAGACTCAAGCATGGATATCCTTAAAACCTGTGCTGTAATGGTAGAGTTTGGGAAACTCTCTACTGGATGAAATGGCTTTATACTGGAGGTTACACAATCAGTGGGTTTCCATGAAGCATATAGACCACAGGTTCTCAAACTCGGTCCTCAGGACCCCACACAGTGCATGTTTTGCAGGTCTCCTCACAGAATCACAAGTGAAATAATTAACTCCATATGGACCTTTTAAAATGTGTCAATGAGTAATTAATACACCTGTGCACTTGCTGGGTTACCTGCAAAACATGCACCGTGTGGGGTCCTGAGGACCGAGTTTGAGAACCACTGATATAGACATAGCTCACTTCAATTCTGTGAAAACTGAATTCTAATTGAAGCAACATTCATTCCTCCTAAGACTGCTTTATTATTAAGTTATACAAATGTATATAGTACTGATCACATATTTATAGCTAAGCCTATAAAGCTCATATCAAGTATGTTTATGTTAATCTATGCCTCCTGTGTATTTTTAAGAATAGCAGTCAATTCCTCACATAAATTCTATAACAATGGCTTGCAGTTCTTAAGGGGGGTACACACGGAGCGATAATCTAAGCAATCTGACTAGATTGCTTAGATTTTCAGCAAGATCGCTCCGTGTGCAGCCCTAACAGCGATAGCGATGCGCAGCCCCGCGCATCGCTATCGCTGCTGCTAGATTGGCCTGCATGCAGGCCAATCTAGCGGGTCGCTCACTTCACCCGCTGGGTGAAGTGAGCGGCCCCCCCGTCTCCCCCCGCACGCTCAGCACAGATCGCGCTGTGCTGTGCGCCGGGAGAGATGTGTGCTGAGCGGTTCGCTCAGCACACATCTCTCCAGCATCGGGCCGTGAGTACTGGCCTTTAATGTCTAGATTTTGTTAGTTAAGATTTGCAGTCATTTACATAAACCCTGGATCTGTGCATACATTCTGAGACCGCCTGTATTTTATATATTAGAACATAATTGATTAGCAGTATGGTATCTTTTGTAGGTGCAATATGCACTTTAGTAATCAGCAATAGACTGTATGATGGGCTTTCATTATACATAGCAAGCTATGCCCGTGTTTTATGGCTGGGATTGGGCAAACTCACAAAATCATTATTATAGATGTTAACTTCTGATATTTAAAAGACTCAAAATGGAAATGAATAAGCAAGCTTGGGGTTGTACCCTGTGCCACTGGCATATTTATTTGCGGTGCACACGGGCCCCTGGGGTCCAGGGAGGCCCATACTGCACCCATTTTTTTCAAACTAATAATGAGGGAATAATATCAAATACTAAGGTAGGGGAGACCCTAGGAAATAGCAATCACAATATGTTCACATTCGATATCAGTTTCCAAAAACAACAATACAACGGTCTAACTAAGACTTTTAACTTAAGAAAGCTAATTTCATATTACTGAAACAAGCAATGAGGGACATCAATTGGGATATTGTATTTCATGGTAAGAATGCTGCTGAAATGTGGGATGTTTTTACAACTGCGCTCAATAAGTACACTCATTTGTACTGTATATTCCGAAAGTCAACAAAAACAGGAGTAGTAAATTCAAACCGATGTGGCTTAGTAAGAGGGTCAAGGAAAAAATGGATAAAAAAAGGCAATGTTTCAAAGCATTGAAGTCTGACGGAACGGTGGAATCATTCCAGTTCTCTAAAGAATGTAACAAAAAATGCAAAAATAAATCAGAGCAGCTAAAATAGAAAACAAAAAACAAATCGCAAAGGAGAGTATAACAAACCCCAAAAAGTTCTTTAAGTATATAAATGGTAAAAGGTTAAAAAGGGAGAATATTGGGCCTTGAAAGGGCGATTTGTATGTCTTGATTAAAGATGATAGGGAAAAAGCGGATTTATTTAATAAATTCTTTTCATCAGTATTCATGAATGAGGACAGGTTGACGAGAGTAGAGCATAACATAAGCTACAATAACGACCCGTTGCTAGGTATTTGGTTAAATGAGGAAGTAGTCCGGGAGAGACTAAGTAAAATTAAGATAAATAAATCTCCTGGGCCGGATGGACTCCACCCCAGGGTTCTTATGGAACTTGATGTAGAGATATTGAGACCGCTATATTATATTTTCAGAGTATCAATTAGATCAGGAATGATTCCAAAGGACTGGCGTATAGCAGAGGTAGTCCCAATATTTAAAAAGGGCATTAAAACTCACCTCAGTAACTATAGACCGGTAAGTTTGACATCTATAGTGGGGAAATTACTCGAGGGTATATTAAGGGACAGCATACATGAGTACTTGGATACCTCCAAGGTTATTACCAGGAATCAGCATGGTTTTGTGAAGGACAGATCATGCCAAACTAACTTAATAAGCTTCTACGAGAAAGAGCGATAATATTGATAAGGGTCAAGCAGTGGATGTGATCTTTTTGGACTTCGCTAAGGCCTTTGACAAAGTTCCACATAAGAGACTAATTCTCAAATTAAGGGAGCTTAGGGTAGGAGACACTATTTGTATTTGGGTGAATAATTGGCTGTTCAATAGGGAACAGCGAGTGGGGATTAATGGGATGTACTCTGAATTAGTGATGAGCGGGTTCGGTTCCTCGGAAACCGAACCCCCCCGAACTTCACCCATTTTACACGGGTCCGAGGCATATTCGGATTCTGCCGTATGCCTCGGTTAATCTGAGCGCGCCCGAACGTCATCATCCCGCTGTCGCATTCTCGCGAGATTCGGATTCTATATAAGCAGCCGCGCGTCGCCGCCATTTTCACTCGTGCATTGGAAATGTTAGGGAGAGGACATGGCTGGCGTCCTCTCCGTTTATTAATAATATTTGTGCTACTGCAGTGCTTATTGCTTAATTGTGGGGACTGGGGAGCAGCTGTATTATATAGGAGGAGTATAGTGCAGAGTTTTGCTGACCAGTGACCACCAGTATACGTTGTCTGCCTGAAAAACACTCCATATCTGTGCTCAGTGTGCTGCATATATCTGTGCTCACACTGCTTAATTGTGGGGACTGGGGAGCAGCTGTACAGTGCAGAGTTTTGCTGACCAGTGACCACCAGTATACGTTGTCTGCCTGAAAAACACTCCATATCTGTGCTCAGTGTGCTGCATATATCTGTGCTCACACTGCTTTATTGTGGGGACTGGGGAGCAGCTGTATTATATAGGAGGAGTACAGTGCAGAGTTTTGCTGACCAGTGACCACCAGTATACGTTGTCTGCCTGAAAAACACTCCATATCTGTGCTCAGTGTGCTGCATATATCTGTGCTCACACTGCTTAATTGTGGGGACTGGGGAGCAGCTGTACAGTGCAGAGTTTTGCTGACCAGTGACCACCAGTATACGTTGTCTGCCTGAAAAACACTCCATATCTGTGCTCAGTGTGCTGCATATATCTGTGCTCACACTGCTTAATTGTGGGGACTGGGGAGCAGCTGTACAGTGCAGAGTTTTGCTGACCAGTGACCACCAGTATACGTTGTCTGCCTGAAAAACACTCCATATCTGTGCTCAGTGTGCTGCATATATCTGTGCTCACACTGCTTTATTGTGGGGACTGGGGAGCAGCTGTATTATATAGGAGGAGTACAGTGCAGAGTTTTGCTGACCAGTGACCACCAGTATACGTTGTCTGCCTGAAAAACACTCCATATCTGTGCTCAGTGTGCTGCATATATCTGTGCTCACACTGCTAAATTTAGGGGACTGGGGAGCAGCTGTATTATATAGGAGGAGTACAGTGCAGAGTTTTGCTGACCAGTGACCACCAGTATACGTTGTCTGCCTGAAAAACACTCCATATCTGTGCTCAGTGTGCTGCATATATCTGTGCTCACACTGCTTAATTGTGGGGACTGGGGAGCAGCTGTATTATATAGGAGGAGTACAGTGCAGAGTTTTGCTGACCAGTGACCACCAGTATACGTTGTCTGCCTGAAAAACACTCCATATCTGTGCTCAGTGTGCTGCATATATCTGTGCTCACACTGCTTTATTGTGGGCACTGGGGACCACCAGTATATTATATAGGAGTAGTACAGTGCAGAGTTTTGCTGACAGTGACCACCAGTATATATAGCAGTACGGTACGGAAGGCCACTGCTCTACCTACCTCTGTGTCGTCAAGTATACTATCCATCCATACCTGTGGTGCATTTCAGTTGTGCGCAGTATATATAGTAGTAGGCCATTGCTATTGATACTGGCATATAATTCCACACATTAAAAAATGGAGAACAAAAATGTGGAGGTTAAAATAGGGAAAGATCAAGATCCACTTCCACCTCATGCTGAAGCTGCTGCCACTAGTCATGGCCGAGACGATGAAATGCCATCAACGACGTCTGCCAAGGCCGATGCCCAATGTCATAGTAGAGAGCATGTAAAATCCAAAAAACAAAAGTTCAGTAAAATGACCCAAAAATCAAAATTGAAAGCGTCTGATGAGAAGCGTAAACTTGCCAATATGCCATTTACGACACGGAGTGGCAAGGAACGGCTGAGGCCCTGGCCTATGTTCATGGCTAGTGGTTCAGCTTCACATGAGGATGGAAGCACTCATCCTCTCGCTAGAAAAATGAAAAGACTTAAGCTGGCAAAAGCACAGCAAAGAACTGTGCGTTCTTCGAAATCCCAAATCCCCAAGGAGAGTCCAATTGTGTCGGTTGCGATGCCTGACCTTCCCAACACTGGACGGGAAGAGCTTGCGCCTTCCACCATTTGCACGCCCCCTGCAAGTGCTGGAAGGAGCACCCGCAGTCCTGTTCCTGATAGTCAAATTCAAGATGTCACTGTTGAAGTACACCAGGATGAGGATATGGGTGTTGCTGGTGCTGGGGAGGAAATTGACAAGGAGGATTCTGATGGTGAAGTGGTTTGTTTAAGTTAGGCACCCGGGGAGACACCTGTTGTCCGTGGGATGAATATGGCCATTGACATGCCTGGTCAAAATACTAAAAAATCACCTCTTCGGTGTGGAATTATTTCAACACAAATGCGGACAACAGGTGTCAAGCCGTGTGTTGCCTTTGTCAAGCTGTAATAAGTAGGGGTAAGGACGTTAACCACCTCAGAACATCCTCCCTTATACGTCACCTGGACCGCATTCATCAGAAGTCAGTGACAAGTTCAAAAACTTTGGATGACAGCGGAAGCAACCCACTGACCACTAAATCCCTTCCTCTTGTAACCAAGCTCCTGCAAACCACACCACCAACTCCCTCAGTGTCAATTTCCACCTTACACAGGAAAGCCAATAGTCCTGCAGGCCATGTCACTGGCAAGTCTGACGAGTCCTCTCCTGCCTGGGATTCCTCCGATGCATCCTTGAGTGTAACGCCTACTGCTGCTGGCGCTGCTGTTGTTGCTGTTGGGAGTCAATCGGCATCCCAGAGGGGAAGTCGGAAGACCACTTGTACTACTTCCAGTAAGCAATTGACTGTCCAACAGTCCTTTGCGAGGAAGATGAAATATCACAGCAGTCATCCTGCTGCAAAGCGGATAACTCAGGTCTTGTCAGCCTGGGTGGTGAGAAACGTGGTTCCGGTATCCACCGTAAATTCAGAGGCAACTAGAGACTTGATTGTGGTACTGTGTCCCCGGTACCAAATACCATCTAGGTTCCATTTCTCTAGGCAGGCGATACCGAAAATGTACACAGACCTCAGAAAAAGAGTCACCAGTGTCCTAAAAAATGCAGTTGTACCCAATGTCCACTTAACCACGGACATGTGGACAAGTGGAGCAGGGAAGACTCAGGACTATATGACTGTGACAGCCCACTGGGTAGATGTATTGCCTCCCGCAGCAAGAACAGCAGCGGCGGCACCAGTAGCAGCATCTTGCAAACGCCAACTCGTTCCTAGGCAGGCTACGCTTTGTATCACCGCTTTCCATAAGAGGCACACAGCTGACAACCTCTTATGGAAACTGAGGAACATCATCGCAGAATGGCTTACCCCAATTGGACTCTCCTGGGGATTTGTGACATCGGACAACGCCAGCAATATTGTGCGTGCATTACATCTGGGCAAATTCCAGCACGTCCCATGTTTTGCACATACATTGAATTTGGTGGTGCAGAATTATTTAAAAAAACGACAGGGGCGTGCAAGAGATGCTGTTGGTGGCCCGAAGAATTGCGGGCCACTTTCGGCATTCAGCCACCGCGTGCCGAAGACTGGAGCACCACCAAACACTCCTGAACCTGCCCTGCCATCATCTGAAGCAAGAGGTGGTAACGAGGTGGAATTCAACCCTCTATATGCTTCAGAGGATGGAGGAGCAGCAAAAGGCCATTCAAGCCTATACATCTGCCCACGATATAGGCAAAGGAGGGGGAATGCACCTGACTCAAGCGCAGTGGAGAATGATTTCAACGTTGTGCAAGGTTCTGCAACCCTTTGAACTTGCCACACGTGAAGTCAGTTCAGACACTGCCAGCCTGAGTCAGGTCATTCCCCTCATCAGGCATTTGCAGAAGAAGCTGTAGACATTGAAGGAGGAGCTAAAATAGAGCGATTCCGCTAGGCATGTGGGACTTGTGGATGGAGCCCTTAATTCGCTTAACCAGGATTCACGGGTGGTCAATCTGTTGAAATCAGAACACTACATTTTGGCCACCGTGCTCGATCCTAGATTTAAAACCTACATTGTATCTCTTTCCGGCAGACACAAGTCTGCAGAGGTTCAAAGACCTGCTGGTGAGAAAATTGTCAAGTCAAGCGGAACGTGACCCGTCAACAGCTCCTCCTTCACATTCTCCTGCAACTGGGGGTGCGAGGAAAAGGCTAAGAATTCCGAGCCCACCCGCTGGCGGTGATGCAGGGCAGTCTGGAGCGAGTGCTGACATCTGGTCCGGACTGAAGGACCTGCCAACGATTACTGACATGTCGTCTACTGTCACTGCATATGATTCTGTCACCATTGAAAGAATGGTGGAGGATTATATGAGTGACCGCATTCAAGTAGGCACGTCAGACAATCTGTACGTATACTGGCAGGAAAAAGAGGCAATTTGGAGGCCCTTGCACAAACTGGCTTTATTTTACCTAAGTTGCCCCCCCTCCAGTGTGTACTCCGAAAGAGTGTTTAGTGCAGCCGCTCACCTTGTCAGCAATCGGCGTACGAGGTTACTTCCAGAAAATGTGGAGAAGATGATGTTCATCAAAATGAATTATAATCAATTCCTCCGTGGAGACATTCACCAGCAATTGCCTCCAGAAAGTACACAGGGACCTGAGATGGTGGATTCCAGTGGGGACGAATTAATAATCTGTGAGGAGGGGGATGTACACAGTGAAAGGGGTGAGGAATCGGAGGATGATGATGAGGTGGACATCTTGCCTCTGTAGAGCCAGTTTGTGCAAGGAGAGATTGATTGCTTCTTTTTTGGTGGGGGCCCAAACCAACCAGTCATTTCAGTCACAGTCGTGTGGCAGACCCTGTCGCTGAAATGATGGGTTCGTTAAAGTGTGCATGTTCTGTTTATACAACATAAGGGTGGGTGGGAGGGCCCAATGACAATTCCATCTTGCACCTCTTTTTTCTTTCATTTTTCTTTGCATCATGTGCTGTTTGGGGACAATTTTTTTGAAGTGCCATCCTGCCTGACACTGCAGTGCCACTCCTAGATGGGCCAGGTGTTTGTGTCGGCCACTTGTGTTGCTTAGCTTAGTCACACAGCGACCTTGGTGCGCCTCTTTTTTTCTTTGCATCATGTGCTGTTTGGGGACTATTTTTTTGAAGTGCCATCCTGCCTGACACTGCAGTGCCACTCCTAGATGGGCCAGGTGTTTGTGTCGGCCACTTGTGTCGCTTAGCTTAGCCATCCAGCCACCTCGGTGCAAATTTTAGGACTAAAAATAATATTGTGAGGTGTGAGCTGTTCAGAATAGACTGAAAATGAGTGGAAATTATGGTTATTGAGGTTAATAATACTATGGGATCAAAATGACCCCCAAATTCTATGATTTAAGCTGTTTTTGAGGGTTTTTTATAAAAAAACACCCGAATCCAAAACACACCCGAATCCGACAAAAAAATTTCAGGGAGGTTTTGCCAAAACGCGTCCGAATCCAAAACACGGCTGCGGAACCGAATCCAAAACCAAAACACAAAACCCGAAAAATTTCCGGTGCACATCACTACTCTGAATGGGCTTCAGTGCTCAGTGGAATACCGCAGGGTTCAGTACTCGGACCATTGTTGTTTAACATTCATTAATGACCGAGGAAAGGGACTGGAAAGCACAGTGTCAATTTTCGCAGATGATTCTAAGCTATGTAGAGTAATTAATTAATTCAAGGATGTTGAGTCTCTACAGAATCACTTCTCTCGACTTGAGGTCTGGGTGGATAAACGGAGAATGAGGTTCAATACAGACAAATGTAAATTTATGCACTTTGGGACTAAGAACAATCAGGCAGCCTATAAACTAAATGGGGAAATGTAGGGATAACAGTAGTATAAAAAGATTTGGGAGTACTCATCGACAATAAACTTAGTAGCAGTACGCAATGTCAAAATGCAGCAACAAAAGCAAGTAAGGTGTTAGCATGCATAAATCAGGGAATGGAGACAAGGGATGAGAGTGTAATCCTGTCACTGTATAAATCATTGGTGCGGCCACATCTGGAATATTGTGTACAGTACTGGGCACCTCACTATAAAAAAGATATCTTGGAACTCGAAAAGGTTCAGAGCCGAGCCACTAAACTGGTCAAGGGGTTAGAGGCACTGGATTATGAGGAAAGACTTAAAAGTTTAGATTTGTCTCTCATGTGTCACATGTTTTGGTTAGCCAATTCGAAAAATCCAGATAAATCCAAACTTGCATTAATTCTGGTGTTAAGAACTGAGTAAATCCGAACCCGCACATCTCTAATAAAAACTCTGCAATCATTAGACCAAAAACACTCACCTGTTATGGTGAGATAATATGCAAAGAGATTGAGGGCGGGATTTAATGGTGTCTGAGATTGCCGGAGGTGCCAGATGCTGGTTGATCTCAGATGTTTTTTTAAAGGGGCTATCACTTACAAGGCATGGTTTTGCCATGTAAGTTATTGCATCTTTAATAAAACATCCGAGATCAGCCGGCATCCCGCAGCTCCGGCAATATCGGACGCTATTATATCCGGCCGTACATTTGTCTGAACTCATTGGAAATTTACTTAGTTTCTCATCAAATCTTTCCACACATGTTTTCTCCATGGAAGAAATAAAAATAAGCCTTGTATACATCTGTATGATAAACCTTTTAAATATGTGTATGGTAGTATATAGATGGCCCTCAATCGCATCCAGCTGTAACACTACACCACCAGGAATTCCGAAGGTGGCCCAAAACGCTCATTGAAACAACTTTATTCCTTCTGACATTTCAGTCAGGACTGACTTTTTTTAAGGACATGTCCTTGAAAAAGGTAAATCCTGACAGAAAATATTGGAATATAATTAAATTATTTCATTTATTATGCAGGGAGTGCTGGTTTTGCTTACAGTTTTTACACCTATATACATCAAGATGCATCCAATACAGGGTTGGACTGGCCGACAGGGGCACATGGAAAGCCCCCAGAGGGCCCCACTTCCTGGGGGGCCCACCTCCTCCTCTAGGGATCAGATTCAAGACTGTGCACTTGAATTGTATGGTACATATATGTTACCTTATACTGCACAGGATTATGGTGTATCTTCTACAGTGCATTGCTGTTGTGAATCTGGTACAGTATCATGCATGGAAATCCGCGCTGGGATCCAGATACCCTCCCTATGCATGCACTAGCAGTATTTAACACATATAGATAGATAGATAGATAGATAGATAGATAGATAGATAGATAGATAGATAGATAGATAGGTAGGTAGATAGATAGATAGATAGATAGATAGATAGATAGATATACAGTATATATATATATATATATATATATATATATCAAAGAGCCCAGACCATGCACTCTCTAATGGTTAAACAAACCGATGTGGTGGCTGGCCACACCCCATTTAGAGACTGGTCACACCCCTAAGCCACCTAAAGCTGCACACGGGAGCAGCAGCTGGCCCTGAGACCTCAGCCTGCATCCTTGAGTGTTTGCCCCTGCAACTTGTTAATTGTCAAAGGTGAAGCAGACACTTACAGGAAAGTACAAATGCTTGAATTAAAAGGAAAATTGTTGGGGATAAGGGTTATATGTGGTAGAAACACAGTCTCACCTGCACCACACCCCATTAGAATCTCTGCCTCAAGTAGGTTTCCCTGCAGACCAGTCACTTTAAGTCATGTTCCGTTTCATTACTTGGGGTTCCTCAAGTTCTGCAGGAGCATGACTGGAACACCAAGTTTCTGTGCGCCAAGTGTCAAGTTTTTCCACTATTGCTCCTCTCCCAGATGTCACATCAAGATCATAAGTATCTCAGTTTCTTTCTAGGTCACTAAGCTATACAATAGTGAAAATACAATCCAAATTCATGCAGCAGTTTTTGTGAGATGCCGGAATGAAAATTTATTCATTCTCCATAGTTCATGAACAGTCCCTAGAAGTATATATCATACCTATATATGTATATGCTCTCACCTATTTCAGTATTCACTTCTGCAGAGACGGCTTTATCACACCTGAACTAGACTCTATAAATAGCCCTTGATGCAGTGGTTCCAGCTACCAATCACACACCACGTAGGCCTGGATGTCAACTACAGCACTCTAAATTAGCAAGACACCTACAAAAACTCTTGGACAATTGTGGCGTAAATCTCATACTCCAAACGACTTCCTCACATATAAGACTAGCTACCACTCCTATCGTAATGCCCTGGACACTGTCACATAAACATATTTCCAAACTCTCATTTCTGCTTAAGCCTCTAACCCAAAGCAACTTTTTAAAACATTAAAATCACTTCTCAACCCGGGATGTAGTTATAATGCCGCTGGATGGGATCCTGGCGGACGAAATACCGACTCCGGAATCCTGACTGGCGGCATAATGCCGGCATCAAAATTCCGACAAAGGTTTAGGCAGCGGGGAAGGGAGGGTTAGGCTTAGGCACCATCGGGGAGGGTTGGGGTTAGGCACCACCAGGGATGGTTAGGGTTAGGCACCCACAAGGGAGAGCTAGGGTTCGGGTAGGGGGCAGTCGAAGGTTGGTGTAGTTTTTGGGGGATGTTGGTATTCTGATGGTCTTGATGCCGCTGCCGGTATTCTGACCGCCAGCATCCTGTCCATCAGAATATCATTCCGAATCCCCCAAACCTCCATCACCCAACTCACCAGCCACTATCGATGTGCAAGTGCTTGCTTCCTACTTCAAGGACAAGATTGATAAGATCCAAAATGAAATGGTATGCTCTTTTTCAGCCAGTGACTTGCTCAATTTCCTACCTGAACCCTCTGGCCCCTTCTATTCATTTGCTCCCACAAATGAAGATGAAGTATAAACACTCTTCTCATTCTCCTACTCTACTACCTCTCCTCTTAAACCTCCTGTGCTCATCCACACCTTAACTAAATTCTGTAATCTCTCTCTCTTTCCTTTGGTATCTCTCCTTCACTGTTCAAGTATGCAGTGATTACTCCCATTCTGAATTTGACCCAAACTCTCTCAAACTACCATTCCTCTCTCAGCCCCCCTGCCCTCCCCAAGCTACTTGACAGACTTGCCTACACTCACATCACACACTTCCTTAACTCACACAACTTATTCGACACACTTCAGTCACGCTTACTTTCCCAGCACTGACAAAAGTACTGAATGACTTGGTCACTGCTAAGTCTAAAGGCCATTACTCACTTCTAATTCTTATAGATATCGCCGCTGCTTTCGACATGACCACTCTCTTCTGATACAAACACTATAATCCCTAGGGGTTCAGGACACAGCACTTTCTTTGTTCTCATCCTACCTATCTAATCGCTCTTTCATAAGGCTCAGTCTTAGGTCCTCTGCTTTGCTCAATACATATCACATCTCATGTTAAACTAATCAGCTCTTTTGGATTTTAGTATCAACTCTATGCGGATGATAGTCAAATCTACCAATCTCCCCAGATTTGTCACAATCTCTATTGGTATGTTCCACTGAATTATATGCACCAAACAGGCAGCCCTATTTGGCATAACACAGACTGTGCTACATAGCCGTGCCAGTGACTTTTTAATAAAATATGAATCTTACTCTGCAACTTTCTACCAGTTCCTTTGTGACAAAAATACTAATCCCAAGTAATTACAGTAGTACACTTTTATTGAATTAAGATGCAAATGCATCTGGGTAAAAAAAGGCACGTAGCTGTGCTTAATTTGAAATGTGTTAATTTTTTAAAGTGGGGGAGGACGTGGCGCAAAAGGAAATTTTTCACCCTGAGCTCTACTTGGTCTAGAACTGGCCCTGTGCTGGAGACTATGGGGGTCATTCCGAGTTGATTGCAAGCTAGCTGTTTTTAGCAGGCGTGCAAACGCTAAGCCCCCGCCCTCTGGGAGTGTACCTTAGCTTAGCAGAAGTGCAAACGAAAGGATCGCAGAGCGGCTACAAAAAAAAAAATTCTGCAGTTTCTGAGTAGCTTCAGATCTACTCAGCGCTTGCGATCACTTCAGACCATTCAGTTCCGGATTTGACGTCACAAACACACCCTGCGTTCGGCCAGCCATGCCTGCATTTTTCCTGGCACGCCTGCGTTTTTATCGAACACTCCCTGAAAACGGTCAGTTGACACCCAGAAACGCCCACTTCATGTCAATCACTCTGCGGTCAGCAGTGCGACTGAAATGCTTCGCTAGACCTTGTGTGAAAATACATCGGCCGTTGTGAAAGTACGTCGTGCGTGCACACTGTGCCGCATACGCATGCGCTGAAGTGCCGTTTTTTTCCTTAATCGCAGCGAACATTTTCAGCTAGCGATCAACTCGGAATGACCCCCTATAATCTTTATTAGAAAGGCCACTTAAACTAGCCATCAGGTACCTTCAACTGGTACCAGGACTGATAGGCATATACAGTATTTGTCTCTTGTGTGGGTCTGCCTCAGTAACAATTATGCGAACATGTCCTTACTGTATTTGACTGCTCTCTTAATCCCCCATTACACTTTCCAAAGAAACATAAGGAGGCAATTTTTATTTCTGGGCATACTTTATGCTAAACAAACTGGCATAATCCCAACAGTGACCCCACTGCAACTCTGGCACAAGGACTGAGGAGGAAATGTATTATTGGAGAGAAATAAAGTACCGACCATTTAGCTCCTAAATGTCATTTTTCAAACCCAGTCTATAAAATGGCAGGAGTTGATTGGTATGTTATTGTTCTCCACTTTATTTCTCTTTGATAAATCTTCCCCTTAGTGAAAAATAAGAGTTATGGTAAAACTTACTTTTGTTAACTCTTGATCTTTGAGGTCCATAGGATACACAGGGTTACCTTGGGGTATGCTTGATGGAGACCAGGACAGCACCAAACAGCAAAGCTTTCAAGATCCCAGGATGCACTGGACCCCTCTCCCCTCACCCTCTCCCCTCATACCCCGCCCACAGTTCAGTCTCTTCAGTTTTAGTTAACAAATCCAAAGTAAAGAGAAGGAAGGATGGTATACACAGAAAACACACTCACAATCAGGAGAAGTGAACTTCTGACCAAGAAGAGTAAACCATTGAAGCTAGGTGCGTCAGGGTGGGTGACATGTAGATCCTATGGACCTTAAAGAAAAAGAGTTAACAAAGATAAGTTTACCATAACTCTTATTTTCCTCTTCAGGGTCCATAGTCTCCACAGGGTTACCTTGCGGATGTCCCAAAGCAGTAGTAATAAGAAGAGGAAGCTCCTTAGCTGAAAGGAGGACATTACTGCCAAAAGTTGCATCCTTAGAGGCAAACGTAGCAAATGCATAGAACCTAAGAAATGTGTGGGCAGAAGACCATGTTGCGGCCTTGCATAGATGTTCAGCAGACAAGCCATGGCGGGCTGCACACGAAGGTCCCACAGAGCAAGTAGAGTGAGCAGAGACTGTAATCGATTAAGCAGAGCCAACAAGCCAAAGTTTGTTTATGAGCCGGCGAGCCATGCTTGTGGAATCCATAGAGAAAAAACAGGGAATCCATTTTCCTAATGGAACTAGTATGGTCCACGTAGATTTTTAGAGCACGGACTACATCCAATGAAGCTTCCTCAGTTGAAAGGCCAGGTGCATGGATAGCCAATATCACAATTTCCTCATTGATCTGTAACTTGGATACTACCTTGGGGATATATCCCTGCTTAGCACAGAGGACAGCCCTGTCATGATGAAAAACCAAAGGGAGAGGGGGAGGGGGGAGGTGCAGCAGGAGACTGCCACCAAATCAGAGGTTCTGCTGGCTGAGGTGATGACCATGAGAAAGAGTCTTTGCAGTCAACCATATGAGGTCAGCAGCATCCAGTGGTTCAAAGGGAGGCTGTTGCAAGGCCCGAAGAACAAAGGACAAATCCCAAGGAGCCACTGGAGGAACAAAGGGAGGCTGAATTCGGAGTACCCCCTGAAAGAAGGTATGTATATCTGGCAAGGGAGCAAGTCTTTTCTGAAACCAGATGGAGAGAGCCAAGACCTGAACCTTAAGAGAAGCAAGGTGGAGGCCCACGTCAAGGCCAGCCTGTGGAAATGCCAGTAATCGACAAATCCGAAACACCAGAGGATCATAGTGTTGATAAGAATGCCACTGAAAGTAAGAGTGCCATATGTGGTAATGTATGCGAGCTGATGCCGGTTTCCAAGCATGAAGTATAGTTTCAATAACCGAACTGGAAGAACCTTTATCCCTTAGGATGGATGACTCAAGAGCCACGCCGTCAAAGACAAGCAAGCTAGGTCCAGGTGTAGACAGGGACCTTGTGACAAGAGGTCTGATCGAAGAGGACTTGGAAAGGGCACGTCTACGGAGAGGCACTAGAGAGCCATGAACCAATGGCGTCTGGGCCAAGCTGGAGCCACCAGGATGATCGTGCTGCCTTCCTCTTTGAATTTGCGTAGCAATCTGGGAAGGAGAGATACCAGAGGAAGGACATATGCCAGATGCAAGGATCATGGGACTGTCAGGGCATCCATGAAGGTTGTGTCAGGATCCCTTGTCCTGGTCACGTACATGGGTACCTTGTGGTTGTGTCTGGAGGCCACGAGGTTCACGTCTGGAAGACCACATTTGTTCACCAGAAGCAAAAGGTGCAGAGGCCACTCACTTGCGTGCACATCTTGGCAATTGAGAAAGTCTACTTCCCAGTTGAGGACCCCCGGGATGAAGGCCACGGAGATGGCCAGAAGATGGTGTTATGCTCAAGCAAGAATCTGAGCTAATGTGAGGAAATTAGAGGTCTGTGAAAATTAAGATAATTGCCTCATTTCCCATGTCAACAAAACCTGGTGAATGTTTACTTTTTATCCCCATGCCCCATTATATAATTATATTCAGGTTGTGCAGTTGTTCATCCTCTATAGCATGTTGTTGCTCATCCAATATTGTGTTTAAATCAACCTTAATATTGTTAATATATGTAATTGTGTTTTTATCTGTTACACTTTAGGGAATGTATTCATGTTAGACCTAGTTTCCTATTGTTTACTAACACCACAGTGGACACTCAAAGGTTGAGTCATATAAGATACCATTGTCCATTTGTGTTTACTCCCTATTGTCCAACAGTGAGCTAGCCAGACAGGGTGGCCCTCTGGCTGATGTAATCATGTTGATTAGAATATGTATTGTATTCCAATGCTTTAAGATCCTAAGACAGTCAAACACACCCCTGCAATATGAAGCTTCTGGGGTTTAAGTAGAGCGACCCAGGGAGCTGGGGAGAGATTCTCTGCTCCTAGACTAAGAAGTAATGTTTTGTCAGGAGTTTGTAGTGGGAATTGTCATGTGGAATTGGATTACAGAAGTGTGCGGAACTGTTTATAACCCATTCTGTTCAATAAACCACTATTGGTTTTTCATCTACCACCATGCCTGTGTGATGTTGAACCCTGTATCTTCACAATGGTGTTCTGCCCAGGCAAGAATCTGAGCTACTTCTGTCATTGCGGAGGTACTTCAAGTTCCCCCCTGCTGATTGATATAAGCCACTGCCATGGTGTTGTCTGATTGTACTTGCACGGGAGAGCGGTGAAGAAGGTCCTGAGGCATCTGGAGGGCCCTGTAAACTGCCTGAAGTTCCAAGATGTACAGTAGGACAGCAAACCGGAGGTATTGTTGATGACAGGGTGTGATAGGTAGATGTAGGTAAGCATCTTGTGTGTCCAGGGAGTCCAGAAAATCTTGAGGTCACATTGCCAGGACAATGGAACAGAGTTTCCTTACACAACCTGGGCACCTTGAGACATTTGTTAGTAATTTTATATTAAGTATGGGACAATGAGACTCATTGGGGTTCTGAACCAATTGAGACAAGGGGACAGGAATAATCACACTTGCTTGTAGTAAGGATTGAATAACAATCTTCATCTCCTTGGCTTTGCTGAGATTTGCTGGTGAACAGGTAGGAAAGTATTGTCTGGGATGCTTCAGGAAGGAAATAGCGTACCTGTAAGAGACCATTTCTTGAACCCAGGCATCTGTTGTGATCTGATGCCAAACATGGGCAAACTAAAGAGGTCAGCCACCCACCCTGGGGTTCCCCAGGGAGAGGTCCACCCCATCAGGCTGAGGGTTTATCCTCTGGTTTGGTAGTTGGTCATCTAGCTGCCCATGCCTGTTTGGTTTTGGGATTAGAAGCATTTGTGGGATGTGACAGTCTAGGGAAGGTCCGACCTCTGGCCTTTTCCTTAGGGCGAAAGAACAAAGTCCGAGGCTGCATAGAGGAGGCTGAGAGTAGGCAAGCCGTTTTAGAAGTTGCCAGTTTATTGACAATCTTGTCCAGTTCTGGTCCAAAAAGAAATTTGCCTGGAAGTGCTTCCAGGGCCTTCTTAGTGTCAGAGTATGCCTACCAGGAATGAAGCCAAACAATGCGTCGGGCTACTACAGAACAGCCGAAGCCTTAAATGACAGGCTGTATACAGGGCAGCCTCGCCAATGTAATAGGTGGCATCCCTGATGTTGGCAATTAATGACAGTTGTTCCTTGGTTGCCTCAGAAGGGAAACTGTTATCAAGGACATCCGCTCAGTTTTCAATAGCTTTAGCCACCCAGGCCGCAGCTGTTGCAGGTCTGGCAGTGACGCCTATAAGTGAATATAAAGACTTGAAACATGTGCCCACTTGTCTATCAGGAATGTCCTTGAGAGAGGATGCTGTAGGAATAGGGGGAATATTACTCAATAGGGGGAATCTTAATCAAGCGTGTCACATGAGAATACACAGTAGGTGGATTTTCCAATTTTGTACAATCAGCAGGAGGTAATGGATTAAAGGAGTTGAGCCTTTTAGGTGAATTACATTTCTTGCTAGGAGTTTTTTATGCCTCGCTCACAGCAAATGAGAAATGGTCTGAGTGTGGAAACTCAGCCACTACCACATTTTTAGCGTTTACACAAAGGATCTTTTGATTGTGGTGCTGGTTCAGCATCTTCCCCAGCGATCTCAGAATCTGAGAGTGGTGTAGACTGTGAGGATGGCACAGTACGCTTGGTGGCAGTAGGTGTAGGTAGTGGTAGGTAGTGGTACTTGGCCCTGCAATATACTGTATTATGGATTGCAGCTGATGACGCTGCAAGACTCTGTATGGAGTTAGAAAACATGTCCAACCAGGGAGGAGGGACAGATGGGACTAGTATGGCTGATAAACAGGCTGTAGTTGCTGAGGTAGACCCATACAGGGAGTCACAGATGGGGCTGAATATGGTCAGCAATATTAACCAGCATGAGAGAAAATGAGACCCAGGGAGTCTCCTATACTGGCACAGGGGGAGCTGATAGGCCAAGGTGGACAAAACAAGAAGTACACTGACCGTCTTGCAATGAATCCTGAACAGGTACTACAAGACACTAAGGTAGGGGACCCAGTCTGTTTAGCTGCCTTGCCTTTGTTAGACATAACTGCAAGGAGAGTACACGCACAGTATAGTAATGTGCAGTGTGTACTGAGAACAGTATGATACAATAAGCCTTTACAAATACAATAAATTGTAATGTGGACTAATTAAACCCTGTACACACCGGTATCTAACAGTTACTGAGTAAGGAAAGGTACAGGGCAAGCAGTGCTGAAAGTAGGGTGGTACGGGGTGGTACGGAGTACCATTGAGAAATATGGTGGTGGTACTCAGTACCACCAGCCCACAGCTGGGGCATAATTGATAAGGGGCATTTTTGTGTGTGGGACATAAAATGGTGTCAGTGGTATAACTGTGTGTGGCATAATATGTAATAGACATTACGGTGTGTTGTATAATATGTAAGGCATTACAGCGTGTGGTATAATGTTTAATGGACATTACGTGTGTGGCATAATGTGTAACGGGTGTTACGTGTCTGGCATAATGTATAAAGGGCATTATGGTGTGTGGCATAATGTGTAATAAGCATTATGGTGTGGCATAATGTGTAATGGGCATTATGGTGTGTGGCATAATGTGTAATAAGCATTACGGTGTGTGGCATAATGTGTAATGGGCATTACAGTGTTTGGCATAATGTGTAAGGGGCATTACTGTGTGGGGCATAATGTGGCCATGCCCATATTGTCATGTAGCCACTTCCCTAGTGTTGTGTGACCATGCCCCTCATGACACACGACCACACCCATTTTTACTATCAGTACCACTAAGAAAAAATTTCTTCTTGCATCACTGCGGGCAAGTGATATAATGTACAGTCAGAAAAGCACAGACTGCAGATTTAACATAAGTCACATACAATGCAGATAATACAGTTTAATTGCAGTGTTCACTAATTTCAGCTACCCAGCTATAAGAGCTGGAAGGAAACAGTGCTGTGTATAATCTGACTCCAAGGAGAGGTATACAAGGAGATGAAACCCAGCATTCCTGGAGACATGCAGAGCTCTTGTAATGGTTGCCCAACATCTCTGTGAAGAAGGAGGAAGAAGGAGGAGCAGCCCTGGGTGGGAAGACCTAAGCAGAATGGCACCCTTGGCTGAGTGAGTGCTGCCTCCAGTTGCTGACATCCATTACCGTCAGTGTTGGACTGAGGCATGAAGGGCCCACCAGTGGAATGCTGTTGTAGGGGCCCATGCTTAAGGGTGTGGTCAGGCTCCAGTTGGGCGTGGCCAGCCACCACAGAGGTTTGGCTAACCATTACAGATTACATGTTCTGTGCCCCTTTGTAAATATATAATAAACCAAATTCTTATGAAGTATAATGTAACATGTATAATGCATAATTCAAGTGCACTAGGATAGAGTCTGGAACCTGTTTCCTAGAGAAGGAGGTGGGCCCACATGCAGTGGGGCCCACCGGGGGTTACACCTGTGGGCCAGTCCAACCCTGACCACCGGTTTCCTGGCCTTAATAAAGTGCCCGCAGTGCCAATAATATATGTGCCCTGGTGGTCTAGTGAAGCCCAGGGCTAACCATGGTCTGGATCCACGTCAGCAACCTCCAGTTTGTCTCCCAGGACAGGAGGTATAGGACTGCTGAAGTCATGGGTCCCACAATCAGGAGCCCGCTCTACCTGTCCCCCAGAGTATGGTTGCTGTCCAGGGTGCCCCTGTGTGCTCCTGCTAGTGGAAGGCTGCAGGGTCCCACCAAAATCGCTAAGCCGTGGCTGGAGTCGTGGAGCCAGTGGGGGTGATGGAGCAGAAGCACTGGTGTCCAAGGGACTGCCTAGCGCTGCTTTCTGAGTGAACCCCCCCATAAAAAAATGCTAAAAGTAAAAAGCTTGGGCTGAAAAATGCAGCCCCACTATTATCTGGTGACCAGCTCCTGCTGGCACCAAACAAAAACTGTAGAGCCTGAGCTGTGGGCAGGGTATGAGGGGAGAGAGGTCCAGTGCATCCTGGGAGCTTGAAAAGCTTTGCTGTTCAGTGCCTATCCTGGTCTCCATCAAGCATAGCCCAAGGTAACCCTGTGGAGACTATGAACCCTGAATGAACTATTGTCTGAGCTATCGCACCTGTCACAACTATCTCTTTATTTTATGGCGGGATAAGGTTTGCATTTTTATCACAAAATCAGGATGTTACTTTTTTATTCGATAAACTTGTCAGTTTGTAAATCACACAAATTCAATTTAAAAAAGTGATGACTAGTTCAATCACATCTGATTAATTCCCGCAATAGTCTGTCTTCCGTATTCTAATAATTACTATGAACATAAACTGCAGGAGAGGTGGGAAACATTAAAAAGGGCAATATTAAAGGCAACAGACCTTTGTATCAAAAATGTTAGCAAAAACACAAGGAAAAGGAAGCCAGTGTGGTTTGCGAAAGAAGTAGCAAATAATGTGAAAGCAAAAAAGATGGCTTTTAGGAAATATATGCAGACGCAAAATAATGAAGACAAAGATATATATCTTGTTAGACAGAAGGAGACTAAGAAGGTAATCAGATGCGCAAAGGCAAAGGCTGAGAAGAAAATGGCCCAGTCAGTGGGTAAAGGAGGCAAAACTTTTTTTAGGTACAGTATATAAGCGAAAGGAGAAAAACAAAAAGCGGAATAATAAAACTAAAGACAGAGACTGGGAGTCTTGTTGAGAGAGACCATATAATAGCAGATCATCTTAATAATTATTTTTGCTCAGTATTCACTACTGAAAGAGAGGGGAAGGGGCCACAGTTAAGTTGCAGGGATAATCAGGGAAATTAAACAAGTACATTTATAGAGGAGGAGGTCCTAACAGAACCCTCAAAGCTGAAAGTGGACAAATCTATGGGGCCAGATGGGATACATTCAAGAATACTAAAATAACTTAAAGAGGTGCTGGTAGCACCATTGACAGATTTTTTCAACCAGTCATTAACTACAGGAGTAATTCCAGAGGACTGGAAAAGAGTGAACGTAGTCCCACTGCACAAAAGTGGAAGCACGACAGAGGCAAGCAACTACAGACCAGTGAGTCTTACATTAGCAGTAGGGAAATTGATGGAAACACTCTTAAAAGAAAGAGTTGTAGATTATCTCAAATCCAGCAATTTTCAGGATCCCAAACAGCATGGATTCACTGGGGAGAGATCATGTCAAACAAATCTTATCGACTTTTTTGACTGTGTGACTAAAGTGAAGGATAAAGGTGGAGCTGTAGATATCTAGACTTTAGTAAGGCTTTTGACACTGTTCCACATCGCAGACTGCTAATTAAACTTGAATGCTTGGGATTGGATACTAGGCTTATTGAATGGATAAGATCTTGGTTGCAGGATCGAAAACAGAGAGTTGTGGGAAATGGAGTGCATTCACAGGAGGGAAATGTTACCAGTGGAGTACCCCAGGGATCTGTTCTTGGACCAGTGCTTTTTAATGTCTTTATTGGTGACATTGCAAATTTCATTAAAGGGAAAGTACTGTATGCCTTATTTGCAGATGACACAAAGGTATGCAACAGGGTAGACACACCAGGTGGGGTAAAACAAATGATTGTGGATCTAGGTAGTCTAAAGGAATGGTCAAGAGTGTGGCAATTACAGTTTATTGGCAAAAAATGCAAAATCATGCACTTGGGTCTCTAAAATCCAAAGGCTAAATATAGTATTAATGGCATTATACTGGGAGGAAAGGGATCTAGGAGTCTCTATTTCAGGTGACTTAAAGGCAGGTAAGCAATGTAACAAGGCAATGAGGAAGGGTAGTCAGATGCTTGCTGCATTGGGAGAGGAATCAGCAGCAAAAAGAAAGGAGTAATAATGACACCGTATAGGTCATTGGTACGGCCTCTTCTAGAATACTGTGTTCAATTCTAGAGGCCATATCTTCAAAAGGATATTAATACATTAGAGACTGTACACAGAAGGACAACTAACATGGCTCATGGCCTACATCACAAAACAAACCCAGAAAGACTAAATATGTATAGTTTGTAGAAGAGAAGGGAAGGGGGGGGGGGATATGATAGAAACTTACAAATATATCAAATGTTTTAACAAAGTCCAGGAGGGGACCATTCTCCAAATGAAGAGGAGCAATTGGACACGAGGACATGCACTGAGACTGGAAAGGATGGGGGGGAGGGGCTTCAGGGGAAGTGTGAGGAAAAATTACTTTACAGAAAGTATAGTGGACAAGTGGAATAGCCTCCCATCAGAGGTGGTAGAGGCTAAGACGGTAGAGCAATTTAAACATGCATGGGATAGACATAAGGATATCCTTACAAAAACATAAGGATTAAATAAGGTTTGAGATAAAAATATGATAAAAAAAAAAGGGGGCAGACTAGATGGGCCAAGTGGTTCTTATCTGCAGTCAAATTCTGTATAAACTAGAGGCAACATAGAGCTTAAAAACCATAGTAATTGATAATCGTGTTTGTGGAATTGTATACTGTTTATTTAAACAATTGACGTGTCATTATCATTTTCCATATTATTCTTATCATGATTGATATAGACTTAATAGTGCAATGAAAACAAATCAGAAAGTACTTGGTCAGGGTGTGTGTCAACCTCTGCACTTATTTATATAACTTGCCCTCTGATATGTACTGCAGCTCTAATAAACGAGGAACTGACCCCCAAATAGAGACATTTTTAGAACAGATAAAGAGCGTTGTCTATATATTGTACATAAGGGTATTTATTCAAAAACATATATTACATTAATACACCTCAATAAATTATCTATTGCTAGGCAACAGACATAAAATCAATTAAAATACTTTGTGAATTACTCATTGTGTTAGTATGAACCGTATTGTAATAGTACAATATTACATTTGGATTTTAGACATTCTTAACTATGATTTAAGGAACTGATATATATATATATATATATATATATATAGAGAGAGAGAGAGAGAGAGAGAGAGAGAGAAGAGATAGCAGGCGGCACTCAGGAGACTGGTATACTTTAAGCAATGTTTATTGCATGCAGCAAATCCAACACGTTTCGGGTCACAGCCCGTCGTCAGGGATAAGCATGTAGCACAGTGACTAACATTTAAATACCTTCAAAACCTTCCCCCAAAATGCATCAGTAGGCATTTCACATCAATGTATAGTGGAATTAGACTCCCCGGTAGCTCTGCTACCATAGTAAACTAGGCAAACAGTGTTACCAATAGAATTGTAACAAAATAACACACATCGATACAGTGTTATCCACATACATTGATTAGTGTATAAAAAACAATAATACACATAAAAAAAACCCTCTAGAATGGTGGTGGGCGTGAGGGTTGATCACTTGATTTAGCCTGCCTAATGGTGTGGTGGGGAATGTGTCTGTGTTGGATTTTATTTAAGAGCTTGGAGCCTGTTTACAATCTTTGTTGGTTATTTTGCATCAGGAAAGAAAGGCAGCACATCAGTCCGGGTTCAATCATTTAAACCCTTAATTTTATTTATAATTACTTATATATAAAGCGCACACATATTCTGCAGCATTTTACAGAGAATATTTGCCCATTCACATCAATCCCTGCTCCAGTGGAGCTTACAATCTATGTTCCCTACCACACTTACACGTGCACACATACACACTAGGGTTCATATTTTTGTCGGGAGACAATTAACCTACCAGTATGATTTTGGATTGTGGGAGAAAACCAGAGTGCCCGGAAGAAACCCACGCAAGTAAACAAACTTCACACAGTTAGGACCATGCTGGGAATCGTACCCACAACCTCAGTGCTGTGAGGCAGTAATGCTATCCATTACACCATCCATACTTTCTAGACTGGTGATGTCTGACCACTCTAATGGGGACAGCGTCATTACCCAAACAGGTGGGCAGACAAGTTAAAAGATTGAATAGGTTTGCTATGTTATAGCTGTGTTATTGTTGAGTTGTGCACCTCGGGCTATATCAGCCTACAGTTCACTTTTTGGGGTTATTATAGTGGAATGTGCAGATTCTGGCCATCCTTTCTTTGCCACTATACAAGTATTTTCCCTTAAATAAATATGTAATTAAATGGTTAACAGTTTTTCTGCCAAATGAATGTCTCTGTGTCATTATTATTATTATTATTATTATTATTCATTTGTATTACTATTATTTTTAAGTGATTGGCATACATGGCATACCTTACCCGATAGAAGGGGCCACCCACCCCTAATTAGTGCGCAGTATTCAGTTAATTTAACTAACACATTGTTTAAAACTATACTATATATTAGACTGGAGCCTGGAGCACCAGTTCCTCTCCTTGATCTCTTATCCGACAGAAGATTAATAACATACAGAATTTTTAAAAGTGTTAATGTCAACGTACACATGAAATATAATTTCAAATACTGTCACTGGTAAATTGTTCTATCTAAGCCCTTATCTGTCAATTAAACCACAGATAATTTTGTTTGGAAAGATTTTAATAAAGCTACAAACAAGTACCACATGTCCTCCTATCAGATGTGATTGATGTACTGTCTACAAACTTGTTATTACACAAAGTAATATGTCAAATGACAATTAAAGCATGCTATTGACAATAAAGTCCAAAGCTGTTTAATTGTCCCATCACATTGCATGTCAAGGACGAACCAGTAAAACAACTTCAGCTGATGGAAGTGCTTCAGTCATTTTGATGAATCCACACACCACTGAAAATGACTGAGATAGGAAAATGTTAAATAGATGTATGCATTATTTATTTGCCATACTTAGTCAATGGTTTACACAAAAGAAGTAGTAGGCTGAAAAAAAACTGTAAAAAAACAGAAGATGTGCATGAGTTTGGTACGCTTTAATTCAGTGATGCTTTTCCTAAATTGAAACTTAACATAAAATATATCTTTTAGATAAATTATTAAAGAAGACCTGTCAGGTTTATGATTTAGAATTACTCATCTCAGTGTTTTTCATACAATATTAAGTAGGTTACTCTTAAGTAGGTTTACCTACCTACATAGTTTCTCAGCACTAGCATACCCCAGTATCATTGCTGCAGACTGCTTACCTTGAATATGCAGAGCTGGACAAATGAATATTTAAGAACTTCCCAATATTCAGGTCATCAGATTTCTTGGCAATATCTGTGTATACTGAGTCTCCATTCTGTAATTTCAGCAAGCTAATGTTATTAAAGGGTACTGCTCTCAGCCAAATTCTCCAGTCAAGTCTTAAGACACTGTTGGTGACAGCTGATCTTTAAAAGCTGTGCATTATATAAACTATATCATTGGGAATTTGGTCAGAAGGTTGACAGTAACCCTGTCGACAACAAAGTGTCAACAGCACAATGTCAACATCGTTCAAACTATTGATAGACACCAGGTCGATAGCCACAAACTGTTGACAGGTTCGCAATGTCGACATGTGAAATTTTGCTCTGTGAAATGTCAACATTCTGAGGATGCCAACAGTTAGGATTAGGTGCCATAGGGAGGGTTATGGTTAGGCTGTGGGGGGAGGTTAATGTTAGGCACAATGGGGAGAGTTAGTGTTAGGCTGTGGAGGGAGGCTAGGGTTGGGCACTAAGGGGAGGGTTAGGGCTAGGAATTAGGTGTAGTGGTGATTTACTTACTGGAAAACCGGTCCTCAGATGCCTCTGCTGGAAATGATGCTCACGTGACTGCAGGGACCTAGGAAGAAGATGGTGGAGTTGCAGGACAAGGTAAGACACCACTAGAACACCAGGAAATGTTAGTCGACAGTTTATTATGTTGACATATCATCCAGGTAGACATGATGAATGTAGACATGGCCACTGTCGATATGCCGGGCATGCTGATGTGCTGTATATTGGCAATTCAACCATGACCACATTCTCATGTCACCATTCATACCCAACTGAGGAGCTACTTAGCAGTGGGGTTAATAGAATAACCAGGAATGTCACATCATGATAAGGGCATTTCCCAAGCTCATAGATTTTATGTAAGCTTTCACGAGCAGGGCCCTCTGCCCTCATGTGCTTTTCCGTCTCTTACTTAAATCTTCTTTTTAATACTCCCTTCGATAGCACTTAATCCCTTGATTTTCTGCCACTCTAATACTTATTTCAGTGTCTGCTGCTGATGCAGCTATGCTTATATATCTTGTACTTGTCCTATATTGTCTTGTAAGTCACTGTTTTCTTGTTTTGCTTATTTGTTTATGTACTCTGTAATTGGGCTCTGCGGATCCCATGTGGCCCATTTAAATAAAGGATAATAATAATAATAATATTAATAATAGTAATAATAATAATAATAATAATAATAATAATCTTCTTACCCAAATCATGTCTGTTTTCCAAGATATCTAAATGGTCTGCAACCTGCATACAAGTTGAATGAGTGTATGTAACTTGATCACAGCAACTCCCTTAAATTCTGAACAAGCTCTTTAGTTAATGTGCTCAATATAAATCATTACTATTTGCCCAACTGATGGAGAGGGATTTAAATGTGACATTGGAGTAGCTTTGAAAAAATAAAGTACAATACCACTTATGGAGAGGGAACTTGAGTACAGTAAGTACTAAAGGTTCTAAGCATATAGTAGTTAGCAACGAAAGAAGAGACAAGATGTTCCAGGAGATTAGAGATATATTTGAGACAAGGCAAAATGGAAAGTAGCTAAACAAGGTAGGTCAGGGTTTTGCTTGCTTAAAAATCTTGAATGTGTGTTACTTTCAATAAAAGTGGAAATGTGCCAGAAGATAGCAAAGGTTTGACTGTATCTTTAGTATAGGGTTCAGAACTGGAGAAAGAGCCTTGAATTGGCTTGGAATGAAGATGAGGAGTGATCAAGAGGGAGAGACCCTCTGGTTATGTCACCAGGGGAAATCATTATAGCCAGTTGAACAGAAAGAAGCTAGATTCATTTCTCTCCGAGCCCATGCATAATCACCATTATAAATAATAACCAACTGTGAGGTTATATGGGGGGGGGGATTTTATGTTATGATTTTACTTGTTTAATACTGTATTAAGCTACAGTGTATTCCATCACAGAGGGCTGGCAAGTAAAGACGTATAAAAACTTAGCTCTGGGTAACTCTTTCTCACTGACCAACCATGTCATTTTTGTAATAGAGCTCTTTATCTAAAGATACAGTACAAGAATGGTTAAACCAAAATGGCAGTAGTTATAGGACATCCAAAACACATAGGACACATATGGCCTGATTCTAAGGTGGGAGTAAAGCAAAAAAGAGCAAGTGACTGGGCACCTGGACAAACCATGTTGCAGTTTGAGGGGTGCAAATTACATGTAGTTTTATTTTTTGCATCCTGCTTTTGCATGTATCACACCATAGGCGGATCCAGGGGGGGGAGCACTCGGACCCGTGCCCCCCCCCCCCTGTCGTTTCTGACTTCTTCTTTTTTTTCAAAAGGAGAACAGTGGCAGCACTATTGCTATTTACGTCAGTCAGATTTGATATAAGAGCCGGCAGGCACTAGGACCCGCCGCGGCTCTAACAGCAAGTCCGTGTGGTAACCAATGGGGAGGCTGGAGCCACCACAACCTACCTCCCCCACTGTCAGCCGGCCAGAGTTCAGCCCAGGCGCGGGGTTGAAATGCCAGCATTGAGTAAGACTGTTACTTATGATAGCGCAGAAGGCTTCATTAGCCCTCACTGTACAGTTACCCAGTGCTTCCTCCTCCACTTCCTTTACCAACATGCTAGGTGCAGTCAAACTCAGCCTCAGCTTTGAGAAGGTGGCCCGTGTGATTGTGACAGGCCTGTCCTGCAGATGTCTTATGCTGCTTGGTGGAGATCCAGCTGGCTGCTTCTGCTAATCAAAGATGGGCAGTTCGTGTCCTGCAGTCTGACTCTCAGTGCAGTGCCCAAAACAAGTTATGCTACACTTGCCACCACCAACTAAAAACTATAATAATTATATTGTGCTGGAGTGCCTTCCAGGCTCCCATAAGTAATGGAACAGGTGACCAACATTTCAAGGCACAATCAGCCTTTTCATCAAGGTGAAACATTGGCAATAAACCAGGATGCGCTCCTATAGCCAATCATTACCTGATGGTGTATTCTGTGAGGCCACGCCCCCGTGATACCACACCCCTTATATCGGAGCACGCGTGCCTTAGGTGCATGTAAATATAACTATTACCATTACCCTATCATGGTGCCCCCCTTTCATTTTCTTCTGTATCCGCCCCTGTATCCCACAAATATTGGGCAGCTTTATTTTTACACTGCAATTTAGATTTTAGTTTGGACATGTCCCTCTGAAATATAAAGCAATCTCCAAACAAAGACTATCAGTTGGCCAGGCAGTTTGATAAACTGCACCATAGTGATAAGCTAGAAGAAAATCAGTGCACTGTACATACTGTAGTATAGGTATGATTCGCAACAGTGGAAATTCTATGGACACAGCACATTTTATTTCATGTAATTATATGTTTACCTCACACATAACAAGTAATAATCACAAATTATTCTGTATGACATTCTAGCAGGTACTGTCTAATACCTATTTAGTACCCTCTTAATTAACATGTTCAGTAGTAATGATCATTCAGTTTTAATATATTTTTAAAAAAATGTGAGATTGACACGGCCTCAAGACTTAACATTGTAATATTATTTTTAACATTAGCAGAATGGAACTTACTGTCTGACCGTAATTTTCTAAATGAAGTGTTCTTGAAAATGGCAAAAAGAAGTCATATTGAATGTATAGAGATGTGTCCTCATAAACCTTTCCCTTTTTGCTTCATTTGGCATGAAATGTGGCTAAGAAGCCCTGTTTTTTGGGATGCAAAATAATTCATATAAAGTAGCAGATTAAAGTAGCATATCTTTAGAAAAATCACAAAGCTTGGTTAAGTCGCAGATTCCATTGCATGGCTAATCTGTACCACTCCGAACATCAGGGATCAATGGCTCGGGTGTTCCTGCCAGACTCTGATCCCAACACAAGACCGAACGTCATCCTCCCGGTGTCGGATTCTCACGGGATTTGATTCTATATAAGGCGCTGCGGCCGGGTCTCTGCTACATTTCACACTAAAACACGCTGACGTTTGTTGCGCTGTACTCTGCTGTATTAGCTGTATTGTGTCCATTAGTGTTTGTGCTCTAGTGACTGTATATAGGAGCACACTGACTGCACGCTGCTGTATGCTGTGCTATACTCTACTGTATCAGCTGTGCTGTGTCCACAAGTGGCTGTACTCTAGTGACTGTATATAGGGGCACATTGACTACACGCTGCTGTATGCTTTACTATACTCGGCTCTATTGGGATCCGGTCAAGATCACTGTGGTTATGATCCCGGCAGCCTTTTCCCAATATTGATGAAAACAATATCATGAGCTCGAGGTGGCCGAAATCGATGACTGGAAATTAATGTTATTAAAGTGAATAATACTCTAGGAAGAATAAAAGGCCCAAATTATGTGATTTTAGCTTTTTTGGTCATTTAACCCCTCCCCCCAAAAAAATAAATAAATAAATAAATAAATGGATGAAGAATCAGAGCCAAATCCAAAGCTAGCAAAAATTATCTGGCGCACATCTCTAGTGGACACCTCTGTATGTTTGGTTTCCGCCACCTCCAAACTGTTTTTGCCTACTGCCCCCTTGGTTCCATAAACTAATCTCAATGTCACCGATAAATTGAGGAACATAATAACACAAACCAGTAATATAGTATCATAGTAACTAAGGTTGAAAAAAGACAATTGTCCATCGAGTTCAAACTATTTGTGGTCTCCTATGCAGTCTTATTATAGGACTAGTTATTTTTATGTTAGGACTAGTTATATTAACTATAATGTGTGCCTACGCACCATAACCCTGAATATCTTTATCCAATAGGAATTTACCTAACCCATTCTTAAAGGTGTTGACTGAGTCCGCAGTTACCACTCTCTCAGGCAGGGAATTCCACACACATATTGTCCTTACTGTGAAAAAACCTTTTTGCCTCAATGTGCGGAAACTCCTCTCCTCTAACCTAAGCGAGTGACCACGTGTCCTCTGTGCTGATCTTATAGAAAACAGGTCCCTCCCAAGCTCTGTGTATTGACCCTTTATATATGTGTAGATGTTGATCATGTCCCCTCTTAGTCTCCTCTTTTCCAATGTAAACATGCCTAGCCTTGCAAGCCTTTACTCGTATTCCAGCGTCTCCATGCCCTTGATTAGTTTGGTCGCCCGCCTCTGAACCTTTTCTAGCTCCAGGATATCCTTTTTGTAATATGGTGCCCAAAATTGCACACAGTATTCAAGATGAGGCCTCACTAGTGATTTATATAATGGGAGTATAATACTCTCGTACCTTGTATCAATTCCCCATTTTATGCATGCTAATATCTTATTAGCATTCTTTGCTGCACTCCTACTTTGGGTACTGCTGCTTAATGTATTATCTATGTGAACCCCTAAGTCTTTTTCCAATACAGAATCCCCTAATATTACCCCATTTAGTATGTAGGTGTTATTTTTGGTCTTGCCCCCACAGTGCATTACCTTACACTTGTCTGTGTTGAATCTCATTCTCCATTTTGCTGCCCATGCTTCCAGTTTAGTTAAGTCGTTCTGAAGAGACTCAGCATCCCCCTCTGTATTTATAACCTTACACAATTTGGTATCGTCTGCGAAAATTGATACCATGCTCTCTAGACCTACTGTTAGGTCATTGATAAAAATGTTGACCAAAAGTGGTCCAAATACAGACCCTTGTGGCACACCACTTGGTACTTTAGTCCAATTTGAAAATGATCCATTGACCACAACGCGCTGCTCCCTATTATCTAACCAATTACTGACCCAAGTGCATATTGTGCTCCCTAGCCCTATTTCTTGTAGCTTGTAGATAAGACGCATGTGTGGTACAGTGTCGAAAGCTTTGGCAAAGTCTAAAAAGATTATATCCACCTCCTTACCCTGATCCAGGTTCGCACTTACAATAATTGTAATGATACATTTAACATCCAATCCACCCATCTAGGAAAACAGACCTACTAGTCGTTCCTGCCCACTTTGGGAACCACTGTATAGAGTTGTGTTGACCACAATCGGTAAATGTGTAATATGTAAAGCAGATTCTGTAGATCATACTTACTGAAGTTCAGTGACTTTAATTATATGCTGTCCATGCAATTAATGGATCTTGGCCTCAGCATGGAAGAAGCAGTAACTTAAACAAGTAATCTAATCAGCACCAGCATAATAACGTTAAAGGGTAATTTAACACTAAAAGCAGAGCTAAACAATACAGCTCTCACAAAACACGACTAAAAGCAGAATCTAAACAATACAGAGCAGTTAGGTAATAACAGCTTCGCCTCACTCTACCTATAAATAGTATGCTGACCTACTGCAGTAAATCGCTATGAGCAGAGAAGTCAGTAAAATCATTTTATAATGGTAACTATGGAAATAAATAATAAAACATATCCTTCAGAATCTGCTGATGTTAGATATGTACAGATGACCTTTGGTTTTATAGATACACAAAGTGAGTAGTACCACACAAAGTTATGGTGGCAAGCCACAGTGTGCCATTATTAAAGGTGAAATTCAAATAGCATAATTGATAGCCAAGAAAAGAGTAATAATAACTGCAAAAATGTCACTAAAATCATGTAGAGGATAATAGTTGTGCAACTACATCACCGTGAGATGTTTGCTGAGAGCAATGTTTAAAAAAAAATGAAATCCATTTTTGAGTTTGTCCAAAGCTCCTGAAACTTGTGAATTGTAACCATGGAAACAAAAAATAAAAATGCATTTCTCCAGCGTGCCGATGTATAGTGATCCCCAACTGTACTTTTTATATACAGGCTTCACAATATTGGTCAAACTCCTTCTAGAAGAGTAATATTTAATAAAGATAGACTTTTTTCTATTACAGTATGTGTTCACATTCTTTTTTCTTTAAACTCCCTGTGATGAAAGATGAACAGGAATGGTGATTCTGTACTGATACAATTTTATTTAATTGAAATTTGCAAAGGAATGTAATTCCATTCATTCCTGATTCATCCATCCACAGAAAAGTAGTCATAGATAAATGAAATGGCACTGCCTAATCCTTGTACATTTACTTAGTGTAGTATAATTAAATGCATTAATGCCCTGCTTATTTGTCATATCCAGTGAATAATTTTCCATTTATGTGTTTTATTTCTAGTGGAACAAAGAGCAATGCACCATCAGATTTACATTATTTAAATGTTGTCTTGTATGTTTTAGTTCTAACAAGTCCCATCCTTTCCTACGCAACAAGTTTTATCATTTGCAACTATTTTTTTTCACTCACTGATAATTGGGCCCCTGTGTGTCTGTTTTTTGGACATATCTATCAAACAATGGGGCAGCTGTATTAACCTGGAGAAGGCATAAGGAAGTGATAAACCAGTGATATGTGCAAGGTGATAAACGAACCAGCCAATCAGCTCCAATATGTAAATTAACAGCTAGGAGCTGATTGGCTGGTGCATGTATCACCTTGCACAGATCACTGGTTTATCACTTCCTTTTGCCTTCTCCAGGTTAATACATCTGCCCCATGATTTGCAAGATAACTCCGCAAATACAAATGACCCACTGGATGTATATATGGAGTATGCAACTAATATCGAAAGTATCTACTGCTGTTCTCCATCTTTGATTGTAAAAGCAGCCGCCATAGAAACAAATTTAATTAGTTGGTACCGATATCTAATGTCATCTTCAGATGGCACTAGCCATTGTAGCTTATGTCTACATTACGCAAAACTTATTGGGAGATCCATCCGTAATGACCTCTTGCATATGTGCAGATCCCAATCCTGGAAGTATTGGGATCTGCACATATGCGAGAGGTTACACATTTAGCAGGAAAAGACTACTTTTGGAGTCCCTATTCCTCGATGTCAATATTATTTATACATTGCTGCAATACTTAATTTCTTTTTGCCACAATTTGTAACCACTCTGTCTTAGCACAAATTATTATATTTAATCTTTGGACAGTATGGGTGGTTACAAATACAGCACACAGATCAGAGCGAGCCAGAGCTATGAGGGAAAACACAATACAGCATAATACATTATAAACCCCACTAATGGTAGTGACCAATAAGATTAGCAGCCATCTGTTACTGCTATCTTATGGACAGTGGCTGGTTCTAATGGTGAATTTTTTTTCTGGTTCTTTAGCTTCCTGGCGGGATGACCGGCGGTCACAATACCGATGGCTACATCCCGTGCCCTCTAAATGCTGACTAACAGGGACTACTGCCACTCCTGGGTGTCCACGACACCCACAGAGTGGGAATAGAACTTGTGGTGTACCTTTGGTATGTGAAGCCATCTTCAGACTGTTAAAGCTCCAACGACAGTGAGTGTTACTGTTACGTTATGCAACATACAAGCACAGCAGTGTTCATCAGAAGGTGAAGTATTCCAATCTTGTGTTAAGATAGCAGCGAAAAGCTTTTAACTGGGAAAGTGATAGGCTGGGGAAGCACTTCTATAAAGAGGGTGACCTGGCAAAGCACTTTCCCATTTGGAAAGGATTTATTGTTAATTGGGGAAAAACCCTTGTTAATAATCCTTTCACTAGTATACCCATAATCGTGACAGGAATAAACAAGGGTGTCGCCAAATGCTTGTGTGACACCCGTAGGGTCAGGTGTGTGTATCTAAATGTACTAACCGATTGTTGCCGAAGCTCTCGTTCTTTGGCACGTTGGTCATGACAACTCTCTCCACAGAGGATTCTTTGCCTTGTCTTCGGAGAGGTAAAAGGAATACAGGCCGAGTCTGCGATGATTCGGGTTAAAGACCTCAACTGGAGGTCGCTTTATTGAACTATTAGAAGAGGGAAGGGACACTACCCACATGGAGATACTCATAAATGTAAATGAATTGTACACAGATAAAAACAATGTATATGTTTCACAGTTGAATGCAACTTCAAATTAAAGTCAGGCTTATTCAATACAGTATATAACCCACCAAAGTTAGACACATTAAGCTAATGATGAAATGTTTCTATTCTTTTCTATGCAATAACATCTAAACATTATGAGAATGCAAACATTATTACAGAATTGTCCCAGTCTTGCCTGGGCCAGGTTTAGCAACAGATCCCAATGGTGTAGTCAAGTGTAATTGAATTGGGATATATAGGGATATATATACTGTATATACAGGTTGAGTATCCCTTATCCAAAATGCTTGGGACCAGAAGTATTTTGGATATCGGATTTTTCCGTATTTTGGAATAATTGCATACCATAATGAGATATCATGGTGATGGGACCTAAGTCTAAGCACAGAATACATTTATGTTACATATACACCTTATACACACAGCCTGAAGGTCATTTTAGCCAATATTTTTTATAACTTTGTGCATTAAAAAAAGTGTGTCTACATTCACACAATTCATTTATGTTTCATATACACCTTATACACACAGCCTGAAGGTCATTTAATACATTATTTTTAATAACTTTGTGTATTAAACAAAGTTTGTGTACATTGACCCATCAAAAAACGAGGGTTTCACTATCACACTCTCACTCAAAAAAGTCCGTATTTCGGAATATTCCGTATTTCGGAATATTTGGATATGGGATACTCAACCTGTATATATATATATATATATATATATATATATATAAAACCCACGTTTGATTGTTTAGGCTTAGTTCTGTGGACAAAGGAATTCCTGTCCAAGGTAATGGTGAAATAATCCTTGCCATGCAATAGGGATAAAATTAAGTAGGTCAACAAGAAAGAATTAATGTACTCCACTAGTTTACGTTACACAAAGCAATTGGAGCTGTATATCTGAATCCAAGCACTAGATGGTGCTATTCCTTCAGTTTTCCCAGGCCCTGTAATATGGGCACTGTCCTGTAGCGGAGACTACCTGGGACCTGTACCGCAGCCATGCTGCTTACTGTAATTAGAGTCCTACTTCGCGTAGGCTCTGCTGATTGGTGGGATGGGAACCGGTTACTCACTTTCCCCACGCTTCTCCGTTATACTGACTTGGTGTTGCTGAAATGTCACTGAGTCGCAGGGATCGGCATAACCCTGGGACCCCTACTAACATAAGGCTCCTTTCTTCCCACTTCTTGTTTGGGGCATTAACCCTTAAGGCAAATGTTCTGTGTGTCGGACGGTCTTGCCTCTCACTGGACTCCAGGGTATGTGGGTGGCCAAAGTCTGGGGTAGTGTTCAATGTGAGTGTATAGGGCAAAACATACTCACAATGGGGTACATTTACTAAGCAGTGATAAGAGCGGAGAAGTGAGCCAGTGGAGAAGTTGCCCATGGCAACCAATCAGCACTGAAGTAACATCTATAATTTGCATACTATAAAATGATACAGAGCTGCTGATTGGTTGATGGGGAAATATCTCCACTGGCTCACTTCTCCGCTCTTATCACTTCTTAGTAAATGTACCCCAATGTCCTGGATCAAAAAGCACCCAAATATTGAGCCCTTATCACTGACTTTCTCTCCAGCAGGGATTCTTCTGCAACTGCTGCTCTCACTCTTCTTCATGCTTTACACTGTGCTGCAGGGGAGTATGGTTAAGATCATTGCGTCCTGCGGGTCCTCGCTCTGTCTTGCGCCAGGGCTCCCCTGCTGCCGCCGAATCCTCTGCCACTCCGCAAAAAGTTGCTGGTGCTGACGTTGTGGGTGGTATGGTTTACATACTGGTGGCCAGGTACACTACCGCTGCTGCAGGTCTGGAGCTGAACAGTGCCCCTCATGGTCTGTCCCGCCTTACTCATAGCTGCAACACGCCTGCTCTCCCTCTCAGCATATTGCTGACTCTGCCCTTAGAGATCTCCCAGCTCCTTGCCCTCTCATCATGCTCCATGTGCAGTCTAACTCTCTCCCCCACTTCCTGTTCCTACAGGCTGCTCACATGTGCTCTTTCCCTGCAGCCGGCTCTGGGTCCGGAAGTCCTCCTCTTTTCAGAGATCCCTGCAGACTCATGCTGTTCACAGTAAAAAGGGCAACTAAAAGGGAGTTAACCCCTGCAGTCCCTGGAGGAATATTGGCCATGTCTCTTGGATGTCAAGAAGGAGGGGGACCATAAGGCTGTGGGCTATATATCTCAACAACTGGCAGCCCAGAGAGACGTTGGCACTTGTAGTTCCACAGCAGTCCGGGGGTATCACACTTGATTTTATAGTGAGTATTTACATACCCTCCAACTGTACCTTTTTAATAGGTACAGTACCTTTTTTATGGTCTGTACCGATTTTTGGCTCTCCAAACTTCCATTGAAAGTATAGGAAAAGGGGTGTGACCACGCCCCTTTTACCCGTGACCACTCCCCTTTTTCTAATTTGTACCGATTTTTGTGTGTAAAATGTTGGAGGGTATGTATTTAGTGAGAGTATAATTAGTGTGTAAAAAGGTATAGTCTGCCTCTTACAAAGTGCAGTGTATTTAATACTGCCTACATATACAAACCCATCAAAAACAGTCAGCCATTAGATGTGGCAGTAGAGCCACCCTTACAAAATGCAGTGTATGCAATACTTCAGACATATATAGGGCAAGCAACCAAAGCAAGAAAGCTGTTAGATGCAACAGTATTGCCAGTCTGTCTTAGCTGAATGTTTTTTTGTTTTTTTTTTGGCACCATTCCGCAAACCAAGTCCCCTGTAGAGCATTCAAGCAAGTCCAAGAGCCTGGAGTAGTGACATTGGCCCTGGACATATATATAGATAGATGGGTTGGGATTGAAATACTGGCCGTCAGGATGCCAATGGTCAGAATACCGACCGTGGCATCCCGATGATGAGAATCCAGACAGGGGGAAAGTTAAGTATACTTACCTCTCCCCAGTAGTCCCCTAATCCTCCCTTTTAGCAATCTAAACCTAACCCAATTCCCCCCCTTGCCGCAGCCTAACCCTAACTCTCCTCGGTGGTGTATAAACCTCGTGGGCTGGGAATGGGGCATGCCAGCGGCGTTAGAATGCCATTGGCGGGGCATGGTCCGGACAAATCAGGCGTGTCGGGACCATTGGGGGGGCAGGCCACAGCTGCTACGTGATGTCATGCGCAGCTTTTGTGACGCGGCGGCTAGCAGATTGCCAGCGCATAGGAGCTGTGCTGGCATGGAGTTACTCGCAAGGTGCAAAAGCACATTTTGCCTTTAGTACACCCCACCCACAGTGTGTACATAAGCAACATGTCATCATTCAGATGACTGCACTTTACAGTGGTGGGATCTCGCAAATTTGAGCGAATAAGGCCAGGCAAAGGGTACAAATTGAGCTGCCGTTGACGATGTTTAAAAGCCACGCCAATTTGCCACCTTTCCAGGCAATTAAATCCCCCCCTTAAGTTGGGCCGCTATTTTTTAATAGCAAAAAATATTCTGATACCATCCTCAGGGAGAGTTCTATAAAATGATCTCAGAAAATATGTAAAATGTGTTGCATAAGATTATTGTTTTTACAAATTTGGTGCACAGTTACAGCATTTCAGAAGGTAGACAGTATATGATCCATATTAGATCGACAGAATATGTATACAGTATAGAATGGTTGGATGTTGGTATTCAGTCGGCAGACTCTCTCTAGTAACAGTGGAATTCTATGCAAAAGACTAGAGGTTAAGTACAGTAGATACTGTTTTTATTTAACAAGAAAAATGGCCTTGCCTTCAGCAGTGCTGAATAAAGTGAAAAGATAATTTCATTCATTTTAAAAGTCAGCTAGACAAATTCATTTTTGTTGTGTGAAGGCACATATAGAAAGTTGCATTTGTAGTATGACTTGAGAGCTGTGAACATGAGCAGAATCATCTACAATATATTTGCATGTTATTTGTCCTTATCAATGTTACTTTGCGCTTATTAATTGAGCAAATAGAGCACATCAGACGTTCTGTATAATTTGACCTTAAAAAACCTTTGAAATTTTTGCCAAAATCACATCTCTTTTTGTAGCAGAGTTACATAACTAGGGAAAATCATGTCAAGTTGTTGTGTCTGTGCTACAACCACGATACGGCTGAATTTGCAATATAAGTGTGGGGAATATAAGATACATCTAGACGCAGTAAATACATGTATTGGTAGAGGAAATTAATCCTGCGTATAGGAGATAATTTATAACAAAAGATCGTGTTTCTTGCAATCATATAGCTTAATCTAAACCTTATCATTGTACTTATCAAAACACCGGTGAACGATTCAGTGGGCAGGATACAGGATGCACATTGCAAGAAACTGCATCAGTTCACATTTGAGCAACAAATGGATTTCAAACAATAATAACAACTTAAATGTTTAAATTGTAAAATAGATGTTTCTGTTCCACTCAATAGGAGGAAAATTAGAGGGCAAAAAAAGCATTTGTCTGACTGGTCCTAATTTATTGGCATTGACTTTGTCAGTACAGTATTGGAGCACATAACAACTGCAGGTTTATTTTATAGAAATATTTATGATCCCTGCTATGTGGCATAATCTTACCTAAAGCTTCCATCCTTTCAAGGAGGCAAAAATAATTGGTGTTATCTACAGATACTTCTTTCTTAATAAATAAAATACAGGCTCTCAAAATTCCAATAAATGATATATATGTAGGTGCTGTCAGGGGCATAGCCAGAACTCTGTGGCCCCATAGCAACTTACTGAAGGGACCCCTGTCCCAGTGCTTCTAGAGACACCTCTCCGCAGCAAGTGTTAGTGCCCTAGTTTATTTTACAAACCATAATAGAGCCTTAGTAAATATTATGCCCAATAGTTGTGTCCTAGTTTTTTTATGAACTATAGTAGTGCTTTAGCTAATGTTATGCCCCACAGTAGTGCCCTTGATTTTTTTATGAACTATACTAGGGCCTAGTTCACATTATGTCACATAGTAAGGCTGCCTGTAAACATTATGCAGCACAGAACCCACAATTCACATTATGGCATACAGTGCCTCCATTTCATAATATCCCACATTACAGTGTCCCAGATAATATTATGTCACATAACATTATAATGCCCTCCAATTTATATTTTACCACAAAGAGCAGGTCCAGGGGCATAACTAAATATATTGTAGGCTCCAAAGGAAAAGTTTGTAAGGCCCCTATGTACAGTACCACTCAATAGTGAAAAATGTGTATAACACATGTAACTTTGACAGGGAAGAAGGATCCCATAACAGCTGCATGCCCTGCCCCTATGGTAGCTACACCCTGGAGTGCTGTACTATTGCCCCCACTACTCCCAACTATACTATTCACACTGGTACAGATGTGTCCTCTTACATCTTTGCTCAATGCGCTGCAAATCGCGTTACACATAACGCGTGAGTGCTGTGTGACACTGTAACGTGGCATTTCAGATGCAGATAGAGCTGCAATTACACACTGAATAAGGCATGCTACATATTCTTTTAATCAGCAGAAACTGCACAATGTCCTATAACATTACTTTGCATCTAAGACACATTTTTGCAGAAAAAAATGCAGAGAAAGACGCCCAGCGGTACCGAGTCCTGCCATGGTATGACGCGACTTTAAGGGCTGTTTAGCATGACTGCAGCAAGGATGTAAGAGATCACTTCTGTACATGTACTCTTCTGTTCCAGTCACTATTCTGAGAACACTCATTCTTCTTATCTTGGTTCTGACCTTTCTTGGCTAAACTGAGAGCTCACGAGCAGGGTCCTCCTACTCTTGCATTTATTTTGTCTACTTTCTATGCTCCTGTTTTATTATGCTCCCAGGCAGGCAGGCAGAGGCATTCGCAGGGCGGAACGGGGTGGCGATGCAGCGTTGCGGGGGTGGCGACTCGGTGTTGGGGGGGGTGTGGTGCCAAAAATGGGGGCAGGCTTGGGGCTGCCGCGTGATGTCACATGCGGCCACTGCGACCAAGAAAATGGCCACCCTGCACCTGCCTTCACAGACCGGCTGCAGAGGCAGGGGACTTCCACGAGTCGGTGATGCAATCACAGTTATACTGCAATCGCATTTCTGGTGTACATTTGCATGTTAGGGGCCTTGCCCTGTGCTGGCGGGCGGCCCCCAGCATGCGATCGCAGCCAGTTGCAGTTTTCTATTTTAGCAAAACTGAAACTGAAGCTGAATAAGGTCCAATACTCAGTTGGAACAACATGCACTTAAACTTAACAATTACTACAAAAGGCTTCTGCTGGGTATAAACTCGGACTAGCTTTTGATGGGTCAGAATTGCCCCCTAGGAGACTGTCCTGTAGAAAATGAATACAGTAGCACCTATTCAGTTTTCAATGCAGTTTATGCAACACAAATTCCAGCTAGGTGACCACTTGTTCCAATTTAATATATAATTCCTTATTGAACTGTGAATGCTGTCTGCACAGATAGATCTGGGTTCAGTTTGTTTTGTTGACATTTCTTATTCAGACAAAATGGCAACATGTCCAGAATGTCGACAACCACAACGTTAACATGTAAAATTTTGTCAGGTTCAAAATGTGGACATTGAAATAGTCGACAGATGCATAGTGTTGACACCTAGTTTTCAACCTAACTCTAACCCCTAACCATTGACATCTTGAATTGTTGACATTTTAGCCATGTAATATGATAAGGGGATCATGTCTAAGGGGTATACTTTTCCTTTTCTATTCCCCTCCTTTTCTCTGTCTGATTCTATTGCTTGTATTATATTACTATATTTCATATCTTTGAAGCAAATGTATAATTTTCCTTTTATAAGCAAACCCGCAGAGGTTGCATCTAGACATATATATCTTTAAATCATTAGGAATATTCTGTTCATATAAGAATGCACGCCAGTCATATAGAATGTAAATCATAAGAATGTATTTCAACAAACAATTGCTACTCATAGAATTCACTTTTATCATTAAACAGTATTGGTCAAATACAATGCAAGTCACCATATAATAGTTTCACAGATTTAAACAATATAAGAAAACAAATAGGATGAAAGAAGTGTGAGAGATGTATGTACTGTATGTGTGTATTTATTACTGGGGAGATATTTACTCAAAGCACTCGGCTAAATCCTAGATTTATTGATATATATTGGACAATATATATCTTAAATAAATACCTTAGGGGATTGGTTTTGGTATATGTGTGTGTGTGTGTGTGTGTGTGGGGGGGGGGGGGGGGGGAGGGGCAGCATGTGGCTGCATTGTCCACAGACCGCATGGGACAGAAGCTAGACTCCATTTTGGGAAAACTCCCATAATTCCAAAGTCTGTAACATATCCAAGCCAACTAATCACATTTCACAATTCCAAGCCAACACAGTATCTCAATAACCAGAGCATATTGTATGCTGGCTATGTTATATAATGTAGCCTGTAATTATATGCCAATCCAAGTCTGTACTACATTATGCTAACTTTTCAGGCCTAAAACCAACTAATTCCAAGCCTTCCAGGACCAGCACCACATATCTCATGCTGTCCCTATGAGCCATCACAAAACCAGATCACCAGGTAACCACAAATATCAGCCTGCCATTGCCACAAGCACATGCTATATTTCAGCAAGATGCACTATATAAAACCACTACAATCTGTTATAAATCACCATCCACAAATGTATACCAGGAATGCTATGCTACAGATTGTCTACTGTTCCAATTCATTACAGATTTCATAGAGTATTATCACCAATACATAACAATCACATGATTGCACAAGTACTATTAACCTTAAAGTCAAATGTATTTACATATTAATTATTCTATGCCAATCGTTTCACAACTACTTTACCACAGAAATGTATTTTACTATTCTATGCCATTTATCTATCTATCAGATATAGAGAGTATGATACTTAGCTTTCCAGGGGAATAACTCCCAAGCTTCCCAGGCATATCAAGGTCCATGCTTCTGAGAGAGGCTTTTTAGCTGTGTGCATTAGTGTGGGAGTCAGGAGAAAGAGAGAGCTCTGATTCAGTGGGTACAGTATATCATACCTGTGGGTGTGTCTTTCACAGCATGTGGGCTAGCTGTATCAGTGGGCTGGGATTGTCTATTCAGCCAAGGCTACAGTGTAGGGATGTTAATTCGGCTTCAGGTTACAGAAGCCAATATTATCATTCATTCTTTGTATCTCTAAAATGGATATATGGGATTACTCTGTAACATATCCCCCTGTTGACAGTGATCTGGCATTCGACAGATTAAACTGACAATCAGTCAAAAACATTTTAGTGTTAGTGTGTGTTCTGTGTTAGTACAGGTGTCTAAAGGGGAAGATTTAGTTTGGAAAAGATTACAACAAAGTCATTTCACAGTTCAAAGTATAAAGTAATGAAGGGGTTGAGAAGAGGCATTTCTCCCCTGCACCGCCATAGGTAGATGGAAAAAAAACCTTGTTTTTATATTTATGCATACTTATGCAAGGACAAAAAAATCTGCCTATGTGGGCAAGCCCTTTCCTAATATCCCTCAACAATGGAAACTAAAGGCCTTAGTTGTTTCTTTGTGAAGTCTTCTTCTCATAGTGTGGTGGGTCTTCTGAGGGTGTCATCATCCCTTGGACCATCTGGTTCAGGTCATCTGTGTCCGGTACTTCTGGTCTGTGTCCTGTCCGATCATCTAAGGGTCCATGCAGTCATCTTTGGATATATCGTCTGTCTACAGCTGGGCTCGTCCTTCTCATCTGTATCTATGTAGGAAATAAAGAGGTATCAGTTTTGATGTCTCTCTACCTATCCATGATGTCTTCTCTTCCATCCAATCCACTTGTAGTCTTTTGATATCCTTCTGTTGACTTGTTTTCCTGTAGATGCGAGAAACAGAAACTCTTCCAGAGCATTAGTTGTCCCTCCCCACCCTCTATGATACTTGATGATTTTGTATACTCCATTCTGAAATTTTTACAAATCACATTTGACACTATTTGCGAGTGCTACAGATTGAACTTCACATTATTTTAGCCATTAGATGGCATCCAGATCCTAGGATGCCTTTGCTTTTCACATTTTCATAAAACATTTCTCCAACAATGTCCTGATATTCAGGATTTTCACATATATTTATCCTGAACCAACTCGTATACTACCCCCCCTTTCTCCTTTCCAATAATCTGTATATTAATTGGGAAGGAGAATGAAGGAAGTATTGGGCTCTTTGACAAATTTGTGGAATGTTTCTTGGTGCTCTGAGAAAATAGAAACATTAGCATACATAATACAATTACTGTCAAAATGAAACTTTTTCCTATCTTTTGCAAACACACAAACTGTTAGTAAGTTTTACCCAAATAGATTACCAATAACACAACATTGTCCTGTAGAACCTATTTAAATATGAGACCATTCTTTTACCTGCTGTGGACCGGTAAAGATGAGATGAAACAACTCAAGTTAACAGACCAATCATATATCAGATATTAGGCAACCATTAGCTCAATATCTTATGATTACCTTGTGATTATGATTTTATTGTTTCTTTGCAAACAGCTGATCCAATGCCTGTTCTGCAAAGCCACTTTTCTAACATGAGCAAATTTCTCCATTTTCTGGTTAAAAGAAAACACGAATTGTCCTACCATTTGATCTAACACCATCAATATCTTGGAGTTCCAAAACTCCTAAAGTATGGGAGTGTCCCTATTGGTCACCAGAGGTAAAAAAAAACCATCAAAATTACCACTATATGCATTTAAGGATGACTTACCTTCCCACCGTTTCAATCATTACTGTGACAGTTTAAACAGGATGATCATATTTTATAACCTATGGTCATCTCCCTGTCCTGGTGTATAAGACCATAAAGATCAGGGTTATTCTTAATTCCTTAATTCTGAACATCTCAATTTAACTAGGGTTTACAGAGATTTGTGAACACAAAAAATAAAATCATATTTGTGTCAGCTCTTAACAAGCACTTGGGATTTATACAACCTTTCCATATGTACTCTTACAACAGTTGTGACGATGTTTATCCAATACTGTGTCACCTTATGAGAGATATGTCAGCAATTAAACTTTTCCAGATCTTCCAAAAGAACCTTGTCCCGCCCATTTTCCAATTCCTAAGAATCTGGTCAGAGGGCTGCAATACATACTTACTACCACTAGGTGGTTTGAGGATATTTTCCTCCAATATATACACATATATTCCAAATACCTGTATATACCTGGTATTTCACAATGAGCAGGATTTTAATACCACCTGTCTATTTGTATCCCATATATTACCATATACAGTTTTAAGAACAATTATATGTATCTCATTGTTATTATAAGCTGAAAGATTGAATCCATTATCATCTGTCAATAATGTTACAAAAAGACGTCTCCTTATGTACATACACATGACAGACCCAGATCGCCAAATCTTTGCTTATCATGCAACATACCTAGTACTAAGGGCATATTACATGTCCAACGTTCCGAATATTACATATATTGCATTGTTTCTTAATATTTATAATGTAATGTATATAGCAGTCTAAAAATTCATGTTTCCTGAAGTCATATATATATATATATACTTACCATATGACCCGTTTATCTAAGGAAAGAAAAATTTAGACATCCTAACATCTGCGGCATCTTAAATTAAATGAACATCCATCTTTACAGTTATTGTTAAAGACTTCGCCTTCCTGCGATTTAGTCTTCTTTCAAATACCTCTGCTTACCAATCTATAGAACGATTATTACAGGACTCATTGCAAAACCCGCTATAAGGTCCACGTAATTACACCCTGCTTATCAATACCTTACCTGATTATAAGCTTCTTACCAGGGTACCAGAGGCGGAACTACCGGCAGTGCAGGCAGTGCACTGCACTGGGGCCCGCCTCTGTCCAGGGGCCCAAGCATGTAATGAGTCAAACTGACTCATTACATGCCGCTGTGCGCTGCGGGCAACCGCTGCCCGCAGCGCACAGCCGCCCGGCGAAGAGAGGAGAGGAGAGGAGCAGCGGTACTACAGACGGGGGAAGGAGGAGGAGGGAGGCTGAGAAGGGAGCCGCAGCAGCGCTTTGTTACTGGTGGAGGCGCTGCTGCTGCTGCCCCTCTGCTTCCCTATAGGCTGTCTTCCGAGAACAGCCTATAGGGAAGCAGAGGGGCAGCAGCAGCAGCGCCTCCACCAGTAACACAGCGCTGCTGCGGCTCCCTTCTCAGCCTCCCTCCTCCTCCTTCTCTCCAGCCCGGGAATCGTCTCTGACGCTGCACCGAGGAGCCTGAGCCAGCGGAGAGGGTAAGTATAATTCTTCTTTCTTTCTTTCTTTCTTTCTTTCTTTCTTTCTTTCTTTCTTTCTTTCTTTCTTTCTTTCTTTCTTTCCTTCTTTCCTTCTTTCCTTCTTTCTTTCCTTCTTTCCTTCTTTCTTGTGCCTGCCTGCCGCAATGTGTAAAAATGGGGGACTACCTGCCGCACTGTGTAAAAATGGGGGACTACCTGCTGCACTGTGTAAAAAGGGGGGACTACCTGCCGCAATGTGTAAAAAGGGGGGCATACCTGCCGCAATGTGTAAAAAGGGGGGACTGCCTGCAGCAATGTGTAAAAAGGGGGGACTGCCTGCAGCAATGTGTAAAAAGGGGGGATTGCCTGCCGCAATGTGTAAAAAGGGGGGACTGCCTGCCGCAATGTGTAAAAAGGGGGGACTGCCTGCCGCTATGTGTAAAAAGGGGTAATCTGCCCGACGCAATGTGTAAAAAGGGGAATCTGCCTGCCGTAATGTGTAAAAAAGGGGGACTGCCTGACGCTATGTGTAAAACAGGGGGACTGCCTGATGCTATGTGTAAAAATGGGGAATCTGCCTGCTGCTATGTGTAAAAATGGGGAATCTGCCTGCCGTAATGTGTAAAAATGGGGACGCTGTCTGCCGTAATGTGTAACAAGGGCACGCTGTCTGCCGTAATGTGTAACAAGGGCACGCGGTCTGCCGTAATGTGTAACAAGGGCACGCTGTCTGCCGTAATGTGTAAAAAGGGCACGCTGTCTGCCGCTATGTGTAACAAGGGCACGCTGTCTGCTGTAATGTGTAAAAAGGGCACGCTGTCTGCCGTAATGTGTAACAAGGGCACGCGGTCTGCCGTAATGTGTAACAAGGGCACGCTGTCTGCCGTAATGTGTAAAAAGGGCACGCTGTCTGCCGCTATGTGTAACAAGGGCACGCTGTCTGCTGTAATGTGTAAAAAGGGCACGCTGTCTGCCGTAATGTGTAACAAGGGCACGCGGTCTGCCGTTATGTGTAAAAAGGGCACGCTGTCTGCTGTAATGTGTAAAAAGAGGAATCTGTTCGCTGTAAGGTGTAAAAGGGTCTCTACCTGGTGTAGTGGTGCTACTGTGCGGCGTAATTTGAATAATGGAGACTACTGTGTTGGTATTATTTTGTGGTCACACCCCTTCCCCACGAAGCCACGCCACTATGTATTTTTGCGCGCGCCTACGGCGCGCACTGCCCCTGGGGTGGACTTGGATGGGGGGGGGGGGGGGAGGCCCAAAGCATTTTGTCGCACCTGGGCCCACCGCTTGCTTGTTCCGCCAGTAAAGGGTACCTATAAATTGTAACAGAGTTGAATAAATGGGTCTAGTATACCCCCCTTCTGCGAGTTTCCTAAACTATTTAAGGAAATCGATATTTTAATGTTCGGTGTTCTATGACTGTATTACTAATTTGTGTGATATCCCTGCTGCCTGCTGCATGGAAATGAAGTCCTCGATTCTCTATAGAATCGGTGAATTTATCTTGCAGACCTGGAGTCACCCAGCCGAAATCGCTAATAATGGCCTTAAAACAGGTATCCAGTGCGCATTGGTCTGCTCAAAATTCTTAATGTGTCGCCAAAGCACGTACCCACCTAGACAACTTTCAAAGACATATTCAACGAATGTCTTGTACCACTGCAACCAGGGCAGAGTCCCCCAGATGTTACGCTTAATGCATTACATCTATGAGTCCGTGGGAGAGCCCCACGCGGCTCATACCTTGACTGAGTACCCCATTCAGATATCACACCCTTGACTAAAACCTGTCAAGTATCCATAATTTCATGGAATCTACATGAACTTATTCTAAGAAGAGGATCATCAACAACAAAAAAATACAACACTTAGTCCATCTGGGAAGAAAAGAAAATAGTGTTAGCAAGTTTAGCATATGTATAATTATCCATATTCTTTTCTTCTTCCTAAATAAGGTTCTTATAATCAGTCATTAACAATCTATTAATTTTAACTAATTGTATTGTAAATGTATTGCATGTGTGTGCTCAGTAATGCTGCTGTACAGTATGATACAGATCCCTGTTTTATTGGGTCTTGTACACTGTAAACAATCCCCCCATTCTGTTGCTGCTAAAACTTTAAGCAAAACAACAGAAGGTGTGGTAAGCTGAAACCATGCTTCACATTGGTGCTAAAAGCCTTCCTGTGTTAAGTATGATTTCCTTAACAAACATTAGAAAAGTTGCCAAATAAGTAATGTTTGTGTCATTACTTCAGCACAGTAAATTGGAATACACTTTCCATACATTTCAGTTAAACAAAAAAATTATTATCGCTATCAATAAATTTTCAGTTCTATTTATTTTTGCTTCAAAACTATAAAAACTTTTTTATTTATCCCAAAAATTTTTACAAGTCATATATGGGTTTGCTGCAATTAATTATGCATCTGTTAATAACAAAACTAAAGCAGTTTGAGTTTCAACTGTAAAAAATTATTTTTACTCTGTCCCATACAAATTCTTTAGTTACTTTAGTATTCAAGGAAACCTATTGGTATGCAAATCTTAGGTCTTAAACCAGCCAGAAAAGGAACTGTTTGCACATCACTTAGAACAATGGTGATAATTCCTGGCTGTATTGGCTGTGAACAAGTTGATCTGAACAACAAAATGTCTGCTTTATAAACTTGGGGAGAGTGCTACAGTTTTTAATGCATTTGATAACTGTATTTGCTGTAACAAATAAAAGTTATAAATTAAAACCATACTTGTTTGGTTACTTCAGTGTGAATCCTTGGTCTTGAGGAAACTTCTTAGTGCTGAAAAAAAACAAATCTTGCACGGAGAGAGATAAAGTATATTTTGTATACAAGCGATTTAAACAGAAAAAAAAATGAATATGGGTTCTCTGCTTTTAAATTGAGACTAAAGCAGTACTGTTGGGGCGCCAATGATAAGGGGATCATGTCTAAGGGGTATACTTGTTTCCTTTTCTATTCCCCTCCTTTTCTCTGTCTGATTCTATTGCTTGTATTATATTACTATATTTCATATCTTTGAAGCAAATGTATAATTTTACCTTTTATAAGCAAACCCGCAGAGGTTGCATCTAGACATATATATCTTTAAATCATTAGGAATATTCTGTTCATATAAGAATGCACGCCAGTCATATAGAATGTAAATCATAAGAATGTATTTCAACAAACAATTGCTACTCATAGAATTCACTTTTATCATTAAACAGTATTGGTCAAATACAATGCAAGTCACCATATAATAGTTTCACAGATTTAAACTATATAAGAAAACAAATAGGATGAAAGAAGTGTGAGAGATGTATGTACTGTATGTGTGTATTTATTACTGGGGAGATATTTACTCAAAGCACTCGGCTAAATCCTAGATTTATTGACATATATTGGACAATATATATCTTAAATAAATACCTTAGGGGATTGGTTTTGGTATATGTGTGTGTGTGTGTGTGTGTGTGTGTGTGTGTGTGGGGGGGGGGTGGGGGGTGGGGGGTGGGGGGGGGAGGGGCAGCATGTGGCTGCATTGTCCACAGACCGCATGGGACAGAAGCTAGACTCCATTTTGGGAAAACTCCCATGATTCCAAAGTCTGTAACATATCCAAGCCAACTAATCACATTTCACAATTCCAAGCCAACACAGTATCTCAATAACCAGAGCATATTGTATGCTGGCTATGTTATATAATGTAGCCTGTAATTATATGCCAATCCCAGTCTGTACTACATTATGCTAACTTTTCAGGCCTAAAACCAACTAATTCCAGCCTTCCAGGACCAGCACCACATATCTCATGCTGTCCCTATGAGCCATCACAAAACCAGATCACCAGGTAACCACAAATATCAGCCTGCCATTGCCACAAGCACATGCTATATTTCAGCAAGATGCACTATATAAAACCACTACAATCTGTTATAAATCACCATCCACAAATGTATACCAGGAATGCTATGCTACAGATTGTCTACTGTTCCAATTCATTACAGATTTCATAGAGTATTATCACCAACACATAACAATCACATGATTGCACAAGTACTATTAACCTTAAAGTCAAATGTATTTACATATTAATTATTCTATGCCAATCGTTTCACAACTACTTTACCACAGAAATGTATTTTACTATTCTATGCCATTTATCTATCTATCAGATATAGAGAGTATGATACTTAGCTTTCCAGGGGAATAACTCCCAAGCTTCCCAGGCATATCAAGGTCCATGCTTCTGAGAGAGGCTTTTTAGCTGTGTGCATTAGTGTGGGAGTCAGGAGAAAGAGAGAGCTCTGATTCAGCGGGTACAGTATATCATACCTGTGGGTGTGTCTTTCACAGCATGTGGGCTAGCTGTATCAGTGGGCTGGGATTGTCTATTCAGCCAAGGCTACAGTGTAGGGATGTTAATTCGGCTTCAGGTTACAGAAGCCAATATTATCATTCATTCTTTGTATCTCTAAAATGGATATATGGGATTACTCTGTAACATAATATTTTGACAATTTAAGTTATGGTGTCAGCCTTTTGACTGCCGACATTATGATTTCCAACATAATGACTACATACCATAGATTCAAGGTTCCTACCATTAGTTCTAATTGCTCAACTGTTAATGGTGCATACCATACTACTCTTGAATCTTGGGTGTCTCTCTCGGACATCCATAAAAGTTGGCAAGTCTCTTTCAACAGCATGCTGTCGCCCACTTCCCCTGTGAAGTAGGTGATTTGGGCAGCTGATGGTAGTCAGAAAGTAGGTAAGTATGGCGCATATTACTGAAAAAAATTACATGAGATATCTTATAGGTATAACACTTTTAAATATGTGATCTTTCTTGAATGATGAACTAATTGCCCCACCTGTTGTTCACTCAGCTGGATAGTAATAATGCTACTGCAGTTTGGAGCAGAATGGGGAACTTCATCCTTATCTTCCAGTGGCCCCAGACATATCTCCCAGTGTCTCACTCTATGGGCAGCCCTGCTTTAAAGTGCCTTCTGTTACACTCACCCCCTGTCAGTTTGGTTATATTGAGCACCTCAAGTGCTCATGATAGCTGAATATGATCTGGGATGGAAGGTGGGCAGAGTAGGTATACTGGGTGGCTTTTATTATGATGGAGTGAGGAAGAGCTGGGATTAAAAGTGAAGATATTTGATTATTCTGTATATATATATATATATATATATATATATATATAAATACAAAACTGACATTTTACTTTTTCTTTACTCAACTTTTGTATGGTCCCTGTTATATTTGCCCTACCACAATCAGTACTGCACAGTAATATCTTTAAATGTATACGAATATGTATTGTTGTTATTATTATGTAATTATATCATTATTAAAACTGTCATGATAATTTTATCACAGCTGAACTGCTGCATTGCTACAGTATGTATACAAGATGTTTAATTATACTCTGCAGGGGCAGCACAATAAATACAAATGCAAATATGCTGAGAATAAGGTTCTGTGTTTTGCTAGACTGGTGTACTGTATGTTGTATAATGTGAAATTCAAAGTGCAGTACATTAATAATGTGTTCTGTTCTTTGTCTTCCTCTAGGACCAGGGCACAGTGGGGGTCATTTTTAATGTGGGGACTGATGATATAACCATCGAAGAGCCAGGGGCCCTGGTGAGCGATGGGAAGTATCATGTGGTGCGATTTACCCGTAGTGGGGGTAATGCTACCTTGCAGGTGGACAGCTGGCCAGTCAACGAGAGATATCCTGCAGGTGAGGACAACCCTAACATATACACAAGCCTGAGAGGCACTTCTCCTGAAAGTACGTGGAGCTGTGTTATACATAGATCAATGAAAATTGCTATTAACTGCTGTCACTATAATGTACGAGCAGCGTGTTACTCCTTACAATTAATCCTAGTTTATTATTGTATCGGTTACTGTTATTTAATGCACGTGGAATTACATCTAAATTCATGATACAGATTAGAACTCTAGAAAGAACAGTATAATATCATTCATACATAAGTTGAATTATTTATCAGGTGAATATGTCAACACACTCCTAGGTACATACTATGCACCATAAAACACTTAGCAGGGCACTCATCCACTACAGTACATTTTGATATAAAATTTACAATTTTTTGCTACTCCGGATAGAGAAACATACAATGTTCATACTTTATCAATGGAGAAAATAGGATAATGCGTGAGATGAAAAAACAATCTTCATTATCTGCTTTCAAACCTCACTTTCCCACATTCCTCCTTTTTTTCTGGAATTCTCCTGCTTTCTCCCATTCTTTCTCTACGTCTATCTGCTAATGTGGACTACAGTTACTTTCACTTGTGGTTACACACTGTTCCCCGATGCATGCTAAAAAATAAAACTCGAAGACATCGGAAACAGAAAGCTGAGGAAAAATATATTCTTTAATGCTTACATCCAATTATCATAGTATAGTATATTCACTATTGTCATGACAGTTTTAAACACATCCCAGTGGGTTGCAATATACACCTATGTTGTGCTGAACTTCAGTTTAGAACCAGTCGCTAGCAACTGACAGAACATGTCTTACTTGCACTAAGCATATAATAAGTTTTACTTGCACTGGGCTGCTACTAGTCAACCACTGAATGCGTTTTCAGCTTCCCAACAAGTTCTGTGGTTAGCTGCTGGTTATTGGGTAAAAGAGAAGGATTAATGATCTTGTTTTTTTCTGAAGGTATGTGTTTGAAATTTGACTGAATAAATAATCAGAAAACGTTAATTAAAGAAAAAATATTGATAAACCTAATATTAAAAAATCAAGTGGTAATATGAAATTAACTTGTCCAAAATACCCCTTTTAACTGATTTCTAAACAGAACTAACTAGTACTTAACTTTTAATCCCTTATGCCTTCATTACAACCACGTTTTAGTCTAATGAAGCTGAAAAAGTATAATTGGAATGCAAGATTTGGGAAAAGGTGCAATAAATCTGATAACTCAGAATTATTTCTATTAAAGGAGCTGACTACGAATGTTGATCTAATTCTAGAGTAGGGATTCCCATAAACAGTCGTTTTTTTATGTAAGTCAGGTATTATTATTATTATTATTAGTAGTAGCAGTAGTAGTAGTAGTAGTAAAGTAGTAGTAGGATTGCCTGCAAGTCAGACTATCTCTTACCCATGCATGGAAATTCTTAAAACTTTCAGTGCAGGAGATGAGAATCATGGGCTTGTTTATATGTATGTATGACTAAAGCATTTGCTATTTGCAACTAAAAGTAAAAATGATGTGCTTTATGTAATATAAATAATTTGCTGACTGTATGATAAATCTATGTTTCCTATATCTGGTTACATAATAACACACATACAGTTTATGAAGATTTCCAAGCTCCTGCCTCTCATATCCTTGTCTAGGCTCTGCCTTATTCCCTGCTCTTTGTTCATCTCCCTCTGTCCATGATTCCGGGACTTACTATACTGTACTTCCATAGCTGCATCGCAATTCTGTGCTTTGTTCATAACTTTGACCACCCTGCTGATATCAAGGTCATATATGTCCACTTGTTCTCTTTCTCCCTGACCTGTTTCCTGTTTCACTTCCAGAATTACTCAGATCCTACAGAAATATATATATATATATATATATATATCTCATGGAGTTGTTATTAAACACTTACATTAGTTTATGAGATGAACCAGAGGGACAGTAGGTTCAACAGCCTCTGGCCAAGTATTTTACTTTACATAGTATATTACATCTGCTTCCTTCTAAAGCCACACATAAACATTCTCACACAACTGTCTTGAAAGCCTGTTTGGTGAAACAAATATGAGAAAATATAAACAGATCAAAATAGCTTCATTTAAATGGAAACCCATTTAACAGCTAATGATCCCATGTGAAAGGTTCTACTGGATAAATGTCTAATGGACTACTTAAAAAAATAATATTCTATATGTAACAGGAGCAATGTACATTCTGAAAACAGAACAGCCACAATTTGTATTTTTACTTTTAAATAGTAGTAGTATTGTATCACACCTAAAGTACCTGTAGTTACAGTAAATGGGAAGTTTTCGAGAGAATGTAGAAGTTAAGTAGGTTGGAGGTAGTGATATAATGAGACTAATTATTGGACTATGGAGTATTTTGTAGTATTTATAAGGACATGGCAAAAAATGAACAGCAGATGTACTATATGGCTCACATTTGTGGCTGTTTTCCCAATTCTTGCAATCCATACCATTCAAATTCTGCTGGTGGGTACAGTGAATGGGGGCATGATGGATCTAATCTCTTTAAATCGATTTTAATCACTTTCTAACCACTGTAACTGTTCCATGACCTGTTAACCTCTAACCTTTCACCTTGCAGATTCTAATGCCTCTAATGTTCTTTTATTAAAACTCTATAAAGGGAACCCAGATAGTGAAAGATTGGCGCTTGCCCGTCAGCGCATCCCCTACCGCCTGGGTCGTGTTGTAGACGAGTGGCTGCTAGACAAAGGTAACTTTTCTGGGGATGGGGAGGTTGATTTAAAAATTTAAAAAAAAATGGCGGAGTGAGAAGGTGAAGAGAATTTTAAAACAAATAAAGCTAATAATTTGATTATAAATCATCTAAACTTTATCATAATAATCACTTTCTTTCCATTTTACTCTGTTTTTGTCTATGCTTTGTTCATGATCCACTTTAAAGAACAAATTCCACAGATGATACTAGTTTATTTAAATTATTTCAGTCGTGACAGTCACAGTATTATTTGTTTGTTTTATTTTTGTTTAATATAGTAAAACAGTTAAAACAGAGTGCTACCATTACACATACAGTATATGAAGAATTGTAAGATTTGGGGAATTTAACAATTTTTACTGCTTTAAGAGGGGTACACACGGCGAGATGTTTGCTTAATTTCTAAGCAATTTGACTAGATTGCTTAGAAATTAAGCACGGATCACTCTGTGTGTATGCCCCACAGCGATAGTGATGTGCGGTCCCGCACATTACTATCATTGACTCTAGATTGGCATACATACCAATGACTGACTCCAAATCTATACAGATTGCTCACTTCACTGCTGGGTGAAGTGAGTGGTTACCCCCTCCCCCCGCCCAGCAAACATCGTGCTGTGTGCTGAGCATCCTGAGATGTGTGCTGAGCGTTCTGTGCTAGATCGCTCAGCACGCCCCTCTGGCACACATCTGTACGTGTGTACCTCGCTTTAGTTATATTTGAGATTGTATTTTTTGAGTAGCTGATTTATACCTGGAGCAGAAGCCACTGAAGATATATACGTTTTTATAATTGAATGGAAAATTCCAATAGAATGAAACCTTAAGCTTTTCCATAATAAGACATTTTTAGAACATAGAATTAATGTAAAATAATAAAAAAGGGGACATTTGATAGGTGCGAATTGTGCTTAAAACATCTGGCAAATGCAAATTGGGCCTTCTAGTCCCACAGGTTTCAGATTTGTTGATGTGGATGCACACTATTTCCACTGAAGGCTAAAACTCTATGTGAACATGTTCAGTTTCAACTGGATATTTAAATTAATGCTGAGAATACTGTAGGTGAAATTTCAAAAAGTTTAATTTGCAGATGTCATATATTGCTTCCATCCATATGACTTGTTAACATTCAAATGTTTGAAAAGTCAGTTGGGAGTCTGTTTTTTACTATCTAATAGACAGGAAAAAACAGACACCCAACCAACTTTTCAAACATTTGAATTCCACCCTTTGTTTAACCTATCACCTTTAAATGACAATTACACGATTTAAATTAATTACCCAACCATATATTAATAATATTATTATTATTATTATTATTATTATTATTATTATTATTTTACCCACCGATGTTCCTGTAGTTATATTACCTTCCGTTGGACACTTTTCAGTTATGCAGAGGGATCCCTGATAAAATAGTAACATGCCAATGCTTATATCCACTGATTTGAAAAAGTGCTAAAACCTATCACACATGACACTCTGCTCTTCAGCAAGTTCTGCACTTTACATCCTCCTCTGTAGATGTTCATTTTCATCCTTATATTGCATAGAGTGGGGTAGAGTGAGCTAAGAGATGATGGTGTTGATCAGGTATCAAGGTGTTAGGTAATTCATTTTTAAATGGAATTGGAGCTGACAATCTGTGAAGTATAAGACCTCTGCATTGGGCATAAAACACTTCAGGTTGTAAGGAAAAGATTTTATCTCCAGCTGTTAAAAGGGGTTTTTACAGTAAAAACATAGATCATTGGGATGCTTATCAGCTAGAATTGATATCAGCAGACACCACAGATGGGATCAAGAACAGGTTGACAATTTCTTAGGAAACGAAAACCTACAGGGCTTTAACAATCAATTATAATGGTGTGCTAATCCATGGAGTTGTAACATTACCAATATGCAGCCAAGAGGGTGGGATTTTTTGGAGAATCCATAAGACATCAGCTTTTTTTTCAATCAACACAACTATGTAATTATGTAAACTATTTTTTTTGTTTCACATACTGTATATTGATAGATAATTTCCTAAATGTATTTTGTTAGTCGCTGCGGAACCCTTACGGCACCAGGTAAATAAAATATAATAATAATTATATTATAATAATAATAATAATAATAATAATAAAAAAATGCATATGGCAGATGGTGAAAAGTCAGCTTGCATATGTAACCATCTTCTGACATCACTGGCAGTCTAACAGGCTGCAGCGAAGCCATAGAGGATCATGCATGGACAATCTGAATAAAATCCAGGCACTTAAGGACTGCAATGTGTAGAACGCCGTAGGGATGGTAAATACTCAGACCTGCAGAACGATGCTCTCTTGTGGGTAACAAAGAATATCCAGAAAATATGATTTCCTTTACTTTGTACTGTGATTTAGTTTGTGCTTTATGTGAACTAACCCATTTTAAATACCACATTTAATTTTCACAATTTCTACATAATTACTGTAGAAATGGCTGATTTAGTTTAAGGGGAAGATTGATCAAAGCATCTATTCCATTTATGCAATGCCGATTGCATGTGTAACTGTGGCTGTATCTACATCCAAAATGCCACGTTACAGTGTTTTCTATGACAGCATTCTGTATGCAATTACAGTCGCTGTCACACACAGAATATAGGCATTCTGCATTTCATTTTAATCAACAGAAGCTGCTTATTCGTTCTATTGCATTACTTTGCATCTAAGATGCATTTCCGCAAAAAAAAAAAAGCAAAAAAAAAAGACACTCAGCACTACCGAATCACATGGCACTCATGCGTTCTGTGTAATGTGATGCCTATATTCTGTGTGCTACTTCAGCTGTATCTGCATACAAAATGCTATGTTACAGTGTTTTCCATTTCGTATGCAGATACAGTTGCAGTTGCACACAGAATACAGGCATGTCACATATCAGTTTAATTAACAAAGTCTGCTTGTGCATCTTACTTGCATAGTGTGAATAAGACAATTTAGGGGAAAAAATGCACAAAAAGACTCTCAGCATTAGTAAACATGCTCACAACTAGGTGCAACTAGAAGGGCTGTTTAACGTGACAGCAACAATGAGGGAGGGCACAGACCATACATATACATACACCACATACATATTGTACATACTGTATGCCACACACGTATACATACACCACACATATACACATACCACACAAACACACACACACACATATATATATATATATATATATATATATATACACACACATATATACACATACACACATGTGCACACACACACGATTCCTTTCTCCTTATCAGGAAGCCATTATAGAGATCATTTACTGATTTACTGGGCTTCTTCCAGCAGCGGGATCCTCATGTAATCTGGGGGCGGAGCTTGTGACTGACATACTCAGGAGGACCCCAGTGCAGGAGAGAATAGAGTGAAGGTTATGGCTAAAACTAAGTTGGAGAAAGGACCTCTAACGTCACCAGGGGGAGGAGCTAGGGCCGAACAGGGTACCTGAAATGTAACCTCGCTGTTCTAGCATCTACTATAAACTGAATGAGAGGAAAGGGGTGGCCACCACACAGCCTGTACAGCTATAAGCACACAGACTGAATGATCTCACTAAACAACCAGTTGAGATAGTCCGCATCCACATAAAACTTTACAATACCTTAATTAAACTTCCCCTATTCAAAGCCGTCTGCAGTTTGATCTAACAACCAGAATATTACGAAATTTGTTAGGGAGACTAATTAGGGCATGGAAAAAATTTAAAAAAAAATTAGTGCAAAAAGTCTCCGATAGTGGGATTATCATACTGTACAATGAGTAAGAAGACAACATTTTTATTGCTGTGGTATAATTAATGTGACACAATAAAGGTTGTTTAGTCTTGTTATTCACATTGGGGGTCATTACGACCCGATCACTCGCTGCAGTTTATCGCAGCGCAGCGTACGGGTCAGAACTGTGCATTCATCGGCGCCGCAGTGCGCTGGCGCATGCCAGACGGCTGATGGCCGTCGTTGCCTAGCAATCACCTCTGCCTGATTGACAGGCAGAGGCGGTCGCCGGGTGGGAGGGGGCTGGACGGCGGCGTTAAGTCACCATTTAGGGGGCGCGGTCCGGCCAACGCAGGCATGGCCGGACCGTTGGGGGGGGGGCGTGTCGCGGCGGCTGCGTAACATCACACGAAGCCGCTGCGACCTGGGCAGTGAAGAGGTTCTCCCGGCCAGCTGCAAGAGCTGCCCTGGCCGGGAGTTACTCCTCAAATGCAAAAGCTTCGCTGCTGTGCGATGCTTTTGCATATCTGCGGGGAGGGGGGGGGCGGCACTGACATGCGGGGCAGACTAGCCCTGTGCTAGGCGTCCCCCCGCATGTCTGAGTGCCTGATCGTAGCTGAGCTAAATTTAGCACAGCTACGATCAACTCAGAATGATCCCCATTATACTATTGGCGACTTTGTGCACTCATTTTTTTTCACTGAATATTGGATTTATGCAGATATGGAAATTGCATGTGCGTCCTGCACAATACAAAAACAATTTACATGTCTGCACAGTTACTTAGCACATTCTTGAATTAAATTACCAGTTCAATTTGCAGAAGGCCGGAATTTGTCAACTTGTGAATATAAGTTGTACTGAATCATACATCTTTGTTTGCATATGTTAGATGGTCTATTTATCAAACAGAAACATTCTGTTGAAAGTGCTGAACATATACACTTTGCCTTCCTTGTAAATTCCTACTGTGCACTGTGGTGGAAATACAAGTTAATTTTACAATGGAAGTAACGGAATGTAAAACCTAAGCTGATCACAGCAGTTTATAATGTATATCTATAGTAAATAAGTCCTGGCCAGACCTGTGCAAGCAGTAAAGATTAGGACAGAGGTAGGACATTCCATCTTAGGTGAAAAGTTTATAATAAATAATAAGCGCCTATGTAATAATAAATATGCAGGTATCTCATTTAAATATTTAATTGCCACATCTGACATTTCTTCATTGATGTAGATAAAGAAAATTGAAAATTGACAATCCCTCAATGGATCTTGTATCACAATTGTAGACTCTGCTATAAATAAAAGTAACTGGCATTCATTGTTAGAGAAGTCAATGTTGCAATTACTGAAATTGGATTTGACAGAACTGCACTGAAGCTTTACTATACCATAAAGTTTTAATTATGTTTGGCTTTATTCATGTGTGCTTCTGGTAGGTTTATTTGAGACAGAGAATGTTTACACATTTCTGGAAAAGGTTATCTGTTCCTCAGAGGGGTTTGTACAGCAAAAGCCAAGGCGTTAGGAGATAATAAGAGCAGTTTGTTTGAAAGCAAACATTTTGTGAAGACTATAGTTTACAGCAAATTGTTTAACATTTGTCTTAATCACCATACACAGTAGGAATGGTTTTAAGAGTTTACATATTTCTATCTTGAAAATGTTCCATTACCAACTGCTATAAATCAGAACTTTATTTCTATGGCAAAAGTAACTGGAACTCAGAAAAAAGCTACCGATACTCACCTAAAGTTACAAGTTGATACAAGATTTACATACCCTCCAATTGTACCTTTTTGGCTGGTACAGTACCGTTTTTTTATGGTCTGCACCGGCCAAAAGGGACTATGGGGGTCATTCCAACCTGTTCGCACGCTGCGATCAGGTCACTACTGCGTATGCGTATGCACCACAATGCGCAGGTGCGTCGTACAAGTACCAAGCGGATCGTTGCTGAGCAATGGATTTAACAAAGAATCCATTTGCACAGCTGATTGCAAGATGATTGACAGGAAGAAGGCATTTATGGGTGTCAACTGACCGTTTTCTGTGAGTGTTTGGGAAAACACAGGCGTGTCCAATCGATTGCAGGGTGGGTATCTGACGTCAATTCCGTGACCAGACAGGCTGAAGTGATCGCAAGGGCTGAGTAAGTTCAGACCTACTCAGAAACTGCACAAAATGTTTTTGCAGAGCTCGGCTGCACACTTGCAAAGCTAAAATACACTCCCCTATAGGCGGCGAATATCTGTTCGCAGCGCTGCAAAAAATAGCTAGCGAGCGATCAACTCAGAATGACCCCCCTATGTACCGGTGTTCAGTATCTCCCATTCCTATTGAAGCCTATGGGAGCACTGCCTAACTTTTATACTCTTATTTGTAACGATTTTCATCTCAGCAGTGTTGAGGGGGTATGGATTTATACTAATTTCCATGATATGGACAAGTCTTCAGATGCTTATTTTATTCACCTCTAAAATGATTTCACTGATTTATTCCTGTTTCTGGAACTAATTCTAAGGGGGAAATTCAAATGTTTGAAAAGTCAGTTGGGAGTCTGTTTTTTTCCTATCTAATAGACAGGAAAAAACAGACACCCACCCGACTTTTCAAACATTTGAATTCCACCCAAAGAATGAAAACATATATAAAAAGGAAAGCTGCCATTACCTCCTGCTAAGTCATTGTGGCTCACATGGCTGTATGTACCTGATCCTTACATAGAAACATAGAATTTGACAGCAGATAGGAACCACTTGACCCATCTAGTCTGCTCATTTACATGCACACACTTACACATTAGGGTTCAATTTTTGTTGGGAGCCAATTGACCTACCAGTATATATTTGAATTGTGGGAGGAAACCAGAGTACCCGAAGGAAACCCACGCAAGTATGGGGAGAATATACAAACTCCACACAGTTAGGGCTGTTGTGGGAATTAAACCCATTGCTTCAGTGCTGTGAGGCAGTAATGCTAACCATTACACAATCTGTACTATGTACTGCAGTGCTTACTACTACAACAGGAAGTATTGGTTAAAGAGTCCCAGTGTAGAAAATATGTAACAGTGTAGTACGCACAGTATGGTTGCCATCTTTCAAAATGACAAGGGCTGGACAATTCCTCCTACCTGTCATCAGCGCATGGACTATGAAACAGTGTGTTAACAACACGTGATGCACAGCAAAATTAATCAATTATGAAGGACACACAAAAGTGTTGACGATACAACATACTATGACACTGACATACCTCCCAACTGTCCCGATTTTCGCGGGACAGTCCCATTTTTAGGGTTTGCCCCTCCCATGGGCTGCAGTGTCCATCAGTGGGTGTGGGGAGGCCCCCTATCACTCGCTGCTCAGTTCAGAGCAGAGCAGCAGTGAATAGATGCTGGTCTATTCCAGTGAGCCAGAGGAACTGGGGGCATGAACAGCAACTCATAGAGCGCTGGCCGCGCCCCCACTGTGATGAAAATGGGAGGTGAGGCTCGCGATTGCATCATTCGCGTGAAGCCACACCCCTTTTCCCAAAAGGCCATGCTCCCTTTTCGGCGCCGCGCAGCTTTGCGGCGCTTGGAGTCCCGAATTGAAGCCTCCAGATGTTGGGAGGGAGGTATGCACTGAGGAGACTGTGTCCAGCCAACATGCAGCAGGGTAGAAGGTAGTCGGTGTGGTAGATAGGGAAGGGAGGCAGATTCCGGCAGATGCAGGGGTCCGAAATTTTACAGTCACTATAAAATCCACTCACCATACACTGCAGCTCAAGCACAAGTACAAACATCCTCTAGCCGGCACCCACACTCAGTCAGTCTAAGGCCTGTCCACAGACCTATCCTCTCTATCAGCTGGTCACCGCCACACAAGTGCTCTCAGTAAAGCGGCCAGGCGGCAGTGGAGGGTGTCAGCATCGCAGCTGGTAGTACTAGGAATCAGCCTCTGGCTCTGCTCACAGTGAGGAGACCAAACCACCCATCTGGATCCAAGATGGGCCATCCTCTGTGTGCCTGCACTGAATAGAGCTGCGATCCCAGGAGAGTGGCCTGCAGCAGCGGAGCAGGTAGAGAGGGCACACAGCGGTCGGATCAACACGGGTGGCTAGTTCTTTCAAAATCGGCATTAGGCAGAGCAATATCCTTTGTCAGGGATCCTGGACAATCCCGCTGAAAACTGGATGGGTGGTAACCCTAACACACAGTAATAACATGTAAAAGAGAATGGCAAGTACAGTTCATTGTAACACTAACATGATGTAAGCATAAATAAGAAACAATTGCTATTAATATCTGCATATAATGAATATATCAAATATCTTTTGCAGACAGTGTAGTTATCCCATGGCTTACCAGACTGTGTTCAGCTATAAGAGACAGATTTGTCTTGTGACAGATCATGCTGGTAGCTGTAGCATAATAAAAGGTGTTTTCTATTCTGGGAATAGGAGTTCATAAAGGCAAAGCATTCTATTGCATTGGGCGCATTGTAGGGATTCAGTGGAATGCATCATATACTGTATGTAGTACTGTTACATATACATTACAATTTTAACTTGATCAGTTGATTTTTGGTTTAATTTCATCATGTGTATCTTGGTTCTTTTTTCATTCCTTCATCTTTCCAAATTCTTTTTTTCCCTAAACAAGTTAATGAATTCTCTTTTCCTTCTCAATCCTTGCAAACCTAAATTTAATGTATATGTATATATAAATATCAATATATTTATATATATATATGTATATACATATGTACGAAAGTCTAACCTAAATTTATTTAATCATCTAATAATTTCTGATAAACAGCTGATAAACATTTTCTTACTTGCAATCATGTTTTAAATAATAGGAAAGAGAGAGAGAACCTAAAGATTTTAAACCTAAAGGATAAAAAAACGTTAAAGGGACTAATTATAATTTACTGATTTTCAGGAAATTGAATTCATTATTTTTAACCCTTTGCTGAAAATAAACATTGAAATCCTCCAATAACGTGATAGGGATATGGAATTCTGCTGATGTTCATGACAAACATATTAAGAGAAATAAGTACACTGAGGTTCTATCTTCTGTATCTTAGACTCCGCAAACATCTTCCATGTATTTATCTCAATAAAGACAGTTCCATGGATTTTTCACCTGAGTAGTAATAGTGGATAATGGTGGCAGAATCTCTCCAACTAGAATACTATGAGGCGGGTGCATCGAATATCTCCAACTAGAATATTATGAGGCTACTGCATCAAATCTCTCCAACTGGAATACTATGAGACTAGTGCACGGAATCCATGGATTTTCCCCCTGAGTAGTAATAGTGGATAATGGTGGCAGAATCTCTCCAACTAGAATACTATGTAGTTGGTGCACAGAATTTCTCCAATTAGTATACTATGAGGATGGTGCAGAGTTGTAGGCAAGTCTGTTTGCGGAGCATATCTTGCATGTTTTGATGCTTACAACTCTATATAAGGGAGTATATATGCATTTAGTTGTATGTACACAATGTGGGAGCAATAATGGCCAACCTGCATTCAGCTCTATATCATCCCCTGTATGAGAAACAAAACATTTGTGATGTCAGGGGGGAAAAATCAAGTTATTCTTTGGAGTTTACTGCACAGGAAAAGTTGTTGGATTTAAAGCCTGAAGCTATTCAATTACAGTATTCTGCATTTTTTCCAGCACAGTAAACCCATAGGTAACATGAGTAATCTATAGATTCCGCGTTAAATGCTGGAATCTATGGATTTTCTTGCGCGTTAAACCATGGAGGGTGAATTTACTGCAGAATTTACCTTGCAGTTCCTGAGGCTGCGGGAAAAAATCCTTTTTACACACGGGAATGCAAGGCCAAAAGGTCTGGGATGACAATTAGCCACAGGGGAAACTAAGTGCTATGACTATATAGACTTGTCATATGTTAACCATTGTAAACATGACAATTCAACATTGTTTTGATAGATGTGGAAAGACCCCATGTTCAATCAAAAACCATCAAACAGTTTTTCAACTTTCTGCCAGGATTAGAATCTTTAGTATTGTGTGACACTAAAACACATTCAATTTCTGACATATTTCCATGAAAGAGGAACAGTATTGTATTCACTTCTTGGATATCAGGCAAGCTCTGTGAAGAAGACACTTAGTATCATCATTACATTCATTATTATTATTATTATCCTTTATTTATATGGCGCCACAAGGGTTCCGCTGCGCCCAATTACAGAGTACATAAACAAATAATCAAAACAGGAAAACAGCAATTTACAGTTGAAGACAATGTAGGACAAGTACAGGGTAAATAAACATGGCTACATCAGCAGATGACACCGAAATAAGTATCAGGTGGCAGAAGACTGCTGGATTTGGTGCAGTTGAAGATTATTAAAGTAAGAAAAGGATAAGCACATGAGGGAAGAGGGCCCTACTCGTGAGAGCTTACATTCCATTACATATATCTAAAATCACAGATAATCCCTATTAGCAGCAATGCATTCTACATAGTCCTTTCAGTGCTTAACAAATCTACATGGAGAAAAATATATTATGTAATAACTCATGCTAAGAGATGCATAAGGGTTACTATATTTTCAGTTACGTTTAAATGAGGAAACCTAGAAAACATGCAATGTGAGTTGCCCCTGCAAACTGGAGCTGAGAGACATTTTTCTACTTGCTGCCCTTTTCAAGTTACAGTTAAACAAGAATAAAAACATATCCCAGCAAAACACTTACAATGCATTTTCATTTTTCTTAAAATATACAGTGCAAAAACACCCATTAGATGTGCTACCACAGTGGCAATCAGCTAAAATCTTTGGCTGGAATACTGATGTGTTCTGATATACTGTATATTAACCGTTACATGAATATGTAACATATGAGACACAAGTCTTCTCATTCATTTGGATTTAGTTCCACTTTATAATGAAAATATCTTTTTAAATTAAAGTTAAAAATAAAAACATGAAGTGATTAAGAATAGCACAGTGTGTTTATATAACAAATAAAAATCAATTGATGTGAGTTAGGGGCATATGCATTAATTATCAGGTTTTAGATCCAATATTTGGTAAATAAAAGCAGTCTTGGTACCGTGGAGCAGATCCCTCTACCAGTAACTTTTGCGTAATATATAACAGTAACATCATAAGAAGATGGTATTAGGTGCCGGGGCCTGGTAAATTTACCAATTAAGCAATCCTGATAGAAACTTATGGGGCTGCTTTTGCGGTTGGAATTGGAGGGACCACAGCAGACATCAGATATCTGCTGCGGTCCATCCATGTTAGATGAGATCTAGGGGATACTTTGCTTTTGTTGGGTTACCCCAAAACAGCTGCTTTAGGTCAGTCAAACATTGTGTTCTATATTCTAATAACATGGAAAGGATTTGCTACCAGCTGGTTGATCTTCATATTGATTGTTAATAAGCTGTTAATTATGGGAAAGTGACATGATCTATTTAAAGTTTATCTGTTGACTTGGCCTGAAATGTATAAACTTATGAAGTTCTTTGGATAATCAACCAACAGCTCCAAGGTAGACCATTTCATAGAGACCTCTAGGGGTGAGAGAGATAAAGTACCAGCCAATCAGCTCCTACCTGCCATGTTTCAGGCTGTGTTTGAAAAATAACAGTTGGGAGCTTGTCTGGTACTTTATCTCTCTCCACTTTATCACTTTCCAAGGCTTATTACATCTAACCTCACACAGATACAGAGTTGGACATAATTACTCCCACATTGCATCCACGGAAATAAATATGTATTTTTGTCCATATGTAGTATCATGCACATTTTTGGAGCCAGAACGCCCCATATTGTATTCTTAGGGACTCATTTGAATGATAAAATTTATTGTCATTGATAAAACTCGTTGATTGATAAATTGTTCTCCAGCCAACCTTCTCCTAACTTTCATGTGTTTGGAAATGACAGTTGGGGGCTGATTGGCTGGAGCACCATTTATCATATTCAATGAGTTTTTTTACTCGTTGAGAAATGGGCTCCTTAGTTTGATAGACACAGATTACACAAGCAAAATATACTGTAGTGTACTTTGTTTCTTCCCCTTCTACTGTGGCGAGCCCTTACTGTGATGAACTTCTATGATCACCGATGAGCCTCATTTTCAATTTCCTTTCTGCCTTATGTAATGGAGCATGCTGTACAAATGAAGCAGCCAAGGCAGAAATAAAGTTAATGGATGTATTTTAATGCTAGAGTGCTGGATCACAACCATAAAATAACATATATGCTACTTTAGTATGCATTTAATTTCACATCTAAAAAATGTGATCGTCTCCAATTTATTCCATTGCAATGAATTCCAGACTGATCATACGTTTGTATCACCTTTCCCTTCTGTCTATATTAACTATACATTCTGGATCAATCTCCGAATTTTACATATACAAGGTCATACAGAAAAAGATGTCTGTAATTTATGCTGTCCTTTGATTCATGGTCTTTTTCTACACCTTTTATATTGCCCTCGATGTGCTATACTTGTTAAGTTGTCTATAGTACATTGCATATAAAGAAACCATTAAAACTGACAAGCTTAGAAGCGATCGGAGTTAGGAGAGGGTTATGAACATAACTATAATTACAGTAATGCACTTCACACACCTTATGCCATATATATATATTTATAAATTGTCCTTTAGTATGTTCCGTTATCTATGTAGCAGTGATTACTGCTTTTATCTCCAATAAATCTCCATGGGAACTAGGGAAGTGGAGAGTGCAGAGAACCACTTAATATACAGTAGAAGTGGTATGTTTTAAAAGTCATCCCTTGTTGTGCAGGCTAAAGCTGCAAAATGAACCTGCTCTTCGAAATTTCTCAGTATATTAAAATAAATTAATTAAATTACCATATTTATATCCCATTATATTTGTTTTATAGACCAAACGATTAATATAAATGTCAATGCCTGTCTTGGCTTACATTGCAGTTTTGAGAACATAACTGAACAATATGAGTTCTTTATTCATATATTATTATCTATTTATCATTTGTAATAAAAACCTAAAATTAAAAATATAAATGTATTTCTCTTACGTCCTAGAGGATACTGGGGTCTATTAGTACCATGGGGTATAGACGGGTCCACTAGGAGCCTTGGGCACTTTAAGAATTTGATAGTGTGTGCTGGCTCCTCCATCTATGCCCCTCCTATCAGACTCAGTTTGGAAAATGTGCCCAGAGGAGCTGGTCATGCTTAAGAAAGCTCCTGAAGAGTTCTCTGCATTTATTTTCTATTTGTTATTTTCAGGTAGGTCTGGTTGGCACCAGGCTGCCTGCTTCGTGGGACTTTTGGGGGGGCCCAATCACCTATAGGATTAATGGTCCCTTTCCCCGCTGACAGGACATTGAGCTCCTGAGGGAACCATTCGCAAGCTCCACCACGGCGAGCGCACATTCCCGCAGCACGCCGCCACCCCTAACAGAGCCAGAAGAAAGAAGAGTGGTGAGTGTTGTGCCGATATCCCGGTTAGCGGGTCGCTGGCTATTATGGCGGCATGAGGGTATGGAGCGCAGTGCTGAGAAGCAAGCTGCATCTCCAGGCTCAGATCAGCGCAGTCTAAAACCAGAAAAAACAACCCTGATCCAGGCGCTAATTTGTTAATTGTATTATTTACTCTTAATTTAAGATTTATAAATTTAGAGCTGCAATCTTTGTCCAGCTGTACCTGTGTACCGAGAGAATTGCCTTTCACCCTGCCAAGTGATCAGCGACATTGTTTGGGATCAACCCTGCCGGATTGGGAGCTAAGGACAACCAACGAGACCTCCTACACACCTGCCGCTCCAGCTGAACTGCAATCAAAGGAGACGCGGCTAGCAAGGTGGAGAGTCTATTCTGAAAATTGTCCACATACAAGCGGCCCCACTCACGTTGAGGGTTAGAAACCATCCAGCACCGCTACCACCACGGAGGACGGACGGGGAGAAGGAAAGCAAACCAGCATCGCTGTGCACGGCGAGGATCTCCCCATCACGTCTGCATCCACGGACACGGTGGTAAGCGGCTCAATTTAGAAACTGTCAGTCTATGGACTTTGCAATTATATGAATGAAAACTGTGGTCCTATGCTAAAGACTGAGTTCTAATACAACGAAGATAAGCAATATTCAATGTTGTGGAAACTGTGTCTTTAAACAGAGAACTGAGTTTTCACCTTGGAAAATCACCGTTTAAACGTTGTGGATACATAAATTATGTTGCATTTTAATCCAGGAGTGTAACTATTAATTGTCTCTGATAGATTTGAGCACTGGATGTCTAAAACAGAGAAATATCATCATTTTTATTATTATAAAATAATTTTTTAGAATGTGCCCCTAATGAGTATGCATACTTAATTTTTTTTTTTTATTATATTGTTGTATGAGATATAACGTTTGTACTAAAATAAACACCAGAGAAGTGAAAAACACGTGTTTTTATTCATATACGCACCTGGAGAAATAGCGCAATCAGTCACTTTTCTTTTTTCAGATCAGCGCAGGCTGCACCGCTATGAGGGGCGAGCTGAGTCATCCTATACATTACCTACACCGGCAAATATGTTTACAGGGGCTATATCCCACTGTTTAGGCATCTAAAACACCTCAGCCAGTTTAAAATAAAACCGGGAAGACCGTGCACCATTAATGGGGCGGGGCTTCACTATGAGCTGTGCCGGCGGCTCACCAGCGCCATTTTCCCTCTGCAGTTCTACACAGACAGACTGGCAGGGAAGCACAGCTTCTCCAGAAGGACTCCAGCTTAACTCAGCAGTACCAGGGGGTCATAGTAAGGAGGGGGAGCGTTATTAGAGTTCTAAGCCCCTATCAGGATACTTAGTCTGCGACCCAGCTAAGCTTGGCATTAGCACTAAGGGTGTGGTGTGGCTGGCTCCTATATACTCTGTGTCTCCCTGGAAGTGCTTTGTGTGGGTTAACTGTGTTTTAACCATTCCTATGTGTGTACTTCACATTTACAATATCAGGCAAGGAGTGTGTTTCATGCACGGCAGAGTGTCTTTCTTCCTCAGGGGGATCACTACAGTGTACTCAGGATAGTACACATTCTCAGGCTAGTTGGTCCGAACCAGCATGGTTGGATTCCTTTAAAGGGATGATCTCAAATATTTAGAATAAGTTATCCCATAATGAAAGAGAGACGCAATACTTAAGGCAGTCTTTGGATGACCTAAATAATAGAGATTCAGTTCCCATACCGGCGTCTCAGACCCCAACCATTTGTCCACAGAAGCGTACACTGGCCCAGATCCTGCAGGCTGACACTGATGATGACGTATCAGACCCGGAGGGTGAGGTGGACTCAGGAGGGGGGGGGGGGGGTGGACACACGAATGCTCTGTCACAAGGAATACAGGCCCTGATAGAAGCTATTAGAGATGTCTTGCACATTCCTGATAAGGTGACAGAGGAGGATGAGGAATCTTATTTAAATGTAAAAAAGAAATCCTCTGCTACTTTTCCTTCATCAAAAGAGTTAAATTCCCTATTTGAAGAGACTTGGGTTAATACTGATAAGAAATTTCAGATCCCTAAAAGGTTACTCACATCCTTTCCTTTTCCTCAGGATGATAGGAAGAAATGGGAAAATCCACCGATTGTTGATGCATCGGTATCTAGGTTATCACGTAAGATAATCTTACCTGTCCCTCGGGCAGCCTCCTTAAAGGACACGGCTGAATGCAAGATTGAGACCACCATCAAATCAGCATATACAGCTGCTGGAGTGGCCCAAAGACCCACTATTGCTTGTGCATGGATCACTAGGGCCATTGAAAAATCCTAATTGAGGGATTAGATTCCTTAGCCAGAATGGGGGGGGGGGGGTTAGTTTTACTCCTACAACATATACAGGACTCTTCAAATTTTATGGTGGAGGCCATAAAAGAAATAAGCTTGCTCAACGCATGCACCACTGCCATGGCTGTGTCAGCACACAGGGGCTTATGGCTACACCAGTGGACTGCGCATGCGGATTTCAGGAAGGGCGTGGAAAGTCTACCGTTCACAGGTGAGGCCCTATTTAGAGATGAATTAGATACGTGGATATCCAAACCTACGGCGGGTAAGTCTACATATCTTCCTTCCGCAGTCCCCCCAGTTAGGAAGACCTACTCGACTCCAGCTTTGCAGTCCTTTCGGACAGCCAAATTTAAAAATAAAACCAGAGGTTCTTCTACAGCCTCCAGAAGCAATAGAGGTAAACCCCGAAAACCAGCAACTGCAGGTTCACTGGAACAGAACTCAGGATCTGTTTCCTCAAAGCCTTAAGCATGACGGTAGACCGCACTGCCTGGAAGACAGGCAGATGGGAGCCCGATTAAGAAATTTCAGTCACATATGGGCAACATCATGCCAGGATCCCAGGGTCAAAGATCTTATCACCCAGGGGTACAGGCTGTAGTTTCAGGAACTCTCACCTCACATATTCTTCAAATCAGGCTTGCCAGCTTCTCAGGAAGCAAGTATGACTTTACAGGAAGCAATTCAAAAACTGGTACAGACTCAGTTCATTGTTCCAGTTCCACCTCATCTGTGCAACAAAGTTTTTATTCCAACCTGTTTGTGGTACCGAAGGCGGACGGTTCAGTAAGACCAATTTTAAACCTCAAGTCACTGATCCAGTACTTATGGGTGTTCAAATTCAAGATGGAGTCTCTGAGAGCGGTGATCTCAGGTCTGGAGGAAGGGGAATTCCTGGTGTCTCTGGATATCAAGGATGCGTACCCTCATATTCCAATCTGGTCACCTCATTAGGCTTATCTAAGGTTTGCATTACAGGTCTGCCACTACCAGTTCCAGGCCCTGTCATTTGGCCTCTCCACGGCACCGAGGGTGTTCACTAAGGTAATGGCAGAGATGATGTTTCTCCTCCGCAAACAGGGAGTGAACATAATTCCGTACCTGGACAATCTGCTGATAAAGACACCATCCAGGGAGAGGTTGTTGGACAACATTGCCCTCTGAACTCGTCTACTCCGGGATCACGGGTGGATTCTGAACCTACCAAAATCTCACATGGAACCAACACGGAGGCGTTCCTGGGGATGATACTAGATACGGAGGCACAGAAGGTATTCCTTAAATTGGAAAAGGCTTTGGTAATCCAGTCGATGGTGCGGGATGTTCTGAAACCAACCCGGATATCGGTGCATCTATGCATTTGCTTTCTGGGGAAGATGGTAGCTGCTTACGAGGCACTGCAGTATGGAAGGTTTCACGCAAGGCCCTTCCAGCTGGATCTGTTGGACAAATGGTCTGGATCGCATCTCCACATGCACAAGAAGATACGTCTGTCACCAAGAGCCAGGATTTCTCTTCTGTGGTGGCTTCAGACTTCTCATCTGACAGAGGGCCGAAAGGTTCGGGATTCAAAATTGGATTCTTCTAACCACAGATGCAAGCCTCAGAGATTGGGGAGCAGTCACCCAGGGGAACAGTTCCAAGGAAAATGGTCAAGTCAGGAAACCATTCTCCCAATCAACATTCTGGAACTAAGGGTCATATACAACGCCCTTCTACAGGCATCACATCTTCTTCAAGATCAAGCCATTCAGGTTCAGTCGGACAATGTGACGGCAGTAACATACATAAACCGGCAGGGCGGAACGAAGAGCAGAGCAGCAATGTCAGAGGTTGCAAGGATTCTCCTCTGGGCAGAAAGACACACTGTGGTGTTGTCGGCAATCTTCATTCTGGGAGTGGACAACTGGGAAGCAGACTTCTTCAGCAGACACGACCTCCACCCAGGGGAGTGGGGACTTACCCGGAGGTGTTCGGGTGCTTGACACGTCGGTGGGGGGTTCCTCAAATCAACATGATGGCCTCTCATCTCAACAAGAAGCTCAAGCGGTATTGTTCCAGGTCGAGAGACCAGCAGGCTGTGGCAGTGGACGCTCTGGTGACTCCATGGGTTTACCAGATGGTTTACGTGTTTCCACCACTTCCATTGATCCCAAGAATTCTCACAAGAATAAAAAGAGAAAAGATTCAAGCAATACTCATTGCTCCGGACTGGCCAAGAAGGGCCTGGTACACGGATCTACTGGAGATGCTCTTAGAGGACCCGTGGCCTCTACATCTTCACGAGAATCTTCTGCATCAAGGGCCGTTCGTCTATAAAGACTTACCATGGCTACATTTGACAGCATGGAAGTTGAGCATCAAATTCTAGCCCGGAAAGGGATCCCGGACAGGATTATTCCAACTTTAATCCAAGCCAGAAAGTGGGTAACGTCTAAATATTACCACTGTATTTGGAAAGAATACGTCTCTTGGTGTGAAAACAGGGAATTTTCTGCGGTGGAATTTCAACTGGGACGTTTTCTCCTTTTTCTGCAGTCAGGGGTGGATGTGGGCCTACGCTTGGGCTCCATAAAAGTCCAGATTTCGGCCTTGTCCATTTTCTTCCACAAACAATTGGCTTACCTCCCGGAGGTTCAGACGTTCTTGAAGGATGTTCTGCACATCTAACTGCCCTTTGTGCATGCCACGGCACCTTGGGATCTCAACGTGGTGTTACAGTTTCTACAATCAGAATGGTTTGAGCCTTTACAGGAGGTTGCCGTGAAGTTTCTTACGTGGAAAACTGTCACACTGTTGGCCTTAGCTTCAGCAAGGCGTTTGTCGGAAACTGGGGGTGTTGTCTCACAAAAGCCCCTATTTGATTTTTCATGAAGATAGAGCTGAACACAGAACTCGTCAGCAATTTCTTCCTAAGGTGGTGTCTGCGTTTCATGTCAACCAACCTATTGTGGTTCCGGTGGTTACCGACACCTCTGCTACTTCAAAGTCCTTGGATGTTGTGATGGCTTTGAAGATCTACGTGAAGCGGAAAGCTTGTCACAGGAAATAAGACTTGCTGTTTGTTCCCTATGATCCCAATAAAATTGGATGTCCTGCTTCAAAGCAGTCTATTGATCGCTGGATCAGGCTTACTATCCAGCATGCTTATTCTACAGCAGGTTTGCCGGTTCCAAAATCTGTACAGGCCCACTCTACTAGGTCGGTAGGTTCTTCCTGGGCAATTGCCCGGGGTGTCTCGACTTTACAGCTCTGCCGAGCAGCTACTTAGTCAGGTCGAACACGTTTGCTAAGTTCTACAAGTTTGATACTTTGGCCTCTGAGGACCTTCAGTTTGGTCAATCAGTTCTGCAGGAACCTCAGCACTCTGCCACCTGGTTTGGGAGCTTTGGTACATCCCCATGGTACTAAATGGACCCCAGTATCCTCTAGGACGTAAGAGAAAATAGGATTTGAAGTACCTACCGGTAAATCCTTTTCTCGTAGTCCGTAGAGGATACTGGGCACCCACCCAGTGCTTCGTGCTTTTCTGCACTGTTACTTGTTAAGTACTGTTGTTGGTTCAGCTGTTGCTGTTCCTCATCAAATTTGGTTAGCATAGCTTTCCTCTGGTTTATGTGTGCTGGTTTGAATCTCACCACTGTCCTTTAAATCCTTCTCTCAAGGTATGTCCATCTTCTCGGGCACAGTTTCCTAGACTGAGTCTTGTAGGAGGGGCATAGAGGGAGGAGCCAGCGCACACTATCAAATTCTTAAAGTGCCCAAGGCTCCTAGAGGACCCGTCTATACCCCATGGTACTAAATGGACTCAAGTATCCTCTACGGATTATGAGAAAAGGATTTACCGGCAGGTAATTAAAATCCTATTATTACAAAACATAAATGATCTGTGACCACTTCCAACCACAGTACGCTTATTCTATTCAATAGACAAAAATATGCCATCCAAATGTGCTAAATTACAATTGTGCATGTTTCCCTGTATTACTGTTTTAGTGAAATATAACTATCAGGTTCCCTTAGTAACATACCCAGGTCCCAGGCAGAAGTGGAACTACTGAGTGGTGGGCCCACAAATTAATATATTTAAACTTACAGTAGAATAGAATCCACATAATTACGTTAGATAGTGAAAAACAGAATGGGTCTATATCACACCAAAGTGTATTAAATATTTTTCCCTCAGCAATTTATTTCTTGACTTGGTGCATTCACACTTCAATTACGGTAGGTTAGATACTCTGGGCCTAATATAATATCTTCCAGGTTGACAAAAGTGCCAATGTTTTGGTAATTTGCCTCTGGATTTAAAACATAATTTATATATTTTTTAAAGCACAATCTGGTTGCTTTAAAATAAATCTCACCTCACTGGCACTTTTAACAACCTGCATTTCGCCATACAGACTACGGGAACACTATGAGCCTTAAGACTCTATGGTGGTCATTCCGAGTTGTTCGCTCGCTAGCAGTTTTTAGCAGCCATGCAAACGCTATGCCGCCTCCCACTGGGAGTGCATTTTAGCTAAGCAGAAGTGTGAACTAAAGGATCGCAGAGCGGCTACAAAATATTTTTGTGTAGTTTCAGAGTAGCTCAAAACCTACTCAGCGCTTGCTATCACTTCAGACTGTTCAGTTCCTGTTTTGACGTCATAAACACGCCCTGCGTTCACCCAGCCATGCCTGCATTTATCCTGGCACGCCTGCGTTTTTCCAAACACTCCCTGAAAACGGTCAGTTGACTCCCAGAAACGCCCACTTCATGTCAATCATTCTGCAGCCACCAGTGCGACTGAAATGCTTCGCTAGACCCTTTGTGAAACAACATCATTCGTTGTAATAGTACTTCGCGCGTGCGCATTGCGCCGCATACGCATGCGCAGAAGTGCCTTTTTTTGCATCATCGCTGCACAGCGAACGAATGCAGCTAGCGATCAACTCAGAATGACCACCTATGATTGTTCAGGTTATTCACAACTAAGCTTATCTTAACCATCTTAACATAGTGTATAGCCACATTGGGCAGAAGCACAGGGCCCCACAATTCTTAGGGCCTTTGAGCAGGTCCAGAGGGCATCTGCCGCTAAGGCTGGAGCCTCCAGAGCATGTTGGGAGGCAGGTGGCAAATGCTGCCAGGCCACTCTGATTGTGAATTAGGAGTGGCAAGGTAGCATTCTCTATCTGCCTCCCAGGCTGCAGCAAGATACCATCTTGCTGTCAGCTTGCTGATTGGTGGATGGCTGGAGCTATCCATCAATCAGCATGCTGACAGCCATCCTCTGTATGGAAGCATGTGAACAGACAGTGTGGGACTGCAGGAGGGATAACTTATGAATTTATTTTTCATGGTTGGGTGTATAGGACAACCTTATACCCTTCTTACCATTTTTAATACAATTTATGCTCTGTGGACACGATACTTTTAATAGTGTGACTTTTAAAAGTCACACTATTTTGCTTCAGTTCAAATAACTTGCATCTTAGAGCAGTGGAGGTAATTCAGACCTGATCACTAGGCTGCGTTTTCGTACAGCGGGAAATCAGGTATAAACTGCACATGCGTATGCACCGCAATGCGCAGGCGCATCACACGGGTACAAAGTGGATCGCTGCTCAGCGGCGATCCACTTTGGGGTTCGCGACGGATCCATGCAACGGATCCATTTGCACGGGCATTCACAAGGAGATTGATAGGGAGACGGCATTTGTGGGTGGCAACTGACCGTTTTCTGGGAGTGTTTGGAAAAACGCAGGCGTGTTCAAGCGTTTGCATGGAGGGTTCATGACGTCAATTCTGGTCCTGAAAAGGCTGAAGTGTTTGCAGCGGCTGAGTAAGTCCTAAGCTACTCAGAGACTGAACAAAATCTGTTCATACAGCTCTGCTACACATGCGTTCGCACACTTGCACAGCTAAAATACACTCCCCCTGTGGGCGGCAACTATCTGATCGCAGCAGTGCAAAAATTGCCTGCTAGTGATCAGGTCTGAATTACCCCCCAGTGTGCCTGATTTAGTGGTGGACACAGTTGCATTTGCACACAGTGGATCTGGGAAATATGCAGATAATGTTGGCGTGGGGTTTTGTATTTGGACGCCCACTGATGGCGTCTCTGATCCGTCACTTACATACAAAGATGCACCAATTGACCCATGACCAACATTATGGGCTCTCAGAATATCCATCGCAAGTATTGTAAGCTGGCAAAGCCTTTACAACTGTGCATAAATTGGCAGACTCAGACACGCCCCTAAAATGGTCACCACATGCTTACATTTTTGTAGTCACCCTCTAGTACCTCTTACAAATAGTCACTACCTGTCACTCACTTGCAAATAAATTCCCTTTGCATCCGTCGACATTAATCAATTGTTGCGCATGTGCAGTGTGACTCAGTGACATGTACTCTGGGTAGGCAGAGCCCCACCTGTCATACTCCAGTACACTCCAGACTCTGGACTAATAAAAAAATTAGAATAAGCAAAGAAGATATATATGTACTGAATATATATATATATATATATATATATATATACTGTATGTATATATATATATATATATATATATACAGCTGCTCCGGCACTCTAATCAATCCACAGCGGGATCGGTGATGCTCTGGTGCCCTCCCCAGCAGAGGGGATCTCCACTATGGTATAATGGCAACAAACAAGACGGCACTCAGAGACTGAAACTTAGTAGTGTAATAGTGTATGCTCATGTTTACACTACTACACTACTAAGTTTCAGGCTCTGAGTGCCGCCTCGTTTGCTGCCATTATATATATATATATATATATATATATCTTCTCTGATATATTCATATCATCTCTGTAATTTTTGTAGTCAAAACTAACCAGCAAATTACCAATTGCAAGTTGTTTGCTGCGACTAGCTTGCCCGCTGCTGTGTGCATGCACTGTGTATGCACCTGCGATTCATAGGATTGCATGGGTGTATATACTTCCATGAACAGGTTACACGCGGGTGTGGCTAGTCTCATTTGTGATGTGGCGGCACGTGAGACCTGTCCATGGATAAACTGTGTGTGTATGTAAATCTGGCTCTGATACTAGCCAGTGGCTCCCCAGCCACCGACCTCACTGGACACCATTGGTGTGACTCTGACACGTGCAGTTGAAAAATAATTAGTCAACTGCGCAAACATCAACATTGCATCAACCTCTGATTCAGGCTCAGTGTTATAACAGGGGCGTTCTATGGCCTTATAGCATCTTGGCATTTATACAGTCTTTGCTTGCACATTTTGTACAGTGTATGCTCTGGGTTTCTGTCACGGTAGCGCTGATACCAATCCAGCCACTGGCTGATCTATGATGGGTTTAGGGTGTGATATATTTGGAACGTTGAAGCCAGCACAGGTTTTGGTAAAGACTCTGGCACTGTACCAGACCTTTGCTATTTTATGTGCATGCGCTGTCTTCTGCAAATATCACACAGAAGATGGCCCCACCACCAAAAGGTAGGCAAAAATACACCTCTGCAAGCAGAACCTGTGTAGAAAGCACCTGCTTGTCTAATAAAAGCTCAGTGTATACATTCTGTATTTATATTGTAGAATGCTGTAGGATATATTGTTGCTTAACAAAGAAATTACATAATGTCACATTTTTTTTTAAATTATAAAAATTAAACATCAACAGAATTCCTAATAAAAAAGAAAAACTCCACCAAACAAGAGTGGCAGAAACATACAACAATATTTTATTAGTTGGAATAATGGAAGTACTGTATCTATTAACCAAAACTAAAAGAAGTAAATAAATAAAAGAAGACTAACAAAATCTAAAAATACCAATAGGAATTGTGACTGTTCTAACCAACCACTAAATAATAAATTAAATGATAATTTTATTATTTTTCTTTAAAAAAAAATAAAAAAAAAAATGAACTGCTCCCACTCCCAATTGGTAAATAGAAAATTAACTACAGAGGGTTAAAAAGAAAAAAAATTATAAACCTGTTTCAATGATTTTGGGGCGAGAGGGTTCAAGGCAGGAAATGGGATTGATAATGATATAAGGATGAAGTCCCTTTAACATTTTCTGCCTGGGAAGATGAAATGAGCAATGGGGTGCGCTCATTCTAAAAAAATTGGAGCATTCTGTGTCACTAATTCTTCTATGTGTGCTTCTATCAGACTGAATTGTGAGTATGTATGTGTATCAGTCGTAATTCAGGATGCATGAGAACAGGAGATGTGTAAGAGAAGTTAATGCCTCTGTTATCTACAAAAAAGTAGTACTGCTGGTTACTGGTAAGACTGAATATGCAGTGTTTATTGTACAGAAAATACCACTACAGATGTGACGGTGAGGAATGAGGATGTCTGCGGTCAGCAGGTGTTTAGGATACATTGTAGAGTGGCCATGTACTGGAAATCAGCATGTCATACTGTACCCAGTGTGTGCAGAAAAAGCCACCGTACCTGGTGCCAGAATGCATGGAGGCGTGCTAGGTGCTCGCACTACAACCTGCTATAAGTTTTGTAAGATAAGAAAAAAAATCAACCAAATAACTCTTGCAATCTAAAAATACAGCTCATTAAGATATATTGGTACTTTATATGACCTGTGTATTGTCATTCGAAGTATATGACCCGTGTATAGTCATTTAAAGTCATTTAAAGTACAGTTGTGTTATCTGCCTGTCTTTATGCAGACGTTATGCTGGCTGTCGGGATCCTGACCGCCGGCAGTAGGGCGAACGCTGGGATCCAAACAGCTGGCATTTCAAATGCTTTCCTACTTTTAACTCCCTCCGTATCTTTCCAATTGCCCCAACATAGCTTTCTCATTACACCTTTCAAAGCTTTTTCCTTGCCAGTTCCCTCATATCTCACTGCCCTCCCCCCTTCCACAGCTCATACTGTTTCCTCACACCTCACTGCCCACATCATACTACACTGCCCCCCTACTGCTCATGTTGCTTCCATCCAGTGGCTTATCTATAATGGGTGCAGTGTGTGTGGTGCACACGGGCCCCCGGGGTCCAGGGTGGCCCACACCTACACCCATTTTTTTAAATACTAACCTCTCCGGAGTCCCTCGCTGCGGTCAGCATCTTTCAATAAATTTCCGGTAAATGATGCAGCTGCCATTTTTTCAGAGACTTGTGCTTGCACAGTAAGTAAATCTCTGGAAAAAAGGCTGTCGCACCATTTCCCCGGAGATTTGCACATGTGAAATAGAGCATACAGTACCTCCCAACTTTGACATCCATGCATGTGGACTCCTGCGTGGCTTTAGAAAAAGTGGGGGTGGCTTCTCGAGAATGCCGCGATTGGGAGCCATGCCCCGTTTCTTGTCACTATGGGGACTGCTGGCATGCCCCCAGTCCCTCTGTCTCCATGAATACATGCTGTGTGCGCATGCGCACAGCGTCTATTCACCACTACTCTACAGTAGACCAGCGAGTGATAGGAGCCTCCCAACTGCCCCCCCCCACCACCATGGGACACTGCGGCCCGCGGGTGGGGCAGTCCCAGAAAAACGGGACTGTCCAGTGAAAATCAGGACAGTTGGGAGGTGTGATAGTCTGTGCTCCTCTAATGCTCAGACACTGGCTGCAGAGGAGGGGGCCCTGTAGGAGGAGGATGGACACGGGTCTCCACCTCTGTTAATACGCCCAAGCTCCCATCACAGCTCACTGCCCCACAGATAACTCTTCCCACCTCACACCTTACTGGTCCTGCCCAGCTCACTACCCCATCACACCTCAATGCCCACATCACACTTCACTGGCCCCCACCCTTCACTGCCCCCTACTGAACTGATGATGTTGCCCATAGAAACCAATCAAATTCTATCTATTAACTTCTTGAAGCAGCTAGATAAATGCTAAGTAGAATCTGACTGGTTGCTATGAGCAACATCACCAGTTCTAAAAAAAACTCCCACCATAGTAAATTTATCCCATTATTCCAATCACAGCTCACTTCTCCATCACACCCCATTGTTCCCCCCACCACACACTGCCCGCCTACTGCTCACTGTGCACACACACATGCTTACCTTACAAACAGCAGAGTAGTTCTGTAGTTCTGTCCCTCTCTGGCTCGTGATCTACAGCAGCTCTACCTCACGTACCTAGTGGGACATCCACCACTGGGATGATGTAGTTGTATGTGCATAACGAGCAGTTGGCACATCATGTATTTGTACGTACCTATCTGTTTGCATATCGCAATGGACAGTATCATTGTACGTAAAGGTCATTTATGTCCATGTATGCATACAGTCATTGTGTGTATGAGTAATCGGTACGACTATTTAGCATATATGTCTACTATTATTGCTGTGTGTAGGATTGGATGCAAAGTCAAGGCTGATACTTTAACACTGCATCAGATGTTTATTAGTACAGTTAGACAATGCAAGGTGATGCTGGCTTTTTCACAATGTGCATGCAGACAAGGCCACATATTAGTGGGTGCTTCCTATGTGTGTATGCATCTCCATGTGTGACTGTGAGACTGCTAGTTTAGCTAATTATGTTCAAGCTATACAAATGATACATATATAATATATATGAATCACAATGATCATTCCACAATCATTTTGAAGCCACTAGTGACGGGCCTGTAGTTCATTCGATTTCCCAAACACTACTCTCACTACTTAATGTAGTAGCATGATACAGACCAGATGAGCATGTGAGGAGAAGGCTTCTACAGGAAGAGGAGAAGCCAGAGGCATTAACCAGGGGATCTGCCAGCATCTCATTCAGTTTACCCAAGAACATGTAGTGTTGCATGAGAGCATCAGGGAATGACAGCGATTATATTATGTATTTCTCTTGTATAGCTCTATGAAGTTGTGTGTTCGGGCTTTATTTTTGTATTGCTCGGGGACCAAATTACAGTTAACCAGATTTCCACACTGTGTATCTTCATGGCTCTCTCCCTCTTTTCAACAAGTATTGGGTGCAGAGTTTCGTGTAAGTGTTATCTCATGATGACAAATTGTTTTACATGACTGTTATTGTGTATATGACATGCATTTTATTACAATTACTAATTATACATACAGTATGTGCATTATTCAATTAATTAATAATGGCTTTACAAATAACCTCTACCTAAGAAATATTTTGTGAATTGCCACCACTGTGGATTATTCTGTGTTGTATTAATTCTATAGAATTCTTTCTACCTCTCAAAAGCTGCTAAAGTTAATGTGCCACCGAAACTGAACATTGTATGGCATACTTTACTGTCTAATAACACATATGTAGAACACGTCTATTGTTATCACTACCTGTTGTTCCCATTCTAAAGACAAAAATACCAAGAACATTAGACCTACAATTACATTTCTGCTGTACAGTACGTAACACATGGATTTGGCTGACTTAAGATGCCTGCACACTGGCATTAATCCCCTGGTGTCCTCTGCTTGGGCTGTGGGCCTTATTCAGGTATGTTAGTAAACAAAAAAAAAACACACTAATGGGCAAAACCATGTTGCACTGTAGGTGGGGCAGATGTAACATGTGCAGAGAGATTTACATTTTGGTGGGTTGTGTTCAAACTGAAATCTAAAAAATAAAGCAGATAGTATTTACCCTGCACAGAAACAATAGAACCCACCCAAATCTAAATCTCTCTTACATCTGCCCCACCTGCAGTGCAACATGGTTTTGCCCATTAGTGTGTTATTTTGGTTTGCTAACAAACCTGAATAATCCCCAATGTCCCATTCAGCAGCTGTGGAGAAACCAATATGAAGATTAAACATGTGCCTGCTTTTCCATACACAGAAAAGCAGAAACAATATATTTGTTTTATCACTTTAAACACACGGCTACTATAATGTTTACTGAACGCAAGTTCCACATTTAGCAGTATTTAAACGCGATTAGCAATTTTTAAGAGGCATTGATTGTGCCTTCCTGGCAGGTTAGTGTAAAGCATGATATCAACACGTAAAACATGTGTAGGCAGGGTAATATGGTGGTAAATTAGCAAATGTGCTATAGTATATGTAAGGAAGCTCTATACAGCTCAACTATTAATGTTGAACATCCTCTTTAACATTGATTTTATTTATAATGACTGCATATTAATATATGTTATTTTTATTAACAGAACGTAATGTACTTATTCCCTCATTTATATGGAACATGTGAGGTACTGTACATTGGGGCCCTAACCTGCCAAAATGGGGAAGGGGCTGAGTAATATATTATTGTAACCCAGAGTTCTTCCTTAAGAACATTTTGAGGGACAAAATATCCACATACTGTTCCAAACTAGAAAGCTTATTACTGCAGTATGGATAATATAATGTCTTGGTAATGCCCAATCTGGCATGTTCCAAAGGGCTTACATATCTGTGCCAACAGTGCATGTCATCACTGCTGCCTCAAAGTTCTTTGTTTTCCAGAAACAGATGTACAGTATCTACAGACGGGGATGTAGTTAATATCCCTGCGGTCAGGATCCTGGCGGTCAGAGTACCGACGCCGGGATCCTGACCGCTAAGAATGCCGACAGCTGCACCAGGGCTATTCCCGCAAGGGGCTTTCTAGCGCTCTCCCGCTGCCGTCATTCTGGCAGGAATTCCATACTCAACCCCTACAGACAATGCTGTTCCTGCTGTGTATTAATACATATACATTCTGTGCATTCATGTATCATTTGGGGCAGCGTTTCATTTTATTTCAATATTACAATGTAATCAAACTGATACTGTTCTGAAGAGATGTTGCTGTTGAGATACCTCTAGAAGCATCACAGCTATGTTAATTCCTTTTCTAATTTTGTTTCTCATAGTTTAAACTATGTTAAAGATTTATTTCATATGTGTGTTATGTAGCTGTATTAAAATATGTATTTTGGAACCACTTGTATACTAGTCATATATTGGTATACACAGGTTATTAGTGGGCATATGCACCAGCCCTATCTCTAGTGTAAAAGTTGTGTCACAACACTGCATTACCCACAATTCCCTTGTCAACCCTCCGTGAACTTAGCCTATGTGTAAACACCCCATTACCACCCAGCTACCCCCCAAGTGGAGATGTGTATGACTCTGCAGTGCCCGTAGTTGAATATACTTGGCTACAGAACATTCACATACAAGCATACTTGCCTACTCTGCCAAAACATCCAGGTTGCTCTACTGGTCAACAGGAAGAGCAGGCAAGTCTCCCAGAGAACCATAGTGGCAGACCACTGATATATATATATATCTTTATTGTCATTAACAAACACCAAGGGATGTATGTCAACGAAAAAAATCAAGCAAAACCATATCACATAACATAAACGTGCAGCAAGTTACATTTCAAGGCCTAAGATTGAAACATTTTAACAATTTAGCATGCGTACTGCGCTCGGAAAGAAGCTATTATGCAGCCTCTTTGTGCATGAGTAGACAGCCCTAAAGCGTCTATTTGATGGCAATCTTGAAAAGATTGGGTAGTTTGGATGACTAGGGTCCCCCAAAATGGCCATAGATTTCTTAAGGATCCTCTTTTCATATATCTCATAAATACTGGGCAACCTGACACAAATTGCTCTATCCGCTGTCCTAACCACCCGATCCAGGGCCTTTCGTTCTGCAACAGTACAATTTCCGAACCATACGACAATCCCGTAGGTCAGTACACTCTCCACAACACTACGATAAAAATTTACCAAGGTCCCTTTACTCACACTAGCAGATTTTAATTTCCTCAAAAAGAAAAGACGTTGCTGCGCCCTCTTTATCAAAAAATTTGAGTTAAATGACCAAGACAGAGAATTTGAAATAAAAATGCCTAAAAATTTAAAAGACTCCACCTGCTCAATACCTATTCCATCCAAAAGAACAGGAGACTTTGGGGCACTATTTCGTTTCCTAAAATCAATAATCATCTCCTTGGTTTTAGATGTATTTAAAATTAAACCATTCACCCTGCTCCACTCTAATAAACTAACGACCTCTTTTCTATATGCAGTCTCATTCTCATTGCTTATTAAACCCACAATAGCGGTATCATCCGCAAACTTAACAATTTTTACAGAATCTGATGTAGACTCACAGTCGTGGGTAAATAATGAATATAGTAGTGGACTCAGGACACATCCCTGTGGAACACCTACATTCAACACCACTTCCCCCGAAGTTAAACCCCCCAATTTAACAACCTGAAGCCTATCCGATAAAAAGTGGAGCAACTACTTACAAGTAGAACTGTTTAGGCCCAACCTGGACAACTTAAAAACTAAAGAATTGGGCACAATAGTATTAAAAGCGGAGCTAAAATCAACAAATAAGATTCTTATATAGGTGTTCTTTCCTTCCAAATGAGTATGTATATGATGTAACATAGTCAGTGCAGCATCATCCGTAGATCGATTTGCCCTATAGGCAAATTGAAAAGGGTCAAAGCCCACCTGAAAGTGAGCCTTGATATGACCCAGCACCAAACGTTCGAAACATTTCATTATCAAGGAAGTCAGGGCTATTGGTCTATAATCATTTAAACTTTTTGGTACCCCACATTTTGGAATCGGGATAATGGTAGTTGCCTTAAAACTGCTTGGAACTAAGCAGTGTGCTAATGATAGATTAAAAATTAATGTAAAAATCCAACTAAGCTGTTCACAACATTCTTTAATAACTTTACCCTGGATGCCGTCCGGACCAGCAGCCCTACCAGGCACCACTGAATGCAGGCACCGCCGGACTGCCCATTCTTCAAGCACCAGAGGGGCCTCGTCTGACCTCATCTCCAATACCAGGTCATTTAATTTACTTTCATCACTAAACCTGGATGCCCACTTACCTAGTGGATGGTCCATATGGCTTGATGATGCAATTGTCGCTGAGTTGCACCATTGTGGACCTGTCCCTTGCTCCTTAATGCCGGTAATCTCAGCACTGTATAGCAGTGGGAGGGGCCACAATGTCGTAATCACACCATCATGCCCCCTGCACCACCAATTTGCCAATGCCATGCCTACAGGATCAACCTTGCTGCATCCTCCTGAAAGAGGGCAGCTAGAAAGTCAGCAAGTATGCATGTAAGCTACGTCCACAAATCTGCATTAGCCCGCTGATGTGAAGCCCTCTGAACACCTACCTTATGCTTCAAAAGCTATTAAAATAAAATTCCTTATATTATGTATTACAATACCCACAAAAATGTATTTAACACAACCAAGATCTGACATGGTGCATAGCCCAATTATCCTTAAGCTGGCCACACATTTAATTATCTTTCCAACCTGCCAACCTGGTTATATATGACGATCAGCCATTTGCTCTCAAACACTGAAAAACAGAAAACAAATTGTAAAGTTGGCTAAATCCATTTGAATTAAGCAATTTGTTGTCTGTTTTCCAGCATTTGGGAGCAAATTGTTGATTGATGTTTATTCCCATACATTAGCAGATTTTTGTTCCAACCAGCAAACTACAGTAGTTTACTGGTTGAAAAGATATTTAAGTGTATGGTCAGCTTAAGAGAATCATTTCTTGTTGCAGATATTTGCCCTTCCCTATCATGTAACAATTGCATTTCCACTCATCAGAAATAAAACTGCATTAGTACCACTATTAGTAAGATTATTATCTCTCCCTTTTGCTTGGTGACACAGGTAAGTACACATTAGCTACCACTTGCTCAGCTTCCCTGGCAATTTGAGGCACCACTTGCTAGAGATGAGTGAAGTGGTTTCTTCATGTTGGTCCAATTTTCAATATGCAAATTAGATTATTCATGTGAGCTCAAATATATGTTATCTAGTGTTTGTGCTAAAGGGCCTATGTATGTAGCGCCACATTGTTGGGCCATAAAGTAGCATTTATTATTGCCGCTGATGGTAGAGATAACACACATTTTGAGAGCAATACAGTATTTGATCCTAGTCATGACTGGACAACAACTCTGATAAGAGACCATTCCAGCATAGACAATTAGAGTGACAATTAGAGATGAACGGGTTCGGTTTTACTCGGTGTCACTCGAATTTACTCAGATCTCAAAACGGCATCTTATTGGCTCACAGATGCAGTGGCGTCACAAAGTGGGTGCAGGGGGTGAGGCCCGCACCCGGGTGTAATCCGTCGAGGGGTGACCACAAAGTGTCTTCTCCTGCTCAGTGACAGGAGCCGGGTGCTGCACTGTAACATTACGTGCAGCAACCCGGCTTCTGTCACCATGTAGGAGCTGGCAGTGCAGACACGCCAGTCTCCGGGGACAGGCTGCAACTCCCGGACCCCGGAGTGATGAGAAATGTGGGTCGGGGCGCTTAGCCATGCTCCCTCCCGTGAAATCATTCCCCTCCTGCGGATCGACCCACAAAGCCATGCCCCCTGCCGCAACGGGTACAAAAGAGGTGAGTGATGCCTCTGCACGGATGTCACGTGTTTTGGATAGCCAATAAGAAAAATCCAGATAAAACCGAATTGGCGTTAATTCTGGTGTTAAATCTGAACCCACTCACCTCTAGTGACAATACTTTTGCCAGTGGGGAATTTCCCATTAGGCACGAGGCACGTGCATTGGGGCGGCACTTGTTAGGGGGCAGCACTTGGTTGCTTGTGTTGTTACAGTCAGCCCGAAATTTATGAGTAACTGCAAATTACTCTACTGTATCAGATGCCATTGTGAGTTGAGTGTAAATGTATAGGACATGCACATACTGCTCCTGAAAACTGTCCTACTTAGTCAATATGTATACATAATTACAAATTAAACAAAATGTCATAGTTATGGCTTTTCAAATTATTCTATTAAATTTCTAATTATTAAATGATGGATTAAAACTAATAAATTAAAGTAACAAAATTAGGCAGAGGGGCGTCTGCTACTGTTGTGCCTATGGTATTTTAATCCACCCCTGGCTTTTGCTGCTTGCGAATTGTAGAAAAGACCATTTCCAGGTTCTCTTCCCTGCCGATCGAGCTGTGAATGTGAGTTCATAAGTCTATACATGCACCAATAATGACAGAGGAGGCATATGGTTCATTCCTGCTACCAATCACACTGCGGTATGGTCACTTATAAACTTCAGCGGATAGCACTTGCTGCAAGTTCAAAAAAGTAAGCTGTATTCTGAGCTTGGTAACTTACCCCAGTTTGCTACCCTATTAAAAATTACAGAGACAGTGATCTTGAGCATTGATTTGGTTGAAGTCATTGTTAAATAGCTCTTACACTAATATATGCCTCCCTTGATTTCCATTTGCTTGATAAATCGACACACGGCCTTTTCTGCAGCAAGCATATGATTTTTATGGGGACATGTTATATTCTAATCATTTTCAACCAAAGCTCAAGCTTAAAACTGTAAATGGCAAAACATCTAGCAGGATTGCAGTCTATATTCATCTTGCCCTAAAATAGTTTACAACTCGCTGCAGATTCTGAGTCTAATAAATAATAAGCAGTGATAAATAATCCATGCAGCACAGAAGTGAGGTTAACAAAGTCAAGCCGACATAATTTTCTCATAACTGGCCTCTTTGAGGGGCTTATTCAGGGCAGCCATCAAGGGGGTACTGGGGGCACAGCTGTCCCGGGCGCAATCTCTTTGACAGAGGGGAGGACCCAGGCCGCTCATGCTGCCAGTCGCCTGCCTCCTTACCCCCACCACTGTTCGTCCCCATTGGTCCCCGTGCGCCCGAAGCAACCTATTAAAAATGTCACTCCCAAAATGGCCGGCGGCTCCGAGGAGACAGTTATTAAAGAAACCAGGGGAGGCCTCCTCTAGTATGTTTAAAAACTGTCACCTCTGAGTCAGCGGACATTTTGCAAGGGACATGTTCAATAGTTTAAAGCAGGGAGGGACGAACAGCGGCTCTGCCGGACAGCAGAACCGGAGCGATGGCAGTAGCAGCAGCCTCGGGAGGGATCCCCCTGACAATGACCAGAACCCCTGACAATGAGCAGAACCCTTGACAACGACCATAACTCCTGACAACAAGCAGGTACTGGGAATAATATGCTTGTGCATAATATGGAGACAAGGACATTACTGTGCAGGACATAATACGGTGATGGAGCATAATATGGGGTCAGGGGCATTACTGTGGCAACTTAATATGGTGCAAGGGGCATAATTTGGTGTTGTTCCATATGTGCATAGGATATTTTTTTTTAAATTATATATTTATTTTATTTGTATTTCATATATATATATATATATATATGTTTGGAATATATGTTTGGAATATATGTTTGGAATAGAACGTAAATATCAGTATTATAAGTACACACATCACAAAGAAAAGCTTAATAGTATGGCTAATTATTTATGCCCATACAGAAAGATTAATATGGGAATTTAATGTTAATATCAATATTAGTATACAATTATGCACAAAAATTACGGGATTGTTTATATTGAAAAGGGTAATCAATTGAATTTTAATGGTGCCCAAATGAATATATATATATTTAATTTTATGAGTATAGGAAGATAGAATGTTAAGCAGCATCTAAATAGAAGTATCACAATAGGTGGAAATTGTCATGTGACCATCCGATTTTGAATAATGTTATACGTATGCGCCGTACTGACGCGCTATGATGCGTGCTGTAAAGCAAAGTCCGGGGGTAAGCATCAGGTTGCTAGGAGATGTTGTCATGACGTTCACGAGTGGAGCGTCATGACGCATTATGAGAAAGAGCGCTGGTCAGAGCGGAACTAGAGAGTGGAACGCAGTGCGTTCCACGACCAGGAAGTGATGGTACGGGATGTTGACGCGTTATGAGAAAGAGCGCTGGTTAGAGCGGAAGAAGGGAGTGGAACGCAGAGCGTTCCACGACCAGGAAGTGATGCTACGGGATTTTGAAATGAGGCATGACACACAAAAGAAGCAATGCGGGCATCTATTCTATGGGAGCTTAAGGAGATTTAAAACGAGGCTTGATACACACATATAGGAGAATTGGTCCATGTGCATTGCATTAATTAGAGTAATTAATAAACTTTGACAATAATGGGAGCTTTTTTTTAAATAAACATTTATTTTATTTAGATTAAAGTTTGAAAGAACGGTTACTTGATTTATTATTCAAAGAGGGCAGCTAATATCAATAAAAAGAAGGTTATTAGATAAATTCAATTAACCCTAATGATAGGAAGTGAGGTAAGAACTGGGGAGAATAAAAGCCCAAATAGAGCCTCTGTAGTTCATTTAGAGCCTTGCCAGCACTGAGGACACAAGTTCCAGATTACAAGCAATAGTAAGTGTTGGTTTAATTACCGGTGGTCTTGTGTATTGTAGAATAGTTCATTTAGTAAACTAATTTTTCTCTATCTTTAGAATAATGAATGTTATAGAGACCTTTGGAGTTTCTTAAAACGTTGGCTATTTAAGATTCTGGGATCATCTGGTCATATTAGGATATATATTAATTTTAATGTAAGTTTTATTGGGATTAATAATTTTTCAATAATAATTATTAAATAATAATTTTTTCAATGATAATTTTTTAATAGAATTATTATTGGAAATATGGGATTGATTTAATATTTTATGCCCACAGAATTGAACCATTATGGGAGTTCCCCATTTTATACAAATTATCCACTAGGACATATTGCTCTTACCTGTAGAAAGTAAGTTTTTTTCAAATCAAATAAAATCCTCTACAGATGAAACAACTGACTATTGTTGAAAAGATAAATTGTTAAAACCTCATATTATAGGACATTATTGTTGCAATGTGAATATCAGAGGCAGAACTCTGGGAGGCAACGGAGTCATCTGCCGCCGGGCTCCTGCTCTGAAGGGGGGCACCTCTCCTCCCATTCTGTGACACCATTGAATTAAGTTAATTGATAGCTGCCGCTATCTTTTCAGTGGCCAACTTCCTCACTGGTCCCTGCACCTTACAAATCACACCCTCTTTATTATACTGAATATACACATTTTACAAGTATCACACCCAGGATTAGAAACCACAACCTATTACACTGGAAGCAGTCACCTTCCTGATGAAGCTATTTGCTCCTGTATAGGAAATATGAGAATTTTAACTATATGAAGAATAAAGATACTTCTCTGACAATTACACGTAACTTCATATACAGTAGTTAGAATTCTCATGCTTCCTCTACAGGAGTAAATAGCTCCATCAGTAAAGTGTCTGCTGTCAGTGTAACAGGTCATGGGTTCTAATCCTGGGTATGACCGCTAAGAAATGTGTGATTTAAAATAAAAGACAATTAAATGTATAAATACTGTACAGTATATAATTTTTTTCAGAACACTCCATATACATACACACACACACACACACACACACACACACACACACACACACACACACACACACACATACATATATTTATCTTAATATAGGAAATAGGGGGGCACCAATATTTATTTTGCCTCCAGGCGACTGTGACGAACTTACGCCACTGGTGAATATACTAGAGATGAGCGGGTTCGGTTTCTCTGAATCCGAACCCGCCAGAACTTCATGTTTTTTTTCACGGGTCCGAGCGACTCGGATCTTCCCGCCTTGCTCGGTTAACCCGAGCGCGCCCGAACGTCATCATGACGCTGTCGGATTCTCGCGAGGCTCGGATTCTATCGCGAGACTCGGATTCTATATAAGGAGCCGCGCGTCGCCGCCATTTTCACACGTGCATTGAGATTGATAGGGAGAGGACGTGGCTGGCGTCCTCTCCATTTAGATTATAAGAGACTGAGAGAGATTTACTGGAGCTGACTAGGAGGAGTACTGTTACTGTAGAAGTGTAGAGACTGAGTGGAGAGAGTTTACTAGTGAGGACAGTGCAGTTTACTTTATAATCCGTTCTCTGCCTGAAAAAAGCGATACACAGCACACAGTGACTCAGTCACATACCATATCTGTGTGCACTGCTCAGGCTCAGGCCAGTGTGCTGCATCATCTATTATCTATATATAATATTATATATATCTGTCTGACTGCTCAGCTCACACAGCTTATAATTGTGGGGGAGACTGGGGAGCACTACTGCAGTGCCAGTTATAGGTTATAGCAGGAGCCAGGAGTACATAATATATTATATAGTGAGTGACCACCAGACACACAGTGCAGTTTATTTAATATATCCGTTCTCTGCCTGAAAAAAGCGATACACACAGTGACTCAGTCAGTCACATACCATATCTGTGTGCACTGCTCAGGCTCAGGCCAGTGTGCTGCATCATCTATTATCTATATATAATATTATATATATCTGTCTGACTGCTCAGCTCACACAGCTTATAATTGTGGGGGAGACTGGGGAGCACTACTGCAGTGCCAGTTATAGGTTATAGCAGGAGCCAGGAGTACATAATATATTATATAGTGAGTGACCACCAGACACACAGTGCAGTTTATTTAATATATCCGTTCTCTGCCTGAAAAAAGCGATACACACAGTGACTCAGTCAGTCACATACCATATCTGTGTGCACTGCTCAGGCTCAGGCCAGTGTGCTGCATCATCTATTATCTATATATAATATTATATATATCTGTCTGACTGCTCAGCTCACACAGCTTATAATTGTGGGGGAGACTGGGGAGCACTACTGCAGTGCCAGTTATAGGTTATAGCAGGAGCCAGGAGTACATAATATATTATATAGTGAGTGACCACCAGACACACAGTGCAGTTTATTTAATATATCCGTTCTCTGCCTGAAAAAAGCGATACACACAGTGACTCAGTCAGTCACATACCATATCTGTGTGCACTGCTCAGGCTCAGGCCAGTGTGCTGCATCATCTATTATCTATATATAATATTATATATATCTGTCTGACTGCTCAGCTCACACAGCTTATAATTGTGGGGGAGACTGGGGAGCACTACTGCAGTGCCAGTTATAGGTTATAGCAGGAGCCAGGAGTACATAATATATTATATAGTGAGTGACCTCCAGACACACAGTGCAGTTTATTTAATATATCCGTTCTCTGCCTGAAAAAAGCGATACACACAGTGACTCAGTCAGTCACATACCATATCTGTGTGCACTGCTCAGGCTCAGGCCAGTGTGCTGCATCATCTATATATATTATATATCTGTCTGACTGCTCAGCTCACACAGCTTATAATTGTGGGGGAGACTGGGGAGCACTACTGCAGTGCCAGTTATAGGTTATAGCAGGAGCCAGGAGTACATATTATATTAAAATTAAACAGTGCACACTTTTGCTGCAGGAGTGCCACTGCCAGTGTGACTGACCAGTGACCTGACCACACTGACCACCAGTATAGTTAGTAGTATACTTATATTGTGATTGCCTGAAAAAGTTAAACACTCGTCGTGTGACTTCACTTGTGTGTTTTTTTTTTTTATTCTATAAAAATAAAACTCATTCTGCTGACAGACAGTGTCCAGCAGGTCCGTCATTATATAATATATAATATATACCTGTCCGGCTGCAGTAGTGATATATATATATTTTTTATATCATTTATCATCCAGTCGCAGCAGACACAGTACGGTAGTTCACGGCTGTGGCTACCTCTGTGTCTCTGCACTCGGCAGGCAGTCCGTCCATAATTGTAATACCACCTAACCGTGGATTTTTTTCATTCTTCTTTATACATACATAGTTACATAGACATCTTCTCTTTATCAACCAGTCTATATTAGCTGCAGACACAGTACAGTACGGTAGTTCACGGCTGTGGCTACCTCTGTGTCTGCACTCGGCAGGCAGTCCGTCCATAATTGTATACCACCTAACCGTGGATTTTTTTCAGTCTTCTTTATACATACATAGTTACATAGACATCTTCTCTTTATCAACCAGTCTATATTAGCTGCAGACACAGTACAGTACGGTAGTTCACGGCTGTGGCTACCTCTGTGTCTGCAGTCGGCAGGCAGTCCATAATTGTATACTAGTATCCATCTCCATTGTTTACCTGAGGTGCCTTTTAGTTGTGCCTATTAAAATATGGAGAACAAAAATGTTGAGGTTCCAAAATTAGGGAAAGATCAAGATCCACTTCCACCTCGTGCTGAAGCTGCTGCCACTAGTCATGGCCGAGACGATGAAATGCCAGCAACGTCGTCTGCCAAGGCCGATGCCCAATGTCATAGTACAGAGCATGTCAAATCCAAAACACCAAATATCAGAAAAAAAAGGACTCCAAAACCTAAAATAAAATTGTCGGAGGAGAAGCGTAAACTTGCCAATATGCCATTTACCACACGGAGTGGCAAGGAACGGCTGAGGCCCTGGCCTATGTTCATGGCTAGTGGTTCAGCTTCACATGAGGATGGAAGCACTCAGCCTCTCGCTAGAAAAATGAAAAGACTCAAGCTGGCAAAAGCAGCACAGCAAAGAACTGTGCATTCTTCGAAATCCCAAATCCACAAGGAGAGTCCAATTGTGTCGGTTGCGATGCCTGACCTTCCCAACACTGGACGTGAAGAGCATGCGCCTTCCACCATTTGCACGCCCCCTGCAAGTGCTGGAAGGAGCACCCGCAGTCCAGTTCCTGATAGTCAGATTGAAGATGTCAGTGTTGAAGTACACCAGGATGAGGAGGATATGGGTGTTGCTGGCGCTGGGGAGGAAATTGACCAGGAGGATTCTGATGGTGAGGTGGTTTGTTTAAGTCAGGCACCCGGGGAGACACCTGTTGTCCGTGGGAGGAATATGGCCGTTGACATGCCAGGTGAAAATACCAAAAAAATCAGCTCTTCGGTGTGGAGGTATTTCACCAGAAATGCGGACAACAGGTGTCAAGCCGTGTGTTCCCTTTGTCAAGCTGTAATAAGTAGGGGTAAGGACGTTAACCACCTCGGAACATCCTCCCTTATACGTCACCTGCAGCGCATTCATAATAAGTCAGTGACAAGTTCAAAAACTTTGGGTGACAGCGGAAGCAGTCCACTGACCAGTAAATCCCTTCCTCTTGTAACCAAGCTCACGCAAACCACCCCACCAACTCCCTCAGTGTCAATTTCCTCCTTCCCCAGGAATGCCAATAGTCCTGCAGGCCATGTCACTGGCAATTCTGACGAGTCCTCTCCTGCCTGGGATTCCTCCGATGCATCCTTGCGTGTAACGCCTACTGCTGCTGGCGCTGCTGTTGTTGCCGCTGGGAGTCGATGGTCATCCCAGAGGGGAAGTCGTAAGCCCACTTGTACTACTTCCAGTAAGCAATTGACTGTTCAACAGTCCTTTGCGAGGAAGATGAAATATCACAGCAGTCATCCTACTGCAAAGCGGATAACTGAGGCCTTGACAACTATGTTGGTGTTAGACGTGCGTCCGGTATCCGCCGTTAGTTCACAGGGAACTAGACAATTTATTGAGGCAGTGTGCCCCCGTTACCAAATACCATCTAGGTTCCACTTCTCTAGGCAGGCGATACCGAGAATGTACACGGACGTCAGAAAAAGACTCACCAGTGTCCTAAAAAATGCAGTTGTACCCAATGTCCACTTAACCACGGACATGTGGACAAGTGGAGCAGGGCAGGGTCAGGACTATATGACTGTGACAGCCCACTGGGTAGATGTATGGACTCCCGCCGCAAGAACAGCAGCGGCGGCACCAGTAGCAGCATCTCGCAAACGCCAACTCTTTCCTAGGCAGGCTACGCTTTGTATCACCGCTTTCCAGAATACGCACACAGCTGAAAACCTCTTACGGCAACTGAGGAAGATCATCGCGGAATGGCTTACCCCAATTGGACTCTCCTGTGGATTTGTGGCATCGGACAACGCCAGCAATATTGTGTGTGCATTAAATATGGGCAAATTCCAGCACGTCCCATGTTTTGCACATACCTTGAATTTGGTGGTGCAGAATTTTTTAAAAAACGACAGGGGCGTGCAAGAGATGCTGTCGGTGGCCAGAAAAATTGCGGGACACTTTCGGCGTACAGGCACCACGTACAGAAGACTGGAGCACCACCAAAAACTACTGAACCTGCCCTGCCATCATCTGAAGCAAGAAGTGGTAACGAGGTGGAATTCAACCCTCTATATGCTTCAGAGGTTGGAGGAGCAGCAAAAGGCCATTCAAGCCTATACAATTGAGCACGATATAGGAGGTGGAATGCACCTGTCTCAAGTGCAGTGGAGAATGATTTCAACGTTGTGCAAGGTTCTGATGCCCTTTGAACTTGCCACACGTGAAGTCAGTTCAGACACTGCCAGCCTGAGTCAGGTCATTCCCCTCATCAGGCTTTTGCAGAAGAAGCTGGAGGCATTGAAGAAGGAGCTAAAAGGGAGCGATTCCGCTAGGCATGTGGGACTTGTGGATGCAGCCCTTAATTCGCTTAACAAGGATTCACGGGTGGTCAATCTGTTGAAATCAGAGCACTACATTTTGGCCACCGTGCTCGATCCTAGATTTAAAGCCTACCTTGGATCTCTCTTTCCGGCAGACACAGGTCTGCTGGGGTTGAAAGACCTGCTGGTGACAAAATTGTCAAGTCAAGCGGAACGCGACCTGTCAACATCTCCTCCTTCACATTCTCCCGCAACTGGGGGTGCGAGGAAAAGGCTCAGAATTCCGAGCCCACCCGCTGGCGGTGATGCAGGGCAGTCTGGAGCGACTGCTGATGCTGACATCTGGTCCGGACTGAAGGACCTGACAACGATTACGGACATGTCGTCTACTGTCACTGCATATGATTCTCTCAACATTGATAGAATGGTGGAGGATTATATGAGTGACCGCATCCAAGTAGGCACGTCACACAGTCCGTACTTATACTGGCAGGAAAAAGAGGCAATTTGGAGGCCCTTGCACAAACTGGCTTTATTCTACCTAAGTTGCCCTCCCACAAGTGTGTACTCCGAAAGAGTGTTTAGTGCCGCCGCTCACCTTGTCAGCAATCGGCGTACGAGGTTACATCCAGAAAATGTGGAGAAGATGATGTTCATTAAAATGAATTATAATCAATTCCTCCACGGAGACATTGACCAGCAGCAATTGCCTCCACAAAGTACACAGGGAGCTGAGATGGTGGATTCCAGTGGGGACGAATTGATAATCTGTGAGGAGGGGGATGTACACGGTGATATATCGGAGGGTGAAGATGAGGTGGACATCTTGCCTCTGTAGAGCCAGTTTGTGCAAGGAGAGATTAATTGCTTCTTTTTTGGGGGGGGTCCAAACCAACCCGTCATATCAGTCACAGTCGTGTGGCAGACCCTGTCACTGAAATGATGGGTTGGTTAAAGTGTGCATGTCCTGTTTTGTTTATACAACATAAGGGTGGGTGGGAGGGCCCAAGGACAATTCCATCTTGCACCTCTTTTTTCTTTTCTTTTTCTTTGCATCATGTGCTGATTGGGGAGGGTTTTTTGGAAGGGACATCCTGCGTGACACTGCAGTGCCACTCCTAGATGGGCCCGGTGTTTGTGTCGGCCACTAGGGTCGCTAATCTTACTCACACAGTCAGCTACCTCATTGCGCCTCTTTTTTTCTTTGCGTCATGTGCTGTTTGGGGAGGGTTTTTTGGAAGGGACATCCTGCGTGACACTGCAGTGCCACTCCTAGATGGGCCCGGTGTTTGTGTCGGCCACTAGGGTCGCTAATCTTACTCACACAGCTACCTCATTGCGCCTCTTTTTTTCTTTGCGTCATGTGCTGTTTGGGGAGGGTTTTTTGGAAGGGACATCCTGCGTGACACTGCAGTGCCACTCCTAGATGGGCCCGGTGTTTGTGTCGGCCACTAGGGTCGCTAATCTTACTCACACAGCTACCTCATTGCGCCTCTTTTTTTCTTTGCGTCATGTGCTGTTTGGGGAGGGTTTTTTGGAAGGGCCATCCTGCGTGACACTGCAGTGCCACTCCTAGATGGGCCCGGTGTTTGTGTCGGCCACTAGGGTCGCTAATCTTACTCACACAGCTACCTCATTGCGCCTCTTTTTTTCTTTGCGTCATGTGCTGTTTGGGGAGGGTTTTTTGGAAGGGACATCCTGCGTGACACTGCAGTGCCACTCCTAGATGGGCCCGGTGTTTGTGTCGGCCACTAGGGTCGCTAATCTTACTCACACAGCTACCTCATTGCGCCTCTTTTTTTCTTTGCGTCATGTGCTGTTTGGGGAGGGTTTTTTGGAAGGGCCATCCTGCGTGACACTGCAGTGCCACTCCTAGATGGGCCCGGTGTTTGTGTCGGCCACTAGGGTCGCTAATCTTACTCACACAGCTACCTCATTGCGCCTCTTTTTTTCTTTGCGTCATGTGCTGTTTGGGGAGGGTTTTTTGGAAGGGACATCCTGCGTGACACTGCAGTGCCACTCCTAGATGGGCCCGGTGTTTGTGTCGGCCACTAGGGTCGCTTATCTTACTCACACAGCGACCTCGGTGCAAATTTTAGGACTAAAAATAATATTGTGAGGTGTGAGGTATTCAGAATAGACTGAAAATGAGTGTAAATTATGGTTTTTGAGGTTAATAATACTTTGGGATCAAAATGACCCCCAAATTCTATGATTTACTGAACCCGGATAAAACAGAGGTCCTTATAATACGACCGCAACATCAAAGGACAAGACTGCAGCATAGCCAACCAACTGGACTTACACTCGGGGATTCAGAATTACAGACCAGTGATCATGTGCGGAATCTTGGCGTTGTCCTGGATGATGGCTTGACACTTAAACATCAGATATCAGCCACAATCAAATCCTCATTCTTTCACCTGAGGAACATAGCCAGAATCAAGCACCTAATTCCCTCAGATGATATGCCAAAAGTCATACATGCATTTGTATCATCTCGATTAGACTACTGTAATGCCCTCTACCTTGGTCTACCAGCAAAAGAATTGCAACGCTTACAGCTGGTACAAAACACAGCTGCCAGGCTGTTAACCAACCAGCCCCGTTCCAGCCACATAACACCCATCCTCTACTCCCTTCACTGGCTGCCTGTAAGATGGCGAATCCTCTTCAAGATTGGCTTACTGAGTTTCAAAGCATTACATGACCAAGGCCCAAGGTACCTGAAACAGCTTCTGATCCCATACTGCCCCACTCGATTACTGCGATCTGTAGATGAAGGACTTTTAGCAGTACCTAGAATCTACCGTAATTCATCTGGGGGTCGAGCTTTTAGTCATGCGGCTCCGACTCTATGGAACTCACTTCCCAGCACAGTGCGAGAGGCCCCAACTATAGAATCCTTCAAAAGTAGACTCAAGACTTTCCTGTTTACTCAAGCATTTCCATAGTGTCTCTTTTAGTATCTTCATGCTTCTGTATTTTATGAAAAATGTACTTCATTATTTTTCTGTACTATATTATGCTGTGTATCTGTTAAGCGCTTTGAGTCCTATTGGAGAAAGAGCGCTATATAAATAAAATTATTATTATTATTATTATTATTTAAGCTGTTTTTTAGTGTTTTTTGAAAAAAACACCCGAATCCAAAACACACCCGAATCCGACAAAAAAAATTCGGTGAGGTTTTGCCAAAACGCGTTCGAACCCAAAACACGGCCGCGGAACCGAACCCAAAACCAAAACACAAAACCCGAAAAATTTCAGGCGCTCATCTCTAGAATATACATGAGTATTAGAAAAGTTATTATGAGATAACTCCGGTTTCAATTGTTACATTTTATAGAGAGAAGAAAACTTTCTTCTCTAAATCATCAGTACTACTAATATTTCTAATGTGGAGCTTTTTGAATTTTATTAGAGATTATGGTTGAAGTGAGATACTTGTAATATACTTCTAAGTAATATACAAAAGGCCATGCAAATTAGTGAGTAAATGTTTTTCCTATATATGTATACACCAACACCCAGATTATGTTACTATAAAATCCATGTTTATATTATATTTTTATATGTATTCTATACGGATTTTGTATGTTATTTTGTCAATAAGGTACTATATGTTTTATTTTATGTTAAAGACACCCCTGAGGAAGTCTGTATAGACGAAACGCGTTGGGTGACGGTCTTAGACATAGTGGGTGGACAAGCTGTTTTAGGAGCTCCCCCCGGCTGGGGTAGACAGCGAGTCCAAATAAGATCTTATCCCATGAATGTCAAGACAAATGTAAGAGCTGTTAATACATAAAGTTTTAATAAATTCTACTGTTTTAAAGGAAATGGACTAATTAGTGATTTTGCTATCTGGGTGTATTCTGGTGAGAGGGTTTTTTCTAGAAACCTCTGTAGAATGTGGATATTCAATCTGAAGAAATATTGAGACTGTTGTTTGAGCGCTCCCCTTACATCTATATATATAATTCATTTATTTTTTGTTTGGGGGAGGTGGGAGGGGGTTGTCTATTTTGTCAGTCCCGGGCCCCACAATTTCTGATGGCAGCCCTCGGCCTGTTCATCATTAGGGTCTGAAATAACGGCAGTGGATAGTTTATTACCAGAGCACCTCAGCATTGCTCTGGTGCGGGACTGCTGCTCTGAAAAGCAACTGTCCTCGTGAAGAATAATACTGCTTCTTAAAGGGTATTCCCAATGTGCATGCGTGACCATACTCTCTGCTGAGGCAGTAGAGAGATCAGCTCTTATCCCTCTTCACCTTCCTGGACCTCCTTCGAATAGGAAGGAGTGGGCCACTGGGAATCAGCACTATCTGAAGTTGGCTTTGATTCTCGCAAGCAAACTCTGAAAACTTTCAGTTTTCAAAGATTGCTGAATATTAGATGGCCCTATCAGGCCCCTAATATTAAATGGACCTGTAATTAAAGATACAGATACTAGCATTTCCGCATGTCTAATAGGCCCTTAAGTGATAATGAATGGTCCACAGAGCATGGAATGAGGAAAATTTGCACCTGGACAAATTATGTTAGATAGAAACATAGAATTTGACGGAAGAGAAGAACTACTTGGTCCATCTAGTCTGCCCATGCACACACAAACACTTACACATTAGGGCTAATTTTTGTCAGGAGCCAATTAACCTGCCAGTATATTTGTGGATTGTGGGTGGAAACCAGATTTCCAGGAGGAAACCCACGTAAGTACGGAGAGAATATACACACAGTTAGTGCCGTTGCCATTGACCCCAGTGCTTTGAGGCAGTAATGCTAACCATTACACCATCTGCTCTGCATATGCTGAGATGCAAAGTGAGTAAATGCAATATTTGAATGAACTTAAAGTATAGAAATTTAAAGTCAAACAGTTTTGATTTGAACAAATATCTCCGTTTGATATTCTACAGAGCAGAAGAAGTAATTTTTTTCAAGCTTATCTTCTACGTGTGATTAAACAGATGTCTTTGTCGATTTCTGGCAAAGCTTTTGTAATTACCTTCCAGAATGTTATTTATGAAAACAGTTACTTCATGGAACATTATAAGCAGAAGAAATTCCTGTTTTAATTGATAGATTTCTTTACACCACTTACATTGTGCATATATATGTTAACTAGTTTGACATATCAGTGCGTTTATAGGGAAACTTTCCATTATAAGAAATAAAAAAATAGTAATTACTGGATAAAATAAGTGTACTGTCATGTCTGAATGGTGTATAATTTAAAAGCTATTATGCGGTAACTGCATTCAAATGTTCTGCTGCAGTGCATTATAATTTGATTGACATTCACCACTATTATTTTAAAGCTCCCATTTATATTAGTAAATGCAAATATCCAGGTCAACTCATGTTCACATGCTTTGGTGAATACAGAAAAAGAGTACATTAGCCTACTTATATTATACTGTACATCTCCCATTGTTGTGACTTGTAGAAAAGGAGCAGTGGACATCAGTAATCTTTTGAGAAATTCCTGTCCAGACAACAATCCCTTTGACAATTATACAGTGCAACAGAAAAGTATTCAGCCCCATCCCTTTTTTACACTTAAGTATGATTACCTACTGACGTTGAGTTAAATGTGAGTGTCACAGCAAGTCAACATTGATCGTGTTGTACATATAGTGGTAATGGATCTAATTCAGGTTGGATCGCAGCAAGCGATCTAACCACAAATATTGAGAAAAAGATGCGGGCACATGCGCAGCGCCCGTCCTGCGCATGTACCTGCATTTTCTGCGGGGGGTGCAGAAAATGCAATCGCCTCTGCCTGTCAATCAAGCAGAGGCGGTCGCAGGGCGGAGGGGTGGGCAACGCTCCATTTCCAGGGAGAAGACAGAGCACTGCGGGGGGGGGGGGAAGGGGGGGGAGGGGGCGGAGGGGCAAACGAGGGTCGTAGGCGGACAAACGGGGGCATGTCGAGTGCATGATCACAGTGGCTGCAAGCCCCAGCATGCGATCCAAAGGATTGCAAATTCTGCTAATTAGCAGACTTTGCAATCCTTACTGAATTAGGCCCAATGAGCGCTTGTTGTCAGAAGGAGTTGGTCAAAGCACTGTTGACTCCAACGTGTTCATTTGCAGTGAATGTGAGTGAATGAGCTTGCTGCGCCCATGGTTCCACAATGCAGTCACTGCCAACTAGAGATTTGAGCCGACCCCATGTTTTGGTTTTAGATTTGGATCTGTATTTTGTTTTCAAAAATTTATAAAAACAGCTAAAATTACATTATTTGGGCCCTTTTTTGTTCTAACAGTATTATTAGCCTCAATAACATTAATTTCCAATACATTTTGACCACCCCACAGTTCACAATTTTGTTTCCATCCAGTCTATGACAGAGGTTTGCACCAAGTTAGCTGCCTGACTAAGCTAAGCGGCACACATGTGGTTGTTCAGCTTAAAACATGGCACTTCTGTAATATATAGTGGAAGGCAGGTAAAAGTATGATTATTAAAAAAATTCAAATTGAGACATGGGGGTATATTTACTAAGGTCCCGATTTTGACCGAGATGCCGTTTTTTCTTCAAAGTGTCATCTCGGTAATTCACTAAGCAAAAATCTCGGCAGTGATGAGGGCATTCGTAATATTTTGGAAGTCCTAGGAAAAAATCACGAATCAATAATCAATACACCATCGGTCAAATACGCCTGCAATTTGCTAGAAATCGGTCATTTACTAAAAAGTGCAAAACACAAACACTGCCGACAATAGCCAAACACTGCCGTGCTGAAATACAAATCGTGAAAAAGTGCTAAAAAAAAAACAGACCTGCTTTTTTATCCCGTGTTTGTATAGGCATGCACGGATCCATGAGATCCGTGCATGTTTATCAGTGGGAAGGGGTGGGAAATGTTATAATTAAAAAAAAAAAATTCCGCCGCATGCTGGTAATTGTGGTTCTCCAAGTACCAGCTTCCGGGGGAGGCTTGCTGGGACTTGTAGTACTGCTACTAAAAACAATATCATTCACTTTGAACAAAGGCTATCAGCCCCCCATCCGCAGCCCATTGGATGGGGGGGGACAGCCTCGGGCTTCACCCCTGGCCCTTGGGTGGCTGGGGGGGGGACCCCTTGATTAAAGGGGTCCCCACTCCCCCAGGGTACCCCGGCCAGGGGTGACTAGTTGGATATTTGATGCCACGGCCGCAAGGCACTGTATAAAAGTGACCCCCGACTGTGGCATTATCTGTCCAGCTAGTGGAGCTCGGTGCTGGTTTCAAAAATACGGGGGACCCCTACGCTTTTTGTCCCCCGTATTTTTGGAACCAGGACCAGGCGCAGAGCCTGATGCTGGTTGTTTAAATATGGGGGAACCCCTGTCCATTTTTTCCCCATATTTCTGCAACCAGGATCGGCTCAAAGAGCCCGAGGCTGGTTTGCCTTAGGAGAAGGGACCCCACGCAATTTTTTTTTTACATTTAAACATTTTTTTTTTTTTTTTACAAGGTGCACAATGAAGCCCAGCACGGATCTCTCAGATCCGGCCGAGATTCATTGTATTAAAGTCGGCAGCGTTTTACAAGTCACTCACGTAAAACACTGCCAAAAGAAAACGAATGACATCGACATCGGAAAACCCGAAAATGCAGAATACGGCAGCTTAGTAAATTAGTCGTAATCAATTCAAAAAGTTGCATATTTACACTTTCGATGTCATTCGTGATTGAACTTTGACCTCAAACGGGAAAATACGAATCTTAGTAAATTTACCCCATGGACTATATCGACTTCTGTTTTGCAGCAAGTCAGAAGAGAAAAGGCAATAAAAGAATACAAGAATGATCGATTGATTGCTTAACTAATTAATTAAACTTAATATGTGTGAGGCACCAAGATGGAATTATCCTTGTGCCCTCCCATCCACTTTTGTGAGGGACATGCACAGTTTAACTAACCAAGCACTTCAGTGACAGGGACTGACACTTTTATGGCTAAAGTGCTTGGTTTGTGTGGGCCCCCACAATCCTTTTTTTTGGAAGGACTACCTATGATTACAAATGAGGAGGTTGATTACGAAGGTGTTAATTCTGACAAATTATTATAATTTTGTAAAATAAATTGCAGGAGCTCAATGCAAATTACATAACTTGGAGGAGTGCCTAGATAGTTAATGTCCCTACTAACTTTGGTCTCACAAATGGAGCAGATACCTTCACAAACATTGCCATGATTTGGTTAAAAACAATCCCACATGTTCAGGCAATCCATTAGCTCTCTTTTTATCATGGGCAAGAACTGTTGCCACTGGTGATTGTCTTACATAAACAACATCATCAACATCTTCATCATCCTCATTATCATCAGATAATACACAAATATCCCCTTCATCAGGTTCCATTTCCACAGTAGTTTTCTCAATTTCTATTGTCATCACCATCTTTACTTGTACTGCTTATCCCCACATTTGCAGATGGTGCAGAAATGGTGGAAGGTGGTAAAGGAGATTTCTCTATGAGTACAGTGTGTGAAATGTCAGACTCACACATAGCTAACATGGACACCCCTAGACTCTCCTCAGGGATTTGTGAACATACAGTTTATTTTTCAGCCTTTTGTCCATTGATTTGTTGGTTTTTAATGTGACATCTGTACCCCCTTTTTTTAGCAGTGTGAAAGATTTTTATTTTAGGTGTCCTTTCCTAAACTTTCTCCTCCCTGGACCACCTTTACTAGATGTTGTAGTACTATCATAACTGGCAGTAGCCACAGCACTAGTACTTGGTTGCTGCTCCTGCTTTTCTATCAATTGATTGTGATCCATGTAGGCTCAAGTTGTACAAAAAAATGTATAGAATAATAGTATTATTTATTTACTTAAACTTTTTTTTAAAATGACCTCTAAAATGGCTTATGTGACGTGAATGCAGTGGGGTACAGAACACAGTAGTTGTACAAAAAAATAATAATAGTATAATAGTACAGTATTATTTATTTACTTTTACTTTTTTTCTGAAAATGATCACTCACACTGCGTATGTGACATGAACTCAGTGGGGTAAAGCCTGCAGATTCACAGTGCTTATGTTTAATTATGTGAATGCAGTGGGGCACAGTACCTTTCTTTATTGGGGACAGCTGCACTGAAAAGAAACTGGCTCATGATCCCTAACACAGCTGATTCTACCGCTAATTACTAGCACTGCCAGGTCTCACCCGACAGTGTTAGTAACACATACATGGCCTAAGTTCTCAATGTGCACTGCTGGAGGAGAAGCATGGTGGAGAGATCCAGCCTGATCCTCCTTCACAACCCTTCTTTACATAGAAAGGAATGGTGGCTAGAATCGGAGATAAAAGGATAAGCAGGAGATTTCAGTGGTAACTCTTGCCTTACTGCTGTGCTGAATAACTACAAATAACTGTATGTCATAAATGTGTCAGTTGGGGAATTTTTTGTACTCGGACTAAAGCTTGAGGTAGTAGCTGGACTGGAAGCTATGTGTAAAAATCTGTGAGGCTTTATTAGGCTTCTGCTTATAGAGGCAGTAGGGAAACAGTATAGTAGAGTGACGTATCTTGAGACGATAACTAGGTTGGATCTAGTTTTAGCATTAACTGAACAGAGAGAAAGTCCGAATATTAACAGAAAAGTGGAAAAAGATGGTTCCGGAGATAAATATAACTTGTTCTCTGGCTTGAACTGGTGAAATGTATAAAGTTAACCTGGGATCGGTAATGCATAGTAGATAACTGGGCTTGGGCCGATAATGCGTATAAGGTAAAAGGGCTGGGACCAGTAATGCTTAGCAGGTGACTGGGCTGGGACCAGTAATGCATATCAGGTATCTGGGCTGGGACCAGTAATGTGTAATGCATAACTGACCTAGAACTGGTAATAATTTATGTAATGTGTAACCGGGCTGGAACTTGTAATGTTAGCAAGACCACCACATAGGGAGGCACAGAGCTCTGCTTAAGCCAGGATGGCATCTGTAGTAACAATGTTGTGCTGGCAACTGCCCATTACTCCAGAGGGGCTTAAATAGCGTATCCAAATCTCTGAGTGCGTGCTGGGATCAGCTGAGCTGAAAGTGGCTAATCATTATATGAAGGGTGATAAGGTGACCAAATCCAAAATGGCATTGCCCTGCTGTGGCACTAGTGGTACTCTCCTGGAATCCTGACTGCTTGACCTACATGAGGGAATGTGGGTAAGCGTGTTACAGAACAGAAGACAGCGGCGCTGCGGTGAGTAATGGAGCTTGATGCTCTGAGATGTGATGAAAAGTAAGTGAAAAAAAATATTTTGAATGGGATCCTCTGTGACACAGTTGGCTTATCAGTTATTTCTTGTACAGTATCTATGGTTAGGATAGAAACCTTGTTTCATTTTATTGTTACACTATTGTAAAGTCAATTCATCTGCATATTTGCATGTACTCCTAGTAATGGGAGTTTTGAAATAGTAATGTCAAATGTCAACTTATTATAAATGCAGTTACTGCACGAAAACCTTAAAGTCTACGCTTTTCAGACAAACATTTGTATAATGTAGAGATGAGCGCCTGAAATTTTTCGGGTTTTGTGTTTTGGTTTTGGGTTCGGTTCCGCGGCCGTGTTTTGGGTTCGAACGCGTTTTGGCAAAACCTCACCGAATTTTTTTTGTCGGATTCGGGTGTGTTTTGGATTCGGGTGTTTTTTTCAAAAAACACTAAAAAACAGCTTAAATCATAGAATTTGGGGGTCATTTTGATCCCAAAGTATTATTAACCTCAAAAACCATAATTTACACTCATTTTCAGTCTATTCTGAATACCTCACACCTCACAATATTATTTTTAGTCCTAAAATTTGCACCGAGGTCGCTGTGTGAGTAAGATAAGCGACCCTAGTGGCCGACACAAACACCGGGCCCATCTAGGAGTGGCACTGCAGTGTCACGCAGGATGTCCCTTCCAAAAAACCCTCCCCAAACAGCACATGACGCAAAGAAAAAAAGAGGCGCAATGAGGTAGCTGTGTGAGTAAGATTAGCGACCCTAGTGGCCGACACAAACACCGGGCCCATCTAGGAGTGGCACTGCAGTGTCACGCAGGATGTCCCTTCCAAAAAACCCTCCCCAAACAGCACATGACGCAAAGAAAAAAAGAGGCGCAATGAGGTAGCTGTGTGAGTAAGATTAGCGACCCTAGTGGCCGACACAAACACCGGGCCCATCTAGGAGTGGCACTGCAGTGTCACGCAGGATGGCCCTTCCAAAAAACCCTCCCCAAACAGCACATGACGCAAAGAAAAAAAGAGGCGCAATGAGGTAGCTGACTGTGTGAGTAAGATTAGCGACCCTAGTGGCCGACACAAACACCGGGCCCATCTAGGAGTGGCACTGCAGTGTCACGCAGGATGTCCCTTCCAATAAACCCTCCCCAAACAGCACATGACGCAAAGAAAAAAAGAGGCGCAATGAGGTAGCTGTGTGAGTAAGATTAGCGACCCTAGTGGCCGACACAAACACCGGGCACATCTAGGAGTGGCACTGCAGTGTCACGCAGGATGTCCCTTCCAAAAAACCCTCCCCAAACAGCACATGACGCAAAGAAAAAAAGAGGCGCAATGAGGTAGCTGTGTGAGTAAGATTAGCGACCCTAGTGGCCGACACAAACACCGGGCCCATCTAGGAGTGGCACTGCAGTGTCACGCAGGATGTCCCTTCCAAAAAACCCTCCCCAATCAGCACATGATGCAAAGAAAAAGAAAAGAAAAAAGAGGTGCAAGATGGAATTATCCTTGGGCCCTCCCACCCACCCTTATGTTGTATAAACAAAACAGGACATGCACACTTTAACCAACCCATCATTTCAGTGACAGGGTCTGCCACACGACTGTGACTGATATGACGGGTTGGTTTGGACCCCCCCCAAAAAAGAAGCAATTAATCTCTCCTTGCACAAACTGGCTCTACAGAGGCAAGATGTCCACCTCATCTTCACCCTCCGATATATCACCGTGTACATCCCCCTCCTCACAGATTATCAATTCGTCCCCACTGGAATCCACCATCTCAGCTCCCTGTGTACTTTGTGGAGGCAATTGCTGCTGGTCAATGTCTCCGCGGAGGAATTGATTATAATTCATTTTAATGAACATCATCTTCTCCACATTTTCTGGATGTAACCTCGTACGCCGATTGCTGAAAAGGTGAGCGGCGGCACTAAACACTCTTTCGGAGTACACACTTGTGGGAGGGCAACTTAGGTAGAATAAAGCCAGTTTGTGCAAGGGCCTCCAAATTGCCTCTTTTTCCTGCCAGTATAAGTACGGACTGTGTGACGTGCCTACTTGGATGCGGTCACTCATATAATCCTCCACCATTCTATCAATGTTGAGAGAATCATATGCAGTGACAGTAGACGACATGTCCGTAATCGTTGTCAGGTCCTTCAGTCCGGACCAGATGTCAGCATCAGCAGTCGCTCCAGACTGCCCTGCATCACCGCCAGCGGGTGGGCTCGGAATTCTGAGCCTTTTCCTCGCACCCCCAGTTGCGGGAGAATGTGAAGGAGGAGATGTTGACAGGTCGCGTTCCGCTTGACTTGACAATTTTGTCACCAGCAGGTCTTTCAACCCCAGCAGACCTGTGTCTGCCGGAAAGAGAGATCCAAGGTAGGCTTTAAATCTAGGATCGAGCACGGTGGCCAAAATGTAGTGCTCTGATTTCAACAGATTGACCACCCGTGAATCCTTGTTAAGCGAATTAAGGGCTGCATCCACAAGTCCCACATGCCTAGCGGAATCGCTCCCTTTTAGCTCCTTCTTCAATGCCTCCAGCTTCTTCTGCAAAAGCCTGATGAGGGGAATGACCTGACTCAGGCTGGCAGTGTCTGAACTGACTTCACGTGTGGCAAGTTCAAAGGGCATCAGAACCTTGCACAACGTTGAAATCATTCTCCACTGCACTTGAGACAGGTGCATTCTATCTCCTATATCGTGCTCAATTGTATAGGCTTGAATGGCCTTTTGCTGCTCCTCCAACCTCTGAAGCATATAGAGGGTTGAATTCCACCTCGTTACCACTTCTTGCTTCAGATGATGGCAGGGCAGGTTCAGTAGTTTTTGGTGGTGCTCCAGTCTTCTGTACGTGGTGCCTGTACGCCGAAAGTGTCCCGCAATTTTTCTGGCCACCGACAGCATCTCTTGCACGCCCCTGTCGTTTTTTAAAAAATTCTGCACCACCAAATTCAAGGTATGTGCAAAACATGGGACGTGCTGGAATTTGCCCATATTTAATGCACACACAATATTGCTGGCGTTGTCCGATGCCACAAATCTACAGGAGAGTCCAATTGGGGTAAGCCATTCCGCGATGATCTTCCTCAGTTGCCGTAAGAGGTTTTCAGCTGTGTGCGTATTCTGGAAAGCGGTGATACAAAGCGTAGCCTGCCTAGGAAAGAGTTGGCGTTTGCGAGATGCTGCTACTGGTGCCGCCGCTGCTGTTCTTGCGGCGGGAGTCCATACATCTACCCAGTGGGCTGTCACAGTCATATAGTCCTGACCCTGCCCTGCTCCACTTGTCCACATGTCCGTGGTTAAGTGGACATTGGGTACAACTGCATTTTTTAGGACACTGGTGAGTCTTTTTCTGACGTCCGTGTACATTCTCGGTATCGCCTGCCTAGAGAAGTGGAACCTAGATGGTATTTGGTAACGGGGGCACACTGCCTCAATAAATTGTCTAGTTCCCTGTGAACTAACGGCGGATACCGGACGCACGTCTAACACCAACATAGTTGTCAAGGACTCAGTTATCCGCTTTGCAGTAGGATGACTGCTGTGATATTTCATCTTCCTCGCAAAGGACTGTTGAACAGTCAATTGCTTACTGGAAGTAGTACAAGTGGGCTTACGACTTCCCCTCTGGGATGACCATCGACTCCCAGCGGCAACAACAGCAGCGCCAGCAGCAGTAGGCGTTACACGCAAGGATGCATCGGAGGAATCCCAGGCAGGAGAGGACTCGTCAGACTTGCCAGTGACATGGCCTGCAGGACTATTGGCATTCCTGGGGAAGGAGGAAATTGACACTGAGGGAGTTGGTGGGGTGGTTTGCGTGAGCTTGGTTACAAGAGGAAGGGATTTACTGGTCAGTGGACTGCTTCCGCTGTCACCCAAAGTTTTTGAACTTGTCACTGACTTATTATGAATGCGCTGCAGGTGACGTATAAGGGAGGATGTTCCGAGGTGGTTAACGTCCTTACCCCTACTTATTACAGCTTGACAAAGGGAACACACGGCTTGACACCTGTTGTCCGCATTTCTGGTGAAATACCTCCACACCGAAGAGCTGATTTTTTTGGTATTTTCACCTGGCATGTCAACGGCCATATTCCTCCCACGGACAACAGGTGTCTCCCCGGGTGCCTGACTTAAACAAACCACCTCACCATCAGAATCCTCCTGGTCAATTTCCTCCCCAGCGCCAGCAACACCCATATCCTCCTCATCCTGGTGTACTTCAACACTGACATCTTCAATCTGACTATCAGGAACTGGACTGCGGGTGCTCCTTCCAGCACTTGCAGGGGGCGTGCAAATGGTGGAAGGCGCATGCTCTTCACGTCCAGTGTTGGGAAGGTCAGGCATCGCAACCGACACAATTGGACTCTCCTTGTGGATTTGGGATTTCAAAGAACGCACAGTTCTTTGCGGTGCTTTGCCTTTTGCCAGCTTGAGTCTTTTCAGTTTTCTAGCGAGAGGCTGAGTGCTTCCATCCTCATGTGAAGCTGAACCACTAGCCATGAACATAGGCCAGGGCCTCAGCCGTTCCTTGCCACTCCGTGTGGTAAATGGCATATTGGCAAGTTTACGCTTCTCCTCCGACAATTTTATTTTAGGTTTTGGAGTCCTTTTTTTACTGATATTTGGTGTTTTGGTTTTGACATGCTCTGTACTATGCCATTGGGCATCGGCCTTGGCAGACGACGTTGCTGGCATTTCATCGTCTCGGCCATGACTAGTGGCAGCAGCTTCAGCACGAGGTGGAAGTGGATCTTGATCTTTCCCTAATTTTGGAACCTCAACATTTTTGTTCTCCATATTTTAATAGGCACAACTAAAAGGCACCTCAGGTAAACAATGGAGATGGATGGATTGGATACTAGTATACAATTATGGACGGGCTGCCGAGTGCCGACACAGAGGTAGCCACAGCCGTGAACTACCGCACTGTACTGTGTCTGCTGCTAATATATAGACTGGTTGATAAAGAGATAGTATACTCGTAACTAGTATGTATGTATAAAGAAAGAAAAAAAAACCACGGTTAGGTGGTATATACAATTATGGACGGGCTGCCGAGTGCCGACACAGAGGTAGCCACAGCCGTGAACTACCGCACTGTACTGTGTCTGCTGCTAATATATAGACTGGTTGATAAAGAGATAGTATACTCGTAACTAGTATGTATGTATAAAGAAAGAAAAAAAAACCACGGTTAGGTCACTGGTATATACAATTATTGACGGGCTGCCGAGTGCCGACACAGAGGTAGCCACAGCCGTGAACTACCGCACTGTACTGTGTCTGCTGCTAATATATAGACTGGTTGATAAAGAGATAGTATACTCGTAACTAGTATGTATGTATAAAGAAAGAAAAAAAATCCACGGTTAGGTCACTGGTATATACAATTATGGACGGGCTGCCGAGTGCCGACACAGAGGTAGCCACAGCCGTGAACTACCGCACTGTACTGTGTCTGCTGCTAATATATAGACTGGTTGATAAAGAGATAGTATACTCGTAACTAGTATGTATGTATAAAGAAAGAAAAAAAAACCACGGTTAGGTCACTGGTATATACAATTATGGACGGGCTGCCGAGTGCCGACACAGAGGTAGCCACAGCCGTGAACTACCGCACTGTACTGTGTCTGCTGCTAATATATAGACTGGTTGATAAAGAGATAGTATACTCGTAACTAGTATGTATGTATAAAGAAAGAAAAAAAAACCACGGTTAGGTCACTGGTATATACAATTAGGGACGGGCTGCCGAGTGCCGACACAGAGGTAGCCACAGCCGTGAACTACCGCACTGTACTGTGTCTGCTGCTAATATATAGACTGGTTGATAAAGAGATAGTATACTCGTAACTAGTATGTATGTATAAAGAAAGAAAAAAAAAACACGGTTAGGTGGTATATACAATTATGGACGGGCTGCCGAGTGCCGACACAGAGGTAGCCACAGCCGTGAACTACCGCACTGTACTGTGTCTGCTGCTAATATATAGACTGGTTGATAAAGAGATAGTATACTCGTAACTAGTATGTATGTATAAAGAAAGAAAAAAAACCCACGGTTAGGTGGTATATACAATTATGGACGGGCTGCCGAGTGCCGACACAGAGGTAGCCACAGCCGTGAACTACCGCACTGTACTGTGTCTGCTGCTAATATATAGACTGGTTGATAAAGAGATAGTATACTCGTAACTAGTATGTATGTATAAAGAAAGAAAAAAAAACCACGGTTAGGTGGTATATACAATTATGGACGGGCTGCCGAGTGCCGACACAGAGGTAGCCACAGCCGTGAACTACCGCACTGTACTGTGTCTGCTGCTAATATAGACTGGTTGATAAAGAGATAGTATACTCGTAACTAGTATGTATGTATAAAGAAAGAAAAAAAAACCACGGTTAGGTGGTATATACAATTATGGACTGGCTGCCGAGTGCCGACACAGAGGTAGCCACAGCCGTGAACTACCGCACTGTACTGTGTCTGCTGCTAATATATAGACTGGTTGATAAAGAGATAGTATACTCGTAACTAGTATGTATGTATAAAGAAAGAAAAAAAACCAACGGTTAGGTGGTATATACAATTATGGACGGGCTGCCGAGTGCCGACACAGAGGTAGCCACAGCCGTGAACTACCGCACTGTACTGTGTCTGCTGCTAATATATAGACTGGTTGATAAAGAGATAGTATACTCGTAACTAGTATGTATGTATAAAGAAAGAAAAAAAAAAACCACGGTTAGGTGGTATATACAATTATGGACGGGCTGCCGAGTGCCGACACAGAGGTAGCCACAGCCGTGAACTACCGCACTGTACTGTGTCTGCTGCTAATATAGACTGGTTGATAAAGAGATAGTATACTCGTAACTAGTATGTATGTATAAAGAAAGAAAAAAAAACCACGGTTAGGTGGTATATACAATTATGGACGGGCTGCCGAGTGCAGACACAGAGGTAGCCACAGCCGTGAACTACCGCACTGTACTGTGTCTGCTGCTAATATATAGACTGGTTGATAAAGAGATAGTATACTCGTAACTAGTATGTATGTATAAAGAAAGAGAAAAAAACCACGGTTAGGTGGTATATACAATTATGGACGGGCTGCCGAGTGCCGACACAGAGGTAGCCACAGCCGTGAACTACCGCACTGTACTGTGTCTGCTGCTAATATATAGACTGGTTGATAAAGAGATAGTATACTCGTAACTAGTATGTATGTATAAAGAAAGAAAAAAAAAACACGGTTAGGTGGTATATACAATTATGGACGGGCTGCCGAGTGCCGACACAGAGGTAGCCACAGCCGTGAACTACCGCACTGTACTGTGTCTGCTGCTAATATAGACTGGTTGATAAAGAGATAGTATACTACTAATATTATATACTGGTGGTCAGGTCACTGGTCACTAGTCACACTGGCAGTGGCACTCCTGCAGCAAAAGTGTGCACTGTTTAATTTTAATATAATATTATGTACTCCTGGCTCCTGCTATAACCTATAACTGGCACTGCAGTAGTGCTCCCCAGTCTCCCCCACAATTATAAGCTGTGTGAGCTGAGCAGTCAGACAGATATATAATATATATAGATGATGCAGCACACTGGCCTGAGCCTGAGCAGTGCACACAGATATGGTATGTGACTGACTGAGTCACTGTGTGTATCGCTTTTTTCAGGCAGAGAACGGATATATTAAATAAACTGCACTGTGTGTCTGGTGGTCACTCACTATATAATATATTATGTACTCCTGGCTCCTGCTATAACCTATAACTGGCACTGCAGTAGTGCTCCCCAGTCTCCCCCACAATTATAAGCTGTGTGAGCTGAGCAGTCAGACAGATATATAATATTATATATAGATAATAGATGATGCAGCACACTGGCCTGAGCCTGAGCAGTGCACACAGATATGGTATGTGACTGAGTCACTGTGTGCTGTGTATCGCTTTTTTCAGGCAGAGAACGGATTATAAATAAAAGTGGTGGTCACTGGTCACTATCAGCAAAACTCTGCACTGTACACTACTGAGTACTCCTAATGCTCCCCAAAATTAGTAAATCAAGTGTCTAAACGGAGAGGACGCCAGCCACGTCCTCTCCCTATCAATCTCAATGCACGTGTGAAAATGGCGGCGACGCGCGGCTCCTTATATAGAATCCGAGTCTCGCGATAGAATCCGAGCCTCGCGAGAATCCGACAGCGTCATGATGACGTTCGGGCGCGCTCGGGTTAACCGAGCAAGGCGGGAAGATCCGAGTCGCTCGGACCCGTGAAAAAAAACATGAAGTTCTGGCGGGTTCGGATTCAGAGAAACCGAACCCGCTCATCTCTAGTAATAACAGGTTTTATTGAATGTTTGCAACATGGTAATGCATAGACTAATATAGATTTACATAAGAGTAAACCTGTTTTTTTGCTTTAAGACCATTTTTATTTACCAGACATAACAAGTAAAGTAATAATAGACACATTACAGGGGGTCATTCCAACCCGATCGTACGCTGCACTTTTTCGCAGCTGCACGATAGGGTCGGAACTGCGCTTGCGCTGCGGCCGCAATGCGCAGGCGCGTCGTTGCCCAGCGAAGAAAGTGGTCGCAGCGGCGACTGCAAGAAGATTGACAGGCAGGAGGCGGATCCAGGGCGTCAACTGAACGTTTTCGGGGAGTGGTGATTCCAACGCAGGCGTGTCCAGGCGTTTGCAGCGTGCGATCAACTCGGAATGACCCCCACAATCTCCACAACAAAGACAAAACTATTAAACATTATATTCCCAGGCAATGAAAAAGAAGTACAGCAACCAATATGTTAACATGAGTTTCTTGCCCTTACACTAATAAAATAGCTACGTAGGCTATAGTCAATCACAAGGATCCATGAAAAGCTCGATGCTCTCATTACTGTTCGCTGGGGGACAATCCTTCACAATCCTTTTATGGAGATCACCACTGTTGTCACAGATATAAGATATGCAGACAACACTGGAAACTTTTAGAGCATGAAGGCTAATATGATTGCTACAGTTGTCTAATAGGCAGGGGCACAGAGAAAGGGGAGAGGGGGTTTACAGAGTGCATAGATCCAGACCAAGAAAAATGCAGCTACTCCCCACTATGACAGGGCCGGATCAAGGCACCAGGGGGCCCAGGGTACTTTAGACAAGGGGGGCCCCTGAGGGCTAAATATAGTGTATGTACTGAGGAAGGGGAGGTTTCTTACAAATATATATATATATATATATATATATTGTAGAAGAGCTGGCACTCACCCTAAGTATATGGCTCCGGTGCCCTCTGGAATAATAAATATACAGCAGATAGAAACATGCAGCGGCACTCAGAGACTGATCCCAGTTGATAACGTGCAAACAGTAACTTTAATCCATAGGAAACAAAGTGGGGTGACCAACGTTTCGGGTCACCCCACACTACACACCGCTGCATGTTTCTATCTGCCGTGTATATATATATATATATATATATATATATATCTAAAGGTGGGTACACACTGGAAAGATATATCTGCAGATCAATTGATCTGCAGATATATCTATGGACGGATCGGGCAGTGTGCTGTGCATACACACTGCCCGATCCGTCGGGGACTGACGTCATGAACTGTGCGGGCGTGTACACACGCCCGCCCAGTTCAGCTGTCAATCACCGCCGGCCGCCGCAGCATGTGTACGGGCGGTCGGCCGACCGCCGTACACACACAGCGACGCGCCAATATATCGGTAGATATATTGGCCGTTGGTTGTGCTGCGGGGCCGACACGATACGTCTGTGAACGACAGAGTTCACAGACGTATCGGCCGTACACACTGGCCGACGCACCCGCGATATATCGGCCGTTCAAGAGAACGGCCGATATATCGGCCAGTGTGGACGGGCCTTAAGATTGATAAAAGTGTGAGCAGAAAGCTGTTGAAGGCAGCAACAAAGGATAGCACTTATTAAAAAATAGAAAATTAGCATACATACACACAACACACACATAGCATACATAAACACTCACAAACAGCATGCATACATACCACACAGCATACACACTACACACCAACAACATATACACACACACACTACACACCAACATCATATATATACACACACACACTACACACCAACAACACATATATACACACACACACACACACACACACACACCACTAACCAACTGAACAGAGGAGAGGAGAAGAGGAGGAGATTCTGCCGGAGTCCATTAAACACAGGAGCTGCTGCTGCTGCACATGCTCAGCAGCTCCCTCTACGGTGTTAGAGAGGCAGAGAGCTCAGCTGATCAGAGGCAGAGCTCTCAGTGAGGAGCAGCCGTACAATTCATTCATGGCAGCTCGTAAGTGCCTGTGGGTGGCCCCGCCGGGTGCAGAGACGGGGACAAGGCTGTCTCCGTCTCTGAAACACAAAATTTGTCTGCAGAGGGGAAAGTTTGCACCACTGCCACCAATGAATGAACTTCCTAAAATAAAAAAAAAACTACCAGTGTTTGACGGCAGGCACGGGGGCCCTTAAATATGGGGGGCCCAGGGTAATGTGTCCCCTGGGCTCCCCCCTTAATCCGGCTCTGCACTATGAGGCTGTGATCAAGACACCTTATACGGCACACAACACTGTAATCCATGGGTCTTCAACCTGCAGCCCTCCACCTGTTGCGGAACTACACATCCCAGCATGCCTTGCCACAGTTTTGCTATTAAGGCATGCTAAAACTGAGGCAGGGCATGCTGGAATGTGTAGTTCTACAGCAGCTGGAGGGCTGCAGGTTAAAGACCCATGTGTAATCTATACAACGAGAGTGCATATTAAAGCCCCTTTTAAGTAGAGACACACACAGGACCTGCAAAAAAATCTTAGCAGCCCTGTCAATAAGGTGAATATTTCCAATACATAATGTCTACTCCACATCAACAGCATAACGATGAAATGCTCAAACAAAAAGTGGAGAACTGCGGTGGTATTTGATAATACACCACCACAGTTCTACACTATGACCACATTCAAACAGTATTGTAAGTGCTCTCCTTCAGCTAAATATTTTTAAGCGTTGTCCCAGAGCCTCATGGTCATTTCTATTCTTACCTTTAGTTCCCACTCAATCATAATAATTAATAATAACAATTTTATTTATATAACGCTCTTTCTCCAACAGGACTCCATCATAAATCTAAAAGATCTCAAATATATCATACCCTCCAACATTTTACACATAAAAATCGGTACAAATTAGGAAAGGGGGCGTGGCCACAGGCAAAAGGGATGTGGCCAGGCCCCTTTTCCTATACATTCAATGGATGTTTGTAGAGCCAAAAATCGGTACAGACCATAAAAAAAGGTACTGTTCCTGCCAAAAAGGTACAGTTGGAGGGTATGATATATTGGGGAAAAAAACTTATTTTTCTTGGAGAGACCGGTGCTACACATTATTCCCATATAAGGCATAACTACACATGCTCAGAGGCCTTGGACATGGTGAACCTAAATTCCCCTAAAATAAATTCTGTGGGTTCTGGCATTTCCATGTTCTGCCCCTAGAGATGGTTTCTCTTCATTAAATATTAATGTTTCCCAACACTGTCATGACCTAGTAGGAATTTAGGATTAAGTGAAGCACATCATGGGAAACATTTTCAGGCCCATGTAATGATACTTTCACTATATCTGTTCTATAGTACTGTATGTAGCATGGCTGTGGCAACTAGTAACTTACTGTATGTGGGTTAGCTCAGCACATCAGGTAACTTGGGGTGAAAGAGAGCTACAGTAGCCACAACTTCTCTGCCTGTCCCTTTTGGACACCGCAGGGTTCTTGCTTATAGATATAAATCATAGTAGTATTTAAGAAGGTTCTAGCTCAAGCTGCCCCTGAAATCTCCTGGCTATAAACACGGATTACATTTCTTATATTGTGCAATTGTCTCATACTTTGGAATGGAACGCTATTGGAATGGAACGCTATTGGTAGGATGAAATGTAATGTAAAGCAATCTAGCAAGGATACTTATCTTTACAGCCATAAAGGCCCCATACACTAGAGCGATATAGCCCGATTTCATCCGATTTCGGGTATTCGGCCCAATATATCGGATGAAATCGGGCATTTTGGAGGTGTTTCAGATCTGATCCGATGCGCATTCCCGTGAGCATCAGATCCTCCAGATTGAATGTGCTGCACATTCAATCAGGTCTGACCTGGGGGCAAGGCTGGGATCACCCAGGATAACCCAAGATACATTGTATCTAAAAGTACAGCATGCGATGTATCTTGGGCGATCCTGTCCCCCAGGAGGCTGCTGGGGTGATCGTCTGCGATCGCCTGCGACATGTGGTCACATAAGTGTATGGTGCCCTTAAGGTGTCCAGCCTATAAAATCAGGAAATCCATCTACTTCTTTAAGTCATGTAATAGTAATTTACATTTTAAATAAGGGGGAGGAATTCTGAACAAATAAAAGCGTATCAGTAATACTGATTTGGACACTGAAATAAGTCATTCTTGAATCCCTAAAAAAAAATTGTTACAATAAAGAGCAAAGCATCTATTTTAGAATGATTTACTATGTCCCTGTCTATATGAATTTATCACTGCAAGTAAATTGAGTAAAGATGTCAGAAGTTTGTTGATCACTAAAGGAAGTGTCAGCAAATAATGATACGTTCTCTGCCTGTAACCTGGATTCCTGCCATCTCTGGACGTCTCTGGATACAAGCATTGTGTTTGGTGTGTACCATCAGACAATGAAAGCTTTGTTATGCAAAAGGAGGACACCAGGCCACTGCCTTAGAGGCAATATAATGCACCTGAAACATCTGAAACACTTTTAAGCACTTAACTCATACTTACCGATATTCGGTCTCAGCGGGCGGGCAGGGGAGGCTGTGCTGTAAAGGAGGGGGTGACCGGAGGCGGGACGGGGCGGAGCAAGGGCGGGACAGGGGCGGAGCAAGGGCGGGGTCACAGTGACACCTCCTTTAAGCCACGCCCCTGCTATGTAATGCCGCGATCACCGGCATTACACTGCAGGGGGCGTGGCTATGATGACGCGATTCAGCAAGAATCGCATCATCAACTGCCCGGACCGCCCACTTTACACACTAAGTGGGCGGACGGGCAGGGGGGACCCCGCAAATCAGGAGACTTGCCTGCTCTTCCGGGGGGCCGGGAGGGTCACCCGATTTTCGGGAGCCTCCCGGCCATTCCGGGAGAGTAGGCAAGTATGACTTAACTGGCAATTTTTTCCCCACAGAACCGATCAGAAATTGTTGTTTTTTTATTAGTTAATAAAGTTTACAAAGTATTTTTTTTAAAAATATTAAAATATTTTATGGTGTTTTGCACCTCCACATCCATATGCCCCCATTATAAAATAATTTCCCACACCCTTATTGGCAGTAGACCCTCCACTGGTCTCCAATCCTAATAACAGTAGCCAATAAAAAAAAAAACAACATGTTTTATAAATTCCCCCACAACCCCCAATAGCCTTGGAGCAGGTTTTTTTTTGTATTATTATTATTTTACCTCCTCCAGAATAATTCAAATTGGGTACATACTCCCCCCCCCTTCCCCATGCAGAGCGCAGCAGAGCATTTTGCAGGGGGGCCTGATGATCAGTCCCTCCTGCTGCAGCTGGTCTCTGCACATGCAGAGATGGCACAACAAAGGAACAGAGAACCTCAAATCCTGAATATACGGCAAACACCAGGAAATAGTTATATTTATATGTATTAAACTGCAATACTGTGTCAGTGTAACTGTTTAAGGAAAAGGAAAAATTAGCATATGTATAATGAAATAATACTATATCTAGGTGGCACCCCAAAAAGATCAGCATAAGCCAGACAGCCCAGGGCAGCATACCAGTGAAAAAACTATAATGTTAATAATAGATTAGTGTTTAAGAAGCCGAAGCTTTAGAGAAAGTGATACAAAAATCAGATGTAATTAAAATAAGAAATTAGTATGTGATAAGTGTTAATGTAAGGGCATGCCACACTAAAGCCATCCAGCTCTGCCAATCCAGGGGTACCACATCCCACACCTCCACAACCCCATCGTTCATCGCTGGTGCCTCCACACTGACAGATATGAACGGTATCTCGTTCATTAATGAACGAGATCGTTCATATCTTGCAGTGTTATCGCCCAGAGTGTAGGGCGCATTAGGCTACAAGGCTTAATAAAGGGATACACAATGTACTTATGCATGCACCTGGGCTTGTGGTCTTAATGTACACTTGTATGCATCAGCTGAGAGTAAAAGTGCACTGAAAATGTTTTACAGACCTGTTCCCTGTCAGTAATGTAGTCGTGCAGCTTGGCTCTGCTCTGTTCAGCTTTCTTCAGTGTCTCCTCCATGCTGGCTTGACTCTCCCAGAGTCTGGCTCTGGTCGTCGCTTACTCGGCTCCTCCACACCACCTGGCCCCACTTGGTCCTCATACACCAGTCTCAAATCAAAGGGGCGCACTGGTTCCACACGTAGCCTGCGTTCAAAAAGGGTAATCTTAACAGCAGTGCAGACCTTTGGGCAAAGCAATGCTCCAGTGTTTTGTCCAGTTTTTGGGAGGGTGCTTTCGGTGGCTGTTCTGACCAGCGGATGGGGGGCTCTATCATCCATGGCAGGGCTGCCATCAGAAATTGAGGGGCCCTGGACTGACAGAATAGGCATCCTCCCCCCCATTCATCATGCGTGCACACCATACGCTTCCAGCAACTGCAGACAGGTAACTTTCTGTCATCAACAGAGCCCAGGTTATTACAGCACACAGCAGCAGCAGGAGGTGTACTGTACTCCTGACATTGTACATTCACACATGCACATGGATACATACATACATACAGACACACACACACACACACACACACACACACACACAAACACACACACACACACACACACACACACACAATAACTATGAGTGGTTAGGCATACACACATATGTATATGTCCATGTGTAAATGTGTATGGACATAACATGCACACACAAGTAGTTGCATATGTCCATGCATGTAGCAGCTCACTAACAAAGATACATGCATGTCTGCAATGCACAGCGCTCTTACTCAGGGCCATCTTTTCATATGGGCTCAATGGGCACTTGCCCAAGGGCCTCAGGAGTATAAGGGCCCTAGGCTGATAGCTGAGAGTCCCCATTTTCCAGGGGTACCAGATTTTTTAAAATCGGCCCTGGGTAACCAGTGATATCCAACTTCAAAGTAGTGATTCCCATCCAAACCTGTTAATTGCTCTTCCCAGCTAGATATTATCTGTGGTTTTGTCTGACTTAAAATTTTTCTGAGGGTCTTCTTCTTCAAAAGGTTGGACTCTCCCCTTTCGGTGGACACTGGGAGCTTGTCTCTACTTTGCCCAGAACCAGAGATACTGTATCATCCATGGACCCTGCTTCAGCTCCACAATCCTTGCATGCAGTTTTATATTTTCTTTGATGGATTGCTCTGGCTCCTGAACTCTGATCCCCAAGTTCCCGGTACCTCCTGAAAGGTTTTTTTCCAGTCGAAAGCTAAGAAATCTATTTACAGGAACTGGATATATCCGCAGTCACGCAAGCTGCCCTCCCACCGGAAAATTATGAATATTAAACCCACTCCACTATGCACCCCTCCCCTGTGTATTAAACACCCCCTACAACCCTGAAAGTCATGTACCAGGGCCCCTTCATTCAGCCCAATGCCCACTTCTACAGTTCAGTGTACTCCCTCCCGCCCCATCTCCAACCATCTGTGCAATAAAGGTTCTACATGATGAGCAGAAGATAGAATACCCCCTACCACCCACGGGCTATCAAAGCTGCCACTGATACTACCCACACCCCTACCGCTGGAGGATGGGTAGGGGCCCCAGTGCATTGCTTTGCCCAGGAGCCTTCACTGCTGTTAAGACATCCCTGCTCTTACTCCCCATCAGCAGTTGGCTGCACTTAACTTACTCTAATTTCCCGGCCAGAGTAGAAGCCTGAGGTGGCTCTGCAAGACCTACTTCCAGACATCAACCCCTCAGATTCCAGGGTATCACACTCAAAGGCATTTCTATAATGGGTGCAGTGTGTGCACTGCACATGAGCCCCTAGGTCCAGGGGGGCCAACACCACACACACTGCACCCATAGATTATACTTACCCCAGCGGTGGCGGCCTTGCACTGCAGACTGAAATCACTTGGAAAATGGCAGCCACTGCATACTGGATATGTCCCGGGAACAAGGCACGGGTGCCATGTTCCCGGAGACCTGCACATGCGCAGTAGACTCTGGCAGAGTCTACTTGCTACTGGAGAGGAGTGGGCCCACGACGAAGGCTGCACGCGAGTCCCCTCCTCTCTTAACACGCCCCTGATCACACTATTACAAAATGTAGACCATATAATATCTAAACTACAGCACACAATAATTTTCTGTGGACCTCACAGTTAGTGAAAAACAAAAGTTTCTGAATGGAGCATAACCCCATACAAAACATATTCAACAATATAGGTAAATCAAACCATATTTATGATTTCTGAAGCCTACAATTTACATTTCTTTATTAAAAATACATTACAGTGTTTCCCAAATGTTCTTTAAGTCCCCTTAATAGTCCTGGTTTCAAGAATATGCATGCTTGACCACAGGTGACTTAATTAGCACCTCAGTCATTTTGTTTTAACCATCTGTCCTCATAGGGGGGTTTAAGAGAGGAGGGGGTGAGTGCCCTTCCCCTCCCCTCTTGCCAGTGTATTCATTGAGCCAGAGGCAGAACTCAGGGAAGCAACGGAGTCACCTGCCGCCGGGCTCCTGCTTTGAAGGGGGGCACCTCTCCTCCTGTTCCGTGTGTTCAGCGACATTAATCAATTAAGTTAATTGACAGCAGCCGGTATCTCTTCCGTAGCCAACTTCCCCACTAGTCACTGCACCTTACAAATCACACCCTCTTTATTATAGATACACTGGAAGCAGACACCTTACTGATGAAGCTATTTGCTCCTATAAAGGAAACATGAGAATTCTAACTATATGAAGTTATTTCTCTGACAATTACAAGTAACTTCATATAGTTAGAATTCTCATACTTCCTATGCAAGAGCAGATATCTCCATCAGTAAGGTGCATGCTTCCAGTGTAAAAGCTTGTGGGTTCTAATCCTGGATATGACACTTGCAAATTAATTGTCAGAGAAATAATCAGCATTGTGAGTGACTGAGCAGATCTATGTAGTATGTGGTTGGACCACTACATAGATCTGCCTAGTTGCAACGGGTTTTGTAGTAACTTCATATAGTTAGAATTAAAGATGAGCGGGTTCGGTTTTACTCGGATCTCAAAACGGCATCTTATTGGCTTACGGATGATATATAGGGGGGGACGGGACACCAATATTTTTCTTGCCTCCGGGCAACTGGGACAAACTTATGCCACCGCATTGAGCAGTACCTCAGGGCCAGATTACCATGCTGCGGATGGAGCTACATTTCCAGTCCTCCACAAAAAAATAGGCCCATCACAATAGCAGCACAATGATGACTAGCCACCCAGCTTGCCATACTATCTGCCATAAATTATAAGTATTAAATATTTTTTCTAGTTTACGTAGAAATGTATGCAATTTTGGTGTTTTTATGTACTTAGGAAAACAGTGAGGGCCAATAGTGTAGGTGTACAGTACACACCCACATGGCTCTGGCCCCACCCACACACACTGATCACAGTTCCTCCGCATCTCATAGTGGGCTCTTGAACATTTAAGATCTAGGCCCATGTGGCCCTTAATCCGGCCCTGCTGTACCATATAAAATATATATTACATTAAAGCTTTTAGTGTTGCGTGTGCGTGTGTGTGTTTGTGTGCGTGCACGTGTGTCGATTGTTTTTGCAATCTGTAAAACATAAAATACCCCTGTTTATCTGTTTTTTCCCTTTGCACTCTCTTTAGTAGTTTCAGCTATAGAGATGGCACCATGCAGCCGTGTAGGTTCCGGATGTTTAATCTGTTCAGCACGTCTTTGCCTATTTTATGCATTATGCTTCATTAACACAGGGCTTTATATATATAGTATACATATACAAATATGCTGGATGAGAATAACATGCACGATTTGCATAATTTACAATGTTTTTTCCTCGTTTCCAACCCCTACAATATTTTCCATTTTCTTTGCTATTGGCGCATAATGAATTATTATAACAGAATGCAAATTATGTCATGAATTTTTCTATAATCAGTGTCTTTGAGACAAAATATTGATAACTGACATATTAATGTTCTGAACTCGGTCAGTGACTCACCTTGTGCACATCTGTGGCACTTATAAAAATGAAGGCCAGATAGGAAAGCTGTAATATACTGTATCACATACCTGTAATACAAACTATCCATATTTCTCCCGGTAGCTGGATGAAAGGTTGGCCTTAATTAGGTTGACAGTCACAGTCAATAGGTTGACCACTAATGGTGACATGAATTAGGTCAACATGGACAAAAGGTAGACATGGTCATTATGTCGACATGTAAAAGGTCGACAGGTGCAAATGGTCAACACACATAAGGTCAACACACATATAGTCGACAGCTTTTTTTAATTTTTTTTAAAACTTTTCATACTTTACCATCCACACGGACTATGATTGGGAATAGTAACTTGTGCCACACGCATCTTTAGCGGAGCGAGGCATCTTGCCCGAAGCATGCAAGGGGATACGGTACACTAATTGGGGTCCATGTGCTGTGACTGTAAAAACAACCACAAATATGTAAAAAATGTAATGTCGACCTTTTCCAGTGTCGACCTTTTGTCCCTGTTGACCTTTTCCAGTGTCGACCTTTTGACCATGTCAACCTTTCACATGTTGACCTTTTCATCATGTTGACATGTGCCATGTTGACCAATAGTGGTCGACCTAATGACTGTCAACTAAATGACAGTCATACGGGGCACTGACATACTTGGTTGGATGCAATGATGAGTTCGGCGGCAGTGCGGGATGCTGGCCGAACTCAGAGTTTTTTTTAAATGGGCAATCACTTAGAAAACATGGTTTTGTCTTGCAAATGATTGCCCCTTTAAGGAATGTCTGAGTTTGGCCAGCATCCCACACGGCCGCTGAATTTGGGTGCCATTACATCCAGCCCTCTGTATTTTCAGAAGTCACAGCAAAGGAAAACATGTTTGAAGTGAAGTAAGGATACAGTATGTGCTGTTATACTGTATGACAGCTGATATTACTCAATCGGCCACAAAAGGACCACTATGACAGATACAGTAATGAGAATATCTAAATTAATAGGATCTCTGTCAAAGATGGCTGAAAGCATGGTGTTGGCATGGTCTGAATAATGAAACTCAAAATGTTGATGTGGATAAAAAGTCTTCAGTCAAATTGTCTACATTCACAATATGAACACTGTCATAATATCAACTTTGTGAATATCGACAGTACACTTTATGGTTAGGAGTAGTTTGCAGTTACGGTTAGGACTAGAATCGCCTCAAAATGCTATGTCAACAAGTCTAACAATGATGACATTATGTCAGTGTTGACATTTGACATGCAATGTCTTTGTAAAAATTCATAATGTTGACATTCCGACCATGTTGACATTCTGATGTTAATATTCTTGTCATGCGGGAGAGCCGGGTACTGGGACAGAGGCTCTGATGCATACCTATCCGAGCATTGTGGTGGCCATATGGGGGTCTTCTGCGGTGGTTCTGTTCCTGGGTCTAATCTACGTCTCCCGGCCAACAGCTACATTACAGTTGGGGCTCTGGCGGGAGAATGAAGGCTGGCATCCTACATGTGCCACTTCCTGCGGGGTCAGGGGATTGGACATTGCCATATTAGGACCAGTCAGGTGACCCTAGCTCCACCAACTAAGAGGCTGTTTTGCAAGTGTTAGTTAGTCTAGCCAATCAGCTCCCAACACTTCAATTAAGAGGGGAATCCAAATCATGTATAAGCCGCCAGTGCAACAAGGTTCACAGCTCATGCTGCGCGCTAAAGCTCTGTACTCCTTACAGAATTTCCTATGTTTATACCAATCCCTCCTCTGCCGATCTCTCCCTAGGGCAGTGGTTCTCAAACTCGGTCCTCAGGACCCCACACATTGCATGTTTTGCAGGTAACACAGCAGGTGCACAGGTGTATTAATTAATCACTGACACATTTTAAAAGGTCCACAGGTGGAGATAATTATGTCACTTGTGATTCTGTGAGGAGACTTGCAAAACATGCACTATGTGGGGTAATGAGGACCGAGTTTGAGAACCTGTGCCCTAGGGTCATAGAGCATTCCTGTACCAGCCCGAATTCAGTCACCACCAGTTCCAGTGCGGTCAAAGCACATTCTGGTAATGGCCTGGATTCAGTATCTACTGGTTCCATTCCAGTCACAGCACATTCTGGTACCAGCCCGGATTCAGTTCCCTCCGGTCCTAGCACGGTACAGTTCATTCCAGTACTATCCCAGATTCAGTCTTCACTAATTCTAATGCAGACCTTGTGCAATCCAGCACTTGACTAGTCCAGCCTTTCATTGACTAAGGGGGAGATGTACTAAGCAGTGATAAGAGTGGAGAAATGAGCCAGTGAAGAAGTTGTCCATGGCAACCAATCATCTGCTAAGTATAATTTTATAGAATGCACTTTAGACATGTTACCCCAACACTGACTTCTCCACACTTTTCACTGCTTCATGAATAGTACCCATTAAGAAGAAGGAGGCTCTGTCATAGTTGCCAGCAGCTGACAGTCCTGACAGAGACTGCTTCACATTTCATGTTCTTCACTTCCCACCAGTGGCACTCACGCCACATCATGCAGGGGGGAGTGGGATAGCACATATGAACATACATGCAGGGATGTATGTAACATATGTGCTGGCTGCAGGTGTCCGGTGATCAGCAGCGCTGTGTGTCTTACAGCCACCATTGAACCCGGGATGCTGCATTCAGCTCCACTCTCCTTCAAAGCCCACCCCCAGACTCTTGTGAAAACTAGCCAGTGGGAGAATGGGGGTGGGCTTAGCAGGAGAGTAGAGGGGTGTTATGCTGAATGCTGAATCCAGGGTTCAGCGGAGCCTGTAAAACCACACGCAGCACTGCCAATTCCCTGCAGCAGCACATATGTTACATACATCCCTGCATGTATGTTCATATGTGCTATCCCACTCCCCTCTGCATGATGTGGTGTGAGCTTTCCCACTGTCTCTCCTCTTTCCAGTTGAGCTATAACTGTATTGATTGCTAATTGTATTTATACTTCTTAAAGTTAGGGGGAGATCATGGGAGCATTTTTGGGGTTCACACTGGGCTTATGGTTAAGAAATTGGCCATTGAATAGATTCCATAGTACAACACCTGTTGTATGTATTTAGAGCTATATATGCATATGTTCATGTAATTCACAGACAGAAGAATTACACAGAAGGCAATCTGATAATATAATGAATAACATGAATAAAATAGGTGTAATAGAGTGCTCTGGTGCTTGGAAAAGAGAAGGTTGGATGACAGATTCTGACAATCTCTGATCTGTGACTGGGAGTCTTGCCACCTAGCAACAGTTGTAGTAGAGTAGGAAACACATGGCACCCACCCTCATTATAGGCTCCCTGCTGGCATGATGTTGACTTTGAAATAATAATAATTTCCCCAAGTACATGAAGACAGCCATAAGGCCACCTTTGCCATGATGTTTACGGAGGATTTCAAGATTCTTTTTATCTGAAATTGTATAACAGCACCTGGAATAGAAAAATTAATTACTGAAATTACATTTACTTTTTCACCTCAGATTGGTAAATGCCATTACAACTGCATCCATGAACTACCAGTAATAAATATATCACTAAGACCCCCATTTATCAAGCCTTGGAGAGTGATAAATTGCATGGTGATAAAGTACCAACCAATCAGCTTATAACTGCCATGTTACAGACTGTGTTTGAGGAATGACAGTTAGGAGCTGGTTGGCTGGTACTTTTGGGGACATTTACTAAGCAGTGATAAGATCGGAGAAGTGAGCCAATGGAGATGTTGCCCCATCAACCAATCAGCAGCTCTGTATCATTTTATACTATGCAAATTATAGATCTTACTTCAGTGCTGATTGGTTGCCATGGGCAACTTCTCCTCTGGCTCACTTCTCCGCTCTTATCACTGCTTAGTAAATGTCCCCCTTTTTTATCACTCTCCAAGGCTTTAAAAATCTGGGCTTAAATTAGCAGAGTTTAAGAATTTAGGCTTAATTCCCAGTTGGACCTACAGTATGTCTTTTATGAAGCGTAAAATACAAATACTGTAAAATTTCATACTGTGAGCAGATTAATCTTCATCTTATGCTTGTGGCTACTTACACTTACAGAGGTGGGAGGGGAATGGGGATGGGCAGGTAAGTGTCAGCCGATCACAGAACAGGTTTATTAATGCAACTGAAGTATAATCAGAGGTATTAGGACTCGGCTTAACCCATGGTGCAATGATCCATGCAACTGATAATGATCAACCTAATGATCCCATAAAAGGTTAATGCAACCAAATTGTGCTCTAAAAAAAGGACATTAATACTGGTAATAAGAGTAGCCTGGAAGCTTTCCTTTACTCAGGGACCCACAAACTGCAAAGGCTGTCAATGAAGTACTGTACAAAGGTTTGCCACATCTAAAAGGAATTATTCTACTATATCATGTATGCATAAACATAGCATGCATACATGCAAACCCAATGATTATTTACCTTTCATCATGGATTTATTGTACAGAAACAGATGGACTAATGTATATGCATAATACAATATAAAAAATAAATAAATAGGAGCTTATACACAGTATACCTGTTTCTGCTAAACTGTATAATTAAAGTAGGGCAGATACTCCCTCTGTAATGTTGTGCATAGATAAATATTGCTTTACTCCCTTTGGCAAGAAGGTGAGCTGCGATTCTTCTACTTAACAACATTGCTAACATTTCCCATACAGTAGATCTTATTGAGAATCATTTCTACCAATCAGAAATCCATAGGAGAATGTGGTAGTATATTTTATAGGCCAACAAAAGTAAAATAAATAACTATGCACTCTGTCCTCTTTACATAAGCATTTAAACTGGACAGATATTTGCTCAGATATTGTCTAGAGGGTTATCATTCCACTTGAATGAAAACATATTTCATGTGAATGAAAGGATGCATTAAGCCAGGGATAGGCAATCTGCAATACGCCAACTGCTGACGAACCACATCTCCCTTGATGCCATTAACAGCTGGAGTGCTGAAGGTAGCCCATTTATGCTAAATTAATCTTCATATAGTGTTTTAACAGTAAAATTAAGTATATAGTTCTAGATTTCTTCCTATGGTGTCTTTGGAGGTTTGACCTACAGTAACTTGTTTTCAACTGTCGTTCCTCTGTGGATTGAATATTAAACTAAATTTGTTAGCTGATTTTCTGAAAACAGAGTGTAACCCTTTCAGTTAATGACAATTATTCCACAAATCTGATATCACAAATTGTGTCTTAAAAAGTGTATCATTAAAACATCTTGTATTTTAAAAGTTAACTATCTAAAAAAATTTTTTTTTGTTTTTTTTAATGGCATCTCCCAGTGAGCAATGCTTTTGTCAAATGTAAGAAACAATTGGAGCTCCTATAATAAAATATTCTAATGTTCTAAAAATTGTTTCTCAATAAGAGACTTTAACTAAAAAGCTAGACTTTAACAAAGGATGCCCTTGAGATATCTACCAATAATCATATTTCAGATGTGTTCTTATCTTGCAAACATGATACCCGGGAAACGTGTGCAAATCTGTAACACCAAGACGCCAATAAGAAGTTCTTCCTAAGATCTTTGACAGTGAAAAATATCTGATGCCTGGTGTTGGATAGAAAAAAATGCATCAAAGTGACAGGACGTATTACATGCAGCAAAAAAGGACAATTTGAGTCCAAATTAATTATCTAAAATATAACAGCTACCAGCACTTGCCGGCATGTGAGTTACTGGTGCCAAATTAAAGTGATAATGCCAAATAACACCCACAAAAAGCAGTAGGGGGTTAATAGAATTTATAACATACACAAATCAAATGACATAATACTGTATAACAGTGAGTGTGTACAGGGTTTATTTAGATTTTTTTTATTTTATTTTTCCCTGTAATAGCTTGGACATTCATTTTTCTGTGCACATATTTGCTTTATATTTAAGCATATTGACATACTGGTGCTCTATTTATGTAGAATGAATATCTGACTTTCATTCAGTAAAAAAAAATAATTTACAAATTGTACTTGTAGGTGACAGAAATGTAAAAGGTGTTGTAATTGTAAGATACAGCCATTATCCTTATCAGCTGCCAATAATAGCTGTCATTGGTGATCATTTCCATGCATTTACTGGTGTAGGAAAAGACGGAGGCATGTTCAATGAACCAACCACTTCCAGAACAAAAACTGTCATTGGAATCACTACTATTATTATCATTATTGTTATTACTCACAAAATCTATATACAATATCTATTTCCAATACATTTAAATCAAGGCCAACAGGTGAATACATGTCCCATATATTAGCAGACACTATTTTAGAATCCATAGGCAAGACGCAGGGGAGTAGGGGGTGGGGGTTGTTCCAGTTGCCCAGAACTCTGTGGTCAACAGCTTAAATCATATCCGTAATAGCACTAGTATATAAAATGATTTTACTACAGCTACAGCCAAAACATGCAGTATAAAGGATGGAACAGAGCTGCTTATCTTCTCCGCACATCTCTGATTAACACTAACCAAATTACCAGGAGTTTATACTGGTGCACCTGTGTATAATGCCCAGATGTACCCTTTGGCTCATATATTGCATGTAAATCTGGCTCTGGTACTAGCCAGTGCCTCCTGATCCATTTAGCTCACCGCACGTCCCTGATTAAGGGGTCTGGACGCTCCTAGGCACTACAGTAGTGGACACCCCTCTGCCTAATTTTAATACTTTCATTGATTAGTTTTAATCCCTCATTTGATAATTGGCAATTTAATAGAATAATAAAAAAAAAACATAACTATGACATTTTGTTTAATTTGTAATTATGTATACATATTGACTAAGTGGGACAGTTTACAGGAGCAGTATGTGCATGTCCTACCCATTTACACTTAACTCATGATGACATATATGTACAGTAAAGTGGAAATAATCTGCAGTTACTCATAAATTTCGGGCTGACCGTAACAACACAAGCAACCAAGTGTTGTCCCCTAAAAAGTACCGCCCCTATGCAAGTGCCTCATGTGCCTAATGGGAAATTCCCCACTGGCAGCTTCTCTAACCAAGCCTGCTGCTGTGTGTGGATCTGTGCGCTCAGTCAGAGCACCGGACCAGAGAGACTAGAGAACACCTGCCTGCAGAACAGACAAGCCTCTTACTAAGCCTCTTACCAGAGAGACTAGAGAATACCTGCCTGCAGAACAGACAAGCCTCTTACTAAGCCTCTTACCAGAGAGACTAGAGAATACCTGCCTGCAGAACAGACAAGCCTCTTACCTTGAGGTTTGAGAATTTTTGCTTACAAAGCTTAGTTCTTTCTCCTATTGGTTATAATAAAGTATTATGCCAATGTACAGTATTATTTAATATTTAACCTTTTTCTGACCACTTAATATATTTATAGATGGTGTATGTAATACCATATTTCAATGATGGTATTACATACACCATCCAGTATATAAGGAAACCATTGTGTACATTTACTGTATGTCCACAGCAGGTGCTAAGTTCTTCTGCCAATCTTCCGGACTTGGCCAATGCTACAGTGACGTGTATTGTGTAATGGTGCCACATCTGGAAAAAAATCATTCAGCTCAGACAGGCTATCCCTGTTGCCAAGTCTAACAGCTTACTTTTGTCATTGCCCTCTATATGTCTGATGCATTACATACACCGCACATTGTATGAAGCAGACTATAGATTGTTAAGTGCTCATTATACCCTCTTCATAGGCAGGCAACAATTGTTCTAACAACAAGCATTTGGAAAAGCCCCTCTAGAAATCCTGAGTTTGCCCCTGGATTTCTTTGTAAACATGAGATTTTGTGAGGAAATTAATTTGTTGTTGTTGTTATTATTATTATTATTATTGTTGTTGTTGTTGTTGTTGTTGTTTTCTGTTGTACTATACTAATCATGATTAGACATTTTATTTATGATGATGCATGCTTCCTATATAGATCTTAACCAGGACTATTTATACAGGGAAGAAGCATGATCATGTATGGGCCATTCAAACTGGAATCAGTTCCTGGGCACTCAGTCAGGGGCAGATTTATTAAGCCTGGTGAAGTGATAAAGTGGAAGGTAATAAAGTACCAGCCAATCAGCTCCTAACTTCCATGTTACAGGCTGGGTTTGAAAAATGACAGTTAGGAGGTGATTGGCTGGTGCTTTATCACCTTCCACTTTATCACATCATCAGGCTTCATAAATGTGCCCCTCAGTCCCTCGCTGATAACTCCATTGTCCCATGCAGAACCATACAATGAACCTGCCTTATTGGTGTGAAAGCACCTGATCCATCTCAGTTAGTAATAAATCACTACAGTACTTTAAGGCATCCAAGAATAGGCTAGACCACTGCAATACATGTTCTACAGTATTTCTCCTTCCAGCCCTCTCTCCCATGTTGTTCGTTCTGCATGACTCCATATGTCACACAGATTATCTGCTCGGAAGTGACCCCAGAAGCTGTGTTTGTGCATGCCAAACCAATAGGGCTTTTCAGTATAAGATATTACACTTATAACTTTTTCTCCCGCGGCCCCTTGTTGTACTATTCTGTTTCCAGAAGGAAATGCCCTCATTATGAATTTTGCAGTTAGTGTAAGATTTACTTCTGTGATCGACTAAAACAAATTATAGAATGAAAAAAATATTCTACATATTAACATACTGTATTTAAATGTCAGTCTGATAGGTATTGTGTAGTTATAGTTCCAGTTCATCTTCTTGCTATACTGTTAAGATTATGGCCACACATACATTAAACCTGCTCAACAGAAACTCTTTTAAAGCTAAAAACAGATTTGTTGAAATGTATTATTGAAAGTCGTCACAAAAGCTTGATGACATTTGCATTGTTTTAGGAATGATACCTGATCTTGTTATACTGAAACATTGTGAAGACATGTTAGGTATGTATGCCAGTTAGATTAAGTTCCAGATCAGTTACCGTAATCAGTGCCACTCTTCAAAGTACTGTACAATTTTGATTTTACCTTTATATGATTTGTGATTATTAGTTTGGCTGTGATGATCTAGAGATGTTTCATAGTAAAACTGTTCACAGTATATTAATTTCAAATATAGTCTTATTTTGATATGTTCTGACAATAGTGTTATGATAAGCTATAAAGGATTAAAAAAATGATTTTAATCATCATCAGTTGCAACAAAAAGGATACCATTGTCATCTTTAAATACACTTTTCAATGGCACAATGTGTACTGTATATGCTTAAACCATGTCTTGTCTTGTAGGCAGTAGTCTGTTGAGGTCAGTTTTCAAATTAACACTGTAACTTGATGGATCATTTTTCCTGTCACCCGCCAGGTCGGCAGCTCACTATCTTCAACAGCCAGGCGGTTATCAAAGTTGGTGGGAAGGACCAGGGACGTCCGTTCCAGGGTCAGATCTCAGGCTTATACTACAATGGCCTAAAGGTGCTGTCCCTAGCTGCAGAAAGTGACCCAAATGTTAGGACAGAGGGCAACCTAATGCTCGTCGGTGAGGTTCCATCCGTCATGACCACAGAAACCACAGCCACTACACTTTTGGCTGACATGTCTACCACCATCATGGAGACAACTACAACCATGGCTACCACGACCACAAGGAAAGGGAGGTCCCCAACAATGAGAGACAGCATCACACCGGTAAGAACAGCATAAATGACATACAATCTGCAACCCCTATACAGTAACTCACACTATGATAATGATAACATTATTACGTATACTGAAAGCTAACATCCCGGCAGTTGGGATACCTAGGGGTATATTTACTAAGGTGTGAGTGGACATGTGGAGATGTTGCCCATAGCAAACAATCAGATTCCACTTAACATATATCTAGCTGCTTCTAGAAGAAAATAGCTAGAATCTGATTGGTTGCTATGGGCCACATCTCCACTTCAATAAAAACTCACACCTTAGTAAATATACCCCCTACAGTCAGAACATTATCTATATAGAATATTAACATGCACATATGACATTACACTGCATGACATTATGCTGCAGTTTATAATGGTGTCTGAATTGATCAAAATGAGCAACTGTGCTGTCTGAGTATGTACTGACAGAAAAGTTTTACAAAAGACATATTTTGTTCCTGAAAGAAGACATGTAGCTTTCTGCAAATAAATCCTTTCAGCTGCTTCTCCACAAATATCTTCAATAGTGTCTTACGTCAGTTATGTATTCTCAGTGTTATGCTTATTGTAAAAGTCTTCACAAAAATAGATTGCTCAAGGAACAGCTTAGAAAAATGGAATCAGAATTTGACATCCCTGGTTGTTGGAGCGTTCCTATCTTTCCCACATTGGCATGTCAGTGACAAAGGATTTCAGTTGATTTTGGCCTCAATTTATTGAGCCACTGTTTGTAATGAAAGAATAAAGGCAATTCCTGTTGTGGCCTTAACTCCTCTCCTAAACATTTGAGTGCTAAACACTGACTTAATAGGTGCAGAGTAGGATCTGGAAGGGTAACAGCGCTTTTACTCATAGGAAATTATGAGTTAATAGTAAATTTTTATCGTAGTCAGATTGTCACATTATGCAATAAACTGTACCGAAGCAGCAAGCAAATCATTGCAAACCTTCCATTAAATAAACCAATATTGATAACGTCATTTTTGAATGCACAGGTTGTAAATATGATATTGTTAATGTAAAGCAAAATAATTATTGCAATCGGCATATTTCATTCTTTGGTGGCTATTGCATTTAGACATGATTATTTCAGGCTTATTAATAAAAAAATTGTTGAAGTTGAGCATATACAGTAGCTCAGATACATAGCTACAACACTGCCAGTTTTATGTACTTGAGTTGTCTTGTACAGTATAGTTGTCACAGTTTGAATAAAGGTGACTATGGCCCTGATTGTATGTAAACCTGATGGTATAAGAAAGGGACCATGCTACAAAAAGAGGGAGTCTCTCCCCCAGTTTTGTAGGCATGCTGAGCCCAGGGTCTGTGTCGTCGTGTAGACTTCCTGGACTCGTTAGAGAACCCATAGCCAGTCAGAGTAAGCTACGGCTTACGCAGATGGTGGAGGGCTACGACCATTGTGACCAATGGTTGAGATGGTGATCCGATGCTGAATCATCGGACACAGCACTCGGATCACAGATGCTGGCAGGAGACCTTATTTTCCTCCTGCTGCATTAGCATTTTAATTGTATGGTATTGCACAGCCGCTTCTCTGCGCTATATTTGTAGTGAGATATATATATATATATATATATAAAAGGATTTTAATTACCTACCGGTAAATCCTTTTCTCGTAGTCCGTAGAGGATGCTGGGGTCCACATTAGTACCATGGGGTATAGACGGGTCCCTTGGGAGCCATGGGCACTTTAAGAGTTTAATAGTGTGGGCTGGCTCCTCCCTCTATGCCGCTCCTACCAGACCCAGTCTAAAAACTGTGCCCGAGGAGACGGACATACTTCGAGAGAACGAAAGACACAGATGTGGTAAGATTCACACCAGCTCACACATAGCAAGGCAAACCAGGCCAACCAGCTTGAACAACCTCAGCAACAGCTGAATAACAGTACTTAACCAAGTAACAACACAGTACTTAACCAAGTAACAAGGCAGTACAGAACCAAGTAACAACTGCAGGAAAACGAAGTACTGGGCGGGCGCCCTGCATCCTCTACGGACTACAAGAAAAGGATTTACCGGAAGGTAATTAATCTCTATTTTCTCTTACGTCCTAGAGGATGCTGGGGTCCACATTAGTACCATGGGGATGTACCAAAGCTCCCATTACAGGAGGGAGAGCGCGGAGGCTCCTGCAGAACTGATTGACCAAACTTTAGGTCCTCAGAGGCCAAAGTCTCGAACTTGTAGAACTTATCAAACGTGTTCGACCCAGACCAAGTAGCCGCTCAGCAAAGCTGTAAAGCCGAGACACCCCGGGCAGCCGCCCAGGAAGAACCCACCTTATGAGCAGAGTGGGCCTTAACAGATTTTTGACACGGCAAGCCTGCCATAGAATAAGCATGCTGGATAGTGAACCTGATCCAGCAAGAAATCATCTGTTTAGAAGCAGGACACCCAATCTTGTTGAAATCAGAAAAGGACAAACAGAGAATCTGACTTTCTGTGACATGAAGTCCTCTTCACATAAATCCTCAAAGCCATCACAACATCCAAGGACTTTGAGGTAATTGAGGAGTCAGTAGCCACTGGCACCACAATAGGTTGGTTGATATGAAAAGCTGACACAACCTTTGGAAGAAACTTTTGACACATCCTGAGCTCAGCTCTATCTTCATGGAAAATCAAGTAGGGGCTCTTGCAGGACAATGCCCCCAATTAGACACACGCCTAGCCGAAGCTAATGCCAACAGTGTGACCGCCTTCCAAGTGAGAAACTTGACCTCAACCTCCTGTAGAGGCTCAAACCAATCCGATTGCAGGAACTGCAACACCACGTTAAGATCCCAAGGTGCTGTAGGAGGCACAAAGGGATGCTGGATGCGCAATACCCCTTTCAAGAAGGTCTGAACCTCAGGGAGGGAAGCCAATTGTTTCTGGAAGAAAATGGATAAGGCCAAAACTTGGACCTTTATGGATCCCAAATGCAGGCTCACATCCACACCTGTTTGCAGAAAGAGTAGAAACCGTACAAGTTGAAACTCCACCATAGGAAACTTCTTGGATTCACACCAAGACACATACTTTTTCCAAATGCGATGATAATGTTTAGACGTTACTCCCTTCCTAGCCTGTATCAGGGTACGAATAACGTTGTTCGGAATGCCCTTCCGAGCTAAGATCTGGCGTTCAACTTCCATGCCGTCGAACGTAGCCGCGGTAAGTCTTGATAAGCGAACAGCCCTTGTTGCAGAAGGTCCTCTCGAAGAGGAAGAGGCCTCGGGTCTTCCAGCAGTAACTCCAGAAGATCCGCGTACCAAGCTCTTCTTGGCCAGTCTGGAGCAATGAGGATCGCCTGAACTCCTGCTTTCTTTATGAGTTTTAGAATTCTTGGGATGAGTGGGAGTGGAGGGAACACGTACACTGACTTGAACACCCACGGAGTAACCAGGGCGTCCACCGCCACTGCATGTGGATCCCGCAACCTGGAACAGTACCTCTGAAGCTTCTTGTTGAGGCTGGAGGCCATCATGTCTATTTGAGGTACACCTTAAAGATTTGTTACCTCCGTGAACACCTCCGGATGGAGGCCCCACTCTTCCGGATGGAGATCGTGTCTGCTGAGGAAGTCTGCTTCCCAGTTGTCCCCTCCCGGAATGAAGATTGCTGGTAGCACCACTGCATGCTTTTCTGCCCAAAGGAGGATCCTTGTTACTTCAGAAATTGCAGCCCTGCTCTTCGTTCCGCCCTGTCGGTTTATGTATGCCACCGTCGTTACATTTTCCGACTGAACCTGAATGGCCTGATCTTTCAGAAGATGTGCCGCCTGTAGAAGACCATTGTACACGGCTCTCAGTTACAGAATGTTTATTGGAAGGATGGATTCCAGACTTGACCACCTTTCTTGGAAGGTTTCCCCTTGGGTGACAGCGCCCCAACCTCTGAGACTTGCATCCGTGGTTAGAATTATCCAGTTCTGAATCCCGAACCTGCGGCCCTCAAAAAGGTGAGGCATCTGTAGCCACCATAGGAGCGAAATCCTGGCTTTCAGCGACAGCCGTATTCTCTGGTGCATGTGCAGGTGAGATCCCGACCACTTGTCCAGGAGATCCAGTTGGAAGGACCATGCATTAAATCTTCCGTACTGTAGAGCCTCGTAGGAGGCAACCATTTTTCCCAGAAGGCGAACGCATTGATGAACCGATACCCGGGCAGGCTTTAAGACATCCCAGACCATTGTCTGTATCACCAACACCTTCTCCACCAGTAGAAACACCCTCTGCACTTCCGTGTCGAGGATCATCCCCAGGAAAGACAATCTCCTTGTCGGCTCCAATTGCGACTTTGGAAGGTTCAGGATCCATCCATGATCCCTGAGCAGTCGAGTCGTGAGAGCAGTGGACTGAAGCAACCTCTCCCTGGAAGACGTCTTTATCAGCAGATCGTCCAGAAAGGAATTATGTTCACTCCCCGTCTGCGAAGCAGTACCATCATCTCTGCCATCACCTTGGTGAACACCCTCAGTGCCGTGGAGAGGCCGAATGGCAGTGCATGGAACTGATAATGACAGTCCAGCAGTGCATATCTTAGATAAGCCTGGCGAGGCGGCCAGATTGGTATGTGAAGGTACCCATCCTTGATATCCATGGATACCAGGAATTCCCCTTCCTCCAGGCCTGAGACTCCATTTTGAACTTGAATTCCCTCAAATAAGGGTTTAACGACTTCAGGTTCAAAATTGGTCTGACTGAACCATCCGGTTTCGGTACCACAAATAGGTTTGAATAGTAACCCTTGCTTTCCAGGTGAGGTGGAACCGTAACAATGACATTTTCCCTTTCCAATTTTTGAATGGCTTCCTGTAGGATAGCCCTTTCTGTCAGCAAAGCTGGTAAGCCTGATTTGAAGAGTCTGTGAGGTGGGACCTCTTAAAATTCCAGTCTGTAACCTTGGGACACAATATCCTTTACTCAGGGATCCAGGCCGGATGATACTCAGACGTGACTGAAAAGTCTGAGTCTCGCTCCCACCTGCCCGCTCTCCAGACTGGGAGGTCCACCGTCATGCTGAGGATTTTGACGAAACAGAGCCAGGCTTCTGTTCCTGGGAACCTGCAGGTGCAGGTTTTTCTGGATTTTCCCCGACCACCTCTGAAGAAATTGGTAGGGGCTTTGGACTTCTTAACCTTTGCGGTCTGAAAGGACTGCATAGTAGATGCAGAAAAAGATTTCTTCGGTGTCTGAGTGGCTGAGGGAAGAAAAGTTGACTTACCCGCAGTTGCCGTGGAGATCCATGCATCCAAAGCCTCCCCAAATAGAGCCTGCCCTGGGAAGGGTAGGTTCTCTACATTTCTCTTGAAATCCACATCTGCAGACCATTGGCACAGCCAGAGTCCCCTGCATGCCGAGACAGCCATGGAAAACGTCCTTGCATTCAGATGACCCAGGTCCTTCATGGCCTCCACCATGAAACCTGCAGAATCCTGTATGTGACGTAAAAACATTTCAATGTCACTTCTATCCATAGAATCTAATTCCTCTAGTAATGTGCTTGACCACTTTACTATGGCTTTAGAAATCCATGCACAGGCAATAGTGGGCCTTAACGCCATGCCTGAAGCAGTGTATATGAATTTGAGCGTAGTCTCAATCTTGCGGTCTGACGTTTTTTTCAACGCGGTAGACCAAGGGACCGATAAAACCAACTTTTTAGACAGTCTATATACAGAAGCGTCTACTATAGAGGGGTTTTCCCACTTTTTCCTATCCTCCTCAGGAAAGTGAAAAGCCACGAGAACCCTCTTTGGGATCTGGAATTATTTCTCCGGGTTTTCCCAGGATTTTTCAAATAATGCGTTTAATTCCTTAGACGCAGGAAAGGTCAGGGAGGCTTTCTTATTTTCTGTAAAGTAAGCCTTCTTGACCTGCTCAGGTACTTTGTCAGTAATGTGTAACACATCCCTAATGGCCTCAATCATGAGCTGCATCCCTTTTGCAAGGGATTCCTCACCTCCCTGCATATCCCCAACACCGTCTCCCATATCAGAGTCGGTATCCATGTCAACTTGCATAATTTGGGCAAGAGCAGGCTCCTTTTGGCATATACCAGGGGAGTATGAGGAGGCTGTAGGAACAGAAACAGACAAAACCTCTACAGATTTTTTCAAAAGCTGAGTTTCAGTCTCATTATGAGCTACCCTAGATGAAATCTGGGGTATCATTCCCTTAATTGAAGTCACCCACACCGGTTCGGATTCAGAAGGCTGAGACATGACATTACATTCCTGAGTACATGTAATGGATTCCTCTGGTGAAGATACATACTCTGCAGCAAAAGACACAGAGTCCCTGGACATGATAATGTGAGAAATATGTACACACACACATACACACACACACACACACACACACACACACACACACACACACAGGAAAATGTCAGACACAGTTTCCCCCCAGGTACTTTCAGAGAGACACAGAGTTAATGGAGCCAGCACCCACACAGCGCCCCAGTCGGCAGTTATATTATAAAAGCCTGGCGCTGACTGTGCAAACTTAATAGACTACACAGTTTAAAATAGTGACTAAAACTCTCTCCGACCCTTCTATAACCCCCTGGTACCGCACAAGATAGCTGGATTTATGTGGAGGGTCAGCGCTTCCTGTCAGCGTCTCTGTGTAGGATCTGTAGGGAGAAAATTGCACTGGTGAGCTGCTGGATCGACTCTGAGGAGAAGCTTTGCCCCCTGTCATGGCGCGTCTTCCCGCACTTTAGGATTATACTGGCCTGAGGTAAAAACATCGCTAGCAGTAGAAACACTTCCCTGATAGCCCAGATGACCAGTTGTAAGGGTATTGCGCTGGCCCAGGGCGCCCCTCACAGCGCAGCACAGCACAGCAGTACCTCTGAGGCCTTCAGAGCGTAGCTTCAGCGCTGCGCTCCAACCCTGATGCCGCCATACTCACCAGCTTCCCGCTTGTCGGGTCACCGGCAACCTACTCACCATGACGTTTACTGGCTCTATTAGGGGGTGGCGGCATGCTGCGGGAGTGAGCGGTCACCTCGGGGGCTTGCGATCATCACCCTCAGGAGCTCAGTGTCCTGTCAGCGGAGATAGTGGCCATTAACCTCAGAGGGTTGGACACTACTCCCCCCCTAAGTCCCACGAAGCAGGGAGGCTGTTGCCAGCAGCCTCCCTGTGCCTAACTCTAATAAAAATAATAAAACTAGAAAAACTCCTATGGAGCTCACCTAGCTGTGACCGGCTCCACCGGGCACATTTTCTAAACTGGGTCTGGTAGGAGGGGCATAGAGGGAGGAGCCAGCCCACACTATTAATCTCTTAAAGTGCCCATGGCTCCCAAGAGACCCGTCTATAGCTCATGGTACTAATGTGGACCCCAGCATCCTCTAGGACGTAAGAGAAACTATATTTATTTAATAACTCATGAAAGCAACTTCAGGAACTCAATCAATTACAAACGTTTACTTATTCTGACGTATCTTCCTGGGTTTGGATTGCATCCTGTCTTAAACTTTCACTTTCCACTCCCAATACTCAATGGAAAATTATGAAAGGTGGCTTTAGGAAGGCATTTGAGGCATTGGGGGATCTGCTGCAGGTCACTTTATTGAATCATTGCTAAATATTGTTAAGGGATTTACAGTTTTATTTGCTAATCTCCAAATCTATTAATGGCAAATCGACCTATATATCACATACTTGCATACTATTGAAAAATCATTTCAGGGAGATTGTGAAAGTGACACCTATCAGCGCGGGCGTGTACTGCTACATCTGAGAGGCGTGTCATGAAAATGACTTACATCCAAATGTAAATGAGCCCCAAAATTAGTAAGATCTACTTGTTGAAGAAAAGTATTTTGCAGGATTTGTTTGTGTATTGTGTTTTACAAGAGGTTTCATATACTGTAAGTGGCCATGAGAAACCGTATTTAAAATGCATGTAGCCATAGAGATCTGTGCCTTATACCCAGTACAGGGAAATGGCACTGATAATGCCATTTGAATACATATACTGTATCTCTGATATCTTTTTTTTTCCCCCAAGAATGTAACAGCTATATAATGAGAATAAGGTGCAATCAGGGAGATTGCTGGACTATTACAGAAGTAAGGGAGATTGCTACTATTTCAGGGAGTCTCCTGCAGAATGAGTGAGGGTAGGCAAATATGATACATCACCAGTTTTCCAAGTCGACCAAAAAAAACCCCAAAAACCCAGACCTCATAGAATAACTGCAATCACTGATCTGTCAATGTTAAATATAGATCAGGGGAATCCATAAATTAAAGATTGCACTGGATGCAAACACTTGAGATATCGTCAAAACTAGTGTGATGAGCAAGATGGAAAATAACACATTTTAATGCATACAGATGTGTCCTCATATACCTAGCCTCAATACGCCATGCAGCGACATCACAGATCCCATGAAGCACCACTGAGCTGTACCAGTGACACCTGGCTGCTAATTTAACTGCACAGAATTACGGGGGTCATTCAAGTTGATCGCTTGCTGGCTAGTTTTAGCAGCCATGCAAACGCTATGTCGCCGACCACTGGGGAGTGTATTTTAGCTTAGCAGAAGTGCGAACACATGTGCAGCCGAGCTCTACAAAAACAGTTTGTGCAGTTTCAGAGTAGCTCTGAACCTACTCAGCACTTGCGATCACTTCAGCCTATTTGTGTCCGGATTTGACGTCATACACCCGCCCAGTGAACGCCCAGCCACGCCTACGTGCGAAAGAAAACTTTGCTAGAACCTATGCACAACCACAACGGGCTTTGTACCCGTATGATGCGCGTGCGCATTGCGGCCCATACGTATGTGCAGAAATGCAGATATTTAGCCTGATCGCTGCGTTGCGAACAACGGCAACTAGCGATCAACTCGGAATGACCCCCTACATACAAAGGGCCTAGTTCAGATCTGATCGTAGATGTGCTAAATTTAGCACATCTACGATCAGTCACACAGACAAGCGGGGGGACGCCCAGCACAGGGCTAGTCCGCCCTGCATGTCAGGTCCGACCCCTCCACACAAGTAGAAATGCATCGCACAGCAGCGATGCTTTTGTGCTTTAGGAGAAGCTTCCTGCCAGCGCAGCTCCTGCAGGCTGGCAGGAGCTATTCGTCGCTGTGACGGTCACAGCAGCTGCATGTGACATCACGCAACCACCGCGCCCCCCCACACCCCTAACGGTCTGGGCATGCCTGCGTTGCCCAGACCGTGCCCACTTCACAGTGGCCAAATGCCGCCGGCCCACCCAGCCTGATTGACAGGCAGAGGCGATCGCAGGGCTGAGACAGCCGTCGGCTGTCTGTCGTGCACCGGCGCACTGCGGTGCCGGTTCATGCGCAGTTCAGACCTGATCAGCTCCTGTGCGAAAACGCACAGCAGCGATCAGGTCTGAAATAGGCCCAAAGTCACAGATGAAGAACAATGGAATTTGGCGTGAAAAAAAAGTGGCTTCTGCATCGTAGCACTTCCTGTACAGATTCACACACACATGTACAAGTGTTGCATATCAAATTAATTGGTGCAGTCTCATGAAGTGTTTTTTGTTTATCGCATTGCGACTAAGAAACATACTCAAGCAATAAAGCCCAAAAAATACATTCAACGTAAACCGAGTTGCACAGAACATGGCGCGATGTGAAAGGTTGTACTATGGCACGACTACGGGAATAGTGTATGAGGATATATATATGGAGTGTTCAGTTCAGTGGTAGACTGCTGGACTAGTTATTACTCCAATAGGGATTACTGGAGCAGTGATGTTGCTGCCTCTACGAAGAGACTAAACAGTACCAGCTCTGTGTTGAAAATCACTGTGTCTCATCCTGCTCTCCCTTGGGCTGTGGGTCAATTGTAATGAACAAGATTTGAACTCACAGAGTGGCAACTTTCTCATCAGTGGTACAGTAGTACTGTAAAATAGACAAAGGCCCATGAGGTCTTTTGGCCTAAGGGGGGGTATATCTACTTTAATACACACATACCCTTCATAACTGGGAAAGTGGTATGAAATGACATACTGTAGTGGTGCAGAGGAGTTCCATATCACAAAGGACAGGGTTGTTCCAAAGATATACTGCAATGCTGTCTTACAGTATTTCAGTCCAGTGAGTTCAGCTGTCATTGCTGTGGCCATCTTTGTACATCCTTTGATGATCTCCCAGGCCACCATAGTGCTGCCACAACTACTGTGAGCATGAGGAACATGTAACACGTTTATGATCCCTGTTGTGACCATAATGCCAAAAAATATACTTGGTATACAGCTTCTCCTGCAGATGAATAACAACAAGAAAGATGATGTCATTATAATGTAAAGTTCTTGTAAATGCATACTTGAGTAGTTTTAAGAACATCTTGCGTACACCTACAGAGGTAATAATTCTGTCCAATCAGGGCTCAGCATATACCCCTCTAACTCCTAGTGCCAATATAGATACTGTAGGAGGTAAAATACTGTAGCTAATTATACTGTAGCTCCTGGGCCAGTGTCAACACACATTTTCCACTCTGGCATTGGCACAGTCAGAATTTGCAGACTCCCTCTCACCCAGTATCTACTGCCTACTCATAAGGAAGTTTTTATTAAAATAAAAAAATTAAATTGAAATGGTCGACAACAGGTGGCTGGCAGGTCCACTAGGACCCACTGGAGCATAGGCTTCCACTTACACTGCCTAATGGTTAATGCTAGGAATATGGCCAGAACTTTGTGGGCCCCTAAGCCAAATTTTGATAACGCTCCCATTGTTAGGAACAGAAATGCATTAGAGGACCCCCTGTGTCAGTGTCGCTTGAGGCAGTGCAGGCTTGAGACGTGTCTGAGGAGGCAATAATACCGTGGACAGATGGAGACGCTACTTGGCTACAGCCATACACTTGTCATTCTGCCTGGCAGTCGGGAGAGTCCATGATCTCCCGTAGTGGAACAAGAGCAAAGGACTACTAAACCCCCCAAAAAACAGGGTTTCTGCTTACTGGTGAAATTTGCCTAATAGTTGGAAAAACCTGGGGCCGGATGTAATGACACCTGAGTTTGGCGGCTGTGCGGGATGCCGGCCGAAAGCTGACTTTTTTTAAAAGTGCAATCACTTACAAGGCAAAACCATGCCTTGTAAATGATTGTCCCTTTATAAAAACATTTCAGTGTGGCCGCCATCCCGCACAACCGCCGAACTTGGGCGTCATTACATCTGGCCCCTGGTGCGATAAAACAGAGGATTGCACTATAAGAGAATACACTGTTGAACCTACCTGGAGAAAGAAACAATTTACGCCGGGTCTTACCTGGTAATGTACTGTGATATAGGTTATGGGCACAGTATTACAAAACTGCCTTTAATATTTATTATTTATTTATTTATTAACAGTTTCTTATATAGCGCAGCAAATTCCGTTGCGCTTTACAACTGGACACAATTAGAAGACAAAACTGGGTAAAAACAAACAGTCATAGAGGGAGGAGGGCCCTGCTCGCAAACTTACAGTCTATGGGGAAATAGCACCTATCCTTGTGTATCAATGCCTATCTATTGCCTAGTTGTTCACCAGATTGTAAAGGTTCTTGGTAGGCTGCATGATATCACATCACAGCAGTGATGAACCAAGTTCAGGGGAAAGGAGAGTGAAGAAAGAAAATATGTATATCCATTTCTGTTTTATACTGTTAGTTTGTTTGGATTAAATGGCAACCAGTTGCTATCATATAATATATGAAAGAATATTAATTAATAAATAATTTTTCATTATTGTGAATATGTGTGTCTAGATGTTTGCTATACCAGACTTTATATAATATTAGTACAGAATCTCTTATACTGTATATATAATATTTAAAGGGTCCCCCATAACTTCTAGAGTTATCTCTATCTGCAGCAATCTACCTAGTGCTGTCCAGGGGGCGTACTTACTGCCAACAATCATTTTAATTTTTTTTCTTTAAATTATTATTTTCATGTAGTACTACTAGACAGTGACTATAAGTAAGGTCAGTTGTCCGCCTGTCTATCCTATATACTGTACTTCTTTGCTGAAACTTGAGTCTAGATCCTTTTACAGTTCCTCACTAGTGATCAAGGAAAGCTGAGATTTGTGACATCATTGCCCCTCAGTAGGCAGGGAACATTGCTCTGTAGCACTCGGTGATGGATAGTGTTGCCGCCTTTTCTTTTTCATATTCCCGGACAGGGTGTGTGACCAAAACTGCTTAGAACCCCCTCATACCCCTTTATATGTCTCAGATCTCCTCATGTCCCTTTATGTGCCAGCCTAAAGCCCTGTATATATATGCTAACCCAGAGACCTCTCATGCCCTTTTCTGTGCCATCCCAGATCCCCCTCTTTCCCCTTTATTTGACTTAGAGCTCTCTCTTGCCCCTTTATGTGCCAGTCCATATTCCCATCATGCTCCTTCATATGCCACAGAGACCTTCATACTCCTTTATGTGCAAGCCCAGAGTCCACTCATGCTCCTTCATGTGCCAGCCCAGATCCTCCTAATACCCTTTATTTGCCAGGCCAGAGCCTATTCATGCTCGTTTATGGGACAACGCAGAGCCCCTCTACAGGGCCGTAACTAGGTGTGTGCAGAGGGGGCACCGCACATAGCGCTGCAGGGTAGGGGGCGCTGTTGGAGGCACTTGTCAATTATCTGTTTTAATTACTTTCACTTGCAGCTTACCCCCTTTTCGAAGCCCAGAATCTCCTGACTACCCCTGTTTCCTACCCTGACCCCTTCTGTCACTAATACCTATACAACATTCATGAACTCAACTTGAAATTTCTTTTTTATTCAGCCACACCGTCCTTTATTACATTTCAAGATGCTGACATACCCAAAATTCAAACCCCTTGCCTGTGGCATTGCCGTCATACAATCTATTCATTGAGCTATCTGCCCTTGAATAGAAAGGTAGAGAATTAAAAGCTAGAGATGTAGAGTGTAGCTGCAAGGGATTGGATGTGTGGCTGCACACTACATAGATCTGCTCAATTGCAATGCTCATTCTATGATTACAAAGTACCAATAACTTCATATATTGTTCATAGTTTTTATGCTGGATCAAATAGCTCAATAATTAGGGTGTTTGATTAAAATTCAACAGGTTATAGGTCTGAGTCCTGGGTATGACAGTGTATTGAAATGTGTTATTTAATAAAGCGTATTAATTGTAACCGAATATCAACGAGCTCTCAAATTCAGTGCATGGATGTGTTATAAAGAGGATTTGTGACCAAATCCATTTTCTTGCAGTGGTCTACACATGTGTGTTTATTATATATATATATATATATATATATATATACGGGAAGGGGCATCGTACCATAGGCTTTCTCTGGGATCAGTCTTCTCATACCCCTTCCCCACGAGGTATTCGCCTTATGTTCCTACTGGAAAAATTAGGGGGGGGGGGGGGGCAATTCTCTCTCTGGCACATTTCTTATCATTCTCACAATTATATTTTTGATGTCACTAATAGGGTAAAAAGATCAAGATGGGCTTTTAGGTTTCAATGCAGAACTTGGACAGGGATGCTGTCAAAATACCATCAGTTGAGATCAGGAGACTGACAGCGTGATCCCAGCGCACAGAATCTCGACATCCCAGGGAAAGTACAGGGGTTTGAGTTAGGCACTAGGGGGAGGGTTAGGGTCAGGCTGCGGGAGTTGTGGAGATTAGGGTCAGGCTGCGGGAGGGAGTAGTTAGGGTGTACTGCGGGAGGCAGCATTAAGGGTTAGGCTGCAGTAGGGAGAGGTTAGTGATAAGCTGTGGCAGGGACGGGTTAGCGGCAAGATTATTGATAGGGAAAAATACCATGATGTGTCAGGATTCTGGTTGTTGGGATCCCGCTGTCCTTCTGGTCATCAGGATCACGAAAGCCAGGATTTCTTACCCAACTCAGATATTTATTCATTACCAGTTTATTGTTAGAGATAAGTGGTTCGGTTTTGTTGAAAACCAAACACACCTGAACTTTGGGGATATGAGTAGAACAGAGTCCTGGCTTGGGTCACTTTTGGGAATCCGAGTGGACCCAATCCCAAGTCGGATCTTCCCTCGAGTTTGGAACTCGGATTTAAAAGACAAATCTAGGGTTTTGGATTGCATGTAAGTTCCTCCCTTGTGATTTCAGATGACATTTCACTTAGAGGAGTGTACAGTGAAGTGGGCAAAATTTACTGGAAATGACTGGCATTTACATTATTGATTTTAATAATACTATAGAAACAAGAACAGGTCCAAGTTCCATGATTTTTGTTGTTTTTATCGATTTTTAAAGAAACCCAGATACAAAACCAAACCCAAAACATTTGAGGGTGCTTTTCCAAAACAAAAACATATCTGCGCACATATCTATCCATATATACATTATATGTGAAAGCCCTCACTCACTGACTGACTCATCACTAATCTTTTACTTCCTGATATATTAGGAAGCTGAAATTTAACATAGGTATTCTACAGGTGGGAAATAGGAAAACTACATAATTAGAATTTTAATAAACCTCCCCTAAGGGGATAAACAGGGGGTTGACATAATGTCGCCATTACCGATGCGTGGCTTGCGCTGCATGAATGATAACACCCAAATGGACAATCAGATCAAAATTTGGATTGCACCTTTAGTGGGTAGAATTTCATAAACTACAAAAAATGGTCCTGTCACTTTTTACCATATCCATACCTGCCAACTTTGATGACGGAGGAGGGACTCCTGCGTGGCGAAACTGCGCCCGTCTGAAAAAGGGAGGGGGGATTCCTAGACAGGGGCCCGGTTTCCCCATCACTGTGGGGGCATGGCTCAGGGAGCTGCTGGCATGCCCCCAGTCACTCTATAGGGAGATTCCCAACTGCCCCCCCCCCTCCACCACTGCGGGACACTGTGGCCCGCGGGTGGGACAGTGAGACAGTCCAGAAAAAATGTCACTGTCCCATGAAAATTGGGACAGTTAGGAGGTATGCCATATCTGCTACGGGTGCTTCTCGGGTAACGTCAAGAATCAAGGAATAATATTTACTTACATTAAGACCTTTCAAATTTACAGCTCTATAGAGTTACCAAATTTTTAACACTCATTTATATTTACAATTTTGAAAATCAGAAACTCCTGTGCGAAGAACGGGTAGAACAGCTAGTTTAATTTATAGTGCACACATATTCCGCAATGCTTTACAGAGCATACAGTGTTTACTTAATCACATCAGTCCCTATCACAGTAGAGCTTACAATCTGTGTTCCTTAAGTTACCACATGTACACACACAGACAGTAGGGTTACTTTTTTGTTAATTGACCTATCAGTATATTTTTGGAGTGTGGAGGAAACCGGAGGAAACACATGCAAGCATGTCTTTGATGTAATAATACACTGCTCAAAAACACTAAAATAACACATCCTAGATCTGTATGAATGAAATATTCTTATTAAATACTTTGTTCTTTACATAGTTGAATGTGCTGACAACAAATCACACAAAAATTATCAATGGAAATCAAATTTATTAACCCATGGAGGTCTGGATTTGGAGTCACACTCAAAATTAAAGTGGAAAAACACACTATAGGCTGATCCAACTTTGATGTAATGTCCTTAAAACAAGTCAAAATGAGGCTCAGTAGTGTGTGTGGCCTCCACATGCCTGTATGACCTCCCTACAATGCCTGGGCATGCTCCTAATGAGGTGGCGGAAGGTGTCCTGAGGGATCTCCTCCCAGACCTGGACTAAAGCATCCGCCAACTCCTGGACAGTCTGTGGTGCAACAGTCTGTTGGTGGATGGAGCGAACTGCTGACACACTCCAGCCACATGAGGTCTATCATTGTCTTGCATTAGGAGGAACCCAGGGCCAATCGCACCAGCATATGGTCTCACAAGGGGTCTGAGGATCTCATCTTGGTACCTAATGGCCGTCAGGCTACCTCTGGTGAGCACATGGAGGGCTGTGCGGCCCCCCAAAGAAATGCCACCCCACACCATTACTGACCCACTGCCAAACTGGTCATGCTGGAGGATGTTGCAGGCAGCAGAACGTTCTCCTTGGCGTCTCCAGACTCTGTCACGTCTGTCACATGTGCTCAGTGAGAACCTGCTTTCATCTGTGAAGAGCACAGGGCGCCAGTGGCAAATTTGCCAATCTTGGTGTTCTCTGGCAAATGCCAAACATCCTGCACGGTGTTGGGCTGTAAGCACAACCCCCACCTGTGGACGTCGGGCCCTCATACCACCCTCATGGAGTCTGTTTCTGATCGTTTGAGTAGACACATGCACATTTGTGGCTTGCTGGAGGTCATTTTGCAGGGCTCTGGCAGTGCTCCTCCTGTTCCTCCTTGCACAAAGGCGGAGGTAGCTGTCCTGCTGCTGGGTTGTTGCCCTCCTACGGCCTCCTCCACACCTCCTGATGTACTGGCCTGTCTCCTGGTAGCGCCTCTATGCTCTGGACACTACGCTGACAGACACAGCAAACCTTCTTGCCACAGCTCGCATTGATGTGCCATCCTGGATGAGCTGCACTACCCGAGCCACTTGTGTGGATTGTAGACTCCATCTCATGCTACCACTAGAGTGAAAGCCCCGCCAGCTTTCCAAAGTGACCAAAACATCAGCCAGAAAGCATAGGAGCTGAGAAGTGGTCTGTGGTCACCACCTGCAGAACAACTCCTTTATTGGGGGTGTCTTGCTAATTGCCTATAATTTCCACCTGTTGTCTATTCCATTTGCACAACAGCATGTGAAATTGTCAATCAGTGTTGCTTCCTAAGTGGACAGTTTGATTTCACAGAAGTGTGATTGACTTGAAGTTACATTGTGTTGTTTAAGTGTTCCTTTTATTTTTTTGAGCAGTGTATATTTAAGGGGCACCCTCTAAGAAGCAAAAGGAGACACTAATCTGGCTGTAATTGTTTCAGATACAGTCCCATTTCTGTGTTGTGATTTCTTTCGCTTTAGCCCTCAAAGCCCATAAGTACTGTCTGCTGCCATCAGGTTTCAAACCTTCAAATGACAGCTTTGAAACTGTATATTATTATTATTATTATTATTATTATTATTATTTAATTATTATTACTTTTATGCCGCAAGTACTCTGCAGTGGTTGCAGAGGGCGAAACAATAAGACAGTAAAGGGTAAAACAGTACAGTTCAATACAATACAATACAGTAGACTAGCAACAAATAGCACAACCCTTAACACAGCCGCTGATTCAAGGGGTGCAATGGAAAGATTCAGTGTGATCTGAAACATGTACCTTTTAGTGTGAGCACTGGGGGTTTCCTGGTCTAGGCCATCTGAAGAAACAAAAACAACAAAGGAGTGGAGTCTGGGGGTAGAGAGCCCAAGGAGGAGGTGTGAAGTGTAGCTGGTGTGCAGGAGAAGTAGGTAATGAGAACAGGAGGGAGAAGGGTCCTGCTCATGGAGCTTACAGTCTAAAGTAAAAGTAGAAGACATAATGAGTAAGTAGACATAAGTAGATATTACTGTATAGACATAAAGAACCAAAACAGAGGCACTCACCAGGGCTTGCATCAAATAAAGTGCAAAAAGCATGAATTTATTGCTATTAGGGCGTTAAGTATACTGGCCCTCATTCCGAGTTGTTCGCTCGCTAGCTGCTTTTAGCAGCATTGCACACGCTAAGCCGCCGCCCTCTGGGAGTGTATCTTAGCTTAGCAGAATTGCGAACGAAAGATTAGCAGAATTGCGAATAGAAAATTCTTAGCAGTTTCTGAGTAGCTCCAGACTTACTCAGCCATTGCGATCAGTTCAGTCAGTTTCGTTCCTGGTTTGACGTCACAAACACACCCAGCGTTCGCCCAGACACTCCCCCGTTTCTTCAGACACTCCCGCGTTTTTCCCAGAAACGCCAGCGTTTTTTCGCACACGCCCAGAAAACGGCCAGTTTCCGCCCAGAAACACCCACTTCCTGTCAATCACCAGAACGATGAAAAATCCTTGTTATGCCGTGAGTAAAATACCTATCTTTTGAGTAAAATAACTAAGCGCATGCGCTCTGCGAACCTTGCGCATGCGCAGTAAGCGACTAATCGCAATATAGTCGGCAACGAGCTAACAACTCGGAATGACCACCACTATTCGGAACTCATATGTTTCAGAACACATATAAAGTAAATAAATAAATGAACAATGTTCCAGTTCTTATGTACAAGTCCAAATCGAAGTGCCTAGAAAAATCCACCAGTCTGGGACGTCCAAACCTCTTTGTTGTCAAACACACGACTCCTTAATTTCTGTAACGAAGATAAAAACAAGGGTGCCTCCTAGTGCAAATAACACAGTACAACCACCGCAATTGTGAAAGAAAAGGATATGAGTGAACCCGTATTATGTGACCAATCAAAACCGCTTATCTTATTTGGTATTTAGAAGTTACTTGAATGCTGAAAAAGTAAAATAAACTCCATGCTGGAGTAGTTTCTTTATCAAAAAAAGACAGAAACATAAACATAATTTATCCTATACGAGTGATACCACAAAAGTCAGCAGAATGTGGGTCATATTTATTATTATTATTATTATTTATTACCAGTTATTTATATAGCGCACACATATTCCGCAACGCTTTACAGAGAATAATTGGCCATTCACATCAGTCCCTGTCCCAGTGGAGCTTACAATCTATATCAGGCATGTCCAAACTGCGACCCTCCAGCTGTTGTGAAACTACATATCCCAGCATGCCCTGACACAGTTTTGCTGTCAGTGAATACTAAAGCTGTGTCAGGGCATGCTGAGATGTGTAGTTTCTCAACAGCTGGAGGGCCGCAGTTTGGACATGCCTGATCTATACTCCGGACGGTGTAATGGTTAGCATGAATGTCTCACAGCACTGAGGTCATGGGTTCGATTCCCACCATGGCTCTAACTGTGCGGAGTTTGTATATCCTCCCCGTACTTGCGTGGGTTTCCTCCGGGTACTCCGGTTTCCTCCCACAATCCAAAAATATACTGATAGGTTAATTGGATCCTAACAAAATTAACCCTAGCATGAATGTGTGTGTGTGTACATGTGGTAGGGAATACTCGTATAGAGAGGCAATGACTGGCCAAATATTCTCTGTAAAACGATGCAGAATATGTGTGCGCTATATAAATAACTGGTAATAATTAGAGATGAGCGGGTTCGGTTTCTCTGAATCCGAACCCGCACGAACTTCATGTTTTTTTTCACGGGTCCGAGCGACTCGGATCTTCCCGCCTTGCTCGGTTAACCCGAGCGCGCCCGAACGTCATCATGACGCTGTCGGATTCTCGCGAGACTCGGATTCTATATAAGGAGCCGCGCGTCGCCGCCATTTTCACACGTGCATTGAGATTGATAGGGAGAGGACGTGGCTGGCGTCCTCTCCATTTAGATTAGGAGAGAGAGAGAGAGATTGACCTGAGGCTGATACTGTAGAAGAGAGTGCAGAGTTTAGTGACTGACCACAGTGACCACCAGCAGTGCAGTTGTTTTATTTAATATATCCGTTCTCTGCCTGAAAAAAACGGTACACACAGTGACTCAGTCACATACCATATCTGTGTGCACTGCTCAGCCCAGTGTGCTGCATGCCTGCATCATCTATGTATATATTATATATCTGACTGTGCTCAGCTCACACAGCTTATAATTGTGGGGGAGACTGGGGAGCACTGCAGTGCCAGTTATAGGTTATAGCAGGAGCCAGGAGTACAAGACAGTCACATACCATATCTGTGTGCACTGCTCAGCCCAGTGTGCTGCATCATCTATGTATATATTATATATCTGACTGTGCTCAGCTCACACAGCTTATAATTGTGGGGGAGACTGGGGAGCACTGCAGTGCCAGTTATAGGTTATAGCAGGAGCCAGGAGTACATATTATATTAAAATTAAACAGTGCACACTTTTGCTGCAGGAGTGCCACTGCCAGTGTGACTGACCAGTGACCTGACCACACTGACCACCAGTATAGTTAGTAGTATACTATATTGTGATTGCCTGAAAAAGTTAAACACTCGTCGTGTGACTTCACTTGTGTGGTGTTTTTTTTTTTATTCTATAAAAAACTCATTCTGCTGACAGACAGTGTCCAGCAGGTCCGTCATTATATAATATATATACCTGTCCGGCTGCAGTAGTGATATATATATATTTTTTATATCATTATTTATCATCCAGTCGCAGCAGACACAGTACGGTAGTTCACGGCTGTAGCTACCTCTGTGTCGGCACTCGGCAGTCCATCCATAATTGTATACCACCTACCCGTGGTTTTTTTTTCTTTCTTCTTTATACATACATACTACTACATCTCTTTATCAACCAGTCTATATTAGCAGCAGACACAGTACAGTACGGTAGTTCACGGCTGTGGCTACCTCTGTGTCGGCACTCGGCAGTCCGTCCATAATTGTATACCACCTAACCGTGGTTTTTTTTTCTTTCTTCTTTATACATACATACTACGACATCTCTTTATCAACCAGTCTATATTAGCAGCAGACACAGTACAGTACGGTAGTTCACGGCTGTGGCTACCTCTGTGTCGGCACTCGGCAGTCCGTCCATAATTGTATACCACCTAACCGTGGTTTTTTTTTCTTTCTTCTTCATACATACATACTACGACATCTCTTTATCAACCAGTCTATATTAGCAGCAGACACAGTACAGTACGGTAGTTCACGGCTGTGGCTACCTCTGTGTCGGCACTCGGCAGTCCGTCCATAATTGTATACCACCTAACCGTGGTTTTTTTTTCTTTCTTCTTTATACATACATACTACGACATCTCTTTATCAACCAGTCTATATTAGCAGCAGACACAGTACAGTACGGTAGTTCACGGCTGTGGCTACCTCTGTGTCGGCACTCGGCAGTCCGTCCATAATTGTATACCACCTACCCGTGGTTTTTTTTTCTTTCTTCTTCATACATACATACTACGACATCTCTTTATCAACCAGTCTATATTAGCAGCAGACACAGTACAGTACGGTAGTTCACGGCTGTGGCTACCTCTGTGTCGGCACTCGGCAGTCCGTCCATAATTGTATACCACCTAACCGTGTTTTTTTTTTCTTTCTTCTTTATACATACATACTACGACATCTCTTTATCAACCAGTCTATATTAGCAGCAGACACAGTACAGTACGGTAGTTCACGGCTGTGGCTACCTCTGTGTCGGCACTCGGCAGTCCGTCCATAATTGTATACCACCTACCCGTGGTTTTTTTTTCTTTCTTCTTCATACATACATACATACTACGACATCTCTTTATCAACCAGTCTATATTAGCAGCAGACACAGTACAGTACGGTAGTTCACGGCTGTGGCTACCTCTGTGTCGGCACTCGGCAGTCCGTCCATAATTGTATACCACCTAACCGTGGTTTTTTTTTCTTTCTTCTTCATACATACATACTACGACATCTCTTTATCAACCAGTCTATATTAGCAGCAGACACAGTACGGTAGTTCACGGCTGTAGCTACCTCTGTGTCGGCACTCGGCAGTCCGTCCATAATTGTATACTAGTATCCATCCATCTCCATTGTTTACCTGAGGTGCCTTTTAGTTGTGCCTATTAAAATATGGAGAACAAAAATGTTGAGGTTCCAAAATTAGGGAAAGATCAAGATCCACTTCCACCTCGTGCTGAAGCTGCTGCCACTAGTCATGGCCGAGACGATGAAATGCCAGCAACGTCGTCTGCCAAGGCCGATGCCCAATGTCATAGTACAGAGCATGTCAAATCCAAAACACCAAATATCAGTAAAAAAAGGACTCCAAAACCTAAAATAAAATTGTCGGAGGAGAAGCGTAAACTTGCCAATATGCCATTTACCACACGGAGTGGCAAGGAACGGCTGAGGCCCTGGCCTATGTTCATGGCTAGTGGTTCAGCTTCACATGAGGATGGAGGCACTCAGCCTCTCGCTAGAAAAATGAAAAGACTCAAGCTGGCAAAAGCAGTAGCACCGCAAAGAACTGTGCGTTCTTCGAAATCCCAAATCCACAAGGAGAGTCCAATTGTGTCGGTTGCGATGCCTGACCTTCCCAACACTGGACGTGAAGAGCATGCGCCTTCCACCATTTGCACGCCCCCTGCAAGTGCTGGAAGGAGCACCCGCAGTCCAGTTCCTGATAGTCAGATTGAAGATGTCAGTGTTGAAGTACACCAGGATGAGGAGGATATGTGTGTTGCTGGCGCTGGGGAGGAAATTGACCAGGAGGATTCTGATGGTGAGGTGGTTTGTTTAAGTCAGGCACCCGGGGAGACACCTGTTGTCCGTGGGAGGAATATGGCCGTTGACATGCCTGGTGAAAATACCAAAAAAATCAGCTCTTCGGTGTGGAACTATTTCAACAGAAATGCGGACAACAGGTGTCAAGCCGTGTGTTCCCTTTGTCAAGCTGTAATAAGTAGGGGTAAGGACGTTAACCACCTCGGAACATCCTCCCTTATACGTCACCTGCAGCGCATTCATAATAAGTCAGTGACAAGTTCAAAAACTTTGGGTGACAGCGGAAGCAGTCCACTGACCAGTAAATCCCTTCCTCTTGTAACCAAGCTCACGCAAACCACCCCACCAACTCCCTCAGTGTCAATTTCCTCCTTCCCCAGGAATGCCAATAGTCCTGCAGGCAATGTCACTGGCAATTCTGACGAGTCCTCTCCTGCCTGGGATTCCTCCGATGCATCCTTGCGTGTAACGCCTACTGCTGCTGGCGCTGCTGTTGTTGCTGCTGGGAGTCGATGGTCATCCCAGAGGGGAAGTCGTAAGACCACTTTTACTACTTCCACCAAGCAATTGACTGTCCAACAGTCCTTTGCGAGGAAGATGAAATATCACAGCAGTCATCCTACTGCAAAGCGGATAACTGAGGCCTTGGCATCCTGGGTGGTGAGAACCGTGGTTCCGGTATCCATCATTACTGCAGAGCCAACTAGAGACTTGTTGGAGGTACTGTGTCCCCGGTACCAAATACCATCTAGGTTCCACTTCTCTAGGCAGGCGATACCGAGAATGTACACGGACGTCAGAAAAAGACTCACCAGTGTCCTAAAAAATGCAGTTGTACCCAATGTCCACTTAACCACGGACATGTGGACAAGTGGAGCAGGGCAGGGTCAGGACTATATGACTGTGACAGCCCACTGGGTAGATGTATGGACTCCCGCCGCAAGAACAGCAGCGGCGGCACCAGTAGCAGCATCTCGCAAACGCCAACTCTTTCCTAGGCAGGCTACGCTTTGTATCACCGGTTTCCAGAATACGCACACAGCTGAAAACCTCTTACGGCAACTGAGGAAGATCATCGCGGAATGGCTTACCCCAATTGGACTCTCCTGTAGATTTGTGGCATCGGACAACGCCAGCAATATTGTGTGTGCATTAAATATGGGCAAATTCCAGCACGTCCCATGTTTTGCACATACCTTGAATTTGGTGGTGCAGAATTATTTAAAAAACGACAGGGGCGTGCAAGAGATGCTGTCGGTGGCCAGAAAAATTGCGGGACACTTTCGGCGTACAGGCACCACGTACAGAAGACTGGAGCACCACCAAAAACTACTGAACCTGCCCTGCCATCATCTGAAGCAAGAAGTGGTAACGAGGTGGAATTCAACCCTCTATATGCTTCAGAGGTTGGAGGAGCAGCAAAAGGCCATTCAAGCCTATACAATTGAGCACGATATAGGAGGTGGAATGCACCTGTCTCAAGCGCAGTGGAGAATGATTTCAACGTTGTGCAAGGTTCTGATGCCCTTTGAACTTGCCACACGTGAAGTCAGTTCAGACACTGCCAGCCTGAGTCAGGTCATTCCCCTCATCAGGCTTTTGCAGAAGAAGCTGGAGACATTGAAGGAGGAGCTAACACGGAGCGATTCCGCTAGGCATGTGGGACTTGTGGATGGAGCCCTTAATTCGCTTAACAAGGATTCACGGGTGGTCAATCTGTTGAAATCAGAGCACTACATTTTGGCCACCGTGCTCGATCCTAGATTTAAAGCCTACCTTGGATCTCTCTTTCCGGCAGACACAAGTCTGCTGGGGTTGAAAGACCTGCTGGTGAGAAAATTGTCAAGTCAAGCGGAACGCGACCTGTCAACATCTCCTCCTTCACATTCTCCCGCAACTGGGGGTGCGAGGAAAAGGCTCAGAATTCCGAGCCCACCCGCTGGCGGTGATGCAGGGCAGTCTGGAGCGACTGCTGATGCTGACATCTGGTCCGGACTGAAGGACCTGACAACGATTACGGACATGTCGTCTACTGTCACTGCATATGATTCTCTCACCATTGAAAGAATGGTGGAGGATTATATGAGTGACCGCATCCAAGTAGGCACGTCACACAGTCCATACTTATACTGGCAGGAAAAAGAGGCAATTTGGAGGCCATTGCACAAACTGGCTTTATTCTACCTAAGTTGCCCTCCCACAAGTGTGTACTCCGAAAGAGTGTTTAGTGCCGCCGCTCACCTTGTCAGCAATCGGCGTACGAGGTTACATCCAGAAAATGTGGAGAAGATGATGTTCATTAAAATGAATTATAATCAATTCCTCCGCGGAGACATTGACCAGCAGCAATTGCCTCCACAAAGTACACAGGGAGCTGAGATGGTGGATTCCAGTGGGGACGAATTGATAATCTGTGAGGAGGGGGATGTACACGGTGATATATCGGAGGGTGATGATGAGGTGGACATCTTGCCTCTGTAGAGCCAGTTTGTGCAAGGAGAGATTAATTGCTTCTTTTTTGGGGGGGGTCCAAACCAACCCGTCATATCAGTCACAGTCGTGTGGCAGACCCTGTCACTGAAATGATGGGTTGGTTAAAGTGTGCATGTCCTGTTTTGTTTATACAACATAAGGGTGGGTGGGAGGGCCCAAGGACAATTCCATCTTGCACCTCTTTTTTCTTTTCTTTTTCTTTGCGTCATGTGCTGTTTGGGGAGGGTTTTTTGGAAGGGACATCCTGCGTGACACTGCAGTGCCACTCCTAAATGGGCCCGGTGTTTGTGTCGGCCACTAGGGTCGCTAATCTTACTCACACAGTCAGCTACCTCATTGCGCCTCTTTTTTTCTTTGCGTCATGTGCTGATTGGGGAGGGTTTTTTGGAAGGGACATCCTGCGTGACACTGCAGTGCCACTCCTAAATGGGCCCGGTGTTTGTGTCGGCCACCAGGGTCGCTAATCTTACTCACACAGTCAGCTACCTCATTGCGCCTCTTTTTTTCTTTGCGTCATGTGCTGATTGGGGAGGGTTTTTTGGAAGGGACATCCTGCGTGACACTGCAGTGCCACTCCTAAATGGGCCCGGTGTTTGTGTCGGCCACTAGGGTCGCTAATCTTACTCACACAGTCAGCTACCTCATTGCGCCTCTTTTTTTCTTTGCGTCATGTGCTGATTGGGGAGGGTTTTTTGGAAGGGACATCCTGCGTGACACTGCAGTGCCACTCCTAAATGGGCCCGGTGTTTGTGTCGGCCACTAGGGTCGCTAATCTTACTCACACAGTCAGCTACCTCATTGCGCCTCTTTTTTTCTTTGCGTCATGTGCTGATTGGGGAGGGTTTTTTGGAAGGGACATCCTGCGTGACACTGCAGTGCCACTCCTAAATGGGCCCGGTGTTTGTGTCGGCCACTAGGGTCGCTAATCTTACTCACACAGTCAGCTACCTCATTGCGCCTCTTTTTTTCTTTGCGTCATGTGCTGATTGGGGAGGGTTTTTTGGAAGGGACATCCTGCGTGACACTGCAGTGCCACTCCTAAATGGGCCCGGTGTTTGTGTCGGCCACTAGGGTCGCTTATCTTACTCACACAGTCAGCTACCTCATTGCGCCTCTTTTTTTCTTTGCATCATGTGCTGATTGGGGAGGGTTTTTTGGAAGGGACATCCTGCGTGACACTGCAGTGCCACTCCTAGATGGGCCAGGTGTTTGTGTCGGCCACTAGTGTCGCTTAGCTTAGTCATCCAGCGACCTTGGTGCAAATTTTAGGACTAAAAATAATATTGTGAGGTGTGAGGTATTCAGAATAGACTGAAAATGAGTGGAAATTATGGTTTTTGAGGTTAATAATAATATGGGATCAAAATGACCCCCAAATTCTATGATTTAAGCTGTTTTTTAGTGTTTTTTAAAAAAAACACCCGAATCCAAAACACACCCGAATCCGACAAAAAAAATTCGGTGAGGTTTTGCCAAAACGCGGTCGAACCCAAAACACGGCCGCGGAACCGAACCCAAAACCAAAACACAAAACCCGAAAAATTTCAGGCACTCATCTCTAGTAATAATAATAATAATGGTTAGCATTACTGCCTCACAGCACTGATGTATTGGGTTTAACTCCAACCATAGCCAGTGTAGAGTTTGTATATTCTCTGATTTCCTTCCACATGCTAATAATAATACTGTGACCCACATTCTGCTGACTTCTGTGGGATCACTAAATTATGGACTCAATTAGCTATAAATTGCTGGATGGGACTAGGAGAATAGAAAAACTGGTAGCAAGAATATGGAATGAAAACAGAAAGAGGGCTAGATGCCCAATCAGGTCCTAACTGCCATGTCACAGGTTGTGTTTGAAAAATGGTACTTAGGAGCTGATTGGCTGGTACTCTTTCACTCTCCATTTTATCACTTTCCAAGCGATGATGCATCTGGCTCTATAGTCCTTAACGCAGGGGCGTTTTAAGAGAGGAGGGGGCCCGTGTGCAGACTCCGGGTGGGCCCCCTCCTCTCCACAGCGCTGCAGGCTCCGGCATCGAGCCGGAGTATACTATGCATGTGCAGGTCTCCGGAAACATGGCACCTGCCATGGTCCGGACTCTGAGACAAATTTGAACTGCGCATGCGTGGCGGCCATATTTGGATGGATTTTTGCCGCAAATGCAGCAGCTGTAACGCTAGTCGTGGGACTCCGGAAAGGTAAGTATATACAAATGGGTGCAGTGTGTGTGGTGTGGGCCCCTCCTGGACCGAGGGGCCCGTGTGCACTGCACACATTGCACCCATGATAGAAACGCCATTGCCATAACATTTATCAGGCCATGGTCACATGTGTCTCTTACTATGCTACAGTCACATGATATACAGTATTGCTTATCCCTGCTGTAGTTCTATTTTTATATTTGTTATTATGATGTTGATGATGGTTATTATGATCTGGTTATGGTTGTTATTATTATATGATGTTGTATCTATACATATTCTATCCTGATATATTACATCTCATTTATTTTTCAATTCTTGTTGGTGGTTAGAATAGACTTTAATATTTTTGTATCATTCATTCCACTTATCCAAGTAGCAGGATGATGACCTGTTACTGAAGAACATCTTTGTCTCAGTAAATAAGATCTGAAAGTCTGAAGTGCTCAGGTAATCGCTAAACATCTCTTTGCAGTCATGCTGTACTGTACTTGTTATTCATAGGGGGACAAACCTGTAATATAGAGAACCAGGTGCCACTCTCCATCATTATTTACTTGTCTTTTTCCCAAACCATCCTTACCCTCTAGAGTGATTCATCCCACACCTAAACTAAGCAACAAAGGTGAGCTTGGAGGCTTAAATGGCTTTTGAGGTTTTACAGCATGAAAAAGAAATTCCTGACAAAATATTTGAAATTCTGAATTGAACCTCTTCAGTTGAATGTTCCAACATGAAATATATTTTAGTGGGTGATGAATTAGATCACAGCTACAAAGTACCCGTGCAACCTCCAGTACAATTTATGACATATATGGTTGGCGAGGAGCGGAAAAATAACCTGAGATATGTACAGATCAAATAACATGTGTAATGTGTCAGTTGTCTGTGGCCTTTGTACAGATCCGTGGGATACGTGCATTATGTGACATTTTGACAATGTTCCCTAAATCTGACACAATATAATACAGGTCTATTAGCTTTCAGCACAGGATCTAAACGAGAACGCCAATTACTTTGAAAATGCTGAACTGTGTCAAGTTATACCATCACTTCTTAACTGACCATTTACTATCCTTACAAAGTTAAAATAACCGAATTTGTATGGCAGATATAGGGTAAGTAAGATTAAAAAGAAATGGGTTTGAAGTAATATCGTGACGTGAAAATTCCAACAAAATATTGAGCCTAATTCAGATGTTGTTGCTGCTGCGATTGCTGTTTGCTATTTTTTGCTATCCACAATTGCTATTTTATGCTAATATGCCCAGAAGCTAACCTGAGCATAGATACACCTACTGCTGCCTCCTCATTTCTGTCTGATTGCGTACATTTGCTGAAACATCGGTACCATCATCATAGATTCTGTGTGCCGCTGAAGACGAGCAGGCTGAACAGCTCTCCCAGGATGCCGAGGGCTCTCCAGTAGAAAGTGAGATCACAACTGCTAATTTCTGCACACCCAGGAAACGTTGTGTAAATGGCCATGGCATGCCTGCATTTACCTGACCACTTCCCGTTACCACCCCCAAACGCTGTCTATCTGTCACTCACTTTGCGACTTATTCTTTATTGTGAGTGCTATCGCAATTCAATTACTGCATGTGTGCAGTGCAGCTCAGACGCATGCGCAGTACTAAAAATCAACCAACTTGCATACGTCAACTGCTTTGCAACCACATCTGAATGAGGCCACTTATGCAATATTCCAGTCTACAAATACTAAAGAGCAGCAGAGATATATGTTATAGAGTGGCAGGTAGGAAACTGGTAACTTTTGGTGTAGATATTTGTGATTATATTTATTTTAGTTAATATTTATGTCCAGAGAGGAATTTGCATTAATTACTTATAAATAACATTTATTTCTCTTATCACAATATTTTGTGCCATTTTTTTTTTCAAGAAAGTCATTGTATTATACGTGACTGCAGACCTTACACTAATTGTCTCACTTTCACCTTGGTCATTTATTATTTAAACTTGATAGACATGGGTAATTGAGGACTATCTTCAACTTCTTCACTATATGCATGGAGTGGTCTGGGGTACTTGTTTTTTTCCTCCTTTCCTTGTGACTGAAGAACCAGCTGTATAGCCTGTATTTATAGGGGATATTTATATTGTGGTACCAAGGGAAATATCTGCATTGCTGGTAATACATATTATTTATGGGATAGGTCCAAGGAGCTTTTATCTATGGCTCAGCATTTAGCATGCATACCAATAGTCCTGATATTTTGGGACAGTCTTGATTTACAAGCCGCTAAAGTTAGTGTTTCTGGGCAGATAAACCAGTGTTTCGGCAGATGGTGAAGGCGCCCTATTGTCCCAAATTGGCTTGTGCAAATGTTGACAGTAAGGAATTGTGAATGTACGAGCATGTTATTGAATGGAAGTCCTGTTTAATTTCAGCGTAACTAAATATTTTGGAACAACACTATGAGGTAATTGTTATATTTGCATGAGTGTCTAATAGAGATGAGCGGGTTCGGATCCTCGGAATCCGAACCCCCCCGAACTTCACCCATTTTACACGGTTCCGAGGCAGACTCGGATCCTCCCGCCTTGCTCGGTTAACCCGAGCGCGCCCAAACATCATCATCCCGCTGTTGTATTCTCACGAGATTCGTATTCTATATAAGGAGCCACGCGTCGCCGCCATTTTCACTCGTGCATTGGAGATGATAGGGAGAGGACGTGTATCTGTGCTCAGTGTGCTGAAAATATCTACGTTCTCTGCCTGAAAAACGCTCCATATCTGTGATCAGTGCGGCAAATATCTGTGCTCAGTGTGCTTGATTGTGGGGACTGGGGACCACCAGTATTATATAGTAGGAGGACAGTGCAGAGTTTTGCTGACAAGTGACCACCAGTATTATACGTTCTCTGCCTGAAAAACGCTCCATATCTGTGCTGTATTGTAGTATATAGTAGGAGGACAGTGCAGAATTTTGTTGACCAGTGACCACCAGTATTATATCAGTACGGTACAGTAGTCCACTGCTCTACCTACCTCTGTGTCGTCAAGTATACTATCCATCCATACCTGTGGTGCATTTAAGTTTTGCGCAGTATATATATAGTAGGACAGTGCATAATTTTGCTGACCACCAGTATATAATATATAGCAGTACGGTAGAGAAGTGCACTGCTCTACCTACCTCTGTGTCGTCAAGTATACTATCCATCCATACCTGTGGTGCAAATAAGTTTTGCACAGTATATATATAGTAGGAGGACACTGCATAATTTTGCTGACAACCAGTATATAATATATAGCAGTACGGTACAGTAGTCCACTGCTCTACCTACCTCAGTGTCGTCAAGTATACTATCCATCCATACCTGTGGTGCATATAAGTTTTGCGCAGTATATATATATAGTAGGAGGACAGTGCATAATTTTGCTGACAACCAGTATATAATTAATATATAGCAGTACGGTACAGTAGTCCACTGCTCTACCTTCCTCTGTGTCGTCAAGTATACTATCCATCCATACCTGTTGTGCATTTAAGTTTTGCGCAGTATAAATATAGTAGGAGGACAGTGCATAATTTTGCTGACCACCAGTATATAATTATTATATAGCAGTACGGTACAGTAGTCCACTGCTCTACCTACCTCTGTGTCATCAAGTATACTATCCATCCATACCTGTGGTGCATTTAAGTTTTGTGCAGTATATATATATATATATATATATATATTAGAGGACAGTGCATAATTTTGCTGACCACCAGTATATAATATATAGCAGTACGGTACAGTAGTCCACTGCTCTACCTACCTCTGTGTCATCAAGAATTCTATCCATCCATACCCGTGGTGCATTTAAGTTTTGCGCAGTATATATATAGTAGGAGGACAGTGCATAATTTTGCTGACAACCAGTATATAATTAATATATAGCAGTACGGTACAGTAGTCCACTGCTCTACCTACCTCTGTGTCGTCAAGTATACTATCCATCCATACCTGTGGTGCATTTAAGTTTTGCGCCGCAGTATATATATAATAGGAGGACAGTGCATAATTTTGCTGACCACCAGTATATAATTAATATATAGCAGTACGGTATAGTAGTCCACTGCTCTACCCACCTCTGTGTCGTCAAGTATACTATCCATCCATACCTGTGGTGCATAAGTTTTGTGCAGTATATATATAGTAGGAGGACAGTGCATTATTTTGCTGACCACCAGTATATAAATATTAGCAGTACGGTACAGCAGTCCACTGCTCTACCTACCTCTGTGTCGTCAAGTATACTATCCATCCATACCTGTGGTGCATTTAAGTTTTGCGCAGTATATATATAGTAGGAGGACAGTGCATAATTTTGCTGACCACCAGTATATAATATATAGCAGTACGGTACAGTAGGCCATTGCTATTGATATATTACTGGCATATAATTCCACACATTAAAAAATGGAGAACAAAAATGTGGAGGGTAAAATAGGGAAAGATCAAGATCCTCTTCCACCTCGTGCTGAAGCTGCTGCCACTAGTCATGGCCGAGATGATGAAATGCCATCAACGTTGTCTGCCAAGGCCGATGCCCAATGTCATAGTAGAGAGCATGTAAAATCCAAAAAACAAAAGTTCAGTAAAATTACCCAAAAATCAAAATTAAAATCGTCTGAGGAGAAGCGTAAACTTGCCAATATGCCATTTACGATACGGAGTGACAAGGAACGGCTGAGGCCCTCTCCTATGTTCCTCATGACTAGTGGGTCAGCTTCACATGAGGATGGAAACACTCATCCTCTCGCTAGAAAAATGAAAAGAGTTAAGCTAGCAAAAGCACAGCAAAGAACTGTGCGTTCTTCTAAATCACAAATCCCCAAGGAGAGTCCAATTGTGTCGGTTGCGATGCCTGACCTTCCCAACACTGGACGGGAAGAGGTGGCACCTTCCACCATTTGCACGCCCCCTGCAAGAGCTGGAAGGTGCACCCGCAGTCCAGTTCCTGATAGTCAAATTGAAGATGTCACTGTTGAAGTACACCAGGATGAGGATATGGGTGTTGCTGGCGCTGAGGAGGAAATTGACAAGGAGGATTCTGATGGTGAGGTGGTTTGTTTAAGTCAGGCACCCGGGGAGACACCTGTTGTCCGTGGGACAAAAATGGCCATTGACATGCCTGGTCAAATTACAAAAAAACAACAACTCTTCGGTGTGGAATTATTTTAACAGAAATGCGGACAACAGGTGTCAAGCCGTGTGTCACCTTTGTCAAGATGTAATAAGTAGGGGTAAGGACGTTAACCACCTCGGAACATCCTCCCTTATACTTTACCTGGAGCGCATTCATCAGAAGTCATTGACAAGTTCAAAAACTTTGGGTGACAGCGGAAGCAGTCCGCTGCCAACTAAATCCCTTCCTCTTGTAACCAAGCTCCTGAAAACCACACCACCAACTCCCTCAGTGTCAATTTCCTCCTTAGACAGGAAAGCCAATAGTCCTGCAGGCCATGTCACTGTCAAGTCTGACGAGTTGTCTCCTGCCTGGGATTCCTCCGATGCGTCCTTGACTGTAACGCCTACTGCTGCTGGCGCTGCTGTTGTTGCTGCTGGGAGTCGATCGTCATCCCAGAGGGGAAGTCGGAAGACCACTTGTACTCTTTCCAGTAAGCAATTGACTATCCAACAGTCCTTTGCGAGGAAGATGAAATATCACAGCAGTCATCCTGCTGCAAAGCGGATAACTCAGACCTTGGCAGCCTGGGCGGTGTTAAAGGTTTTTCCGGTATCCACCGTTAATTCACAGGAAACTAGAGAATTGCTTGAGGTAGTGTCCCCGGTACCAAATACCATCTAGGTTCCATTTCTCTAGGCAGGCGATACCGAGAATGTACACAGACCTCAGAAAAAGAGTTGCCAGTGTCCTAAAAAATGCAGTTGTACCCAATGTCCACTTAACCACGGACATGTGGACAAGTGGAGCAGGGCAGACTAAGGACTATATGACTGTGACAGCCCACTGGGTAGATGTATTGCCTCCCGCAGCAAGAACTGCAGCGGCGGCACCAGTAGCAGCATATCGCAAACGCCAACTCGTTCCTAGGCAGGCTACGCTTTGTATCACCGCTTTCCATAAGAGGCACACAGCTGACAACCTCTTATGGAAACTGAGGAACATCATCGCAGAATGGCTTACCCCAATTGGACTCTCCTGGGGATTTGTGACATCGGACAATGCCACCAATATTGTGCATGCATTACATGTGGGCAAATTCCAGCACGTCCCATGTTTTGCACATACATTGAATTTGGTGGTGCAGAATTTTTTAAAAAACAGCAGGGGCGTGCAAGAGATGCTGTCGGTGGCCCGAAGAATTGCGGGCCACTTTCGGAATTCAGCCACCGCGTGCCGAAGACTGGAGTACCAGCAAACACTCCTGAACCTGCCCTGCCATCATCTGAAGCAAGAGGTGGTAACGAGGTGGAATTCAACCCTCTATATGCTTCAGAGGATGGAAGAGCAGCAAAAGGCCATTCAAGCCTATACAGCTACCTACGATATAGGCAAAGGAGGGGGAATGCACCTGACTCAAGCGCAGTGGAGAATGATTTCAACGTTGTGCAAGGTTCTGCAACCCTTTGAACTTGCCACACGTGAAGTCAGTTCAGACACTGCCAGCCTGAGTCAGGTCATTCCCCTCATCAGGCTTTTGCAGAAGAAGCTGGAGAGATTGAAGGAGGAGCTAAAACAGAGCGATTCCGCTAGGCATGTGGGACTTGTGGATGGAGCCCTTAATTCGCTTAACCAGGATTCACGGGTGGTCAATCTGTTGAAATCAGAGCACTACATTTTGGCCACCGTGCTCGATCCTAGATTTAAAACCTACGTTGGATCTCTCTTTCCGGCAGACACAAGTCTGCAGAGGTTCAAAGACCTGCCGGTGAGAAAATTGTCAGGTCAAGCGGAACGTGACCCGTCAACAGCTCCTCCTTCACATTCTCCCACAACTGGGGCTGCGAGGAAAAGGCTAAGAATTCCGAGCCCACCCGCTGGCGGTGATGCAGTGCAGTCAACGATTACTGACATGTCGTCTACTGTCACTGCATATGATTCTGTCACCATTGAAAGAATGGTGGAGGATTATATGAGTGACCGCATCCAAGTAGGCACGTCAGACGTATACTGGCAGGAAAAAGAGGCAATTTGGAGGCCCTTGCAGAAACTGGCTTTTTTTAACCTAAGTTCCCCCCCCCTCCAGTGTGTACTCCGAAAGAGTGTTTAGTGCAGCCGCTCACCTTGTCAGCAATCGGCATACAAGGTTACTTCCAGAAAATGTGGAGAAGATGATGTTCATCAAAATTAATTATAATCAATTCCTCCGTGGAGACATTCACAAGCAATTGCCTCCAGAAAGTACACAGGGACCTGAGATGTTGGATTCCAGTGGGGACAAATTAATAATCTGTGAGGAGGGGGATGTACACAGTGAAAGGGGTGAGGAATCGGAGGATGAGGAGGATGTGGACATCTTGCCTCTGTAGAGCCAGTTTGTGCAAGGAGAGATTGATTGCTTCTTTTTTGGTGGGGGCCCAAACCAACCAGTCATTTCAGTCACAGTCGTGTGGCAGACCCTGTCGCTGAAATGATTGGTTTATTAAAGTGTACATGTCCTGTTTATACAACATAAGGGTGGGTGGGAGGGCCCAAGGACAATTCCATCTTGCACCTCTTTTTTGTTTAATTTCTCTTTGCATCATGTGCTGTTTGGGGACTATTTTTTGAAGTGCTATCCTGTCTGACACTGCAGTGCCACTCCTAGATGGGCCAGTTGTTTGTGTCGGCCACTTGGGTCGCTCAGCTAAACCATCCAGCGACCTTGGTGCACCTCTTATTTTCTTTGCATCATGTGCTGTTTGGGGACTATTTTTTGAAGTGCCATCCTGTCTGACACTGCAGTGCCACTCCTAGATGGTCCAGGTGTTTGTGTCGGCCACTTGGGTCGCTTAGCTTAGTGACACAGCTACCTCATTGCACCTCTTTTTTTCTTTGCATCATGTGCTGTTTGGGGACTATTTTTTGAAGTGCCATCCTGTCTGACACTGCAGTGCCACTCCTAGATGGGCCAGGTGTTTGTGTCGGCCACTTGGGTCGCTTAGCTTAGTCACACAGCTACCTCATTGCACCTCTTTTTTTCTTTGCATCATGTGCTGTTTGGGGACTATTTTTTGAAGTGCCATCCTGTCTGACACTGCAGTGCCACTCCTAGATAGGCCAGATGTTTGTGTCGGCCACTTGGGTCGCTTAGCTTAGTCACACAGCTACCTCATTGCACCTCTTTTTTTCTTTGCATCATGTGCTGTTTGGGGACTATTTTTTAAATCTGCCATCCTGTCTGACACTGCAGTGCCACTCCTAGATGGGCCAGGTGTTTGTGTCGGCCACTTGGGTCGCTTAGCTTAGTCCTCCAGCGACCTCGGTGCAAAATTTAGGACTAAAAATAATATTGTGAGGTGTGAGGTGTTCAGAATAGACTGGAAATGAGTGGAAATTATGGTTATTGAGGTTAATAATACTATGGGATCAAAATGACCCCCAAATTCTATGATTTAAGCTGTTTTTGAGGTTTTTTTGTAAAAAAACACCCGAATCCAAAACACACCCGAATCCGACAAAAAATTTTCAGGGAAGTTTTGCCAAAACGCGTCCGAATCCAAAACACGGCCGCAGAACCGAATCCAAAACCATAACACAAAACCCGAAAAAAATGTCCGGTGCACATCACTAGTGTCTAATAACTAAGGCTTTCCCACAGCCTGTGATCTTTCTTATATGGCAGAATTAATATCAAAGGGATGTAGTTACGAGACCGGTAGTCGGGATCCCGGCGGTCAGAATACTGATGCCGTGATCCAAGCCGATAGAATGCCGACAGGGGCCGAGGTCTATTCCCACTCGTTGGGGTCCACACCCATGGAGTGGGAATAGAACCTACAGCGAGTGCAGCGTGCCACCGAGCCGGCAGCATGGCGAGTGTAGTGAGCCCACAAGGGGCTAAGTTAGCTGGCCCCCATGTTGGCATTCTGGTGGTCGGGATCCCGGTGTCGGTATGCTGAATCCCAAACACCGGTCTCGCATACCCAACACATATCAAATGATGGGGCCCATTTATTAATGAGTTTTAGCTACAGATGTATCCACATTTATCTTGATGGTTAACAGGATGGTTGTTCTCTGTATTGTATTGCAGTTGAGAATAATAGATGAAGGGTTTATGCTAATAAGTCATGTTGTGACTAGGCACAGAAAACTACACAAGATAACGGTGGACACATTTGTACATAAAACTTGTTGCGTATGATAAAATGGTGCTTCAGGCAATTGCTCCTGTGTTTAAAAAATGACACTATTTATTATGTACCACAAGTTTTATATAGCTAAAACTCGTAAATAAATGCGCCTCTGTATTGGCTGTGTTAGTTGTTGTTGTTTTGGGGTTTTCTTTTGGTTTGTTTAACCAGTGGTTAGAAAATTGCTTCTATTGGAAATGTATATACTGTAACATACTGGTGCTAACTCATTGGTGTATAAGTAGGTTTTCAACCACTATAGTAAAGAAGAAAAGATGAAAAATTGTGGCATATTTAAAACTAGGCTTTATGAGCCTGATTCCTATTTGTATGCAAAAGCCTATGCAGATGCAATTTTTCAGCTTACGGACATGTAAAACAATGCAGGTGAAGCAGTTGCCCAGAAAAGAATAGAGATCCCCACCGGAGCCATCGCAAGGTCCTCTTATGCCGCAATGATGCAGAAACGAGGAGCATCGACTTCCCAAGTGAAACAGTGGTAAAGCAGTCTGGTCACGGGAGCAGAGCTGCTGCTGCCATGTTTTCTGCGTGTGCGATCACTGCTGCAGGCAGAATCACGCCCAGAAAACAACCATGACACACTTGCATTTTTGCCGCTAAGCCCTGTTACCTCCCCCAAACGGTTCCTTCTTGTCAATCACTTTGCAATTAAATCCTCACTGTGTAACATTGCACTGGTACCTTAGTGCGTGCACAGTGCGATCGTGGCGCATGCGGACGATAATCGCTAACCTGGTGACCATTGGCATTGTGTCAAAATTAGAGTCAGGCACTATGGCCCTCATTTCGAGTTGTTCGCTCGCTAGCTGCTTTTAGCAGCATTGCACACGCTAAGCCGCCGCCCTCTGGGAGTGAATCTTAGCTTAGCAGAATTGCGAACGAAATATTCGCATAATTGCGAATAGAAATTTCTTAGCAGTTTCTGAGTAGCTCGACACTTACTCTGCCACTGCGATCAGTTCAGTCAGTTTCATTCCTGGTTTGACGTCACAAACACATCCAGCGTTCGCCCAGACACTCCCCCGTTTCTCCAGCCACTCCCGCGTTTTTCCCAGAAACGGCAGCGTTTTTCAGCACACACCCATAAAACGGCAAGTTTCCGCCAAGAAACACCCACTTCCTGTCAATCACACTACGATCACCAGAACGATGAAAATTCCTCGTTATGCCGTGAGTTAAATACCTAACTTTTTAGCAAATTTACTTGGCGCAGACGCACTGCGAAAATTGCGCATGCGCAGTAAGCGACTAATCGCAATATAGAGAAAATCAGCAACGAGCTAACAACTCGGAATGACCACCTATAGGCGGCAAGATTTAACAGGTCCACTCCCCAAGGAGTGTGCTGCAAGTTAGACCTGTTATTCATCATACTGCTGACAGTGTAGTCTAGTCATTTGAGTGCTTCCTTTTGTTTAGTAAAGAATAACATTTCATGAATAAATTATTTTATTTGTTTTGCTTATGTATTGCCTCTTTGATGCATAGAATATCTAAAATTTACTACATGTGACGAGATTACAAAACAGTGTATACAATTCACACAATGAGATGAACTGATCCCAAAATTACAACCAATTCAACCCAGTATAACGCATTACCAGTGGTTCCCAAACTGTGTGCCTTGGCACCCTGGGGTACCTCAGGGTACTTGCAGGGGTGCCCTGGGTTGGTGGACCAGCATCATTTCAAATTATTTATGGTTAATATAATACACAAAACCAGTGCTTGTGACTTCCAATCATATATTTGGACAAACAGATGTGAATCCGTTCCCTCAACACATAACTGCACCTAAGGATAGGGCTGGCAACAGAAATCTTGGTGCCCGGTACCGTCATATTTTTGGAGCCGCCCATCCCTTCCTCATAGGTGGAGTTGATATAAACTGTTGTAGAGGTGGTGGATATTAGAAATAAACTGAAAACACAAATGAAAGAAGCATAACAGATTAACACCATGTGGAAACACACTTTTGTGGAATAGAAATTATAAGTGAATAGGAGGGGCTTTCACAGTGTAAATAAACGCTAAAGATGCTTTTTTTTATTACTACTGTCACCAGCTGAAACTCAAATGTTAGGCCCATGAAAAAAATGTACATTGTATGCCACACCATGCCCCCCCAATTTGCGTTATATGCCGCACCATCCCCCAATTCACATTATATGCCAGAGTGTCCCCACTGCACATTATATGCTACACAGTGCCCCCACTGCCCATTATATGCTACACATTGCCCCCACTGCACAATATATGCCACACAGTGTCCCAATGCACATTATATGGCACACAGTGCCCCCAGTGCACAGGCATGTAAATGGTCTGTGTCTGCTGAACTGTACAGGGACTTGCCCTTTTTCCCTATCAATACCAGTGGCGGCACCAGTGCCAGTAGAGGAACACACGTTGCTGGGCTGCCGCAGCAGATATTTGGCAGGAGGGGGTAAGAGGGACAGATCAGCCATTGACTGAACATACTGTAAGGTGGCTGATCCCAGGGGAGGAGTCCGCCAGTATGAAAGATAGCACTGCTGTGTATCTATGTCGGGGCAAGCCATTAATACACCGAAGCTGGCCCCGATGGTGATAAGCTTGGCTGCATACTATACAATAGAAAGCAGCCCCTTTTACTATAATCCACCCTTCTATTTCTGTCACTGCAGCACTGATGCTCTGTGTCGGGGCAGGATAGAAGCTAGTGGGGGCCCCAGGACAACTAAGGTGTGGGAGCCCCCACCAATAAAATTAACTCTGCCCCCACTGTTGTCAATGCGAGGTTAGCAATAGAGAGAGGTGTAGGGGGAGAAAGACATACATTATGTCAGAGAAAGAGATGGGGCAGGGAGAAAGGGGAGAAAGAGAGAGGGTACCAGGCAGTAAGAGAGTAGTGAGAGAAAGGTAGAGGATGTCAGAGAGAGAGAGAGAGAGAGAAAGTCATGGATATAGAGAGAAAGAGTAGCGAGAGAGATAGGTAGAGAGGAGCAAGAGAGAGGGTGTTAGAGAGAGAGCGAGAGAGAGAGATGCGGAGGCAGATCTACTTAACAACCGCAGCTGAAGCCAGGTCCTATAGCAGAGTTCACCAAATTGCGCCAGGGAGCCAGGCAGAAAAGAGGCAGCCGAGGGGAATTGCCGGTTTCAACAACCAGGTTGCTGTCCTGCCGGTGTCACGTGCTGGGAGAGGAGAGAGAAGGGAACAGCATTGTGAAGGATCTTCCATGCCGGAGGCATAGACCACCCAGCTCTGCCTCTTTCTAGTGCCGGTAATAGCCGGATAGGATGTGCACAGAGATGGCAGAGCGAGGAGCAGCCGGGGAGATCAGCACAGACTGCGGGCAGCAGGATCGGAGCAAATAATATGGCAAGCAAAGCAGCTCGTTGGGTGGAGGATTGAGGGGGTCAGTCCGAGTTGATCACTCGCTGGCTAGTTTTAGCAGCCGTGCAAACGCTATGCCGACGCCCACTGGGGAGTGTATTTTAGATTAGCAGAAGTGCAAAGGCATGTGCAGCCGAACTCTGCAAAAACAGTTTGTGCAGTTTCAGAGTAGCTCTGAACCTACTCAGCGCTTGCGACCACTTCAGCCTATTCATGTCCGGATTTGATGTCATACACCTGCCTGCACTTTTTCAGACACGCCTGCGTTTTTGCAAACACTCCCTGAAAATGGTCAGTTGACACCCAGAAACGCCCCCTTCCTGTCAATCTTCATGCGGCCGTCAGTGCGACTAAAAACTTCGGTAGAACCTGTGCAAAACAACAAATGCCTTTGTACCCGTACGTTGCGCCTGTGCATTGCGGTGCATACGCATGCGCAGAAATGCCATTTTTTAGCCTGAACGCTGCGCTTCGAACAACAGCAGCTAGCGGTCAACTCGGAATGGCCCCCTGAGCTGGGGCCCCTTGCAAGCATGTGAACCCTTGATCCCCCTTCCCTGTCACTGGGCCTGCCTAAGGATGACATATAAACACAATTAATATGTTTTTTTCAGAATTTCTCAATTAGAAATTTTTGGCCTAAGATGCTGTACTCTAGGGTGCCATGATGGAAAAAAGTTTGGGAACCACTGCATTATACAATTTACTATTCCGACTAGATTTTATTTAATACTAAAAGACAACTACCTTTAACCACTGGTTTTATAGATTCACAGATGAAGAGCGCTGCTGGACCCGGTGCTATCTATTAGAACATATATATTACATCTAATGTACATGGGCATAGGTGCACAGTAGGGTTACATTATACTAAAGTTTTAATACAACGTTTGGAAGGGAGCAACAGAATCTATGAATTTTAGATGGGTAAATCCAATTAGCTCAGGGAAGCATCCAAGCTTGTAGAGTGGGCAATGTATTATTAAATACAAAGATCAAATTGGGGATTTCTAGAAAAAAAATATGTACGCATAAACTGTAGTTTATGTGTAAATATGTAGTAACATAATTTAAAAATTATACTTTTATAACACAAAAGGTAGTACGGTTATGTCCAAACATCCTCACCGATGCTGAAGAAAGTCAGTCACTGATAGACTATTTATGGGCCCTTCTAATTGGGGCAGTGCCACAAGATTGGGTTGAACTGAAATGTACAGTAGAAGTGTAACCATAGCATGTTAAAAATCCCTGACGTGCCAATCCTGATCTTCTTTTGTTTTGGTTGAAGAAGCCATGATTTCCAACATGTTGGATTTTCCCAAACCTATGACCCAGATAATGGGGGTCATTCTGAGTTGATTGCACGTAGCAACTTTTTGCTGCTCGTGCGATCAACCTGACGCCGCCTATGGGGGAGTGTATTTTAGCATAGCAGGGCTGCGAACACTTGTGCAGCCCTGCTATGCTAAAAAAGTTTCTAGCAAAACAAGACCAGCCCTATACCTATTTACCATTTGCAATGGATCCAGTGATGCAGGTCCCGGATTTGACGTCAGACATCCGCCCTCAAAACGCCTGGACACTCCTGCGTTCGCTGGACCACTCCCGGAAAACAGTCAGTTGACGTCCCGACACGCCTTCATCCTGTCAGTCTTCTTGCGATCGCCGCTGTGACCGCTTTCCTCATTCCCGGCGTGGTTGCCCGGCGACGGCAACGCCGTGCGTGCGCAGTTCCGACCCGATCGCACCACTGTGAAGTCCAGCGTGCGATCGGATCGAGATGACCCCAATTGGCAGAATGGGAAATTTCTCTGATAGCTGCCTGATGTATGCTTCCTTTTTGTCTGATTTTAGTGGTGGATAAAGTATAGAAATAATTCTGCATGCTTTTCTAAAATAATATAATATAATTTAATAAACAGGGTTTAATGAGGAGCTAATCTTTCTTAACACACATGATTAGCTTTATAAGGAGATACAAATCTTTCTATTGAAAGCATCTTAAACTTCTTCATATAATAGTCTGATACATAAGATGAGAGTCTACTGCAGGTTTATTTTCCACAGCTTTTCCAGTAGGCAATTCACAACGGGCCCCAATCCTTCACAATTTAACATAAGCAGTTACCAGCAAGTCACAGGTTACAGAATAGTTCACAGCAGTCCTTAGAAGACAGTGTAAATTCTCCAGAGACCATTAATCCAGGATCCCTAACAGTAGCCACCCGTCCCCTGGCCTATTACCTGAGTGACTTGTCCACCATCAGGAACACTGTCTCTTGTGTATGAAACCATTTTAACAGCAAGCTGACAGGTGTCTGCAATGACTTTTTTGCTGTTGCTCAGACTTGATCAAACTGAGGAGGTCATTCCGACCTGATCGCATGCTGACGTTTTTTGCAGTGCAGCGATCAGGTCACTACTGTGCATGCATATGCACCGCAATGTGCAGGCGCGTCGTACAGGTACAAAGCGGATCGTTGCTGAGCGATGGATTTAATGAAGAATCCATTTGCACAGCCGATCGCAAGGTGACTGACAGGAAGAAGGCATTTATGGGTGTCAACTGACCGTTTTCTGGGAGTGTTTGGAAAAACGCAGGCGTGTCCAAGCGTTTGCACGGCGGGTGTCTGACGTCAATTCCGGGAACAGACAGGCTGAAGTGATCGCAAAGGCTGAGTAAGTTCAGACCTACTCAGAAACTGAACAAAATGTTTTTGCAGAGCTCGCTGCACAGGCGTTCGCACACTTGCAAAGCTAAAATGCACTTCCCTGTGGGCGGCGACTATCTGATCGCAGCGTTGCAAAAAGTAGCTAGCGAGTGATCAACTCGGAATGACCCATTGAATACCTGGTCTGAATTTTACACCGTGCTGTTCCACATCCATGCCAGGCATGTTTATGCTGTCCCTGTTACAATTTGCAATCCAAATGTTGTCACCATAATGCCAATATGCTTAGAATGTTGACAAATATGTTGACATTGACATAATAAAATGTTGACATTGTGAATGTTGACAGTAACAATGTTGGCACATGCAATTAGGGTAAAGTTTAGAATCAGGCTAGTGAAGCTCCAATTTTTCAGTCAACAACTCTACTTCGCCCACCTTTATCCCCGTCATGCGTCTGGGAAGACACCACTTCTCAACCTCCTTCCAGAGCTCCTCTGCTTATTATCTTGCCCCCTCCTCTAGCTTTACCAAAGGGTTGACTGAAGGATTGGGAGTTATACATTTCCTAGAGAGAGCATCTGCATTGAGGTGGAGCTTCCCAGGGCGATGTTGCACCTCAAATTTGAATGTCTGTATAACCCGAGCATTTACCTCTTGTTTGTGTACTTCCACTGTAGAGGTGCATGATATGTAACTAACAAGTATTACCTTAGGGACTCTACCTGATAGGTTTCAGGTAGTACTTGCGCATGAGCAGGAGGAAGAAGTACTGATTAGGTATAGTGAGTACTGGAGGTGCTGATGAACTAACAGGCGAACACTTTGAAATTGGCGAATACCCAGAGTAGAGGCGCAGAGTCTAACCCGTCGGTGGTCTTCTCCAGTGATTTCCGCAAAGGGATTTAGGTTTTGCTGCACCCGACGAGCAGATTGCGCCCTTTTGCCTGGGTTTCCGAGTGCGGATGCCTGTGAACTACTGATGACCTGGAAGTAGCTGGCTCTTAGATAGAGGAGATGAAACCGATGATGCAGATTTATTAGACTGCAACTGATTATGCAGATTTATTAGACAAGAACCAATGATGCAGATATTGGCGCAGAACCAATGATCAGGTTACCAGGTTAATATATTGGATTGGAACCAATGGCAAGGATATCGCACCGGAACTGATGATGCTTCTGGGTAGCAGATATACTAACAGCCCAAATAGAACTGAAAGGCACTGATGAGTGATCTGGCATCAGAAGGAAGATGCAAACTAAGGAGAAATCGGAAGCATAGGACGTAGCTCTGTGAAGCAACATTGTTCAAGGCACTGGTGACTTGTCTGTGCAATCCTTATATCCCTCCTTGAGAGCGGTGATTGGAGGATCAGATCAGATGACCATTGCTAGTCCGGGGATTGAGCAGACAAAGTACTGCAGCAGGTACATTAATAGAGTCAGGTAATCGCTGCTGAGCTTGTGGCTGGAGAATTAGTGATCAGCTATCACAAGTGTCATAGCGGCGTCCATGGTGCATGGATGGCGGGAAGCCAGTGGGGAGCATGTCAGTGGAAGATGGGGCACAGTGCCTGCACCCATCTGGTGTGTTCTGCTGACCTCCACAGCAGAACACACCAGCGCACAGGAAAGATACGTTGTGTGGAATGGCGATTCTTGACATCAAGAATATATTAAGGCTTTTGTTTTATTACCAGCCTGGTGATGTAATAATATCATGCTGTATTATCTAGTTTTTCCCAGGGATAGCAGAAAAAACATCCTGGTTCCATTCTACCAGGTCTATAACTTCCTGGTTTTGGCTAGAACTTAATGAGGCTTCAATAGGCACCTGCAATTGTGCGTTTTAATGCCAATAGAGAAGGTTGGCTGATCCTTCCCTTACAAGATTTTAATAAATTAACATGGTACACTTGTACCTCTTTCCTTCTACCTTCTTGGCATACTTTATAATTAACAGGCCCAATTGCCGCTAAGATCTCATTAGTACACTGGCAATTGGCACAAAACTTACTTTCAGGGGTAGGAACCAAAACCTAAACCTTGTCCCCTGGCTTGAAGGAGCGGATCATCGCTGTAAAATCATAATTACGCTTTTGACATTGCTGAGCCAAGTTCATATGTTCCCTTACAAGTGGCTTATTTTGTCTCAAGCAGCCATACAGTTGAGACACAAATTGAACTATATTAGACTCTTGGGATGGTTGTTGTTCCCACCCTTCCTTTAAGAGATCTAGGATTCCTCTAGGTTGTCTACTATAAAGGAGCTCAAAGGGGCTAAACCCTGTAGGTGACTGGGGTACCTCTCGAATTTCAAACATTAGGTAAGGCAAAAGCTGGTCCCAATCTCTCTCATCCTGGGAAAGCACTCACCTTATCATGTGCTTAAGTGTTTAGTTAAAGCGTTCCACTAATCCATCTGTTTGCAAATGATACAGTACACTGAGGTGTTAATTCTATTAATCCCCAACAGACGGCACAGATCTTTCATTAACCAATGCGCCCTACACACTGGGCGATGTTGCAGGGCGATTTGAGCATTCTCGTTCATATTGCTCAGTGTGTATGCAGCAACGATGAATGATGCGCAGCCCCGCGGTTGTTCATTGTAAAGTACTCTAAACTATGTACTACACATGCACACGCCTGTTAATGAGATTAATAGTTACCATGCAATGTGTCCTGTAGTCCCTCTACTTCTCCGTGTACTAAGGACCTACTCCATAATAGTCATGGTGGAGGTCAGCCCTGATCCATTTGAACTGAGCTGCACTATATGTAATTACACAATAATGCTCAGAGTCTTACTGTATATAGGAAGGGATTATCCACAAAATATGAACTAAATCATATAATGTTCATAGTATCACGAGAAAATAACCTTTAATTCTGTCCACACATAGTAAAATATATGTTTAATCTGCAGTCAAAAATATCAAACTTCACTGTTAATACATCTGAATAATGTTTTCAGTTAATATATTTTGATTAATATATTTTGTGTTCTATACGCATAGTGACATTTATAAGCAGGGCCGTCTTTTCGTATGGGCTCAATGGGCTCTTGCCCAAGGGCCCCAGGAGTATAAGGGCCCTAGGCTGATAGCTGAGGGTCCCCTCTTTCCAGGGGTACCAGATTTTTGAAAATCGGCCCTAGGGAACCAGAGATATCCGAGTTCAAAGCAGTGGTCCCCATCCAAGCCTGTTAATTGCTATTACCATCAAGATATCTCAGGCTCTGTATGACTTAGAGTTTTTCTGATGGTACATTTCAAAAGCTGTGACTCTTCTCTTTCGGTGGACACTAGCAGCTTGTCTCTACTATGCTCAGAACCAGAGAAGTCAGCCTTCAAGCAGCTGGTCCCTGCTCAAGCTCCACACGCCTAATATGCAGTTTTGTATATTTGTTGGTGGATTGTTCTGGCTTCTGAACTCTGATCCCCAATTCCCCAGAACCTCCTGACAGGTGAGACACTCTAATTTTTTTATCCCATGCAAAGCTAAGAAATATTTTTCCAGGAACTTGACATATCTGCAGTCAAGCAAGCTGCCCTCCCACCAGAAAATTATGAAAATGAAGCCCACTCCACTATCGACCCATCCCTTACATATTAAACACCCCATACCACCCTGGAAGTCATGTACCGGGGCCCCTTCATTCAGCCCAATGCCACATTCTACAGTTTAGTGTTCTCCCTCCCGCCCCATCTTTGCAGTAAAGGAGTAATTAGCAGAAATTACTGCTCCAGGTCCTACATGCTGAGCGGAAGCTAGAACACCCCCTACCGCCCGTGGGATATCAAAGCTGCCGTTGATAGCACCCCCACCCATGCAGGATGGGTAGGGGCCCCAGTGTATTGCTGTGCCCAGGGGCCCACACTGCTGTTAAGACGGCCCTGTTTATAAGAACGCGTGAAGCATGGTCACATAAAAACCTTTACATTGGTGGATACCTCTATAGATGTAAATCTTGCTCTGAAAACATTACAGTGTACACTCATAAGAAGATGGAGAACTCTATGATACTTTTGGTAAACCTCCCTAAGCTCCATGAATCCAGACCAAATGAGTCATTCAGATGTCTTTATATGACTTAATGTTAAGTCCTTGACAGAGCACATGCTGTCTGCTCCCGCTCAGGCATACAAAAACATACAAACATACCCTGGGGGCTGATGGAAGCACATACAGAGAGCTTTTGAAAAACACATGCTCCTGGAAAGTGATCAACAGATGTACTGTAAAACAATTCTGGGACAGATGGTGCAATACTATTTACAAAGTTCTCTAAGAACTATGCATTTTACCTTCAATTCCCATAGTTTTAAACACCTGCTTCATTTTGGGTATACAGTATGTAAAGTAGCTATACAGTACTGTAGGGGAATTCAAAGCATGTTGTATTCCAAAAGGAATGCACAGTTTTGGAAGGAACAACTATTTTGGCGTGACTCCATGCTGCACATAATTTGGACATAAATACACTCGCCCTAAATTGCACTGAGTTGCCTTCACGTTCATTTATTATTTATTTATTACCAGTTATTTATATAGTGCACACATATTCCACAGCGCTGTACAGAGAATATTTGGCCATTCACATCAGTCCCTGCCCCAGTGGAGCTTACAATCTATATTCCCTATCACATGTACACACACACACACATTCACACTAGGGTTAATTTTTATTTTATTTTATTTTTTTGCTGGAAACCAATTAACCCACCAGTATATTTTTGGATTGTGGGAGGAAACCGGAGTACCCGAGGGAAAGCCACGCAAGGACGGGGAGAATATACAATCTCTGCACAGTAGGGCCATGGTGGGAACCGAACCCATTACCTCAGTGCTGTGAGGCAGTAATGCTAACCATTACACCATCCGTACTGCCCATCATCATCAGTGTGCACAACTCAGCATAATCCCTAATTCCGACTACACACCCTCACTAAACTTAGCTTACCTGCAAATGCCCCATTACTCTCCAGTTATGCCCATTCTGCTACAAGTTAAGTTGTGACTGAGATGCATATGAATCAAATTTGCCCAGACATGTACTTGGCTATGTAGTATGTGCAGTGCTAAATATTGCAAGAGCTATTTACAAAACTGATTGTGTGGCCCTTTACGTTTTACCACTTAACTGGCTAATATTTTTTCCAAAATACGCTCAGAAATTGTTTTTTTTCATGATTGAATTAAGTTAAGAACATCAATTTAAAACATACAGTATCTAACATGATTTTAATGAAAATTTTTCTTTTTTTTACTATGGGCCCATAGGCGAACCAACCGCAAAAATGACAAGAAGGATGCGGGCTCATGCGCCTGCAGAAAATGCAAATGCCTCTTCCTGTCATCTATGCAGAGATGGAGCATTGTGGGGGCGGCAATAGGGAAACGGAGGCAGCGTCATCAGGAAGATGGCGGCGCCAGCAGGAAGCAAACCTAGTTTCTGCGATCAAACTGAAATTGCGGTGCGATCGCAAGCATGCATTCACAAGGATTGCCAATTCTGCTGCTTAGCAGAATTTGCAGTCCAACCTGAATCAGGCCTTATATATTTTATGTTAAACATTGATGGTCAAAATATTGGGTAATTGATGATCGAAACATCGTGACTATCGGGAATTGTTTTCTCAGCAGCTGCTTCTTTATGCAACCCCGGTGTGTACACAAGCAACATAAAGGGGACTTCTATTACATTTCCTCAGTGGCTGCTAATTTCTGCAGCCATGTGGTGGGGCCAGGCTACCTGATCAGCAGTGATCTGCAGCACAGGAGGCACTGGTGAAGGGAACCAGAAAGTAGAAGGAATGGGAGGCAGCTGAGAGCAGCAGCTTCTGGAAGAATTATCTTTCAGCAGCCACAAACTGGTGTGGTCACATGTGATGTGACCACTCCAGGCAAGTGGTTAAAGTATTTAGCTCTGTTCAAGCTTAGAAGCATTGATGTGAAATATTGGGTAATATGCCGACTAAACTTGATAAGTAGAGATAAATAACTGGTAATATTGATGTTTCTTTCCCCCAACAGGGTAGTGAGGGGTTTAAATACCCAGGCATGGGCCCTGTTCACCAATAAAAAAAATGATTATGACATTGCTTTGTAAGGTGTTCTGCAGTGCAGGACATAAAACAGGGCCATACAAAATGGACAGAAGAAGTGCAGAAATGAAAACAAAGGGTAGGCAGAGAACTTAAAGTCTTGAGGGAAAAGTACAGAAGTAAGACAAGAAGAGCAAGTGTGGCTCAAAGTATAGATCGAGATAGTAGCGAGGGTAGACCAGTTTAAGTGCTATAGGTGGCATCAGAAGCTAGATTTATGGGGGCCCCATAGCAATATTTTTAGCCCCCAAAATCCTCCCCCCCCCCAACACTGCTGTGCACTCAGTGCAGGGAGAGCTTCTGATCCCTGTGGGCGGCTTCACCTTTCCTAGCTGTGTGCTGCTGCAGGCACATCTACTGTCTCAAAATAAAATTAGTATTAGGCGCACATCAAAATATTCCACACATGAATGTGGTGGGAAATGCCCAGGTGGCTAGTGGCACAGAAGACTTGTAGGTGGGTATGAGAAGTGGTTGTCATAGAGGAGATAACTCAAAGATCAAAGTGGATGTAAGAGGACACGAGGGAAAGTATTTTGAGATATTACCTGTAAGAAAAGAGGAAGTTTAGTCTTACCATAGATGGATTAAAGGGCAGATGGATATGGAGAATGCTAATTAGGTGGTGGTTGCAATGGGGGTAAAACCATAAGGTACTGGATAACTATTATGGGTGTTTCTTGATTATAATTAGACCGCATTGTAGCAATATTTTGTATGAAAATGAGGAAAGGGCAGTGGGTAGAGTAAGGGGTGACCCTATAACTGCAAGTTTGGAAGACTGAGGAAATAGTGGTACAGGTTGAGTATCCCTTATCCAAAATGCTTGGGACCAGAGGAATTTTGGATATCGGATTTTTCTGTATTTTGGAATAATTGCATACCATAACGAGATATTATGGTGATGGGACCTAAATCTAAGCACAGAATGCATTTATGTTTCATATACACCTTATACACACAGCCTGAAGGTCATTTTAGCCAATATTTTTTATAACTTTGTGCATTAAACAAAGTGTGTGTACATTCACAGAATTCATTTATGTTTCATATACACCTTATACACACAGTCTGAAGTTCATTTAATACAATATTTTTAATAACTTTGAGTATTAAACAAAGTTTGTGTACACTGAGCCATCAAAAAACAAAGGTTTCAATATCTCAGTCTCACTCAAAAAAGTCCGTATTTCGGAATATTCCGTATTTCGGAATATTTGGATATGGGATACTCAACCTGTATTATCGGCGGTAATGGAGATGTGAGGAAATGAGGAAAGACAATAAGATATGTGTTGGCATGGCATGGTATTTCTTAATGTGTGCCTGCTATTTGTATTTTACATAACAGTATAGAGATGGAATCAGTCCGATAAAGATTTTCAAATATTTGAAACTGCCAATATGTCTTAGGGCAGGATTCCTTGTGTCTTGTTTTTGTGATTCTGGAATTGTTCCATAATCACAACATTTTTCTTTACATCATTCTCTTGGTCTGTGATCTCTATTGCCATATTATTATTTTATCATAAGTTCTCTCACCTACGCTGTTAGAGTCCCTATAACAAGATGTTCTACCCCCACACTGGTTATCCCGCTCGCATCCCTCCTCCCGCTCTCTGGCTTTTGATATGCAGAATCTGTTTCCCCCCTCAGGTCATATCCTAATCCCAGCACAAAATGCTGACAGAGCCGTCTAGGGGTTGCCATGGTGATGGCGCAGTAATTACCCAGGTTGGGAGAAGCCGCTGAGAATTGAGATGTATTTATTTTTTCCCTTCTTTTCTCAAGCGCGATGCAGTTGAAATCTTTGATTAACCCTTTAATATTTATCTTCTAACCCCATGCAAACTATTACTAGGTTGACTGGGTCTAACCTATGAAGGAAATATTCCTTTCCAGCTGGGATTAGTGTGTCAACAGCATTGTCTCTGTTTGTTACGTGATCCATATTTGAAAATAATAGGGTATACCTAGGTTACGTATTAGCGTAATTAATTAGCTCTGTCAGATATGTTGGCTGAAAAAATTATGGTAGTAATAGCTGTATTTTCTGGAATTACCTTATTAAATGTATTAGCTTTGTTAACTGTTTATTCAGATTTGTCTGCACCAGTTGCCATGGAAAATCAGAGCTGACATGGCGACGATAACAATACTTTAGTATCTGGAATTCTGGTGTTTAATATAAACTAGAGACGTGCAGCGGGCACTTTGTGTGTTTTGTGTTTTGGTTTTGATTCTGGTTCCATCCTCGTGTTTTGGATCTGGATTGGTTTTGCCAAAACCACCATTTCGTGTTTTGGTTTTGGATCTGGATGATTTTTGAAAAAAACATAAAAACAGCTAAAATCACAGGGGGTAATTTTGATCCTATGGTATTATTAACCTCAATAACATTAATTTCCACTTATTTCCAATCTATTCTGAACACCTCACAATATTGTTTTTAGGCCAAAAAGTTGCACCGAGGTGGCTGTATGACTAAGCTAAGCGACACAAGTGTGCGGCACAAACACCTGACCCATCTAGGAGTGGCACTGCAGTGGCAGACAGGATGGCAGATTTAAAAAATAAGCCCCAAACAGCACATGATGCAAAGAAGAAAAAGAGGTGCAATGAGGTAGCTGTATGACTAAGCTAAGCGACACAAGTATGCGGCACAAACACCTGGCCCATCTAGGAGTGGCACTGCAGTTGCAGACAGGATGGCACTTAAAAAAAACTAGGCCCCAAACAGCACATCATGCAAAGAAGAAAAAGACGTGCTATGAGGTAGCTGTATGACTAAGCTAAGCGACATAAGTGTGCGGCACAAACAACATGGGACGTGCTAGAATTTGCCCAGATGTAATACACGCACAATATTGGTGGCACAGGAGAGCGTACCCCTAAACCACACACACACACACACACACACACACGGCAAAGCCTGTAAAATTAATTTGGATAATAATAACCCTTTTATTTGGAGCTATTATAATAATATGCAGCACAGGCGAGCGTACCCCTACACCACACAGGGCAAGCCCTGTAAAAATTGTATTTGGATTAAATGTTAATAACCCCTTTATTTGGAGTAAATAATATACAGCACAGGACACTACCACTGGTCTGATGCAGGACAACACAGCGACACTGTAAGGGACTTATTATACAGCAGCAGCACTGGACATATGGCGGAAGAGGACACCACCACTGTGACTGGTCACTGGACTGACTGATGCACAGGACACTACCACTGGTCTGATGCAGGACAACACAGCGACACTGTAAGGGACTTATACAGCAGCACTGGACATATGGCAGCAGGGGACAACACCACTGTGACTGGTCACTGGACTGACTGATGCACAGGACACTACCACTGGTCTGATGCAGGACAACACAGCGACACTGTAAGGGACTTATTATACAGCAGCACTGGACATATGGCAGCAGAGGACACCACCACTGTGACTGGTCACTGGACTGACTGATACACAGGACACTACCACTGGTCTGATGCCGGACAACACAGCGACACTGTAAGGGACTTATTATACAGCAGCACTGGACATATGGCAGCAGAGGACACCACCACAGTGACTGGTCACTGGACTGACTGATACACAGGACACTACCACTGGTCTGATGCCGGACAACACAGCGACACTGTAAGGGACTTATTATACAGCAGCACTGTACATATGGCAGCAAAGGACACCACCTCTGTGACTGGTCACTGGACTGACTGATGCAGCTAAGACACTAGACTGGACTGAGCAGCACAACACAGCACAAGACTCGCCACCCCACTTTCCCGCCCGCACAGACACTGAGGATGGAGACACGTCCTCTCACTACACTCTCCAGGACTGGCGGTGACGAGCGGCTCCTTACATGGTATCCAAAACCCGCAAGAATCCGACAGCGGGATGATGACGTTTTGCCTCGTTCTGGTTACCGAGTCAGGCGGAAAAACTCGATCCGGGCTCGGGACGTGAAGTTCGGTAGGGTGATGAGCACCGGAAATTTTTCGGGTTTTGTGTTTTGGTTTTGGGTTCGGTTCCGCGGCCGTGTTTTGGGTTCGAACGCGTTTTGGCAAAACCTCACCAAATTTTTTTTGTCGGATTCGGGTGTGTTTTGGATTCGGGTGTTTTTTTCAAAAAACCCTAAAAAACTGCTTAAATCATAGAATTTGGGGGTCATTTTGATCCCAAAGTATTATTAACCTCAATAACCATAATTTCCACTCATTTTCAGTCTATTCTGAACACCTCACAATATTATTTTTAGTCCTAAAATTTGCACCGAGGTCGCTGGATGGCTAAGCTAAGCGACCCAAGTGGCCGACACAAACACCTGGCCCATCTAGGAGTGGCACTGCAGTGTCACGCAGGATGGCCCTTCCAAAAAACACTCCCCAAACAGCACATGACGCAAAGAAAAAAAGAGGCGCAATGGGGTAGCTGTGTGAGTAAGCTAAGTGACCCTAGTGGCCAACACAAACACCTGGCCCATCTAGGAGAGGCACTGCAGTGTCACGCAGGATGGCCCTTCCAAAAAACACTCCCCAAACCGCACATGACGCAAAGAAAAAAAGAGGCGCAATGGGGTAGCTGTGTGAGTAAGCTAAGTGACCCTAGTGGCCGACACAAACACCTGGCCCATCTAGGAGTGGCACTGCAGTGTCACGCAGGATGGCCCTTCCAAAAAACACTCCCCAAACAGCACATGACGCAAAGAAAAAAAGAGGCGCAATGAGGTAGCTGTGTGAGTAAGCTAAGCGACCCTAGTGGCCGACACAAACACCTGGCCCATCTAGGAGTGGCACTGCAGTGTCACGCAGGATGGCCCTTCCAAAAAACACCCCCCAAACAGCACATGACGCAAAGAAAAATGAAAGAAAAAAGAGGTGCAAGATGGAATTGTCCTTGGGCCCTCCCACCCACCCTTATGTTGTATAAACAGGACATGCACACTTTAACCAACCCATCATTTCAGTGACAGGGTCTGCCACACGACTGTCACTGAAATGACGGGTTGGTTTGGACCCCCACCAAAAAAGAAGCAATTAATCTCTCCTTGCACAAACTGGCTCTACAGAGGCAAGATGTCCACCTCATCATCATCCTCCGATATATCACCGTGTACATCCCCCTCCTCACAGATTATCAATTCGTCCCCACTGGAATCCACCATCTCAGCTCCCTGTGTACTTTGTGGAGGCAATTGCTGCTGGTCAATGTCTCCACGGAGGAATTGATTATAATTCATTTTAATGAACATAATCTTCTCCACATTTTCTGGATGTAACCTCGTACGCCGATTGCTGACAAGGTGAGCGGCGGCACTAAACACTCTTTCGGAGTACACACTTGTGGGAGGGCAACTTAGGTAGAATAAAGCCAGTTTGTGCAAGGGCCTCCAAATTGCCTCTTTTTCCTGCCAGTATAAGTACGGACTGTCTGACGTGCCTACTTGGATGCGGTCACTCATATAATCATCCACCATTCTTTCAATGGGGAGAGAATCATATGCAGTGACAGTAGACGACATGTCCGTAATCGTTGTCAGGTCCTTCAGTCCGGACCAGATGTCAGCATCAGCAGTCGCTCCAGACTGCCCTGCATCACCGCCAGCGGGTGGGCTCGGAATTCTGAGCCTTTTCCTCGCACCCCCAGTTGCGGGAGAATGTGAAGGAGGAGATGTTGACAGGTCCCGTTCCGCTTGACTTGACAATTTTGTCACCAGCAGTTCTTTGAACCCCAGCAGACTTGTGTCTGCCGGAAAGAGAGATCCAAGGTAGGTTTTAAATCTAGGATCGAGCACGGTGGCCAAAATGTAGTGCTCTGATTTCAACAGATTGACCACCCGTGAATCCTTGTTAAGCGAATTAAGGGCTCCATCCACAAGTCCCACATGCCTAGTGGAATCGCTCTGTGTTAGCTCCTCCTTCAATGTCTCCAGCTTCTTCTGCAAAAGCCTGATGAGGGGAATGACCTGACTCAGGCTGGCAGTGTCTGAACTGACTTCACGTGTGGCAAGTTCAAAAGGTTGCAGAACCTTGCACAACGTTGAAATCATTCTCCACTGCGCTTGAGACAGGTGCATTCCACCTCCTATATCGTGCTCAGTTGTATAGGCTTGAATGGCCTTTTGCTGCTCCTCCAACCTCTGAAGCATATAGAGGGTTGAATTCCACCTCGTTACCACTTCTTGCTTCAGATGATGGCAGGGCAGGTTCAGGCATTTTTGGTGGTGCTCCAGTCTTCTGTACGTGGTGCCTGTACGCCGAAAGTGTCCCGCAATTCTTCTGGCCACCGACAGCATCTCTTGCACGCCCCTGTCGTTTTTTAAATAATTCTGCACCACCAAATTCAAGGTATGTGCAAAACATGGGACGTGCTGGAATTTGCCCAGATTTAATGCACACACAATATTGCTGGCGTTGTCCGATGCCACAAATCCACAGGAGAGTCCAATTGGGGTAAGCCATTCTGCGATGATCTTCCTCAGTTGCCGCAAGAGGTTTTTAGCTGTGTGCGTATTCTGGAAAGCGGTGATACAAAGCGTAGCCTGCCTAGGAAAGAGTTGGCGTTTGCGAGATGCTGCTACTGGTGCCGCCGCTGCTGTTCTTGCGGCGGGAGTCCATACATCTACCCAGTGGGCTGTCACAGTCATATAGTCCTGAGTCTGCCCTGCTCCACTTGTCCACATGTCCGTGGTTAAGTGGACATTGGGTACAACTGCATTTTTTAGGACACTGGTGAGTCTTTTTCTGAGGTCTGTGTACATTTTCGGTATCGCCTGCCTAGAGAAATGGAACCTAGATGGTATTTGGTACCGGGGACACAGTACCTCCAACAAGTCTCTAGTTGCCTCTGCAGTAATGATGGATACCGGAACCACGTTTCTCACCGCCCAGGATGCCAAGGCCTCAGTTATCCGCTTTGCAGCAGGATGACTGCTGTGATATTTCATCTTCCTCGCAAAGGACTGTTGGACAGTCAATTGCTTGGTGGAAGTAGTAAAAGTGGTCTTACGAGTACGACTTCCCCTCTGGGATGACCATCGACTCCCAGCAGCAACAACAGCAGCGCCAGCAGCAGTAGGCGTTACACGCAAGGATGCATCGGAGGAATCCCAGGCAGGAGAGGACTCATCATAATTGCCAGTGACATGGCCTGCAGGACTATTGGCATTCCTGGGGAAGGAGGAAATTGACACTGAGGGAGTTGGTGGGGTGGTTTGCGTGAGCTTGGTTACAAGAGGAAGGGATTTACTGGTCAGTGGACTGCTTCCGCTGTCGCCCAAAGTTTTTGAACTTGTCACTGACTAATGATGAATGCGCTGCAGGTGACGTATAAGGGAGGATGTTCCGAGGTGGTTAACGTCCTTACCCCTACTTATTACAGCTTGACAAAGGCAACACACGGCTTGACAAATGTTGTCCGCATTTCTGTTGAAATACTTCCACACCGAAGAGCTGATTTTTTTGGTATTTTCACCAGGCATGTCAATGGCCCTATTCCTCCCACGGACAACAGGTGTCTCCCCGGGTGCCTGACTTAAACAAACCACCTCACCATCAGAATCCTCCTGGTCAATTTCCTCCCCAGCGCCAGCAACACCCATATCCTCCTCATCCTGGTGTACTTCAACACTGACATCTTCAATCTGACTATCAGGAACTGGACTGCGGGTGCTCCTTCGAGCACTTGCAGGGGGCGTGCAAATGGTGGAAGGCGCATGCTCTTCACGTCCAGTGTTGGGAAGGTCAGGCATCGCAAACGACACAATTGGACTCTACTTGTGGATTTGTGATTTCGAAGAACGCACAGTTCTTTGCTGTGCTTTTGCCAGCTTGAGTCTTTTCATTTTTCTAGCGAGAGGCTGAGTGCTTCCATCCTCATGTGAAGCTGAACCACTAGCCATGAACATAGGCCAGGGCCTCAGCCGTTCCTTGCCACTCCGTGTGGTAAATGGCATATTGGCAAGTTTACGCTTCTCCTCCGACAATTTTATTTTAGATTTTTGAGTCCTTTTTTTACTGATATTTGGTGTTTTGGATTTTACATGCTCTGTACTATGACATTGGGCATCGGCCTTGGCAGACGACGTTGCTGGCATTTCATCGTCTCGGCCATGACTAGTGGCAGCAGCTTCAGCACGAGGTGGAAGTCGATCTTGATCTTTCCCTATTTTTGGAACCTCAACATTTTTGTTCTCCATATTTTAATAGGCACAACTAAAAGGCACCTCAGGTAAACAATGGAGATGGATGGATACTAGTATACTTATGGATTGACGAGCGACTGCCGACACAGAGGTAGCTACAGCCGTGGACTACCGTACTGCGTCTGCTGCTAATATAGACTGGATGATAATGAGATATAAAATATATATATATATCACTACTGCAGCCGGACAGGTATATATTATATAATGACGGACCTGCTGGACACTGTCAGCTCAGCACTGCAGACTCCTAAAGTAAGCTACTAGTAGTATCAAGAAGATAGAAAAAAAAAAAAAACACCACAGGTAGGTGGTATACAATTATGGATGGACTAGCGACTGCCGACACAGAGGTAGCTACAGCCGTGGACTACCGTACTGCGTCTGCTGCTAATATAGACTGGATGATAATGAGATATAAAATATATATATATATCACTACTGCAGCCGGACAGGTATATATTATATAATGACGGACCTGCTGGACACAGTCAGCTCAGCACTGCAGACTCCTAAAGTAAGCTACTAGTATCAAGAAGATAGAAAAAAAAAAAACACCACAGGTAGGTGGTATACAATTATGGATGGACGAGCGACTGCCGACACAGAGGTAGCTACAGCCGTGGACTACCGTACTGCATCTGCTGCTAATATAGACTGGATGATAATGAGATATAAAATATATATATATCACTACTGCAGCCGGACAGGTATATATTGTATAATGACGGACCTGCTGGACACTGTCAGCTCAGCACTGCAGACTCCTAAAGTAAGCTACTAGTATCAAGAAGATAGATAAAAAAAAAACACCACAGGTAGGTGGTATACAATTATGGATGGACGAGCGACTGCCGACACAGAGGTAGCTACAGCCGTGGACTACCGTACTGCGTCTGCTGCTAATATAGACTGGATGATAATGATATAAAAAATATATATATATATCACTACTGCAGCCAGACAGGTATATATTATATAATGACGGACCTGCTGGACACTGTCAGCTCAGCACTGCAGACTCCTAAAGTAAGCTACTAGTAGTATCAAGAAGATAGAAAAAAAAAAAAACACCACAGGTAGGTGGTATACAATTATGGATGGACTAGCGACTGCCGATACAGAGGTAGCTACAGCCGTGGACTACCGTACTGCGTCTGCTGCTAATATAGACTGGATGATAATGAGATATAAAATATATATATATATCACTACTGCTGCCGGACAGGTATATATTATATAATGACGGACCTGCTGGACACTGTCAGCTCAGCACTGCAGACTCCTAAAGTAAGCTACTAGTATCAAGAAGATAGAAAAAAAAAAAAACACCACAGGTAGGTGGTATACAATTATGGATGGACGAGCGACTGCCGACACAGAGGTAGCTACAGCCGTGGACTACCGTACTGCGTCTGCTGCTAATATAGACTGGATGATAATGATATAAAAAATATATATATATATCACTACTGCAGCCGGACAGGTATATATTATATAATGACGGACCTGCTGGACACTGTCAGCTCAGCACTGCAGACTCCTAAAGTAAGCTACTAGTAGTATCAAGAAGATAGAAAAAAAAAAAAACACCACAGGTAGGTGGTATACAATTATGGATGGACTAGCGACTGCCGACACAGAGGTAGCTACAGCCGTGGACTACCGTACTGCATCTGCTGCTAATATAGACTGGATGATAATGAGATATAAAATATATATATATCACTACTGCAGCCGGACAGGTATATATTATATAATGACGGACCTGCTGGACACTGTCAGCTCAGCACTGCAGACTCCTAAAGTAAGCTACTAGTATCAAGAAGATAGAAAAAAAAAAAACACCACGGGTAGGTGGTATACAATTATGGATGGACGAGCGACTGCCGACACAGAGGTAGCTACAGCCGTGGACTACCGTACTGCGTCTGCTGCTAATATAGACTGGATGATAATGATATAAAAAATATATATATATATCACTACTGCAGCCGGTCAGGTATATATTATATAATGACGGACCTGCTGGACACTGTCAGCTCAGCACTGCAGACTCCTAAAGTAAGCTACTAGTATCAAGAAGATAGAAAAAAAAAAAAAAAAACACCACGGGTAGGTGGTATACAATTATGGATGGACGAGCGACTGCCGACACAGAGGTAGCTACAGCCGTGGACTACCGTACTGGGTCTGCTGCAGTGCTAATATAGACTGGATGATAATGATATAAAAAATATATATATATCACTACTGCAGCCGGACAGGTATATATTATATAATGACGGACCTGCTGGACACTGTCAGCAGAATGCGTTTATAGAATAAAAACACCACACGACGAGTGTTTAACTTTTTCAGGCAGACAATCACAATATACTGGTGGTCAGTGGTCACTGGTCAGTCACACTGGCACTGGCAGTGGCACTCTGGCAGCAAAAGTGTGCACTGTTAAAATATGTACTCCTGCTATAACTGCTCCCCAGTCTCCCCCACAATTAAGCTGTGTGAGCAGTGAGCACTCAGCACAGTCAGATATACAGTATTACATAGATGATGCAGCACACTGAGGGCACACTGAGGCTGAGCACAGATATGGTATGTGACTGTGTCACACTGTGTATCGTTTTTTTTCAGGCAGAGAACGGATTAATTAAACTGGTGGTCACTGGTCACACTATCAGCAAGTAGTACTCCGTCCTAATATGCTCCCCAAAATTAGTAAATCAAGTGTCTCTACTCTCTACTACTCTCTAGTCTACTCTAAACAGAGAGGACGCCAGCCACGTCCTCTCCCTATCAATCTCAATGCACGTGTGAAAATGGCGGCGACGCGCGGCTCCTTATATAAAATCCGAGTCTCGCGATAGAATACGAGCCTCGCGAGAATCCGACAGCGGGATGATGACGTTCGGGCGCGCTCGGATTAGCCGAGCAAGGCGGGAAGATCCGAGTCTGCCTCGGACCCGTGTAAAAAGCGTGAAGTTCGGGGGGGTTCGGTTTCCGAGAAACCGAACCCGCTCATCACTAAGGGTTTGGTTCTTTGAGAACCGAACCCGCTCATCTGTAATATAAACTGATTAGCTCATGCCTGCATGTTATAATTGTACCCTGTTGTTGTGCAGTCTACTGTTGTTTCTTTTCTCTGATATACCCTAAGTGGTAGAGGACCAGGTACAATGCTAAATATTTGAATGACTTTGAGAATATTTCATGCCAAGAACCTATAAGTTTTCAAAATCCAATATACATAGTATATACTGTATATCTGAAAAAGAAAAGCTATGCATAACAGTATCACTGGGCACATGCTCAGAAAACTAATGCACAAAAAAATGTGAGAATGCAGAATAGTACACAAATTGTACGCACACACTCTAATGCAGGGCAGCCATCAGGCGGGACTGTGGGGCTGGTGTCCCGGGCCCTTACAGAGAGTGGGGCCCACCCCTGGCTCCTACTGCCAATACCTGGAGAGCTGCACCAGGCTGTGAAACAACAGCAGGCTGATGCCCAGAGTGGACTTCTTGAAACAAGAATTCTCTGTACAACAGCTCTCTGTAAACCGTTCGTGTAGGTCCGCAATGCTCCATCTATATGTAAAGTCACAATGATTGACATCACATAGGGGTGGAGCTGTGTGACAGAATCTTTTTTTGGGAGAGGAGGGTCACTGTCTACTTTGTCAGTCCTGGACTCCACAATCTCTGATGGCAGCCCTGCTCTTATGACCAAAGAGGCGGTATGGGGTTGGGGTGGGAGACTTTTTCTTATGTAGGCAATATTCAGTATGGGCGGCCATGCAGACCTGAAAATATATGCAGTTGCTCCGTTAGTAGGTCTATCTTTTACACCTTCTACGGTGAGGTGCAAGTATGTGCAAATGATGACGAATTGTCAGAAAATAGACACATACTGTATGCTGCCAATGCAGAGATGTACTGATCTCCTGTATTTTATGTGCGGAAATACTGTACCCTTGTTTTTGCAAGAACATGTCTTTGGAGAGATGTACTTCCATTTTACTTCCAGCTCTCTGCCAGCCCCGTAAAGCATAAAATATAGGATATTCCAGACTACTATTTAAGCGCATAGGGCTTGAGAATGCATTATAATGCATATAGTAATGTATAGATAGATGCACAAACAGCCATGGTTATCAATCAGTAGTAAATCTACTGACAGTCAGCAAAAATACATTACAAAATGACAAATGAAATAAAGCATACTAATAATTTTGTTTTTCACATTAGTTTATGAGCCCCAACATAATTTTTCCTCTAGATGTAGCAAATTTCACTTTTCAATTCATTTCAGCATTACCTATATGGTGCTTGTTAATTATATGGTCTCCTCTGTAACTCAACATCATCCAATTAAGAACCTGGAACTTTCTGTTGGCTCTTCTGCTTTGAATAAGCAGTACATATAGTCACAGCTGTGACCATTTGCTTTACAAAGTTAGTGTTGGTTATCAGTAAATATTTATAACATTTTCATTAATTACATTTGGAATGGTTGGCAACTTTGGGAACAACACAGCATATGGCATAACAACAGATATAGCCAAAAAATAGAGGTGCCATCATGGTGTAGTGAATTATAGATAAATCATTGTAGAGAACAGTAATCTCCATTTCTACTTACTGAATAAATTAAATGCTCACCGTCTGAAGCGGCACCTACTGAAATAATTTCAGAGATCACTTAGGTGACAAAGCAGGACACTATAAAAGACCATCTTGATGAATCATGACTATTCCATGAAGGACAGCAACAACAGTTGTGAATCAGTAGATGTGACTCCTTTCTGGGGGCATCATGTGTAGAAGCACCACATAGAGGAGGTGGGTGCAGTAGAAGCCATGCACTCTATATTTTTCTTTCTAGTTTGATATTTTTTTATATTCTCATAGATGAGTTAGTGGTATCTGCTGAGTGTGCACGGCCTCAGGAGAGACCTCTTTTCTTGACTTTTGAGAACAGAATGGGATCCCCGAAGATGAAGGGTAACCTTCTGCAGCATTGTTGGACCCCCTACCCCACCGAGCACTATAACCTTCACACCCCAAGCACACTTATAGAATCACCTCTGCTGAACAGTCTCTCTGTCACTTCAGTTCTATAAAACATTGAAGTGGCAAGGAGACTATTCATAGTCCAGGCTACTTCCCATCCAGCTATTTCACACTGTTTCAACACTACCTATCTCCAGGTTATTAGCAGATTCCATAGATAATATAGGCAGCAGCATTATGTGATAGAGGTTAATACACATGGTAGATAACTTAACCAGGTCCATTCAGAACAGGTTTACAGGATTTAATAGGATGAATATAGCAAGTATGTATGATGGTATAGATTGCTGTATTTAATTATGTATGCACCAGATTTGGCCAATAAGGGAGCACAGGTGGTATGTGCCAGGTGAGAACACACACCTGTGATTGTATATATAGTGGTGGTATGTGCCAGGTGTGAACACACACCTGTGATTGTATATATAGTGGTGGTATGTGCCAGGTGGGAACACACACCTGTGATTGTATATATAGTGGTGACAGTGGAGTATGCACAATGACTCTGTACATATATAGCAGTATAGTGGTGGTGGTGCAGTGGAACTATCTGGAGTCACTGGTCTCTGTAATGCTGTCTCTATCAATTTTTAGCAATGATTATCAAATGTTATTAATTTTTAACTGAATCAAAAACGAAATCCAAACCAAAACACTTGAGGGTGGTTTTTCCAACATGACAATCAAAACACAATAACGAATTAGAACTGCGCACTTCTGTACGAATTTCCACATTTGTTTAAAAATATTTCTAGTATTGTAAACATATTTTAAGTCTTCTCCAACATATGGTCTGCTAAAATGATCTGCTAGTTCTTCTTCCATTTACCTGCAACAATGGTTTTCCACAGGGTTGAACTGGCTCACATGAGTACAGGGAAATTATGCGGTGGGCCCCACTGCTTGAGGGCCAACACCCACCTCTGGAGGTCAGGTTCCAGACTGTGCACTAGATTACACATTGTTCCTCTAAAAGAGGATCAGTTACCTGGGGTAGCAGGACCACTGATGTACATGTATATAGAAGCTACACCAAGATTTGCCATCCTGACAGTAGAGAATCAGAACACCACCCATCCATTCTTCTTGTTGGCTGCAGGCTTTAGCATAATGAATGCAGTACCTGCCAGTGATTTGAATGGCATTATACAGTAGCTCTGCTTTCATATAATAATTTACAATTAAGTAATCCCAGTGTTAACAGCTCAGATAGTTGATTTTTTTTTTAATGCATATATTTCGCCTTTACTAGAACTAATGCTGATATCATTGAGTTTTAGACACTGGCCGGTCATCGGTTTCACTACCACAGGTAAAATGCATTAACATGGTATAAATAGAAAGGATCACCAACATGTGCACTATTGTGTATTCACTACAGTGCATTGCTGTTATCAGTCTGGTGCATTATGATGCATACATTTTCAGTTTTCACTCTATTTCTATAGAAAAAGGCCACACCATGCTCTCTCTAATGGTTACACCCACTCTGGTGGCTGACCACAGCACTTTAGCATTGGTCCCTACCACTGCATTCCACCAGGGGGCCTTCATTCCCCTGCCCGACACTTATCTTCCACCAAGCTGTCTCAGTATTGCATAGTGTGTGATACCACAATTATTCATTAAGATTTACCCTCATCCTGGTCTTTTCTGCAGCCAGATTATATAGTCTGTGACCACTGTGTTTTTGCAAATACAGAAATCTGACAGCACACTAAACTTCACATAATACACAGATAGTAATATGTTGAATTTTAGAATCTGTCTAATACCTTTGTGAGCCAGTGCATGATTTTGTATATAAAGCATCCCAGTAATAAAAAAGTACTGTAAAATTGTGTCTCTTATACCCCTTTCACATAGCTAAAATCACTCGGGTTATCGCCGGGTCGACCTGGATTAAAAACTTTGAAAGGGGTGTGGTATGGAAGGTAGATAGTAACTAGGTCGACAGTGTCTAGGTCGACCACTATTGGTCGACAGTAACTAGGTCAAAAGGGTTTGTAGATCGACAGGGTCTCTAGGTAAACATGTTCTAGGTCGACAGGTCAAAAGGTTGACATGAGGTTTTGAATAAAAAATTGTGTTGTTTTCTTCGTACAGTGACCAGGAACCCCAATTAGTGCACCATGTCCCCTCGCATGGCGAGCAAGCTTTGGGCAAGGTTACCGTTCCCAATTGTAGTCCACGTGGATCGTTAAGTATGAAAAGGTTCAAAAAAAGAAAAAAATCGTGAAAAGCTCATGTCGACCTAGAACATGTCGACCTAGAGACCCTGTCGACCTAGTTACTGTCAACCAATAGTGGTCAACTTATATAGTGTCGACCTAGTTACTGTCGACCTAGAGACCGGATCCCATTGAAAGTGCAGTGTGAAAGGATCTGACTCAGGTTGGACCCAGGTTAAAAATCTCGGGTCGGACCCGGGTTTGCATTGTGAAAGCGGTATTAGTGAGGCTGTTTGAAATTGTAGCTGATAGTTTTGTTTCCCTGGAAACTCACAAAATCACACAAAAAAAAAAAACTATTTATTTTATTATTATTTATTTATTTATTAACAGTTTCTTATATAGCGCAGCAAATTCCGTTGCACTTTACAACTGGACACAATTAGAAGACAAAACCGGGTAAAAACAAACAGTCATAGAGGTAGGAGGGCCCTGCTCGCAAGCTTACAATCTATGGGGAAATAGGCATTGATACACGAGGATAGGTGCTATCTATTGCATACAGTAGTTGTCCACCAGATAGCAAAGGTTCTTGGTGAGCTGCATGATATCACATCACGGTAGTCACGGTAGCCAGGGTCAGGAGGACGGGAGCGTTAAGAAAGAAAATATGTGGGGGATATGTGTGTACTGTACTGTGGGAATATCATTGGATAGGAAAGCTATGAAGGTACTACTCACACTATTGTGGTAATGTGCACAATACATTTGTGGCTTTTACATACATGCACTTAAATGCCCTGCTCAGCACAGATTAAGGTCACAGCTATGCTCCTCTCTTTCAGATGGATTCTCAAACTATAAATTTGACTTGTACTGTATAACAATCTGAACATTCACAGTGTGAAAATGTGTAGACATCAAATGCAATTCCAACCAAACCTCCTACCACTTTTGAACAATCAGTTTCATTAAATAAAGCTTCAGCTTTTCCTGCTCAATTTAGCCTTATATATACTGTAGCTAGGGAGACCTGTGGCACTCTTGTGTTTTTGAAGCATTATTTTCCAATGTTCAAAGTGCACCAAAGTCCAAATGTAGGTACAAGATGCATTTTACTACATTTCTAGGGATTAGACATGATCTCAACCAACCAATGTAAAGATCAAGCTCTTTTGTGGAGTAGTTATGTATTTGAACTCCTTATAAATGTCACCCTCCCATCCCCTTTATCACATTATAATCATCTCACATTGCAGGATGGAACCTTGTTAGTTTGTGCTCTGCTCTGAAAATGAGTGCACCTAATCTACAGTAGGTGCACTTGTCTTAATAGATGTCTATAGCACAAATAGGTTTTACAATGCATGTTTCGTGTTGTCCATTTTGCTATTCCTAAATATATCCCTATGTACATACTATTTGTATTTGCACCACCATCTTTATTCTGTAATCCATAGCAGTCCTACTGTACTAAGGGCCTAATTCAGATCTGATCGTAGATGTGCTAAATTTAGCACATCTACGATCATTTTCTCAGACATGCGGAGGGACGCCCAGCACAGGGCTAGTCCGCCCCGCGTGTCTGGCCCTGCCCACCCGCACTGGTGCAAAAGCATCGCACAGTAGCATTTGCACCCGGCGAGTAGCTCCCTCCCTGCGCAGCTCGTCCCGGGTCACAGTGGCTGCATGTGATGTCACGCAGCCACCACGGCCCACCCCCCCAACGATCCGGACATGCCTGCGTTGTTCATACTGCGCCCCGCCAACGGCGTTCTAACACCGTTGGAACGCCCCCTCCGGCCCCGTGACCGCCTCTGCCTGTCAATCAGGCAGAGGCGATCGCAGCCCTCAGATGCTTTTAGCATCTCACTGGGCTCCCGGGGTGCGTACGCGCAGTGCATTCCACAAAAAAGATTCAGACTGTGATCGCTGCCGCTGCAGTGATACAGTCTGAATTACCCAGAAGCCCTGGATGGCTGTGTGTTACATACATTGTAAAAATCAAATAATTTATATTTTTGTAGTAATAGTTACCATCCTTTTATCTTTGAGTACAAGTAACCATGTTATCTATGTAAGCTGGTTAACTAGATAAGAGTATTTCTCTACATTTCCCTGTTATGGAAAAGGCTGCATTAATCCTCTTTTATTATATTTTTTACATGAAAGAATTTTTGAATAAGCACCCCTGGCAAATAACTTGTTTTATTCAGCATGAAAATTGCTACAAAATATCAGCTCCCCTTAGCTAGTGATACTGTAGAAACACAGAGTGTTGTGATTGATCACAGCTGGGCTCTTTTACATAGAAATGGTTTCTGATAGAATTAGCAAGTCCAAACAGGTTATTGTATAAGCTTGAATTCCCCTGAATGAGTCAAATCAATGTAGTCTCAGTCTGTCTGTTATCAAGTGTACAGCTTGCAGGGGTGTCAGACAAGGTTTAAATTGCTGTGGCTTTTTTTTAATGGGAGCAAAGTGCATTTGACTTTGTCACCCCACTGAAGAAACTGATTCATTTTTATGTTACTTTGTTTTTAAAATACTTTTATAGTAATAATGATGATAATAAATAGCCAATATTTACTATTGATGTTATTGATTCCAAGCTTTGTTATCAGATGTAGAAAAAACTGGAAATTCTATTTACTCTGATTTGTCAGAATTCAGACACAGGAATTTTTGTTCCTTCTGAACTTCACAAATAGTACTTTATACTATTCTAGCTCAGATTTCATTGGTGTGCTCACTTTGGTACACCTAGCTGGACTGACTAGCATCAACACTTCAAGGTATATACCTACAAACTCTCGGACTGTACCATCCACAAATTAGAAGAGTTCTAGGAGGTAGGCAAAATTATCTGAACATGCTCACTGTTTAAACATCACAATCAATGTCCAACCTACACTCACATTAGGACTAACACATTAGCAAATGAAACTAATCTTCATCAAATAGTGCTTGGCTAAGCCTATTTCAGGGGTTTGACAGCATGTGGCACTCCAGCTGCTGTGGGACTACATATCCCAGTATACCCTGCCATAGTTTTGCTTTTAGGGTTTGCCAAAATTGTGATGGCATGTTGGAATGTGTAATTTGACAGCAGGAAGAATGCCACAGATTACCTCCCATGGCCGATTTTATGGTTTAAATACACTGTTAGAGTAAACCTGCCATCTTGTGGGGGAAAGATGGCGGGTTTTGACTTTTTCAGGTCGGAAGGGGTTCTGAACTATTCAATCCCCCTCCTCTCCCCCAGTCGGGAAATTCGACTTGTCGGAAAGCATGTGGATCGGCAGAATAGCCGCCAATCTGCATGCATGCTTCTGTCAGAAACGGAAAAAAATCTAATAATAAATTAATATATTTTCTCTAACGTTCTAAGTGGATGCTGGGGACTCCGTAAGGACCATGGGGAATAGCGGCTCCGCAGGAGACTGGGCACAAAGTAAAAAGCTTTAGGACTACCTGGTGTGCACTGGCTCCTCCCCCTATGACCCTCCTCCAAGCCTCAGTTAAGATTTTGTGCCCGAACGAGAAGGGTGCAATCTAGGTGGCTCTCCTGAGCTGCTTAGAGAAAAAGTTTAAAGTAGGTTTTTTACTTTCAGTGAGACCTGCTGGCAACAGGCTCACTGCATCGAGGGACTAAGGGGAGAAGAAGCGAACTCACCTGCGTGCAGAGTGGATTGGGCTTCTTAGGCTACTGGACATTAGCTCCAGAGGGACGATCACAGGCCCAGCCATGGATGGGTCCCGGAGCCGCGCCGCCGTCCCCCTTACAGAGCCAGAAGACTGAAGAGTCCGGAAAATCGGCGGCAGAAGACGTCCTGTCTTCATTAAGGTAGCGCACAGCACCGCAGCTGTGCGCCATTGCTCTCAGCACACTTCACACTCCGGTCACTGAGGGTGCAGGGCGCTGGGGGGGGGCGCCCTGAGACGCAATAGAAATACCTTTTTTTGGCTAAAAATACATCACATATAGCTCCTGGGCTATATGGATGTATTTAACCCCTGCCTAAATTACAATAAAAAAGCGGGAGAAAGGCCGCCGAAAAGGGGGCGGAGCCTATCTCCTCAGCACACTGGCGCCATTTTTTCCTCACAGCTCCGTTGGAGGAAGGCTCCCTGACTCTCCCCTGCAGTCCTGCACTACAGAAACAGGGTAAAACAAGAGAGGGGGGGCATAAAATTGGCATATAAAGATATACAGCAGCTATATTAGGGAAAAACACTTATATAAGGTTATCCCTGTATATATATAGCGCTCTGGTGTGTGCTGGCAAACTCTCCCTCTGTCTCCCCAAAGGGCTAGTGGGGTCCTGTCCTCTATCAGAGCATTCCCTGTGTGTGTGCGGTGTGTCGGTACGTTGTGTCGACATGTATGAGGAGGAAAATGGTGTGGAGGCGGAGCAATTGCCTGTGTTAGTGATGTCACCCTCTAGGGAGTCGACACCTGACTGGATGATCTTATGGAAAGAATTACGTGATAGTGTCAGCACTTTACAAAAGTCTGTTGACGACATGAGACAGCCGGATAATCAGTTAATACAGGCATCTCAAACACCGTCAGGGGCTCTAAAGCGCCCGTTACATCAGGTCGATACAGACACAGACACGGACACTGACTCCAGTGTCGACGGTGAAGAAACAAACGTATTTTCCAGTAGGGCTACACGTTACATGATCACGGCAATGAAGGAGGTTTTGAACATTTCTGATACTACAAGTACCACAAAAAAGGGTATTATGTGGGGTGTGAAAAAACTACCCGTAGTTTTTCCTGAATCAGATGAATTAAATGAGGTGTGTGATGAAGCGTGGGTTTCCCCCGATAAAAAACTGCTAATTTCTAAAAAATTATTGGCATTATACCCTTTCCCGCCAGAGGTTAGGGCTCGCTGGGAAACACCCCCTAGGGTGGATAAGGCGCTCACACGCTTATCAAAACAAGTGGCGTTACCGTCTCCTGATACGGCCGCCCTCAAGGAACCAGCTGATAGGAAGCTGGAAAATGTCCTAAAAAGTATATACACACATACTGGTATTATACTGCGACCAGCAATCGCCTCAGCCTGGATGTGCAGTGCTGGGGTGGCTTGGTCGGATTCCCTGACTGAAAATATTGATACCCTGGACAGGGACAATATATTATTGACTATAGAGCGTTTAAAAGATGCGTTTCTATATATGCGAGATGCACAGAGGGATATTTGCACTCTGGCATCAAGAGTAAGTGCGATGTCCATTTCTGCCAGAAGAGGATTATGGACGCGACAGTGGTCAGGGGATGCGGATTCCAAACGGCATATGGAAGTATTGCCGTATAAAGGGGAGGAGTTATTTGGGGTCGGTCTATCGGACTTGGTGACCACGGCAACGGCCGGGAAATCCACCTTTCTACCCCAAGTCACCTCGCAGCAGAAAAAGATACCGTCTTTTCAGGCTCAGTCCTTTCGTCCCCATAAGGGCAAGCGGGCAAAAGGCCACTCATATCTGCCCCGGGGCAGAGGAAGGGGAAAAAGACTGCAGCAGACAGCCTCTTCCCACGAACAGAAGCCCTCCCCCGCTTCTGCCAAGTCCTCAGCATGACGCTGGGGCCTTACAAGCGGACTCAGGCACGGTGGGGGCCCGTCTCAAGATTTTCAGCGCGCAGTGGGCTCACTCGCAAGTGGACCCCTGGATCCTGCAGGTAGTATCTCAGGGGTACAAATTGGAATTCGAGACGTCTCCCCCTCGCCGGTTCCTGAAGTCTGCTTTACCAACGTCTCCCCCCGACAGGGAGGCGATATTGGAAGCCATTCACAAGCTGTATTCCCAGCAGGTGATAATCAAGGTACCCCTCCTACAACAGGGAAAGGGGTATTATTCCACGCTGTTTGTGGTACCAAAGCCGGACGGATCGGTGAGACCCATTTTAAATCTGAAATCCTTGAACACTTACATAAGAAGGTTCAAGTTCAAGATGGAGTCACTCAGAGCAGTGATAGCGAACCTGGAAGAAGGGGACTATATGGTGTCTCTGGACATCAAGGATGCTTACCTCCATGTCCAAATTTGCCCTTCTCACCAAGGGTACCTCAGGTTTGTGGTACAGAACTGTCATTATCAGTTTCAGACGCTGCCGTTTGGATTGTCCACGGCACCCCGGGTCTTTACCAAGGTAATGGCCGAAATGATGATTCTTCTTCGAAGAAAAGGCGTCTTAATTATCCCTTACTTGGACGATCTCCTGATAAGGGCAAGGTCCAGAGAACAGTTAGAGGTCGGAGTAGCACTATCTCAAATAGTACTACGACAGCACGGTTGGATTCTAAATATTCCAAAATCGCAGCTGATTCCGACGACACGTCTGCTGTTCCTAGGGATGATTCTGGACACAGTACAGAAAAAGGTGTTTCTCCCGGAGGAGAAAGCCAGGGAGTTATCCGACCTAGTCAGGAACCTCCTAAGACCAGGCCAGGTGTCAGTGCATCAATGCACAAAGGTCCTGGGTAAGATGGTGGCTTCTTACGAAGCGATTCCATTCGGCAGATTCCACGCAAGAACTTTTCAGTGGGATCTGCTGGACAAATGGTCCGGATCGCATCTTCAAATGCATCAGCGGATAACCCTGTCTCCAAGGACAAGGGTGTCTCTCCTGTGGTGGTTACAGAGTGCTCATCTCCTAGAGGGCCGCAGATTCGGCATTCAGGATTGGGTCCTGGTGACCATGGATGCCAGCCTGAGAGGCTGGGGAGCAGTCACACAGGGAAGAAATTTCCAGGGCTTGTGGTCAAGCATGGAAACGTCACTTCACATAAATATCCTGGAACTAAGGGCCATTTACAATGCCCTAAGTCAGGCAAGGCCTCTGCTTCAGGGTCAGTCGGTGTTGATCCAGTCGGACAACATCACGGCAGTCGCCCACGTAAACAGACAGGGCGGCACAAGAAGCAGGAGGGCAATGACGGAAGTTGCAAGGATTCTTCGCTGGGCGGAAAATCATGTGATAGCACTGTCAGCAGTGTTCATTCCGGGAGTGGACAACTGGGAAGCAGACTTCCTCAGCAGACACGATCTCCACCCGGGGGAGTGGGGACTTCACCCAGAAGTCTTCCACATGATTGTGAACCGTTGGGAAAAACCAAAGGTGGACATGATGGCGTCCCGCCTCAACAAAAAACTGGACAGATATTGCGCCAGGTCAAGGGACCCTCAGGCAATAGCTGTGGACGCTCTGGTAACACCGTGGGTGTACCGATCAGTGTATGTGTTCCCTCCTCTGCCTCTCATACCCAAGGTATTGAGAATCATAAGAAGGAGAGGAGTAAAGACTATACTCGTGGCTCCGGATTGGCCAAGAAGGACTTGGTACCCGGAACTTCAAGAGATGCTCACGGAAGACCCGTGGCCTCTACCTCTAAGAAAGGACCTGCTCCAGCAGGGACCATGTCTGTTTCAAGACTTACCGCGGCTGCGTTTGACGGCATGGCGGTTGAACGCCGGATCCTGAAGGAAAAAGGCATTCCGGATGAAGTCATCCCTACCCTGATCAAAGCCAGGAAGGATGTAACTGTGCAACATTATCACCGTATTTGGCGTAAATATGTTGCGTGGTGTGAGGCCAGGAAGGCCCCTAAAGAGGAATTTCAACTGGGTCGTTTCCTGCATTTCCTGCAAACAGGACTGTCTATGGGCCTAAAATTAGGGTCCATTAAGGTTCAAATTTCGGCCTTGTCAATATTCTTCCAAAAAGAACTAGCTTCAGTTCCTGAAGTTCAGACGTTTGTCAAGGGGGTACTGCATATACAGCCTCCTTTTGTGCCTCCAGTGGCACCTTGGGATCTCAATGTAGTTTTGGGATTCCTAAAATCACATTGGTTTGAACCACTCACCACTGTGGACTTAAAATATCTCACATGGAAAGTGGTAATGATGTTAGCCCTGGCTTCAGCCAGGCGTGTATCAGAATTGGCGGCTTTATCCTATAAAAGCCCTTACCTAATTTTTCATACGGATAGGGCAGAATTGAGGACTCGGCCTCAATTTCTTCCTAAGGTGGTTTCAGCATTTCACTTAAACCAGCCTATTGTGGTGCCTGCGGCTACTAGGGACTTGGAGGATTCCAAGTTGCTAGACGTAGTCAGGGCCCTGAAAATATATGTTTCCAGGACGGCTGGAGTCAGAAAATCTGACTCGCTGTTTATCCTGTATGCACCCAACAAGCTGGGTGCTCCTGCTTCTAAGCAGACGATTGCTCGTTGGATTTGTAGTACAATTCAGCTTGCACATTCTGTGGCAGGCCTGCCACAGCCAAAATCTGTAAAAGCCCATTCCACACGGAAAGTGGGCTCATCTTGGGCGGCTGCCCGAGGGGTCTCGGCTTTACAACTTTGCCGAGCAGCTACTTGGTCAGGGGCAAACACGTTTGCTAAATTCTACAAATTTGATACCCTGGCTGAGGAGGACCTGGAGTTCTCTCATTCGGTGCTGCAGAGTCATCCGCACTCTCCCGCCCGTTTGGGAGCTTTGGTATAATCCCCATGGTCCTTACGGAGTCCCCAGCATCCACTTAGGACGTTAGAGAAAATAAGAATTTACTTACCGATAATTCTATTTCTCATAGTCCGTAGTGGATGCTGGGCGCCCATCCCAAGTGCGGATTGTCTGCAATACTTGTACATAGTTATTGTTACAAAAATCGGGTTATTATTGTTGTGAGCCATCTTTTCAGAGGCTCCTTTGTTATCATGCTGTTAACTGGGTTCAGATCACAAGTTGTACGGTGTGATTGGTGTGGCTGGTTTGAGTCTTACCCGGGATTCAAAATCCTTCCTTATTGTGTACGCTCGTCCGGGCACAGTATCCTGACTGAGGCTTGGAGGAGGGTCATAGGGGGAGGAGCCAGTGCACACCAGGTAGTCCTAAAGCTTTTTACTTTGTGCCCAGTCTCCTGCGGAGCCGCTATTCCCCATGGTCCTTACGGAGTCCCCAGCATCCACTACGGACTATGAGAAATAGAATTATCGGTAAGTAAATTCTTATTATCAGGCGCTTTGACATGGCTGGTTTTCTAAGTGGCTGTTAAGATGGGGTGATAGTCAGTCACCCTATAAGGCAAAGCAAAAAATGGAAAAAAACAGTGCTGACCAGGTGCTAATCAATAAATACTGTATGTGAGTATAATCAATAAACAATGAATAAAATATTAAAAAATATATGTCAGATAAAAATGAAGCCTTAATGCCAGTCTCTTGACCACAATTTTCTATGGATATCTAAATCGCCCAATGGAAAATCTAACTGATGTAAGTATTCCAATGTTTTTCAAGGAATGACTCATGCAGGGATATCCAATTGATAATTACCAGATTCCAAGTGGTGAGCAGCCGGGTATTCCACCTAGCGAGGTTAATTGTACTTCTGTCCTACGCAGTGTCGATGGTGGTTCTCCCCTTTTATTAAACGTCCACAATAATGGATTCTGGGTGGATCAGAGCTCAATCGACCACTGTTGATAATCCCAAGCACTGATGTCCGCAATGGTAAATTTCAGATGGATGGCAGTTCTATGGACAGCTGCAGACGGTCCCAAATGCTGGCCTGGCGATGTCCTGGTCATGGACTGGCAACCTAACGCATTTCGCTGTCAATTTGGCAGCTTTATTAAAGACCTTTGATATTGATATATTTGATATTCAGCAGGGCTTGCAGTAATCAAGTCTGATTTTGTTTAGTCTAACCGAACACATTTATAGATTCAATTTGGCTGAATGAGTAACTAAGGGGACAATCACTATTTCTCACAGGCCAGTTGGTGTTGGATATCTTTTCTCCTTCAATAAATGAAATGATCATTTAGGAAATGTGTATTTTGTGTTTACTCAGTTTGTCTTTATCTTATATTCAAATTTGTCTGTGTGACAATTATGTAAAAATAGAAATCAGGAAGGGTAAACTTTTTCATACATCCAGATGCACACAGAGTAAAGCAATGTATATACAGTACCAGTAGATCTCGGCAGCTGTCCCACTTGGAACATACTGTAGGACCTGATGCAGAGGTCCATGCAATGTCAGTGTTGGAAGCAGTGGAGCGATTACTTTTGTCTCTGCACATACACTACAACTGACACGCCATGCCACATTCGCAAAAGGTTTATCTGCAAAGTGAGTGAGAAGTTGTACAGCATTTGGGAAAGCTAAGGGTGGGGGGAACGGAAAAACACAATGGTGTCTGGAGCATTTTGTTAGTGTTCCCAGCTAGCTATTGTGAATTTGTTTCCAACTAGAGAGGCCCTGGCATCTGAGGAGAGCTGCTCAGTCTGAGATAGCACAGGGTTGCTCAGAGGTCCATGTGCAACCGATGTGCATCTGATGTTCCTACCTGTGAGTGGCTGAGCCATTAGCATATTTTCTCAAGCACTCTGCTTGTGATATCACAACTGTGCATGCAACTGCATACACATCTGAATTAAGCCCACAGTCGGTGTATACAGGTTCCAGCTCAGAGCAGAGGAGATGTTACTTACAATTAGCACTATTTCATGATATCCACAAGCTCTAAGTGATGCTGTGAAAATGGCTTTGCGATCCTGCACTGAAGCAAGGAATCATAATTAAAAATGTTTACATCATTTTCAAAATCTTGCTCACAAAATAATTTTTCCTTTGTGTGTAATTTCTGCCATGAACTGTGTAATATGTTAGCACGTTATAAATAAAAATACAATATAAAGGTAATAATAATGATGTAAAATATTGTGTCAATTTTCAGATGCATAAAAGTAGATATGGAATATAAGATTATTTTTCAGGAGTGGTAAATAATGAGTTCAGTGTCCAGTCTGACATATATAAAAGACAGCTACAATGTTAAAAGAGCCAATAAGGGCTATTACTTGGTTCTATCTACAGTATCTTCAGTGAGTTTTGCCATTAGTTCCTTTAGCAAAGAGACCCAACAATGTAATTATACCAAGATTATTAAGATGAAGTAGCCTTTAGGGTCCTGAAATGCATTATCTATCAATGTTTATTTTAGATACAGAAGTCTTCAAATTGAATATGTTGCTAGAGGCAACAGATAAAGACTGTACAACATGGCTCAATTGCAGATAAGACTTTTCACCCCTTTCAAGTCAAGCCTGCCCTTGAACAGGATAATATGTGTGTCCTTATCCTTCTATGTGATGCTCAGAAAAACAGGACGTAGCAAATAATGGCAAATGATTTTATAAAAGATAACTGCTTCATATTTAAGTGAGCAGCCATCGTATTGTTATATAGTAATAGAGTTACCATGGTAAACTCTCCACCAAGGCAAACACTATATACAATTTGCTACTAGGCACAGTATGGTACATATATTTTAATATTTAACCTATGTACTGGGATATGAGATGTCTGAAGATGTGGATTTTAGGAGCTAGTGTGACATCTACAGTACATGCATGGAAAGCCTATTTATACTGGTGCAGGAATTATCACCAGTGTTGGATGTACCTCAGGTGCTATAGTAATATGGCATACTATACACAGCCATTTGCCAGATTAGATTGTGCCTGCTATCAGACCTTTGTATCCTTCATGGCCCCATTCTGATTTACCCCAGTGTATCATGCACCTACATTGTTGGTAAATAGAATAATTTCAGCTTCCATGCTTCGATATGGTAGAGCTTTCAGCCTTCATGCACTTCCACATTTCACATGTAACCTCTGCATTGCCACCAGCCACTGAGGTGCTTTGCCCAGTGCACTAGCTGCACAGTGCAATGTACATTACAGGCAGTTGAAAATTGGATCATGGTGGATTCTTTTCCTTCACAAAAAATGGCAATTGGAGTGCATTTACTGGATCCATCACCCCATAATGTCCTTCATATTATTTCTTGTAAGAAAGACATTCAAATAATGTTCCTATCCTGTTAGTGAATTTACCATGAGCACCCCATTTGATAAGGTACAGTATTTCACAGTCTGTTGTCTGCTCTGAAAGGATCTAGGTGCACAGCATAGTAAGGAATGTGTGTACATTTCATATCAATGTCCTGCATCTTAGCCCCTTAGTGCCACCGCTGTTATTACTTAAACATTTCTAATTTTTTGTTAAATAAAACTAATTTCAAATGCACATATTTATGGCTTAAATAAACCATGAGTGTGATGGGACATTGGAACTGTATATACGAATACCCCACTTTTGTGTTTTAACGCTTTTAGTAAATTGCTGAAGGCGCTTCTAGAAATGCCTTTTATTAAAGCATTTAGTGGAGCCCATTCTGCAGAAAAACGCATTTTCAGAAAAACTGAATATAGCAGCACATGTCAAACATAAAATTGAAACATTTCATAAAGAAAATCTCCATGCTCAGTACACTCCCTTCCCACAATCCCTGATCTGCCCCAGTGCCGGATAGCTTCAGCCAGAAGGGCATGAGTGTCTTGTCAATGCTGGACTGGTGCCTCTATGAGTGGCTTATGAAAAGCAGAATTTACCCTCATTCATAAGCTACCAGCCCAATACTGACAGCACCCGACGGCTTGGATAATGAACTTGTATGGGGTCCCTGGAGTGGATACTAATGGTAAACAACACATGCAGTATGCACAAAATATGAAAATAAACTACAATAGTTAAGTAAAAGACTCCCTACAGTATATCCACATTCTTCCGTTCATGTGAAGGTAACATTTTCTTTCTGTCTTGAAAAAAGAATAATTAATAATCCCCTCTGATTCTCAAAATAGTCAGTTCCATTACTGTATTAGGTTCCATTAATGTAATAATGTATATTACACTGACCCTGTGAAATTAGGACCAATAATGAGGACACAGCACATATGTATATGACGCTTTCAAATTATAGTGCTGGAGATTATTACACATACCATGAGTACAGTTTGTTATACCGGCGCTTGGGACTGCCGGCATGCAGGCAGCACGGTGAGCGCAAAAGAGCCCCTTGCGGGCATGCTGCACTCACCACCCTGTAGCACACCACACTATTTATTCTCCCTCCATGGGTGTTGTGGACACCCCAAGAGGGAGAATAGTTGTTGGTATGCCCGCTGTCGGGATTCCGGCGTCGGTATGGTGAGCGCCATGATCCCGGCAGCCGGTATATCAAATGCCTCCCCGTACCATGGCCTGCACGAAGATCAAATTAATCAGTATTAGATGGTATAAAACCTGAGCTCTCCCTAGAAGCACAAATGCCATGACTACGCCTTTCATACTTTGGACATATCATGCGAAGAAAAGGATCCGTAGAGAAAGACATTATCACATATGCTCGTACAGTGGTAAGCTTGGCGCTGGATGGTCAATCAGTCACCTTCTGTACAACAATGATCTATGTCTGTGATGTTATTAATATTAGACTCCTGATGGTTTCTCAGTGTGCTTCATATAGCAAATTGGAATCACACTTACAATTGAACCCCCTTGGTTCATGCACATCAAGGTTTCTTTCTCAGCAGCAGGATCTCTCCACTATCCGCCCCTCGATTCCGTTAACTGCAAAAGCTGGCAGTCTGACACCCTCCGTGCACCATGGATATCCTTTCTTAATTAATGCTACCTTAGGTGTAAATGCCGCTGATTCGCATCTATTCATAAAGCATATGCAAGATTAAGAACAGAGGTAGGTATTAAAACAATAAACATTTATATTAAAACATGACAATACACATCTCGGGTTCTTCTTAAAAAGTAGCAATAAGCCGGCGGTGATACACGCGTACCCTCTCCTGGGGGAGGCTGCGCTCGCGGACTTAGGACTTCCCGGGTGTCCTGGGTTAGATGGATCAGTAGCAGCCTCAAGCAAGGGGAGAGAGGTCAGCACAGTGTTCAGTACTCCGGCTCCATCCAGCACATCAACACGTTTCAGAGTCACCTCCTTCGCCAGGATGTGCTGTCTGTCTTCCAGTTCAAGCTTATAATCAGTCTCTAATTACTTGCGGGTGTGTCATTAACATTTACACTGCCCTCATAGCAATTCACAGTGCATTCATAAAGCTGATATGAGCTACAATCCTCCTCAATGATACATTTTATCCAAATGTTACAAATACATAGTATAAAAACAAGTTACATTCCATAACATAAAAGTGTTACGTAATTTTTCAATAGTAAGCATCCCGCATCGACTTATAAGCGGGATACATAACAGGGAAAATATGCAGTCTTCACTCTCACACAGGAGAGAGAGGGAGAGAGAGAGAGAGAGAGAGAGAGAGAGAGACAAAGTTTTACACACATACTATCTAGTGTATGACCTACATGAAATGCTCTATATACTAACACGGGGAAACCACCCCTCATAACACATCCCCATAGCAATCCATTGGTTCATAGTTGAGGGGAAAAAAGGGAAGAAAAAAAGAGAAAATAAATATATTAGTATTTTTGCTGCACTCATATTAAGCTTGGAAAAGTTGATTTTCTGGGACTTAATTGAATTTTCATGGACACAATACATTTTAAATACTTATATCTATTTATTTTTATTATTATATTGCTCAGTGGCGGCACTTTATGCTCTAAAGTTGCTCTGGAGGACATTCTCCATTTATCCCTTTTATATAGCACTGCCAGCAGTAATCAGAAATTCTACAATGTATGTTCCATCTTTATTTCCTACCTAAAGCACAGCAGGAGCTTCAAAATAACAATCAATATGTGGTGCATGACTGGTCAATTGTAAATCATACACTGCTTGTTTAACTGCTGAATGTTCTTGTTTTTATAGGCTTTTTTTGTTTACGCATATCAGTACTTTACCTTTTTTATAGTCTTTGTGACATCCAGGAGCTTCATGATTTGTAAGTCATTTCTGGAAGGAATTAGATAATGGAATAGATAAAAGGTTGCAATGAATACGACTTACGGGGGGGTACAAGGGGGGGTACACATGGAGAGATCCGTTATTAAAATTGAAGCAATCTGACTAGATTTTTAAGCATGGATCTCTCGAGTGTATGCCCCCCAGCGATGGCGATACCATGCACTGGCTTTATACCCCTGGCTCTGCTGGTATTGGGTAAACTGTGTCAGGTGGCTCAGACTGGTCTGTGATTGGCTGGTTGCATTTTGCATTTCGGATGTGATACATTCCGTCAATTACCACATACATAGCGGTGTTAATAACACTGTTATGTATGTAGAATTGTGATTACAATCACAATGGACAGCTCTTCCGAAAAGAGCCATCCTGTGTGATTATAGAACATATGGGTTTATGACAAGGTACTCCTTCTGCGCTTGTGCGACCATCGTCCAGCACACATGTGAGCCATGGGTGATACTGGAAGGTATCTTACTGGATTCATAATGTGGAAAGAATCTTATAGGATTCTATTGGGTAACGCCATCTATACATGGAGTTGTCTATTGCATTCCAGAGCTTTGTATATAAGGGAAAATGCAGCTAAAACTCCAAAAAAGCCTTTTAGTACATACGGTCTAGTGTGAGAAGCCAGAATCTACATAGTTAAGCCCATAATTGCAGTTAGATTTAAGAATAATTAAAAATAAAACTTAATCTAGTTTTGGATGGTATATTGCAAGTACATCCTAATCCCAATTTTCCAAAAAGTATTCAGCCCCCAACCCCATTTAGGTCTTAAAGATCTAGTTTGACTCATTTTATTTATGAGTCACACATTGGTCTTAACAGAGTCCCCCTAAAAGAAAGATAACAGTAAACCATAATGTAATAATCAAAATGTAGAATTCAGAAATGTCATCATTTAAACAAACTCTGACAGCTATAGTATAGTTATGACAGTGGACAGCAACTTTGAGGTCTTGTGACAGATATTTGAGTAATTAATGACTGAAGGACATTTACTGTATTGTCTTCATTTGAACTCTCTCCCATGTTGTTCTTGTTATGGCCAATACGGAAGTTACATCATATACTGAAGTTTGAGATATATATGAAAAGGTGTTTTTTCATCTTGACAGATTGTAGGTGACAAGCAGTGTGGGCATACGTTTGCTTTGACACTTGTTGAAGGATTTGAAAGATGGAAACATTTTGAATTGTAGACAAAAAAATTTAATAGCATGGTGGTTAAAATGTACAGTGCTTGTAAAACGTGTGCAGAGCATAGGATAAGAACCAGTTATTGTTTTATTGGATGTGATTCAGTAGAAATGGTGTTTTGTGGTATAATAAGCGATATAGTTTTGGTTATTTTGATATGAGGACAACTCCCTACAACCACAGTGCCAACATTTATTTTGAAGAGGTGAATGTTATCAAGTTATGTTGTGTTGATGGAAAATTGAATAGAAAAACAGAGAAATATTGTGTCCCGACAATAAGATTGAAAGATGAGAAAGATCAGTTAGAAACAGAATTACTAGGAAGCTGCCGACAGATGAGAATGAAAACATGAAACCATCTTGTTTTCACCTTTAAGTCTACTCTGATAAAGTGACTGTAAGAAAACATGCTGCTGGATTCTGAACAGAAGCATTGTGACTGAAGACATTCAAAGTCTTTGCTCACTTTAGTTAGAGAAGTTTAAGTTGAGCAATGGCCTGACTCTACAGGTAAGTTGATAAATAGGAGTTGTTGTAATTAGAAAGGATATGCGCTCTTATGTAATACAAAAAAAAAAATCCTCTTGTTTTTGACTAGCCAAACAGACTGGGCTCCTCTGAGAAGCTGATGTTTCTGACTTAGAAGCAAAGCAAAAAAAGATTAACTTTGTACTATACCTAGGAAAACCATGTTGCACTGCAAGGAGTGCAAATACATTTATTTATTTATTTTATTGCATGCATGGTAAATACTGGCTGCTTTTGTGTGTAGCCCACAAATGGGGATGCATTCAAGATGTCTGCTGTCGGGATCCTGGTAGTCGGAATGTCGATGTCAGAATCTCGACACTGGAATCCTGACAGACAGTGGAGCCAAGAGGGGGGGGGGGAGGTTACAAATTACCTGTGCCTAGGTCTGATGGAGGGGCCCAGGTAACCCCCCACCTTACCTGGAAGCAGCAGCTCAGCACACGCTGCTATGAGCTGGCCTGCAGTGTGGCCAGGGAAGTGCTAAAAAATAAAAATAAATATCTGTTTTTTTTTCTAAGTGTACATGGCCATGCCTCCTGTGATTAGGCCATGACCCCTGAAAAGTATCTGGGCCCAGCCAGGCTCTCTACTTTCCTGGCTGGAAGGCATTCCAAGCTCCTGTGAGTGGGTGTATCATGTGCTAGACTCGACCCAAAGAGGTATGGCCATGCTCCCAGCATGCTGTGGTTACACCCTTATCCAGGAGGGGGGGGGGGGGGCACGGGGGCCCAGAAAGTTGTTGTACCGGGGCCCAGGATTTCTCTTGGCAGCCCTGCCGACAGGGTCAGGAGACAGTTGGCATCCCGACCGTAAGTATACCGGGCAGGTAAGGGTTCTGTAAAAGCTAGAACCAATTATGCTAAACAAAACCCAAGAGAACATCATTACTAGTGATGAGCGGGTTCGGTTTCTCGGAAACCGAACCCCCCCGAACTTCACCTTTTTTACACGGGTCCGAGGCAGGTTCGAACCTTCCCGCCTTGCTCGGCTAACCCGAGCGCGCCCGAAAGTCATCATCCCGCTGTCGGATTCTCGCGAGATTCGGATTCTATATAAGCAGCCGCGCGTCGCCGCCATTTTCACTCGTGCATTGGAGATGATAGGGAGAGGACGTGGCTGGCGTCCTCTCCGTTTATTGTAGAAGTTGATTAGTTTATTGCTTAATTGTGGGGAGGACTGGGGAGCAGCTGTTAGGAGGAGTACAGTGCAGAGTTTTGCTGATAAGTGACCACCAGTTTTTATCCGTTCTCTGCCTGAAAAAAACGCTCCATACCATATCTGTGCTCAGTGTGCTGCATAATATATCTGTGCTGAGTGCTCACACTGCTTAATTGTGGGGACTGGGGAGCAGCTATAGCAGGAGTACAGTGCAGAGTTTTGCTGACAGTGACCACCAGTATACGTTGTCTGCCTGAAAAACACTCCATATCTGTGCTCAGTGTGCTGCTTTATTGTGGGGACTGGGGACCACCAGTATAATTAATATTATATAGGAGGAGTACAGTGCAGAGTGCACTGCTGTACCTACCTCTGTGTCGTCATCCATTAAGTATACTATCCATCTACATTCTATACCTGTGGTGCATTTTAGTTTTGCAGTTTGCTGACACAGTGTCCACTAGTATACTATATATAGCAGTACGGTAGGCCACTGCTGTACCTACCTCTGTGTCGTCACTCGTCATCCATTAAGTATACTATCCATCTACATTCTATACCTGTGGTGCATTTTAGTTTTGCAGTTTGCTGACAGTGTCCACCAGTATACTATATATAGCAGTACGGTAGGCCACTGCTGTACCTACCTCTGTGTCGTCATCCATTAAGTATACTATCCATCTACATTCTATACCTGTGGTGCATTTTAGTTTTGCAGTTTGCCGACAGTGTCCACCAGTATACTATATATAGCAGTACGGTAGGCCACTGCTGTACCTACCTCTGTGCCGTCACTCGTCATCCATTAAGTATACTATCCATCTACATTCTATACCTGTGGTGAATTTTAGTTTTGCAGTTTGCTGACAGTGTCCACCAGTATACTATATATAGCAGTACGGTAGGCCACTGCTGTACCTACCTCTGTGTCGTCACTCGTCATCCATTAAGTATACTATCCATCTACATTCTATACCTGTGGTGCATTTTAGTTTTGCAGTTTGCTGACAGTGTCCACCAGTATACTATATATAGCAGTACGGTAGGCCACTGCTGTACCTACCTCTGTGTCGTCACTCGTCATCCATTAAGTATACTATCCATCTACATTCTATACCTGTGGTGCATTTTAGTTTTGCAGTTTGCTGACAGTGTCCACCAGTATACTATATATAGCAGTACGGTAGGCCACTGCTGTACCTACCTCTGTGTCGTCATCCATTAAGTATACTATCCATCTACATTCTATACCTGTGGTGCATTTCAGTTGTGCGCAGTAAATATAGTAGTAGGCCATTGCTATTGATACTGGCATATAATTCCACACATTAAAAAATGGAGAACAAATATGTGGAGGTTAAAATAGGGAAAGATCAAGATCCACTTCCACCTCGTGCTGAAGCTGCTGCCACTAGTCATGGCCGAGACGATGAAATGCCATCAACGTCATCTGCCAAGGCCGATGCCCAATGTCATAGTAGAGAGCATGCAAAAATCCAAAACACAAAAGTTCAGTAAAATGACCCAAAAATCAAAATTAAAAGCGTCTGAGGAGAAGCGTAAACTTGCCAATATGCCATTTACGACACGGAGTGGCAAGGAACGGCTGAGGCCCTGGCCTATGTTCATGGCTAGTGGTTCAGCTTCACATGAGGATGGAAGCACTCATCCTCTCGCTAGAAAAAAGAAAAGACTTAAGCTGGCAAAAGCACAGCAAAGAACTGTGCGTTCTTCTAAATCACAAATCCCCAAGGAGAGTCCAATTGTGTCGGTTGCGATGCCTGACCTTCCCAACACTGGACGGGAAGAGCTTGCGCCTTCCACCATTTGCACGCCCCCTGCAAGTGCTGGAAGGAGCACCCACAGTCCAGTTCCTGATAGTCAAATTGAAGATGTCACTGTTGAAGTACACCAGGATGAGGATATGGGTGTTGCTGGCGCTGGGGAGGAAATTGACAAGGAGGATTCTGATGGTGAGGTGGTTTGTTTAAGTCAGGCACCCGGGGAGACACCTGTTGTCCGTGGGATGAATATGGCCATTGACATGCCTGGTCAAAATACAAAAAAAATCAGCTCTTCGGTGTGGAATTATTTCAACACAAATGCGGACAACAGGTGTCAAGCCGTGTGTTGCCTTTGTCAAGCTGTAATAAGTAGGGGTAAGGACGTTAACCACCTCGGAACATCCTCCCTTATACGTCACCTGCAGCGCATTCATCATAAGTCAGTGACAAGTTCAAAAACTTTGGGTGACAGCGGAAGCAGTCCACTGACCACTAAATCCCTTCCTCTTGTAACCAAGCTCCTGCAAACCACACCACCAACTCCCTCAGTGTCAATTTCCTCTCCTGCCTGGGATTCCTCCGATGCATCCTTGAGTGTAACGCCTACTGCTGCTGGCGCTGCTGTTGTTGCTGCTGGGAGTCGATCATCATCCAAGAGGGGAAGTCGGAAGACCACTTGTACTACTTCCAGTAAGCAATTGACTGTCCAACAGTCCTTTGCGAGGAAGATGAAATATCACAGCAGTCATCCTGCTGCAAAGCAGATAACTCAGGCCTTGGCAGCCTGGGCGGTGAGAAACGTGGTTCCGGTATCCATCGTTAATTCAGAGGCAACTATAGACTTGATTGAGGTACTGTGTCCCCGGTACCAAATACCATCTAGGTTCCATTTCTCTAGGCAGGCGATACCGAAAATGTACACAGACCTCAGAAAAAGACTCACCAGTGTCCTAAAAAATGCAGTTGTACCCAATGTCCACTTAACCACGGACATGTGGACAAGTGGAGCAGGGCAGACTCAGGACTATATGACTGTGACAGCCCACTGGGTAGATGTATTACCTCCCGCAGCAAGAACAGCAGCGGCGGCACCAGTAGCAGCATCTCGCAAACGCTAACTCGTTCCTAGGCAGGCTCCGCTTTGTATCACCGCTTTCCAGAATAGGCACACAGCTGACAACCTCTTACGGCAACTGAGGAAGATCATCGCAGAATGGCTTACCCCAATTGGACTCTCCTGGGGATTTGTGACATCGGACAATGCCAGCAATATTGTGCGTGCATTTCATCTGGGCAAATTCCAGCACGTCCCATGTTTTGCACATACATTGAATTTGGTGGTGCAGAATTATTTAAAAAACGACAGGGGCGTGCAAGAGATGCTGTCGGTGGCCCGAAGAATTGCGGGCCACTTTCGGCATTCAGGCACAGCGTACAGAAGACTGGAGCACCACCAAACATTCCTGAACCTGCCCTGCCATCATCTGAAGCAAGAGGTGGTAACGAGGTGGAATTCAACCCTCTATATGCTTCAGAGGATGGAGGAGCAGCAAAAGGCCATTCAAGCCTATACATCTGCCCACGATATAGGCAAAAGAGGGGGAATGCACCTGACTCAAGCGCAGTGGAGAATGATTTCAACGTTGTGCAAGGTTCTGCAACCCTTTGAACTTGCCACACGTGAAGTCAGTTCAGACACTGCCAGCCTGAGTCAGGTCATTCCCCTCATCAGGCTTTTGCAGAAGAAGCTGGAGACATTGAAGGAGGAGCTAAAACAGAGCGATTCCGCTAGGCATGTGGGACTTGTGGATGGAGCCCTTAATTCGCTTAACCAGGATTCACAGGTGGTCAATCTGTTGAAATCAGAGCACTACATTTTGGCCACCGTGCTCGATCCTAGATTTAAAACCTATGTTGTATCTCTCTTTCCGGCAGACACAAGTCTGCAGAGGTTCAAAGACCTGCTGGTGAGAAAATTGTCAAGTCAAGCGGAACGTGACCCGTCAACATCTCCTCCTTCACATTCTCCCGCAACTGGGGGTGCGAGGAAAAGGCTAAGAATTCCTAGCCCACCCGCTGGCGGTGATGCAGGGCAGTCTGGAGCGACTGCTGACATCTGGTCCGGACTGAAGGACCTGCCAATGATTACTGACATGTCTTCTACTGTCACTGCATATGATTCTCTCACCATGGAAAGAATGGTGGAGGATTATATGAGTGACCGCATCCAAGTAGGCACGTCAGACAGTCCGTACGTATACTGGCAGGAAAAAGAGGCAATTTGGAGGCCCTTGCACATACTGGCTTTATTCTACCTAAGTTGCCCGCCCTCAAGTGTGTACTCCGAAAGAGTGTTTAGTGCAGCCGCTCACCTTGTCAGCAATCGGCGTATGAAGTTACTTCCAGAAAATGTGGAGAAGATGATGTACATCAAAATGAATTATAATCAATTCCTCCGTGGAGACATTCACCAGCAGCAATTGCCTCCAGAAAGTACACGGGGACCTGAGATAGTGGATTCCAGTGGGGACGAATTAATAATCTGTGAGGAGGGGGATGTACACAGTGAAAGGGGTGATGAATCGGACGATGATGATGAGGTGGACATCTTGCCTCTGTAGAGCCAGTTTGTGCAAGGAGAGATTGATTGCTTGTTTTTTGGTGGGGGCACAAACCAACCAGTCATTTCAGTCACAGTCGTGTGGTAGACCCTGTCGCTGAAATGATGGGTTCTTTAAAGTGTGCATGTCCTGTTTATACAACATAAGGGTGGGTGGGAGGGCCCAAGGACAATTCCATCTTGCACCTCTTTTTTCTTTCATTTTTCTTTGCATCATGTGCTGTTTGGGGACAATTTTTTGGAAGTGCCATCCTGCCTGACACAGCAGTGCCACTCCTAGATGGGCCAAGTGTTTGTGTCGGCCACTTGTGTCGCTTAGCTTAGTCAAACAGCCACCTTGGTGCGCCTCTTTTTTTCTTTGCATCATGTGCTGTTTGGGGACAATTTTTTGGAAGTGCCATCCTGTCTTGATTGACACTGCAGTGCCACTCCTAGATGGGCCAGGTGTTTGTGTCGGACACTTGTGTCGCTTAGCTTAGTCACACAGCCACCTTGGTGCGCCTCTTTTTTTCTTTGCATCATGTGCTGTTTGGGGACAATTTTTTGGAAGTGCCATCCTGTCTTGATTGACACTGCAGTGCCACTCCTAGATGGGCCAGGTGTTTGTGTCGGATACTTGTGTCGCTTAGCTTAGTCACACAGCCACCTTGGTGCGCCTCTTTTTTTCTTTGCATCATGTGCTGTTTGGGGACAATTTTTTGGAAGTGCCATCCTGTCTTGATTGACACTGCAGTGCCACTCCTAGATGGGCCAGGTGTTTGTGTCGGACACTTGTGTCGCTTAGCTTAGTCAAACAGCCACCTTGGTGCACCTCTTTTTTTCTTTGCATCATGTGCTGTTTGGGGACAATTTTTTGGAAGTGCCATCCTGCCTGACACTGCAGTGCCACTCCTAGATGGGCCAGGTGTTTGTGTCGGCCACTTGTGTCGCTTAGCTTAGTAAAACAGCCACCTTGGTGCGCCTCTTTTTTTCTTTGCATCATGTGCTGTTTGGGGACTATTTTTTAAATCGGCCATCCTGTCTGACACTGCAGTGCCGCTCCTAGATGGGCCAGGTGTTTGTGTCGGCCACTTGCGTCGCTTAGCTTAGTCATCCAGCGACCTTGGTGCAAATTGTAGGACTAAAAATAATATTGTGAGGTGTGAGGTGTTCAGAATAGACTGGAAATGAGTGATAATTATGGTAATTGAGGTTAATAATACTATGGGATCAAAATGACCCCCGAATTCTATGATTTAAGCTGTTTTTTAGGGGGTTTTGAAAAAAACACCCAAATCCAAAACGCACCCGAATCCGACAAAAAATTTTCGGTGAGGTTTTGCCAAAACGCGTCCGAATCCAACACACGGCCGCGGAACCGAATCCAAAACCAAAACACAAAACCCGAAAAATGTCCGGTGCACATCACTAATCATTACCTTGTGCATCAGGGCGCAGATCCTTCAGGATCTGAATTAGACCCAGTGTGTCGTCCTGACGTCTCAACTGAGCAAGCATGTGACTTTTCCTGCTCAGCTTTGACCCCACAGCAAGTGTATCCATACACTCAACCTGATGTGCCATTATATCTTCAGCTATATCGACCATCAGCTGTGCTGCACAGCCTACGTGATATGTCTGTGAACAAATTCATTCACAGACATATCGGGTGTACACACCTGCTGACTGGCTTGCAATATATATTGCCTAGTGTGTACACAGATTAAGAGGTGGTCCAGTGCTTGCAGCATCCATTCCAACAATTCGCTGTGGGGATGGCACTATAATGTATATGCTATTTAACAATCTCTGAAAACAGCATTTTGTAGCTTGGCTTGTTGGCTACCACCATCCCCAGATGCTGTTAGTCTGCTTATCTCATAGAGTAGCCTAGCCAGTGAGGGACCTTGTGTTAGTTAGTTGTCACTTTTCTTTTTACTCATTGTCAGGATAGGATCTTATTGGAATAGCATGTAAAAACATTCCTTATGGCACAATATGCTGCAAGTAGGAATCTCAATTTTCGATGCAGCAGCACAATTTTTAATAAAAAGAGGCCAAATGCATATTATTGTTATGTATGGAATATAGTAACAATAGCATCCCCAAGATTAGTATTCTCGTGTGGTTTTGCATATTTCAAAGGCTGTCTGTGAAGATTATTGTAATCGGTTGTTAAAAGTAAAAACTGCTTAATTATTTTGAATTTATTGTGACTGTGAAAACATTTGTGACATTTTCAGAAATTATACTCATACGGTAATGAAAATAATTGTCTTAATGTTGCAATTCATACTAATTCAGCAGGGACAGCATTTTACAGAGTCCTCATTTTCCCCTGTAATTATTAGATCTGTACAAGACATATTTTTGGAAAACTGAAGACTCCCATTACAATGGTACAGTATTAGAATGTGCTTGTGTTTTCAGATATATTTCATGGTCAATTACAGTATAACAGTAAAGTAGATGAGTATGTTTTTATTAGCTAATACCTTTAAACATTTTAGTTAACTAACTGCAATTCTGGTACTGCAGTTCCAGGAAACATTCTATCAATCAGGAACATTACTGTTAAGGGTTACTGTGTGAGCCTTTGGGACCTATATCTCAAAGGAAGACTACTCTTAGGGTGAGATTCAAATGATATATCACCCCAATTTCCTTTCTAAAATGATCTCCGTTATCGCGCATATTGCACCCATAGTAATCAGGTTTAGCTGTGTAAAGGATTGGGTGCCTCGCTACTCCGGGGGTAGCGAGCTGAAATAATGAAACGTCCCTGAGGGCAGAAACAGAACGAGTTTGGAAAGGGGTGAAAAGAATTGAATCCCGCCCTTAATCTGGGGAAACTGGTCATTTAGCTGGATTTAGGTATCTCCCTATTTATCCATCACTTGAGGATGTGATGGCCAGTGGTGCCATCGTAGGAGCTGTTATGCAAAACTAGATATTGCATACTGAAGAACAGCGGTGGTACCTGTACCGTCGGCTGTAGTTCTATGCAATCTCAAGATGGCAATAGCAGATGCATTACATTTATTTTTTATTATTTATTTACAGTTTCTTATATAGTGCAGCATATTCCATTACGCTTTACAATTGGAAACAATAGTGATAAAACAAACAGGGTAATAACAGACAGACATAGAGGTAGGAAGGCCCTGCTTGGAAGCTCTAAGGGGTTTATTTAATAGGGTGAATAATTTTAATAGGGTGCATCATTTTGGTGATCTTGACTGCAGATTTAAAGCAGAAATGGTTTAAAAGGCAAAACCAACCTTTTAAAGTATTGCTGCTCGAGATTGTCGTAATCACAGTGCTTATTGCGGCATTAAGTAATTAAGGTTGACCCGAATGTATGAAAAGTCACATTCTGGGACACTAGGCCATCCCTGCAATGTGTTAAAAGTAAAGTGATCGCTAACAGGACTACTTAATTTCTCCTTGTGGACCAGCAGTGCTACTGTGAATGGACTGTCTAATGACTGTTGATGTAAGCCTAATATAATTGCTACTGCATTGCTTGCATGAAACTAGGGCCTAATTCAGACCTGATCGCAGCAGCAAAATTTTTCTCTAATGGGCAAAAAAAAACATGTTGCACTGTGGGGAACATGTGCAGAGAGAGTTAGATTTGGGTGGGGAGTGTTCAAACTGAAATATAAATTGCAGTGTAAAAATAAAGCATCCAGCATTTACCCTGCACAGAAACAATATAATCCACCCAAATCTAACTCTCTCTACACATGTTATATTTAACCCCCCCCCCCCCCGCCCGCAGTGCAACATGGTTTTACCCATTAGAAAAAGATTTTTCTGCTGCGATCAGCATTAGGCCCTAAATGTGGATTTTTGCATATTTATGCTTCTGTATGTATAGCCCGACGTTCTGTCAACTCTCACTGAACAAAGCTTACATGGAAACCTCCTTCAGTCACAGGTGGACCGGCATAGGCGTGCACAGCTAATTTCATTAGGGTGTGCACCGCCAGAGGGGCGTTTTGGGCTTGTCTAGCACCGCCCAGGGACATGTCTAGCACTATTTTACATTCTCTCATTAAAATCACATGGCTTAATCTAATTACTCCCTAGTTCCTAATTATGAAGTAGATATAATACACCCCAGAGAATTAAAATGAAACTTAATGGTGTGACCACCGTCCGGTACTGACTGTCTGCTACGGCATATACCTAAATTCTTGCTGCAACTGCACCCTATCGCTGCTTACACTTCCCCAAACTATCCCTGACCCAGCGGCGGAACTAGAGAGTGGTGGGCCTAGGTGCATATGTAACCCCCACGCCCCACCCCTTGAACCCCCAAGCACCTACACCCTGATTTTGAGTGGGACATTCTGAAAAGTATGGTAGATTTAGGGGGCTGAACATTTGCGTTTTAATATACTACAAGTACAGTTTAAAATATACACATGTGCCATCACAGCCACATTTGCCTCTTTCTATGCCATCAGACTCCTCCTCTGTAAGACACCAGCATTTGTCATTCATGTCCCCATGTTCACCAGCTATTGACAGTAGTGCCCCTTATCCACATTATGCCACACAGCATGAGCAAATTCACATTACGTCACACGGTTTGAGACGAAATTCACATTACGCCACACTGTATGAGCCAAAATTCACATTACGCCACACAGTATGAGCCGAAATGCAAATTACGCCACACGGTATGAGATGAAATTTACATTACCCCAGACAGTATGAGCCAAATTCACATTACACCACACGGTATGAGCCGAAATTCATATTACGCCACACCCTATGCGCTGAAAATCACATTACGCCAAACCGTATGAGCCAAATTCACATTACGCCACACGGTATGAGCCAAAATTCACATTATGCCACACAGTATGAGCCAAATTCATATTGTGTCACATGGTATGAGACGAAATTCACATTATGCCACATGGTATGAGCCGAAATTCATATAATGTCACACGGTATGATTCGAAATTCACATTATGCCACACAGGATGAGCCAAATTCACATTATGTCACACGGTATGGGCCGAAATTCACATTACGCCACATTGTATGAGCCAAAATTCACATTACACCACACCATACGAGCCAAAATTCACATTATGCCACACGGTATGAGCCAAATTCACATTGCGTCACACGGTATGATTCAAAATTCACATTATGCCACATGATATGAGTGGAAATTCACATTATGCCACACAGTGTGAGCCAAATTCACATTAGGTTACATGGTATGAGCCAAAATTCACATTATGCCACATGGTATGAGACAAAATTCACATTATGCCACACAGTATAAGCCAAAATTCACATTACACCACGCCGAATGAGACAAAATTCACATTACGTCACACGTTATCAGCCAAAATTCACATAATGTCAAACGGTATGAGCCGAAACTCACATTATGTCACACTTTATTAGCCAAAATTCACATTACGCCACACAGTATGAGACGAAATTCACATTACGCCACATGATATAAGCCGAAATTCACATTACGCCACATGGTATGAGTCAAATAGATATATACAGTAGAGGTGTGTGCACGACCCCCCCCCCATACTGACATCATGTCTGCACACATCCCCCCTAAACTGACAGCCATGTTTACACACATCCCCCCCATACTGACATCCCAGTCTGTACACATCCCCCCCGCCCTGCAATGCAGACATCCGTGATTACACACAACATTCCCCCATACTGACATTTATGTCTACTCTACACATTGCCCTCCCCAAATACTGACATACATGCCTGCAGGGGTGTAACAGTGATTGCTGGCCTTCCTTACTCCATTCTGTGTCTCTCTCAGCAAGCGGCACAGATTGCCCCTGTCAGCCAGACACTGCTGTCACTTAGAGGCAGAGAGGAGGAGCCAGGGTCGGGGAGAGATGAGAGAGGAAGCCCCCATTGCTCATCCTCCTGACCCTTGGCTACTGGCTAGCTTGCGTCCACGAGGTACTGAGCATTTTCATCACGGAGCGGCGCGCGCCTATCCCCCTTCCCTGCGATACCTTGCCCCTGCGATACCTTGCTCGCCCCACTCTCGTTACGTCTTTGAGTGCGCTGCGCTCAGCATACCCGTAGTGGTGTCCGGCGCAGCAGAGGCGGGAGTCCCACAGCCAGGAATGAGCACAAGCTGCCTCGGCAGTGGGCCGCGGTAATCTCCACTGTGCAGGCGTGGCGTGTGGGGGGTGCCTGTGCGCACCCGGCACCCCCTGTGCGCATGCCTATGTGGACCGAGATGGACTGGGGACGAAAATCGGACCTGGCATCCTCATGTGTGCATGCGTCTGGCACGGGGGGGAGGCGCACATTGGGGGGGCACACGGGTATGGCGCATGGGGGCATGCCACGAGTCATGGCGGCATGGACTTGTGACACGCAACCATTTTTATTGATCAGCACAGTACGGGCAGGGGGGCGGTGGGTATGCGGACACAGAGCATGGGGCATGCCACGAGTCAGGGGGGCATGGACTCGTGGCATGCACCCATTTTTGGGCAGCGGAGGGCACAGACAGTGAGCCAGAAGCTGCGCTACGCGCGGCCTTCTCGGCTTCTCTCTGACCGGACCGGCCCACCTGCCCATCGGCCCTTCTGACATTTGCAGGAAGTGTCAGATGGTCAGTCTTGCCCTGGAGGTGGAGATGTGACTGGAAAGCATACAAGTCTGGTGGGGGGGGGGTCATTCAGGTGCAGTTGCTCCTGCAACCATTGGCTCAAAGTGACAATTTTCAGTACTTGGTGCATGCGCAGCACCCTTTCTGTGTGTGTGCAAATGGGTCTTGCTGCATAGGACGCACCCTGGCATCAGACTGTCTTTGATTGACAGTCTGATGCCATTTTGGGGGCGGGAGATGGGTGGAAACGGTTTTCCGTGTTGCAGCGGTTTTTGGGGTGGAAAGAGGCCAGGGAGCATCGGCCACTTTGGCGTGCTGCTGAGTCCCCATGGCAAAAGTAAAATGAAGAGTGTCTCTGACAAACACTTCCTTCTGTTACATGGAATTGGTGGCAGCAGCAGGTTTATCAGCCACAGCCGCTACCCTCTATCACCCCTGTCCCTCTCTCCCGATGAATAAATGCTCTGCAGCGGGTGAGTAGGTCTCCTGGCTGCTCCACCCCCCACCGCGGGACACTGCAAACCATGGGTGGGACAGCGGGGCAGTCCCATAAAAATGTGACTGTACCTCCAAAACTAGACTGGTATGTACTTATTCAAATGCTTATTTGTGTATGTAAATATACTGTGTGTGTTCCTATGCACATACACGTATGTTTGCACATATGTACCTATGTATGTATATACCTATGTATATGTGCATCTGGTATCCATCTATGAGAATCTGTATGTGTGTTTTATGTGGCTACTGTATGTATGCATATCGTATCTGTAAATGATTGTATGTGTGCATAAAAGGGCACTCGCAATTCTAGAAAAACATTTTTAATTTTATTTTCACCCACACTGGGCACTTTTGTAAAAAAAAGTTTAAAAAGTGCCCAATCTGGGTGAAAATAAAATTTTAAATGTTTTTCTATAATTGCGAGTGCCCTTTTTCTACAGAGTTTTTGTTCTACCTGGACCTCTTTTGGAACAGCTTTAAGGGAGCACCATAGATTATTAATTGTATTAGTGTGCAAATGTCTCCACAAAGATATATTTTTTATATATATATATATATATATATATATATATATAATATGAGTGTGTTTGTGTACCTGTTTATTTGTGTATCTATATATGGATATATGTGTACATACAGTATGTATATGAGTTTGTGTGTGTAAGTACCTAAGTATATATAGTTTATGTATATGCAGTGGTCGAAGTGGAAATTTTGTAGTGGGGGTATGGAAAAGTGAAGGTTGTAATTAGCGCGTGCTCTAGAAAAGGTCGCGTGGCGTGGTCACTCAAAAGGGGCATGTCCTTCAGTGTAGTTTACCATCCCTTATACATATATTGCACCACAATAGTAGGACCCTTTATACTATCTAGCACTGGTGCCCCTTTCATATTATAGCACACAGTATGAGCAAAAATTCACATTATAGCACACGGTATGAGCCAAAATTCACATTGTAGCAAACAGAATGAGACGAAATTAACATTATGCTACTTGGAATGAGCTGAAATTCACATTATGCCACATGGAATGATACAAAATTCAGGGAGAGTCACAGCAGGGACATATGGACAGGGAGAGTGACAGGGATAGTGACAGCAGAGACATACTGTAGGGACAGGGAGAATGACAGAGGGACAGGGAAAGTGACATCAGAGACATAGGGCCAGGGAGAGTGACACAGGGCCAGGGAAAGTGACAACAGGGACATAGGGACAGGGAGAGTGACAGAGGAACAGGGAAAATTACAGCAGGGACATAGGGACAGGGAGAGTGACAGAGGGGTAGATTTATTAAGCTCGGTGAAGTGATAAAGTGGAAGGTGATAAAGGACCAGCCAGTCATCTCCTAACTGTCATTTTTCAAACCGAGCCATGACATGGAAGTTAAAATCTGATTGGCTGGTCCTTTATCACCTTCCACTTTATCACTTCACCGAGCTTAATAAATCTGCCCCAGAGAGAGGGACAGCAAGGGCATACAGTAGGGACTAGGGAGGGAAAAGTCAGCAGGGTTAAGATTACCTGTTTAGCAGCTGCGGAGCATGAGAAGGCTGTGGTCTGCGGCGCATGAGAAGGCTGTGGTCTGCGCTGGGCGGAGGAGGCTGTGGGCTTCAGAGATAGTGCGGTAGTGCAGAGAAGGACTGAGGGCAGCAGAGGAGGCTGAGGGCTTCGGCGGTGCAACGGAGGAGGAGGCTGTGGTTGGCGGCCTTTGGTGCGGCACTGGATCCTATGATGACCGCGGCACTACTATTTCAAATCTGCCACTGACCGGCTGCCAATCAGGAACGGCCGCTCCTGATTGGCTGCCAGTCCGCGGCAGATTTGAAATAGTAGCACCAAGATCAGCTCGATGTGGCGGTGGGCCTGCGGGGGTCAGTACTCAAATAAGTGGCGGTATACCATACTGTTGTATACCGGCCCACTTTGTGCACTATGCATATGAGTGTATTTGTACTTACGTAATAAAGTGTGTACAGAATAAACTATTAATCAACCAGCATATTTCACATATATTTCTATGTAAACATGTACATCAGGTTTTGGATATGTGTGTTTATCTATGTATATGAGTGAATGTTTATGAGTATACTGTATGTGTACCTATGTAATTAAACATGTACAGTATAAACAATTGACAGCATAATTTCCACTTTGGATTTCCACAATACATTAGAATCCCCATATTGTACTGTATGTATTAATAAGGGTCCGCAGCGGACCCTTAGTTAGTGTAAAGGGTACTCAGTAGAGTAGCTTATAGAAGGATTAGTAATGTAGTGTAGGGTATGAGGGGCCAGTGATATGGTGTGAACAGTGTAGAGGGGTCAATAAAAATACTAATCCCAAGTACTTAGTACCCTATTATTAGATTAAGATTCAAAATGCAGGAAAAAGTATGCAATCTGGATAAAAAAAACTTAAACTAGGATATGCTTATTTTTTGTATGGTGGGGGGCACCAAAGAAAATTATTGCCCTGGTCTTCACTTGGTCTAGAACCAGCTCTGCATTAATGGGTGTGCATTCAGCTATGCATCTGCCCCTTAATGTTTACAACCATAATTTGTAACTATTTGTTGTTGGGTGTTTATGAGCTAATGGACTGTAGAATATTCCATTTAAAAACACTGTTCTGTTGATTCATTGTTGGTCTGTGGTGGAACGTGTAGATGATGCTCTTCAGTATCACACATAAGGGATGATTTACTGCCAACCGAATAAAATATTGTATTGGCGCCTGTGCTCTAACTGCCATCGTCTATGAATGCGTGTAGAATAGATTCTACATGTGCTTGACAGCGCCAATGACCACGATTGCAGGTTTCGCTTGAGCTACATTTTCATAATCAGAACAATTTTCCTTCTCTGAATATTCCATGGTCAACTAACCTTTTGCACATAGAAAAATGCAACGTCTCAGAAACTTATCTATATACTGTACCATTGCTTCAGAAGAAGCAAGTATTGGTTTTGTTTTTTTTGTTTTTTTTTATTTATTTAGTGACATACATTACTTAACTAAGGCTGCATTTAAAGCACAGCCAAATAGAATCTGTATAAAGGAGCAAAATAATGTTTGAGATTTGAAAGTCAATTGTCTACAATTACTCCTAAATCCTTCTCAATCAAGCATTCAGCTAGCAGTCTGATCAACACTGTATTCTTAATACATATTTTAATACTAAATACATCATTTTGCATTTGTCTACAATGAATCCAATCTGTCACTTGCCCACCCAGTCTCTCATTTGGGCAAAAATGATTTGCATAGGAAAATCTTTATGTTTACCATACTACGTATAGGGCCTTATGTAGAGTATCGCGTAAGGGGGCACAATTACGGATGCTTTCCATGCTTGGAAATAAAGGTGAATATAAGGCTGTATTCAGACTCAGGTACAACTATGCAACTGCACTCAGAAGTCCATCCGTTTTGAGTACCACTGTCATCACTATCTACATGCAGGAGCCCTATCCTTGGTGCAAGAGATCGGTCTGAAATCAGATGGATCTCTGCATATGCACATACTGTACAACTCCAAATAGCCCACAATTCTGCCTACATGCCCATGGCACACTATGGACAAATGCCCAATAGCCGCCCAGTAACACCCACTCTGGCGATACAACTGAGATAACACTCACTCAGCTGCAGATACAATACGCACTAAGCTAGGTATGCAGACTCTCATACATGCACAGTCGCTAAAACAGCGAGATCGAACTGTAGACGGACTTGCAGGCAACTCAGAATAAGACCCTCATTGTGTCATTTAATAATTAGCAAGTAACAAACAGAAGTCAATGCAGACATGATTTAAAATCTTCTCTACTTATATTATACTATATTATAATCTTAATTCAATCACAAACGAATATGGCCTTTGCAATCAGGCCAGTATTTGTTTTCATTGCTTCTTATTTAGAATAGTTGCCAAATAAATAAATGCCCAACCCTCTTCCTGTTGTTTTTCTAACTTCTACTCCCCAAACAGGACGTTTTCTGTGATTATTGTAATTATGTTTCAGCTGCTTAATACCTTTGAAACTGCATTACTCTCACATATCCCACATACTGAGCTATTACTTAGAAAGAACTGTTGTGTAAATATTAATAATGTATCTATGTAATATTTTCACTATTAGAACTGTCAATGACTCGCACAGCTACAGTATATGCCAGTGCTTGACAAATCCTAAAGCTAAGATATGATGTCCCTCCAGAATTCTGAAATATGCTCTAGAAAAAGGGAGGCAATCACGTGACCGCCTGTCGGCATCCCGGTGGTCATAGTGCCAACGCTGGAATCCCGACAGGCGGGGAAATGCCGCTGCCGAAATGCCAGTGCCACAGGCTTTTCTCACTCTATTTCAGTGATGGGGCATATTATTATTATTATTATTTGTTTATGTTGTGCCACTAATTACACTGTGCTGTACATAGGGAATAATTGTAACTATCATCAGAAAACTTTGCAGTGCGGCTAAGGGGTCTGTTTACTAAGCATTGGATGGAGATAAAGTACCAGACAGTTAGCTCCTAAATGCCTCCTACTGTAACTGTCCCTTACTCAGCGGGACAGTCTCGTTTTCCTGGGAGTGTCCTGCTGTCCCACCCGCATTTAATCACACTCCCAGGGTGTTTGGAGCCAAGGGGCAACCTAGCATCTCGGAGAGTGCTGGGCACGTCCCCACAGTGATACAAATGGGGGGTTCCGTGAGGCCCACCCCTTTCTCTGATGCCCCACCCCTTTAGGTCACACAGGCACCTGTGGTGTCCCTACAAAATTGGAAGGTATGTAACTGCCATGTTACAAGCTGCTTTGAAAAATTACAGGAGCTGGTTGGTCGGTACGTTATCTCTGTCCACTTTATCTTCATCCAAGGCTTAGTAAATAGACCCCTAATTCTGCACATGATATGGGAAAGCACATTTGAAACATGCTATATAATAACATTTAAAACACAATATCTTCTTAGAATTTTGATTGGGTCTAGTATAAGCTTATGTTAAGTGCCAATCAATGTAGCATTTAATGTGAATTGATTATAGCTATTACAGTAACAACATATTTCTTTCTAAGTACTAAAATCCAGAATATCATTGTTCTGGTGTATAATGCCAATCATATTCTCCTAATCAGTCTGAATAGCAGTGAATATTACATTAATTACATAGAAATTCTGAAGTCATATAAGGTTTATATAATAGGGCAAGAAATGTACCAAGTCTTGGAGAGAGACAAAGTACCAACCAGTCAGCTTCTGTGCATGTTCGTATATTGGGGTCTGTGTCCTAAATCTTAGGGTGTGTACACACGGTGAGATATTTTCTTCCGATTCTGACTATATAGTCAAAATCTCAAGAAAAGTTAGTGCAGATAGCAAGGTGAAAGTCACCTTGCGATCCCGATTCGATCCCGATGCACCGCCCAGCCAGGTCAGCATCGCATGAAAAGATAGACTGTGCCGGCAAGTCAATCCTTGCTAGATCAGTGTACTATCTAGTTCATCTCACATGTCAATGACATCTCACATAAGCCAAAATCTCACATAAGCCAAAATCGTAAGCACACATAGGGGTATACGCAATTGCGGTCGAATTCCCGAAAATGTCGAAAAACGGGACATTTTCGCCCAAAAAAAAAAATCGACAATGCAATTCAGTACTTTCCGTCAAAAAAACGGACTTTCCAAATTCGACTTTTTGAAATGCGACATTTGTCAAATTCGACATTTCTGCAATGGTACAAATGCGGCAATTCGCCAAAAGTATATTCAATTTAAGTTTGGAAATTCGACAACAGTGCTTTTAGACAGTAAATTCGTCATTTTCAATCCGCCACACTTTGGTGGCGGAATCTAATAAAAAAAATTTAAAACATGTTTTTTTTTGGTGTTTTTTTTATTGGTAATAGCATATCTATTTATATTAGAAGGGATTAGGTACTTGGTTTGTCTATTTTGGAGGCACAAGTATTATTTATATATTTTTAAAAATATTATTATTATTATTATTATTATTATTATTTTTTTTTAAATGGAATGGTAAAAATCAGAAAAAAAATTGCGTGAGGTCCCCCCTCCTAAGCATAACCAGCCTCGGGCTCTTCGAGCCGGTCCTGGTTCTAAAAATCCGGGGGGAAAAATGACAGGGGATCCCCCGTATTTTTAAAACCAGCACCGGGCTCTGCGCCTGGTGCTGGTGCAAAAAATACGGGGGACAAAAAGAGTAGGGGTCCCCCGTATTTTTTACACTAGCATCGGGCTCCACTAGCTGGACAGATAATGCCACAGCTGGGGGTCACTTTTATACAGCGCCCTGCGGCCGTGGCATTAAATATCCAACTAGTCACCCCTGGCCGGGGTACCCTGGGGGAGTGGGGACCCCTTCAATCAAGGGGTCCCCCCCCAGCCACCCAAGGGCCAGGGGTGAAGCCTGAGGCTGTCCCCCCCATCCAAGGGCTGCGGATGGGGGGCTGATAGCCTTGAGAAAATTGAAAGAATATTATTTTTTTCAGTAGTACTACAAGTCCCAGCAAGCCTCCCCGCAAGCTGGTACTTGGAGAACCACAAGTACCAGCATGCGGAAGAAAAACGGGCCCGCTGGTACCTGTAGTTCTATTGGAAAAAAAATACCCAAATAAAAACAGGACACGCACACCGTGATAGTAAAACTTTATTTCACACATGTCGACACATACATACTTACCTATGTTCACACGCCGACCTCTGTCCACTTGTCCAAGTAGAATCCACGTGTACCTGTGAATAAAATTATACTCACCTGGTCCAGTGTCCAGATTATAATCCACGTACTTGGCAAAAAAAAAAAAGAACACCCGGACCAAATGGACTGAAAGGGGTCCCATGTTTACACATGGGACCCCTTTCCACGAATGCCGGGACCCCACGTGACTGCTGTCACAGAAAGGTCCCTTCAGCCAATCAGGAAGCGCTACTTCGTGGCACTCACCTGATTGGCTGTATGCGCGTCTGCTGTCAGACAGCGCATCGCACAGCTCCCTCCATTAGTTTCAATGGTGGGAACTTTGCCGTCAGCGGTGGGGTTACCCGCGGTCAGCCGCTGACAGCGGGTGACCTCACCGCTGACCGCAAAGTTCCCACCACTGAATATAATGGAGAGGCTTTGCGATGCGCTGTCTGACAGCTCAGACGCGCATAGCCAATCAGCAGAGTGCCAGGACGTTGCGCTCGCTGATTGGCTTAAGAGACCTTTCTGTGACAGCAGATTTTTAGAACCAGGACCGGCTCGAAGAGCCCAAGGCTGGTTATGCTTTGGAGGGGGGACCCCACGCAATTTTTTTTCGGGTTTTTTACCGTTTTTTTTTCAGTTTTTTTAAAAATCGGATCAAAATCCGTCAAATCGGCCATTTTTCGACAGCGGGACTGTCGAATCCGTTTTTTATTGAATATGTTGAATTCCGGCACCCACTTGCCGGAATTCGACGGTCAAATTGTGTCGAATTAAAAAACGGCCGAAAAAAATTGCCGCGATTCGCCGCTAATTGCATATACCCAATAGTCCATATCTCAAGAAAAGTTAGTCAAAATCTGTGCTATCTGGGCTCCAGGGAGTTCCAGGGAAATCAAGAGTGAAAATGGGGCATAGCAAGGATCTCACCGTGTGTACACACCCTTAGAGAGAGATAATCTGGGCAGAGATAAAGTACCAACCAACCAGCTCCAAACTGTAATTTTTTTAACACAGCCTGTGTAACATGTAGCAAATGTAATGGATCCCTTGTGAATGTGATGTTACTCTATTGTGTCTAAAATGTATGTAAAATGTGTCTAACTGCAATACCTGTAAAAAAATATGCGTTTGTTTTAATATACAGTGTTTCAAGCTCTTTTGACTGTATTATTGTAAAGGCCCCCATCCACTAGGCTGACTTGTCTGAGCTGCATGTCGCATTAGATTTCTCTTGAACTCCCCTGGCAGCTTCCCGGGAATCGTATCGGATCCTGAGCTTAATTTTCTCTAGATTCACTTCAGATATATCCGATGTGATCTATCATGTGCTGACAGATCGCATCAGATATGTCTGATGCACACATGCTACATGTGATTGATCTGATGCTGCTACTGCCGCCACCGTGTCCTCGTGGTGGGTGGGAGTGGCCAGGGAGATACCAGTCATATAGTCATACCAGAGATACCAGATTAATCTGATGCAATACATCGGAAGGTAAAAAAATCCACTCCAATGTGCACCTGATTTCTTCATATTCAGAGAAATCCTTGGTACAGCACCAAAGGTCTATGGTTCAGACATATTTGACACGGGACCGCACATAGGATTGGAGGAGCCGTCCGATGTGACACTTTTCATCAGATTTTTTTTTTCATGCCAGAGTCTACTGCGCATGCGTGGACTCCGGAAACATGGCACCTGCCATGTTCTGGTGTCTAAATCTTAACTGCATGTGTGCGACGGCCATTTTGGTGATGATTTTTGCACCTCGGCAGGACTCAGGAAAGGTAAGTAATAAAAACATGGGTGCAATGTGGGCCCCTCCTGGACCCAGGGGCCCATGTGCACCACACACATAGCACCCTTTATTGAAACGCCAATGGTATTGCTTTTAGACACATTTTACATACATATCAGGCACAATACAGAAACATCACATTCACAAGTGCTCCATTTCATTTGCTACATTGTATTTTATCTTAACGGAGCTGCTAAACACATAACCTAAATTAGCACAGTTTAATCTTATATAAAAACAGCCTGTAACATGGGATTTAGGAGCCGATTGGCTGGTATTTTATCTCTGTCCACTTTATCTCTTTCCAAGGACATAGACATACTGCATTATCTCAATCCACTTTATCTCTCTCCAAGAATATAGATCCTTATGTCTTTTTCTACTTTATCTCTTGCCAAGGCTTGATACAGCTCACACATAGTCATGGATTATTGCCATTTTACTGGAAACCATTGTTTGCTTTTTATACTTAAATTCAGAAAAATCAAATGATTGATGTTTAGTACCTCATTATCAGCTTCCAAAATGATACTATCAACCATAGTATTGCTATCTTTGGAGAAAGACAACAAGTGAGCTTGATGAATATGCTTTTTTCGGCATTTACCTGTTACTACGTGACGGCAAAAAGGTAAAGCAAATATAAACAACAAAACCACAAATAGCAACACCCTACAGTCTGAAAACTCAAAAGGGCATTAGAAGTTTGAAAAATAGCAAGATTTGCCTGCAAAACTGGCTTGTATTCAACTCTGCATCACCCCTAAAACCTACTAGTGAATATTTGACATAATGAAGACATACTATATATTTCAAATGTTGGCTTAAAGCTACAGTAGGTAGAACTTTTTGTACATAACCGCAGGAGCTTTTTTTAGACAATAAATACAAGCTACTGTAATTACACAAAGAAACATTTGTGTAGCCAACTCTGTAATATTACAATATCAAATAATATTTGAATTAAATATAAAATAAAATGGGAATAATAGACATCTCAATGGAGAATCTGCAGTAATTCATCCTCAATTAAATATGTTCAAAGATAATTGAAACCAAATAGTAGCAATTACTGAAATGTTACATATACTGTATAAGTTGAAATTATACTGTCTAACCAAGCATTACTTGATAAATAGAATATAATATTTAATACTGGCCAGCATTGCGCAATAAAAATGTGACAAACACAGACTGCTGAAGCATAGAAAATGTATCTTGTCCCAATAGGAGAGAATTAGCCTTGCTAGTAAATTCTAATATTTTGAATGATCTTCCATTTTTTACCCTACATAGTGTCCCAGATCGCTACATAATATAATCTATAGGATTTGAATTATAGGTTCAGATTGTAGCACTCCAACAGTATAATCAGCAACATACTGTATATGGGTGTAAACATTCCTTTTGTGTTTTGTCAGGTTATAGTTCCATTAGCTTATTTCATTTTGAATAAAGTAGGGTAAGAGCAAATCTTTTAGGGTAAAAGACCCTTACTTATAGGGTATATCCAATAAATGTGACATAGGACTAAATACATTTCAGGAGCCTTGCAACCAATTTTCCTAAAAATGTACCGTGTATGTATAGTAACAGGACTACCTCAATGTCTGTGAATGCACCCTACACGTGCATCCCGCTGGTTAATACTCTGATAAGCAGAACAGAATAGGATTCAGTATAAATTCCTAGGAGGTAATGGGGTGTGGCTAAAAAGATGCACAGAGTGTCTTGGGCTAATAATGTGCATGTCAGGGCAAGAGTTTCCATACAAAGATGCAAAACTGCTTACATAGGAGGTCATACCCGGACAGAGAAAATACACCTTACCATATTGCTGGTGCAAGTTTTGATGGTGTGACACCGATGGTAGAATATAAGGATACACCAATGATTATGATAGCGTGCACGGATACTAAAAGTGGGCGTTTCACAAATTTAGCCACACAGATCTCTACCAGGGAAGGACTTTGCAGTGGCATTAGCATAAAGACGCAGACGCGACTGTGGCAAAAGAATCACCCCCACTGTACTGCTTGCTTGAGCAGTTTATTAAACTGTGTAAGCAAATAATTCCAGGAATGTCGATGATCTAATGACATTTAAACCCCAAACAGAGTATGGGCAGTATTCAATTGAAGTCGGAACTGCCGTCTAGTCGGAAAGATGGCAGTTTCCGACTTTATTCAATGGGGCTGACGTTTTTCCGACTTGTCGGAAAACACGTGGCTCAGCGGATTAGCCGCGGATCCACGTGTTTTGTCGGATTTGCAGCCAAATCCGACAGGTTTTAGTCACGTTTTCAACAATGTCAATCCGACTTTTTTTTAAAGTCGGCTTGACATTGTCGAAAAAGGCCAAAACCTGTCAGATTTGGCCTCAAATTGAATATACCTGTTATTGCGCAGGGAGATCTAGTTTTCTAATAGGCCCTACACACTGGCCGATTTTCTGTAAGATATGAACGATCTCGTTCATAAATGAACGAGAACTCGTTCATATCTTTCAGTGTGGAGACTCCAGCGATTAACGATGCGTGGCCCCGCGCTCGTTCATTGCTGGTCTCCCGTTGGCTGTGCATGCAGGCCAATATGGACGATCTCGTCCATATTTGCCTGCACTTCAATGCAGCCGCGTGACGGGGGGAGTGAAGAAACTTCACTCCCCCCGTCACTGCCCCCCCCGCCGCCGGGTCGCTCGTCGGCCGTTTCGGCCGTCTGGCACCTCGGCGGAGCATCGTCTAATGAGTAGGGCCCATTAGAATTTAAAGGTGAAAGTACTTTCACCTTTAAGTTTAAAAAAAAAACAAGATCTCCTTATGTAACTCAATTGAGAAAGTTACAGTATCTGAACACTGACAATTTGGAGTGAGTTTCTCATATGCAGTAAGAGAGAGACTGGTGTTGTGTGATGCAACAGTGAAAGTATAAAAAAAAAATGATCTGACCCAGAGTTACCATTGGACTATTGCAGTGTCTATTGCAATTTACTGTACATGCAAAAGGAAGTTTCAGAATTACAACAAAAGGGAGTAGAATGCATGACAGAAAATGTCTTTTAGGCAGGAAATTTTTTGTCTTTGGTGTTGGCAAAACTCAGATGGTGCAAGTTACTGTTGGATTACAGATAAACAATGCAAGAAATGTAATATAAAGGTAAACAGATCAGGAATATAATACAGGTTCAGTATCCCATATCCAAATATTCCGATATACAGAATATTCCGAAATACTGAATTTTTTGAGTGAGACTGAGATAGTGAAACATTTGTTTTCTGATGGCTCAATGTACACAAACTTTGTTTAATACACAACGTTATTACAAATATTGTATTAAATGACCTTCAGGCTGTGTATATATATATATATATATATATAAACATACATGAATTGTGTGAATGTACACAAACTTTGTTTAATGCACAAAGTATATTATAACATCGGCTAAAATTACCTTTGGCTGTGTGTATAAGGTGTATATTGAACATAAATGCATTCTGTGCTTAGACTTGGGTCCAATCGCCTTGACATCTCATTATGGTATGCAATTATTCCAAAATATTGGAAAATCTGATATCCAAAATACTCCTGGTCCCAAGCATTTTGGATAAGGGATAATTAAACTGTATATGATAAAATAATTAAACAGCAAACTCACAGTGAACTAAATAGACTTCCACAGGTACATAGGGTACATACTGTAAGGCACAGGTTCTCAAATTCGGTCCTCAGGACCCCACACAGTGCATGTTTTGCAGGTTACCCAGCAGGTGCCCAGGTGTATTAATTACTCACTGACACATTTTAAAAGGTCAACAGGTAGAGCTAATTATTTCATTTGTGATTCTGTGAGGAGACCTTCAAAACATGCACTGTGTGGGGTCCTGAGGACCGAGTTTGAGAACCTGTGCTATAAGGCATAGGTCTGCAAACTCGGTCCTCATTACCCCTCACAGTGCATGTTTTGCAGGTAACCCAGCAGGTTCACAGGTGTATTAATTACTCACAGACACATTTTAAAAGGTCCGCAGGTGGAGTTAATTATTTCACTTGTGATTCTGTGAGGAGGCCTGCAAAACATGCACTGTGTGGGGTAATGAGGACCGAGTTTGCAGACCTATGCTGTAAGGCAGGCATTCCCAACCACGGTCCTCAAGGCACACCAACAGTGCAGGTTTTAGTGATATCCAGGCTGCAGCACAGATGGTTAAATCAAAATTACTGACCTACTAATTAAATCACCTGTGCTGAAGCCTGGATATCACTAAAACCTGCACTGTTAGTGTGCCTTGAGGACCGTGGTTGGGAATGCCTGCTGTAAGGTTATAGAAAAGAATAATGTGGATTATCCTTAAGTGGTGGCAGTTAAGTTGAAAAGGTAGCTGGACATGGGATCCACCCTTTCAGTGATTACAGGAAAATAGTACTACAAGTTAATTACAGAAACTACATTACATAAAACCTCTTGTTGAAGTATTGTTAACATACTGTATAATGAAAAAAGTGTCTCCCTTAGGGAAAATTGAGGTTGTTAAGGATGATGTGAAATACAAAGAGAAAACAGAGACATTTTATTTGGATGTCAGAGTCACAGTTCTATGCAATACACCACTCGCTACAGGCACTGACTGATTGGGAGTTTCTAATGAAAATTCATGCTGACTATTAAAACATTGCAAATGTCAATGGTTACAATGTGACATAATGACACTACACTATTATTTAACCATTTAATTAAACTAATACCACCACTCCCAAAGATCAGGGGGTTTACAGAGGGGATACTCCATTTTTTATTTTTATTTTTTTATTTTATTATTTGGTGGGGGGGGGGGTCCCCCCACTTTCCTAGGGAACCCAGCACTCTGCCTACCTATTTTGTGCTGGCTGCCATATGGCAAGGAGACCCCACACTGTGCCCCCCCCCCCCCCCTACTTTAGTGTCAGCTGCCCTGGCTGTTTCAGCATGTTGCTGTTTTCCAATACCAGTGTATGGTCAGAGGTTATTGATAGGGGCCCTATGTTCTTGTTTTTTTTTCTTCATTTGACAACTTTTATACATACCGTAATTAATCAAATTAAGATTGCACCGATCATAAGGATTTGGGTGTACAGAACTTTGGGTGTACAGATTAATCCTCATTTTTATTAGAGATGTGCGGCAGACACTTTTCAGGTTTTGTGTATTGGTTTTGGATCTGGATCTCCATTCGTGTTTTGGATCTGGATTGGTTTTGCCAAAACCACACTTTCGGGTTTTGATTTTAGTTTTGGTTTTGGATCTGGATTTTTTTTTTTTTAAACATAAAAACAGCTAAAATCACAGAATTTGGGGGTAATTTTGATCCTACTCTATTATTAACCTCAATAACATTCATTTCCACTAATTTCCAGTCTATTCTGAACACCTCACAATATTGTTTTTAAGCCAAAAGGTTGCACTGAGGTCGCTGGATGACTAAGCTAAGCAACACAATTGGGCGGCACAAACACGTGGCCCATCTAGGAGTGGCACTGCAGTGGCAGACAGGATAGAATTTTTAAAGACTAGGCCCCAAAGAGCACAAAATGCAAAGAAAAAAAGAGGTGCAAGATAGAATTGTCCTTGGGGACTCCCACCCACCCTTGGGGACTCCCACCCACCCTTATGTTGTATAAACAGGACATGCACAAACCAATCATTTCAGCGACAGGGTCTGCCACATGACTGTGGCTGAAATGATTGCTTTTTTTTGGGGCCCACACCAAAAAATAAGCAATTAATCCCCCCCACCAAAAAAGCTATTAATCTCTCCTTGCACAAACTGGCTCTGGAATCCACCATCACAGGTCCGTGCGTACTTTCTGGAGGCAATTGCTGGTAAAGGTCTTCCTGGAGGAATTTATAATTCATTTTGATGAACATCATCTTCTCCACATTTTGTGGAAGTAACCTCCTACGCCGATTGCTGACAAGGTTACCGGCTGCACTAAACACTCTTTTGGAGTACACACTGGAGGGGGGGCAACTTAGGTAAAATAAAGCCAGTTTGTGCAAGGGCCTCCAAATGGCTTATTTTTCCTGCCAGTATACATACTATGCCTACAATGATGCTGTCACTGATATAATCCTCCACCATTCTTTCAACGGGGACAGCATCATATGCAGTGACAGTAGACATGTCAGTAATTGTTGGCAGCTCCTTCAGTTCGGACCAGATGTCAACACTTGCTCCTGACTGCCCTGCATCACCGCCAGCAGGTGGGCTAGGAAATGTTATCCTTTTCCTAGCAGCCCCAGTTGTGGGAGAAAATGAAGGAGGAGCTGTTGATGGGCCATGTTCCGCTTGAGTTGACAATTTTCTCTCCAGCAGGTCTTTACACCTCTGAAGACTTGTGTCTGCTGGAAACAGAGATACAACGTAGGCTTTAAACCTTAGATCGAGCACGGTGGTCAAAATGTAGTGCTATGATTTCTGCAGATTGACCACCCTTGAATCCTGGCAAAGCGAATGAATGTCTCCATCCACAAGTCCCACATACTTAGCAAAATCGCTCTGTCTTAGCTCCTCCTTCAATTTCTCCAGCTGCTTCTGCAAAAGCCTGATGAGGGGAATGATCTGACTCAAGCTGGCAGTGTCTGAACTGACTTCACATGTGGAAGTTCGAAGGGTTGGAGAATCTTGCACAATACGGAAATCATTCTCCACTGTTCTTGAGTCACGTGCATTCCCCCTCCTTTGCCTATATCATAGGTATATGTATAGGCTTAAATGGCCATTTGCTGCTCCTCCATCCTCTAGAGCATATAGAGTGTTGAATTCTACCTCGTTACCACCTCTTGCTTCAGGTGATGGCAGGGAAGGTTCAGGAGTGTTTGCTGGTGCTCCAGTCTACGGTACGCAGTCGCTGAATGTCGAAAGTGGGCAGCAATATTTTCAGGCCACCAACAGCATCTCCTGCACGCCCCTTTTTTAAAAAAAAATTCTGCACCACCAAATTAATTGTATGTGCAAAACATGGGACGTGCTGGAATTTGTCCAGATGTAATGCATGCACAATATTGGTTGCATTATCAGATATCACAAATCCCCAGGAGAGTCTCAGAGGGGTAGGCCATTGTGCTATGACATCCCTCAGTTTCCGTAAGAGGTTGTCAGCGGTGTGCCTCTTCTGGAAACCGGTGATACACAGCGTACCCTGCCTAGGAACAAGTTGGCGTCTGTGAGATGCTGCTGCTGGTGCCACTGCTGTTGTTACTGCGGAAGGCAATACTTTCACCAAGTGGGCTGTCACAGTCATGTAGTCCTTAGTTTGCCCTGCTCCACTTGTCCACATGTCCGTGGTTAAGTGGACAATGGGTACAACCGCATTTTTCAGGACACTAAGGATACTTTTCTTAATGTCCCTGTACAGTCCAGGAATCGCTTGCCTAGTGAAGTGGAATCTAGACGGGATTTGGTATCGGGGACACAGTACGTCCATCAACTGTCTAAATCCCACTGCACTAATTGCAAAGTCCAGACACACATCTAACATCAGCATAGTTGTTACGGTCTCAGTAATCTGCTTTGCAACAGGGTGACAGCTGTAATATTTCCTCTTACTCGCAAAGGACTGTTGGACACTAAATTGCTTAGTTGAAGTAGTACAAGTGGTCTCTCGGCGTCCTCTCTGGGATGACAATCGACTCCTAGCAACAGCAGCAGCAGTAGGTGTAGCACTCAAGGATCCTCCTGAGGAATCCCGGATAGGAGAGGACTCGTCAGTCATGCCAGTGACATGGCCTCCAGGACTACTTATGTACCTGCCTGAAGAGAAAAATTGACATTGACGGAGTTGGTGGTGTGGTTTGCAGGAGCATGGGTACAACAGGAAAAAGGGATTTAGGTGTCATTGGACTGCTTACGCTATTACCCAAAGTTTCTGAACTTGACAATGACATGATGAAAGCGCTGCAGGTGACATATAAGGGAGGATGTTCCTAGGTGGTTAACGTCCTCACCCCTACTTATTATGGATTGACCAAGGCAACACATGGCTTATCACCTGTTGTCCAGATTTGTGTAGAAATAATCACACACCAAAGTGGTGGCTTTATTTTGGTATGTTGCCCAGACATGACAATGGGCTTTTTCATCCCATGGATAATTACCGTCTCCACTGGTGCCTTATTAAAACAATCCATATCACTATCAGAATCCTCATCGTCAACTTCCTCCTCAGTGCCAGCTACACCAATATCCTCCTCATCCTGGTGTACTTCTACAGTGACATCCTCAACCTCAATGTCAGCAACTGGACTGGTGGTGCTCCTCCCAGCACTTGCAGGGGGCATGTAAATGGTGGAAGGAGCCTCCTCTTTTCATACAGTCTTGGGAAGGTCAGGCCTAGACACCACAACCGCGGACACACTTGGACTCTCCTTGGGAATCTGTGATATCTGTGAACGCACAGTTGTTTTTTTTCTGTGCTATAACAAGCTTAATTTGTCTAATTTTTTGAGAGGGAGGAGGGCTTCCATCCTCATGAGAAGCTGAACCACTAGTCATGAACATAGGCTAAGGCCTTAGCCTTTTCTTGCCACTTCATGTCGTGAATGGCATATTACCAATTTTATGTTTCTCATTAGATTTTTTTTTTTCTTTCTGAGTTTTAATTTTTGCTTCTTGGATTTTACATGGACGCTATGACATTGGGCATCGGCCTTAGCAGACGACGATGGAATTGCATCGTCAATGTCATGACTGGTGGCAGCAGCAGCTTCAGCACTAGTACTGGGAACAGGAAGTGGTTCCTGATCTTTCACTATTTTTTCCTCCAAAATTTGGTTCTCCATTTCACAGGACAGCACCCCTTTATTATTACAGCACATAGAAAAGTGCATCTTTATTTTCATAGCACCCCTGTAATTTTACAGCATACAAGACAGGGCCAGTGTACTTTTATTTAAACAACAGCACCCCTGTATTTGGGCCAGTGTACTTTTATTTTAACAACAGCACCCCTGTGTTTCTCATACATCCTAGAGGATGCTGGGGTCCACTTCATGACCATGGGGTATAGACGGTTCCGCAGGAGCCATGGGCACTCTTAAGACTTTTCAATGGGTGTGAACTGGCTCCTCCCTCTATGCCCCTCCTCCAGACCTCAGTTTTAGAAATGTGCCCAGGCAGACTGGATGCACTACAGGGGAGCTCTACTGAGCTTCTCTGAAAAGACTTATGTTAGGTTTTTTTTTCAGGGAGAACTGCTGGCAACAGTCTCCCTGCTTTGTGGGACTGAGGGGGCAGAAGTAGGAACCAACTTCCTGAAGAGTTTCATGGCTCTGCTTCTGGCTTACAGGACACCATTAGCTCCTGAAGGGTACTGAACGCTAGCCGTGTCTAGATGCTCACTCCCACAGCACGCCGTCACCCCCCTCACAGAGCCAGAAGTTAGAAGACAGGTGAGTATAAGAAGACAGATCTTCTGTCAAGTAAAGTGACGGCTGAGGTACCGTGCGGCTAGTGGGAGGGCAGGGCGCCATTGCTGCCCACACACACAGGCACTGCAGGGTGCAGGGCGCGGGGGGGCACCCTGGGCAGCAAAAACACCTCTATAAACTGGCAAAAAGGGGGCATAAGATGCCCAGGCACAGCCCTACCCCCGCCAGTATAAATATTATGCAAAGTCTCTGAGGTAAAAATGCACCATTGTGGGGGCGGAGTTTCTTCCTCAGGCAGCCAGCACACTGCTGAGCACCATTTTCTCTCTCCTCAGGCTGCAGAGACAACGCTGGTCTTCCTTCACTTCTGACTACAAGTATCAGGGTGCAAAACAGGGGGGGCACAAGCGAAATTGGTGCTTTACAAGTGTGTTTTACTGTGTAAAAAGTGCTATATATCAGTGGGCATTCTGTGTTCACAGGCATTAGATACTGGCGCTGGGGTTGTGAACTGGCTGCTCCTAAACTGTGTCCCTCTGACAGATTTTACTGTGGGTCTGTCCCCTATAAGTCCCAGTGTGTCTGTGTGTGTGTTGTACACATGTGTAAGACATGTCAGAGGCAGGGAGTTCCTCCACGGAGGAAACCATTTTAGGGACACAGAAGTGTAATGTGGTGACGCTGCCGGCACGCCAAGAGCCTGCATGGGTGAAAGAAATACGTGATAGTATGCATCATATCAATAGGAGATTAGATAAGTCTGAATCTCATGCTGAATGCTGGAGAAAATCTGTGGAAGATTGTGGATTCGCCAGTGGAACGCGGATGTAGATTCCAAAAGAAATATGGAGGCTCTACCATATAAAGGCCTTATTTGGCGATGGACTGGATGCGTTAGTCTCGGCGGCTACCGCAGGTAAGTTTACATGTTTGCCCTCTGCGCCTGCACCGGCAAAAAGGACATATCACTCTCACATGCAGTCCTTTCGGCCCAATAAATACAAGAAAGCGAGAGGTTCCCCCTTCTTTGCAGGTAGGGGAAGGGGAAAGGGAAAGAAGTCTGCAGCGGCTTCAGGTTCCCAGGAGCAGAAGTCTACCCCTACTTCTGCCAAATCTACAGCATGACGCTGGGGCTCCCTTGCGGGAGGCCGCTCGGGTGGGGGCACGTCTCAAACTGTTCAGCCAAGGTTGGATTCAGTCTGGCCTGGACCCCTGGGTTTTGCAGATAGTATCCCAGGGGTACAAGCTGGAGTTTCAAGACGTTCCCCAATGCCGATTTTTCAAATCGACCTTGCCAGCTTCTCTTCCAGAAAGAGAGGCAGTAACAGCGGCAATTCAAAAATGATGTCAGGATCAGGTCGTAGTCCTGGTACCTTTGTCACAACAAGGGGAGGGATTTTATTCCAACCTCTTTGTAGTTCCGAAGCCAGACGGCTCGGTCAGACCGATCCTAAACCTAAAAAATCTGAATCTCTACTTGAAACGGTTCAAGTTCAGGATGGAATCACTCAGGGCAGTGATTTCCAGTCTGGAGGAGGGGGATTACATGGTGTCAGTAGACATAAAGGATGCTTATCTGCATGTTCCCATTTATCCTCTTCACCAGGCTTATCTGAGATTCGCGGTTCAGGATTGCCATTACCAGTTCCAGAAATTGCCTTTCGGTCTCTCCACGGCGCCAAGGGTATTCACCAAGGTGATGGCAGAGATGATGGTCCTCCTTTGTCAAAAAGGAGTCAATATAATTCCTTATCTAGATGATCTCCTGATAAAGGCGAGATCCAGGGAGCAGTTGCTACAGAACATCACACTCTCCCTGTCCATACTCCAACAACACGGTTGGATCATACATTTTCCAATGTCACAGTTGGAACCAACGACAAGATTGTCTTTTCTCGGGATGATTCTGGACACAGAATTTAAGAGAGTATTTCTTCCGGTGGAAAAGGCTCTGGAAATCAAGAAAATGGTAAAACAGATATTGAAACCATCAAGTGTGTCGATCCATCAGTGCATTCGGTTGTTGGGGAAGATGGTGGCAGCCTACAAGGCCATACAGTTTGGCAGGTTCCATGCCAGAGTATTCCAGTGGGACCTGTTGGACAAGTGGTCGGGATCCCACCTACACATGCACCGGAAGATAATCCTGTCATCAAAAGCCAGGATTTCGCTCCTGTGGTGGCTACACAGCTCGCACCTACTAGAGGGATGCAGGTTCGGTATTCAGGACTGGGTCCTGGTAACCACGGATGCAAGTCCCTGAGGCTGGGGAGCTGTCACTCAGGGGGAAAGCTTCCAAGGAAAATGGTCAAGTCAAGAAACCTGCCTTCACATAAACGTGCTGGAATTGAGAGCCATTTACAACGGCCTTCAACAAGCGGTACATCTTCTTCAAGATCATCCCGTGCAGATCCAGTCAGACAATGTAGCAGCAGTCGCGTACATAAACAGGCAGGGCGGAACGAAAAGCAGAGCGGCGATGGCAGAGGTGACAAAGATTCTCCTCTGGGCAGAAAGACATGTAACGGCTCTGTCGGCAATTTTCATTCCGGGAGTAGACAACCGGGAAGCAGACTTCCTCAGCAGACACGATCTCCATCCAGGAGAGTGGAGCCTCCACAAAGAAGTCTTCACAGAGGTGACAAGTCTTTGGGGAGTTCCTCAAGTAGACATGATGGCATCTCGTAGCAACAAGAAGCTTCAGAAATATTGTTCCAGGTCGAGAGACCCTCAAGCAATAGCAGTGGATGCGCAAGTGACCCAGTGGGTATTCCGGTCAGTGTATGTCTTCCCTCCACTTCCGCTGATCCCAAAAGTTCTCAGTAACATAAGAAGAACAAGGGTGCCAGCAATCTTCATTGCCCCAGACTGGCCAAGGAGGGCTTGGTACCCAGATCTTCAGGAGTTGCTCATAAAAGATCCTCGGCCTCTTCCTCTTCGCGAGGACCTGCTGCAGCAGGGGCCGTGCATGTATCAAGACTTACCGTGGCTACGTTTGATGGCATGGCTGTTGAGCGCCGGATCCTAGCCCGAAAGGGTATTCCAAAGGAAGTCATTCCCACACTTATTCAGTCCAGGAAAGGAGTAACGTCGAAACATTACCACCGTATTTGGAGAAAATATGTGTCTTGGTGTGAATCCAAGAAGGCTCCTACGGAAGAGTTTCAATTGGGACATTTTCTCCATTTTCTGCAGGCTGGTGTGGAGGCGGGCCTTCAATTGGGGTAAATCAGGGTCCAGATTTCGGCCGTGTCAATTTTCTTCCAAAAACAATTGCCCGCTCTTCCAGAGGTTCAGACCTTCGTGAAAGGGGGTTCTGCACATCCAGCCTCCATTTGTGCCTCCAGTGGCACCATGGGACCTTAATGTGGTGTTGCAGTTCCTTCAATCGGATTGGTTTGAGCTTCTACAAGAGATAGAGTTGAAGTTTCTCACTTGGAAAGTGGTGATGCTTTTGGCATTGGCATCCGCAAGGCGGGTGTCTGAATTGGGGGCCTGGTCTCACAAGAGCCCTTACCTGGTCTTTCATGAGGATAGGGCAGAGTTGAGAACTCGCCAACATTTTCTTCCAAAGGTGGTTTCATCTTTCCACATAAACCAACCTATTGTGGTGCCAGTAGTTACTGACACGTTCACTGAGTCAAAGTCTCTAGATGTGGTTAGAGGTTTGAAGGTTTATGTCACTAGAACAGCTAGGATAAGGAAAACAGAGGCTCTGTTTGTCCTGTATGCTCCCAACAAGATTGGGTGTCCTGCTTCCAATCAGACTATTGCGCGCTGGATCAGAGGTATGATTTAGCATGCACATTCTACGGCTGGATTGCCATTACCGACGTTGGAGAAGGCCCATTCTACTAGGAAGGTGGGCTCATCCTGGGCTGCTGCCCGGGGGGTCTCGGCATTACAACTTTGCCGAGCAGCTACTTGGTCAGGGTCAAACACATTTGCTAAGTTCTACAAGTTTGACACCTTGGCCGATGAAGACCTCAAGTTCGGTCAATCGGTGCTGCAGGGTCATCCGCACTCTCCCGCCCGTACTGGAGCTTTGGTATAAACTCCATGGTCATGAAGTGGACCCCAGCATCCTCTAGGACGTATGAGAAACAGGATTTTATTACTTACCGGTAAATCCTTTTCTCCTAGTCCGTAGAGGATGCTAGGCGCCCGTCCCAGTGCGTACTTTACCTGCAGTTTTGTTTATTACAGTTACACATGTTGTGTTTTATTAGTTTCAGCATGTTTGCTGTAATTGGTTCATGCCTGTTGGCGTGTGTTATGTTGAATGCCATGTTGTGCGGCATGGTTGAGGTGTGAGCTGGTATGTATCTCACCATTAGTATTAAAGTAAATCCTTTCCTCAAAATGTCCGTCTCCCTGGGCACAGTTCCTATAACTGAGGTCTGGAGGAGGGGCATAGAGGGAGGAGCCAGTTCACACCCATTAAAATGTCTTAAGAGTGCCCATGTCTCCTGCAGAACCGTCTATACCCCATGGTCATGAATTGGACCCCAGCATCCTCTACGGACTAGGAGAAAAGGATTTACCGGTAGGTAGTAAAATCCTGTTTTTTACAGCATACAGGACAGGGCCAGTGTACTTTTATTTTAACAACAGCACCCCTGTATTTTTATAGCATAGAAGACCGGGCCAGTGTACATTTATTTTAACAACAGCACCCCTGAATTTTGACAGCATACAAGACAGGGCCAGTGTACATTTATTTTCACTGCACATCTGAATTTTTACAGCATACAAGATAGGGCTAGTGTACATTTATCTTCATTGACCCTCTGAATTTCTACAGCATTCAAGACAGGACCGGTGTACATTCAAGACAGGACTGGTGTACATTTATTTTAACAACAGCATCTATGAATTTTTACAGCATACAAGGCAGGGCCAGTGTACATTTATTTTAATAACAGCACATATGAATTTTTACAGCATACAAGACATGGCCAGTGTACATTTATTTTCACTGCACCCCTGAATTTTTAAAGCATACAAGACAGGGCCAGTATACATTTATTTTCACTGCACCCCTTAATTTTTACAGCTTACAAGACAGAGCCAGCACCCCTGTATTTTTACAGCATACAGGAGGACAGTGCCCCTGTACAACACAGTGACAGCCAGGACAGCAACACTCATGTACAGCTGCAGCACCCCTAACAGCACCTGAAACACCAGTGACAGCCAGGATAGCACCCCTTAAAGCACAGTGACAGAACAGCACCCATAGAGAGCACACGCTGACCCCACCTGACACCACCACCCACAGAGAGAGACAGAAGTCTGTCTTCCTCACAGTCCGGAATGAAAATGGCGGCGATGCATGGCTCCTTATATGGAATCCAAAACCCGCAAGAATCTGACAGCGGGATGATGACGTTTTGCCTCGTTCTGGGATCCGAGTCTCGCGGGAAGTCCTGAGCCGGGCTCGGATCGTGAAGTTCGGGGGTTGGGGGGGGGGGGGGGGGGGTTGGGGGTCCGGTTCTCTGAGAAATGAACCCGCTCATCTCTAATTTTTATGTTAAGCACTGTAAATTACTTTTTTGTGTTGAGTTTCTAGATGGTATGTTGAACACTTGAAAAGGGGGGATATTGACAACTTTAAAAAGAAGTGAATCAAGAAAACATTTGCGGTTTGCCTGATTTGTTTCATTAAAGCTCTAGCTGACTAGGTTGTTAATGCCTCAAGCAACAGATGATCTTTACTGCTTGTCATGAACATTTGAAGATGATTTATCTCCACTACTACTGTACTAATGCACATAATACTGCAACTGAGCATAAGGTCATACTGTATACAGCATACAGTATATAGTGTTCCTACTATGTGCATTAAAAATGAATTCATTTTTATATTTCTATAACTTATACAATAAGAGCATACACAAATACAAGGAGGTTTCCAGTTGCTTGGAACACTCCACTATCTACACCCCTTGGGCCACCCAGTGGATCAAATCATGACCATAATAGCAATAGTATATAATACGATTTTATTAGAGTGGTAAAATCACATTCCCATGTGGCAGCAGTTTTTCTTACTACTGTAAGTCTACTATGTGTGGATATGAGCTCCTAATCATAGCACTAGACCACAGGATCTCAAACTCTGTCCTCAGGACCCCACATAGTGCATCTTTTGCAGGTAACCCAGCAGGTACACAGGTGTATTAATTACTCACTGACATATTTTAAAAGGTCCGCAGGTGGAGCTAATTATTTCACTTGCGATTCTGTGAGGAGACCTGCAAAACATGCACTGTGTGGGGTCCTGAGGACTGACTTTGAGAACCTATACACTAGACTAAGAAACCTGAGAGCAGCTGGTGAGAGACAGACATGAGGTGGGAGAATGTGTGCTTAAAATCTCAGTTCTGTCTCACTGGTTATAATATGTATATGTATTTATTAAGGTTTTTTTTTTTTTTCTTTTAATCTATTTTATTAGTTTTAAGAGAGAAAAGAGCGCAACAGCATTGTGAATCTTGGTACAAACAGTATGTCCAGTAGGTAACATAAAGTCAATAGGGGTGGATGGCCTCCCAGATCAAATACTTTGGAAGAGTCGCATAACCCTTTGTTCCGCCATAAAAGGAAATCAGTGTTGGAGACGGAGGAAAAGCTGGATTACCCCACAGTGGGATGCAGGAGGATTTCAATTATTTCTTTTGAAATTTCCTATTAAGAACACAGCAAGAAAGATAAATGTTGAGACGATTGTTGAGGTTTATTCAGATGCGATAAACAGGGTCGGTTCTATGATTTGTGGCGCCCCGGGCAAAATATGGGGGGCGTGGCTTCGATTGGGGGCGTGGTCAGCGCGCTGAAAGAAAAAATAAAAATAAATAAAAAGTATACTTACCATCCCCGTTCCTGATCCAGACCCCCTCCGCCGGTGGCGCCGCTCTTCTCCTCTCCTCCTCTCTTCTGTTCTCTTCGATCTATGGGAGAGACGTTATTACGTCTCTCCCATAGAACAGCATAGACACTAGAGGTCAATTATGACCCCTAGTGTCTGTGCCACTATGCTGTGCGGTGCGCGATGACGTCATCGCGCATCGCACAGCAAAGGTCCTCTAGACGAAGGGAAACTAGACCGTAGCGTCTAGTTTCCCTTCATGGAGAGGACCTTTGCTGTGCGGTGCGCGATGACGTCATCGCGCACCGCACAACTAAGGTCCTCTCCATGAAGGGAAACTAGACGCTACGCGTCTGGTCCCCTTCAAAGCGGGGGGGCACAGCAGGGCACTACGGGGGGCACAGTGGCGGATCTTGCCCTGGTGCGGCGCCCTCCGGATGGCGCCGGCGCCCTCCGGAAGGCGGCGCCCCGGGCAAAAGTACCGCTTGCCCGTGGCAAGAACCGCCACTGGCGATAAGGATATCAAATTAAAATCATGACATAAAATTAGGGTGTCTGAAAGAAGTGAGCTAAGAGTCACCAACTTTTTTTAAAAAAAAGGCTTTGAATATATATTAGGGGCATAGACATTGCATATAAGATATGTGTGGCCCCTAATTTTAAGTGAAATCACCACATTTCGGCCTTCAGGGTCAGTTAGAGTAGCTAGAATCTCTGTAGGAATATTATGCTTAATCAGGATAATTATTCCTCGAGCCCTGGCATTAAAGAAACCAGATCCCACAACTAGCTAATTTAGAATGTAAAGTTTTGTCATTTCCACTGGTACAAGATGTGTTTCCTGAAGAAACACTAAATCTACATTTTGCTTAAGAAGATAAAGTAGAACGTTCCTCCTCTATCCCAAGGGATTTAATCCACCCATGTTCCAAGACCCTACGTTTATATTAGGCATTTCTCAGCAGACAGCACAAAAATAGTGTTCGTGCATCATCAGAGTCACTAGTAACAGTATGTGAAAGGAGATCAGTGGAGTGCAGATGGGAAGGGTAAACCGGGGGTCTGTAGACAGGGACAAAACAGGGGTAACACTATGATTATGGTCACATGATACAACTCTAGACATAGTAATGTAACAAAACATCTGTGTGACAACATTCTTCAGGGCAACATATTCAAGAAAGCAATTAACAGAGCAACTAAATATGTAATCTGGCAGGAAATGGAGCATTGCGGACATAAAACTTGGCAGTCTGAGATAGGCCACAGAAGGCAAACAACAAGAAATCTTAGCAATTATATTAGCAATAAATGATGCAGGAGAGACAAATCTTTAGATCCTCATAGCATCCTGATAAGTCATATAACCATATGGTATGCATTTAAACACCGCCAGTTGGGATCCTGGCAGTCACAATACTGACGTTGAAATCCCGACAGGGGTACAATGACACTGCCGGAATATTGCCGTGGTAGGTAATTTTCCTCCTGCGGGTATCCACGACATCCACAGAGGGAGAATAGAACCTGTGGCAAGTGAAGCGAGCGTGGTGAACACAGCAAGCCTGCAAGGGGCCTCGATGCGCTCACACCACTGCCTGCGTTCTGGTGGACAAGATGGTGCTGTCGGTATAGTGACAGCCGGCATCCCTTACGCCGGGATCCCATACCAATCCCAACCATATAATTGATCAAACATTGGGACAAATGCCTTTTTTTTTAGACGAGGAGGGTGGTAGGTATGTGAATAAACAAGAAGAGTGAGAACAAATAAAAAAATTGGAACTCATAGCCATAATGCTAGTAACCTTCAGAATGCACAAGTAGAGAAAAATTCCTTACAGCAATGCGACAGTCAATGTCCTGGTTAGAGTCATCCGTTATCTGCCGATGGCGGGTCACTTATGTCAGTTGGTGCTGCATGTGAAAGCTCTTGTAAAGTGGCAGCAGCATCCACAGGCAACAAGAAGTCTTTGTGGGTGGATCTGTCATACAATTATAAACATGCTGGATATACTGTAGCAAACCAAACTTGTGGCCCTCTGCCACTAATTATGAGCATATGGTAGTAAAAGCTTCACAGGCCCGGATCTGGAATATAAAGAGCTTATGGTCCCACTGTAGATTCTTCACCCATCGTAATGCTGACGAAAACACAACTTTATTTAGATAGTTCAACCAGAACAGGGGCTTGGATTGTAGAATGGCATCTACACTTGCTTAGGTGTTTATAATGCTTATGTATAGTACATGTGAAAGTGGCACTTTTTAAAGATGGCGAAAGCTTGCTACAATCAAGTGTTCACTTAGTTTAGTTGAATCATATGTTTGGTGATGAAGTTAGATTTTCTGCAGCGGGGTACACTGGATTTCACAGGAAATAACATCGGGAGTGTAGAGTTGGATCTTGATCCGAGGCACTAACAGGCTAAAGCTTTGACTGTTCCACGGATGAATTGCACCGCCTCCTCTATAACCCCGCGTCCAGGCACTGGAACTCAGTTTGTAAGTTGGTGCCTGCAGTGCAGGTCACTAACAGGTGGGGCAGTGCTAGGAAGCCCTGAAAAGAGCTTTTTTAGAAGACTTCAAGGGCTGTAGCACTATTTATGTCAGTCTGACATTCTGTGCTGCGGCTCCATCACCTCCCCAGCAGCGCTGCATACTCCCGCGGCCTGGTTCCCGGGTACTTGCAGCAGAGGTGTACTGGACTTCAGGCACACACCGCTGATGCTCTCCTGGATCGCGTGGCTGCCATCAGGGAGGAGGTAAGAGGGTCCCCCAGGTGGGACCCATCGGTTAATCACAATTTGGTCGCTGTCCCAGGAGACGGATCGCGCTGCTGGCGTGGACACTGTACTGCACAGGGACCCCACTATATCCATCAGGGCAAGGGAGCACAGGTCGGATTTACTAAAATCCGTTTGTTATAAGCTCCACAGTACCCGGTGGTGAGGAACAGCATAGGGAATAAGGCACTGACCTGTAGCCCCTCCCCCAGCTCCGGGCACCATCTACTGCTGGTGTTACCGCCCTGGAGCTGCATTTCACTCTCCCTCACTCCTTGACAGAGATTTTGGTGCCATCTTCACTACTAGCTGGGCTGATCTCCGGGACTGCAGGGCTCTGTCTCCTCTGTAAAGCCACCTGCCTCATCAGCGCTGTGCTTTTACTGACACTTAAGTATTCTACATGTCATTTTAGATAGCGTTAGTTAAGAACAAGAGTAGTGCTATCTGAATATTTAGTACAAGTATTCTGTGATATACATCCAGTATCTACTGTGCATTGTTATATCTATACTCATACATAGTTACATGTAAATTACTAGTCCAGTGCAGTTTTATTGTTTTATATGTAATAACTTCTGCATTGTTCATGTGACTGAGTGTGCCTGTAGCTGTTGTGTGTGATTCCATTCTCCTGTATCACATATTGCTATCACTATATTCTAGTGATGTGCACCAGAAATTTTTCGGGTTTTGGTTTTGGGTTCGGTTCCGTGGCCGTGTTTTGGGTTCAGACGCGTTTTGGCAAAACCTCACCGAATTTTTTTGGTCGGATTCGGGTGTGTTTTGGATTCGGGTGTTTTTTTCAAAAAACCCTAAAAAACAGCTTAAATCATAGAATTTGGGGGTCATTTTGATCCCATAGTATTATTAACCTCAATAACCATAATTTCCACTCATTTTCAGTCTATTCTGAACACCTCACAATATTATTTGTAGTCCTAAAATTTGCACCGAGGTCGCTGGATGGCTAAGCTAAGCGACCCTAGTGGCCGACACAAACACCTGGCCCATCTAGGAGTGGCACTGCAGTGTCACGCAGGATGGCCCTTCAAAAAAATACTCCCCAAACAGCACATGACGCAAAGAAAAAAAGAGGCGCAATGAGGTAGCTGTGTGACTAAGCTAAGCGACCCTAGTGGCCGACACAAACACCTGGCCCATCTAGGAGTGGCACTGCAGTGTCACGCAGGATGGCCCTTCAAAAAAATACTCCTCAAACAGCACATGACGCAAAGAAAAAAAGAGGCGCAATGAGGTAGCTGTGTGACTAAGCTAAGCGACCCTAGTGGCCGACACAAACACCTGGCCCATCTAGGAGTGGCACTGCAGTGTCACGCAGGGTGGCCCTTCAAAAAAATACTCCCCAAACAGCACATGACGCAAAGAAAAAAAGAGGCGCAATGAGGTAGCTGTGTGACTAAGCTAAGCGACCCTAGTGGCCGACACAAACACCTGGCCCATAAAGGAGTGGCACTGCAGTGTCACGCAAAATGGCCCTTCAAAAAAATTGTCCCCAAACAGCACATTACGCAAAGAAATATGAAAGAAAAAAGAGGTGCAAGATGGAATTGTCCTTGGGCCCTCCCACCCACCCTTATGTTGTAGAAACAGGACATGCACACTTTAACGAACCCATCATTTCAGCGACAGGGTCTGCCACACGACTGTGACTGAAATGACTGGTTGGTTTGGGCCCCCACCAAAAAAGAAGCAATCAATCTCTCCTTGCACAAACTGGCTCTACGGAGGCAAGATGTCCACCTCATCATCATCGTCCGATTCATCACCCCTTTCACTGTGTACATCCCCCTCCTCACAGATTATTAATTCGTCCCCACTGGAATCCACCATCTCAGGTCCCCGTGTACTTTCTGGAGGCAATTGCTGCTGGTGAATGTCTCCATGGAGGAATTGATTATAATTCATTTTAATGAACATCATCTTCTCCACATTTTCTGGAAGTAACCTCGTACGCCGATTGCTGACAAGGTGAGCGGCGGCACTAAACACTCTTTCGGAGTACACACTGGAGGGAGGGCAACTTAGGTAGAATAAAGCCAGTATGTGCAAGGGCCGTCAAATTGCCTCTTTTTCCTGCCAGTATACGTACGGACTGTCTGACGTGCCTACTTGGATGCGGTCACTCATATAATCCTCCACCATTCTTTCAATGGTGAGAGAATCATATGCAGTGACAGTAGACGACATGTCAGTAATCGTTGGCAGGTCCTTCAGTCCGGACCAGATGTCAGCATCAGCAGTTGCTCCAGACTGCCCTGCATCACCGCCAGCGGGTGGGCTCGGAATTCGTAGCCTTTTCCTCGCACCCCCAGTTGCGGGAGAATGTGAAGGAGGAGTTGTTGACGGGTCGCGTTCCGCTTGACTTGACAATTTTCTCACCAGCAGGTCTTTGAACCTCTGCAGACTTGTGTCTGCCGTAAAGAGAGATCCAAGGTAGGTTTTAAATCTAGGATCGAGCACGGTGGCCAAAATGTAGTGCTCTGATTTCAACAGATTGACCACACGTGAATCCTGGTTAAGCGAATGAAGGTCTCCATCCACAAGTCCCACATGCCTAGTGGAATCGCTCTGTTTTAGCTCCTCCTTCAATGCCTCCAGCTTCTTCTGCAAAAGCCTGATGAGGGGACTGACCTGACTGAGGCTGGCAGTGTCTGAACTGACTTCACGTGTGGCAAGTTCAATAGGTTGCAGAACCTTGCACAACGTTGAAATCATTCTCCACTGCGCTTGAGACAGGTGCATTCCACCTCCTTTGCCTATATCGTGGGCAGATGTATAGGCTTGAATGGCCTTTTGCTGCTCCTCCATCCTCTGAAGCATATAGAGGGTTGAATTCCACCTCGTTACCACCTCTTGCTTCAGATGATGGCAGGGCAGGTTCAGGTGTTTTTGGTGGTGCTCCAGTCTTCTGTACGCGGTGCCTGTACGCCGAAAGTGGCCCGCAATTCTTCTGGCCACCGACAGCATCTCTTGCACGCCCCTGTCGTTTTTTAAATAATTCTGCACCACCAAATTCAAGGTATGTGCAAAACATGGGACGTGCTGGAATTTGCCCAGATGTAATGCACGCACAATATTGCTGGCGTTGTCCGATGCCACAAAACCCCAGGAGAGTCCAATTGGGGTAAGCCATTCTGCGATGATCTTCCTCAGTTGCCGTAAGAGGTTTTCAGCTGTGTGCGTATTCTGAAAAGCGGTGATACAAAGCGTAGCCTGCCTAGGAACGAGTTGGCGTTTGCGAGATGCTGCTACTGGTGCCGCCGCTGCTGTTCTTGCAGCGGGAGGCAATACATCTACCCAGTGGGCTGTCACAGTCATGTAGTCCTGAGTCTGCCCTGCTCCACTTGTCCACATGTCCGTGGTTAAGTGGACATTGGGTACAACTGCATTTTTTAGGACACTGGTGAGTCTTTTTCTGACGTCCGTGTACATTCTCGGTATCGCCTGCCTAGAGAAGTGGAACCTAGATGGTATTTGGTAACGGGGGCACACTACCTCAAGCAATTGTCTAGTTCCCCGTGAACTAACAGCGGATACTGGACGCACGTCTAACACCAACATAGTTGTCAAGGCCTGAGTTATCTGCTTTGCAACAGGATGACTGCTGTGATATTTCATCTTCCTCGCAAAGGACTGTTGGACAGTCAATTGCTTACTGGAAGTAGTACAAGTGTTCTTCCGACTTCCCCTCTGGGATGACGATCGACTCCCAGCAGCAACAACAGCAGCGCCAGCAGCAGTAGGCGTTACACTCAAGGATGCATCGGAGGAATCCCAGGCAGGAGAGGACTCGTCAGACTTGCCAGTGACATGGCCTGCAGGACTATTGGCTTTCCTGGGTAAGGAGGAAATTGACACTGAGGGAGTTGGTGGTGTGGTTTGCGCGAGCTTGGTTACAAGAGGAAGGGATTTACTGGTCAGTGGACTGCTTCCGCTGTCGCCCAAAGTTTTTGAACTTGTCACTGACTTATTATGAATGCGCTGCAGGTGACGTATAAGGGAGGATGTTCCGAGGTGGTTAACGTCCTTACCCCTACTTATTACAGCTTGACAAAGGCAACACACGGCTTGACACCAGTTGTCCGCATTTCTGTTGAAATAATTCCACACTGAAGAGCTGATTTTTTTTGTATTTTGACTAGGCATGTCAATGGCCATATTCCTCCCACGGACAACAGGTGTCTCCCCGGGTGCCTGACTTAAACAAACCACCTCACCATCAGAATCCTCCTTGTCAATTTCCTCCCCAGCGCCAGCAACACCCATATCCTCATCCTGGTGTACTTCAACACTGACATCTTCAATTTGACTATCAGGAACTGGACTGCGGGTGCTCCTTCCAGCACTTGCAGGGGGCGTGCAAATGGTGGAAGGCACAAGCTCTTCCCGTCCAGTGTTGGGAAGGTCAGGCATCGCAACCGACACAATTGGACTCTCCTTTGGGATTTGGGATTTCGAAGAACGCACAGTTCTTTGCTGTGCTTTTGCCAGCTTAAGTCTTTTCTTTTTTCTAGCGAGAGGATGAGTGCTTCCATCCTCATGTGAAGCTGAACCACTAGCCATGAACATAGGCCAGGGCCTCAGCTGTTCCTTGCCACTCCGTGTCGTAAATGGCATATTGGCAAGTTTACGCTTCTCCTCAGACGCTTTTAATTTTGATTTTTGGGTAATTTTACTGATCTTTTGTGTTTTGGATTTTACATGCTCTGTACTATGACATTGGGCATTGGCCTTGGCAGACGACGTTGATGGCATTTCATCGTCTCGGCCATGACTAGTGGCAGCAGCTTCAGCACGAGGTGGAAGTGGATCTTGATCTTTCCCTATTTTTTTAACCTCCACATTTTTGTTCTCCATATTTTAATGCGCACAACTAAAAGCCACCACAGGTATACATGGAGGACGACTGACGACACAGAGGTAGGTACAGCCGTGGCCTACCATACTGCTATATATATATAATATACTGTATAATATAATAACGGACCTTGTGGACACTGTCAGCAGACTGCTAAACTAGTATGAAGAAAAAAAAAGCCACCACAGGTATACAATGTAGATGGATGGATAGTATAGTATTATATTACTTATGGACGACGAGTGCACTGACGACACAGTGGTAGGTACAGCCGTGGCCTACCGTACTGCTAATAGATATAATAAATATACTGTATAATAATAACGGACCTGGTGGACACTGTCAGCAGACTGCTAAACTAGTATGAAGAAAAAAAAAGCCACCACAGGTATACAATGTAGATGGATGGATAGTATAGTATTATATTACTTATGGACGACGAGTGCACTGACGACACAGAGGTAGGTACAGCCGTGGCCTACCGTACTGCTATATATATATATATATATATAATATACTGTATAATAATAACGGACCTGGTGGACACTGTCAGCAGACTGCTAAACTAGTATGAAGAAAAAAAAAGCCACCACAGGTATACAATGTAGATCAGGCATGTCCAAACTGCGGCCCTCCAGCTGTTGTGAAACTACACATCCCAGCATGCCCTGACACAGCTTTAGCATTCTTTGACAGCAAAACTGTGACAGGGCATGCTGGGATATGTAGTTTCACAACAGCTGGAGGGCCGCAGTTTGGACATGCCTGATGTAGATGGATGGATAGTATAGTATTATATTACTTATGGACGACAAGTGCACTGACGACACAGAGGTATGTACAGCCGTGGCCTACCGTACTGCTATATATATATAATATATACTGTATAATAATAACGGACCTGGTGGACACTGTCAGCAGACTACTAAACTAGTATGAAGAAAAAAAAAAGCCACCACAGGTATACAATGTAGATGGATGGATAGTATAGTATTATATTACTTATGGACGACGAGTGCACTGACGACACAGAGGTAGGTACAGCCGTGGCCTACCGTACTGCTATATATATATATAGTATACTGTATAATAATAACGGACCTGGTGGACACTGTCAGCAGACTGCTAAACTAGTATGAAGAAAAAAAAAGCCACCACAGGTATACAATGTAGATGGATGGATAGTATAGTATTATATTACTTATGGACGACGAGTGCACTGACGACACAGAGGTAGGTACTGCCGTGGCCTACCGTACTGCTATATATATATATATATATATATATATATATATAATATACTGTATAATAATAACGGACCTGGTGGACACTGTCAGCAGACTGCTAAACTAGTATGTAGAAAAAAATAGCCACCACAGGTATACAATGTAGATGGATGGATAGTATAGTATTATATTACTTATGGACGACGAGTGCACTGACGACACAGAGGTAGGTACAGCCGTGGCCTACCGTACTGCTAATAGATATAATAAATATACTGTATAATAATAACGGACCTGGTGGACACTGTCAGCAGACTGCTAAACTAGTATGAAGAAAAAAAAAGCCACCACAGGTATACAATGTAGATGGATGGATAGTATAGTATTATATTACTTATGGACGACGAGTGCACTGACGACACAGAGGTAGGTACAGCCGTGGCCTACCGTACTGCTATATATATATATATAGTATACTGTATAATAATAACGGACCTGGTGGACACTGTCAGCAGACTGCTAAACTAGTATGAAGAAAAAAAAAAGCCACCACAGGTATACAATGTAGATGGATGGATAGTATAGTATTATATTACTTATGGACGACGAGTGCACTGACGACACAGAGGTAGGTACAGCCGTGGCCTACCGTACTGCTAATAGATATAATAAATATACTGTATAATAATAACGGACCTGGTGGACACTGTCAGCAGACTGCTAAACTAGTATGAAGAAAAAAAATGCCACCACAGGAGTGTTTTTCAGGCAGACAAACGTATACTGGACTGGTGGTCACTGTCAGCAAAACTGTGCACTGTACTCCTGCTATAACTGCTCCCCAGTCCCCACAATTAGGCAGTGTGAGCACTGAGCAGTGCACTCAGCACAGATATATCATGCAGCAGTGCAGCACACTGAGTGAGCACAGATATGATGGAGCGTTTTTTTCAGGCAGAGAAACAAAGGATTAAACTCACTGGTGGTATAATCAAAACCCTGCACTGTACTCCAACAGCTGCTCCCCGTCCCCAATCCTCCCCACAATTATAAGTCACTCAGTCTCTTTACTCTTTTCTTCTACTATAACGGAGAGGACGCCAGCCACGTCCTCTCCCTATCAATCTCAATGCACGTGTGAAAATGGCGGCGACGCGCGGCTCCTTATATAGAATCCGAATCTCGCGAGAGTCCGACAGCGGGATGATGACGTTCGGGCGCGCTCGGGTTAACCGAGCAAGGCGGGAGGATCCGAGTCGCTCGTACCCGTGAAAAAAAAGGTGAAGTTCGGGTGGGTTCGGATCCCGAGTATCCGAACCCGCTCATCACTACTATATTCTAGAAGGGCTAGATGCGTCAGGGTCCCATATTTATATGTAGTGTTACACAGAATATACAATTTTTACTGTGTGTTTCATTCACCTCATATCGCTTAAATCCTCTGTTTTGTGCCCTGTGTTTACTGTCACATAACATAGGGGGGTTTTGCAAATATTGTGTTTGTCTGGCTATATTGTATCATTACGACCTACAGCTACATTCCTTATTATGTCTGCCATACAGGGCGTGAAATCCGCGGGTGCTTCTGCATCCTGCAGTACTGGCACCACGGATTTACCTTAGGGGGAAGTTTTTGCTGCTGGTTCAGGCGCTGAGTGCCATACACCCAGTCTACCTGCAGCACCTGTGGTCAATCAGGACCCCCCTTCGGCAGCGTTCTCAAATATGCTGAGTACACTTGTGACATGCAGCCACATATTGTCCCTGTAGTTAATCCGCCCTGGGCAGATACTCTGTCTACCCAATTACAACAATTAAATCAATCCTTGGTTAGACAAAAGTCTACCCCACGCCCCTCTGGGGCGAAGGGGTCATCTAAAAGGGCCATTTCTTCCTCACAATCCACTAATATTTCAGACAATTCTTCTGAGGAGGATGGGGAATATACTGATCCGTCAGACACTGATACAGTTGCTTCTGATGAGGAATCTACAATCTAGGTAGATGTTCCTGACCTGGTGGAGGCTATTAAGTTAATTCTTCAAATAGATGATGACATTGAGCCTACTACTGCATCTAAGAAACCTGATAAGTTCAAATGACTTTTGTTTGTTTGTTTTTTGTGTTTGTTTTTTGTTTGTTTGTTTATTACCCAGTTTTGTTGTATCATTGTGTTCAATTGTAAAGGGCAATGGAATTTGCTGCGCTATATAAGAAACTGTAAATAAATAAATAAAATAAATAATACTGCCAAGACTGGGTGTCTCCCAAATACTAATCCTTCTGTTCCGAAGGCTAAGAGTACCACCTTTCAACCTCCAGGAAAAGAAAAGGGTCAGGCGTATCTGCGACAGGCTCATGCTTCCAAAACCACTAAGCCTAAATCCTGGGCCACCCATCAACCTGTTTCCAAACAAAACAAGCCTGCTGCATGACGGGGCGGGGCTCCCCCTGGGGGACCCCAGGGTGGGAGGCCGACTTCTGCAGTTCGTCCAGGCCTGTTTAAAGACCACTTCGGATGCCTGGGTGCGGGAAGTTGTCTCTTCCGGGTATGCAATCTCTTTCAAGAGACGTCCCTCTCGCCAGTTTTGCACAATGGTTATCCCGGCGGATCCATTAAAAGTGCAAGCTCTACACTTGGTTGTACAATCCCTCCTGGATACAGGAGTGGTAGTGCCGGTACCTCTGTCTCAGAGAGGCAGGGGATACTATTCGACCCTGTTTCTAGTCCTGAAGCCAAATGGGTCCTTCTGGCCTATACTCAACGTCAAATCATTGAACAAGTTTGTGAGAGTTTCCGAATTCCGTATGGAAACTCTGCACTCTATAGTGCTGGCCATGGAACCCGAAGACTATATGGTATCCCTGGGCATACAAGATGCTTACCTGCACATACCTATTGCCATGTCGCATCAGTAATATCTGCGGTTTGCTATTGGCAACCTACATAATCAATTCCAGGCACTGCTTTTTGAATTGGCAACGGCCCCTCGGATCTTCACCAAGGTAATGGCCATGATGACGGCTCTTCTCTGCTGTCGGGGACTCAGGATCCTGCCACATCTGGATGACTAGTTGATCCTGGTGAACTCCCAAGAGGTTCTCCTCAGTCATCTGGAAGTGACAGTCCAATTCCTACAAGCCCACAGGTGGCTCATCAACTGGAAAAAGTCCTCTCTGGTCCCTGCTCGGAGCATGGTGCACCTGGGGGTACTACTGGACACACACAACCAACGATTGTTTTTGTCTCCAGTGAAAGTCCTGAAACTTCAGGACAGGATCAGATATTTCCTCTCTCGCTCAAGAGTGTCGATACACTCAGTGATGCAAGTACTAGGCCTCATGGTGTCGGCTTTCGACATGGTAGAGTACGCTCAATTTCATTCCCGCCCTCTGCAGAGGTTAATCCTTTCCAAGTGGGATGGCCTACCTTATCAGATCAGGTCTCAAACGATCTCCTTGACTACGGAGGTTCATCTGTCACTGAGCTGATGGCTACAGGACCAACAGTTGAGCAGGGGACGTCCCTTCTGGATCTCCAACTGGTTCCTCCTGACAATGGATACCAGTCTGTGGGGTTGAGGCGCGGTGTTGGAGCAACACACTCTCTAGGGTCGGTGAACCAGGACTAAATATCTGCTCCTGATAAACATTCTGGAATTGCGGGCAGCGTTCAATGCGTTGACACTGGCCCTGCCTCTAGTACAGAACAGGCCTGTTCAAGTACAATCAGAACTCGCCACCATGGTGGCGTACATAAATTATCAAGGTAGCACTCGAACCTGCATGGCAATGCTGGAAGTATCAAAATCCTCCGTTGGGTGGAACGCCATCTACCAGCAATATCGGCAGTGTTCATCCCCGGAGTCATCAACTGGGAAGCGGATTTACTCAGTCATCAGGACGTTCACGCCGGAGAGTGGAGTTTTCATCTGGAAGTCTTTCAACTCCTAGTGGACAAGTGGGGCCTACCAGATGTAGACCTGATGGCATCTCGACACAATCACAAGATTCTGGTCTTCGGATCAAGGACAAGGGATCCTCAAGCAGCCTTCGTGGACGCACTGGCAATTCCATGGAACTTTCGGCTGCCATACGTGTTCCCTCCAGTGTCACTCCTGCCCAGGGTACTGCAGAAGTTCAAGCAAGAAAGAGGAATACTACTTCTGGTCGCTCCAGCGTTGCCCAGACGGCATTGGTTCTCAGACCTGCAGGGTCTCTCGATAGAGCATCCTCTTCTACTTCCTCAATGCCCAGACCTCCTCGTTCAGGGCCCTTGTGTCTACCCGGACCTGGCCAGACTGGCTTTGATGGCGTGGCTCTTGAAGCTTCACTCCTGAGGTCCAAGGGATTCTTTGAGGCGGTCATTAAAACTATGTTGAAAGCCCGTAAACTGGCTTCGGCATGGATTTATTACAGGGTCTGGAATTCTTGCTTCACCTGGTGTGATGGTAAGAATTACGATGCATTAACTTTCAAAACTTCCAGACATTTGGCTTTTCTGCAACAGGGCCTGGACTTAGGCCTTTGTCTTGCCTCTCTCAAGGTTCATATTTCTGCCTTGTCGGTGTGTTTCAGAGGAAAATTGCATCTATTCCTGACGTTCATACTTTCATGCAGGGTGTTTTACGGATTCAGCCTCCCTATGTCCCTCCGGTGGCTCCATGGGATTTGTCTGTTGTTATGAATGCCCTACAAGAGTCTCCATTTGAACCTCTTGAGTCTGTGCACATTAAATATCTTACGCTTAAGGTAATTTTTCTGCTGTCTATTGCCTCTGCTAGGAGGGTGTCGGACTTAGGCGCTTTGTCTTGTTGTCCATCCTTTCTGATTTGTCACCGAGACCGGGCTGTTCTTCGAACTCGCCCTGGTTATTTGCCTAAGGTGGTATCCTCTTTTCACCTTAACCAGGAGATTGTGGTTCCGGCCTTTATCTCTTCTGGGCTTTCCTCCAAAGAGCGGTCTTTGGATGTAGTACGAGCTCTACGTATTTACATAGAGAGGACTGCCTCCCTCAGGAGGCCAGATACCCTTTTTGTACTTTTTAGTTTTCACAAACGTGGCTGGCCTGCGAATAAGCAAACCTTGGCCAGATGGATTAGAATGGTGATTGCACAAGCCTATGCACAGGCTGGACTCCCAGCTCCTGCTGCTATCAAAGCCCACTCTACCCGGTATGTTGGACCTCCTTGGGCGGCCCTCCGAGGCCCGTCCATTGAACAATTGTGCAAGGCGACTATGTGGTCCTCTGTGAACACGTTCATCAGGTTCTATGCCTTTGATACTTCCGCTTCCCAGGATGCTTCCTTAGGACGCCGGGTTCGTGTAGCCGCTACAGTGCGTCCTCTCCCATGGGAACTGCTTTATGACATCCCCGATGTTATTCCCTGTGGAATACCAGTGTACCCCGCTGCAGAAAAGGAGATTTATGGTAGACTTACCATAGTTAAATCTCTTTCTGTTAGGTACACTGGATTCCCCAGGGCGCCCACCCTGACGCACTTAGCTTCTTTGGGTTTGTATGGCATTAGCCGCTAATCCCTTCTCCTGTCATGAGAACGTGGTTCTATGTAACTAACATCTACTGTCTCTTTTACCTGCTACTGCATTGGACTGGTTAACGAAACTGGGCTCCAGTGCCTGTAGGTGGGGTTATAGAGGAGGCGGTGCAATACATCCTGGGAACAGTCAAAGCTTTAGCCTGTTGGTGCCTCAGATCAAGATCCAACTCTACACCCCCGATGTTATTCCCTGTGGAATCCAGTGTACCTCACAGAAAGAAATTTAACTATGGTAAATCTACCATAAATCTCCTTTTCTTATATGACTATGTAATACATATAATAGTTATATGCATAATGCCAGTTACTGTGGCTTAAATATTGGCCAATTAAAGACAGAGTATTCATATAAAATAACACAAAATATGCATTGTTTATTCATGTATAGATTAATGGAACTGGATGTGGAAATATGAAAACTAACTATCTTTTATTACAACTTTGGCAATACTGAGGCTACCACTGCTTTATACTAATTTATACTGAACTGTATCTCAGTTTATAAAATTAGCCAATATAAATGTATAGTTTCTTTCTGGTATCCTTTGTATCCCCCTAGCATCCTTAACTGATTTCATTATTACAGAGAACAGTACACTAAGCCGCACAATTGAAATTCTCAAATGAAGCCATCAGGGTCGAATACAGGTTCTGGGCAAGGAAAAAAATGAGGGATATCAAGCATTTTGAAAGCAAAGTCTGTAGCACAGGTGTGGCTCATGTGACATTTAAGCATATTACATCTCAGAGTTCTGTATAAAATTTCTGGACTGCCTCTGTCTAATATTATGGCTGCAAGAAGAGATTAAAAAATAAGTGATTGTTGGAGTGTATTTGGTAAGAGCTACAATGGTCAGGACATCTTAATTGCTAATGTTTTACCAATAACAGTATTTGAAGTGATGAGTTAACTATATCATCAAAGGGCAACAACTGGTGGAGCACAATCTCCTGGATTATGATATCAATGCATTATTTTAGATAAGATGTCAAAACAAGTGAGGAACGTTATGTTAGCTGACTACAAATTTCAACTTCTGGTTCCAGCAGCCAGTTTCATTACAAATAGTCTGACATTTTTTATCCATACGGGACAGGGATAAGACAATGCCCCTATCTATAACACATGTGGTCATTCAATAATTGGATGAGCTTGACACTGCTGTTATATTATACATATGTCCAGGGACGGATTGGGAACAAAAAGCAGCCCTGGAAAAATTTGTACTAGTGGCCCCACATGGGCAGCACCAGAGGTGTAAGGTCTAGCCAGGGGCCATGGCAGCAGCACCCTCCCCCCAAGACTTTCCAGATAGTGGGCTTGTCCAGCATCAAGGTGGAAGTTAAAAGGTAATAAAATTAAATATTTTGAGCACATTATATGATACATCTTCAGAATTTAGGAGACTATATCATTCTTTAGAAAGATATATTTTCTTGCTTATTACACCAACCGTATCCCAATCACTATTCACTCAATCTTATATGTCAGCCAAGCAGGCAGACAGAGCATACACTAGATCATCTGCAATCACAGGCTAAGTGGCAAAGTCATTTTCATATATGCAAATTATTTTGCATCTTATTCGTTATGTCTATAAAAAGGACCACATGTCCTCAAACAAAACAGGCCCCACGGGTGCGTCTGGCCACCGGGAATCTTCCCTGTAAACCCTATGGCCAATCCTCTGCATATGTCATATCCTATCGGTTACAGTTACCAGATCTGTATCCACTAATGCTTTTACGGGATATTCTTTGACGATGCTTGAGACATCTCAAATCATCAACTGAGTGCTTTTCAGTTGACTCTCTTGTGTGGGAGAATGACAATGCATCGCTGCTGCATCATTTCAGACGGAAAGATTCCAAACTATGGAATGCACAGTCTGTACTGGTGACCTAACTACGTGTATGTTGGTCTACTTCTCCAGTGTATGGAAGTAACACATCTGTGTAATTAGTGTACTCTCAGGCAGGGGTGTATCTAGGGATCCCACCACCCCTGACAAAGTAGGGACAGGCGCCTCCCCCACATATTTGAAATACGGAAATTGCAAAAAAAAGGGCGTGGCCACACAATAGTACCCTTAATTCATATTGCACCACACAGTAATGTCCGTTATTCACATTATGCTACACAGTAGTACCTCTTGTCTAATACCCCACTTCTAACATTAACAGGAAGACCTGTGAGTCCCGGCAGCTCCTTTACTACAGCCTAAATACAGTATATATATATATATATATATACCACTCTCCGAGTGCGGCAATCCTGGCTTCACAAAGACGCAAGACACTAACGTAGTCAATAACGTTTCAGTTTTATTCAACTGTAATTAGATTCTGAATCTAATGACAGTTGAATACATCTGAAATGTTATTGACTACGTGAAACGTTACTGACTACGCCAGTCGCCAGTGTCTTGCATCTTTGTGAAGCCAGGAGTGCCGCACCCGGAGAGTGGTATTAAAACAGTATTGTGATGGTTCTATCTATCTATCTATCTATCTATCTATCTATCTATCTATCTATCTATCTATCTATCTATCTATCTATCTATCTATCTATCTATCTAACTATCTATCTGTCTATCTACTTATATACACACACTGTGTGTGTGTTTGTGTGTGTGTGTGTATATATATATATATATATATGTACACACATTTATACACATTTCTCTGACGTCCTAAGTGGATGCTGGGACTCCGTAAGGACCATGGGGAATAGCGGCTCCGCAGGAGACTGGGCACAACTAAAGAAAGCTTTAGGACTACCTGGTGTGCACTGGCTCCTCCCTCTATGACCCTCCTCCAGACCTCAGTTAGAATCTTGTGCCCGGCTGAGCTGGATGCACACTAGGGGCTCTCCTGAGCTCCTAGAAAAAGAAAGTTAAATTTAGGTTTTTTATTTTCAGTGAGATCTGCTGGCAACAGACTCACTGCTACGAGGGACTAAGGGGAGAAGAAGCGAACCTACCTGCTTGCAGCTAGCTTGGGCTTCTTAGGCTACTGGACACCATTAGCTCCAGAGGGATCGAACACAGGGCCTGACCTCGATCGTCCGGTCCCGGAGCCGCGCCGCCGTCCCCCTTACAGAGCCAGAAGCAAGAAGACGGTCCTGGAAATCGGCGGCAGAAGACTTCGGTCTTCATCAAGGTAGCGCACAGCACTGCAGCTGTGCGCCATTGCTTCCCATGCACACCTCACACTCCGGTCACTGATGGGTGCGGGGCGCTGGGGGGGGGGGGGGGGGGGGCGCCCTGGGCTGCAATATTAAGTACCTTGGCTGGCAAAACTACACATAATATAGTCATAGAGACTATATATGTGTGTAAAATCCCCTGCCAGATATGCCTACAAAAAAGCGGGAGAAGTCCGCCAAAAAAGGGGCGGGGCTATCTCCCTCAGCACACTGGCGCCATTTTCCCTCACAGCTCCGCTGGAAGGATCGCTCCCAGGCTCTCCCCTGCAGTTTCCAGACTACATAGGGTAAAAAAAGAGAGGGGGGGCACTAAATTTAGGCGCAATATTGTGTATACAAGCAGCTATTGGGAAAATCACTCAGTTACAGTGTTAGTCACTGTGTATATATAGCGCTCTAGTGTGTGCTGGCATACTCTCTCTCTGTCTCCCCAAAGGGCTTTGTGGGGTCCTGTCCTCAGTCAGAGCATTCCCTGTGTGTGTGTGGTGTGTCGGTACGGCTGTGTCGACATGTTTGATGAGGAGGCTTATGTGGAGGCAGAGCAGATGCCGATAAATGTTATGTCACCCCCTGCGGGGCCGACACCTGAGTGTATGGATAGGTGGAAGGTATTAACCGACAGTGTCAACTCCTTACATAAAAGGCTGGATGACGTAACAGCTGTGGGACAGCCGGCTTCTCAGCCCGCGCCTGCCCAGGCGTCTCAAAGGCCATCAGGGGCTCAAAAACGCCCGCTACCTCAGATGGCAGACACAGATGTCGACACGGAGTCTGACTCCAGTGTCGACGAGGTTGAGACATATACACAATCCACTAGGTACATCCGTTGCATGATCTCGGCAATGAAAAATGTGTTACACATTTCTGACATTAACCCAAGTACCACAAAAAAAGGGGGTTTTATGTTTGGGGAGAAAAAGCAGCCAGTGTTTTGTTCCCCCATCAGATGAGTGAATGAAGTGTGTGAAGAAGCGTGGGTTCCCCCGATAAGAAACTGGTAATTTCTAAAAAAGTTACTGATGGCGTACCCTTTCCCGCCAGAGGATAGGTCACGTTGGGAGATATCCCCTAGGGTGGATAAGGCGCTCACACGTTTGTCAAAAAAGGTGGCACTGCCGTCTTAGGATACGGCCACTTTGAAGGAGCCTGCTGATAAAAAGCAGGAGGCTATCCTGAAGTCTGTATATACACACTCAGGTACTATATTGAGACCTGCAATTGCCTCAGCATGGATAGTGCTGCTACAGCGTGGTCTATTACCCTGTCAGGACAGGGATACTATTTTGCTAACCATAGAGCATATTAAAGACGTCGTCTTATATATGAGGGATGCACAGAGGGATATTTGTCGGCTGGCATCCAGAATTAATGCAATGTCCATTCTGCTAGGAGGGTATTAGGGACCCGGCAGTGGACAGGCGATGCTGACTTTAGAAGGCACATGAAGATTCTGCATTATAAGGGTGAGGAATTGTTTGGGGATGGTCTCTGGGACCTCGTATCCACAGCAACAGCTGGGAAAGAAATTTTTTTACCTCAGGTTTCCTCACAGCCTAAGAAAGCACCGTATTATCAGGTACAGTCCTTTCGGCTTCAGAAAAGCAAGCGGGTCAAAGGCGCTTCCTTTCTGCACAGAGACAAGGGAAGAGGGAAAAAGCTGCACCAGACAGCTAGTTCCCAGGATCAAAAATCTTCCCCCGCTTCCTCTGAGTCCACCGCATGACGCTGGGGCTCCACAGGTGGAGCCAGGTGCGGTGGGGACGTGTCTCGGGAACTTCAGCGACCAGTGGGCTCGCTCACAGGTGGATCCCTGGGTTCTGCAAGTAGTATCACTGGGATACAAGCTGGAGTTCGAGGCGACTCCCCCTCGCCGTTACCTCAAATCAGCCTTGCCTGCTGCCCTCGAGGGGAGGTAGTACTGGCGGCAATTCACAAGCTGTACTCCAGCAGGTGATAATCAAGGTACCCCTCCTTCAACAAGGCCGGGGTTACTATTCCACAATGGTTGTGGTACCGAAACCAGACGGTTCGGTGAGACCCATTCTAAAATTGAAATCCTTGAACACTTATATACGAAGGTTCAAGTTCAAAATGGAATCGCTCAGGGCGGTTATTGCAAGCCTGGACGAAGGGGATTACATGGTATCACTGGACATCAAGGATGCTTACCTGCATGTCCCCATTTACCCTCCTCACCAGGAGTACCTCAAAATTGTGGTACAGGACTGTCATTACCAATTCCAGACGTTGCCGTTGGTCTGTCCCCGGCACCGAGGGTATTTACCAAGGTAATGGCCGAAATGATGATACTCCTTCGAAAAAAGGGAGTTATAATTATCCCGTACTTGGACGATCTCCTTATAAAGGCGAGGTCCAGGGAGCAGTTGTTGGTCGGAGTAGCACTATCTCGTGAAGTGCTACAACAGCACGGCTGGATTCTGAATATTCCAAAGTCGCAGCTGGTTCCTACGACGTGTCTACTGTTCCTGGGTATGGTTCTGGACACAGAACAGAAAAAAGTGTTTCTCCCGGAGGAGAAGGCCAAGGAGTTGTCATCTCTAGTCAGAGACCTCCTAAAACAAATACAGGTGTCGGTGCATCAATGCACGCGAGTCCTGGGAAAGATGGTAGCTTCTTACGAAGAAATTCCATTCGGCAGGTTCCATGCAAGGATCTTCCAGTGGGATCTGTTGGACAAGTGGTCCGGGTCGCATCTTCAGATGCATCGGCTGATAACCCTGTCTCCAAGGGCCAGGGTGTCGCTGTTGTGGTGGCTGCAGAGTGCTCATCTTCTAGAGGGCCGCAGATTCGGCATACAGGACTGGGTCCTGGTGACCACGGATGCCAGCCTTCGAGACTGGGGGGCAGTCACACAGGGAAGAAACTTCCAAGGACTGTGGTCGAGTCAGGAGACTTCCCTACACATAAATATTCTGGAACTAAGGGCTATTCACAATGCCCTAAGTCAGGCTAGACCCCTGCTTCAACACCAGCCGGTGCTGATCCAGTCAGACAACATCACGGCAATCACCCATGTACACCAACAGGGCAGCACAAGAAGCAGGATGGCGATGGCAGAAGCCACAAGGATTTTCCGATGGGCGGAAAATCATGTGTTAGCACTGTCAGCAGTGTTCATTCCCGGAGTGGACAACTGGGAAGCAGACTTTCTCAGCAGGCACGACCTCCACCCGGGAGAGTGGGGACTTCATCCAGAAGTCTTCCAAATGATTGTACACCATTGGGAAAGGCCACAGGTGGACATGATGGCGTCCCGCCTCAACAAAAAGCTAAAAAGATATTGCGCCAGGTCAAGGGACCCTCAGGCGATAGCTGTGGACGCTCTGGTAACACCGTGGGGGTACCAGTCGGTGTATGTGTTCCCTCCTCTGCCTCTCATACCCAAGGTACTGAGAATAATAAGAAGGAGAGGAGTAAGAACTATACTTGTGGTTCCGGATTGGCCAAGAAGAGCTTGGTACCCAGAACTTCAAAAAATTATCTCAGAGGACCCATGGCCTCTACCGCTCAGACAGGACCTGCTGCAGCAGGGGCCCTGTCTGTTCCAAGACTTAACGCGGCTGCGTTTGACGGCATGGCGGTTGAACGCCGGATCCTGAAGGAAAAGGGCATTCCGGAGGAAGTCATCCCTACGCTGATTAAAGCTAGGAAAGAAGTGACCGCAAACCATTATCACCGCATATGGCGAAAATATGTTGCGTGGTGTGAGGCCAGGAAGGCCCAACGGAGGAATTTCAGTTGGGCCGTTTTCTGCACTTCCTACAGTCAGGGGTGACTATGGGCCTAAAATTGGGTTCCATTAAGGTCCAGATTTCAACTCTGTCGATTTTCTTCCAGAAAGAACTGGCTTCACTGCCTGATGTTCAGACATTTGTTAAGGGAGTGCTGCATATTCAGCCCCCTTTTGTGCCTCCAGTGGCACCTTGGGATCACAACGTGGTGTTGGATTTCCTAAAGTCACATTGGTTTGAGCCACTAAAAACCGTGGATTTGAAATATCTCACGTGGAAAGTGGTCATGCTGTTGGCCTTGGCTTCGGCCAGGCGTGTGTCAGAATTGGCGGCTTTGTCATATAAAAGCCCTTATCTGATTTTCCATATGGATAGGGCAGAATTGAGGACTCGTCCCCAGTTTCTCCCTAAGGTGGTATCAGCTTTTCATTTGAACCAACCTATTGTAGTGCCTGCGGCTACTAAGGACTTGGAGGATTCCAAGTTGTTGGACGTAGTCAGGGCCCTGAAAATTTATGTTTCCAGGACAGCTAGTGTCAGGAAAACTGACTCGCTATTTATCCTGTATGCACCCAACAAGCTGGGTGCTCCTGCTTCAAAGCAGACTATTGCTCGCTGGATTTGTAGTACGATTCAGCTTGCACATTCTGCGGCTGGATTGCCGCATCTTAGATCAGTGAAAGCCCATTCCACGAGGAAGGTGGGCTCTTCTTGGGCGGCTGCCAGAGGGGTCTCGGCTTTACAACTTTGCCAAGCAGCTACTTGTTCGGGGTCAAACACATTTGCTAAATTTTACAAGTTTGATACCCTGGCTGAGGAGGTCCTAGAGTTTGCTCATTCGGTGCTGCAGAGTCATCCGCACTCTCCAGCCCGTTTGGGAGCTTTGGTATAATCCCCATGGTCCTTACGGAGTCCCAGCATCCACTTAGGACGTCAGAGAAAATAAGATTTTACTCACCGGTAAATCTATTTCTCGTAGTCCGTAGTGGATGCTGGGCGCCCATCCCAAGTGCAGATTGTCTGCAATACTGGTATATAGTTATTGTTAACTAAAGGGTTATTGTTGAGCCATCCGTTGAGAGGCTCAGTTATATTTCATACTGTTAACTGGGTATAGTATCACGAGTTATACGGTGTGATTGGTGTGGCTGGTATGAGTCTTACCCGGGATTCAAAATCCTTCCTTATTGTGTCAGCTCTTCCGGGCACAGTATCCTAACTGAGGTCTGGAGGAGGGTCATAGAGGGAGAAGCCAGTGCACACCAGGTAGTCCTAAAGCTTTCTTTAGTTGTGCCCAGTCTCCTGCGGAGCCGCTATTCCCCATGATCCTTACGGAGTCCCAGCATCCACTACGGACTACGAGAAATAGATTTACCGGTGAGTAAAATCTTATTTTCTCTTTGAAGAGGAGGCACCTGTCCTGTGCCCCCGTCGATGTCCCTCATCCCGGGGAAGTTCCTCACACACAGAAATTGCCGGCAATGACCACAGACGGCAGCAGCTGTAGACACTGTTCTTGGCGCTGAGATCCGGTCACCGCTCCGTAGTCGCAATACAATCAATCAACTCTACAAAACTACAGCTCCTAGCAGCCATTGCTGCCGGAAGCTCACAGCAGCAATGGCTGCTGGTAGCTGTAGTTTTGTAGAGTTGCTTGATTGTAGTGTGGACTGCGGAGCGGTGCCGGACCCCGGCATCAAGAACAGTGGCTGCCGCTGCTGCCTTCTGTAGTCATTGCCAGGCATCCCTGCGAGTGGGGGACACAGCCGGGCGACACTCCCTCCTCAGCTGGCGCCCCTGGCGAGTGCCATCCTGGCCAATAGGTAGATATACCCCTGCAGTGCCGTACAGTGCCGTAACTAGGTGTGTGCGAAGGGGGCACTGCCCACAGCGCAGTTAGGCTGTGGGCGCACCCTCCGCACACACTGATTGCTTCTCACCAGCTGCGCCGCTGCCCGCTGTAGTGTAGTGTAATATTAGTAGCGCTGTGCCCGGCACCTTCCCTGCCGGAGGCAGCGCTGCTAATATACATTACACTACAGCGGGCAGCGGCGCAGCACTGCGCTGCCTGTGTAGACTCAGTCTCTCCCCACGATCAGTCCCCCTCTGACAGTCCGCCCCCCTCCTCCTGCTCTTCTCAGCACTTCCGGGAACGTCTATGAGATAACTCATCTCATAGACGGCTGCTGCTGCCTTCGGTTCTCTCACGAGTGAAGTCTCTCTTCTCCCTCCCCTCGTCCCTCGTGCAGACAATGCTTACCAGGCATGACATGTAGGTGCTGCACATACATTAATCTAATGTGTTTGTGTATATATATCTATATATATTATATATAGATATATATCTATATATCTATAGATAGATAGGTATCTATATATATATATATATATCTATATATATATATATATATATATATATAGATAGATCTATATATCTATATATAGAGATAGATCTGTATATATAGATAGATAGATAGATAGATAGATCTATATATATATATATATATATATATATATATATATATGGAGTACTACTGTCTGTGACTCGGATGCTGCCATGCTGTGTAATGTGGCCGACGGACGCTACCGTGCTGTGTAATGTGGCCGATGGACGCTACTGTGCTGTGTAATGTGGACGATGGACGCTACTGTGCTGTGTAATGTGGACGATGGACGCTACCGTGCTGTGTAATGTGGACGATGGACGCTACTGTGCTGTGTAATGTTGACGATGGACGCTACCGTGCTGTGTAATGTGGACGACGGACGCTTCCGTGCTGTGTAATGTGACTGACAGACGTTACAGCGCTGTGTAATGTGATTGACCGAAGCTATCGCACTGTGTATTGCGACTAATGAATGCCACCACTCTGCGTAACGTGACTAATGGACGCTACCGTGTGGTGTAATTTGACTAATGGGCGCTACCGTGCAGAGTGATGTGAGATCTGGTGCCGTAACTAGACATTTTAGCGCTGTGTGCAAGAAGCTGCATCGGCGCCCCCCCCCCCCCCCCCGACATGTTTTGAAATTCATTTTAACCCCCCCCCCCCCCCCCCCCCCCCCGCCCCATCAATCACACGCCGCTAGTTACTGGCATCAAAAAATAGGGGTGTGGCTTCATGGAGCATGCATTAGTCACATAACTCCGCCCGTTATTCACACTACGCCGCACAGTATCGTCTGTTACTCACATCACTCTGCACGGTAGCGCCCATTAGTCAAATTACACCACACGGTAGCGTCCATTAGTCACGTTACGCAGAGTGGTGGCATTCATTAGTCGCAATACACAGTGCGATAGCTTCGGTCAATCACATTACACAGCGCTGTAACGTCTGTCAGTCACATTACACAGCACGGTAGCGTCCGTCGTCCACATTACACAGCACGGTAGCGTCCATCGTCAACATTACACAGCACAGTAGCGTCCATCGTCCACATTACACAGCACGGTAGCGTCCATCGTCCACATTACACAGCACAGTAGCGTCCATCGTCCACATTACACAGCACAGTAGCGTCCATCGGCCACATTACACAGCACGGTAGCGTCCGTCGGCCACATTACACAGCATGGCAGCATCCGAGTCACAGACAGTAGTACTCCATATATATATATATATATATATAGATCGATCTATCTATCTATCTATCTATCTATCTATATATATATATATATATATATATACAGATCTATCTCTATATATAGATATATAGATCTATCTATATATATATATATATATATATATATATATAGATACCTATCTATCTATAGATATATAGATATATATCTATATATATAATATAAATAGATATATATATACACAAACACATTAGATTAATGTATGTGCAGCACCTACATGTCATGCCTGGTAAGCATTGTCTGCACGAGGGACGAGGGGAGGGAGAAGAGAGACTTCACTCGTGAGAGAACCGAAGGCAGCAGCAGCCGTCTATGAGATGAGTTATCTCATAGACGTTCCCGGAAGTGCTGAGAAGAGCAGGAGGAGGGGGGCGGACTGTCAGAGGGGGACTGATCGTGGGGAGAGACTGAGTCTACACAGGCAGCGCAGCGCTGCGCCGCTGCCCGCTGTAGTGTAATGTATATTAGCAGCGCTGCCTCCGGCAGGGAAGGTGCCGGGCACAGCGCTACTAATATTACACTACACTACAGCGGGCAGCGGCGCAGCTGGTGAGAAGCAATCAGTGTGTGCGGAGGGTGCGCCCACAGCCTAACTGCGCTGTGGGCAGTGCCCCCTTCGCACACACCTAGTTACGGCACTGCACCCCTGCTCTCAGGACATGTGTGGCCTGAAAAGTGGATCCGTATGTAATACCGGCTGACGGGATGTCGGTTGTCAGTATCCTAACAGCGGCATCCTACCTGCCAGAATACAGGCAGCTAGGCAGCACAGGTTCTATTCCCAGTCTGGTGGTTTAGACCCAACAACCGAGTGGGAATTACGGGCGGGTGTTGGTATTCTGGATGCCGGTAAAATGACGGCTGCCGGGATTCCTGCGTCCTGACCTCCGGTATCCCGACAGCTGACATTTTGACTGCATCCCCTGCAAACCATGCTGTTAATTTTACTGATGACTCTTATGAAATAATAAAGTATCAATGTTTAACCATTTTGTTTTTAAATTCAGTAATTCTGTTGAAAGGGAAAAATCAGAGACTGTGTAACTCATTCCCCAGAATAATCTGAAATAGATGCTTGTTGTTCTGCTTAGTTTATTTTTGAAAATACCATAGAGATTCTTTAAATATTGTTTTCTGGCCTATCACATGCAACAAGAATATAAAATAGCAAAAATATATTCAGTTTATTCTCACCACAGAGAGGTAAGATGTTCTCAAGGCACCAGCAAACAAAGTATATGCATGAAATGCTACCAATACATTCCAGCCCTCAGCATTGCTTGAAGGGTAATATAAATATATATATATATATATATATATATATCAGTGGCGTAACTAGAAATTTTTCTCCCCCAAGCCAAAAAATTATCCGGCGCCCCCCATCCCCCGCAATTGGCAGTAGTAGAGGGATGAACTTGCGCGCGCCTTCGGGGGTGCGCGGCAAAAAGGGGCGTGGTTTGGTTGAAATGGGCATTGCTTCGTATAAAGGGGTGTGGCATTGCAGGAAAAGACTACCTTATACCCCAGTTTTGCAACCTGCACACCCAGACGTTGGCGACCACAGGAAAGAAAAATAATCCTGATTCATGCCCCTTACATTATTTGTCATTTTTCCTCCTTATAGTAATGCCCAGTATACATTATACCACATACTGCAATGGCCCTTAGACATTATGCCACACACAGTAATGCACATGACACAATATGCAAACACCATAATGCCCCCGACACATTATGCCACACACCGTAATGCCTGTGACACATTATGACAGGAATCGCAATGCCCATTATACATTATGCTACACACTGCAATGCCCCTGATACATTATAGCACATACAATGCCTGTGACACATTATGACACACACCGCAATGACCCTGAGACATTATACCACATACCACAATTCCTGTGATATAGTATACCACACACCGTAATGCCTGACACATTATGACACACACCGCAATGTCCGTGATACATTATGCCACACACTGCAATGACCCCGAGACATTATACCACATACCACAATGCCCGTGATATAGTATTCCACACACCGTAATGCCTGTGACACATACTGCAAGGCCCGTTATACCCTATACCACACACCGCAATGCCCGTTATACATTATGCCACACTGCAATGCCCCTGAGACATTATACCACATACCACAATGCCCGTGATATAGTATGCCACACACCGTAATGCCTGTGACACATTATGACACACACCGCAATGTCCGTGATACATTATGCCACACACCGCAATGCCCATTACACATTAAGTCCTACAGTAAGGCTTCTAATAACTTTTTAAATTACCTGCTCGTTGCCAGGAGATTCATGCTCTTGGTTTCCATGCACGGTGCCAGGGGTTTTCATGCTCAGGGTGTCATGCTCGTTGCCAGGGGTTTCATGCACTGGGTGTCACGCTCGTTGCCAGGGGTTTCATGCACTGGGTGTCATGCTCGTTGCCAGGGGTTTCATGCACTGGGTGTCATGCTCGTTGCTAGGGGGTAAAGCTTGTTGCTAGGGCTATGCTCCCAGTGCCACATATGCCCCCCAGTGCCAGATATTCCCCACAGTGCCAGGTACACACATGCCCCCAATGCCAAATATGCCCCCCCAAGTGCCAGGTACACATATACCCCCCAGTGTCACATATGCCCCCTCAGTGCCACATATGCCCACCCAAGTGCCAAATATGCTCCCCCTCCCCCAGTGCCAGGTACAGCTCCCCCCTGCTCCCCCGCTGTTTTGTGAAGGAGGGACACGGAGGGCACAGCGCACGCCTCTCCTGTGTCCCTCCTGCTTCTCCGCGTTTCTGTTAAATGAAGTGCTGGTTCGTGAGCCAATCAGAGCTCACGAATGGGCACTTCATTCAATAGACACGCCGGAGACGCAGGAGGGACACAGGAGAGGCGCGCGCTGTGCCCTCCGTGTCCTCCTTACAGCAGCGGCTAGGGAAGGAGGGAGACAGCAGACTGACATGCGGATGGCTCGTTCGCATGTCAATCTGCGCTACATATATATGCGTAGACAGAAATTTGTGGGCCCCATAGCAACATTTTAAAAGGGGCCCCTGTCCCAATGCTTCTAGAGAGACACCTTTCTGCAGCAGTTTAATTACTGAACTATAGTAGTGCATTAGTTAATGTGATACCCCATAGATCTGCCCTTGTTTATTTTATAGATATAGATGTTATGCAATACATTACCCCTAATTCACATTACTATATACAGTGTCCACAGTTCATATTATGCCACATTAAAGGGCCCTCGTTCAAATGATGCCACACTATGGTGCCTCCACTTCATATAGTGCCACATTACAGTGCCCCAGTTCGTATTACTACATGTAACATTATAATGCCTCCAGATCATTTTATACCACAGTAGAATGACCAGGTCCTGGGGTGTAACTAGAAATATTATAGACGAGAGGCAAAAGTTTGTAAGGGCCCCTATGTATCACCCAGTGGTTGAAAATGCATAGAACACATGTAACTTTGCACGTATGGTAGCTATGCTCGTGTGTGTGTATATATATATATATATATATATATATAAGACAGCACTCATAGACACAAATAAAAATGGTAGTGCCAGGATCATGAAAACAGCAACATGGAACCAGCACTCACATTTAGCAGTTTTACTGCAATGCAGAATCACATATAGGGGGTCATTCCGAGTTGTTCGCTCGTTATTTTTTTCTCGCAACGGAGCGATTAGTCGCTAATGCGCATGCGCCATGTCCGCAGTGCGACTGCGCCAAGTAAATTTGCTATGCAGTTAGATATTTTACTCACGGCATTACAAAGTTTTTTCTTCGTTCTGGTGATCGTAATGTGATTGACAGGAAGTGGGTGTTTCTGGGCGGAAACAGGCCGTTTTATGGGTGTGTGCGAAAAAAACGCTACAGTTTCTGGGAAAAACGCGGGAGTGGCTGAGAAATGGAGGAGTGTCTGGAGAACGCTGGGTGTGTTTGTGACGTCATACCAGGAACGAAACTGACTGAACTGATCGCAGATGCCGAGTAAGTCTGGAGCTACTCAGAAACTGCTAAGAAGTGTCTATTCGCAATTCTGCTAATCTTTCGTTCGCAATTTTGATAAGCTAAGATTCACTCCCAGTAGGCGGCGGCTTAGCGTGTGCAAAGCTGCTAAAAGCAGCTTGCGAGCGAACAACTCGGAATGACCCCCATAGTCCGTAGAAAAGGTCAGTGGCAGCAGCCCACCCGAAGTGAGTGTTTTTATATATATATATATATATATATATATATATATATATATATATATACATATACACACACGGTGATTGAAAAGTCGTAGTACACCCTTTTGTTTCAAAAACTGTGCCGGAAATAGGAAAACTGAATACTCCAGTAAGGTATGGGTAAGGTGGGCTATCTTTTAGGGTATGTACCTAACATGGGCGCCACCTTGAATCTATTCAGTTTTTTCAAATGGAAAGGGGGTCGTGCCACTTATCAAACAACTTTAGAATTTGCTGAAAAGTTTTAACATGGCCGTTACGGTTAAAAAGTTATAACACTTTTTTGTTGCAGGTAACTGAAGATGGCTTTGACAAAAGAGGAGAGAATTGAGGTCTTTTTGATCTCTGGATAACAAAGTTTCCATGTTATAGCTGCAGATTTTAACAAAATGGTGTACTGTGACTTGAATCACCCTGTATATACAGTATATATATATATATATATATATCTGTATATATATATATATATATATATATATACACACGCAACCAAAGGAAAGCCAATCTATGTGATGGCATTTTAATATTTTCATTATAAAATATACATTTATTTTAGGGTTAATTCTTCCAGTTAAAATGTTTAGTCAGCCATCACAAAATGAATTCAGCTAGGGATAAGAAAATGGAAATAGCACTTATAATTTCTCCCTTGTGGGTCTTCCCAAAATGACACTGTATGGAAAAATAATTGTAATTCTAAAAATGTGACACCTTGTCACCAGGGTGGATGCAGAGGCCTGGTTTATAAGAACATTTGGAACAAATTCCACATGTGCTACACATATGCCACCATTTTTTTGTGGGTATCCTCTGGAGAAAATATAGGGCAGGTGTAACTAATGGGATCCGGTCTGAAGATCGACAGTGTCTAGGTCAACAATGTTTAGGTCGACCACTATAGGTCGACAGTCACTAGGTCGACAGGGTCGGAAGGTCGACATGGTTTCTAGGTCGACATGTTCTAGGTCGACAGGTCAAAAGGTCGACATGAGTTTTTCCCTTTTTTTATTTTTTTTACTTTTTCATACTTAACGATCCACGTGGACTACGATTGCAATGGTAATCTATGCCGAGCAAAGTGGTAGCAAAGCGAGGCACCTTGCCCGAAGCATGGCGAGCGAACACTGTGCACTAATTGGGGCTCCCGGTCACTCTACGATGAAAACGACACAAAACCCCCATATAAAACTCATGTCGACCTTTTGACCTGTCGACCTAGAACATGTCGACCTTCTGACCCTGTCGACCTAGTGACTGTCGACCTATAGTGGTCGACCTAAATATTGTCGTCCTAGACACTGTTGATCTAATGATCCACACCCGTAAGTAATATCTGTCCTAGTATGACCAATGATTTGGTCTTTAATAAATCTAAAAAATTGTGGTGATTTGTTGTATCTGTGGTTATTTAAGTATTTAAGCAGTGATATCCAGTATTATTTGTTAGACGTTTCAGGAGGCCCCTCAAAATGATCAATAACAAGTGATGTGCTGTCAGGGTAGGCAGGGAAGGCAGAGCCTCTCTTGTCATACTCCAGAGTTTTGACTATAAAAATGATTAGTATAATACAAAAAATATATTTATAATGCATAATATTTTTCTTTGTATTATTCTATATAATTTGTGATTGAATTATATAGAATAATACAAAGAAGATATTATTGTAATAATTTTTATAGTCATAGTTGTATTATTCTAATCATTTTATGTGTGGAAATCTGCCTGTGATACTAGCCAGTGCCTCCCCAGGCATTGATCTTAACACAACATGTCCAATAACTGGTGGGGATAAATTGTTTCGAATTAGAGCACTATTCCCTGTGTTTTTCTTCCTCCATCCTGAAACTTGCTTCACCCACTAGCCTGCAGGTTCTGGGCACTGCTAGAAACTATTCTGATTCAGAAGCTAACTCCACAATGATGTGCACTTAATGTATGATTGCGATCACTTGTGCTGAAACACCTTTCTTATCCATTAACCTGTTCAACACAGGTGCAGACAATCATAAATAATCATAAATCATAAATTAAGAGGAAAGTCCAGGAGCAGAGCATTTTGTGCCTCCTGGAGCGGGTCATGTTGGGAGGTATACCCTCAGCGGCGGGGTGCCTAAAAACCGGTGCATCTCCGCTGCAAGTACCCGGGAACCATGCCGCAGTAGTATGCAGCGCCGCTGAGGGAGGTGATGGAGCCGCAGCACAGTATGTCAGAATGACATAGAAAGAGCTGCAACCCTTGAAGTCTTCTAAAAAAGCTTTTTCCAGGGATGCCTAGCGCAGCCCCCTGTTAGTTGCCTGCACTGCAGGCACCAACTTACAAACTGAGCTCCAGTGCCTGGAGGCGATGCAGTGCATCCTGGGAATAGTCAAAGCTTTAGCCTGTTGGTGCCTCGGATCAAGATCCAACTGTACACCCCGATGTTATTCCCTGTGGAAACCAGTGTACTTCGCAGAAAGAGATTTAACCATGGTAAGTCTACCATAAATCTACTTATTTCTATTTGTAGGCTTGGTGTATATAGTAGTCTCTGTTTTTTGCTCACATTTTGTAATAGACACATCCAAATTATTAAGAAAATCCACTAAAGCATCCGCACTGCCCTGCCAAAAAATGAGTACTGTAGATCATCTATATGTCTCTTATACAGAAACAAATTTGGCTGATAGCAGAATCAGTGTACAATATGTCTCTTTCGGTGGCTATCATGTAACAATTTGCAAAGGACGGTGCTACTGGCGATCCCATCACACACCCTGCAACTTGACAATAATATTTACCATCAAAATAGAAGTATTTTTTTGTTAATGTAAATCCTAATAAAGTAATAAAAAAAATCAGCGTCTGGTCCCTTATAGAGTGGATTGGCCCTGATAAATTGTCTGACCGCGGCAAATCCAGCGTGGTGTGGAATGCTGGTATATAGGCTTTTAATATCTGCCGTACACATGATTAAATGATCTGGTAACCCAGAAACATTATTCTAATAGACTCATTGACATTTTAGCCTCTCACTCTCCCCCTCACCATAGACCTGTTACTAATGGCATTATGCGATGAGGAGCAGAGCTTCAGCTGTGAGACAGCGACAGCTATTTTAAAGAAAATCGGCCTGTGGGGGTTTCTGGGTACCCAGAATCCCTCCCTGCATCTGCTAGTGGGACCCCCTGATCAGGGGCGAATTTCAGGGGGCCGGGCCCCAGGCGAGCGCCTTGGTTGCCTTCTGGGAAAACCGGCCCTGCTACAAGTCCCCAAGGGCCAGCTTTTACTAATAATCCTTATATAGTGCCAGCATGTCTCACAGCACAGTACAGAGCAGATGTAATCCCTGATACATGGAGCTTACAGTCTAACTCTGTCACATCACACACATGGTGGGATGTAATGAAGTTTGAGATCGCCGGAGGTGCACCATGCCAGCTGATCTTGAACATTTTTTTTAAATGGGGGCAAACATTGCAAGGCACGGTTTTGCCTTCTGTTTGCCCCTTTAAAGAAAAAAAAACTGTCACCCAGTGCTTCTCTGTCACCCCCTTCTTGTCACCCACTTCCTACTACGAACATTGTGTGTGAGAGACACTGATAATAAAAATGATAATTTTCCCTCTTTACTCTCTAATTGTAATAACTTGCATATGTGACCATAACACCACATATCCTGTGAGGCCATGCCCCTTTTCTTTGAGCGTGTGCACCTTTGGCGCATGCAAATGCACCTTGCATGCCAACTACCCCCCTTCCCCTATCATGGTACCCCCATGTCATTTTCATCTGTATCTTCCCCTGAGTCACTGCTGTTTTCTTGCTGGTTAGAGTCATTGTCATGCTGGAAGGTGAACTACCTGCCCATCTTCAGCTGTCTAGCAGAGGGCAGCAGATTTTCCTCAAGAGTTCGGGTGTACTTGGCAGCAGACACCTTCCCTTAAATCCTAATTAATTGCCCAGCCCCTGCGAAAGAGAAGCACCCCCACAACATACTGTAATGTTGCCAACACCATGCTTCATAGTAGGTATGGTGTGTTTTCTGTTGTGTGCTCTTGGTTTTTGCCAAGCATAGCACTTGGAGTTCAGTCCAAAACATTCTATCTTGGCTTCATCTGACCATACAACCTTTTGCATATGGTATCAGAATAATCCATGTGTTTGTTGTTGTTGTTTTTTTATGCAAAGCATAAACTAGACTAAGTGTGACTTCTTCAAAAGAGGCGTCTTTTTCCACCGTCATACAGGCCAGCTTGTGTAAAGCTTTTAAGATTGTTGTCACATGCATAGTTGGACCAATCTTAGTCATAAAGTCTTGTAAGTCCTTCAACATTGCCATTAGTTTCTTGGTAGCTTTCAGCTCATTATGCTATTTTTTTCCCCCAGAAATTGATAAAAACAGCTAAAATAACATAATGTGGACCTTTTTTTTTGCTCATACAGTATTATAATAGCATAAATTTCCAGTCATTTTACAGTCAATTTTGACCACCTCACAGCTCACAATATTGTTCTCCAACATAGGCCAAAGGCAGGCTGGATAAACTAAGCAACAGAGCAGCGGCACAAACACACAACAGTTATTTCTGTTTAAAAATGATTTGCAGTTTAGGAATTTATTAGAGCTATAACCAATCAAACCAACTCACAATTATTTCAATAGAAACAATTCAAAACAGAAATTTACTAAGAATCGTGTGTGGAAAATCATTGCTCAAAAGTGGTTGCAGTTAACAAACAGCAAAGAAAGCATATGTAAAATAGCAACAGCAGACATGGATGCACCCTACACAAGTGTGCATGCCTATTTTCAGTGCCCAATCTGTACCTCCCTCCTGGCGGTTCTGTGCCCACGTAAGGTCCCAATCAATCAACCTTTGTGTTAAGCAGCACCCCAAAATATCCCCAACCATAAAAACAGCATTCAATACCTGCAGAGTACAGTGTGGAAAACGTTGGGACACACCGTTAAATATCAAGCAGGTTACAGTGAGTGACACACAGTGTCAGATACATTGCTGGTTGGATACTGTGCGGACCAGATAGAGTGCGGGTCGGATACAGTACAGGTTACAGTTCAGGTCAAATACAGTTCAGTTTACAGTGCAGGTCAGATACAGTGTGGGCCAGATACAGGTTGGGTCGGACACAGTGCGAGTTGGATACAGTGCAGGTTCCGTGCTGTCATAGCAGCTGCGCAGCAGCAGCCTCTGGGTGGACGCAGCAGCAGGGATCCATTGGCTGAGAGCCATGAGAGATGTCTCTCTTAGCAATCAGTCCATTGATTTCAATGAGACTTTTGAAAGTGGTTCCCAAATCCAAACCCTGTGAGATCCAACAGTGGGAGGATGACGTTTTGCCTCATTGTGGGATCCTAGAAACGCGGAAAGATCCAACCTCTTCTCTCGGCATCCCATCAGATGCCGGAAGTTCAATTTCGAACCAAGTCAACTCATCTCAAATATATACAATATATGTACACACACACACACACACACACACACACACACACACACACACACACACACACACACACTATATATATTTGCAATAAAACATTGTAGCTTTGAATTGTAATTTAGAAAACTCAACATTATGGGCTCTATTCATGAAGAAGTGAAAAGCCATCTTTCACGTCTTTATCCTATTCAGGAAAAGGGTTTACCTTAGTCATGTGCACCGGAAATTTTTCGGGTTTTGTGTTTTGGTTTTGGATTCGGTTCCGCGGCCGTGTTTTGGATTCGGACGCGTTTTGTCAACACCTCCCTGAAAATTTTTTGTCGGATTCGGGTGTGTTTTGGATTCGGGTGTTTTTTTTCAAAAACCCCTCAAAAACAGCTTAAATCATAGAATTTTGGGGTCATTTTGATACTATAGTATTATTAACCTCAATAACCAGAATTTCCACTAATTTCAAGTCTGTTCTGAACACCTCACACCTCACAATACTATTTTTAGTCCTAAAATTTGCACCGAGGTCGCTGGATGACTAAGCAAAGCGACCCAAGAGGGCGACACAAAAACCTGGCTCATCTAGGAGTGGCATTGCAGTGTCAGACAGGATGGCACTTAAAAGAATTGGCCCCAAACAGCACATAATGCAAAGAAAAGAGAAAAAGAGATGCACTGTGGTCGCTGGATGGCTAACCTAAGCGACACAAACACTTCAATATCACAAGAATTATTCGTTCTAATCAATGGTATTATTGGTCCAAATCACTAGAAGAATATTACAAAATCACTGGAATTATTTGTACTAATCAATGGTATTATTGGTCCAAATCACTGGAAGAAAATGACAAAATCACTGGAATTATTTGTTCTAATCAATGGTATTATTGGTCCAAATCACTGGAAGAAAATGACAAAATCACTGGAATTATTCGTTCTATTCAATGGTATTATTGGTCCAAATCACTGGAAGAAAATGACAAAATCACTGGAATTATTTGTTCTAATCAATGGTATGATTTGTCCAAATCACTGGAAGAAAATTACAAAATCACTGGAATTATTCGTAAACATTTGTAGAAAGTAGCTGCTTTCTGATTACAGAAATGCTCAGATATTCCTGCGAATCCACAATCCCTTCCCAGAGGAAAAAGAAATTGAGAAACCATTGTTTGAGAACGTTTGTTCTCTTTCTCTTACAAAGGAACAAACCACTTTCCAAGAAGACTGACGTTTTTGGGATTATGGAGACATAATGTTTTTGAATATAAATCCTAAAGCAGGTGGTGTATTAGAGCAAAAGAGTGCAAGAGACCAGCCATGCAGTTTCTGAAATATTATGACAAAATGTTACTGTATTTCATAAGCACTCATTCCTAACCCTGCTAAGTACTGTTTGGTATACTGTATCTGGCTTCCATGAGGTAGTTGTCCATTATTTCAGCTTCCATTGACCTTTTTGAAAGCGGTAGAAGTTATCGATTCATTTTTTATTATTATTTTCCCCTATTTTTAATTTTCTCCTGCATAGCCCAGTAAAATGTTGCAATGTTAAGTATTGACTTGTGCCTTCTGGGGGTCTACTTCTTCACCAAACCCAGCCAAATCTCATCCTAACCCTCTGTTCCACGTACTCTATGTACCCCATCTGTGTCACCCATGTCTGTCTACCCCTCCCCTTTAGATTGTAAGCTCTCACGAGCAGGGCCCTCTTCCCTCATGTGCTTATCCTTTGTCTTACTTTAATAATCTTCAACTGTACCACATCCAGCAGTCTTCTGCCACCTGATACTTATTCCAGTGTCATCTGCTGATGTAACTATGTTTATTTACCCTGTACTTGTCCTATACTGTCATCAATTGTAAGTTGCTGTTTTCCTGTTTGATTATTTGTGTACTCTGTAATTGGGCGCTGCACAGCCCTTGTGGCACCATATAAATAAAGGATAATAATAATAATAATAATAATAATAATATAGGGTGTATAATCCCCAGGTGTATCTCACACATCACACAGTACAGTATATAGGGTGTATAATCCCCAGGTGTATCTCACACATCGCTCAGTACAGATTACAGGATGTATGATCACCAGGTGTATAACACAAGTCGCACAGTACAGTATACATACTGGTCCCAACAATGCAACAGATATTGAGCACTGATCAGGATACTAGAAGTGACACAGAGCTGCAAGATAGAGCAATGGCCTACTGTACTGTACTATATATGTATACTGCTGGTCACCAAAATGCTGCACTTTCCTACTATGTACTGCTCACAATAATGCAGCACAGATATGGAATGGATACTTGCAGTGACACAGAGCTGCAAGATACAGCAATGGCCTACTGTACACAACTATATACTGCTGGTCACCAAAATGCTGCACTGTCCTATATACTGCTCACAATAATGCAGCACAGATATGGAATGGATACTTGCAGTGACACAGAACTGCAAGATACAGCAATAGCCTACTGTACACAACTATATACTGTTGGGTCACCAAAATGCACTGTAATACTATATATACTTCTCACAAAAATGCTGCACAGATATGGAATGGATACTTGCAGTGACACAGAGCTTCAAGATACAGCAATGGCCTACTGTACACAACTATATACTATTGGGTCACCAAAATGCTGCACTGTAATACTATATATACTGCTCACAAAAATGCTGCACAGATATGGAATGGATACTTGCAGTGACACAGAGCTGCAAGATACAGCAATGGCCTACTGTACACAACTATATACTGTTGGGTCACCAAAATGCTGCACTGTAATACTATATATACTGCTCACAAAAACGCTGCACAGATATGGAATGGATACTTGCAGTGACACAGAGCTGGAAGATACAGCAATGGCCTACTGTACTGTACTACTATAAGTATAATTATATACTGGTGGTCCCCAGTCCCCACAATAAAGCACACTGAGCACAGATATTTTCAGGACACTGAGCACAGATATGGAGCATTTTCAGGCAGAGAACATAGATATTTTCAGCACACTGAGCACAGATATTTGCAGCACACTGAGCACAGATTACGGAGTTTTTCAGGGAGAGAACGCAGCCACGTCCTCTCCGTTCAATCTCCAATGCACGAGTGAAAATGGCGGCGTCGCGCGGCTCTTTATATAGAATAGAATCTCGCAAGAATCCAACAGCGGGATGATGACGTTTGGGTTAACCAAGCAAGGCGGGAAGATCCGAGGCTGCCTCGGAACCATGTAAATAGGTGAAGTTCGGGCAGGTTTGGATCTCGAGGAACCGAACCCGCTCATCTCTAGTTTACATTGAGAAATCCAAGATTTCTCCAGTGGTTCCCCTGATTAGTGTTAGAATAGCTTTTCTTTACAATAGTATCAGGAGAGCAATTCAGAGAAGAGTGGAAGCATTATGTTTCTGTGTCACTTCTTCATCTCATTTCACCATATGGAGTTGGCGAAATGATGTGAAGCATATCTTGGTAGTGAGAGAAGAACAGAAGTTCACTTCTCCTGCGTCTTCTCCATTGCTCCACCCCCTTGTGTCCAGTTTATGCTCGGTGTCCTTGGCAGATGTCATGCTCTCTACCTGGACTTCCTTCTTAATATTTGGTTGGTGTTACCTGTATTGAACTATTTAATTGATAAGAAATGTACTTCAACATAGGTGATTGTAATGATAAATTAATGTTTTTCTGGAGGACTGTCTCTCTCTCGACTCAGGTGCTCTCATAGATAGCAGGTTACACAGGACACAGACACCCAGGTGTGAAGGAGGAGAAGCTGTGATCCCAGGGTCACTTACAGCTCTCTCCCACCTCCTATCTCTCCTCTGGTCAGGGAGCTCCATCTGTGCCTCGTGAAACCTGATAATCCTGTTTCTAACATAGTAACATAGTATCTAAGGTTGAAAAAAGACAATTTGTCCATCAAGTTCAACCTATTTGTGGTCTCCTATGCAGGATAGTTTGGTATAAAATTTTGACTGATACTGATGTCTGCTGTTACGTTTTATCCCTCTTTTTTATAATAACTATAGTGCGTGACTATGCACCATAACCCTGGATATACTTATCCATTAGGAATTTATCTAATCCATTCTTAAAGGTGTTGACTGAGTCCGCCATTACAACTCCCTCGGGCAGGGAATTCCAAACACGTATCGTCCTTACCGTGAAAAAGCCTTTACACCATATTGTGCGGAATCTCCTCTTATCTAACCTGAGCGAGTGTCCACGAGTTCTCTGTGTTGAGCTAACCAAAAACAGGTCCCGCGCAAGATCTGTGTATTGTCCCCTTATATATTTGTAGATGTTGATCATGTACCCTCTTAGTCTCCTCTTTTCCAATGTAAACATGCCTAGCCTTGCAAGCATTTCCTTGTATTCCAGCATCTCCATGCCCTTACTTAGTCGCCCGCCTCTGAACCTTTTCTAGCTCCAGGATATCCTTTTTGTAGTATGGTCCACAGAATTGTACACAGTATTCAAGGTGTGGCCTCACTAGTGATTTATTTAACGGAAGTATAACACTCTTATCCCTCGCATCAATTCCCCATTTTATGCATGCTAATATCTTATTAGCCTTCTTAGCTGCAATCTTACTTTGGGTACTACTGCTTAGTTTGCTGTCTATGAGGACACCCAAGTCCTTTTCCAGTACAAAATCCCCTAATTTTACCCCATTTAGTATGTAGGTGTTATTTTTGTTCTTGTTACCACAGTGCATTACCTTATACTTGTCTGTATTGAAGCGCATTCTCCATTTCGCTGCCCATGCTTCTAATTTAACTAAGTCGTTCTGAAGCGACTCAGCATCCCCCTCCATATTTATAACTTTACACAATTTGGTATCATCTGCAAAAATTGACACCATGCTCTCTAGACCTTCTGTTAGGTCGTTAATGAAAATATTGAACAATAGCGGCCCTAATAATGAGCCTTGTGGCACACCACTTAACACTTCAGTCCAATTTGAAAAAGATCCATTAACCATAATGCGCTGCACCCTATTATCTAACCAAATTTTGATCCAAGTGCATATTGTGCTTCCTAGCCCTATTTCTTGTAGCTTGTAGATAAGTCTCATGTGTGGTACAGTGTCAAAAGCTTTCGCAAAGTCTAAAAAGATTACATCCACCTCTTTACCCTGATTTAAGTTTGCACTTACTGTTTCATAAAAGCCAAGTAAGTTGGTTTGACAGGATCTGTCCTTCACAAATCCATGTTGATTCCTTTTAATGACCTTATTGACTTCAAGGAACTTCTGAATACTATCTCTTAGAATACCTTCCAATACTTTTCCCACTACAGATGTAAGACTAACTGGTCTATAATTACCCGATTCAGCTTTACTTGCCTTTTTAAATATAGGCACTACTTCCGCTATACGCCAGTCTTTGGGAACCATACCTGATATTACTGAATCCTTAAAGATCAAAAATAGCAGTTTTGCAAGTTCAGAGTGAAGCTTCATTAGTAGCCTTGGGTGAATTCCATCGGGACCCGGTGACTTATTAATCTTTAAATGTTTTAATCGGTCACAGACTACCTCCTCGCTTAAATAAGTACCTATCAGTGGGATATTCTCATTATTGAGATTATGTGTTAGTCCCTGAATTGGGTCCTCTCTAGTAAATACTGTTGAAAAAAACTAATTTAGTGTGTCCACTATGTCATTATCATTTTTGCTTAAGACTCCCAACTTGTCTTTTAAAGGGCCTATACTCTCATTCTTTAATCTCTTGCTATTTATGTATTTAAAGATTTTTCGGGGATTCGCTTTGCTTTCCTTTGCTACTAGTTTTTCAGTTTCTACTTTAGTCGCTCTTATTTCCTTTTAGCATATTTTGTTACAGTCCTTATAGTGCTGAAATGACTCTGCTTCCCCGTCAGATTTGTATTTTTTAAATGGTCGCCTTTTCATGCCCATAAGTTCCTTTATCTTTTTGTTTCTCTGCCTGTGCTGCATACTGTCCTGCTCACCTTCTTCTCACCTGGTTCTGCTGCTGCACAAGAGGGAGAGCTAGTGATGTCAGTGTGCTCCATCTGGGAGGCCCCTGATAGATGGGGGCCCGGTGTTCAGTATGCTCTGCGCCCCTTCCCACCTTAATCTGGCTATGATGTGCAGTCTTCGCACCGCTTACCGGGATTGCCAAGGGATGGTTTATTGGAGGACATTGTTGAACAGGATAGTTTTCCTGAATTACTACAATCCCTTTCTATATATTGAGCATTATGGTGCAATATTGCTATGTACAGTATGTGAATAGTGTCAAATTTAACTTTTTTTTAGTAGTTTAATTTAGATAATAAACACTAGTATGAAGTTTTAAGACTGAATTCCACTTCAAACTTAATTTTGTGTTGTCTGCAATTGCCAACTTTGTGAAAGCAGGATTCAAATACTATCTGTTTTCACCACACTTAGGAGCAGCATGTCTGAAGTGGGAGATAAATGTTATAGTAATTGAGAGTGAGATTGTGGCCTGACTGATGAACTACAGAGATACCTTTCAAGCTTTGTCAATATCTATTTTTGAATTGCTTCCCTGCATGTCTAAATTCACTTTATACAAGGCTTTTCAATGTCAGCTAATTTGCATTGCCACCTATGGTTATAATAAGGGGTTCCTGATTCATTTGAGATCTGTAATAGGTGCTATTTATTTAATTTTCCAGGTGTGAGCTGGAAAATGTAAAGACTTTTTCTCTACATATGAGATCTGATGATATATAAGATTTTGCTTACCCACCCTTTTCTCCTACTTAACATAAAACATGTCAACTAGTGTTCAGAGTTTAACCCTAACCTTTAGTATCTACTATTGATGGAAAATGACACCCAAGTTGAGCAAACAGTTTGATAGACATGTCTAAAAAAAATATAAATTATATGTATATATATATATATATATATATATATACGCACACATTTTTTATTTTAAAGTATTTATTGACTTGTTGATTATAATACTCAGTGCTGTACATAAAATAATATTCAAATCAGTCCATGCCCCATTGTAGCTCACAATCTAAATTACCGACTGCATACAATGGTTACCACCGCACAAAGACTGGATCAAACCCTTTAGCCCCGAGCTGGAAGGTAGCAATGCTAACTAGTGTGCCTCTATGCTGCCAGCCATATACAAAAATATATTTTTGAAAGATAAACACTTTAGTCATTTATGTCTTGAAGGACAAAATCAAGGTTTCTTGTTTCTTTAAATATTAAAAACATACAACAATAAAGACATTCATTTAGGTGCATTCAGTAGCCACTGCTTGTATAACTAAACACTTGGTGATATATTGTCATAAATAAATTTGTCTACATTGTAGAAGTTATAGTAAGTTAGCTTATACAGTATGTGCATCTCCAGAACAAATGGCTAAAAACTAGCCTGAAATTAAATAGGGATCAACTCATTTATACATTCAATGGTGAAATATATCCTTATTTTCTAAACAATCTGAATATACTCAGTATTATTTCCTTCAAGGCAAAATATTGTTGCCTAATGATATACTGTAACAAGTCCCAACTGTTAATGCATAAGAGGGATCCAGGCTCCCACTTTCATCACTGCACAGTAAGACTGAAAAAGATACATTAAGTTTCAGTTTAAATGTATTCTGTTGTGGTGATCCAGAGAAAAGTAATACAATAATTACAAATTAAAAATTCCCCAAGGTGCCAATATATCCAACAGTCCTCTCTGACCCTGTAAATCGCAACAGGTATGTTCCAGGGATTAGTCACCCCAAAATATCATCAACCAATTTTAACTACAGATGCCATTTCTGGTATCAAAGACCTCCCATCCATATTATACGAGGGGGAGGGGAGGGGGGGGTGAGTTCCACAACCTCTCTAGGACCACTTTAAGCACTGGTGACAGCAGTGGGTAACAGGGAGAGGGTGATGCCAGGGAGATGGTAACAGCAGTGTGTGTGTCGCTCCACCACAGGTTACTATTCCCAATTATAGTCCACGTGGATGGTCAAGTATGATAAAGTTGAAAAAAAAAATGCTGGAAAAAAAAAGTTGTGTTGCCCACACTGTAAGTGTGCCAACCATTGTCATGTCGACTTTTGAATCTGTTGATCTTTTATACTGTTTACCTTTTAGATGTTGACCTTTTAACCATGTCAACCTTTTGTACCTGTGGACCTAATGCATATCGACCAATTGGGGTTGACCTATTGACTATAGACCTTTTTAATGAAGATCTATCCACCAGCTACCATCCCTTCAAATAGTTTTTTCACCACAGATATAATGTTATATTCCCTCTATAAAGATTGATGCCACATCTGCTTTTTACTAATCTGCTTTTTATTTGTTGAACATAGATATGAATTAATCCATAAATCTAAATATGGGAGGCACAGTTGGTGTAATGGTTAGCATGATTGCCTCACAGCAATGAGGCCATGGGTTCCATTCCCACCACAGCCTTTTGTGGAGTTTGTATATTCTCTGCAGTGTGCTTGCATGGGTTTCCTCAGGGTGCACATGTCTGTATAAGGAGTATACACTGTAAGCTCCACTAGGGCAGGGACTGCTGTGAATGGCCAAATATTCTCTGCGGAATATATAGTATGTGTGCTTTATCAATAACATGCAATAAATAAATAAGAAATAGGGGTTTAATTTAGTTCCTTTAACATACATATGTGAGTGGATTTCATCTGGGACAAGTGTTCATCTTAATCTGTGTAACTGCACCACCCTTTGTGCTAGACAAGTAATATGTAAAGGAGAATATAGGTTATTGTTTCTGTACTGAAAATGTTTGTGTATTAGACGGCTATCTATTGCAATGGGGAGGCACTCGATTAACGGCTGTCGAGATCCTGATGCTCATCATACTGGCGCCGGGATCCCGACCTCCGGTATACCGGCGGTCACTCCTGGAGGGAGAATAAATAGCGCGCGTGCCACCGTGCCCGCAGCATGGTGAGCACAGCGAGCCCGCAAGGGGCTCTTTTGCGCTCGCCCCGCTGTTGGCATTCCAGCGGTCGGGATCCCGGCACCGCTATGCTGGGCGCCGGGATCTAGAGTGCCGGCCACTCGTACTACACCCATTGCAAATTGCTTTATAGCTACAGTTGTTGCTAACTGATTTCCTTTTTAAGGACATCAATACTTTTTTATTGACCAGATTTGTTGTCTTTTAGGCCTATAAATTGCTACATAGTACTACTGTACAGATGTCTGTTGTACATTAATAATAGCCATACATTAGGCATTTTGCAACATTAGACACAATACACACAACCAAGCACTAGTAACTTCTGACGTATTTGCTAACAATGACTGCCTGTTTGTTATATTGCACTTAATTTAATAGTTACATAGCACAGTCACATGATAATTGTCCTGGAGCTGAAATAGAAACATTCATTATAATTAATACAATTCTGCTTATTTTCTGTTTAGATATGCCCGGCATAGATAATTATCTTTGTATAATCCTGCATGGTTATTATCAGTGCACAATTATTTGCTTTTGTAGCAGACTGTATTTTTTTTATATGTGTTAGTCATTACCACATTCATTGTCATTACTTACAGAGGTCTGCAAAACACAATTGATATCTTTCAGAAAAATTGAAAAATGCTAATAAAGAATGAGAGAAAGGGCAAGTTAGGTCTGATTTGCAGAGTGTACTGGATGCATACCAGTGTACCTAAATGTTTTGCCCAGTGCCCATCAAGTCGCATGCATACTCTGCACACTGCAACTGAGATCCTACTTGGGCACAGAGGGGGAAGAATCTGAAGAGCTGCACTGTGCAACAGTCTGTCACATCAAAGCTGGACCTCCTACAGTATCACTCTACTATCTCTCTTTATAATAAGTTCATCTTTTCAGTTTTGCCAGGATCATCTAAATAACGTGACACTGTGTCTGTAAAGCGTTTTATTACAATGCATGGAGTGCACCTTGAAATGTGCTTCTCTGTCAAAGTACAAGCTGTAGCCACATGAAGCATTTCATTATACAGTAAGTAGTGTATAGATTGGTTGCCGAAAAAGCTCGGACATGTCATCTCTTTTTGTAGAGGAAAAATGGCTATGCATCCCTTCACGCTAATACTCAGTGCTGGCAAAAGGAAGGTCGGGCCTTGGTATTAATGGGAGCATGGCCACACTCCTCTGGGTACTCTCTGCAGAAGCTGTGCTAGTAGGAAGAAAACATTGATTCTGAGTTTTGACACAAGATGATGTCCTGACACTGTATTTGCCATAGTGGTAGCATGAAATGTTACCTCAGCAGTCACTTACTTTTTGCAGTAACACGCATTCTTTATCTATGTTTTTCAGAATTCTGATGATCTCCTTGTAGCATCAGCTGAGTGTCCTAGTGATGATGAAGATTTGGAGGAATGTGAGCCCAGTACTGGTAAGACTTCAACTGTAACATTTTAGAAAACGTTTCAGAGAATAGACTATTTCCTAGACAAACCTGAATAGAAACCCATTTACAGTAAGAAAATTCAGGTAGTGTGCATAAGAGAGGGTAGATATCAGATACATTTTCTTGAATAGGAACAATATGGTAAAGGGTCCTGAGGCAAGGGGTAATTAGGGAGGACATATGTACTTACATATTTATATCACACAGGGTTAAAGGGGTGTGGTATGTTAGGTAGATAAGACTTAGGTCGACAGTGTCTAGGTCGACCACTACTGTCGACCACTATTGGTTGACAGTAAGTAGGTCGACATGGTTTCTAGGTCTACAGGGACTCTAGGTCGATATGTACTTAGTCAACATTAGAAAAGGTCGACATGAGTTTTTTTTTACTTTTTTTGGTGTTGTTTTCTCCGTACATTGACTGGGAACCCCAATTAGTGCAGTACAATTGTAGTATATGTGGATCGTAAAGTATGTAAAAGTTCTAAAACTTTTTTAAAAAACTCATGTCGACCTTATGTCAGGTCGACCTAGAACATGTTGACCTAGTCCCTGTCGACCTAGAAACCTTGTCGACCTACTTACTGTCGACCAATAGTGGTCGGCCTAGACAGTGTCGACCTAAAGACCGGATCCCAGGGTAAAACAGTATGAGCCAGGTCTATTATGATGTAATAAAGTGTTCAGGAAGACAATATCTCATGTTAAACAGCAAGGTACTTAGCTACTGTATGTATAATTGAACAGTTTCTAAATAAGAGGAAAGTGTTTTGTGAATACTCTACTAAGGCACTGTGAGACACTTCTAATAAGATGTCTTAGGAAGCATATAACTGTACTGTAATAAAAGATAGCATAGCGCTGCATTGACTATTATACGGTACAGGAGGATGTTGTTACTGTTCCCCTGTGTTTGCAAGTTTGGCCATTGGATTGTTAAGTTTAATACTGTAGTATATAAGAGATGATAGAGCATCATAAGAGAATAGAGGTCAGTATAACGTCAGAACACATATGATGGCATTTATGAAAAACATTTTCATAAAAGCCTGTACAAGACAGAAGCTCCTGGAAATCAGCATGTAAAAATACTGTTTGTATATGCTGCACATGGCCAATTTGGTGCCCAAGGCAAGATTTTAAAGGTCCCCCCCCCAACTACCAATGTCCTAGTGGCCTAGGGTGGCAAGGAGTAAAGAGTATCCCACTGGTACCTTACCCACTCTGCCAACCTTTGTGGGCACAAAGGGGTACCTGCTGCTGTGGCCTATCCTGCCAGGGGTCAGTGCTGCTCCTCAGCTTGCCAAGCACCAGATACTCTCTTGCATTTCAGTGCTGGCTTGATTCTGCTGGCTACTTGACCCTCACCAGACTTCACCTGACTATCAAGGAGTCTATTATACTCTGTAAGCTCTTTTGCAAGAGTCCCATTGCCAACTGGGATAGTCATCCTGGAGTCTTCTCGCTTGACCCTGTTTCTTCTGCCTTGTGTTACCTTTGATCTTCTTCTTGCTAGATCACCTCTAATTTGCTGCTTCTTTCACACTTCTTCGGGAGCTCCTCTATGCTCTCCCTGCTCAAGTGCCTTGTCGCCTATGCCCAGGGATGGCACTGTCCTGCATGGACAATTCTTTTTCTCCAAAAGTCATCCAAATGCCAATTAGAATTTTTCTTATGTCAGATCACAATTTGTAGTCATTATTCATAGAGTAAATAGTGCACCGTAGGTCCCGTCGATAAGTCCCTTTCATGGTAAGCCCAAGCAGCAAATAAAATCCTCCTGCACTAAGGTATGGCTGTGCAGTATTATATGGTGGTACGTTGGAAAGATGAACAAGGGTAGCTTTAACAAGATAGTAAGAAATCATATGGCATTGGTAGGTAGGATGTATAGTATAGACAAAGTAAAGTAGTAGCACAGTAGTATAGCATTGCCTTTCATGTTTCATGAAGAGTTCAAGAATGGAAAAAAAAACTAATTCTGAACATCAAAAAAAATTCTAAATAGAAAAAGGCGGTACAATATATATGCGTAAGAGTATGACAGTGAGGAAACTAGAGGTTTAGTTGTATATAAGAAATAATAAACCATCTAGAGAGCAATATCATTATAAAAATACATGAGGATGTTTACAGATGTGACCTCACACTCCATTGCCATAGTCGCACCAAACTGCTCCTTTTGGTGTGCCAGGTCCCATGCGTTTCTGCTGCACCGAGTATCTTTTTAGCTCAAAATATGTGTCTTATTTGTAATAAAATAACAACCAAAAGTGACAAAACTACTTAGCTAGATTGCAGAGATTATTTTGATACACACAGATGTACAAATGTTGTATGAGTCTCCAGAGCCTCCCCTAACCAATATGATGCCCTAGGCAAGATTTTGGCTGGTGCCCCCTAGCACCACCGCTAGTTCCACCTCTTACCCTGCACCCCTTTTGCAGTAGAATCTTCCCTCACCCATAGCAGTCCTCATTTTGGTACTGCTACCCCCTATATTTTAAATAGGAACAGTGCGCACATTCCGTGCGCAGCCCAAAAAGGGGCGTGTTCTTGCTGGAAAGGAACATGTCCACACAATAGTACCCCCAATTCAAATTACGCCACACAGTAGTGCAACTTTATTCACATTATATCATGAGATAGTGTCCCTAATTCACGTTACATCACACAGTAGTACCTCTTTACCTTCTATAAGTTACTCCTCACAGTAATGCCCCTTATTCACATTACATAACACTGAATTTCCCCTTATTCACATTACACCACACCATATTGCTCTTTATTCACATTAGACTACACAGTAGTGCCTTTTCTTTATGTTATGCCACAGTGTAGAGCACCTTATACACATAATACCACACATTAGTAATGCCTTTATACACCTAATACCACACAGTAATGTTCCTTATACATTATGCCAACCTTTATTAATGCCCTTATACATATAATGTTGCCTACACATATACGCCACACATTATTAATGCCCTTATACACATAATGACACGCATAATGCCCCTTACACATATGACAAACACAATTAAACAATCAACCCACCCGCACATAGCACTCAAACGGCCACTAACACTGTGACCTCTGCCTCTGCTTGGATACAGATGTGTCCTCAATACGCCATGCAGCAGGAAATGCCTGGCTTGAGTCAGCTGGCAGCTCCAGACCAACTCTGCCAATGTCAGACACCTTTTTATTTTTTGCCAAATATGCATCTTCTTTCAACTCTATGTGATTAAAATGATATGCGGCATGCCTATATTTTGTGTGTGTGTGACTGCGGCTGTATCTGCATACGAAATACTATGTTACAGTGATTTCAAGAAATACACTGTAACTTAGCATTTCATATGCAGATACAGCCACAGTCACACGCAGAATATAGGCATGCCGCATATCATTTTAATCACCAAAAGCTGCTTGTGCCCCATGGCATTCCAAATGTCCTAGGCATTTGCCTAGTTCAACCTATACTTAAGACCGGCTCTGTGAGTCTCGACCTGTGGGTCTGATTCAGAGATGTATGCCAATTGCGAATGTGTTCACAGCTACTGTACAAAAAAAAGCAAATGTTGCAGCTGTGCAGTGTTGGTCACAGAGCAGTAGATCATTGATCTTCTGAGTAGCCCTATGTTTACTCTGCATTGCTGCAGGAAGTAAGATGTCGGAGCCATTGCAGCTACAGATGGGTTCATAGCCGAAGACTGATACATGGCTCAAAACGGTCATGACACACCTGCATTTTTGCCATCACTCCCTGTGGTATAGAAGATCTGCAGTGTCGCCCCGACAATCATTAGGTTGACATTGACAAAAGTTTGATATGGACAAAAGATCGACAGCTCGCAACCAAGACCGCAGCATGGCGAGGGCAACGATACTGCAAGTTCTGCTCACCGCCAGCCATGCATTTCATTGCCGGGTTCCCAGCGTCGGTATGCTGCCTCCGGTCAAGCGATACACACCCAGTCTGGATCCAACTCCCTGTAACCTCCCCAAATGGTCCCTGTCAATCACTTTGCAAATCTTCTCTGCAACCGTAAAACCGTTGCAGCACATGCATAGTACAAATTAGATGCATGTGCAGTCAGCCTATTAGGCCCTGTATAATGAAGTGTTACAATGCAGCGCCTGCAGTTTTTTCTCATGCCAAGTTTCATTGGACTTCATCCGCGACTTTGTACAGCTTTAAAACTAATTTCTGTGCAGTTAAAGTCACAGCGTCTGCAGTAAAGATTGAGTAGTGTTTTGCGCATCTGCGATACAAATAAGATGCACATTTAAAGAAAAGGTTGCTGTATTACACCACTTACAGATGCTCAATTGCACTGGGTATCTTGTGACGTGTAGGGTATTGAGGCTTGCTGTATGAGGATACATCTGTTTTTAGGAGAGTAACATTAGAAGTAATGTGAAGTATATATTATATGGAAGCTATATAAACACTTTCTTAGTGACAAGTGACAACTATATAAAATCTGAATGATTAACATTAAGAGCTGTAGTACATACTGTAAGAGGTTACTTTTTACCTGATTTTAGAGTTACCCCCTGAATGATATGGAGTGACTAGTGTTGGGAACATACAAAAAGACTAGGAGGTCTATATATTAAGCCTTGGATGGAGATATTGGGGGTAATTCCAAGTTGATCGCAGCAGGATTTTTGTTAGCAATTGGGCAAAACCATGTGCACTGCAGGGGAGGCAGATATAACATGTGCAGAGAGAGTTAGATTTGGGTGGGGTGTGTTCAATCTGCAATCTAATTTTCAGTGTAAAAATAAAGCAACCAGTATTTACCCTGCACAGAAATAAAATAACCCACCCAAATCTAACTCTCTCTGCACATGTTATATCTGCCTCCCCTGCACTGCACATGGTTTTGCCCAATTGCTATCAAAAATCCTGCTGCGATCAACTTGGAATTACCCCCAAAGTACCAGCCAATCAGCTCCTGTCATTTTTCAAACACAGCCTATGGCATGGTAGTTAGGAGCAGATTGGCTGGTACTTTATCTCCATCCACTTTATCTCAGTCCAAGGCTTAGTAAATAGACCCCTAGGTGTTTTATAAACCATCAGAGAGGAAATAAGGTAAACATTGGAAAAAAAAAGTGATTACAAGTCAGCAAATACATCAGAACAAAACAAAAAAATAAAAGTGTTTGTGACAGGAGCAAATGCAGCTACTATTTTGTTTGTCATATAATAAAACAAAAGAAACATAATTTCCCCTTCCTGACAGGAACATGCTCTTGGTATTGGCCTAAAACCTCTAGGAATAGCACTGTCCCATTCTTGTACCCTCTGGTCAGTGACTACCAGGAGAAAAAATGTTTTCCGCCCTAATCATTTCTGTTTCTGCTTTTAATGAAAGGTGCTCCTTATCTATATGATTAACTACATATACAGTATGTGCCGCCATTAGACATAAAATCAATATGTATGCCCCTTTATTAATTTCAGTACTAATATTGTTACCTTTATTTATTAAATAAATAATATAGATTGGCAGCCAGTCAGGAGCTGTCTTGCTTTGTGAAAAATGGATTGGCTACGCTCATATAAAGTATGCCAGCTTGCCAATCTTTATACATTTGCATCAAAAAAGCTTTATGGAACAGCCCAATGGCTTGTGAGGGGCTTTATTTTCCTATTCCCTTGGACTATGTTGAATTAAGACAGAAGATCAAGAAAGGTGTAAGTATAATAGCCACTACACTAGAGAAAATATTGGTGGTCAATAATATAATAAATATTATTATTATTATTATTATTATTATTATTATGATGATGAAGCACATATTACATTTCAACTTAATAAAAGACCCATATTATTTTACTAACTAAAGGTGGATATATTAGTATTGAAGTAAAGAAAGAGGGCAAAGATGACAATGTCGAGATTTAGAATGTCAACATGTACGTGATGTCAACACAACCCTAACCACAGCCTAACCCTGACACTTAAATGGACTGTCGACATTCACAATATCAACATTATGACAATGTCGACATTTTGTCCATGTCAACATTCAGGTGCGACATTCTGAATGTCGGCATTATTTCTGCAATCCATCTCTACTTATGTATATAGACAAGGAGCACAATTTAAAAAAAAAAAGAATATTATTGATTAGGGGATCACACATGTTTTTTTCCTCTGGTACCAAGCGATCAGAGCTACCAGTATAGTGCCAGCACTTCTAAGCATTGGCCGGGGCATCCATAGAATGGTGGAGGGTTTCAATAAACCAACAGTTATTTGGGCTATAAAGTTGTCGATTTAATGGATCCAAACCCACCTTAAATTGATGATGCATTGCATAAGCACTGTACAAATTGCTGGGTATTACATCAGCGGTTTAGAGACCAAACATGTCGTGAATTCACCGTGAGTTGTAACTTGCTGCCAGAATCGCTCTCTGTTACATCCCCTACTTTATTGTATGTGTTCTTTTCTGACCCAACGCTAAGGGCAGAATTGCAATTATCCTACTGAGACAGGCAGCATCACGGTTGATTTACAGTTATTGAATCAGCTCTCAGTTTCTTTTCTTCAATAAGTTAGCATTCACATTATTCAATGGACAAATGATACTGGATAGGGTGCAGTTACCAGGCCATATGTACATTTTGTGCCACCATAGACCCTGCCCCCAGTGCTGCAGCCGTCCAGTTCCCCAACTGCTGCGAAGTTGTAAGCTATATTGCTGTAAATTAAATATATTCAGGTCTAATTTAGTCCATGGATAAATAATAAACATATACCTGTAAATTCAGAGATGCATGATTATTACATATAAATAATAATAATTCATTTTTAATAATGTAATAGAAAGGTAGATGATTTTGGCACAGGATGAAACAAATAAAATGGGGCTTTTGTAACAGCTTGTGAGCAGCAGGTTGTTCTGGAATTCCAGAGAGTCTTCCCGTATTTTTAAAGCGACAGTCTTTTACAAGGCAAACCAGGTTGGTTTTGCCTTCTAAATGTTTGGCACTTTAAAAATATGGGAAGACTCACCGGAATTCCCGCACAGCCTGCAGCTCGCAGTCTATTGCATAAGATATGATATCTGCAATAAAGCCATTAATGGTGTGTGCAAATCAATCTACTGGATTAGCCACAATATTACATGACAAGTATGTGGTGGTACAACCTAAGAGTCAAAATATAGCAATATGAACAACACGGCAGAAGATGCTGAGAAAAAAGGGGCTTTTGTCTATAGGGCACTCACATGCAGACTGGAAATATAAATGTTGTTTGAGCCAATGATTCTGATAACCAAGGTGCAAGTTTATTATAAAACTTCACTCTTAATGCATAATTTAAACTAAAAAGATGGTCGCTATCTGCATCTAATGAAAACATACCAAAATATGTCAGTGAATCACTAACATAAATTAAAAAATGCTGTAAGTAAACAAAAATAAATAAGTGAGAAATATGTGAAATGTGTGTAATAAAGTGTGAATATATCAATATATACAGGTGTAAAGGCGAGATACTGTATGTAACTAAAACAGTGAAGGTGTGTGCAACACAATTAAAAATACCACTATCAAAATCATTGATGGGAATTCAAAATATCAGTCAAAATCATTCATATGAATTCAATATATCACGGTCAAAATCATTCATATGAATTTAAAATATCACTGTCAAAATCATTCATATGAATTCAAAATATCACAGTCAAAATCATTCTTATGAATTCAAAATATCATGGTCAAAATCAATCATAAATTCTAAATATCACGGTCAAAATCATTCATATGAATTCAAAATACCATGATAAAATGAATCATATGAAAGAATTTGACTGTAGTATTTTTAATTATGTTACACACACTTTCACTGCTTTATTTTAGTTACACATCTCACCTTATCACGTACACTAACATATAATCACACTTTATTACACACATTTCACATCCTTCTCACATATATATTTTTATTTGTATACAGTTGTTTTTATTTTTAGGTCAGTGATTTATTGACATACAGTAGCTGGATATATTTCCATATGACACAGATAACAACCCATATTATGGGGAATGGTCAGATATATATATATATATATTTTTTTTATTATGCTTTAAAAGTTACTGTAAGTTTTTAAATAAACTTTCATCTCAGTTATCAGTTACATTAGATCAACCCCCATTTATATTTCCAGTCTGCAACTGAGTGTCCTGTATATTGTGTGAGAGGCCCTTTTTCATCTCAACAACTTTTGCTGTGTTTTTTATGTTTTTAATAAGGTGCAAAGTGAAAAAAAACACATTGCACCTGGCTGTCCCAAGCCAGACCTGCGTGGCATTCCACAAATACAATCACAAACCAATTTGCTCTGTCCATTTTGCATAGAGTAGTCACATAGTATATTTTATATTTATTGCTTATTTACAATTCTGTTTTGCAAGAAAAAGGTGGTGCACTCACTAACATTTTCACCTGCCAGCCCAATCTGCTGAAGAAATATAATAAGAGTTACAGTACTGTAGATTGAGTTAATAATGGGAGGAAATACAACTATACTAGTGCACTTGTGCTCACCATGATATTGCACCATTGTACCTATCTGTGATCTTCCATAAATATATTGTGAAGAAAAGTTATCTATTGATCACCATAATGACAAAACACTAATTACAGTAATGACCGCAGTCACTGGACAGACCAAAAATGGCTTTCACTGCGACCAGGGTACATTCAGAGACTGACATTTAGCTAGTTCTGAAATGACTAGGCAGTGTGTCAGCAATTCACTCAAAACACATCGACATATGTTGCGAGTGTAGACAGCTGTCCGCTTCGTCTGACTGCACAGCATAGAGGTCAGAGAGTGGAGTTTGTGCTAATTTCCTATTGGAGGAGCTGAGCACATATAAAAGCAGAGGCTCCATAGTGCTTTACATATTTACTGAGCGGGTAGAAGACACAGTAGTTATACTTAATTCTGTACCAGTTTGTACTGGCACTGTTTGCTTATATAGCGCCACCATATTACGTAGCTCCTTAGAGATATATCTGCCATTCACAGCAGTCCTTCACATCAGTCCCTGCCGTATAGAAGCTTATAGTCTAAATTCCCTAACACATTTGTGTGCACATGCAAGTTAATTTAGTCAGAAACCAATTTACCTAGCAGTATGTTTTTGGATTACTAGAGGAAATCAGAGTAACCATAGGAAATTCATGCAAACAGGGGAGAACATAAAAACTCATAATGCTGTGGTTAAGAATTGAAATCCTGACCCCAGCTCTGTGAGGAATTAAGGCTAAATGTACAACGGAATCCAGGAGCAGTCGTGCTAGGTAATTTAGCCAAACAAAATTAATTGAGGGCAGCATACTGTATATAGTGAAGGAAAATCAAACTGAGTTAGGTGGATATATGGAATTTACAATAAGTTAATTGCATAACCTAAAATGTATGTAAATACAATGCTTTGGAGCATTACATTTGTGTGTGGTCAGTGCCACATTACTTTACTGACATAACAGTGCAATCAAATACAGTATATAATGTAGGAATACATTTTTTTTTAAACTTTAATGATTTGTTATAAAAGTTGGCAAGTATTGTGTTTTTATCAGCATATATATTGGGGTGTTTCTGTTTCCCTTACCCCTAGTTAATAGTTTCCTTTTTTTGCTTTGCTTTTATTTTTATAACATAACATAATATCTATAAAATTTAAATGTTCATGGTCATTACGTTCTTTACGTCTTTTTAAGGACAGTATGCCTTATGGAGGGACACTCATTAAGCTATACTGGGCCTGAAATACATTATATAATTAAATAGTGATAGTAAAATATATTTTATATATAATGTTTAGGTAAAATAAATGACATTTTTTAACTATAAAGTGACCGTGAAACAGTAAAAATAAATAAAGCAAGAAGTGTTTTTTTTTACCCAAAAGTTTCACAGTTTCTTTTGTAATTTTTTTTTTTGTCTTCATGCTAAAATCACATGTGGCCAATTGTTTGATGTAAGTTGTCTAAATATTCTGAATCAATTTTATTTGATGAGAACAGGACAGCTGAAATAAACAGAGTTTTCTGTAGATAGGTGGGGGAGCATTGTCGGATTGATGGGGCGGGTAGACCACTATGTTAGAGATAAAGTTGTTAATGTAGACAGAGGATAGTTGTGGGCAAGTTGTAAGGAGAATGGAGGGAAAAGGTATTGTAAGAAAACACAAGTGAGGGAGGCAAAGAATACAGGAAGTAGTTATAATTTTATCAAATTGCCAGAACAGAGAGAAAATAATGACAAAGTAATACAATAAAAAGTAAACCATAGAGGAAGCAGGCAGCCATGTCATTATATTTGTATAGGTAAAAAGGGGCACTTTCAAGTAATAATATATATTGATCTGACTCAGAGTAGGGGCTACTGTACTCAGTAAGAGGGTGGTACAAATATTGCAAGCAATATAGGAAAAGAGATGTTATTGAGAAAGACTGAAGGAAAAACATATGACATAGAAAGTACAGAATATATTTTAGTGCTTATATAGATCAGTAGCAGGGTCATTTGTTTCAGATATGAAAAGTCATTAGAGGGTTTAAAAGAGATATATGCACAGTATATATGTACCATGAGTAATAGCTATGGAATAAGTATTGGCAATATGGCAGAAGAGATAAAGAGAACTGTAGCCAGAAGAACTGTAGCTTGTTGATAGGGAATGTATAGTTAAGAAATAGTAAGAAAATTGTATTAATCAATATGTAAAGTAGTCACTATTATGTATTTAAGGTATTTAGCATAATATAGTCATTACACAAAGAGTTTATTAGATAGTTATCATTGTATAATAAAACATTTTGGGTTTACTAATGGCTGTTAAGCTGATAGCTGTAGATGTGCAAAGGGAGTTAGCAGATAGTAGTGTGTTGACCATATGTGAACATTCTGAGGTTTTTACTCACACAATTTTCTTTGCTGTTTTCTCTGTCTGTTTTTCTCTTGTTTATTCACAGGAGGGGAATTAATATTGCCCACAATAACAGAAGATTCCTTAGATACCCCTCCCATTGCTACCCGCTCCCCCTTTGTACCTCCCCCCCCTACTTACCGAACTGTCCTCACTCTGGACACTACCAAAGATTCCTTGAGTGTTCCTTCCAACCTGAGGCCACCATGCCCTTCTGAGCAAGAGGATAGTGATTGTGAGGAGGGGATAGAGGTTTCTGGTTATGCTTCAGGGGAGGTATTTGAATCAAGTTTTCCTCCTACTGATGATGAGGACTTCTATACCAGTTTTCCATTGGTAACAGATAGAACCTTGCTGTCCAGAGATGCAGCAAGGAGACCTTCTGGCTCTCGACCAAATACAAAGGCAGGAGGTTCAACCTCCTCCCCTTATGACCTTCTCACCTCCACCACATCCCCAGACCTTGTCCGGAACATCCCTGCCGGCAAAATGAATAACAGGGAACCCCCAAAACCCAATTTAGACCAATACCCTCATATCCCTACCTCTTTCCAGCTAGACAAGCTAAACAAGCAGAGGTTCCCACCTATAACTTCTTCCCCTAATTTCCACAATTTTCCTACAGCAAATCCTACAGGCTCAGGGGAGAAAGGATCTCCTGGAGCAGTAGAAGTTATCAGGGAGTCCAGCAGCACTACAGGAATGGTTGTAGGAATTGTGGCAGCAGCTGCTCTCTGCATCCTCATTCTTCTCTACGCAATGTACAAGTACAGAAACAGGGATGAGGGGTCCTACCAGGTGGACCAAAGCCGGAACTACATCAGCAACTCTGCCCAGAGTAATGGTGCTGTGGTGAAAGAAAAGACTGCACCTGCCACTAAAACAGTTGGTAAGAGTAAGAAAAATAAGGACAAGGAGTATTATGTGTGAGCTTAGAATGGACTCTCCCAAATGTGGGAGTATGGTTGGCAAAATCCAACCAACCATTCAATGGAGATACAAGACTGACCCCATGCTGTGACCAATTATTGACTAAGCAACAGTGACTAAGACCCAGGTCAACAGTTGGCTGTCACCTTAATCAACCAATCCACTGCTTAAACAACTGCCAACTGTTAAAAAACACCCAACTAAGGGTTATCCAGACATTAACCTTTGGTCAGCCATTTGAATGTCAAAAATTAGCAAACCTACTGTACTGTATCTACAGCAACTAACTATGGAAACATACATGAACATATCCACTGCTCATCAAATCACCAAACGGTGGATCAACACCAACAAGTCTTCTACTAATTGATGGTAATCCGATCATCTGAAGAAACTGCTAAGAACAAGAGATGCCTCTACTTTTTAACAATATTGTACCTAATGTTTCCCACCTAAACTTTTCTCTCTAACCATAAAAAGGAAAGACATCTCCTCCTATTTCTATTTCTTCTCATGTCTTCTTGAGGAGAAAAAGCCAATATTTCCACTGACCTCTTGTGTTGGAAACTCTTTAATATTATTACAGATACAATTCTAAAAAAAAAAAAAACCTTTAACTTGGTTCCTGCCTAAAGGTGGTAGTACCAGGTAAGGTATATAGTGTGGAGATCTCCTTCCATGGACAAACATGCTAAAATTAGGAGAGATGGTCAGTAATGATCAGTCAACTATAATCCTTAAACAACGTGGAGCCATTGAGGGGAGAGGATGGTAGAATGTTGAGAAAACCATGTTTAGAGACACAAACTTGGTCAAATATGTTGGAAAGAGGGCTAACAGAACTGGCCTTGGTTATGCTCTCCCCTCCCTTAACCTCATTGCCCCTCAGTTTCCTCTATGCCCTTCTAAAGATCAAGGTTATTTCTATTCTGGTTTGTGTGGTGTTGTCTTGGTTTTTTGAACGCTGAGCCGTGCGTTTGACTTCTTCATGGACTAAATCTACTGCCCCACACCCCTCAAGAAATCAACATCCATTTTACCACCCCAGAATTTATCCTTATACCCCTTGAAATAAAATGGACTAGAAATAATGGGGTTTGGGGTACTGGTGCAAAGAGAGTATCAGAATATCAATAAAGCAAATGTTACGGCCTTGTATAAGAGTGTTGAGATTGTTAATGCAGAGGATTATTCTATATTTAAGTTTCTTATTTTTGTCTATATTCAAATTGGGACATACTTTATATTGCTGTATATTAATTATAAAATCCCTGTCTCTGTCCATAAAAACATTTTAATAATGAGATGATGATGATAACTGGAATACACATGGTAAAAATATCAAAATGAACACTAGATGACCCTAAGTACAGATACAGTGCCAACAATCCAAGGCATCTCAGATATGGCTTAAATACTCTGGTGTCTATTTGGTTAGTATATGTGTAGTGGACATCTATTCTTAAATCAAATGAAGATGTATAGCTTCTCTTTTCCTACAGTAGCTAAAAGGAGTGACACTGATGTTTAAGAAGGTTGATTTCAAACAGTTTAGTGAACCTTACTAGCACTATTGAACATTATACTGAATTAGGCTAATTAGTATATAACTACAGTATATATTTACTGGCTGGAAGCAATGAGGAAAAAATGGTCTCATACTGTGCAATAGGGGCTATGTCTAAGAGCTACTGAAAACAACCTCACAACATATTATTTACAAAGGATAATAACTGCTTGATTATCTGAATTATTATAACACTCCACTATGCTGTGTTATTTATAAAATAAATCTGTATGTAATACATATTGGGGTGATGCAGAGCTGAATGCAAGTCCATTTGCGTGTGTGCATTTGATGGAAACTAGTGCATGCTTCAGTTGTATCCACACTTGTCACTGAAGGAGCGTAACTGGGCTGTATGAGGTGTACGCATGTAGGGAAAATACAGAGAGAATGGTGTTACGGGCCATGCAGCGCTGTGTGTACATGTCATGTAACTATGCCTGTTTTCGGATGGATCTTTTGCACCAGGGATAGGGCTGGTGCATGTGCACACTGATGATAACTTCTATGAAACAAAGCATATGAATGGCGGTGGAACAGATCCATAGAGGCGTATCATTCAGAATATGGGTGAAATTATACATTTATTTGCATTTATACGCAATGTGAGATCAATTACAGCCAACTTGTGTATAACTCTACATCAGTCCCTTTGTGTCTCAAAATAGATTTTCTGTGCTTAAACATTAAACACACACGCGCACACACACACACACACACACACACACACACACACACATGTATTAACACAATAATACACATCCACTAACACATGGTTACACAAATCTTTAAACTTCCATGTAAGATACATCTTTTAATACATATGGAAGAATTCATAGGTATTTTACACCCAAATACACCAGATCAGCTTTGGTATACTTTGGGTTGCCATATTAGTCTATCTCAAAGTTGGTGGAATCATGCTATAAACTGTATACAGCAATGATATGTCTATTGACGTTATGACAAGATGTATAGGGTAAAAGTAAACCTTTTGCACATATTGCTGCTAGCAGGTGAGAAATTAATTTTCTACATAAAGAAAGTTGATCGGACATATAAGCATAGATATAGGCCATCTACGTCATATAAAATATTTTTCAGAGTTTTAAGTAAATTTTAAATACATTAACCATGCCTTATTTTAAAGTCAGACAATGTACACAAATTATTTTTTTATTCATAGATAATATCTGAAAGTGTCTTTTCTGAAATGGTAATCAATGCAACAGGAGAATGATCAGCATGTCATGAGTGCAATACATTGTGGAAATCTGCATTGTATGAATCTGATTATATGACCTGTGCCTAGCATAGTAATGAAGATACCTTTTGAATATGCTTTGCTACTACAATGATACTACTGCAGATGTGATTTAAAACCACAACTGAAGACTTGTTCTTTGTTCTTGTTCTCATTATGAAAGTTTACAAAGTGAGTTTTATTATTGGTAAATATAACTGTATAGTAAGTTTCATCAAAGACTCCATTAACTGTTATCAATTCTGTTTGTATTGGTTCAGAGTAATACAAAGCAAATCTCAGTGTGCAGATAACAACTTCATTTGGAAAAAAAAAAATCTCCCAAATAACTGTCAATTATATTACTTTTCATCAATCACCTCTAGTAATTTTAGCAAATTAACTATTTCTTATAAGACCTGTATGTAATCCATTTTTAAATTCAGTCAATGAATATTCGTTTACTACATTCCATGGTAAGGAATTTTACAGCATAACCACCCTTATAGTTCTACCATCCTGGTTGAAAAACTTCTTTTTGCTAGGTGGGAATTTGAGTCTTTGCAATGTTTGGTTGCAATGTTCAGCTTTGCATACCTCCAAGAATTCCAATGCACCTCTATGGGGTACAAGGAAAAATTAGCAATGTTGGTGGTCACAGTGTGCCCGTATTCTGATCATTCCCATGGCGTTGAAACGGCACTTATTGGACATCGCTGAGAATCGAGTTTCCTTCTTAGAGTCTCATTAGTTGACCCTTTGTCAGTGGCTCATTTTTTTATATAATAGTTTTAGACAAATCTTAATATTGACCTTGGCCATAAGTACATATGTGTCTTCATACACTGTTGCTCAAATTGCAGCAAATAGACAATCTTTCTCACTGAAAATTTTCATCTTATTCGCATAAATAAACTGGAAGTGACAAAACTGTGTTTCTAGATTGCAATGATCAATTTGATATGCGACATTTGTATATTTGTGTGCAGTTGAGCTTGAATCTGTGTAAGGAGTGCTACAGTGCAGCAACTTTGTGTTTAAAACTAAATCCTGTGCAATTAATTTTATGCCACAGTGCCATTTGCCCAGTATTATTATTGTTTTGTATTTCTGGTAAGAGTTAAGGTGTAGACTCTTTTATATTGATATATAAGGCTGCAGTGGTCTGCGCATTGTGAGGTACCTAACTTTTTAAGTGAGTCTGAGTCTGTGTAAGGAGTCCTATAATTGTATGTGTGCGGTTAAAGTTGCAGCCCAGCACCTGCAGTATTATTATTATTACCAATTATTTATATAGCGCAAACATATTCCGCAATGCTGTACAGAGAATATTTGCCCATTCACATCAGTCCCTGCCCCAGTGGAGCTTACAATCTATATTCCCTATCACATGTAAACACAGACACCTTCACACTAGGGTTATTTTTTTTTGGGGGGGAGCCAATTAACCTACCAGTATATTTTTGGATTGTGGGAGGAAACCGGAGTACCCGGAGGAAACCCATGCAAGTATGGGGAGAATATACAAACTCCACACAGTTAGGGCCGTGGTGGGAATTGAACCCGTGACCTCAGTGCTGTGAGGCAGTAATGCTAACCATTACACCATCAGTACTGCCCGTACTGCAGTACACTTTGGGTCATGTTTTGCTACATCTACTAATGCAAATAAACTAGAAATTGAAACAAAAATATGGTGTCTTGTGCCATATAGCGTATAGAGGTATATGAGGACACATCTGTACATATATTAACAAGCTTTTATTTCAAATGTCTCATTTTAATTCTTTATAGTATGGAGTATACCAAGGCAACCAACTACCTGTGAGATGATGTCTAGCATACAGCACTTTTACTAATAGGAGTCATTATGTTTCTCGTTTCTTTTTTGATCCATCTTTCTTTCCAATTTGAAAGCTATTTTTTGTCTATATAGAACATTACAATGTACATATGAAAATTTCTAACAGCAGCCCAGTTCTCTGTCCTTAACTATAATTACCAGGGTGGGTTGGGCAAGATTACTTTGTTATTTTATGTATTGAGATAGAAATGAGTGCATCAACAGCTTATAACTTTATTCCCAACAATGCCAGGCACTCATCTCTTCCCCTCCCACGTCTCATCAGATCGCATCCACTTCTTAGTTTCACAGAATTTGTCTGAGCTAGAATTCAAGCCTTGCAGTACATTAGATTGCTTACCACTCCCATAGCAAGCCCAAGCCGCCTCAGGTTTACCGTAATAGTCCGTCTGGCAGACTCTTATGGCAGAATACTAATAACCAGCTTTCTGTCAACTAGTGTTCTGGAAGTGGCATCGATCTGTAGCCACAATGTATACTTTACTGCTTAATGTACTTATCTCTCATGTTCCTTTCTCTAGCAGCATATTGACTTTTCACCATAGTGTGCCTGTCACAGCTTAGAGACATTTTAGTTGCTATGCAGGAATGCTGGCATAGGGCCTAATTCAGATTCGTAAGAAATTGCACAGCCGTTTCCCTACAATTCTGTGCAACTAAAATGTAAATGCACCAAGAGGCATCTGCCCCATCTGTAAAAGATAGATGCCTGCATGAATTTGCAAAATCTGAGTTCTGCGTTTGAGGACAAAGGATCAACATCACAACCATCGGTTGTGATTTGCGATGTCTGTAGGCAGTGGTCAGTCTGCATAAACTGAAGCTTACTCAGTCTGCCCGTCAGGGCTGTTTCTAGCCAATTTGGCTCCCAGTACGAGATTTAAAAATGCCCCCCCATTGACATAAAAATGCCATAGCAAGGGGGCATGGCCTCATTAAAATGGGTGTTGCATCATTAAAATGGGCGTGGTCTCATCTAAAAAGACTACCTTACAACCGAGTTTTTGACCTTGCACCAACAGATCACGGCCACCACAGGGAAAAAAAATATATATATATTATGCCATACACCGCAATGCCCTTGATACATTAAATCCCCATTTTACACATCACGGCAGGCAAGACTCCCCATTTTACACATTACAACAGGCAAGAGTCCCCATTTTACACATTAGGCAGGCAAGAGTCCCCATTTTACACATCACGGCAGGCAAGAGTCCCCATTTTACACATTAGCCAGGTAAGTGTCCTCACTTTATACATTACACAGGCAGGTGTCCCAATTTTACACATTACGCAGGCAAGAGTCCCCATTTTGCACATCACGGCAGGCAAGAGTCCCCACTTTATACATTACGCAGGCAATTGTCCCCATTTTACACATTATGGCAGGCAAGAGTCCCCATTTTACACATTACGCAGGCAAGAGTCCCCATTTTCACATTAGGCAGGCAAGTGTCCCCACTTTATACATTAGGCAGGCAATTGTCCCCATTTTACACATTATGGCAGGCAAGAGTCCCCATTTTACACATTACGCAGGCAAGAGTCCCCATTTTCACATTAGGCAGGCAAGTGTCAAGTGGGGGGAGGAGGAAGGGAGAGGGAGGGGGGAGAGAGAGAGACTTATATTTGCAGAGGTTCTTCCCACTCTTCGGCCCGCCTCTCCCTCCTCACGCCGGCCGCCTTGTCCTTATAGTAACTTGGCTCCCCCTCCTCTTGCCATCAGTACTCCGCTCGGGGGGCGGAGTTTCGCGGAATGACGCGATTGCGTCTAGCTTTCCTATGCTAGGATGTACTTGATAAATGATAGTTACAGTCTGATTGGTTGCTACAATATTGGCATCTTCCCCACTTGACCTTTTTGGAATGTTTGATCCATTTCACCTCAAGTCTTTATGGGCAAAATTATTGGAAATTTTTTATATTTTTACAGATTGGTTTCTCATTATGAATGATGGATATTAAGTACCATACTGTACATTTAGACCTTCATTATCACTAAAGACATTTTATTCACAGAGTGCCTGAGTGTATAACTTCAAATATTGATATGTGTATCATGTTACCTCACCTAATGGTCCTTTGTCACTGTCAATTTTGAAACAAAATAAATATAACAACTAAGCATATAAAGAAATAGAAGAAACACTAACATGGTAGGTAATATTATAGTGGACAGCCTTGTTTTTGTCCTGATTTATACTTATTTACTAGTTACATTGAAACCAGAATTGCGATACCAAAGCTATCGGAATGACCAGATAACAGGGTAATGTACTGACGTTGGGATGGCTGAGAATGATTACATACTTCACCTGACATTCAAACTCTTTGTTTATATTTCTCTGTGTCAAAAATGAGAACAGATAAGATGATCTTGCTCTAAGATGCCTGTCCAGTTCCTTAAAAATAATTTCAAAGCATTTTAACTTAATATAAAAAAAAATCGTTTTTGAAAAAGTAAAGATAAATATAATTAAATAATGCAATTGACTGAATTAAAACAAAAATGTGCTTCTTTTGTCTATGCTTACTGCTTTGTCTCCTGTTTACATTGTTGCTGTTTTATTGGGACAACATGATAAATCCCACTGTGCATTTGAAGTGAAGGATAGGATGGTGTAAAGTCTCCATTTTTTATCGGTTATATATTATATTAACTCATAAGAACAATATAAACTACATTTCAGGTACTTATGCAGTACATGATGGTTAATGGTAATCTTCACCACAATGTGCGCAAAACCTCATTTCACTAATTAGTGTGAGAAATAGATGGAATTCTGACCCAATTGTTATTTTCATAATATTTTACAGTTACAACCCACAGAAACAAGTGACATGGCAGTTATTGATTTGGAAATGAATATTCAATCTGTGTTCAGCAACATACTGTACCATATTTAAATTGCAGCACTGTGACTACTTATATCTGTACTGATTTTTTAAAACAGCAGGTAAAACATGTTGTAACAAGAATTCCTCAGCAGAGGGTAGTGCCACGAGTTGGGTGTGATACGTCAGTGTTGTTTAGAATGTCAACATTCAGCATTTATGCATGTTGAAAATGTCAGCAGATTACATGTTGATATTCACAATGTCCACATGGACATAATGTTGACTGTCAACAGTACTATTTTGGTTTAAAATTAACCCTAACCCTAATTGCAGCCTATGCCTAACTCTAATTGCATGAGTCAACACTGTTACTGTCGACATTCAGAGTGTTGACGTTTTGAGCATATTGACATGTCAGCGTTGACATTGTGGATGTCAATATCTTACCTGTCAAAATACTAAACATGTCAACATCTTGAATGCTGAAATTCAGAACATGTAACATTCTTGTGTTGACATTTTGATTGACGACATTCTGAATGTCGACATGTTGACTGGAATCCAGTCCCACATTAGTGAAATATATGAGATCTCAGCTGCTTGCAAGTACTAATAAAGCTAAGAAGTTTGGTTCAATCAAACAGACTTATTAGAACCAGTTTACAATGAATCCTTTAGAGTAAAAATGGAGAATTACCAATTAATCGATGAAACCAGGATTTCATCTAATTGCAAATTAATATCATCAAGAATAAAGTTAGAAAAGACTAAAAAAAAACACCATGCAGCATGCTTTTACAGCTATATCCCCCTTTCAACTCTAAAATATACTTAACATATTTATGTACTTATGCACTTTGGTTTACAGATGCGCCAACACCGTTTCTGTTCAAGTGCCCCTTCCTTTGCTCAAATCATGTTTCCTCCATGGAAATGGCGATTAGATCAATGCAGCCTGTACTGTGCAGCAGCCTGTTTGGATCACCCAGTTTCTCCTCTATTGGCTGTTAGGAAGCAGGTCTCTCAAGTCTGATAAGCACTCAGGTCATGGAGTGGGGGAGTAAAGAACAATTCTTAAGCTCCGGGTGATACAGTAGATAGATAGATAGATAGATAGATAGATAGATAGATAGATAGATAGATAGACAGATAGATAGATGAGGAGGGCTATGCACATATAATGGATAACAATGGACACATTACTGTAGTATGTAGTGTACATAAGAGGATGACTCTGCATTGTATAATTGTGTAAGCATTGTATATATTAGTAGTCAGATGCATTGGGATACGGATGAGACAGTACTAAGTCGAAGTCAGCAGGTCGACACATAAGGTTGACATCCATTAAGTCAACACTGACAAATGGTCGATACAGCAATAGGTTGACATGAGTTTACTGGAATATTTTTCACTTTTTTGTACTTCACCATCCAAGAGCAAAGTGAGCCATGCGAGGAGACACAGTACACTTATTGGGGTTCCATGTGCTTATACAGAGAAAGACACCAGAATTAACTAAAAAAATGAATGCCAACCTTTTCATGTGTTGACCTTTCCTGTGTACACCTTTTCTCAATGTTGACCTTCTGTCAATGTCATCCTAATAACTGTTGACCTTGTATACCACACCCAGATGCATAATAGTATGGTGGTGGAAATTGGGTGTTTCTACTTGGGCTCAGTATGAATTATCGCCGGCTGGGATGCGGCCATCATTGTACCAACAGCAGAATCCCAGCCACCAGTATGCCGGCATGTTTCTACCTAAGTAGAAACACCCAATTTCCACCACCACCACCATACTTTTATGGATCTGGGTGTGGTATACAAGATCGACAGTAATTAGGGTGACATTGACAAAAGGTGTACACAGAAAAGGTCGAAACAGGTTCTATTCTCCAACCTTTGGCGCTACTGGTTAACAGTTGAAACTGTGTGGTGATACAGTTTCTGATGTGTATAATTAGGTAATAATAATAAAAAAATATTAAAATTTAAAGTATGAAGGCAGTGGGATGTATCTAAATTGCAGATTTTTATTTGGTACAATGTTTAAAAAATATATATATAAAAAATATATTATAAAGGTTATGAGTGCTCTTATGCGTTCAGTATCTTGTTTGCAATGAGAATTTAGCTAACAAAAAAAAAATTTTTTTTTATAACCAAACATATATAGTGATACTAAATGCCAGTTAAATTCTAATGGTGTTAAACACTTTAAACACGTTAAAAAACGTAATAAAACACTGTGTTTCAAATAAAAGAATGAGAATAAAAGGAGACCGGTCCCTTTCTTTTTTAGGTAATTTGTAAGAAGTCCCGGCAGGGTTAATTGCCGTTGCACAGAGGTCCGGTTCAAAAAGAGTTTCTGGTAATCCGTGAAGGCAGTACTGCAGTTTGTAGTCACAGTAAAAAAAGGTGTGATCAGCTTACGTGTCTTCACCCTAATCAGGGCTGGGGAGTCCGTGTGTGTCTGGACGGTGCTGCAGGTGTTCTGTCTTCCGTAGCCGTGGTTTGTTACAGGCGCCTGTAACTCCGGTTCCCTTGATGTTGTCTCGCCGGCGTCTTCCAGGGAATCGGGATCTCCAGGTTTCGGGTGGACGCCCCCCTCTTTGTCCACCCGAAACCTGGAGATCCCGATTCCCTGGAAGACGCCGGCGAGACAACATCAAGGGAACCGGAGTTACAGGCGCCTGTAACAAACCACGGCTACGGAAGACAGAACACCTGCAGCACCGTCCAGACACACACGGACTCCCCAGCCCTGATTAGGGTGAAGACACGTAAGCTGATCACACCTTTTTTTACTGTGACTACAAACTGCAGTACTGCCTTCACGGATTACCAGAAACTCTTTTTGAACCGGACCTCTGTGCAACAGCAATTAACCCTGCCGGGACTTCTTACAAATTACCTAAAAAAGAAAGGGACCGGTCTCCTTTTATTCTCATTCTTTTATTTGAAACACAGTGTTTTATTACGTTTTTTAACGTGTTTAAAGTGTTTAACACCATTAGAATTTAACTGGCATTTAGTATCACTATATATGTTTGGTTATAAAAAAAAAAATTTTTTTTTTTTGTTAGCTAAATTCTCATTGCAAACAAGATACTGAACGCATAAGAGCACTCATAACCTTTATAATATATTTTTTATATATATATTTTTTAAACATTGTACCAAATAAAAATCTGCAATTTAGATACATCCCACTGCCTTCATACTTTAAATTTTAATATTTTTTTATTATTATTACCTAATTATACACATCAGAAACTGTATCACCACACAGTTTCAACTGTTAACCAGTAGCGCCAAAGGTTGGTCCCCTTCCCCCTAGAGATTGTGAAACAAGGAAACAAACGAAAAGAGTTTCCTATTCCAAACCTGGGCTGCTCGGTCACACAAGCACATAGATAGACATTTTTAGGGAGCGCAGAGCACACCCCCAGCTACACAGGTTCTATTCTCCCTCTATGAGCAGCGTGGACCCCCACAGAGTGAGATTAGCCTGTGTCACTGGTATTTCAGTGGCTGCATTTTCCCGATAGGCGGGATTCCGGCGTCAGCATTGTGACCGCCAGAATCCCGACTAGCGATATTTTAACCACTTCCCTTCTACTTGGATGGCTGTTAGCTGCTGGATGAGAACTCCCTGCCTGCAACTACTATCCAGGCTGCACCTGCTGCAAGACATGAGAATGCAATGGACTCTCTTCTTTAAGGACAAGCTCTGGCTGACATTATCACTATGAAAAACACAAAAAAGTAAATGCGACCAGCACTGCATATACAGAGGGATTTGCTTGTCATCTATATAGCTTATTGTTACTTAGGCTGTAAATGAACCCATTCTTTTAGATCACATACTACTGTAGTAATGGCAAATTACAATCATCACCATTCGACAGTAGTAGGAAATGCAGAAAGGACCTTTTGAGGATCCACCCTAGTGATGTTTCAATGCCTCTAATAATAAGACTACATGCTCTGTTACTGTATGTCTTGCAGGGGTGGATTGGGATGGAAAACCAGCCTGGGAAAATTATGCAAGCAGCCCTAATGGGGTGGGGTCTGTTGAGGGGGGGCAGGAACACCCTAGTGATGTTTCAATGCCTCTAATAAGAAGACTACATGCTCTGTTACTGTATGTCTTGCAGGGGTGGATTGGGATGGAAAACCATTCTGGGAAATTATGGAAGCAGCCCTAATGGGGTGGGGTCTGTTGAGGGGGGACAGGAACACCCCAGTGATGTTTCAATGCCTCTAATAAGAAGACTACATGCTCTGTTACTGTATGTCTTGCAGGGGTGGATTGGGATGGAAAACCATCCTGGGAAATTATGGAAGCAGCCCTAATGGGGTGGGGTCTGTTGAGGGGGGCAGGATCCCTCCTCATAGGGCCTGATTGTATGCAATTGTGTCCTTCCTTGCATCTTTTGCTGAAATTGTGTCTGTGACCAGGGGCAGATTGGTTACTAAAAGTGGACCTGTAAAATTTTGTAGAAGTGGCCCGACATGGGCAGCACAAGAGATATAACAGGCAGAGTTGATGTTCTGCATAGTGGGAATAACAGATTGAATAGGGACAATGCAGTGTAATGAATGTGGTGGGCTGCCTGTCATGTAGGGGGTGCAGCCACATGACAATACAGAAAACAGGTCCCACAGAAACATCAGCCTACCAGGAATCTTCCTGGAGAGCCCTATGGCCAATCCGACCCTGATGTCTTGTGATGCAGTTGTTTGGCCTAGCACAGACATTGGTTATAATACATTTAATAACTCACTTGAAATAAAACAAATCTACCAATGTCATTCTACTGTACTGATGTGGAATAATTTCAACATATCAGTCCGGTCACATGCGCACCATAAAAAGTATATAAAGTTTTTTCCCATAAAATTTTCTTTGTGAGGTCTTTTTATCTGTAAATGTGAAAAAGTATGCTGTGGACAATTGTAGCTTTAAAGATGAATATGTATTCCAGCTGCAAAGATAGTTCCTGTTTCTGGTTTATGTGCCATCCTCTGGTTTTGTCAAAATATCCCAAAATTCAGTGGAAAGTGCACTGCAAATCAGACACACTTGCCCAGTGCTACCCTGATTCTGAAATCAAGCCTTTAGGAACCACCTTGCTTCAAGTTATGGCTTTACAATAATGACTTACTGTACTGGTGCAGAGTAAGAGGGAAAACCAACACAATGGTTATATTGGTACAAAGAGTAAGTGTACTTAGTTTTGATTAATGTGGTCACATATAGTTAAATGTGTCTGGCTTTACAGGTAATTCAATGCCAGCAATAAGTAGTACATACTTTTCAAGACACCTTTCCGTGGATACCTTTTTTTTCAAAGAGAGATGTCAAGCTATGAAACCACTTCATTTGTGTGTGTGTGTGTGTATATATATATATATATATATGTGTGTGTGTACATATATTTACCAGATGCAATAAGAGATTTACTCAAATAGACAGTAGATGGCAGCATTACTCTATATAAATAAGAAATATGTGACATTTTATATAACAGTAACAATAACAGAAGCATTTCATCTAAGTTTGTATATTAGCAACAGCAGTCACAGCTATCTCATCATTAATATTTTAATACTTTTATGACCAAACTAGCAACACACATTCCACAAAATACTCTGTAATAAACCTAAATGCTAAATTGTGTATATAGGGGGCTAGTCATAGTTGGTCACAGATTTTGCTCTCCGAATAAGTCCCACAGTCCACTTCCTGATAAACTAACGTGATTTGTACTAAATGTGTAGATCTCCAAAACCAGAATCATAGGAAAAAGGTGTTTTTTTAACTTCATTTTGACTCTGCTTTTTTAGAATTTGAGTGAATACTGTGTTGAGAAACATGATCAGAAGAGCCATGACAGCTTTATTAACATATATGGCAGCCATTGAGATTGCACCATTATCAGTGCCAACACAATTTATTTGTGGGGGTTCTAGACATTAGAACCCCAGGGTTCATATTCAGTAGCTGTGGGGTATATATAATATAAATAATTGAAGTTGCTATCTTAAACATTAGTAAAAACCTGGTGTAGATTATTTGACACCTGCAGTAGGTGAAACTCAAACAAAGCAAACTTCTAACAGGAGGTATAAACCAATGTAAGAATATATCATATAATCCAAATATAATCTACCTAATAATATTTAATTTTAAACAAATTTAAAATGGTAGCAACAGTATATTTTTCACACTGAATATTCTGCCTACTATCAGTAAACTAAAAGGAACACCCCACAAATATATATATTTACTACAGAATCACCAGGGATGTGTATTTTTGTGTAGAGATAGTTTGACACTGATACCCAGTATACAAATAAAATGAATATAGCTATAAACATTGTTATTAAACAGAAAATGTAGCTCATCTTTAACCTGTATAATGTCATTTGTTGTCTTTAAAACAAGCATCAAGTAATAATAACATCAAATTACAGACTAAAGCAAAAAGAAATAATGTTTCCACAGTGGGTTTGACTGTTATAAATGTGTTTCTTTGTTGTGTGACTCAACATTGTATGTAGGTTTAAGTTGCACTGAACCACAATAACTAGTAAATTCAATAGGGCAAGTGTCTGGTTGCATATGTTGCACCTAAATGCAGTGTTACGCATAATAGGGTGACTGTGCTGTCCTTATGTACCTACTGCTATTTGTCTAGGGCCCCAGCTGTGCCCACTGTGCATGTAAGTGCCTTGCCATTGTAGTAGCACTCCTTACTGCTTTTCTCACCATCAAGTCGCATGCTTGCCCTCTGTGCTCAGTAGATGTTCCTTTAACCTGGAAACCAGTCTCAGCCTGCAGAGAATCTGGACTATCTCGTGTTGAGAAGTACAAGCATCCCATTAAAGTCCAACTTCTTACAACTTTATTACTGTATCACCATCTTCAACTAAATCAATTGTTGATTGTCTCCTAAAGTCCTCATATTTTTTAAAGTATTGCCTTAATTATGAGTGTGAAGGGTCATCTGTATTGTTTTTATTACATGTAGCAATTTTGTGTGAAGTTTTTTGTATTACTCTTGGTGGACCTGGAAATGTGATACTCAGCTGAAATGCCATTTGGAGGTATAAAATGGGTTCTACTATAGGATGAGAACATTATCTCCCAGCTAGTACAAAATGTATGTCTTTTTGCTAAGTGAAAATGACTGTGCAACCCTACACACAGCAAGCATTGGTCTCAGAAATGAATCCGTTTCACAAATGTATTTCAATATTATAATCTAGCCCTGCAAAAAAAACATCTCTTCTTTCAGTTCCTTAAATGATCTTGTGGAAGAAATCCAGGCTTCTGTAAAATAAAAATGAGCATTGATTTCAGATATGTAACTGGGAGCGCATACAGTAGATGTAGTAAGTATGTTACAGAATACTTTCCCATCCCATAATAATATCTATATATTAAGTTCAACATATGATCCATTCTTTTTTTCCTGTATCATATGTATTAAGATGATTAACATGATCATATTCAATATACTGTACAAGGTGAGGCAAAAAACCCCCCTGAGATTTGAAAGGTTAACAAAAAAGGCATGGTAAATGCTATTTAAAATGTCAGTACATAATCTAAAAGTGCATGTAATACCGTTAATTTTCAGTTGGTTTTGCATAATATGTTGACATCGATGTTTGTAGACCTCAGCTATCAGATGGCCACGTTGGCTGTGTAGTGGCCTTTCACAAAGCTAATGAGGATTGTTTTCTGCCCAGTAGAGAATGTTCTGCTTGTTAATGTAGCCAGACAGATGGAAGTGAGATCTCAAGAAACTGCAGCGATAACACCGGAAATGACACACCGAGTGATGCGAAACTTCAGAGGTCGACTACAAATGTGTATTACGAATGAAGGCCACCATCTGGACGATATCATATTCAAAACCAGTTCAAAATAAATTGTATTCCATGCACTTTTGGATTATGTACTAAAATTTTGTATAGCATTTACCATTCTGTTTTTTTAACATTGAAAATCTGTGAGTTTTTGTGCCATACTCTGTATAAAAGTTCTATATAAGATAACATATATGATTAAACAGAATCTCTCTAGAACTACAACTAATGTATTACAGACACAAGGAATATGACACTTATAGAAAGCCTTTTAATTTCTCAAAGTCTGGCTTTCCCGCTTCCATCTCTTGAGCCTTTCTGGCTCATAATTATTGCTAATATTAATGAGACCATCCACAAATTAATCCCTTTGGTTTTACTTATTATTAAAATCAAAGTGCATCATCTAATTTGGCTTCTTTGCATAAAACTAGGCAGTACAGTATATTTAGTAATGTTATAATACTGCACATATGTGTAAGAAGACATTAGATAAAAATGACAACTGGCCAATGCGCTCCCAAAAAGATTTCAAGATACCATAAAATACTGGTGTGTCTAAGGGGAACATTTACTAAGCAGTGATAAGAGTGGAGAAGTTGCCCCATCAACCAATCAGCAGCTTTGTAAAATGTTATAGTATGCAAATTATAGATGTTACTTCAGTGCTGATTGGTTGCCATGGGTACTTCTCCACTGGCTCACTTCTCCGCTCTTATCACTGCTTAGTAAATGTCCCCCTGAAACCCCTATCCAGACAAGCTCGTTGCAATGTGTTCAGTATGCTCAATAGTCTGGAGTTATCAGAAATTATATCAGTTACATACTTTTAGATTTAGGGCACATACAGTACTCTATCTTTACTGACCAGTATTTAGATTGGGAGTGGATTATGAGATCAACACTAAACAGGTCTACAGTCAATAGGTCTACCACTAATGATAGACATGTATTAGGTTGACAGGATCAAAAGGTCCACAGGGTAATAAGGTCTACATAGAATAGGTAGACAGTAGAAAAGATTGACAGGGTCAAAAGGTCAACATGGAAATGGCCGACACAAAAAAGGTCGACACACATTATTATTATTTTAGGTTTTTTGGGTGTTATGTCACTTTTCTGCAACATACAAGCCCCATTGGTGTACCACGTCCCCTCGCATGGCGAGTGAAGCCTAATAGACTTCTACCATGCTATTACCCACTCATGGAATTTCCTACATCACACTATCAGGTTCTCTAATAACCTTTAAATCTTGAAACATTCCCTGAAAACCCATTTCTTTATTAGGCTTATCTTATTGTCATCTATACTGAACACACTAATGCACCCTTAGAACTGCCTCGCATGACACTCTGAGCCACACTGACTCCTCTTGTTGCATCTGTGCTTTTTTTCCAATTAGGATTTAAGCTATCTCATGAGCAAAGCTCTTTATACCCTGTGTTTACATGTTTGAATTTTTATTGTATAACTTCTATGTCCTGCTTTAATCTATGTAATGTTTCCTTACTGTCTGATCACTGTCACACATAAAATATCTACAATAATAGCAGTAGTAGTGGTAATAATAATAATAATAATAATAATATAAATCCTCAAAACATTATTGCAACTCCTATGCTTCTAGGTCACATCAACTTACAATAGTGGGTGCATGCTAAGTGCACACAAAGCCAATATTCACAAAATTGACCAATGTTTGATGTACAGTGCATTTGAGCTGATGGTTACTGTCAGGAGACGCAGAAAGAATTTAGATGCAAGAGCCATGGATTTCATTTGGCATTCCTGAGAGGTAACAAGAGGGTGGTTAGGGAGTCATGGGTGTGTCACGGTCAGTGGCTGCATCTGAAGATGCAGTTACACTGACACAGGCAGAGATTGTGTGCCTCCATAGGGCTGGTGCAGTCTCCAGTGGTGCAACTGTTGGTGAGTCTTAGTATGCACAGCATCGAATTAGCACCACAGTTGGTTGGCATTACAGTAGGAAGAACTTCAGCTGCAGCACTAGCATAAAGATGCAGTCATGACTGTGTGCAACTACATCCACCCTTGAGGAAGGACTACTGTAGGGTGTTTGTCACAAATTTCTCCATTTGTTATGTTATCAGCATTGATCCTGACAAGTTCTTTACTTAAAGCAGGTAGAGTTTCTAATAGGAAAGCAAGGTGTAACTTAGAAGACAATATAATAATTTCATATTAGATTATTCTGGCACAGGACATTTGATGGGTCTCGGTGATGTGATAAAGCTACACAGGGTGGTCAACCCAGGACAAGAGTTGCTGATCATACACAACAAATGCAGCAACAAGAGCCCTAAGGCAATGTAGGAAATCAGAATCTACCGGATGAAGAAGTGCTTTACAATACACAATTTCAGTAAGTGGTATTGGTTTCCAAGAAGCTGTGTAAGTAAGCCTGAAGAAACCCCTTGCTATTCATGACGGTATGAAAGATACAGAGTAGGTGCAGTAGAAAGTGCCTGTTTGATGAATATAAAAGCTTATTTTGTATTTGTGTCCCAGGATAAATGTGCTGTTAAGCTAAAGGGGTTTGGTAGTAGAGCATAGCTCAGAATTCTCAGAATCCACAGATGGTAATACAATTTGTTGCTTTTGTTCAAGGAAATAAGATTGGCAAACTACATTTTGGCAAAACATTTTGGTCTGCAAGAAGAGAGGCATATTAAAGTACAGTATGTGACCAGACTGATTTGAGAGTGGGACATGGGCTAGTTCATCTCTAAATGACAGTTTTAAAAATGCTGTAAATCTGGGTGTGGGATTTGATGGCATATTAGGTATCTAGATCGAGTCTTAAAGTACTTTATATAAGGGGCATATGCCGAGCTCTGATGGCATATAAAGAGTATCTGGATGGGTCTGATGGCAAATAAAAACAAACATATTAAAAAGGGAAGTTTGGGTCTTTGGGTGTGTTAACTTTGGCCTTCTCTCTGGCCACCACTATTTCTAGATTTAACCACCTTCATCACAGATTTTGGAATTTTTTGACACCCTACTCAGTGAGAACTTGGATTCCTCCAATTGTTCCAGCCCTATAGGAATCCTATATTTCATGACTGAGATTTTCACCACTTATTTTTTATCTATATTTATAACTTGATTTCATACAACTGACAATTAAAGAGTGCACCAAAAAAAGTATTTTTTTTTTTTGCTCTCAACTTTACCTGTGATAGAGCAGTCGACCAGAATTATGGTGGGTGGGCATAGGAGAGGTGCTCCAGTGCTGATCACCCAGTTTTTAGTGCCTTCATATGGAGCATTCCGTGGGTGAAGTATGAGCCGACAGGGACTGGAGGCAGGCACAAAAATCTTTCTTGCCTCCGGGTGACTGTGATGAAGTTACGCCACTGTCAGAGGGCACTATAAGGAGAATACAGACAAGGTGTGCAGCAATACAGAACATATGTGGGAGCAAATACAGACATACTCTATAGAGGGGCATCAACCTCAAAAGATCTTATAGAACATATAAATAATGAGGTCTGTAGTTAAAATACATACAGTAAGTTTATATATTTAAAGAGCCTTTATGTGAACATTACTATTGCAATAATTTAAGTTTGTTGTGTGTGTGTATGAGTGCATATATATTTTTAGATTTGGAAACCTCCACTCTAGAACTTCATATCCCTGTGTCCAGGCCAGTGTTGAAATTCAGAGGCAAACTCAGGCTGGAAACAAGCCTCATTGATTTACAGCCAGAGGGAGAAGGAATGTGTAAATGTATGACCTGCCAGGACCTAGCAGGAAGTGATGCCTTTTGCCATACACCCACATCTATATGGTGTCAGAAGTAATCAGACATGGCTCAAGTTCTTCCCCACATTGATCTCCTCATCTTTGATGAATACATTGCTGACAATTGGATCCAGTTCAGAAAGAATGAAAAGTATACAGTATCGTTGGACTGTCTGAGAAATAGAAAGACACAGGCATACTCTTACTAAATCTTTCTTGAGCAGAGCAGTAGATAAAGCAGACACATGTGTGTATGAGGAAGTAAAAGATAATGAAAACCCTTAAGTGCTGTTTGAGGAGATATATTTACCTGTATGGAATGTAATAATGTACAGACATATACAGTACTTAATACCACAAACCAAAAGCATGATGAAAATGTGCAATCATTGGTGTCCACATCAAAGCTACTAGCAAAAAAACACAGATTTTGGTGCCATCACCAATGAACTAATCAGAGACAGAGTTGTTTGTGGCATTCATGTAAATGCTGTTCATGCAGTTATTAAGAGAAAATAATTTGACTTTAGAAACTAAGTCATATCTGCAGTCTTTATACAAATCCAAAAGATACGCCCGCACCGGTAAAAATTAAAATAATTCGACAAGTATGTTCCGCTTCCCTTTGACTTGATCTATTATATAGTATACTGTATATTTATACCTTTATTTATTGGTCGGGAGGGCTACCCATGGCTTAAAGATTAAACCATATACACACACAAAGACAGAAGCTATTAACTGGGTGCACTAAGAAGCTCACAACTAATTAATATAAAATAACCTTTATTATCATCGTTTAAAAATACCGTTGTTTTTAAATTTTTAATTCAGCCATTATGAAATATATTAAAATACACAGAGTGAAAAAAGTTAATGAAAAAGTGATTAAAATGCAGTCTTAATGAGGAGTACAGATGTGTCATGCTACATTTTTGCCGCATATAGCAGCATTCTGTAGTGGGTCCGTAATTCATATGCAACATGGCAAGCTGCCCAGTACGCATAGCTAGCCAACTCCTCTAAACTTCACTTGCAACTACTTACTCTTTAATCCCTGGCATCACCTGGCCACTCCAATCTCCCTCTCATGTCTCTCCCTAAACACCTTCTGTCACATACTCCTTTATTTAAGGCACACATTTCACAATAATCTTATACTTCCAATACAAGAACAAATAACTCCATGAGTGATTTGACGGACTGCCATATGGTAGTCATGGGTCCAAATCCTGGGTATGACAGCATTTTGAAATATGTGCTTTAAACAAAGGAGGATGCCACTGATGGTACTGGGTATGACTGCTAAGAAATGTATGATTTAAAATAAAGGATATTGTAAATAAATGACAAAGAGCTCTCAAAGTAAGTGCTGGTATAAGAGAATTTGGTATCCAATCTAATTTCCTTTTGCAGTGTTCTGAAATTAAAAATATTCCACAAATGTATATACAGTATATATATATATATATATATATATGTGTGTGTATACAGTATATAGTGAGGAGATCAGGAAAGGGGTGCTCTCTCCTGGGGTCAATGGGCACCTCCAAAAACACAGCAGCTAGGAAAACAGTGCACCAGTCCAGGGTGTTCGTGCAATCTAGCCATAGCTAGTTTCACTGTGCAGTGCAAATACAAAACATACCGTACTGTACAAACAAATCCTAGCCTTTCTGGGCACTAACTAAACATTATAGATTCCCTCTCTCAAAGTGGTAGGACCTAATGCCCCTGCCACAAACACAGTACTTACAGTCAGTTGATCACAGTGTCTCATTACAAGCCTGCTGCCGGTTTCCGCATTTAGTGATACAATAAGCCAAGCCCTGACACAGCTTACTATATATCAGTTTCTTACATGAGGCAGAAGGCTTAAGAACTTGAAATGGGCTTTATGGATGGAGCTCTCCCTTCTCTCTCACACCCATAACCCGAGGACCCATTATTCAGCTCTTACTAAAAACCCAAACTCTAATCAAATCTTTTTAGCAAAACACACATTTCCTGGAGGTTTAAAATACATATGCCAGAAACCTAGGACAAACATATCTCACATTTATCACTTTACCAGTGCTTCTATCACCCCCCACCCCCCTGCCGGCATTCTAGCTGACGGTATCCCAGCGTCGGTATGCTGACTGCTGGGATCCCGGTCACCAGCATCCCATACCCAACGCAGCCCAATTTTATTAATTTGGGGCTTTATCAAAACTCTGCCAATGGTGTATTCATGATACATTACTTATTTGATCCCTGGTCTTTTTATTTTTGGGTGTTGGCTGTCAATCCTGCCATACAGATGGAATCCAACACTGCTTATACTATGGGTGAGTCTGCCAATTAGGATTATATGTGATTACATCACTCAGATAAGCAGCATCATACTGTCTATGCCGCCTTAGAATTCTATCCTTCATACATTGAAAGGTGGCGGGTGCCCCATGTAACCCAAATTACAACATCTTGTATTTGAACAACCCTTCTGGTGCAGAAAAAGCTGTCTTTTCTTTGGCATTCTCTGTTAACTGCACTTGCCAATACCCTTTGGTTAAGTCAAGAGTGGTCAAGCATCTTTCTGTTCCTAATCTTTCAATAAGTTGATCCACCCGAGGCATTGGGTAGGTATTATCCCCATATGTTCTCTCCCTGCTGTGTGCCTTGTATCCCAGCTGCATGGGCTTGCTGCATGAAACCCGGCATCAGAGCCTCTCAGCTACTTCCAGGATTCGGCTTGCTGGCTCTCTGACTGCCTATTGGGCGATGTGATGGGTAAGGGTGTGTCTGGCTAACACGTTTCTCCCGTGATGGGCTTCGTCAGGGTGTGTATACACCACAGGAGAAACGCATTGGTCAGATCCACCCTTACCCATCACTACGCCCTTATAGCCAATCAGAGAGCTGTCAAGTTGAATTTCAGAAGTAGCCAAGAGTTTCTGATGCCGGGTGCCAGGCAGCATGCCCACGCAGCTGGGCTAAAAGACACACAGCACTGAGGGAACTGAAGAGGATAAAGAACGGACCACCTACACTGTCAAAAGTCAGCAATGGCCATGCAGGATGGAACCTGCATTGGAAGTGGGAATGAGAACAGCCTGTCCATCGGTTGCAAAACTCCTCCTGCGGTCACTCACCTCCACAGCACAAACGCAAGGGCATTTACACTAAGGTAAGGTAAGGTAAGGTACACTAAGGAGTGACAAGGTACCCAACAATTGCTCGCCACAGAGTAACACACTGTCATATGAAGTTAGTGCCGGCACTTTAGTGACTATATTTGATGATGCTGAAATTGGCATGTGCTGTATATCTTAGTACTGCTGGAAAGTAATCTTAGTGTATCTGTTTAATTCTCATGCACGGATTTTCATTTTATGATGCTTTATTATGATGTTTTAAAGGGGCAAAGCCTGTTTTTAAAACAGTTTTTTAGTGTATATTGATAACTAGATGTTCTACCCGTCCTTGGTACGGGAGTTTCTGATTTTCTTCGCACGAGAGTTTATTTTTTTCATGGTTGTACATATAGATGAGTGTTAAAATTCTGGTAAATCTATAGAGATGTACATTTGAGATGTCTTAATGTAAGTAAATATTAAGCCATGGTCCTTGGCGTTACCCGAGGAGCATCCGTAGCAGATACGGTAAAAAGTAACACAAGCCATGCATCTGTAATAACATTATTATGTCAACCCCCTTTTCAACCCCTTAGGGTAGGTTTATTGAAATTCTAATTATGTTGTTTTCCTATTTCCCAACTGATACCTATGTTAAATTTCAGCTTCCCATCTGTGAGTCCAAACACATAATTTGACTGTAACACAAAAAAGCGCAGGGGTCACTTAACTATTTCCGTACCCTAATTTATACTGGAGGGAACTACCATTTTAGCACCCCATTGGCAGCTAACACAACCCAACCCACAAGCACATGAATGGAAGCGTGAGTTAACCAATTATATCCATCGACTGGGTGGCATCGAAATTCGACACATTATTCTACTTACGGAAATCATTGCAGAAGCGCAAACTCCCGTCCAGCTTCGGAATAAGCACAATGGGACTTGTCCACTCACTATATAACTCTTCAGTAACCACCAATTTCAAAATGTTTTTACATTTCTTTAGACACTGATACCAGCTGGGCTTCTGGTTTTCTATGGGGTTTTAGGTTAACCTTAACCCCTGGGTCAGTGATTATGTCATTATGTACTTTTTATGTGTTTAATGACTGTTGTTTAACCTGGTATGTCTGAAAACAAAACTTTAACCTCCTGCTATTGAACAGTTGAGAGGGTTTTAGCTATTGTTAATTCAGTAACTAAAGGCTATGGGTTTACTGGTGGGACTGGGATGGCTGACATTCAGATTTATCCTCTTATACTGTGGCTGAAATGCGTTTGCATCTCAGCACACAGGTCACACCACAGCATAGTGTACACTATGCAATACACTGCAATGAATGTGAGCTTTGCGTGTTCCCATTCTTTCTAATAGAGATGCTTGCAATGCATATGCATGTGGCATGATGCTCTCTGTACGCAATGCAGTCCCACTACAGAATGCTGCAAAATGCTCTATCCTTATGAGTATTTATAAGATTTACATGGTAGATCTGTTCTAGCTTTCTTTTTAATTAACCTCCCCCACTTTTATCTAGGATTTCAAAGGGTCCTTGCCGCTTAGCCAAAAGTTTACTTTCTACTGTTTGAACCAATACAAGTGCTCTGTCCCCATGAAAAAAGACACATAACTGGGCATTGCAATTGTACACCCACTGGTGTGCTTGTTGGGCCTGTTCCAAGTGCTCTATCCCTATCAGCACTATTGCAGCAATCCTTTCCTGCATCTAAAAAAGGGTGGTCTTCAGTATGCCAGCTGTCGGGATCCTGGCGCACAGTATACCGGCGCCGGAATCCCGACAGCCGGCATACTGACACTTATTCTCCCTCATGGGGGTCCACGACCCCCCTGAAGGGAGATTAAAATAGCATGGTGCGCGTAGCGCGCCATCGTGCCCGCAGCTCATTTGCGCTCGCCACACTGTCGGTAAGCCGGCGGTCGGGCTCCCAGCGCCGGTATGCTGGTCGCCGGGAGCCCGACTGCTGGCATACCAAACCACACCCCTAAAAAACATGCTTAATAACAGTTTTATATGAACTGGATTGCCCCTCCTCTCTTTTTGGCAATGTCCAGTAATCTTCATGGGTGTCTCCTGTACAATAAATCGAAAGGTCAAAACCCTGTAGAGGATTGAGGAACCTCTCATACAGATGTAGCCATGCTCATCTTTGCTACGATGCAGCATGCTGCAACACGGCTAAAGGAATTAATGAAGGGATCAATAATAGTTGCAGCCTGGTACGCCACATACCATATTGCAGTAAGATGAGCATGGCTACATATGTATATCCAGCAATTAAAAAGGTAATAAATAAACCCAATCTCTTCCATCTTTATCCACCACTTTCTTTAGCATGCTTTTTAATGTTTTGTTAAACCTTTCCACTAACCCATCAGTCGGGATGATAAATGGAGGTTCTTAACTGATTCATTTTAAACAGGCAGCATAATTCTTTCATGATTTTTTACATAAATGGGGTACCCTGGTCAGTCATGATTTCCTTAGGTATTCAGATCCTGCTAAAGACATGTACTAGTTATCTAACAATGGTCTGGGTTGATGTATTGCACAATGGTATCACTTCCCGGTATCTGGTAACATGATCCATCATCACCAAATTATATTTATGGCCCCTGGTGGATTTTATTAGTGGTCCAACCAAATCCATAGCTATTCTTTCAATAGGAACCTCAATATTGGGTATTGGGACAAGCAGACTTTTAACATGTGTCCTTGGAGCATGATACTGACATTCAGGACATGATGCACAATACTCAGATACCTTTTTATGGACCCTGGGCCACAAAAATCTCTGTAAAATTCTCTCAGTGTTTTTTTTTACCCCAAGGGGACCAGAATTTAAGTGACCATGATCTATGTGTAATACCATTCTTCTATATGCCATGGGGACTACCAATTGTTCCCCAACATCTTCCCCTTTCTTAGTCACTTGATACAAGAAATCATTGTGTACTGTCATATGAGGATATCATAATTGACTATCAGGGTCTATGGGGTTTCCATCAATAATGTTTGCATTCCCTATAGCTTTTACCAGGTATTTTAACTACTTTAAGGCAAAGATCTGTTTTCTGACTTCAAGATCAAGCAGATGATCAACTGGTTCAACAACATTTTATTTTTAAGTAGGAGGTATATCATTCTGTGCCCCACTACTGTCCTTATCATTCTCTGGCTCTCCAAACATGCTTGAAAAAGGCCACATTTCAGACTCAGAAGATACTCCCATTGCCACTGTATCAGTAACATTCTCAAACGGGTCTGGGTTATTTACTTTTGTAAGAAATCAGCTTTCCACCAGCTTCCAGAAGTGGGCGAAGTCTCCCAATATCACATTATATATCAAGCCAGGTACCAGCAGAACCACACTGTTTCTATGTTCTCTTTCACAGTAACATAATACTGAGTATCTCAATGCTAGTCGTGGCTCCGTATGTGACTAGACAGGCGCGCCTATTGCCTACAGTGTCTCCGTCCGCCCGTGTCCGTGATGGAGACATGCCCCATTCACTTGAATGGAGAGCATCTCTGTCTGCAGACCCAGACAGAGACGCTCTGAATGGGAGCGTCTCTGTGCACTCCCGGCGTAACTAGGCAGACGGATCACCTGGTCATGCGGGAATGCTCGTTTGCAATCGAGCTGCCTCAGATGTGTGCCTTAGAGACTGGTGTAGGAAAGAGGGGTTTGTGTTCTTGGAACACTGGGTGGACTTCTCAGTCAGGCGCCATCTTTTTTGTCGCGATGGATTGCACCTGAAACAGGAGGGGGCTGCGGTGCTGGGGGGGAAGGATGGTTAGTAGGTTGGAGGAGCTTTTAAACTGGGAGCCTGCGGGGAGAGTTTAGCTAGAAACTATGGGTCATGCAGTGAGAATAGTAAGGATGGTGGTAGTCAGCTAAATGGATAATGGGGGAGGGAAAGAGCAGCTGGCAAGGGTATTTACATGGGTTCTAAAAAGGGTATTAACAAAGGTATTGCCAAAACATTAACAACAATTATGTGTCATCATTACAGCATATAGAAAATGATGTACAGAGCATAAGGTAAAATACTTATGTCAGGGCGGAGAGTTTAGATGGAAACATTGGGTTGATCAAAGAGAAGAGTAAGAGTAAGGTGGGCAGTATTAATTATGGTGGGGTGGAGAGGGAGTGAGAAGGACAGTCAGTAAGAGTAACTCTAGGGAGGCACTAGTAAACCATGATAGGATATCTTTAAAAAAACAAGCGGACAAAGGAACCACTAAACTAAAATGTATGCTTGCAAAAGCAAGAAGTCTAGCAGGTAAAATGTGGCAATTGGAATTGTTACTATCAAAGGCTGAGTAGGATATTATAGGTATTATGGAAACATGGTGGGACGACTCTTATGACTGAGTTGCAAACTTGGAGGGGTTTTCTTTTTTCAGGAGGGACAGGGCAAGCAAAAGAGGAGGTGTATGTCTTTATGTTAAACCATCTCTTAAACCATACTTAAAGGAGGTTATTTATGAGGGGACTGGCGATAATGTTAAGTCACTATGGGTTGAAATGTCAAGTGGGGGTATTGATGCAAAAAAACTAGTCATAGGCACGTGCTACAAACAGCCGGATATTAGCATACATGAGGAAGAACAACTCTTGCAGCAAATCGAAAGGGATTGGGGGACATCCTAGTGATTGGGGATTTTAATTATCCTGATATAAATTGGAGTAATGATTCATGTGTTAAAGCTAGGGGCAACAGGTTCTTAAATATGTTAAAGGATCACTACTTGTCTCAATTAGTCAAGGACCCAACTAGGGGTAAAACTACTCTGGATCTAGTAATTACTAATAATGTGGACATTATATCAAACACTAAAGTTGGGGAGACTTTGGGTAACAGTGATCACTATATGATCACATTCAACATCAGTTTCAGGAAACATAGCTGTAAGGGTTCAACCAAAACATTTAACTTTAGGAAGGCTAATTTCAGTATGCTGAGATGTGCACTTAACGACATTGAGTGGGAAGTTTTGTTTTATAGCAAGAACACTTCGTAAATGTGGGATGCTTTAAAAGAGTTGCTAGATAGCAGTATTCACAAATTTATTTCCATGGGCAGTAAACGCAGGTGTACTAAACTCAAACCGATGTTGCTTAACACAAAGGTCAAGGCAGAAATGGATAAAAAGAAGCGTGCTTTCAAAGCATTTAAATCTAATAGAAAGGAGAAGTCATTCCATTATTACAAGGAATGCAATAAAAAATGGAAAAAAAGCAATAAGAGCATCTAAAATGGAAAATGAAAAGCAAATCGCTATAGAGAGTAAAACCAATCCTAAAAAGTTTTTTAAATATATAAATAGTAAAAGGTTAAAAAAGGAGAAATTAGGGTCCAATAAAAGATGACTATGGAGTATTGATAAATGATGACGAAATAAAAGCGGAAATACTGAACAATTTTTTTTCATCAGTGTTCACCAGAGAAGAACTGATGGTGGGAGTAGTGCATAACTATAGTGACAGTAATGATTCATGGTTAGATATTTGTTTAAGTGAAGAAGTAGTCCGGGAGAGACTAAGCAAAATTAAGGTTAATAAATCACCTGGTCCTGATGGACTTCGCCCGAGGGTTCTTATGGAGCTTAGGTCACAACTAGCAAGATCCCTATACTTGATTTTCAATAGTTCAATTAGATCAGGCATGGTACCGAAGGATTGGCGTATAGCTGAGGTAGTGACATTATTTAAAAAGGGATCCAAAAATCATCCGGGTAACTACAGACCGGTTAGTTTGACGTCTATAGTGGGGAAAATATTGGAAGGAATTCTAAGGGATAGCATACAGGAGTATGTGAGGGACAGATCATGTCAAACTAACTTATTTAGCTTCTACGAGGAAGTGAGCGATAATCTTGACCAGGGAAAAGCAGTGGATGTGGTCTACTTAGATTTCGAAAAAGCCTTCGATACAGTGCCTCACAGGAGACTGATCATCAAATTAAAGGAGCTTGGCCTAGGAAAAACTGTTTGTACATGGATAAGTAACTGGCTGGATAACAGGGTACAGCGAATAGTGGTCATCAGGAAGTCCTCAAGCTGGACCCCAGTAGTCAGCGGAATACCACAAGGGTCCGTACTCGGGCCACTACCATTCAACGTATTTATCAATTACCTAGAAATAGGCCTTGAAAGCACAGTGTCAATCGTTGCAGATGATACTAAACTGTGTAGGGTAATTAATTCAGAAATATATGTGGAGTCTCTGCAGAATGATTTATCTAAACTTGAAATCTGGGCATCTAAATGGAGAATGAGGTTCAATATAGAAAAATGCAAGGTTATGCATTTCGGGACTAAAAACAAACTTGCATCCTACATATTAAATGGGGAAAGTCTAGGGGTAACAGTATTGGAAACAGATTTGGTGGTACTCATTGATAATAGGCTTAATAACCGTATAAAATGTCAGAGCGCAGTAAAGAAGGCAAGTAAGGTGCTAGCGTGCATAAAAGGGGGAATTGAGACAAGGGACGAGGATGTAATCCTGCCGCTGTACAAATCATTGGTACATCCGCACCTGGAATATTGTGTTCAATTTTGGGCACCATTGTATAAAAAAGATATCGGTGAACTCGAAAGGGTTCAAAGGTGAGCTACTAAATTGATTAAAGGGCTAGAGGGTCTGAATTACGATTAAAGGCTTACTAGGTTGAATATGTATACACTGGAAAAGAGGCGTCTAAGAGGAGACATTATTAATATCTTCAAATATGTAAAGGGACATTACAAAGAGTTATCAGAGAAATTATTTTTTTTTATTTTTTTTTCAAAAATGTTTTTATTTCGATTTTACATTTAAAACATTTTAATACAATGCCAACAAAGCAGTACTTGAAAAGTAGTTGAGAAACATTACATTATATAATGACTATAATATAGGACGTTGTATTCATAACGTTAAGTATACAGAGTATCCGTAAGGTGTATAACCAATAAGGAAAGAGCAGTCTCTTCCAAGAGAAGAGATAGAAAACAAGACAATCAAAAGGAAGATGAAAAGGTATATAAAAGTAGAAAGAAGAGTAGAGAGTGGATAAGGGAAAGAAAAGAAAAGGAGGGGGGGGGGGAGGGGAGGAGGATGAATCGCCTGCAGCCCCAGAGTTCCTGATCATTTTAACTCAGTCGAATGGGGGGGTCAGATAGAAGCATTGTAGTTTCATACCATAAAGTTGTACGAAAACAATTGTGAATCTGTGTCTTTATTGAAATGTTTAAAGTATCAATAAAAGATTCCCAAACATCAAAGAATTTCTTAATGCGTTGTTCTTTATGTAATGAAGTCTCCATCCAATCCATTTTAAATACATAAAATAGTTTATCCTTGAACATTTGTAATGAAGGAGGGGATGGATGTATCCATTGTTGTAAAATACATTTTTTTGCCACAGCTGAAAGAATCAGCAGTAATTTGCTACAACCCGGGGAAACCTTAGAGGTCGTTGATAGTATACCAAAAATGGCCCATTCAGGGGACAATGGCAAAAAATTAACTAGTTCTGCAGTGGCAAACTGTTTTACCTGAAGCCAGAATTTTTTAATGTGAATACAATCCCACAAGCAGTGAAAAAGAGTAGCCTCAGGTCGCGCGCATTTTAAACATGTCGAAGTGGAAGACATCCCCATTAATTGACATCGAGAGGGTGATAGATAGCCCCTATAAAAGAGAAATTATTTATTAAAAGAACTCTGTTTAGGACACGTGTGCACTCGCTGAGGCTGGAGGAGAGAAAATTCTGTACGCAATAGAGGAAAGGGTTCTTCACTGTTAGGGCAATAGGAATTGGGAATTCCCTGCCAGGGAAGGTGGTAATGGCGGACTCTGTAAATGCATTTAAAAAGGATTGGATAAATTTCTGATTGAAAATGATATCCAAGGTTATAACATTTAAAATATTGACGTTGATAATCCAGGTGTAACATGATTTATAGTTGTTAACTAGTCATAAAACATTACTTCAGCAGGTGCATTATAATCAACTCAACTTAATACAGGTTGAACACGATGGGCATTTTGCCTCTATTCAACCTCAATTACTATGTTACTATGTAGATGAGTGCGGCTCCATCTGTATGCAAGTCACAGTGGACATTTTGTAGGCCAATATTTTTATTTTATTTTAGCGTCCTGGTACAGCCAAGGAATTGCTTCTTTAGTTAAATGGAACTGAAATATAAATTGGTACCAGGGACACAGGTCCTCAATTAACAATCTAAAACTTGCTGCAATAATGTAGGATATTGGCCATAAATCTAATACTAGCATAGTCGGCACGCTGTGCCACTGGGTGACAGCTGTCATACTTGCTTCCTCTCACAAAGGATTGTTTAACAGTCAATTGTTGTTTAAAATTGCTAGAAATCTTCTTGGTGTCCTTCTGAAGATTTAACCCAGCGGCAGCAGCAGGCCTAGTGATTCTTCTGAGGAATCCTGGATAGGGGAAGAGTCACCTAGCCTTACCAAATTGGATGCAGGACTACTTATGACCATTAGTGAGGATATTGATGATGAAGGTGTAGGTGGTGTTGATTGCAGGTGCTGGCATCTAGCTGAGAGAAGGGAGCTTGCTGATGCTGGACTACTTGTTGGTATTTATCTAGCACAAGTTTCTTATTTTCCCAAAAACTTTCCATGAACTTGCTGCAAATTATGTACTGTAACAGGGAGGAGGTTCCTAGTTGGTACATGTCCCTATCTTTACTAACTGTGGATTTGCAAATGCTAAAGATGGCTAGACAGGATTTGGGTAAAAATATATCCACATATAAGAAGTGTATTTTTTGGTCCTAAGCCCAGGCATGATAATAGGCAAGAACTGCTTCCACAGGTGCCTGATTTAGACAAACATTATTCTCATCATCAACATCCTCATAAGCACCAACATGAGCTACACAAATATTTCCCTCATACACTTGAACTTCCACTGTGGCATCCTCAATTTTTATGTCACCAGCTATATTTCTGCTGCTCAACTCCATGTTTGGAGAGTGAGAAATAATTGATAAGCCTAGCTGCGAAGGCAGTTGCTGGGCCGTCATGTTTCTTGTTGCAGTCAGAGCAGCTTGGCAGTATTCTTTACTTGCCTCCCAAGAAGCTCTGGAGGAACTAGCCCACCCCTGCATGTAGGTTCCTAGAATCATGGTGCCTCGGGCAGCTGCCCAGTGTGATCATATATTAAGATGGGTCTGAATGTAAGCAGTAATTGCATCAAGGTGCAGGGGTCAAATTGTACATAGCAAAAAGTGTGAAAATAGCCAGTGTAATGCTGGAGATGCTGATTGGCCTACCCTAAGTCAAAAGGTCACCTTGGTAGTCATAGCAAATAGTCCCTGCTTGTGCCAAAGACAGGTGCTTGAATAAGGGTATAGCCTCATGAGAAGAGACCATGATCTTGCTCCATTTCCATTACTCTGAGATGTACCCAATGCTCCCTCCACTTCTGGACTGCTCCCCGAACTCACATCTCCACGCATGTTCATAGCATCTATACTGGAAAGTGCTCATCCAACCTACCCCACTCTGCATGGGATACTGCTGCCCGTTGGTGGAACAGTGGAACAATGCCCAAATAACATGACTGTCCCACCAAAAGTGCAACTGTAGGGAGTATGGTAGAATTACAGTGTATAGCTGAGGATAAATAATTAAATAGATCTATGGAGTGGCCCAGGACTGGTGCTTGTATTGTAGAGTTACAGTGATGGATGATTGATCACCCGTCCCCCATGTGCAGGTGCACCTTCCCACTAGTTGGAAATTTTGGAGAGGCTCCCCCATAAAGCTGCTATTGTGCATTCAATTTCTAGTTACGCTCCTGCATATGGCTCATTAGTAACTTTCAGGGAAATGTATTAATCCTTCTAAAGAGTGGACACGTTGAGAAACTGACCATAGCAACCTATCAGCTTCTAGCTAGCAATTATCAAGACCATATATATAATAATATATAGAAGATGTTTAGTTGCAATGGGCAATTTTACTTGTACAGTTCACCAAGGTTTGATACAGTACATCTCTCCCTAAGGAAGTACTGTAAGTCTGTTGTGGGAACCACAGTATTATATGATTAACCACAAGCTTAATAAAGTAAAACCTTGCATTTCACCTCTATTAACCTAACAGTTAACCACATAATGCCACTGTTCCCACAATAGGCATCTACAGAGCATTCTCACATAGAAGTACAGTATATGGGAAAACCGTGATTGACAGTGCAGCTTATTGCCAATTAGAGGGCAGGCCTGACATGGCACTCTCTGATTGACTGCTGGCACTCCTATTGACACAGTTCACTGGAGGCTGGCATTCGGGAGTGGAGTTCTATGTGTGCACACATAGATCTCCTCGGTCTGTGTGGTACGATGATACCAGGGAGGCAGTTTGGTTGTTTTTAACCCCTGGATGTGTACTGAAGAGGACTAATCTACATTTGAAAGAGTTTTTTTTTTACAGGTTGCATGGATTCTACATGGAGAAGAGGTCCGAATGACTACAGAGAATATAGGTATGTGTGAGTGTGAGTATGAGTGTGACTATGAATGTGCATTTATGTGTTTATTAAAGTTCTACAATTACAGTGTGTGTGTACTGTCTTTTTTTCATATTTCTTTTACAGGGGACTAGAGGTATCAGCAGGCCATTAATGCACAACATGTTGGTACTTGTAGTTCCCCATGTACCAGCATGTGGGAAAGCTTGCTGGGAACTGTAGACCCACCTGTAAAATACATTATTAATTCTTGCTTTTAACCACTTAATAGCTATAAACTCAGTACCACAGCCCAGGGGTGCCGGGGATAGACCCGAGCTTCAGCCTTGGCCTTTTGTACCTTGATGGGGGAACCTCTTTACTGGGGGGGGGGGTCCTCACTCCCCGAGGGTACCCAGCCCATGATGACTAGTTGGGGGGATAATGGTACAGCCACAGGGGCCAATATAAGCGTGTCCGTAGCCTGTGGTATTACCTCCCTGGCTAGTGGAGCCCGGTGCTAGTTGTAAAAGTAAGGGGGACCAATACGTCTTTTTCCCCCCATATTTCTGGTCCAAGAGGTTGTTAAAATACAGAGGGACCTCACACATTTTCAGCCCTGTATTTTTTCAACCAGGAGTGGCTCACATTGCCTGGGTCTGGTTATGCTTTTGGGGAGAGGGACCCCACCTCATTTTTTTTTTTTTACTTTTTAACCCTTTTAACTTTTACACAAAGAAACATTCATGGATCTCACTGATCTGTGCATGCTTTTGTCAAACTCGCATTTTGGAAGGAAACTCACATTAGCATGTGCAAATTTTCATACAGAGAAACACTCACCCAATGTAATAGCCTCGGACTTACACTAACATTGGCCAGGTGTGAGTTTGTCCCTCACGAAAATCTCAGACCCTATTACATTTCCCCTGTAAAGTCTGTCATGAACGCTTAACATAAAGATATCAACACTAACGGCAGCATCATGCCAGTAAATCCAGATACTGTAAATAAGGCTACAACAAATCTTGCTTTATGCATTACAGTACATTGAGCTCAGCGCTTTCTTTAAAAAGCATGTCCATTCCTTTCTGTATGAATGATGGACTATTCGATTCTTGGCAGTGCAGTAGTACTCTTTCTGTTGTAGTTCCATATGTTCTGTCGATCCAGGAGGGTTGCAAATAAATAATAATTTCTGTTATGTTTGCTTATTTATCTTTATTTGATGCTGTCTTAATCATTTCTATATACTTGCCAGTTAATTGCATATCAGCACTATGGGAGCCATGTTTGATAATCTTCACTGTCTCCATCATCTTATATCAGTGTTTGACCACATCAGTTAGCAATTCTTGATTCCCATCAACAAAACTTCCCGCCAACAAAACTAATCTAACAAGCATCATCTTCTTCTTCATCATTATCATCATCATCATCATCATCATTGCCTGTTCATCGCAGCTTGAATGCTGTTGTTGGTTTGGAGAGGGCAGCAGTTATTTGCTGTGATTACCCTCATTATTCTTCTTCATACACCCAAATGACTACTGTGGAAAAAACTAAATGGATAAAATGTTGCTAATGTTCTAATTTTCCATGATTGCAAAGCAACAATGACATTCATGTCATTGTCAGATATTATATTTTTCAAATCTGTAGCTGTCTGAGGGACAACAGGGGATCAATCTCATTACTTCTGCTCTAAGCCCAGTAAACATGTTGGTATGGGATCGCTTCACTTGTTTCTTTTTTGATAGCTGAACAGTACCTTCAGTTGTGACATTTGCCAATTTAAATGGAGCTGTATTATGCTGTCCCTCATCTCTTATTGCTGCAATGCAGTAAGTCTTAGTGCTGAAAAGTATTAAAAGCAGAGTCACTGGTGAAATGTTATGGTACCTCACCTATTCGGTAATCTCTGTCCTTTCTGTATCACTTCAGCCTATTGTGAATGTGATATGGAATGTGTCCTGCTCACTGACATTGTGCATGCATGAGATCGATATCTCATTATGAGCAGATGATGCATGTGCAAGGACATTTGGTAGCAAAAGGACTGGTAAGTAACCATAGCGCCAGCCTCAGGTGCTGTATATTAGTAGACTCAACTTGTCACTTAGTAAGTACCCATCATGCTAGCCAACTAAGGCATTGTCATCATTAACAGCAGTGACTGCCTTTTAATACATTTGCCTCTTATCCTTTAATGGGGGCAACAATTCTTTCATAATCCCAAAATTGGTATTTGGCTTAATTCACTGGATCGCTTACACAGCATTTTAATTTAATGGAAGACAAATTTATTCTGCATGGATATGGTTCAGTAACAGGGGCAGATTTATTAGTGATTGGTTATAAGCCTTCATTTGATGATAGTCAATTTAATAGTATAATTTAAAAAAAATGAGTTTGTTAAAATGTTTAATTACTGTATGTATACATGTTTACTAAGTAGGGCAACGTGTGCATATGCTACCCATTTACACTCCATTCAAGATGGCATATTGTACAGTACAGTGAAAATATTTTGCAGTTACTGGTACTTTTTGGGCTGACAGTACCAGCATAAGCATCCAACTGCTGCCCCCAAACAGGTGCCGCCCCTAGGCATGTGCCTCTCGTGCCTAATGGGAAATTTACCACTGTGCAGTAAGCCGTGATGCTCAGATATGGTTGTTTTTGCAGGTCGGGATACCTATCATCATGTGCCTTTTACATGGCAACTTAATCTAGATACACTGTTTACACTTAATAATAACCATTATTTCATTAGAACTTTACAAACAGATATTTTTAAAAGCAGTTTTCTAATGTTATTAAGTAGATTAAGTATGAGGGCTTCTCTTTTGACTTCTAAGTCATAGTTACACTTTATGCTGCATTTCAGATTGCAACTCCTAAACCCAAGTAAGTAAACAAACCATGCTGTAGCTGGTGGGAAAAAGGTCCACATTTTATTTACCAATTCCATAAAGTTGGTGGCTGAGGAAAAGTAATTGCAAACATACTATTCAAATTATCGGTATTGCAGTAGGTAATACTACCCACCCCATCCTCCAATGGGCACCAATGTACCCACCTATTTTGACGGACTGGGTTCTTCTAATTCTACTCTTTGTGAATTCAGAACAAACGCCTCCCTCTATGTTTGGGCCTATGCACGTACAAATAGTCAGCTTGGGAGGAGCCTTTATGATTTGTCACTAACAATGGGGGCTGTGACAGTACCAGCGGCACTGCTGCATGCGCCAACACAGGTGTCATACACCAACATACAGTAGGTATCCTCTGCCCATCATGAAGCAGGTGAATTCAGTAAGTGTTCCCAATAACTACATGGCCCCACAGATCATATCATCCTCCCATCACATTGTTAATATTGTACCTTGATCATGTTTCATTTGCAATTGCCTTTCCTTTCACAGCTGGGACCTTCCCAATCCCTAATGACAGGCAAATTCACCAATTCTAGAGACAAAGAGATGGGAATGGTAAAGAATAACAGTAATACAGAGAGTGTTTAGTGTAAAACACAAACCGACTTTGGCATGAAACCATTTAGAGGGGTTGGGGTTACGCGGCTGGCACACGGGATCCCGGCCACCAGAATGCCGGCAGAGGGGCAAGCGCAACGAAGCCCCTTGCGGGCTTGCTGCGCTCGCCGCAGGTTCTATTCTCACTCTATGGGTATCGTGGACACCCATGAGTGGGAATAGCCGCTGTTAGCTGGTATTGTGGCTGGTGGCATTGTCAGTCTTCAGGATCCCGATGTCGGTATGCTGACCACCAGGATCCGGTGCGCCGGCCACGTAACTGCATCCCACTTAGGGAGCACAAGCGCAAATATAAAGTAAAATGCCAAACAAATACCATACCAAGATGGGAAGAGAAATAACTAAATGTACAACAATGATCATTCACAGTACATACAATATATGTTACAATCAACACTGTTACTGTATATGTATAACTGCATCATCAAAAAACAGCAAGGATGGTGATATTTTACCGATTATGGTACAAATGAAATCATGCAAGTTATAAAGTTTTAACAAGGACAAGTTGCAAGACTCATTATATGGGGAGTGGGGTAAAGTACAAAGGAACACAGTAGTAAGTGTAAATGAATAGTAAACCTCTAAATACAACTTTCTGTAACTTAGACTGTGAGTTGTTATGAAACAACTTACAGCTGAACATATCCGTGTAGTATGGTATGCCAGCGGTCGGGCTCCCGGCGGTCAGCATTCCGGCGCCGGAATCCCGACCGCCGGCATACTGACAGCTGGGGGAGCGCAAATGAGCCCCTTGTGGGCACGGTGGCACGCTATGCACGCCATGCTATCTATTCTCCCTCTAGGGGGGTCGTGGACCCCCAAGAGGGAGAAAAGGTGTCGGTATGGCGATTCCGACGCCGGCATACTGTGTGCCGGGATCCCAACGGCCGGCAAACTGAAGACCACCCTTACATATGGTACAAACAGATGAATTGGAAGTTGCAGTGAGGCAGATTCGCCACATGTGAGACAATTCTTAGCTAAAATTAAATACAACTACAAATACAGTATGCACACATATGGTAGTAAACAGAGAAAATAAGAGGAGAAGGAGGGGCAGAGAAGATGGGGATTGAATCAAGTTCAAATGTCAGGACAATACAACATGACAGACAAACTTATCCTATGGCTGCAGGATGGCTATGGAGAATATACTGGAGCAAATGTGGCTAAGGGCTGAAGGGAGCTAAGGTGGAGGACCAGAATGAGCCTCTTGTTTAAAAGAGGCTGCAGGTGGAGGGAGCTTTGGCTATGCTGCATACAGTAGATATAAATATCATAGTGCACAGTAAATACAAATAAAAATGGATACTGAACATACTTGCCTACCTTCATTTTTTTCTCTCCGGGACAAGCCCTGGAGAGGATATACAGGTAGCTGGTAACAGAGGCGGGACCAGAGTAGGCATGTCATTAGGTCCCACCCCATTAAAATTGGTGCTTATTTGCAGGGCGGGCCAAAATGTTGCATTTTCATAGAAAAAAATTCAACAGGCCACACACCCTCATTGAGAACCCTGGTATTCAGGTATATTGATCTACCCATTCTGCCCACTTCACTAGGAAGTGGGTGGGATGTGGGAGGGGTGCCCACTTTTCCAGGGCTGCCGGGGACTACAAAAAAATTGGGTGGCTTCCGTAGGTTCCTAGGGAGTAGGCAAGTATGATACTGATTAAGTAGAATTTAAGGTACAATAGCCTCAAGCAAGAAAGTACCTGTAGGACGCAACGAGGGAAAAAAAAATGGAAGAAAGATGTAGAAAACAATACAGGATAAATAGGACTGAAAGGTCCAGTAATACAGATAAGGAAGTGGATAGATAATAAGGAAAGGAATTGAGAAAAAGATTCAAGAGATAGCAATCAAAACAATACAATACAGAACATAAAGAACCCCTTCTGGTACTCATTCAATCCAGTGGTATCCTGTTTGTGGGAAAAGTTTCTTGAAAAGCGAAAGTACATTCCTTAGTTTTGACTTTTTTTTTTCCCAGGACATCGCCTCCCATGTCTCTGCCTCTTTGGTCCTCCCGTCTCTTGTGAGTAGCTTTTAGCCCTGCACTATCAGGCCTTTGCCACACTGTACTTACAGTATCACACACCTTTATGCAATAAAGGGGATTTATAACAGTCTAAACCTCACGACTGTCCCAATTCCAGTGGGACAGTTCCGCTATTCAGACACTGTCCCACTGTACCACCCGCTGTTAGCAGCATTCCGTTGGCATGAGGACTGTTGATGGAGCCTTCGACTCACCCGCTGCTCTGCAAAGCAGCGAGTGGTCTCTGAATAGATGCTGTGCGCATGCGGGGACAGTGAGCCAGGGGCATGCCTATAAAATGGCTAAAACAGGTCCGTGCTCCTAGGTCACGCCCCTCCTACAAGAGGCCATGCCCCCTTTTCGGGTCACGCGAGGGTCCAATACCTTCCTGACAAAAGTTGGGAGGTATGTAACACTACAAAATTATTATATATCATTTATATTCATCATGCTCACTTGAAAATCCCTGCTTTCGTATTTATATTTGGAGATATTGTCACCTGTACCTGCAGAAACCCTTACATTGCTTTGTGCAAAAATTATAAATATGTGACACACATAACATTTTTCTTTTAATTCTAAATAACTGTAATGCCCAGCAATGCCTGGCTTTTAGTTTTTTGTTTCTCTCTGTCTCCACCACCCCCACTCTCTTTCACTACATCTCTCTCCTTCTCTCCCCATCTCTACTTCTCCCTTTCCTACTTTCTCTGCCTGGGGGTAATTCAGACCTGATCATGGATGTATGAAAAAACGCACATCTACGATCAAATTCTTAGACATGCGGGGGGACGCGCAGCACAGGGCAAGTTTGCCCCGCATGCCTGATCCAGCCCCTCCACCCAGCAGACATGTGAAAGCATCTTAAGGCAGCAATGCTTTTGCATGTTTAGGGAAGCCCTCTGCCTATGCAGCCTAGTTGCGAAGGCAGACGGCTACCCGCCATGTTAAGGGTCACAGCGGCTGCGTGTGATGTCACGTAGCCACCGCGACCTGCCCCAGCAATGGTCCAGACATGCTTCAGTTGTCCGGACCGCACACCTTAAATGGAGCGTTGACACCCACAAAATGCAGTGTCGATGCCCTGTTCCTGCCCTCTCCAGGTCTTAAACTGCCTTCTGAAGAGGACGCAGTTTAGGACCTTGCACATGCGCATACCGATGTACGCGCATGCACAGATGTGCGAAAATAGCTTCATAGTGATTTTTGCACATCAGTGACGGTCTGAATTAGGCCCTCTATCACCATCCCCTCACTCTCTTCTAAACATAGTAACATAGTGAGGTTGAAAAAAGACAAGTTGTCTATCGACTTCAACCTTAATTTTTGATCCTATTCTATTCTCAATATAACCATAGATTTACCCATAATGGCTCAAGCAGAGTCCGTTTTTAGTCTAGTTGACAACTAGAATGCATACTTTATGTAAAATACATTCATTTTAGATGCTATATCGTTGGATATCTTTTTCAGTTTGTTATTTATTCAGTTTATTTATTATTTCCAATTTATCTAACCTGTATTATACCTGGGCGGTATTCAAATTATATACTACTGATCAATCTACTTTATAAAATGATCCCCCGTTATCGTGCATATTGCACCCATGGTAATCAGGTTTAGCTGTGTAAAGGGTTAGGTGCCTCGCTACTCCAGGGGTAGCAAGCTGAAATTATGATATAACGCCCCCGAGGGCAGAAACAGAATGGGTGTGTAAGGGTGTGAAAATAAATGAATACCGCTCACTGATTGAGTCCTACTACTTTTTCTAGCAAAGAATTCCAGATCATTTCTGCCCTTACTGTGAAGAACCCCCTCCTTTGCTTGGTATGGAATTTCCTCTCCGCTAACCTCAGAGGGAGTCCGCGTGTCCTGTGTAGAGATCGCTTAATAAACAAATCTCCTGTTAGCTCCATGTATTGTCCCTTTATATATTTATAAATATTAATAATGTCTCCTCTTAGACAACTTTTTTCCTTTGTAAACATATTTAACCTAGTAAGTCTTTCCTCTTAACCCAGTGCCTCTAACCCCTTTATCAATTTTGTGGCTTGCCTCTGAACCCTTGCAAGTTCTGAGATATCATTTTTATAGTGAGGTGCCCAGAATTGTACACAATATTCAAGATGTGGGCATACCAATGATTTATATAATGGTAGGATTACATTTTCATTCCTTGTCTCAATTCCCTGTTTTATGCATGCTAATACCTTATTTGCCTTCATTGCTGCAGTTTGACATTGGGTACTGTTGATAAGTCTATTATCAATGTGCACCCCCAAATCTTCTTCTAATTCTGTCTCCCCTAATTTCTTCTCATTTAATTTGTAAGTTGCATGATTATTTTAGTCACAAAGTGCATGACTTTACATTTTTCTATATTAAACCTCATTTTCCATTTAGCTGCCCAAACTTCCAATTTAAATAAGTCATTCTGTAGGGACTTCGAATCCTAAACCTCCTAGCGGCTGAGGATCACTCTGTGCACACATCATGATAATCAAAAACCGAACCTTAATAAAATAAAGACACGGAGACATATATTTGGCAGAATTTGTTAGCTATTTATTTAAATGAACGATATGCTGTAAGAATAATATATAGCTGTAAGATATACACATATAAGTATAGTGGCACAGAAAGAATGGCTAAAATCATTTCAAACCGCTAAAACACTAACACCACTCCATCAAAACAATCCAAAATCCAGCTAACACTACAAAGGTATCCACTCAACATTCTACTTTGACTACCCACCTGGTAGGGTGATGAGGCTAACCCCGGTAAGGTGGTCCAGCAGATGGTGAGGGCACCTAAAGATCAAAAACCAATCAAACTCCAACTGAGATCGGCACCAAAAACAAGTAGTCCGCCGTTCTTTCCTACCTGACAATAGCCATTGAAATCACACTAAAATACGCCACAAAAACAAAGGGGAGGGAGGATGGGAAAACAAGAACAAAAGAGGCTGACCCCACCCCTTAGCAACCCTTAAGATTAAACTAAACCCCAACCCTACATACCTATAGGTCAACCTATCACCTGATGCCCTACACAGGCCCGCCCCTAGCCTCTGAGGTTTAATCACTCCATTCCCATTGTGTAATTTCGCTTTTACTAAACCTCCTAGCGGCTGAGGATAGCCCTTTATACACATCATGATAATCAAAAACCATATCTTAATAAAATAAAGACACAGAGACATATATTTGGCACAATTTGTTAGCTATTTATTTGAATGATCGATATGGTTTAATAGCTGTAAGAATAAAAGTAAAGTACGGTGGCACAGAAAGAATGGCTATAATCTTTTCAAACCCCCAAAACAATAACACCACTCAATCGAAACAATCCAAAAACCAACTAACACTACAAAGGTATCCACTCAACCTTCTACCTTGACTACCCACATGGTAGGGTGATGTCAATAGTGTGCCTCTTATACGGGGGAACCGGCGCCCACCCTTTCAGGGCCTTCACGAGAAGGAAACTCTTTGTAAGGTCCAGGATGCCTTGTAATTTAGAGAAAAATGAAATACCCGCGAGGTACCTTGAGAAGACTGTTCTTGACCTGCCGGTGACAAATAAACGAAAGCATTGAATGATGCCCGCTCTTACCTCTAGGCCCCTGTCCGTGGGAAAACATTTCCCATTCTTTCCACACCTGACGTTATGCCTTGAGAGTGCCTGGGGCAAGAGATCACTCTGCTAACTCCTCCAAGCCAGCTCAATAACCTGCCAAACATAAGAAGGGCAGAGCACACCTACAGCGTCAGCCTCCAGCGACAAGGACCTAAACTTATCCCACTGACACCGTAATAATGCGTCGGCCATCCCGCTTTCGACCCCTGGAACATGCTGCACATGGAATAGAACATTGCACTGCATGCAAGTTAACACTAGCTGTGCCAGCACACTCAACACCAGCAGCGACTTAGCACCACACCCAGATTGTCACATCTGAACCAGATGCTGCGATTGCAAAGCCACTCACTCCGGACTCTCAAGTCTACCATAACCTACTCAAACCTCTATGAACCCACTCTTCTGGCCAAGGCGCGACACACCAGGATCTGCGGAGGTAACAACCGAACCTGAACGAGTCGGGATGCAAGGGAAGCAAACGGAAGGCTGACACAACATCAATCTTAGCCATCAGCACTTCAGGCCCCGAACTATATGAAGAGCATTGTCAAAAGACTGATACACCATCGAGCAGTGCCCAGGAGGTGTAGCGTAATTCACAGATGACCCAGGGGGTGATTCAGACCTGATCGTAGATGTGCAAAAATTTTTACACATCTACGATCAGCTTCATTGACATGTGGGGGAACGCCCAGCACAGGGCTAGTCCACCCCGCATGTCAGGCCCTACCCTGTCGTGCAAGTACAAAAGCGCAATGCTTTCGTACTGTAGGAGTAGCTCCCAGCCAGCGAAGCTCCTGCGCGCTGGCAGGGAGCTACTCGTCACTGCATGGGTCGCACCGGCTGTGTGTGACGTCATGCAACTGCCATGGCCCACCCCCCCTATAGTCCGGGCACGACTGCATTGCCTGGACAGCGCCCACTAAACAGCGGCCAAACGCCGCTGGCCCGCCTCCTCCCACCCTGCAACCGCCTCTGCGTGTCAATCAGGCAGAGGCGATTGCAGGGCTTAGACAGCCGTCGGCTGTCTGCCATGTGTCGGCGCACTGCAGCGCCGCTGCATGTGCACTTCAGACCTGATCGCTGCTGTGCGAAAACGCACAGCAGCAATCAGGTCTGAATTAGCCCCCCTGATGGGTAAGACAAATGCTGAATGAGCTGAAATTTGCCTGGAGTCTTCTTGGGCATCACCCCCACTGGGGAAAGAATTAAGTTCTCCGATGGCGGCTGTGCAAAGGAGCCCGCCATCCTTCCTTGCAGCACCTCCCTTTCAAATTTTTCCCTAAGTACTTCAGGGAAAGCATGCGCTGACTGCAAATTCCTGTGAGAACCAATGACCACCTCCCTAGTAACCGGCAAACAAAAACCAAACTTAAAACCCAAGAACAAAAACTCAGCAACCTCTCTATCCAGGTACCACCCCAACCATTTGGACATGGCATCAAAATGGACTGTGGTAGGAGCTCTACTTAGCTCCAATGTAACCCGCGGGTTTGGCGGAAGTACCATTCCCGGACTTGGATCCTTGACGACCTGATCGAAAACAATTGGAACGCAGGGTGGAAACTGCTGCAATGCAAGCAGAGGTGTCGAAAATGACAGTAGAATTAGTAAAGGAAAAAACATTTGCCCTTAGAAGGTGTCTGAGAAAATGATGGCCCGGACTCCCGAGACCTCCAGCCCAGAGGAGCATCTGAAACAGTGCGGGGTGCACTGGGCCCAACCACCTGATACCCTACACAGGCTCGACCCCAGCCTCCGAGGTTTACCAACTCCATTCCCATTCTGTCATTTCGCTTTTACTTATGTGAGTTAATTACCCTATTCCTAATAAATATATTGAACACAGTAATGGCTCGAGTACTACTGACCCTTGCGGTATTCCACTGAAAACAGTGGCCCAGTTGGAGAACAACCCATCAACCACAACTCTCTGTTCCCTGTTATCTGGCCAATTTCTTACCCAAGTAAAAATAGTGTTTTCTAGGCCAAGCTCTTTGAGGGCCTAATTCAGACCTGATTGCAGCAAAGAGCTCAAAGAGCCCGAGGCTGGTTGTGCTTAGGAGGGGGGACCCCACACAATGTTTTTCTGATTTTTTACGACTTTGAACACCTTTTTAAGGTACACAATGAAGCTCTGCACGGATCTCACAGATCCGGCCGGGATTCCTTGTGTTTTGTCAGGCAATGTTTTACTCATCACTCCCGTAAAACACTGCCTAACATTACGAATCACATCGACATCGGAAAATACGAATTTGGAAAAGTCGGCAGCTTAGTGAATGATCGTATCAGGATTCAAAAAGTTGCAGTAAAATGCACCCGATACCATTCGAGTTCAAACACCCTTCAAAACGGAAAAAACACGAATCTTAGTAAATATACCCCCTGGTGTTAGTTTTTGTACCCTTTTGACCTTCCTCAGGGTCAGACTAGTCCTAACTCTTATGAAACTAAACTACATTAATCATCCAGCTTTCAGTACAACATTACTACAACTCTGACACAGGTCCGGAGACATCCACACCACAAATGCAGACACATACATAATTAAACATACAAAGGCAATACACAATATTATATACACATGCATTGATATGTTATGCATATGATTTTTCAAAAATAGTGGAACTGACAGCTAAATAGCGGTGAACAGAATGAATATATTGGAGAGAAGCCGGACCCACCCAAACATAGGGGATCCAGGCCAATCAGAGCCACAGCTCGGATCTCCCTTCCTGCTCGGATCCCAAATCGAGGCAAAACCTCAGGATCCTGCTGTATGATCCTTAGGGTTTGGATCAGGCACCAGTCCAATTGAATACAATGGGCTGACCGGTGATTGGCTGAGAGAGCTGTCTGTCACAGCTCTCAGCCAAACCGCGTGACCCCAAAGAATACAAGGAGCAAGATGGTGGCCCCCACCTTGCTAATGCTGCCGACGCCCTCACTGCCGACATAGCCGTCCGCACTACCAACACTGCCTTCTACACTACCGACACCCCCACACTGAGGACACTGCCAGCACTCCTGCACTTAGGACACAGCAGGCACTCCTGCACTACTGACACAGCCAGCTGACACAGTGTGGACACACAGAGGACACAGCCCACACTGCTGACACAGCTGGCACCCCTGTATAAAGGACACCACTGGCACCCCTGCACTGCCAACATCGCCGTCACCTCCCACAGAGGACACAGCCGGCACCTCTGCAATGACGACACCACTGGGGCACCCATACTGCCAAAACTGCCAGCACCCCTGCATTGAGGACACCACTGGGACATCTGCATTGCCAACACCCTGCAGTAAGGACACCACCAGCACTCTTGTATTGCTGACAGTGCCTGAACCCCGCCACTGCCAAAAGCGCCGTCAGACCTAGCAGAGCAGCGAGTGACAGGAGCCTCCCAACTGCCCCCCTCCACTGCGGGACACTGCTGCCCGCAGGTAGGACTGCGGGACAGTCCCCCAAAAATAGGACTATCCTACGAAAATCGGGACAGTTGGGAAGTATGTAAATATATAGTAATGCCCCATAATAATAGACATATATAGTAGTGTCTCGCATTGCAAAGGAAATATATAGTATTAGTAATACCCCCATAGTAATAGGGGATACGGTCATTAGGTCGACAACACTTAGGTTGACCACTATTAGTCGACATGGTCACTAGGTTGACGTGTACTAGGTCAACATGGAAAAAGGTTGACATGCTTTTTCTTTTTTTTTATGTTTTGAACTTTTTCATACTTTACGATCCACTTGGACAACGATTGGGAATAGTCACCTGTGCCGAGCACAGCGGTAGCAGAGCAAGGCATCTTGCCCGAAGCATGGTGAGCAAAGTGAGCAATGCGAGGGGACACGGTGCACTAATTGGGGTTCCCCGTCACTTTACAAAGAAAACGATAACAAAGTTAAAAAAACTAATGTCGACATTTTTCCTTGTCGACCTTGTTCATGTTGAATTAATGACCATGTCGACCTAGTGACCATGTTGACCTAGTGACCATGTTGACCAATAGTGGTCGACCTAATGACTGTCGACCTAATGACCCATACCCAATAATAGAAATACAGTATATAGTAGTGTCCACTATACAACAGAAATACATAGTAATGCCCCCATAATAATAGACATATGTTTGAAAAGTCGGTTGGGTGTCTGTTTATTTCTGTCTATTAGATAGGAAAAAACAGACACTCAACTGACTTTTCAAACGTTTGAATAGCCCCCATATAGTAGTGTCCCACTTTACAAAATAAATATATAGTAATGCCCCTAAAATTGATAGAAATATACAGTAGTGTCCACATTAAAATAGAAATATATATTAGTGTCCACATTATATTTAAAAATTAATTACCTCAAACAGTGAAGCAAGAGACATGCCTGTGAAGAACAAAAGCCGATCAATGCCGATGGATCACTCGAACTTGAGCCGAGTGAGGGGAAACAGCTGGACACTGCGGAAAAAGGCACCCAGCCCAGTCTCCAGTCTACTGTCTTCGTGCCAGCTGTGGCCGCCAGGTGAGGAAGCGTGATGGGATCTCATTACTTCACCGTCGCGCTCCCTGTAGCCCTAATAAAGTAGGAGGTGCCATCATGCTGGTCTTGTTGCACGGCAGCACATTATAATTGTGGTAATGGCAGTCAGGTTCAAAGTGTGCAGTGGTTGGTACTAGAGATGAGCGGGTTCGGTTCCTCGGAATCCGAACCCCCCCCGAACTTCAGCCTTTTTACACGGATCCGAGGCAGACTCGGATCTTCCCGCCTTGCTCGGTTAACCCGAGCGCGCCCGAACGTCATCATCCCGCTGTCGGATTCTCGCGAGGCTCGGATTCTATCGCGAGACTCGGATTCTATATAAGGAGCCGCGCGTCGCCGCCATTTTCACACGTGCATTGAGATTGATAGGGAGAGGACGTGGCTGGCGTCCTCTCCGTTTAGACTAGAGTACTAGAGAGAGACACAAATTTTGGGGAGCATATTATTAGGAGGAGTACTACTTGCTGCTGATAGTGTGACCAGTGACCACCAGTTTAATTAATCCGTTCTCTGCCTGATAAAAAACGATACACAGTGTGACACAGTCACATACCATATCTGTGCTCAGCCCAGTGTGCTGCATCATATGTAATACTGTATATCATTATCTGACTGTGCTGAGTGCTCACTGCTCACACAGCTTAATTGTGGGGGAGACTGGGGAGCAGTTATAGCAGGAGTACATATTTTAAGTACAGTGCACACTTTTGCTGCCAGAGTGCCACTGCCAGTGTGACTGACCAGTGACCACTGACCACCAGTATTGTGATTGTCTGCTGACCACCAGTATATTGTGATTGTCTGCCTGAAAAAGTTAAACACTCGTCGTGTGGTGTTTTTATAAACGCATTCTGCAGACAGTGTCCAGCAGGTCCGTCATTACATAATATATACCTGTCCGGCTGCAGTACTAGTGTGATATATAAATATATTTTTTAATTTTATCTCATTATCATCCAGTCTATATTAGCAGCAGACACAGTACGGTAGTCCACGGCTGTAGCTACCTCTGTGTCGGCAGTCGCTCGTCCATCCATAATTGTATACCACCTACCCGTGTTTTTTTTTCTTTCTATATTCTTGATACTAGTAGCTTACTTTAGGAGTCTGCAGTGCTGAGTCTGACAGACAGTGTCCAGCAGGTCCGTCATTACATAATATATACCTGTCCGGCTGCAGTACTAGTGTGATATATATATATATTTTAATTTTATCTCATTATCATCCAGTCTATATTAGCATCAGACACAGTACGGTAGTCCACGGCTGTAGCTACCTCTGTGTCGGCAGTCGCTCGTCCATCCATAATTGTATACCACCTACCCGTGGTTTTTTTTTTTTCTATCTTCTTGATACTAGTAGCTTACTTTAGGAGTGTGCAGTGCTGACAGACAGTGTCCAGCAGGTCCGTCATTACATAATATATACCTGTCCGGCTGCAGTACTAGTGTGATATATATATATATTTTAATTTTATCTCATTATCATCCAGTCTATATTAGCAGCAGACACAGTACGGTAGTCCACGGCTGTAGCTACCTCTGTGTCGGCAGTCGCTCGTCATCCATAAGTATACTAGTATCCATCCATCTCCATTGTTTACCTGAGGTGCCTTTTAGTTGTGCCTATTAAAATATGGAGAACAAAAATGTTGAGGTTCCAAAAATAGGGAAAGATCAAGATCGACTTCCACCTCGTGCTGAAGCTGCTGCCACTAGTCATGGCCGAGACGATGAAATGCCAGCAACGTCGTCTGCCAAGGCCGATGCCCAATGTCATAGTACAGAGCATGTAAAATCCAAAACACCAAATATCAGTAAAAAAAGGACTCAAAAATCTAAAATAAAATTGTCGGAGGAGAAGCGTAAACTTGCCAATATGCCACTTACCACACGGAGTGGCAAGGAACGGCTGAGGCCCTGGCCTATGTTCATGGCTAGTGGTTCAGCTTCACATGAGGATGGAAGCACTCAGCCTCTCGCTAGAAAAATGAAAAGACTCAAGCTGGCAAAAGCACAGCAAAGAACTGTGCGTTCTTCGAAATCCCAAATCCACAAGGAGAGTCCAATTGTGTCGGTTGCGATGCCTGACCTTCCCAACACTGGACGTGAAGAGCATGCGCCTTCCACCATTTGCACGCCCCTTGCAAGTGCTGGAAGGAGCACCCGCAGTCCAGTTCCTGATAGTCAGATTGAAGATGTCAGTGTTGAAGTACACCAGGATGAGGAGGATATGGGTGTTGCTGGCGCTGGGGAGGAAATTGACAAGGAGGATTCTGATGGTGAGGTGGTTTGTTTAAGTCAGGCACCCGGGGAGACACCTGTTGTCCGTGGGAGGAATATGGCCATTGACATGCCTGGTGAAAATACCAAAAAAATCAGCTCTTCGGTGTGGAAGTATTTCAACAGAAATGCGGACAACATTTGTCAAGCCGTGTGTTGCCTTTGTCAAGCTGTAATAAGTAGGGGTAAGGACGTTAACCACCTCGGAACATCCTCCCTTATACGTCACCTGCAGCGCATTCATAATAAGTCAGTGACAAGTTCAAAAACTTTGGGCGACAGCGGAAGCAGTCCACTGACCAGTAAATCCCTTCCTCTTGTAACCAAGCTCACGCAAACCACCCCACCAACTCCCTCAGTGTCAATTTCCTCCTTCCCCAGGAATGCCAATAGTCCTGCAGGCCATGTCACTGGCAATTCTGACGAGTCCTCTCCTGCCTGGGATTCCTCCGATGCATCCTTGCGTGTAACGCCTACTGCTGCTGGCGCTGCTGTTGTTGCTGCTGGGAGTCGATGGTCATCCCAGAGGGGAAGTCGGAAGACCACTTGTACTACTTCCAGTAAGCAATTGACTGTCCAACAGTCCTTTGCGAGGAAGATGAAATATCACAGCAGTCATCCTGTTGCAAAGCGGATAACTGAGGCCTTGACAACTATGTTGGTGTTAGACGTGCGTCCGGTATCCGCCGTTAGTTCACAGGGAACTAGACAATTTCTTGAGGTAGTGTGCCCCCGTTACCAAATACCATCTAGGTTCCACTTCTCTAGGAAGGCGATACCGAGAATGTACACGGACGTCAGAAAAAGACTCACCAGTGTCCTAAAAAATGCAGTTGTACCCAATGTCCACTTAACCACGGACATGTGGACAAGTGGAGCAGGGCAGGGTCAGGACTATATGACTGTGACAGCCCACTGGGTAGATGTATGGACTCCCGCCGCAAGAACAGCAGCGGCGGCACCAGTAGCAGCATCTCGCAAACGCCAACTTTCCTAGGCAGGCTACGCTTTGTATCACCGCTTTCCAGAATACGCACACAGCTGAAAACCTCTTACGGCAACTGAGGAAGATCATCGCGGAATGGCTTACCCCAATTGGACTCTCCTGTGGATTTGTGGCATCGGACAACGCCAGCAATATTGTGTGTGCATTAAATATGGGCAAATTCCAGCACGTCCCATGTTTTGCACATACCTTGAATTTGGTGGTGCAGAATTATTTAAAAACGAGAGGGGCGTGCAAGAGATGCTGTCGGTGGCCAGAAGAATTGCGGGACACTTTCGGCGTACAGGCACCACGTACAGAAGACTGGAGCACCACCAAAAACGCCTGAACCTGCCCTGCCATCATCTGAAGCAAGAAGTGGTAACGAGGTGGAATTCAACCCTATATATGCTTCAGAGGTTGGAGGAGCAGCAAAAGGCCATTCAAGCCTATACAATTGAGCACGATATAGGAGGTGGAATGCACCTGTCTCAAGCGCAGTGGAGAATGATTTCAACGTTGTGCAAGGTTCTGCTGCCCTTTGAACTTGCCACACGTGAAGTCAGTTCAGACACTGCCAGCCTGAGTCAGGTCATTCCCCTCATCAGGCTTTTGCAGAAGAAGCTGGAGACATTGAAGGAGGAGCTAACACAGAGCGATTCCGCTAGGCATGTGGGACTTGTGGATGGAGCCCTTAATTCGCTTAACAAGGATTCACGGGTGGTCAATCTGTTGAAATCAGAGCACTACATTTTGGCCACCGTGCTCGATCCTAGATTTAAAACCTACCTTGGATCTCTCTTTCCGGCACACACAAGTCTGCTGGGGTTCAAAGACCTGCTGGTGAGAAAATTGTCAAGTCAAGCGGAACGCGACCTGTCAACATCTCCTCCTTCACATTCTCCCGCAACTGGGGGTGCGAGGAAAAGGCTCAGAATTCCGAGCCCACCCGCTGGCGGTGATGCAGGGCAGTCTGGAGCGACTGCTGATGCTGACATCTGGTCCGGACTGAAGGACCTGACAACGATTACGGATACGGACATGTCGTCTACTGGCACTGCATATGATTCTCTCCCCATTGAAAGAATGGTGGAGGATTATATGAGTGACCGCATCCAAGTAGGCACGTCAGACAGTCCGTACTTATACTGGCAGGAAAAAGAGGCAATTTGGAGGCCCTTGCACAAACTGGCTTTATTCTACCTAAGTTGCCCTCCCACAAGTGTGTACTCCGAAAGAGTGTTTAGTGCCGCCGCTCACCTTGTCAGCAATCGGCGTACGAGGTTACTTCCAGAAAATGTGGAGAAGATGATGTTCATTAAAATGAATTATAATCAATTCCTCCGTGGAGACATTGACCAGCAGCAATTGCCTCCACAAAGTACACAGGGAGCTGAGATGGTGGATTCCAGTGGGGACGAATTGATAATCTGTGAGGAGGGGGATGTACACGGTGATATATCGGAGGATGATGATGAGGTGGACATCTTGCCTCTGTAGAGCCAGTTTGTGCAAGGAGAGATTAATTGCTTCTTTTTTGGTGGGGGTCCAAACCAACCCGTCATTTCAGTCACAGTCGTGTGGCAGACCCTGTCACTGAAATGATGGGTTGGTTAAAGTGTGCATGTCCTGTTTATACAACATAAGGGTGGGTGGGAGGGCCCAAGGACAATTCCATCTTGCACCTCTTTTTTCTTTCATTTTTCTTTGCGTCATGTGCTGTTTGGGGAGTATTTTTTTGAAGGGCCATCCTGCGTGACACTGCAGTGCCACTCCTAGATGGGCCAGGTGTTTGTGTCGGCCACTAGGGTCGCTTATCTTACTCACACAGCTACCTCATTGCGCCTCTTTTTTTCTTTGCGTCATGTGCTGTTTGGGGAGTGTTTTTTGGAAGGGCCATCCTGCGTGACACTGCAGTGCCACTCCTAGATGGGCCAGGTGTTTGTGTCGGCCACTAGGGTCGCTTATCTTACTCACACAGCTACCTCATTGCGCCTCTTTTTTTCTTTGCGTCATGTGCTGTTTGGGGAGTGTTTTTTGGAAGGGCCATCCTGCGTGACACTGCAGTGCCACTCCTAGATGGGCCAGGTGTTTGTGTCGGCCACTAGGGTCGCTTAGCTTACTCACACAGCTACCTCATTGCGCCTCTTTTTTTCTTTGCATCATATGCTGTTTGGGGAGTGTTTTTTGGAAGGGCCATCCTGCGTGACACTGCAGTGCCACTCCTAGATGGGCCAGGTGTTTGTGTCGGCCACTAGGGTCGCTTAGCTTAGTCATCCAGCGACCTCGGTGCAAATTTTAGGACTAAAAATAATATTGTGAGGTGTGAGGTGTTCAGAATAGACTGAAAATGAGTGGAAATTATGGTTTTTGAGGTTAATAATACTTTGGGATCAAAATGACCCCCAAATTCTATGATTTTTGCTGTTTTTTAGTGTTTTTTGAAAAAAACACCCGAATCCAAAACACACCCGAATCCGACAAAAAAAATTCGGTGAGGTTTTGCCAAAACGCGGTCGAACCCAAAACACGGCCGCGGAACCGAACCCAAAACCAAAACCCGAAAAATTTCAGGTGCACATCTCTAGTTGGTACTGCATACCTGATGCCGTTAAGGGTAGTGATGTGCACCGGAAATTTTTCGGGATTTGTGTTTTGGTTTTGGTTCCGCGGCCGTGTTTTGGATTCGGACGCGTTTTGGCAAAACCTCCCTGAAATTTTTTTGTCGGATTCGGGTGTGTTTTGGATTCGGGTGTTTTTTTATTCAAAAAACCCTCAAAAACAGCTTAAATCATAGAATTTGGGGGTCATTTTGATCCCATAGTATTATTAACCTCAATAACCATAATTTCCACTCATTTCCAGTCTATTCTGAACACCTCACACCTCACAATATTATTTTTAGTCCTAAAATTGCACCGAGGTCGCTGGATGACTAAGCTAAGCGACCCAAGTGGGCGGCACAAACACCTGGCCCATCTAGGAGTGGCACTGCAGAGTCAGACAGGATGGCACTTAAAAAAAATTGGCCCCAAACATCACATGATGCAAAGATAAATTATAGAAAAAAGAGGTGCAAGATGGAATTGTCCTTGGGCCCTCCCACCCACCCTTATGTTGTATAAACAGGACAAGCACACTTTAACAAACCCATCATTTCAGCGACAGGGTCTGCCACACGACTGTGACTGAAATGACAGGTTGGTTTGGGCCCCCACCAAAAAAGAAGCAATCAATCTCTCATTGCACAAACTGGCTCTACAGAGGCAAGATGTCCACCTCCTCCTCATCGTCCGATTGCTCACCCCTTTCACTGTGTATATCCCCCTCCTCACAGATTATTAATTCGTCCCCACTGGAATCCAGCATCTCAGGTCCCTGTGTACTTTCTGGAGGCAATTGCTGGTGAATGTCTCCACGGAGGAATTGATTATAATCCATTTTCATCATCATCTTCTCCACATTTTCTGGAAGTAACTTCGTACGCCGATTGCTGACAAGGTGAGCGGCTGCACTAAACACTCTTTCGGAGTACACACGGGAGGGGGGGGCAACTTAGGTAAAATAAAGCCAGTTTGTGCAAGGGCCTCCAAATTGCCTTTTTTTCCTGCCAGTACACGTACGGACTGTCTGACGTGCCTACTTGGATGCGGTCAATCATATGCAGGGACAGTAGACGACATGTCAGTAATCGTTGGCAGGTCCTTCGGTCCGGACCAGAAGTCAGCACTCGCTCCAGACTGCCCTGCATCACCGTCAGCGGGTGGACTCGGAATTCTTAGCCTTTTCCTCGCAGCCCCAGTTGCGGGAGAATGTGAAGGAAGAGCTGTTGACGGGTCACTTTCCGCTTGACTTGACAAGTGTCTCACCAGCAGGTCTTTGCACCTCTGCAGACTTCTGTCTGCTGGAAAGAGAGATACAACGTAGGCTTTAAACCTAGGATCGAGCACGGTGGCCAAAATGTAGTGCTCTGATTTCAACAGATTGACCACCCGTGAATCCTGGTTAAGCGAATTAAGGGCTCCATCCACAAGTCCCACATGCCTAGCAGAATTGCTCCGTTTTAGCTCCTCCTTCAATCTCTCCAGCTGCTTCTGCAAAAGCCTGATGAGGGGAATGACCTGACTCAGGCTGGCAGTGTCTGAACTGACTTCACGTGTGGCAAGTTCAGAGGATTGCAGAACCTTGCACAATGTTGAAATCATTCTCCACTGCGCTTGAGTCAGGTGCATTCCCCCTCCTTTGCCTATATCGTAGGCAGATGTATAGGCTTGAATGGCCTTTTGCTGCTCCTCCATCCTCTGAAGCATATAGAGGGTTGAATTCCACCTCGTTACCACCTCTTGCTTCAGATGATGGCGGGGCAGGTTCAGGAGTGTTTGCTGGTGCTCCAGTCTTCGGCACGCGGTGGCTGAATGCCGAAAGTGGCCCGCAATTCTTCAGGCCACCGACAGCATCTCTTGCACGCCTCTGTCGTTTTTTTAAAAATTCTGCACCACCAAATTCAATGTATGTGCAAAACATGGGACGTGCTGGAATTTTCCCAGATGTAATGCACGCACAATATTGGTGGCGTTGTCCTATGTCTCAAATCCCCAGGAGAGTCCAATTGGGGTAAGCCATTCTGCGATGATGTTCCTCAGTTTCCGTAAGAGGTTGTCAGCTGTGTGCCTCTTATGGAAAGCGGTGATACAAAGCGTAGCCTGCCTAGGAACGAGTTGGCGTTTGTGAGATGCTGCTACTGGTGCCGCCGCTGCAGTTCTTGCTGCGGGAGGCAATACATCTACCCAGTGGGCTGTCACAGTCATATAGTCCTGAGTCTGCCCTGCTCCACTTGTCCACATGTCCGTGGTTAAGTGGACATTGGGTAAAACTACATTTTTTAGGACACTGGTGACTCTTTTTCTGAGGTCTGTGTACATTCTCGGTATCGCCTGCCTAGAGAAATGGAACCTAGATGGTATTTGGTACCGGGGACACAGTACCTCAATCAATTCTCTAATTCCATGTGAGTTAACGGTGGATACCGGACACACGTTTAACACCACTGCAGCTGCCAAGACCTGAGTTATCCGCTTTGCAGCAGGATGACTGCTGTGATATTTCATCTTCCTCGCAAAGGACTGTTGGACAGTCAATTGCTTACTGGAAGTAGTACAAGTGGTCTTCCGACTTCCCCTCTGGGATGACGATAAACTCCGAGCAGCAACAACAGCAGCGCCAGCAGCAGTAGGCGTTACACTCAAGGATCCATCGGAGGAATCCCAGGCAGGAGAGGACTCGTCAGACTTGCCAGTGACATATCTAAGGAGAAAATTGACACTGAGGGAGTTGGTGGTCTGGTTTGCTGGAGCTTAGTTACAAGAGGAAGGGATTTAGTTGTCAGTGGACTGCTTCCGCTGTCACCCAAAGTTTTTGAACTTGTCAATGATTTCTGATGAATGCGCTCCAGGTTACGTATAAGGGAGGATGTTCCTAGGTGGTTAACATCCTTACCCCTACTTATTACAACTTGACAAAGGCAACACACGGCTTGACACCTGTTGTCCGCTTCTCTGTTAAAATAATTCCACACCGAAGAAGTGATTTTTTTTTGTAATTTGACCAGGCATGTCAATGACCATATTCGTCCCACGGACAACAGGTGTCTCCCCGGTTGCCTGACTTAAACAAACCACCTCATCATCAGAATCTTCCTTGTCAATTTCCTCCTCAGCGCCAGCAATACCCATATCCTCATCCTGGTATACTTCAACAGTGACATCTTCAATTTGACTATCAGGAACTGGACTGCGGGTGCTCCTTCCAGCACTTGCAGGGGGCGTGCAAATGGTGGAAGGCGCCACCTCTTCTTGTCCAGTGTTGGGAAGGTCATCGCAACCAACACAATTGGACTCTCCTTGGGGATTTGGGATTTAGAAGAACGTACAGCTCTTTGCTGTGCTTTTGCCAGCTTAAGTCTTTTAATTTTTCTAGTGGGAGGATGAGTGCTTCCATCCTCATGTGAAGCTGAACCACTAGCCATGAACATAGGCCAGGGCCTCAGCCGTTCCTTGCCACTCCATGTTGTAAATGGCATATTGGCAAGTTTACGCTTCTCATCAGACGCTTTTAATTTTGATTTTTGCGTCATTTTACTGAACTTTTGTTTTTTTGGATTTTACATGCTCTCTACTATGACATTGGGCATCGGCCTTGGCAGACGACGTTGATGGCATTTCATCGTCTCGGCCATGACTAGTGGCAGCAGCTTCAGCACGAGGTGGAAGTGGATCTTGATCTTTCCCTATTTTACCCTCCACATTTTTGTTCTTCGTTTTTTAATGTGTGGAATTATATGCCAGTAATATATCAATAGCAATGGCCTACTGTACCGTACTGCTATATATATATACTGGTGGTCAGCAAAATTCTGCACTGTCCTCCTACTATATACTGTGCACAACTACAATGCAGCACAGGTATAGATGGATAGTATACTTGACGACACAGAGGTAGAGCAATGGACTACTGTACCATACTGCTATATATATACTGGTGGTCAGCAAAATTCTGCACTGTCCTCCTACTATATACTTCGCACAACTACAATGCAGCACAGATATGGATAGTATACTTGACGACACAGAGGTAGAGCAATGGACTACTGTACCGTACTGCTATATATATATACTAGTGGTCAGCAAATTCTGCACTGTCCTCCTACTATATACTGCACACAACTACAATGCTACACAGATATGGATGAAAAGTATACTTGACGACACAGAGGTAGAGCAATGGACTACTGTACCGTACTGCTATATATATACTGGTGGTCAGCAAATTCTGCACTGTCCTCCTACTATATACTGCACACAACTACAATGCTGCACAGATATGGATGGATAGTATACTTGACGACACAGAGGTAGAGCAATGGACTACTGTACCATACTGCTATATATATACTGGTGGTCAGCAAAATTCTGCACTGTCCTCCTACTATATACTACAATGCAGCACAGATATGGAGCGTTTTCAGGCAGAGAACGTAGATATTTTCAGCACACTGAGCACAGATATTTGCAGCACACTGAGCAAAGATATTTGCAGCACACTGAACACAAAAACTGAGAGAACGCAGCCACGTCCTCTCGCTATCATCTCCAAAGCACGAGTGAAAATGAAGGCGACGCACGGCTCTTTATATGCAATACGAATCTCTCGAGAATACGACAGCGGGATGATAACGTTCGGGCACGCTCGGGTTAACCGAGCAAGGCGGGAAGATCCGAGGCTGCCTCGGAACCGTGTAAAATAGGTGAAGTTCGGGGGGGTTCGGATCTCAACGAACCGAACCTGCTCATCTCTAATTAAGGGTACTCTGTACATAAGCGTACCTGTATAATTGCACCACTGAGGAATAGGTGGGAGTTTTAAGGTACAGTAAATAAGTAATACTAAGGGGGTCATTCCGATCTGATGTTAAATTTAGCACAGCTACGATCACTTACACTGACATGCGGAGGGACGCCCTGCACAGGGCTAGTCCGCCCCGCATGTCAGGCCCCCCCTTCCCCATCGCATAAGTACAAAAGCATTGCACGGCAGCAATGCTTTTGTACTTGAATAGTAACTCCCAGCCAGCGCAGCTTCTGCAGCTGGCCGGGAGTTACTTGTCGCTGCTCGGTGGCCAAACGCCGCCGTGCTGCACCTTCCCTTCCAGTGACCGCCTCTGCCTGTCAAACAGGTATAGGCGATTGCTAGGCAACGTCAGCCGTCAGCTGTCAGCCATGCACCGGCACACTGCAGCACCGGCGCATGCGCAGTTCTGACCTGATCGCTGCGCTGTGATGAACTGCAGCGAGCTATCAAGTCAGAATGTCCCCACAGTACTGTGCTGCATTTGTTTGAGTTGGTGTTTTGGGGGTTTTAGAAATCTCTTCTTTGGGCAGCAGTCACAAAATCATTTTTTGAATGAGAAGAGAAATTCCTAATGGATCTAAACTTGGAAGCACATGCTTCAAAAAATAAAGTATCTATATTAGCAGTTGGAAAATGTAAAGTGGTCAGTGTGCAAATCACCACAAGATTCTGGGGCACTGCAGCAGTGTGTCTTTACTAGCTGCAGTTATGCTGAACATCTGTATAACAAGTGTATGGCAATGGTGCTACTTTCACCATACAAATGCAACATACATCTACAGTACATCCTCTTTTTTCTACAGGAGGTTAAGTAACATAGGGCTCCAGTTAACAGCGAGACCTAACACTTTTAACACTTCCTCCTTTCAGTATTTAACAAACAGCAGTAAGCTTATTTTATCACTGTCTCTCTCTCTGTATCACTTACACAGTCTATAGATGATGATAGCTATATGTTCATCAACAGGCAATAATGATGTAGCGGAAAAAGGGGGGGCCTGGACTGCACATCCTATTACTAAAGATATCAAGAGGTGCTATCATGCTGAGGCTTCTAATACTATGCTGGAGGAAGAGAGATGCAGATGCACACTCCTAGCACTAAGAACACTGATAGTATAAATAATTTAAATAAACCCTCACAATTAACATGGAGTATATAATTGAAGTTCTTAGCACACATTTGCGCAAATATGCGGGCCCATGTACCGCGGCCAGGTGACTTCATCACATGGGTCCCTAACATCCCTAATACTATCACATTCTATAAATTTATTCAGGACTTACCTCTAAATAGGGCCTTATCAATGTGTGATCTGAAATGCAGGAACCTAGCTAATTAAAACACCTGGGGGTGAATGGGAGGAGCGCCAATACCAAGGGAAAGAAGCCTTGCCTTCCAGTGTACAATATATACACAAATATAGTGGAAAAAAGGGGGGAACCTGGATTGCACATCCTATTACTAAAGATATCAAGAGGTGCAATAGCTTTTCTGGCTTCAGTAAAGCCTATCAACACTGCAGAGTCTCCACCGGGTGAAAGGATCATGCACATGTGCAGACTGACCATAGCGCATGAGCATGACACAACAGCTCATTGATGTCAGTGGTAGGCTGCCAGCAACAACGTGGGAGGACAACGCTGGACCTCGTTGGAGGGGTAAGTTATGTTAATACCATAAGCATATTTGTTAGTATCACTGCAATACTAGACGAAATATGCCACTGGTAATAAGTACTGTTGTTCAATAGGGCCCATAGTGTCTATAATTCTCCCAGATCTGATGACACAAAAAAGTGACTAGTGGCGTGTGCGGTTCTGAATAGGATTACTATTTGGCAAAGGCACAGGACTATTCTGCACTCTAACAAGTTGCTTCTTCAGGAAACTCAACGTCTATGATAATGAATGTTCTGACACCTTCAGTTGGTGTCAGGTGAAGCATAGGTGCTGGCTCACACACAGCTGGGAGGTAGCAACTGTTGTGCTCATGTAGCTGTTGGGCTTATTGGAAGATGCCTGCACAGTACCATCTAAGTCAAACGGTTTAGATGCGGATGGTCTGCCAAGGGGCAATGAGATGTTTTAACATGGGTAATTTTGAGCTGCAACTTGGAAATCTGTAGAGCATCTAGCATGTTGTTCACAACTTGTGGCTTGAACTGGTTGTGGGAATGATGATGTGCCTGGAAAGAAGTCATTGAGCAGGAGAGTGGAGAAAGTCCATCTTTCTGCATATTTCTATTTGAGGAGCGCTGTGAACATGTCAAAACATCTCTATAACATCTGTCTAACAGGTGCCTCATAGAATGTACTGCCATTTCTATCACTCTGTTGGACTTTGGATAGCAAGAACTGCTGGTGACCACTCAGAAAAGAGTCTTTTCATTTTATTGATGTTTGTGGCACTTGTCAGTTTAGGAAGATCATTTATTTCAAACCAATTAGAATATGAATCTACAAGTACAAGGTGTTCAGTAACCTCATACAATGAGCGGTTTATTGGCATGGACGGCCCGTAAGCATCGCAGGGGACAAATACAGAGGCAATCCGCTCAATGGGGATATGTCAAGGACAAAGTCATCAACCTCCCCTTCCTGTTAATCTTGATTATCTGAATCAACGTATCACAATAGCAAAAGCATTCTAATACCATGTTGAAATCTGCTGTGTGTCTCAAGGCACAAACATCAGACATCTGTAACTTACTGTAATAAACTTCCACAATTTTTCTACAAAACAGTGTATGGTAAATGTACAGTAGTCATAAATTGTTGTTATTTTATAAATTGATAAAACTAGAGATAAGCGGGCTTGGATTTCAGAGATCTGAGCCCACACAAACTTCAGGGGGTCTTACCCAGGACTTGGATGTACCCCCCTGCCTCGGATCCCAAAACGAGGATAAATGTCATCTTCCCGCTTTCTGATCTCACAGGATTTGGATTTGAGCACCACTTTCAAAAATCCCTTTAAAAATAATGGACTAAGCACTGATTGGCTAAAAGAGACGTCTCTCATGGCTCACAGCCAATCAGCGGTCAGCCCATTGATTTCACTGGTCTGACAACTGAATGGCTTATGAGCAGTAGTGGTAACTAATGTGTGCAAGAGGTATGCTTGCTATGGGGAAGCAGTCGCTCCCCGCTAGCATCAATGCCAACGGGCCAGTGGCACCATGGAGCTGGGAGGTGGCGGCAGCAAAGAGGAGCAGTGTTATTAAGATGCTCTTTGTTGTGGTGGTGCCCTTTGATGTGGCTTTCTGAAGTCACTCCCCAGGAAGGGTGGTAGTGGTCACAGTGTGCCATGGCTATTGGGGTGTATGTATGTATGTATGTATGTATGTATGTATAGAGGTAGTGTATGTATGTACATTATGTATGAGAGGCAGTGTATTTATATATGAGAGATAGTGTGTGGATGTATGTATTTATTTATTTATGTATTTATATATGAAAGAGACTGGATGTATGTATCAGAGGCAGTGTATGGATATATGCAAAAGTTAAAGTGAGCCGGAACAGGGCGGAACTGCATTCCGTCAGTTCCATTTGGAGAAGGAACCAGTTCAACCTCCTCCAGCTCACCTAACCCAGGGAGATGCGGGGCGCCCGCTGAGATTTTGTTACCAGCAGCCTCTGGCTCCTTCTCCTAAGCGGCAGCCAGAGGAAGGTGCTCACTCCTGAGCTCCGGCTTTCGGCTCTGGCAGTCTGCGGCTGTGTGCTATGGGAGAGACGTCATGACGTTTCTCCAGGGACGTGCGGTGGGGTAAATGACTCAGAAGGCACTGGCTAGAACCAGATCTCTACACAGTACATGAGCCAAAGTGTGCACGTTGGCATTATACAAACGTGCAGCAGTATAAACTCCTGGAAATTTGGTGAGTTCTGATCAGAGAAAAGATAGGCAGGGGAGGCATTGCTTCTTCTGTCGTAGATTTTTTACTCCAGAGTTTTGACTATAAAAATTATTAGAATAATACAAAGAAGATATTTTGAATATATTCTTTGTATTTTTCATAAACTTTATACAGTCAAAACTCTGGTTCAAATGATATTATGACAGGAAAGGCTCTGCCTCACCTGCTTCACCCCATCACACGTCACTGCGTCTCTCCCATAGTTCCGAGGAGTGGGCAGCCAGTCTGAGGTCAGCGGTTCGGAAGCAGGAGCGGGGCTGGTGAGCATTGTGGTTTTTTTTTGCATGTGTGTAAATGGCGCTACTAGAGAGGGCATATCTACTGGTGCATAACTACTGGGGGCATATCTACTGGGGGCATAACTACTAACTAGGGGCATATCTACTGGGGGCATAACTACTGACTGGTGGCATATCTACTGGGGGCATAACTACTAACTAGGGGCATATTTACTGGGGACATGACTACTGACTGGTGGCATATCTACTGGGGACATGACTACTGACTGGTGGCATATCTACTGGGACATAACTACAGGGGGCATAACTACAGGGGGCATAACTACTGACTGGGGCATAACTACTGGGGAAATAACTACTGACTGAGGGCATATCTACTGGGGGCATAACTACTGCGGGCATAATTACTGGGGGCATATTTACTAAGGGCATAACTACTGGGAGCATAACTACAGGGGGCATAACTACTGACTGGGGGAATATCTACTGGTGGCATAAATACTGGGGGCATATATTGTCCAAAAACATACAATGTTTAAGTGCTTTAAAAAATATTTGATGTGTTGGACTCATGCCCAAATTAGGTGCATCACACCATCGCAGCAGGGAGGATGACAGTGCACTGGACTATTGTAGGGTGCCAACTTATAAATGGAATACATACTATTTACCGTAAAGCAGGATGCCGGCTGTCAAGATATCAACAGCGGCATTCCCGCTTGCCAAAATGCCAGCAGTGAGGGGAGCACTAAATCCACTAGTGGGCTTGCAGCATTCGCTATCCTGCTGGCTCAGTTCTATTCTCACTCTATAGATATTGTGGACACCCACGAGTGGGAATAGCACATGTGCACTGGGATACTGGCTGTCGTCATTGTCGGCTGTCGGAATTCTGACGCTAGTATCCTGGCCCCGGATTCTCACAGTTGGCAAATTGATGTAAAGCAAGGGGAGTCCCAGGGCATGGAGAACAGGTTTCTGGAGCCTGCCCTCAATATGCAGTCAGAGGGAGTCGGTGGGTGGGCTGTCAGCGATACCCAGCCACATAGAGAACATCAACTCCCCTTTACCGCTTCATTAAAAAAAGGGACAGTGTGTGTCAAAGGAATGTGTCAAAAATAAAGGGATATGGCTTCATTGGGAAGGGGCATGGCCACAGAATAGTATAATTTCACATTCCACTGCACAGTAGTGTCCGTCAGTCACATTACACTACACAGTAGTACCCCTTAAACACATTATACCATGTTAGAGCAACTTACAATCATTGTGCCGCAGTAGCCCCTTATACACATTGCACCAGGAAGAGCCCCTTATACAAATTGCACCAGATAGAGCCCCTTATACACATTGAGGCAGGTAGAGCCCCTTATACACAGTGCCCCAGGTAGAGCCCTTTATACACATTGCGCCAGATAGAGCCTCTTATACACATTGCGTCAGGTAGTGCCCTTTATACACATTGTGCCAGGTAGAGCCCCTTATACACACTGCACCAGGTAAAGACCCTTATATATATTGCTCCAGGTGGAGCCCCTTATACACATTGTGCCAGGTGGAGCCTGTTGAGAGAATGAGGGAGAGAGTTTGAGTGTGTGTGTCAGTCATCCGCTGCCTGTGTCACTCACCAGCTCTCCAGATGCAGCAGAAGTACCCCCGTCTCCCAACAAAGCATGCTGCCTCCTCTCCTTTGCTGCCCCCCACGTCCCACAGCACAGCGCAGGGCCTGGGAGGCAGACAGTGCAGTGCGGTGGAGGACCGCGGAGGTCACATGCAAATCAGATGTTATATAATTGCGATGCATACGCGGAAATCGAGTACCATCGACAAGTGCAAATTACTTAGGGCTACTCAGAATAATGACAACACCAGGGAGCAGGGACCGAAGAAGCTCCTGCCCAGCGTTATAGGTGCATATAAATTCTTTTTTCATCCTAATAATCTTGCACCAGCCGCTTACTGCTATTCATCTGTGATACATGCAAATCTTCAAAGCACACAGCCGTGAGTGATCCTTTGTTCTGACAAAGTACTTTATAGCTATACACTTTTGTGCATATGCTGAACCCTGCACGTTTTATGACCTTCCAGGTGTTATTAGTGGTTAATTGTATGTATATAAGATCATCTACAATTGGTGTTTTAATTATAGCCTGAACACTCAGTTATAATATATTGTACATCTATATTATTGTGATGTTTTAATATTGTTATACACCCCCGGGAGGTTGTTGTAATTCATATACATTTTTAAAAATAAATGTTTTAATTTTCTGACTGTCAAGCGCCACTTGTTATTTGTTTGGTATTTTTGTGTTTTAAGGGACTGGCAATTCCCTTTTACAAGAGGCTGCTGACAATCACATTGCAGTGCTACTCACCATAGCGCTTAGTTTTCCTTTTACTCAGAATAATGAGACTGTTGTCGCACCATGTTGTTAGTCCATGGCGTTATCTGATTAAACTTGAACAGGAGAACCTTAAAGAAGGTCCCGAGCCACAGTGAGGGCTCTATAAACCATCCAAAGTTCCAGGATGTTGATTGGGAGACCCTTTTCTGCTTGGTCCAATGTCCCTGAAAGGTGTGATTCCTGGTGACTGCCCCCCACCCGTGAAGGCTTATATCTGTGGTGAGAAGAACCCAGTCCAGAATGCAGAACGGATGACCCCTGTACAGTTTGGAGGTTTGTAAACACCATGAACAAGACATCGGAACATCCAGAGGGAGTACCATCATCTGAGATTTGATCTGCATTGTAGAGACCGGGAGTGGAATTGAGTGCATTCCAACATAGAGCCAAGGGTCTGCATTGCAGAGTGAATAGAATGTGACTGTGGAGCAACTTCCATATTCACAGATGTAGAGTTACTATCTTGTCCAAAGAAAGTAAGATGCATTGTACTTGAGCATCTAGCAAAGCTCCAAGATGTAGCATCCACTGATAGGAGATCAGGGAGGACTTGTTCCATTAGATCGGCTAACCATGAATCTAAAGGAATGTTATGGTCACCTGAAGATGATGACCGAGGACCTACGGAGAGTGTTCCAGAATGAGTAGGGTCATCCAGATAAGAAAGTTTTCGGATTCCCTGCCAATGCAGCTGAGCAGCCATTACTGTAGGACAGCAAACTGGAGGTACTGTTGATGAGAGGGCATTATAGGTACATGTAGGTAAGCATCCTGTATATCCGGGGAGACTATAAAGTTCCCAGGCCGCAAAGCCAGGACAATGGAGCGGTGGGTTACTATACAAAACCTGGGTACTTTGAGGTATTTGTTCAGTAACTTGAGATTGAATATGGGTTGATGAGGCCCATTGGGTTTCTATATCAAAAATAGTGTTGAATAAAAGCCTGTGCCCCAGTGAGGCATTGAAATAATCATGCTTGATTATAGTAAGGAGTGAATAACCATCCTTAGAGCCTTGGCTTTGCCGAGGTCTGTTGGAGGATTTGTATGAAAATATTGTCTGGGAGGATGCCTCAGAAAGAAGAGATAGCGTATCCGAGGGAGACCACTTCCTGTACCCAAGCATCTGTTGTGATCTGATGCCAAAAATGGGTGAACTGAAGAAGTCAGCCTTCCACCCTGGGATCCCACAGAAGGAAGCACGGAACATCAGGCTGAGGGTTTAAACTCGGGCTTGGTGGATGGACTCCTAGCAGCCAAGGCCTAGAGGCCTTTGTGGAATGTGACAATCTTGGAAAGTCTTGACCCCTGGCCTTACCTCAATGTCGAAAGGACTGAAAGGAGGAGGTCCGAGGCCTACAGAAGTGGCTGAGGGCATGCAAGCGGTTTTAGAGGCTGCCAGGTTAGTGACAATTTTGTCCAGCTCTAGGCCAAAACGAAACTCCCCAGCGTAAGGAAGTGCTTCCAGGCTCATTCTCAGAGTCTGAGTCAGCCTTCCAAGAGCCAAACAATGCGGTGGGCCAACACTGCGGCGGTCAAAGTTTTGGAGGACAGGAGGTCCGTATCCAGGGCCACTTCTCCAATATAACAGGCTTCATCCCTGATAGTCGTGATATATGACATTTGTTCCCAGGTAGCACCGGCGGGGAAACTGTTCTCCAGGGCATCTGACCAGCTTTCAATAGCCTTAGCCACCCAGGCCGTAGCCATGGTCGTGCGAGAAGTAGCTCAAGTAAGAGAATATAAAGATTTAAGACACACGTCCAACTGTCTATCAGGCACTTCCTTCACAGAAGACACTTTAGGGATAGGTAAAGTTGAGCTCTTTACCAAGCATGTCACATGGGAATCCACAGTAGGGGGGTTTTCCCACTTAACACAATCAGTAGCTTAAAAAGGGTAAAAATAAATGAGACTTTCAGGTACATGGAATTTCTTGCTAGGAGTCTTCCGTGCTTTGCCCATAGCATCGGTGAATTATCTGAGTGGGGGAATTCTGCCACCACTACTTTTTGACATTTACAAAGAGGGTCTTTTACTTTAGGTGCCAGTTCTTAAGTTTCCAATTGAGAGTTTAAACCCTCAGCCTGATGTTCCGTGCCTCCTCCTGAGGGATCCCAGGGTAGGAGTTTGACTTCTTCAATTTTCCAGAAGAGGAGTCAGCATGTGAGAGACCAGCATCTGAGAGACCTGCATCTGAGAGACCTGCATTGTCTGCCTCACCAGGGGATTCATCTGAATCTGGAAGTAGTGTAGAATGTGAGGATGGCACAGTATGCTTGTTGGTATTAGTAATAGACATCGGTATTTGGCCCTGCAACATATGGTGAAAGGCAGCAGAAGAGGCCACTAGACTCTGCAAGGATACATAGAACATGTTTATCCATGGAGGAGAGGAAGGCAGGACCGGTACAGCCTGATGTACCTGTCATGACAACATGTGTGGCAGTCCCAAAGGGGTAGCTATCACCGGGCTGTAATGTAGTCTGTAATTTTTTCCAGCAACTGGGAAAAAGAAGCCCAAGGAGGATCTTGTGCTGAAGCTGGAGAGGGGGGAAGGAGGGAGGGGGGGTTGGTGTGACTGACCACGCTGGGCGTAACAAGAGGCACGCTGATCAGTTTGCAAACCTAAACCTGCTAAACAGGTCCTACAGGACACCAGGGTAGAGGCCAGCTCCTGCTTAGTTTCCTTGCTTTTGCTTGACATAGTTGCAGAGTTCGAAGTAGACACAATATGGCAGGGTGCAACACAAATATGGTATTTGAAAATATGTCCCCACAAATACAGATGTTTTTAATGTGGATCACAGAAAACCCTGTACACACCAAGTATCTGAGGATTACTAAATAGGTAAAGCTATATAAATAACATCAAGAAAAGCAAGGAAAAGCAGACAACAGAACTAGCAAAACTCACATACAATGCAAAAATCACAATTTAACTGCAATGAGCAATAAGTTCAACTACTCAGCTGCAGTGGCTGGTAGGAATTATTGCTGTTTATAACCTTACCCCTGGGAGAGGTATACAGGAAGACTGAACCCATCATTCCCGGAGACCTACAGTGCTGAAAATGGCTGCCCAGCATCTTTCAGAGGGAGGAGGGTGGAGGAGGAGCAGCTCAGGGCAGGATGCCCTCAGCAGAATGGACGGATGGGCTGGGGGAGAGGCCGCTGTGGAAGCACTGATCTCCCTCGGCTGACGTACACCACCTGGTTCCTTGGCCTAAACAATGGTCCCCAGCAACAGTATAATTAGCCCTAGTGGTCAAGTGTAGTCCAAGGCCAGACTCTGGGTACACATCAGCAGCCTCTGGTCCGTCTCCCGACACCGGAGGTATGGACTGCCATGATTGCGGGTCTCACAAGCGGGAGCCTGCCTTATCAGTCCTCCTTGTGCTGGTTGCAGTCTTGGTTTCCCCTGCACTTCCTGCTAGCTAAGGCTGGACAGGGTCCCCAACAAAAGTTCCTTGACATGGCTGGAGTTGCGGATTCAGAAGGAGGTGTGAGGGGCAGCAGCACTGGCATCCAAAGCACTGCCTAGCGCTGCCTTCTCATATGTTACAAACAGTAAAAGAAAATAACACATAAAAATAAAAGCTTGGGCTGCATAAAGTAGCCCCACTGTTAAACGGTGACCAGTTCCTGCTGGCACCAGACAAAAACTGAAGAGCCTGAGCTGTGGGCGGGGAATGAGGGTAGAGGGCCCAGTGCATCTTGGGAACTTCAAAAAGCTTAACTGTTCGGTGCCTGTCCTGGTCTCCACCAGCATACCCCAAGGTCATCCCTGTGGATGCCTATGGACCCAGAAGAAGAAATAATAATGATGTTATACAAATGATGCATCTTTATATTTACTAGACATAAACGGTTATACAGTAAGGTCACAGAAGCCAATGGGGTCAGAGAAATCTACTGAATCAACTAATACAATGTTACATTTTTATTGAAACAATATAAGTCATGTAATATATATATAACATTGCCTAGTAGTTTAATTACACAGTTCTTCCAGCACTGTTGCAAAAGGGTCTCTGAATTGGATTACAGGTATATTATTTGTAAAATCATTTTGTCAATATTATTTTGTTCTTTGAATTGTATGCATTTACGTTCTGCCTTTGGCTTTGCTAATTAATATTCTAATCCATAAAAACATGTTCTACTGCAAAGTGCAACAAATATGTCCCAGAGGACAATAAAACAAACATGATTCTACAATTAAAAGAGCAACCAGCACTAATGTACATACATTATACAGGAATATTTTCTTGTATATGAATTAACTATCTCTGTTTATTTATTATTTTTTTATTACCAGTTATTTATATAGCGCACACATATTCCGCAGCGCTTTACATATTAAGATATTAAGGAACAATATGTGTAAGTGGCGTATCAAAAATGGGTGCAGGGTGTGCGATGCACACAGGACCCTGGTCCAGGGGGCTCACCCTCACACCTTCAATACTTACTGTACTTCTCCAGGGTTCCATGTCAGCGGGGGTCTGGGAATCAAAGTCGACACCAATAAGGTCGACAACAATTGGTTGACACACCTTAGGTGGACAACTGAAATAGGTTGACATGGACAAAAGGTTGACATGAGTTTTTTTATGTTTTTTTGGTGTCGTTTTCTCTGTAAAGTGACCGGGAACCCCAATTAGTGCACCGTGTCCCCTTCGCTCACCATGCTTCAGGCAGGTTACCGTTCCCAACTGTAGTCCACGTGAATTGTAAAGTATGAAAAAGTTTTAAAAAATACAATAAAAAATGTGAAAAACTCATAGAGACCTTTTTCCATGTCGAACTTGTTCATGTCGACTTATTTCAGTTGTTGACCTATGGTGTGTTGACCAATTGGTGTCGACCTAGAGTCTGGATTCCGTCAGCGACACAGTGATGTGTGGTGAGGCAGGTGAGACAGAGCCTTTCCTGTCATACTCCAGTATAAGCCAGAGTTGTGACTATATAAAGTGTATGAAAAATACAAAGAATATATTAGACATTTCTTCTTAGTATTACTCTAACATTTTTATAGTCAATGACAGGTGAGCAGAATGAAGCCCCTTGCGGGCTTGCTGTGCTTGCCGCACTGCGGGCTCGGTGGCTCACTGCACTCGCCACAGGTTCTATTCCCATACTATAGTCCCTGTTGGTTGGCATGCCGACCGTCGGGATAGTGAGGGGGCGGGATGTAGGTGCCAGTATTGTGACCTGGTATATTTATCACAGTCATAGAAAGTAGGATTTTAATCACCTACTGGTAAATCCTTTAATCGTAGTAGAAGATACTGGGGTTCAATTTAGTACCATGGGGTATAGACGGGTCCACTAGGAGCCACGGACACTTTAAGAATTTGACAGTGTGGGCTGGCTCCTCCTTCTATGCCACCTCCTACCAGACTCAGTCTAGGAAACTGTGCCCGAGGAGACGGACATACTTTGAGAGAAGGATATAAAGGATAGTGGTGAGATTCCGAACCAGCACACATAAACCAGAGGAAAGCCATGCTAACCCAACTTTAAACAGGAATAGCAACAGCTGAACCAACAATACTTAACCAAGTAACAGTGCAGGAAGAACAAAGCACCGGGCGGGTGCCCAGTATCCTCTACGTACTACGAGAAAAGGATTTACCAGTAGGTAATTAAAATCCTATTTTCTCTTACGTCCTAGCGGGTACTGGGGTTCCATTTAGTACCATGGGGATGTACCAAAGCTCCCAAACTGGGTGGGAGAGTGCTGAGGTTCCTGCAGAACTGATTGACCAAACTGAAAGCCCTCAGAGGCCAAAGTATCGAACTTGTAGAACTTAGCAAACATGTTCAAACCAGACCAAGTAGCCGCTAGGCAGAGCTGTAAAGACGAGACACCCTGGGCAGCCGCCCAGGAAGAACCCACTGACCTAGTAGAGTGGGCCTGTACAGATTTTGGAACCGGCAAACCTGCCATGGAATAAGCATGCTGAATAGTGAGCCTGATCCAGCGTGCATTGGTCTGCTTTGAAGCAGGACACCAAACTTTATTGGGATCATAGAGAACGAACAGCAAGTCGGATTTCCTGTGATGAGCCGTCATCTTTACGTATACCTTCAAAGCTCTCACAACATCCAAAGACTATGAAGTAGCAGAAGTGTTGGTGATAACCGGAACTACAATAGCTTGGTTGATGTGAAACACAGACACCACTTTAGGAAGAAATTGCTGACGAGTTCTGAGTTCAGCTCTGTCCTCATGGAAAATTAAATAGGGGCTCTTGTGAGACAAAGCCCCCAGCTCCGACACACGTCTTGCTGAAGCCAAGGCCAACAGTGTGACGGTCTTCCACGTAAAATATTTTACGTCCACCTCCTGTAACGGTTCAAACCAGTCCGATTGGAGGAACTGCGGCACCAAATTGAGATCCCAAGGTGCCGTGGGAGGCACAAAGGGAGGTTGGATGTGCAGAACACCTTTCAAGAACGTCTGGACCTCAGGGAGAAAAGCCAATTATTTTTTAAAGAAAATGGACAAGGCCGAAATCTGGTCTTTTATGGAGCCCAAACGTACGCCCACATCCACACCTGCCTGGAGAAAAGCAGGAAACGTCCCAGATGAAATTCCCCCGCAGAATAATTTCTGCTCTCTCAGACCAATTGACATATTTCTTCCAAATACGGTGGTAATGTTTAGATGTTACCCGCTTCCTGGCTTGGATCATAGTTGGAATAACTTTGTTAGGGATCCCTCTTCTGGCTAGAATCAGCCGTTCAACTTCTATGCCGTCAAACATAGCCATGGTAAGTCCTGATAGATGAATGGGCCCTGTTGCAGAAGATCCTCGTGAAGAGGTAGAGGCTATGGATCTTCGAGGAGCATCTCCAGAAGGTCCGCGTACCAGGCCCTTCTTGGTCAGTCCGTAGCAATGAGTATTGCTTGAACCTTTTCCCTTTTTATTCTTTTTAGAATTTTTGGGATCAGAGGAAGTGGAGTGAAGTGGTACACCATCTGATAGACCCATGGAGTTGTTAGAGCTTCTATTGCCACTGCCTGTGGGTCTTCTTGTTGAGATTAGAGGACATCATGTCAATTTTTGGATATCCCCACCGATGTGTCAAGTCCCCACTGCCCCGAGTGCAGGTCGTGTCTGCTGAGGAAGTCTGCTTCCCAGTTGTCTACTCCCAGAATGAAGACCGCTGACAATACCACAGCATATTTTTCTGCCCAGAGGAGAATTCTTGACACCTCTGACTTTGCTGCTCTGCTTTTCGTTCCGCACTGTCAGTTTGTGTACATCACTGCTGTCACATTGTCCGGCTGGACCTGAATAGCCCAATCATGAAGAAGATATGAGGCCTGCAAAGGGCATTGTATATGGCCCTGAGTTCCAGAATGTTGATTTGAAGTATGACTTCCTGACTTGACCATCTTCCTTGAAACTGCACCTCCTGGGTGACTGCTCCCCAACCTCTGAGGCTTGTGTCCTTGGTTAACAGGATCCAGTCCTGAATTCTGAACCTCCGATCTTCGACGAGGTGAGACATCTGTAGCCACCACAGAAGGGAGATCCTGGCTTTTGGCGACAGACGGATCCTCTGGTGCATGTGAAGATGCAGTGTCAAGTCCCCACTGCCCCGAGTGCAGGTCGTGTCTGCTGAGGAAGTCTGCTTCCCAGTTGTCTACTCCCAGAATGAAGACCGCTGACAATACCACAGCATATTTTTCTGCCCAGAGGAGAATTCTTGACACCTCTGACTTTGCTGCTCTGCTTTTCGTTCCGCACTGTCAGTTTGTGTACATCACTGCTGTCACATTGTCCGGCTGGACCTGAATAGCCCAATCATGAAGAAGATATGAGGCCTGCAAAGGGCATTGTATATGGCCCTGAGTTCCAGAATGTTGATTTGAAGTATGACTTCCTGACTTGACCATCTTCCTTGAAACTGCACCTCCTGGGTGACTGCTCCCCAACCTCTGAGGCTTGTGTCCTTGGTTAACAGGATCCAGTCCTGAATTCTGAACCTCCGATCTTCGACGAGGTGAGACATCTGTAGCCACCACAGAAGGGAGATCCTGGCTTTTGGCGACAGACGGATCCTCTGGTGCATGTGAAGATGCGATCCGGACTATTTGTCCAACAGATTGAAATGGAAGGGTCTTGCTTGAAACCTTCCATATTGAAGCACCTCATAAGAGGCCACCATTTTCCCCAGAAGGCAAATGCACAGATGCACCGATATCCGGGTTGGCTTCAGGACATCCCGAACCATTGACTGGATGACCAATGCCTTTTCCAATGGAAGGAACACTTTCTGCGATTCCGTGTCCAGAATCATTTCCAGGAATGGGAGCCTCTGTGTTGGCTGTAGGTGAGATTTCGGAAGGTTAAGAATCCACCCGTGATCCTGCAGAAGTTTGGTTGAGAGACCAATGCTGTCCATCAACCTCTCCATGGACAGCGCATTTATCAGAAGATCGTCCAGGTGCAAAATTATATTCACTCCCTGTTTGCGGAGTATAAACATCATCTCTGCCATCACTTTGGTGAATACCCTCGGTGCCGTGGCGAGACCAAATGGCAAGGCCTGGAACTGGTAGTGACAGTCCTGCAGTGCTCACCGGAGATAAGCCTGATGAGGCAGCCAGATCGGGATGTGAAGGTACGCATACTTGATATCCAGAGACACTAGGAATTCCCCTTCCTCTAGACCTGAGATCACTGCTCTCAGAGACTCCATCTTGAACTTGAACACTCTTAAGAACGGGTTCAAGGACTTGAGGTTCAGAATCGGTCGTACCGAACCGTCCGGTTTCGGTACTACAAACAAGTTGAAATAATACCCCTTGTTGTGCAGATGAGGTGGAACTGGAACAATGTTTTGAGTCTGGACCAGTTTTTGGATAGCATGCTGTAAAGTTATACTTGCCTCTTGTGAAGCTGGTAAGCCTGATTTGAAGAATCTGTGAGGTAGGAGCTATTGGAACTCCAGTCTGTAGCCCTGGGAAATAAGATCTATGACCCAGGGATCTCAGCACGAACTTGACCAGATGTGACTGAAGAATTTTAGTCAGGCTCCCACCTGACTGCCATCCAGGCATCGCGGTCCACCGTCATGCTAAAAGCTTTGAGGAAGCAGAGCCTGAGCTCTGTTCCTGAGCACCTGCAGTTGCTGGTTTGCGTGGTTTACCTCTTGCACCTCTGGAGGCCGTAGAAGCACCTCTGGATTTGCCCTTAAACTTGGCCGTCCGAAAGGACTGTAAATTTTAAGCTGAATAAGCTTTCCTGGCTGGGGGAGCTGCGGAAGGAAGATACGTAGACTTACCTACAGTAGCCTTGGAGATCCATTTGTCTAGTTCATCTCTAAACAAAGCCTCTCCTGTGAATGGTAGGACTTCCACGCTTTTCCTGGAGTCCGAGACAGCAGTCCACTGGCGTAGCCACAAGCCCTTTCATGCTGACACTGCCATAGCGGTGGTGTGTGCATTAAGCAAGCCTATTTCTTTTATGGCTTCCACCATAAAGTTTGCAGAGTCCTGTATATGCTGCAGGAGTAAAACAACATCCCCCCTAGACAATAAATCTAACCCCTCAATTAGGTCACCTGACAATTTAGCAATGGCTTTTGTGATCCATGCACATGCAATAGTGGTCTCTGGGCCACCCCAGCAGCTGTGTACAATGATTTGAGTGTAGTCTCAATTTTACGATCAGCCGTGTCTTTTAGGGAGGGTGCACCAGGAACAGGCAATACAATTTTTCGTGACAGCCTAGAGACTGATGCGTCCACTATCGGTGGACTTTCCAATTTTTTCCTGTACTCCAGAGGAAAAGGATTGGATGAGAGCAACCTTTTAGTGATTCGAAATTTCTTATCAGGATTAACCCACGGTTCTTCAAACAGGGGATTCAATTCCTTTGACGCAGGAAGAGTGACTGAGGACTTCTTTTTTACATTAAAATAAGATTCCTCACACTCCTCTGACACCTTATCAGGATTTTTCAGAACATCTCTGATAGCCTCTATAAAAGCCTCTATTCCCTGTGACAGAGTATCCCCCCACTCCAAATCCACCTCGCCCTCCTCCATGTCTCTGACCCATCAGTGTCAGAGTCAGATGGAAGGATATGGGCCAGAGATAATTTTTGCGGACAAATGGGAGGGGATTGAGATGCTGGTTTGGGGACTGAATCTCTATTTATAAACTCATCCATAGTCTGTCTTAAGTATTGTGTCTCTTTAACATTGCGTAGATATATTGGAGATTATTCCCTTATTGGAATTAACCCACTCCGGTTCAGCCCGGCTATGCTGGGAAGGTGCACTGACCTGAGTACCCAGTAGAGAGCCTCCTGGTGAAGAGGAACACTCTGCTGTACAAGAAAAACGCTCTTTGCCTGACATAATGTAAATGTGACAGCACACACCCAGGAAAAGTTTAAGCACAATTAACCCACAAAGAGCCCTTCAGGGAGACACAGAGTTATTTGAAGCCAGCCCCCACTGCACCCTTATCACTAATGCCAAGCTTAGCTGGGTTGCAGACTAAGTACCCTGATAGGGGACTTAGTACACTAATAATCGCTCCCCCTGCTATGACCCCCTGGTACCGCTGAGGTAATCTGGAGTCTCTCCGGATGAGCTGCGCACCCCTGTCAGTTAGCGTCTGTGTCCACTGCAGAGGGAAAATGGCACTGGTGATCTGCTGGATCCGCTAATAGTGAAGGCCCCGCCCCTTCAATGGCACGTGGTCTTCCCGCTTTTTTTATACTGGCTGAGGTAATCTGGTCCTTATAATGAAGAGAAAACCGTTTTAAGGCTATTTTTGCCAGTGTGGGTACTGTGTACAGTGTACTGAGACGCAGCTGTGTACCAGTGGCGTGCGGTGAGGTCAGTGGCTGGTGAGGCACTACAGCCATAATGTCCGCCAAATCATGACGATGACCCCTACCGCCGCCAAGCCAATGCCTGCTACTGCCTCTGAGCCGATGCCTGCTGCCACCGCCAATGGCTTACAAACTCGCCCACCATCAACTGACGCAGCCCTCCGCCACTAATTTGCATCTCACTCCGATGCCGCCAATGCCCGCTGTCTGCCTGCTCATCATACTAAACCGTCTAAACAGTCCAAACAACAATTGTCACTATTCAATTGTTGTTTGGGCGCAAATGCACATCGCACATGTCTCGCCCAAACAGACAGGGTTTAGCCGAGTAAAACGCCTAAACCCGTCTAAACTCCTGCTTTGGGCATTCAAAGTGCTGGGTTTTGACCCATTTTTTCTCGCACCCCAGAAGGCTGCGCGAAAAAATGTGTCCACCGCGGTCGCCATGTGCCCAAATGGTAGAGCAATTGAATTGATGCCGTTGGGTGCCCCCTAGTGGCGGACACCTAAAAAAAAACAATTGATTTTGGCCCGTACAGTACGTACCTAATATAAGCTGTCTATGCATATCCAGAGGCACATACTCTATACACTACCACCTACACACATGATGTATGTAGTCTCATCTCTATATATGCACTGATACACATATATGTAGGTGAAAGTGTATAGATCATGATATACCAGTGTGTATATATTAAAGATGAGACTGCATACAGTACATAATGCACATATGATATATACATTGCCCTCAGGGTTATCTGAGGGAGTCTGCAATCTGTTGGAAGGGGGGGGGGGGAGCAGGTAACATGCAGCGACTGCAGCAGGGTAACATGATGCACTCACGCGGGGGGGCAGCCTTTGGACGCCTGCAATCGCGGGGAGGAAGAGCAGGTATCACACGGAGCCTGCAGCAGGGTAACATGAGGGAGTCTGCCATCGGGGGTGCAGGGGTTGGGTATCACCTGCGGGAGCCTGCACTCGCGGTGGATGAGAGGGGAGGTGCGGGTAACCTGCGGTGGCTGGCGGCTGCACTCGCGGTGGATGAGAGGGGAGGTGCGGGTAACCTGCGGCGGCTGGCGGCTGCACTCGCGGTGGATGAGAGGGGAGGTGCGGGTAACCTTCGGCGGCTGGCGGCTGCACTCGCGGTGGATGAGAGGGGAGGTGCGGGTAACCTGCGGCGGCTGGCGCTGCACTCGCGGTGGATGAGAGGGGAGGTGCGGGTAACCTGCGGCGGCTGCACTCGCGGTGGATGAGAGGGGAGGTGCGGGTAACCTGCAGTGGCTACACTCACGGTGGATGAGGGGGGAGGCGCGGGTAACCTGCGGTGGCTGGTGGCTGCACTCGCGGGTTGGGGACAGGAACAGTTACACTTACATTACAGTGTGCGGCAATGCCCTCCGGTGGCCGGCGCCCATAGTCAGCTGCATAAAGCTGCCTAATGGTGGCACGGGCCCTGCTGCTAACGCTGCGTTGCGTGATTGGACCAGCGGATCCAGCCCTGGATCCGCTGTCCAATCACATCCGCCCCTGTCAACGCGGCACTTTGACTAGTGCCGCTTTGTCGACTTTTTTCAATGGGCTTTTAAAGCCCAGTGCTTGGCCCCGCCCCCCACTTTATTCCCATTCCTATTGGCAATGGGAGGCACTGTTATCAGTGCCTCCAAAACGATGCAACTGTATTAAAATTAGTATAGTAATATTACGAAGATACTTATGACACAGAATATGTGTCATAAGTATCTTCCTTGTATTATTTCAAACATTAATGACAGGGGAGGCACTGCCTCCCCTGCCTCCCCTGACTGCACGTCCCTGCTGTGTACTGTGTCTGGAGACGCATTCCACCCTGGTTAGAAGCTGTGCGTCTCCATACCCTCATGCTGCCATAATGGCCGGCGCCCCACTAACCAGGACGCCGGCTCAGTAGTCACCACTCTTCATTGTTCTCGCTCTGTTAGGGGTGGCGGCATGCTGCGCAGGGACGTGCAGTCAGGGGAGGCAGGGGAGGCAGTGCCTCCCCTGTCATTAATTATTAAAATAATACATAGAAGATACTTATGACACATATTCTGTGTCATAAGTATCTGCTTTAGCCTTGATATTATTTTAATAATTTTTACCTGGTAAATCAATGTTTTAAATGTGTTTTGGTGGCACCGCTCTCGGTGCCTCCCGCTGCCGGTATGAAAGGGCCGGAAGAGGGGGGCGGGGCCAAGCATTGGGCAGTGAAAGCCCGTAAAAAAAAACCCAGCAGAAAACGGCACCTTACAGAAGTGCCGCTTTGACAGGGGCGTGCTTTCAGCTCATATGAGAGCACACCCCTGTCCCTGAGGGCGCTGCGATTGGACAGTGGGTAGGGCCGGCCCCATCATTACTCCTGGAAGTGCCGTGTTCCTGCACCCTACCCAAAAAAAAAGGGGGTATGTCTGCAGCCCCACCCCCCATCCACATGTCTGCATGCCCCCCTTCTGCTGGTTCGGTTCACACTGTGCGCAGGACCAGACGGCCACTACCGCGATTGGTGCTCTGATCGGGTAGTGGTTACTGGTCCTTCTTTAGTCACTGGCCACAGTAAAATGGCTGCGGGCAGCAGCTCCCCCACGGAACTCCAGTAGCAACAGACCGTAACAGGAAGCCGGGTAAGTGACTCACATACAGGGGAAGGCTGCACAGATGCTCATAAGTCTCTCCCCATACGTTTTATATTTTAACTAGGCATTGTGAGGCCAATTGCAGCCCCCTACCCTCCCCTTTACTGTGAGAGTGACACTATGTTTTTGGTATGTCTCCGGGGCTCCTCCCCTCCCCCTGTGCAGCAGCGTTACAGCACCTGTACCCATTCCTCTGCAGAGTAGGATACTGTGTTCCACTTCCTGATCCTCCCTTACTGCAATAGCTCCCATGTGGCAGGTGTAGAGGTGTGACAGTGAGGAGCAGGCTGATGTGCAGGGGCGGATCCAGAAGAAAATGATAGGGGGGGCACCATGGAAGGGGCAAGTACATTTGCATGCGGCTTCGGTGCATGTGAGGTGGCGCTTCTTATACAATGCCCACAGTTGTAGCGCTCATTATGCAATGTCCACTGTACTGGTAGTGCCCCTTATATAGACCCCATAGTAGCGGTGCCCCTTATGCAATGCCCGTATTGCCCCCAGTAGTAATGTTGCCTGTAGTAATGCCCCCAGTCATTTAGCGCCCTAGTAGTTATGCCCCCAGTGTTAATGCCCCTTCAGTTATGACCCCAGTAGTTTACCCCGCCCCCTTTAGTTTAGCCTCCCAGTGGTAATGTCCCCAGTAGTTTGCCTGCTTGTAGTTTAGCCACCAGTATTAATGCCCCCTGTAGTTTGCCCCATTGTATTTTAGCCCCTGTAGTTATGACCCCTTGTAGTTTAGCCCCCAGTAGTAATGCCCCTGTAGTTATCCCCCAGTAGTTTGGCCCCTGTAGTTATGCCCCCAGTAGTTTGGCCCCCTTGTAGTTTAGCCCCCAAGTAGTAATGTCCCTGTAGTTACGCCGCCAGTAATAATGCCCCTGTAGTTACACCGCCACTAGTAATGCCCTCCTGTAGTTTGCCCCCAGTAGTTAGCCCCTTTGTAGTTGGCCCCCAGTAATAATGTCCCCCAGTAGTTTGCCCCCAGTAGATGCCCCCAGTAATAGTGTCCCCCAGTAGTTTGCCCCCAGTAGATGCCCCCCAGTAATAATGTCCTCCAGTAGTTTGCCCCCAGTAGTAATGCCCCTTAGGAGTTTGCCCCCAATAGATGACCCCCCAGTAGATGCTCCCCAGTAATAATGCCCCCAGTTGTAATACACCCAGTAGATGCCACCAGTAATAATGTCCCCCAGTAGTTTGCCCCCAGTAGATGCCCCCCAGTAAAAATGTCCCCCAGTAGCTGCCCCCAGTAGTAATGCCCCAATAGATGACCACCCAGTAGTGCCCCCAGTATATGCCCCCCAGTAATAATGCCCCCCGTAGTTTGCCCCCAGTTGTAATGCCCCCCCCAGTAGTAATGCCCCTTGTTGATGCCCCCCCAGAAGTAATGTCCCCCGTAGTTTGCCCCCAGTAGATGCCCCCGCTGCACTAAGGAAGAAAAAAATTAAATCATACTTACCGAGCCCCGTTCCCGCTTCCAGACCGCTGCAGTCCTCCTCTCTTGGCGTCCTCTCCTCAGCACTATGAGAGAGATGTCATGACTGACGTCTCTCCCATAGCGCACGCTGCACAGTGACAGCGCCGGAGGCAGGAGCTCAGTACTGAGCTCCTGCCTCCAGCTTTCGGTGAGGAGAGACGGGCGCCCGCTGGTAACACAATCTCAGCGGGCGCCCGTCATCTCCCTGTGCGGCGACGGGGGACGGAGGCCACAAATGACAGGGGGGGCACGGGTCCGAGTGCCCCCCCTTGGATCCACTACTGCTGATGTGTCATCATATATGGGCATAGAAACATAGAATTTAACGGCAGATAAGAACCACTTGGCCCATCTAGTCTGCCCCTTTTTTTTTATCCTTTAGGTAATCTCAACCCTTTTTGAACCTTAATTCTTTGTAAGGATATTCATATGCCTATCCCAAGCATGTTTAAATTGCTCTACAGTCTTAGCCTCTACCACCTCTGATGAGAGGCTATTCCACTTATCCACTACCCTTTCTGTGAAGTAATTTTTCCTTAAATTTCCTCTGAACCTGCCTCTCTCCAGTTTCAGTGTATGTCCTCGAGTTCTAATACTTCTCCTCCTTTGAAGAATGTTTCCCTCCTGAACTTTGTTAAAACATTTGGTATATTTGAAAGTTTCTATCATGTCTCCCCTTTCCCTTCTCTCCTCCATACTATACATGTTAAGGTCTTTTAGCCTTTCCGGGTAAGTTTTATGATGTAGGCCATGCACCATTTTAGTTGCCCTTCTTTGTACAGTCTCTAATGTATTTATATCCTTCTGGAGATATGGTCTCCAGAACTGGACACAGTATTCCAGATGTGGCCGCACCAATGACCTATACAGTGGCATTATTACTTCTCTTTTCCTGCTACTGATTCCTCTTCCTATGCAACCAAGCATCTGACTTGCCTTTCTCATTGCTTTGTTGCATTGCTTTCCTGCCTTTAAGTCACTTGAAATAGTGACTCCTAAATCCCTTTCCTCCTCAGTAGTTTCCATTATAGTACCCTTGATACTATATTTAGCCTTTGGGTTTTTGAGACCCAAGTGCATGATTTTGCATTTTTTAGCATTAAACTGTAGTTGCCATGTTCTTCGACATTTTTCAAGTCTAGCTAGGTCATCAATCATTTGTTTTACCCCTCCTGGTGTGTCTACCATGTTGCATATCTTTGTATCATCTGCAAAAAGCCATACTTTCCCTTCAATACCATTTGCAATGTCACCAACAAAGATATTAAAGAGAACTGGTCCGAGTACAGATCCCTGGGGTACTCCACTGGTAACATTTCCCTCCATAGATTGCACTCCATTTACTACAACTGTCTGTTTCCTATCCTGCAACCAGTTTCTTATCCATTTAACTATTTTATAATCCACCCCCACACTTTCAAGTTTATTTATCATTCTGCGATGTGGGACAGTGTCAAATGCCTTACTAAAGTCTAGATATGCTACATCTACAGCTCCCCCTTGATCTATTATTTTCATCACAGAGTCAAAAAAGTCAATAAGATTTGTTTGGCATGATCTCCCACCAGTAAATCCATGCTGTTTTGGATCCTGTAAGTTGTTTGATTTAAGATATTCCACAACTCTTTCTTTTAGTAGTTTTTCCATTACTTTCCCTACTACTGATGTAAGGCTTACTGGTCTGTAGTTACTTGCTTCTTCCTTGCTTCCACTTTTGCACAGTGGAACTACATTTGCTCTTTTCCAGTCATCTGGAATGGCACCTGTATTTAGTGACTGGTTAAATTATTCTGTTAATGGTGCCACCAGCACATCTTTTAGCTCTTTTAGTATCCTTGGGTGTATTCCATCTGGCCCCATTATTTATCCACTTTTAGTTTTGAAAGGCATACATAGCAAGGTAATGGCTTCAGGGGAGAGGGGCTGATATGTGATTTCCTCCCTCTTTATCGTTCTTCTGACTGTCCCCTCATTCTATTTGTCTCTCTGCTGTCTATCTATATCTCTGTTACTCTCTGCCACCAGCCTCTTCATTCTACTTGTCTCTTTCCTCTGTGTCTGACTTCCCACCATCCTATCACATCCACTGTCTGCCTGTCTGTCACTTTCCTCTGTGTGTCTCTTTCCACCATCCTCTCACATCCTCTGCCTGTTGTCAATTTCCTCTGTGTGTCTCTTTCCACCATCCTCTCACATCCTCTGCCTGTCTGTCTCTTTCCTGTGTGTCTCTCTTTCGCCATCCTCTCACATCCTCTGTCTGCCACTTTCCTCTGTGTGTCTCTTTCCACCATCCTCTCACATACTCTGTCTGTCTCTTTCCTCTGTGTGTCTTTCCACCATCCTCTCACATACTCTGTCTTTTTCCTCTGTGTCTTTCCACCATCCTCTCACATCCTCTGTCTGCCAGTCTGTCTCTTTCCTCTCTCCTCTCACATCCTTTATCTGCTGGTCTGTCTCTTTCCACCATCATCTCACATCCTCTGTCTGTTTGCCTGTCTGTCTCTTTCCTCTGTGTCTTTTTTTTGCCGTCCCCTGTTATCTTCTGTCTGTCTTTCACAAGTAATGGCCCATACACACGGTGAGATTCGGGCTATGCCCGATTCTCACTATGCGACAGGGGCTAGGTCGGCACATAGTCAGTATCGCAAGCACACTCATTACGTGCTTGCGATACTGACTATGTGCGATTTTAGGTAAGTGTCAATTTTTACTATCTCTTCTATAGAGATAGTAATAATTGACTTGCCTGCACAGTCTATCTATTCTTGCGATGCCGACTGCGCGGGACCGTGCATCGTTATCGAATCGGGATCGCAAGGTGACGTTCACATTGCGATCTGCACTAACTTTTCTTACGATTTTGACTATATAGTCAGAATCGTAAGAAAAAATCTCACCGTGTGTACACACCCTTAGTCAACCATATCGCCTTATCTACCCAACAGTTCATATTGTGAGGAGGATAGACATAATTACTAGTGGACATTCTGAATTACAGTAGTTAAATATTTAAAAAGGGTATTCCACCTTCAAGTGATTGCACACAGCTTTATCTCTCCACATTTGCTATATATACAGTATCTCAATCATGTCCCATCTCCTGACTCCTCTGTCCTGTCATCACTGTCCTGTCTCTGTTCCCACTGTCGTGACCATGTCTCCTCTGTAATGGTGCTATCTTTGTATTTTCCCTGTCTCTCCTGTCTACTGACTCCTCCATTCTGTCCTGTCACCTCTTTCCTGGTCCTATGACCTCTGTCCTGTCCCCTCTGTAATAGCGCTATCACCTTTGTACTTTCCCTGTCACTCCTGTGTACTGACTCCTCTGTTCTGTCCTGTCCTCTCTGTCCTGGCACTATCACCTCTGTCCTGTCCCTGTCCCCACTGTTCTCGTTCTATTAACTCTGTCCTGTCCATGTCCCCACTGTTCTGGTGCTATTACCTCTGTCCTTTCTTCACTGTCCTGTCCCTGTTCCCACTGTCCTGGTGCTGTTACCTCTATCCTGTCCCTGTCACTCCTGTCTTCCGACCTCCCTGTTCTGTCCTGCAATTACCTCTGATCTGTCCCTGTCACTCCTGTCTCCTGACCCCTCTGTTCTCTCCCTGCATCCTCTGTCCTGTAGAGCTGTGAAACGTTGAAAAAATCCCTCACCTGCCCAAGCTGCCACATCAGGGACATCGGTAACTGGCATCGGCTTGGGGGTGGTAGCAGGCATGAGCTTGGTGGCGGTTGGGGTTATCAGCGGGACTCGGCGAACATTATGCCTGCAGTGCCTCACCAGCCACTGTCCTCACCGCACGCCACTGATTCTGCGGGAATGTACGCTCGCCGTGGTGGAGCTTGCGAATAGTTCCCTCAGGAGCTCAGTGTCCTGTCAGCGGGGAACGGGATCACTAACCCTTCAAGAGGTTGGGCCATTGCCCCCTGCTAAGTCCCACTAAGCAGGCAGGCTTTTGAAAATAACAAACATATAAAATAGAGATGAGCGGGTTCGGTTCTCCGAGATCCGAACCCCCCCGAACTTCACCTATTTTACACGGTTCCGAGGCAGCCTCGGATCTTCCCACCTTGCTCAGTTAACCCAAACGCGGCCGAACGTCATCATCCCGCTGTCGGATTCTCGCGAGATTCGTATTCTATATAAAGAGCCGTGCATCGCCGCCATTTTCACTCGTGCATTGGAGATTGAACGGAGAGGACGTGGCTACGTTCTCTCCCTGAAAAGCTCCATATCTGTGCTCAGTGTGCTGCAAATATCTGTGCTCAGTGTGCTGCATTTTGGTGACCAACAGTGTATAGTTGTACAGTACAGTAGGCCATTGCTGTATCTTGCAGCTCCGTGTCACTGCAAGTATCCATTCCATATCTGTGCTGCATTTTTGTGAGCAGTATATATAGTAGTACAGTACAGCATTTTGGTGACCAACAGTATATAGTTGTACAGTACAGTAGGCCATTGCTGTATCTTGCAGCTCTGTGTCACTGCAAGTATCCATTACATATCTGTGCTGCATTTTTGTGAGCAGTATATATAGTAGTACAGTACAGCATTTTGGTGACCAACAGTATATAGTTGTACAGTACAGTAGGCCATTGCTGTATCTTGCAGCTCTGTGTCACTGCAAGTATCCATTCCATATCTGTGCTGCATTTTTGTGAGTATATATAGTAGTACAGTGCAGCATTTTGGTGACCAACAGTATATAGTTGTACAGTACAGTAGGCCATTGCTGTATCTTACAGCTCTGTGTCACTGCAAGTATCCATTCCATATCTGTGCTGCATTTTTGTGAGCAGAATATATAGTAGTACAGTGCAGCATTTTGGTGACCAACAGTATATAGTTGTACAATACAGTAGGCTATTGCTGTATCTTGCAGCTCTGTGTCACTGCAAGTATCCATTCCATATCTGTGCTGCATTTTTGTGAGCAGTATATATAGTAGTACAGTGCAGCATTTTGGTGACCAACAGTATATAGTTGTACAGTACAGTAGGCCATTGCTATTGATATAATAATGTTACTGGCATATAATTCCACACATTAAAAAATGGAGAACAAAAATGTGGAGGGTGAAATAGGGAAAGATCAAATCCACTTCCACCTAGTGCTGAAGCTGCTGCCACTAGTCATGGCAGAGATGATCCAATGCCATCAATGTCGTCTGCCAAGGCCGATGCCCAATGTCATAGTAGAGAGCATGTAAAATCCAAAAGACTAAAGTTCAGTAAAATGACCCAAAAATCTAAATTAAAAGCGTCTGAGGAGAAGCGTAAACTTGCCAATATGCCATTTATGACACGGAGTGGCAAGGAACGGCTGAGGCCCTGGCCTATGTTCATGGCTAGTGGTTCAGCTTCACATGAGGATGGAAGCACTCATCCTCCCGCTAGAAAACTGAAGAGTTAAGAAGGCAAAAGCACAGCAAAGAACTGTGCGTTCTTCTAAATCACAAATCTCCAAGGAGAGTCCAATTGTGTTGGTTGCGATGCCTGACCTTCCCAACACTGGACGGGAAGAGGTGGCTCCTTCCACCATTTGCTTGCCCCCCTGGAAGTGCTGGAAGGAGCACCCACAGTCCAGTTCCTGATAGTCAAATTGAAGATGTCACATAGTAACCTAGTAACATAGTATCTGAGGTTGAAAAAAGACAATTGTCCATCGAGTTCAACCTATTTGTGGTCTCCTATGCATGATGATTTGACTAAAATTTCTGACTGATGCTGCTGTCAGCCGTTGCATTTTATCCCTATTTATAGTAACTATAATGCATGACTATGCACCATACCCCTGGATATCCTTATCCATTAGGAATTTATCTAACCCATTCTTAAAGGTGTTGACAGATTCCGCCATTACAACTCCCTCGGGCAGGGAATTCCAAACACGTATTGTCCTTACCGTGAAAAAGCCTTTACGCCGTATTGTGCGGAATCTCCTCTCCTCTAACCTGAGCGAGTGTCCACGAGTCCTCTGTGTTGATCTAACCAAAAACAGGTCCCGCGCAAGCTCTGTGTATTGTCCCCTTATATATTTGTAGATGTTGATCATATCCCCTCTTAGTCTCCGCTTTTCCAATGTAAACATGCCTAGTCTTTCAAGCCTTTCCTTGTATTCCATCGTCTCCTTCCCTTAATTAGTTTGGTCGCCCTCCTCTGTACTTTTTCAAGCTCCAGGATATCCTTTTTGTAGTACGGTGCCCAGAATTGTACACAGTATTCAAGGTGTGGCCTCGCTAGTGATTTATATAACGGGAGTATAATACTCTCGTCCCTAGCATCAATACCCCGTTTTATGCATGCTAATATCTTATTAGCCTTCTTTGCTGCAGTCCTACTTTGGGTACTACTGCTTAGCTTGCTATCTATGAGGACACCTAAGTCCTTTTCCAGTACAGAAGCCCCTAATTTTACCCCATTTAGTAGGTAGGTGTAATTTTTGTTCTTGTTACCACAGTGCATTACCTTACACTTGTCTGTGTTGAAGCGCATTCTCCATTTGGCTGCCCATGCTTCTAATTTAACTAAGTTGTTCTGAAGAGACTAGGCATCCTCCTCTGTATTTATAGCCTTACACAATTTGGTATCATCTGCAAAAATTTACACCATGCTCTCTAGACCTTCTGTTAGGTCGTTAATGAAAATATTGAACAATAGCGGTCCTAATACTGAGCCTTGCGGCACACCACTTAGCACTTCAGTCCAAGTTGAAAAAGATCCATTAACCACAACGCGCTGCTCCCTATTATCTAACCAGTTTTTGACCCAAGTGCATATTGTGCTTCCTAGCCCTGATTCTTGTAGCTTGTAGATAAGTCTCATGTGTGGTACAGTATCGAACGCTTTGGCAAAGTCTAAAAAGATTACATCCACGTCTTTACCCTGATCTAGGTTTGTGCTTATTGTTTCATAAAAGCCAAGTAAGTTGGTTTGACAGGATCTGTCCTTCATAAACCCATGTTGATTCCTTTTAATGACCATATTGGTTTCAAGGAACTTCTGAATACTATCTCTTAGAATACCTTCCAATACTTTCCCCACTATAGATGTAAGACTAACTGGTCTATAATTACCTGGTTCTGCTTTACTTCCCTTTTTGAATATAGGCACTACTTCCGCTATACGCCAGCCTTTGGGAACAATACCTGATATAACTGAATCCTTAAAGATCAAAGATAGCGGTTTTGCCAGTTCAGAGTGAAGCTCCATTAGAACCCTTGGATGAATGCCCGGTGATTTATTAATCTTTAAATGTTTTAATCGGTCACAGACTACTTCCTCGCTTAAATAAGTACCTATCAGTGTCATATTCTCATTATTGAGATTGTGTGTCAGTCCCTGAATTGGGTCCTCTCTAGTGAATACTGTTGAAAAAAACTCATTTAGTGTGTGTAGCTATGTCATTATCATTTTTGCTTAAGACTCCCAACTTGTCTTTTAAAAGGCCTATACTCTCCTTCTTTAATCTCTTGCTATTAATGTATTTAAAGAATTTTTTGGGATTCGCTTTGCTTTCCTTTGCTGCTAGTTTTTCAGTTTCTACTTTAGCCGCTCTTATTTCCTTTTTGCAAATTTTGTTACATTCCTTATAGTGCTGAAATGACTCTGCTTCCCCGTCAGATTTGTATTTTTTAAATGCTCGCCTTTTCTTGCCCATAAGTTCCTTAATCTTTTTGTTAAGCCACATCGGTTTATGATTTTTATTCCTTTTTTTGCTACTCATAGGAATACATTTGAGTGTATTTTTAGCTAGCAGGAATTTTAGTACCTCCCATTTCTCCGTAGTATTTTTTCCTAAAAACAAACCTTCCCATTCAATATCCCTGGAAAAATACCTTCATCTTTTCAAAATTTGCTTTGCTAAAGTTTAAAGTCCTAGTTGAGCCAGTATAGGGCTGTTTATAGAAACTGATATTGAATGTGACCATATTGTGGTCGCTGTTTCCTATGGGTTCCCCTACTATAATACCTGATACCAAATCCCCATTGTTTGTTAATACCAGGTCTAAGATTGCATTGTACCTAGTTGGTTCCTCAATTAGTTGGACTAAGTAGTTATCATTAAGTGTGTTTAAAAACATATTGCCCCTAGCAGTATCACATGAATCGTTTTTCCAGTTTATCTCTGGATAGTTAAAATCTCCCATCACTACTATGTCTCCTACTCCTGCTGCTTTTTCAATTTGCTTTAGTAACAATTCCTTATCAGATGCGTTGATACCAGGCGGCCTATAGCATACACCCAATACTAACTTTTTTATTCCTTTTTCACCGCATGCAATTTCTACCCATAATGTCTCGACAGTGTCTACAGTCCCCTCCTGAATATCTTCCCGTATATCAGGTTTTAAAAACGGCTTTACGTAAAGACACACCCCTCCACCCTTTTTATTTAGTCTGTCTCTCCTAAACAGTGTATAGCCCTCTAGATTGACTGTCCAATCATGAGATTCATCCCACCAAGTTTCAGTAATGCCTATAATATCATACTGTTTGCTTGCTGCAAGTATTTCTAGTTCACCCTTTTTACAAGTAATGCTTCTGGCGTTTACATACATACAACTAAGATAAGTATTTTCCCTTGCGTTAGGGACATCTTTCACCTTATGTAGCAATGATGACCTGTAATCGTCATTGGTTAGTGCTTTGGTAAAATCTCTTTTAGTACCCATGTTAGTAACCTTACCGCCTGCTTCTCCCGCTTTTCGTTTACTACCTCTATCCCCACTATTCTCACTGCATGACCCATAGTTTCTAGCTAAACCCTCCCCCCAGGCTCCTAGTTTAAAATCTCCTCCAACCTTCTAACCATCCTTCCCCCCAGCACAGCTGCCCCCTCCTCAGTCAGGTGCAATCCGTCACGACAAAAGAGATGGCGCCTGACTGAGAAGTCCGCCCAGTGTTCCAGGAACACAAACCCCTCTTTCCTGCACCAATCCCTAAGCCACACATTTACCTCCCTAATCTCCCTCTGCCTCCCTGGGCTAGCGCGTGGCACGGGTAATAATTCAGAGAATATTACCTTAGATGTCCTTGCCTTCAGTTTCTTTCCTAAGTCCCTATAGTCTTTCTTAAGGACATCCCACCTTCCGCTAACTTTGTCATTGGTTCCAACGTGCACCAAGACCGCCGGGTCTTTCCCAGCCCCTCCCAACAATCTATCTACCCGGTCCGCGATGTGCCGTACCCGTGTACCCGGGAGACAACAGACTGTACGGCGATCACGGTCCCAGTAGCAGATTGCCCTATCTGCCTTCCTGATGATAGAATCCCCTACCACCACCATCTGACTAGATACCTCACTATCTTTTATCCCAACCGCGCCAGAGGGACCGCTCCTCTGGATGCTAGAGGGAGCAGTCTCCTCCGGCACCGTCATTTCTTCACTATCATCCTCCGATTCCTCGTCCAATCGTGCAAATTTGTTCGGGTTTGATAGTTCGGAGATGTCGAGCCTCCCCCTCTTTTTCTTCCTTCTAACTGTGACCCAACTGGCTACCTGATCATCATTCTCTTCTACCAGTGACCCCTCCCGCAACTCCTCCACCGTTCTGTCTAAACTACGCTCGAGATTGTGAATCTCCCTCAGTCGCGTAACGGTTTGCTCTAGATCAGTTACCTGGGCTTCCAGGGCAACCGTTCGCACACACCTCGTGCAGATGTAATCACACTGGGCCGGTAGCTCCAGGTGTGCATACATCTTGCACGACATGCACTGAGTGAGGTCCCCAATCACAGCCCCTCCCATATTGTTTGTAAGGTCTAACTCCCTGTTACTCTCACAGAAAAAGCAGCAAAAATAAAAAGTAGAAGACAAGCAATCTCACTTATACAATAATTAAGCTGGCTTATACTTATCTATCTTTGTGCGGTTCTTGGTCCTTCACTTTTATGCAGCCGTAGTACTCTCTCCTGCGGCACCTATACTCCACTTAGCAGTTGCAGTGTTCCAGCTCACTGCACCTCCTTTTCACTCGGCTTCCAGCTCCTTTTTGCTGTTTACAACTCACACTTACAAATCCATGCAGCACTTAAAAAATACAAGCCTTTACACAGAGCCTTGAGTGTTGAAGTACACCAGGATGAGGATATGGGTGTTGCTGGCGCTGAGGAGGAAATTGACAAGGAGGATTCTGATGGTGAGGTGGTTTGTTTAAGTCAGGCATCCGGGGAGACACCTGTTGTCCGTGGGATGAAAATGGCCATTGACATGGCTGGTCAAATTACAAAAAAAAACACCTCTTTGGTGTGGATATATTGTAACAGAAATGCGGACAACAGGTGTCAAGCCGTGTGTTGCCTTTGTGAAGCTGTAATAATTAGGGGTAAGGACATTAACCACCTAGGAACATACTCCCTTATACGTCACCTGGAGCGCATTCATCAGAAGTCATTGACAAGTTCAAAAACTTTGGGTCACAGCAGAAGCAGTCCACTGACAACTAAATCCCTTCCTCTTGTACCCAAGCTCCCGCAAACCACACCACCAACTCCCTCAGTGTCAATTTCCTCCTCCTTAGACAGGAACGCCAATAGTCCTGCAGGCCATTTCACTGGCAAGTCTGATGAGTACTCTCCTGACTGGGATTCCTCCAATGGATCCTTGAGTGTAACGCCTACTGCTGCTGGCGCTGCTGTTGTTGCTGCTGGGAGTCGATCATCATCCCAGAGGGGAAGTCGGAAGACCACTTGTACTACTTCCAGTAAGCAATTGACTGTCCAACAGTCCTTTGCGAGGAAGATTATATATCACAGAAGTCATCCTGTTGCAAAGCGGATAACTCAGGCCTTGGCAGCTGTGTTGGTGTTAGACGTGCGTCCGGTATTTGGCGTTAGTTCACATCTAGGTTCCACTTCTCTAGGTAGGCGATACCGAGAATGTACACAGACGTCAGAAAAAGACTCACCAGTGTCCTAAAAAATGCAGTTGTACCCAATGTACAGTGCCGTAACTAGGTGTGTGCTGAGTGGGCCTGGCACATAGCGCACTTGCAGTGGGAGCGCACTGTGCGCTGTGTGCTCCCGACTGGCCGCCCTTACAGATGCAGAGCTGTTCGACAGTGCTGGCACCGTGGTGCGTGGCTGTCTTTTTATTATTCTCCCAGGTGGCGGTTGTGCTTTGCGCGTGTACACCGATTCCTACATACACGCACATTCCGGTAAAGGCGGGCCGGGATACGGAAACCAAAACCTAATGGTTAAGCAGGACTGGGCGTGGCTTGTGCGGCACACAGCCTTCACTGTAAAGTGTAATAACCCCGCCTCCAGGCCGCAGCAAATATCTGCTCCCTCCCCTCCTCGGTCTGCACCGCCAAGCTGCCCGTGCTCACAGGCAGCCAGAACCACAGCAGCAGAGTAGAGCCCGCTGGTGCTGGGCAGCAGATCCTGATCTGACTCCAATACCTCCTCCTTCTCTCCCGAGCCAAGATAGCTCAGCCTCCGACTCCAGCCCAGGTGCCCACTGCTGCATACTAGTGATTAGTTTTTATGAAAGGGGCGTGGCCACGGAGGTCCGTGGTTAGGCCCCACCTCCGACTTTGCCTGGGCTTCTGTGGCTGTCTGTGTGTGGCCCAGCCCTGCCTGCTACTTATGTGGGACCTGGAGGTAAATAGTAAGGTGTCGGTGGGTGTGTGTGTGTGTACATTGGGGGGGTGTGGGTTGTGTAGGGAACAGGCTGTGTGTGTGTACATGGGGGGGGGGGTGTAGGGAACAGGGTGTGTGTGTGTACATGGGGGTGGTGTAGGGAACAGGCTGTGTGTGTGTACCTGGGGGGGGGGGTGTAGGGAACAGGCTGTGTGTGTGTACGTGGGGGGGGATGTAGGGAACAGGGTGTGTGTGTGTGTGTGTGTGGTGACTGGGCATTAACAGGCTGTGTGTGTGTGTGTGTGTGTGTGTGTGTGTGTGTGTGTGTGTGTGTGGTGACTGGGGGGTAATAGGCTGTGTGTGTGTGTGTGTGTGTGTGTGTGTGTGTGTGTGTGTGTGTGTGTGTGTGTGTGGTGACTGGGGGGTAACAGGCTGTATCTGTGTGGTGACTGGGGGGTAACAGGCTGTATCTGTGTGGTGACTGGGAAGTAACAGGCTGTATCTGTGTGGTGACTGGGGGGTAACAGGCTGTAATTGTGTGGTGACTGGGGGGGTAACAGGCTGTATCTGTGTGGTGACTGGGGGGTAACAGGCTGTATCTGTGTGGTGACTGGGGGGTAACAGGCTGTATCTGTGTGGTGACTGGGGGGTAACAGGCTGTATCTGTGTGGTGACTGGGGGGTAACAGGCTGTATCTGTGTGGTGACTGGGGGGTAACAGGCTGTATCTGTGTGGTGACTGGGGGGTAACAGGCTGTATCTGTGTGGTGACTGGGGTGTAACAGGCTGTATCTGTGTGGTGACTGGGGGGGGGTAACAGGCTGTGTGTGTATAGTGATTGGAGACGCCAGGCTTTGTGTGTGTATGTTTTTAACGGCGGAACAGGCTGTGTGTGTGTGTGTGTGTGCGTGTGGTGACTGGAGGCACACGGGAACATTCCCACCGCGCGTCGTTTCTGCCACTTTTTTTTTCTTTAAACAGGGACCTGCGGCAGTGTGGTGCAGTGAAGGGGCATGCAGCAGCAGTGTCAGCGCAGTACTAGAAGGAGGAGACGGTCCAGCCAATCCAGCCCCTCCTCTCCCCTTTTCTTCTTCTCTCCACCGCTGTTGCCCAACATCATGATCCCACAAAAACCAGAAGAGGGGACCTGCTGCTGCCGGCGCTGAAAGGAGGACCTGCTGCTACCGACACTGATGAGGAGGGGGACCTGCCGCTGCCAGAGGTACACAGTGCCGCTTGTACTTAAGGGGATGATGACACACAGTGACACTTGTATCGGGGGAAGGGGGACAGAGCGAGATACACAGTGCCACATGTATCACCCCTCTCACTCTACCCCGCCCCTCTCTCTCTCTCTTTCTCTCACCTCTCTCCTCCTTTCTCTCCCCTGGTCTCTCTCTCCCCTCAGCCCCCTCTCTCTCTCAACCCCACTCTGTCTCCCCTCTCTTTTCTCTTGCCCCCCCACTCCCTCTTTCAACCCTCTCTCTCACCCCCCCTCTCGCATAACCTTATCTTTCATTCTCCCTCTCTGTCTCACTTCTCTCTCTCTCTCTCTCTCTCTGCCTCTCAACTCTCTCACTTCTCCCTCTTTATTTCTCTCTCTCGAACCGTTTCTCACAGTCTCTCTCTTTCTTTTGCACTTTCTTCTTTGATCTCTCTTTCCCTCAATCATCTCCCTCACTCTCTCTCATCTCCCTCACTCTGTTCCCCCACTCTATCAACCCTCTCTTTCACTCCCCCTCTGTTTCTTTTTTTATCTCTCCTCTTCTCTACCTTTCTCTCCCTCGTGCCTCTCTCTCTCCTCTCTCACACTGCTTTCTCTTCTCCTCCCTGCTGTCTCTCACTCTCTCTCTCTCTTTCCCTCCCCTTTCTCCCCCCCCCCCTTTCTCGCTCTCTCTCCTCTCTCTTTCACTCTCAACCCCACTCTGTCTCACCTCTTTCTTTTAGCCCCCTCCCTCTCTCTCACCCCCTGCTCACCTCCTCTCTCTCTCAACCCTCTCACCCCCGTCCTTTCTTTCTTAATTTCTTTCTTTCCTCTCACTCCCCCGCCTATCTCCCCTGCCCGCTCTCCCCCAGCTCCCTCTCTCTCACTCCCTCACCTCTTTTTTTCTCCCTTTCTTTTGCTCTCTTTCTTTCATGCTTTCTCTTTATCTCCCACACTTTATCTCTCTCTCTGCCCTGCTCTCTCTTCCCCCACCCCCTCTCACTCTTTCAACCCTTTTTCTCGCCCCTGTCTCACCTCTTTCTTTCTTTCTTTCTTTCTTTCTTTCTTTCTTTCTTTCTTTCTTTCTTTCTTTCTTTCTTTCTTTCTTTCTTTCTTTCTCTTACACCCTTCTCCCCCTGTCTCTCAACTCTCTCTCACTCACCCTCTTTTGCTCTCTGTCTCCTCCTCTCTCCCTCTTTCCTCTCTCCCTCTTTCCTCTCTCTCACCCTCTCTACTCTGCCGTCTGTCTCTGTCTCTCTCTCTCTCTTTCTACCTACCCACTCTCTGTTTCTCTCTCCCCACTACTCTTTCACCCAGCTGTTTCTCTATCACTCTCTCCCCCTTTCCAAGAGGTAATGGGTGTTGCTGGCTACTGCTGTGTTCTGTACTGCTGGATGAAGGGTGCCGGGTCAGATGCAGAACTAGCGTCAATGCTGAGGGCAACCAGCCAAAATCTTGCCTAGGGCATCAAACTGGTTAGTGCCAGCTCTGCTTGGGTGAGAGCAGCCGTCTTCGCTCTGCGGTAATGGCACACTGACAGTAGTGGATATTGGTGCTTTTCCATCACCTGAACACACACATACATACACTCACACTGTGTCTAAGGCTACACCACACACACACACACACACACACACACACACACACACACTGTGTCTAAGGCTACACTACACACACACACACACCCACACTGTGTCTAAGGCTACACCACATACACACACACACACACACACACACACACACACTGTGTCTAAGGCTACACCACACCAGGGCCATAACTACGTGTGTGCGAAGTGTGCTTTGCACACAGCGCAATTTAGCTGAGGGTGCAGCACATTGACCCCAACTGGCAGCCCTATTTGTGTTGCAGCACTGTTTGCTGAAGACAGCGCTGCTGAGTTCGTAGGTGGAAGAAGAAGTGGAAAAAAAGAATAAGTACTGGCGCCGGCTGAAAGTCTGAATATAACAACAACTGAATCAGTGGTGGATTTAAAAAGAAAAAAATAATATTTTTATTTGTAATAAGCTTTCTTAAATGAGATAGTCTACTCCTTGATTATTTAAAACAGTTGTATAAGCACAATATATATTTAAAATGCCACAAGTACCCCTCTAAATAAATGACCACTGTCCCTGGCTAGGACTGAAAATCCACAGTATTACACAAGTTCATTGGATAGAGATGATTTTACCAGACGTATTTCCGGATAATATCCCCTAGGACTCCTGTGCAAATGGAGACCAGATGGCAGGTGGGGGTGAGTCCGAGTCTGTGAAGAACTTGTGCAGAAGTTTGATCCAATGGAAACTGTTATGTCCAAATATCACCAGGTTGTGGATGAGGATTCTGGTACTTGTAGTTCTGCAGAAAGGCCCAACGCGTTTCGCTGGTCTAATGGGTGCCAGCTTCCTATGCTCCTGACTCACCCCCACCTGCCATCTGGTCTCCATTTGCACAGGAGTCCTAGGGGATATTATCCGGAAATACGTCTGGTAAAATCATCTCTATCCAATGAACTTGTGTAATACTGTGGATTTTCAGTCCTAGCCAGGGACAGTGGACATTTATTTAGAGGGGTACTTGTGGCATTTTAAATATATATTGTGCTTATACAACTGTTTTAAATAATCAAGGAGTAGACTATCTCATTTAAGAAAGCTTATTACAAATAAAAATATTATTTTTTTCTTTTTAAATCCACCACTGATTCAGTTGTTGTTATATTTCTGACTTTCAGCCGGCGCCAGTACTTATTCTTTTTTTCTCTATATACAAATAAGGGAATTGACCTTCCCTGTACAGGCTGCCGTTGACAGCGCACTCGATCTATATTGTTTTTCTATTGGAAGAAGAAGTGGTGCTAGGACCGTGCGAAGGTCGTGCTCACCTGAAGAGGATCAAAGCATCTAGGGAGCTACCTTCCCCAACCGCCACCCAAGCAGAAAGGAACCACCGGCAGTGGGAGTTCGGGAGCCAGTGAGTGGAGTCTGCACTCTCCAGATTACAGCCCGCGCGTTGGAGTGGCAGCAGCGCTGTGGACCCAGGAACCAACTGCATCTAAGCCGGAGAAGACCCCTGTCTGCTGCCGGAGTGTCCTTGGGAGTGCCTGCGCGGAAGATAGTCATACAGGAGGAGACCGCGGGAAAGGGGGTTGGGGGGGGGGGCGCCAATGCGGTTTCTTGCACACAGCACTGAAATGTCTAGTTACGGCACTGCCAATGTCCACTTAACCACGGACATGTGGACAAATGGAGCAGGGCAGACTCAGGACTATATGACTGTGACAGCCCACTGGGTAGATGTATTGCCTCCCGCAGCAAGAACAGCAGCGGCGGCATCAGTAGCAGCATTTCACAAACGCCAACTCGTTCCTAGGCAGGCTACGCTTTGTATCACCGCTTTCCATAAGAGGCACACAGCTGACAACCTCTTACGGAAACTGAGGAACATCATCGCAGAATGGCTTACCCCAATTGGACTCTCCTGGGGATTTGTGACATCGGACAACGCCATCAATATTGTGCGTGCATTACATGTGGGCAAATTCCAGCACGTCCCATGTTTTGCACATACATTGAATTTGGTGGTGCAGAATTTTTTTAAAAACGACAGGGTCGTGCAAGAGATGCTGTCGGTGGCCCGAAGAATTGCGTACCACTTTCGGCATTCAGCCACTGCGTGCCGAAGACTGGAGCACCAGCAGTGGAGAATGATTTCAACGTTGTGCAAGGCTCTGCAACCCTTTGAACTTGCCACAAGTGAAGTCAGTTCAGACACTGCCAGCCTGAGTCAGGTCATTCCCATCATCAGGCTATTGCAGAAGCAGCTGGAGAGATTAAAGGAGGAGCTAAAATGGAGCGATTCCGCTAGGCATGTGGGACTTGTGGATGGAGCCCTTCATTCGCTTAACCAGGATTCACGGGTGGTCAATCAGTTGAAATCAGAGCACTACATTTTGGCCACCGTGCTCGATCCTAGGTTTAAAGCCTACGTTGTATCTCTCTTTCCGGCAGATACAAGTCTGCAGAGGTTCAAAGACCTGCTGGTGAGACACTTGTCAAATCAAGCGGAACGTGACCCGTCAACAGCTCCTCCTTCACATTCTCCCATAACTGGGGCTGTGCGGAAAAGGCTAAGAATTCCGAGCCCATCCGCTGGCGGTGATGCAGGGCAGTCTGGAGCGAGTGCTGACATCTGGTCCGGACTGTCACCAGTGAAAGAATGGTGGAGGATTATATGAGTGACAGCATCCAAGTAGGGACGTTAGACAGTCCGTACGTATATTGGCAGGAAAAAGAGTCAATTTGGAGGCCCTTGCAAAAACTGGCTTTATTTTACCTAAGTTGCCCACCCTCCAGTGTGTACTCCGAAAGAGTGTTTAGTGCAGCCGGTCACCTTGTCAGCGATCGGCGTATGAGGTTACTACCACAAAATGTAGAGAAGATGATGTTCATCAAAATGAGTTATAATCAATTCCTCCGTGGAGACATTCACCAGCAATTGCTTCCAGAAAGTACACAGGGACCTGGTGGATTCCAGTGGAGACGAATTAATACTCTGTGAGATGGGATGTACACAGTGAAAGGGGTGAGGAATCGGAGGATGATGATGAGGTGGACATCTTGCCTCTGTAGAGCCAGTTTGAGCAAGGAGATTGATTGCTTCTTTTTTTGGTGGGGGCTCAAACCAACCAGTCATTTCAGCCACAGTCGTGTGGCAGACCCTGTGGCTGAAATGATGGGTTTGTTAAAGTGTGCATGTCCTGTTTATACACCATAAGGGTGGGTGGGAGGGCCCAAGGACAATTCCAACTTGTACCTCTTTTTTTTTTTTTTTTTTATCTTTGCATCATGTGCTGTTTGGGGACTATTTTTTAAAGTGCCATCTTGTCTGACACTGCAGTGCCACTCCTAGATGGGCCAGGTGTTTGTTAGAGATGAGCGCCTGAAATTTTTCGGGTTTTGTGTTTTGGTTTTGGGTTCGGTTCCGCGGCCGTGTTTTGGGTTCGAACGCGTTTTGGCAAAACCTCACCGAATTATTTTTGTCGGATTCGGGTGTGTTTTGGATTCGGGTGTTTTTTTCCAAAAACACTAAAAAACAGCTTAAATCATAGAATTTGGGGGTCATTTTGATCCCAAAGTATTATTAACCTCAAAAACCATAATTTACACTCATTTTCAGTCTATTCTGAATACCTCACACCTCACAATATTATTTTTAGTCCTAAAATTTGCACCGAGGTCGCTGTGTGAGTAAGATAAGCGACCCTAGTGGCCGACACAAACACCGGGCCCATCTAGGAGTGGCACTGCAGTGTCACGCAGGATGTCCCTTCCAAAAAACCCTCCCCAAACAGCACATGACGCAAAGAAAAAAAGAGGCGCAATGAGGTAGCTGTGTGAGTAAGATTAGCGACCCTAGTGGCCGACACAAACACCGGGCCCATCTAGGAGTGTCACTGCAGTGTCACGCAGGATGGCCCTTCCAAAAAACCCTCCCCAAACAGCACATGACGCAAAGAAAAAAAGAGGCGCAATGAGGTAGCTGACTGTGTGAGTAAGATTAGCGACCCTAGTGGCCGACACAAACACCGGGCACATCTAGGAGTGGCACTGCAGTGTCACGCAGGATGTCCCTTCCAAAAAACCCTCCCCAAACAGCACATGACGCAAAGAAAAAAAGAGGCGCAATGAGGTAGATGTGTGAGTAAGATTAGCGACCCTAGTGGCCGACACAAACACCGGGCCCATCTAGGAGTGGCACTGCAGTGTCACGCAGGATGTCCCTTCCAAAAAACCCTCCCCAATCAGCACATGATGCAAAGAAAAAGAAAAGAAAAAAGAGGTGCAAGATGGAATTATCCTTGGGCCCTCCCACCCACCCTTATGTTGTATAAACAAAACAGGACATGCACACTTTAACCAACCCATCATTTCAGTGACAGGGTCTGCCACACGACTGTGACTGATATGACGGGTTGGTTTGGACCCCCCCCAAAAAAGAAGCAATTAATCTCTCCTTGCACAAACTGGCTCTACAGAGGCAAGATGTCCACCTCATCTTCACCCTCCGATATATCACCGTGTACATCCCCCTCCTCACAGATTATCAATTCGTCCCCACTGGAATCCACCATCTCAGCTCCCTGTGTACTTTGTGGAGGCAATTGCTGCTGGTCAATGTCTCCGCGGAGGAATTGATTATAATTCATTTTAATGAACATCATCTTCTCCACATTTTCTGGATGTAACCTCGTACGCCGATTGCTGACAAGGTGAGCGGCGGCACTAAACACTCTTTCGGAGTACACACTTGTGGGAGGGCAACTTAGGTAGAATAAAGCCAGTTTGTGCAAGGGCCTCCAAATTGCCTCTTTTTCCTGCCAGTATAAGTACGGACTGTGTGACGTGCCTACTTGGATGCGGTCACTCATATAATCCTCCACCATTCTATCAATGTTGAGAGAATCATATGCAGTGACAGTAGACGACATGTCCGTAATCGTTGTCAGGTCCTTCAGTCCGGACCAGATGTCAGCATCAGCAGTCGCTCCAGACTGCCCTGCATCACCGCCAGCGGGTGGGCTCGGAATTCTGAGCCTTTTCCTCGCACCCCCAGTTGCGGGAGAATGTGAAGGAGGAGATGTTGACAGGTCGCGTTCCGCTTGACTTGACAATTTTGTCACCAGCAGGTCTTTCAACCCCAGCAGACCTGTGTCTGCCGGAAAGAGAGATCCAAGGTAGGCTTTAAATCTAGGATCGAGCACGGTGGCCAAAATGTAGTGCTCTGATTTCAACAGATTGACCACCCGTGAATCCTTGTTAAGCGAATTAAGGGCTGCATCCACAAGTCCCACATGCCTAGCGGAATCGCTCCGTGTTAGCTCCTTCTTCAATGCCTCCAGCTTCTTCTGCAAAAGCCTGATGAGGGGAATGACCTGACTCAGGCTGGCAGTGTCTGAACTGACTTCACGTGTGGCAAGTTCAAAGGGCATCAGAACCTTGCACAACGTTGAAATCATTCTCCACTGCACTTGAGACAGGTGCATTCCATCTCCTATATCGTGCTCAATTGTATAGGCTTGAATGGCCTTTTGCTGCTCCTCCAACCTCTGAAGCATATAGAGGGTTGAATTCCACCTCGTTACCACTTCTTGCTTCAGATGATGGCAGGGCAGGTTCAGTAGTTTTTGGTGGTGCTCCAGTCTTCTGTACGTGGTGCCTGTACGCCGAAAGTGTCCCGCAATTTTTCTGGCCACCGACAGCATCTCTTGCACGCCCCTGTCGTTTTTTAAAAAATTCTGCACCACCAAATTCAAGGTATGTGCAAAACATGGGACGTGCTGGAATTTGCCCATATTTAATGCACACACAATATTGCTGGCGTTGTCCGATGCCACAAATCCACAGGAGAGTCCAATTGGGGTAAGCCATTCCGCGATGATCTTCCTCAGTTGCCGTAAGAGGTTTTCAGCTGTGTGCGTATTCTGGAAAGCGGTGATACAAAGCGTAGCCTGCCTAGGAAAGAGTTGGCGTTTGCGAGATGCTGCTACTGGTGCCGCCGCTGCTGTTCTTGCGGCGGGAGTCCATACATCTACCCAGTGGGCTGTCACAGTCATATAGTCCTGACCCTGCCCTGCTCCACTTGTCCACATGTCCGTGGTTAAGTGGACATTGGGTACAACTGCATTTTTTAGGACACTGGTGAGTCTTTTTCTGACGTCCGTGTACATTCTCGGTATCGCCTGCCTAGAGAAGTGGAACCTAGATGGTATTTGGTAACGGGGGCACACTGCCTCAATAAATTGTCTAGTTCCCTGTGAACTAACGGCGGATACCGGACGCACGTCTAACACCAACATAGTTGTCAAGGACTCAGTTATCCGCTTTGCAGTAGGATGACTGCTGTGATATTTCATCTTCCTCGCAAAGGACTGTTGAACAGTCAATTGCTTACTGGAAGTAGTACAAGTGGGCTTACGACTTCCCCTCTGGGATGACCATCGACTCCCAGCGGCAACAACAGCAGCGCCAGCAGCAGTAGGCGTTACACGCAAGGATGCATCGGAGGAATCCCAGGCAGGAGAGGACTCGTCAGACTTGCCAGTGACATGGCCTGCAGGACTATTGGCATTCCTGGGGAAGGAGGAAATTGACACTGAGGGAGTTGGTGGGGTGGTTTGCGTGAGCTTGGTTACAAGAGGAAGGGATTTACTGGTCAGTGGACTGCTTCCGCTGTCACCCAAAGTTTTTGAACTTGTCACTGACTTATTATGAATGCGCTGCAGGTGACGTATAAGGGAGGATGTTCCGAGGTGGTTAACGTCCTTACCCCTACTTATTACAGCTTGACAAAGGGAACACACGGCTTGACACCTGTTGTCCGCATTTCTGGTGAAATACCTCCACACCGAAGAGCTGATTTTTTTGGTATTTTCACCTGGCATGTCAACGGCCATATTCCTCCCACGGACAACAGGTGTCTCCCCGGGTGCCTGACTTAAACAAACCACCTCACCATCAGAATCCTTCTGGTCAATTTCCTCCCCAGCGCCAGCAACACCCATATCCTCCTCATCCTGGTGTACTTCAACACTGACATCTTCAATCTGACTATCAGGAACTGGACTGCGGGTGCTCCTTCCAGCACTTGCAGGGGGCATGCAAATAGTGGAAGGCGCATGCTCTTCACGTCCAGTGTTGGGAAGGTCAGGCATCGCAACCGACACAATTGGACTCTCCTTGTGGATTTGGGATTTCAAAGAACGCACAGTTCTTTGCGGTGCTTTTGCCAGCTTGAGTCTTTTCAGTTTTCTAGCGAGAGGCTGAGTGCTTCCATCCTCATGTGAAGCTGAACCACTAGCCATGAACATAGGCCAGGGCCTCAGCCGTTCCTTGCCACTCCGTGTGGTAAATGGCATATTGGCAAGTTTACGCTTCTCCTCCGACAATTTTATTTTAGGTTTTGGAGTCCTTTTTTTTCTGATATTTGGTGTTTTGGATTTGACATGCTCTGTACTATGACATTGGGCATCGGCCTTGGCAGACGACGTTGCTGGCATTTCATCGTCTCGGCCATGACTAGTGGCAGCAGCTTCAGCACGAGGTGGAAGTGGATCTTGATCTTTCCCTAATTTTGGAACCTCAACTTTTTTGTTCTCCATATTTTATAGGCAGAACTAAAAGGCACCTCAGGTAAACAATGGAGATGGATGGATTGGATACTAGTATACAATTATGGACGGACTGCCACGGTTAGGTGGTATAAAAAAACCACGGTTAGGTGGTATATATTGTAATACAATTATGGATGGACGGACTGCCTGCCGAGTGCCGACACAGAGGTAGCCACAGCCGTGAACTACCGCACTGTACACTGGTTGATAAAGAGATAGTAGTATACTCGTAACAACTAGTATGACTGACTATGACGGTATAAAGAATGAAAAAAAAACCACGGTTAGGTGGTATATATTGTAATACAATTATGGATGGACGGACTGCCTGCCGAGTTCCGACACAGAGGTAGCCACAGCCGTGAACTACCGCACTGTACACTGGTTGATAAAGAGATAGTAGTATACTCGTAACAACTAGTATGACTGACTATGACGGTATAAAGAATGAAAAAAAAACCACGGTTAGGTGGTATATATTATAATACAATTATGGATGGACGGACTGCCTGCCGACTGCCGACACAGAGGTAGCCACAGCCGTGAACTACCGCACTGTACACTGGTTGATAAAGAGATAGTAGTATACTCGTAACAACTAGTATGACACTATGACGGTATAAAGAATGAAAAAAAAACCACGGTTAGGTGGTATATATTATAATACAATTATGGATGGACGGACTGCCTGCCGACTGCCGACACAGAGGTAGCCACAGCCGTGAACTACCGCACTGTACACTGGTTGATAAAGAGATAGTAGTATACTCGTAACAACTAGTATGACACTATGACGGTATAAAGAATGAAAAAAAAACCACGGTTAGGTGGTATATATTATAATACAATTATGGATGGACGGACTGCCTGCCGAGTGCCGACACAGAGGTAGCCACAGCCGTGAACTACCGCACTGTACACTGGTTGATAAAGAGATAGTAGTATACTCGTAACAACTAGTATGACTGACTATGACGGTATAAAGAATGAAAAAAAAACCACGGTTAGGTGGTATATATTATAATACAATTATGGATGGACGGACTGCCTGCCGACTGCCGACACAGAGGTAGCCACAGCCGTGAACTACCGCACTGTACACTGGTTGATAAAGAGATAGTAGTATACTCGTAACAACTAGTATGACACTATGACGGTATAAAGAATGAAAAAAAAACCACGGTTAGGTGGTATATATTATAATACAATTATGGATGGACGGACTGCCTGCCGACTGCCGACACAGAGGTAGCCACAGCCGTGAACTACCGCACTGTACACTGGTTGATAAAGAGATAGTAGTATACTCGTAACAACTAGTATGACACTATGACGGTATAAAGAATGAAAAAAAAACCACGGTTAGGTGGTATATATTATAATAATACAATTATGGATGGACGGACTGCCTGCCGACTGCCGACACAGAGGTAGCCACAGCCGTGAACTACCGCACTGTACACTGGTTGATAAAGAGATAGTAGTATACTCGTAACAACTAGTATGACTATGACGACGGTATAAAGAAAGAAAAAAAAATACCACGGTTAGGTGGTATATAATTATACAATTATGGATGGACGGACTGCCTGCCGAGTGCCGACTGCCGACACAGAGGTAGCCACAGCCGTGAACTACCGCACTGTACTGTGTCTGCTGCTAATATAGACTGGTTGATAAAGAGATAGTATACAACAATATACTACTATACTGGTGGTCAGGCACTGGTCACCACTAGTCACACTGGCAGTGGCACTCCTGCAGCAAAAGTGTGCACTGTTTAATTTTAAATTAATATAATATTATGTACTCCTGGCTCCTGCTATAACAACCTGCAGTGCTCCCCAGTCTCCCCCACAATTATTATAAGCTTTTATACATTGATGTGCAGCACACTGGGCTGAGCTGAGTGCACACAGACTGAGTCACACTGTGTGACTGCTGTGTATCGTTTTTTTCAGGCAGAGAACGGATATAGCAGAGAACGGATATATTAAATAAAAGTTAACTTAACAACAACTGCACTGGTCACTGTGGTAAACTCTGTCTGCACAATCTCTCTCTCTCTCTCTCTCTTCTAATCTATTCTAATGGAGAGGACGCCAGCCACGTCCTCTCCCTATCAATCTCAATGCACGTGTGAAAATGGCGGCGACGCGCGGCTCCTTATATAGAATCCGAGTCTCGCGAGAATCCGACAGCGTCATGATGACGTTCGGGCGCGCTCGGGTAAACCGAGCAAGGCGGGAAGATCCGAGTCGCTCGGACCCGTGAAAAAAAAAGTGAAGTTCGTGCGGGTTCGGATTCAAAGAAACCGAACCCGCTCATCTCTAGTGTTTGTGCCGCCCACTTGGGTCACTTAGCTTAGTCATCCAGTGACCTCGGTGCAAATTTTAGGACTAAAAATAATATTGTGAGGTGTTCAGAATAGACTGGAAATGAGTGTAAATTATGGTTATTGAGGTTAATAATACTATAGCATCAAAATTACCCCCAAATTCTATGATTTAAGCTGTTTTTGAGTTTTTTTTGAAAAAAACACCCAAATCCAAAACACACCCGAATCCGCCAAAACATTTTCATTGAGGTTTTGACAAAACGCGTCCGAATCCAAAACACGGCCGCTGATCCGAATCCAAAACCAAAACACAAAACCCAAAAAATTTCCGGTGCACATCTCTAATTATAAAATAAATGCAGAAAACTCTTCAGGAGCTTCCATTAGCGTGACTGGCTCCTCCGGCACATTTTCTAAACTGAGTCTGGTAGGAGGGGCATAGAGGGAGGAGCCAGCCCACACTATAAAATTCTTAAAGTGCCCATGGCTCCTAGTGGACCCGTCTATACCCCATGGTACTAAATAGAACCTCAGTATCCTCTAGGACAGTGGTTCTCAAACCTGGCCCTCAGGACCCCACACAGGGCATGTTTTGCAGGTAACCCAGCAGGTGCGCAGGTGTATTCATTATTCACTGACACATTTTAAAAGGTCCACAGGTGGAGCAAATAATTTTACTTGCGATTCTGTGAGGAGACCTGCAAAACATGCACCGTGTGGGGTGATGAGCGAGGTTCGGTTTTACTCGGTTTTACTCGGTTTTACTCGGTTCTCAAAACGGCATCTTATTGGCTATCCAAAACACGTGACATCCGTGAGCCAATAAGATGCCGTTTTGAGAACCGAGTAAAACCGAGTAAAACCGAGTAAAACCGAATCCGCTCATCACTAGTCCTGAGGACCGAGTTTGAGAATCTGTGCTCTAGGACATAAGAGAAACATTGAATTTGATGGCAGATAAGAACCAGTGCAGGATTCCAGGCCCACTTCTTCCTGCCACTAGCCTATCTAGTCTACACTTTAGTCAGTCCACAATAGGGTTTAGCGTAAGCTGCTTCTGTATTAGGTTAGTATCTCTCCAGCTGCACTACTTTAACAATAGTCTCTGCATACCTCCCAACTTTGACTCGGTTTGAAGAGGGACACACACGCGGCGAAGCCTATGAAAAGGGGCGTGGCTTCGCGGGAGGACCCGCGATCGCGAGCCACACCCCCGTTTTCGTCACTGAGGTGGCATGCCCAGTGCTTTGTGAGCCGCTGGCATGCCCCCTCTCCCTCTGACTCCAGTGAATAGACACTGTGCGCATGCGCACAGCGTCTATTCACCACTGCTCTGCTAAGCAGGGCAGCGAGAGACAGAGCCTCCCAACTGCCCCCCTCCCCCACCGCGGGACACTGTGGTCCGCGGGTGGTACAGCGGGACAGTCCCCAAAAAACGTGACTGTCCCGCGAAAATCGGGACAGTTGGGAGGTATGGTCTCTGTAATATATATAGCTGGTATAGTGGCTTGTAGTTAATGAACCTGCACTTTTACACAGTCTTTCGGGTTTACTTGAAAGAGGGGTCTCAATGACTAAGCACACCTTTCCCTCTAACTGCTCCCTGTCTGCCTTTAGTGTGAGTGGGTGTTCTACTTGCCTTGCAGGGCAGGGAATACATCTCACAGCCCGCCTCTACCTGCCTTTGCTGGGTGTGGGGAACTGCATCACCACACTCCTTGGGCCGGCTCCAGCAATGCCTCTGTCCATTACTTGCCTGCCGCTGCCAACAGACATTGTGGGTGTGCTCATGGAGTCTCAGACTGTTTTCCAGTTGCTGTTTTTCTGACACTGGTCACCGGGAACAGTAGCTCCAACAGGTCAGTCGTGCAACGTCTCCTCACACACCCACACCTCCCAACATGACCCTCTCCAGGAGGGACAAAATGCGCTGCTTCTGGACTTTTCTCTTAATTTATGATTGCCGGCACCTGTTTTGATCAAGTTAATGGTTAAGATAAGTGTTTCAGCACAGGTGATGACAATCATAAATTAAGAGGGAAGTCCAGGAGCAGAGCATTCTGTCCCTCCTCGAAAGAGTCATGTTGGGAGGTATACACACCCTCTCCATCACTCTCCCTTAAGAAGGCCACCACCCAACTGCCAACGTTCCCAGATGCAGCACAGAATATGACCTTAATCCTTTCCCTGCGGGAAAAAAGGCCCAAATGTATTAAGCCATAACTAGTGATAAAGTGGAGATGGTTAAAGAGTGATAAATGACCAGCCAACCAGCTCCTAACTGTCATTTTAAAAAAACAGCCTGTGACCAGGCCCGGCGCTACCCGCTCAGCAAAGGGATGCAAAGCAGGTAGGCGCCTGGCTGGAGAGACGCTCTCCCTGCTCTACATCCCTGCTGCTGCGCCGCCCTGTCCCCTCTGTTGCCGAATGCTGTCACTGTCACTGTATGACAGGCAGCAGCACCAGCAGCTTGAAGCCCTTACTCACCCCCTCCTCCAGTGACAGTGGACGGCTGAAAGGGGGTGGAGCTACATGAACGAAAATGGGATGGGACCGCACAGACAAAAGGGGGCTGAGCCACACTGGACCACCAGGCTGAGGTAGGTGTGTGTGTTGGTGAATTTCAGCCCAGGATCACCACTGCAGCTGCTTTAATGGGAAGGGGGGGGGGTCACAGTTTGATGGTGGGGGGGTGGAGGATGCGGGTTGCTGGTGGGTAGTGGGTAAGGAGGTAGAGGTTACCTGCTGCCATGTCCTGGAGGCTTAAGCAGAGGCTTCACTTCAGCTCTCAGTGTCCAGCAAGTGACTCCGCCCCTGCTCTCTCCCATTAGCTGTTCTGGATAACGTGACTGACTCCTGCTTGCTCTTCACTGCTTCTGATAGGGACTGTCACTGCATTACCAGCAGCATCTGAGGATCCAAGTAAGTAACAGATCTCCACATCTGCCCCCAGCCCAGCCACACATGTCCCACCTGTACTGCACCTCCCCCTGCCTACACCTGACTCTCTCTACCCATACATTCTTATCTGTGTCTGCTTCTCCCTGCCCCACCCATGTATCTGACCTGTAGCTGTCACCTACTGTCTGTCTCTGCATTTGTTTTCCCCCTTTATCACCAGTTTTATATGTGTGTGTGCCTCTATCTGCCCTAACAATGTGTACTACTGTCCCTACCCAAGTGTGACTGTGTCTCCTCCTCCTGTGTGAATGTGTCCCCCCTCCTGTGTGAATGTGTCTCCCCCTCTTGTGTGGCTGAGCCTCCCTTACTGTGTGAATGTGTCCCCTCTTCCCGTGTGACTGTGTCCCCCTCTTCCTGTGTGACTCTGTCCCCACCTCCTGTGTGAGTGTGTGTGTCCCACTCCTGTGTGACTGTGTCCCCCCCACTCCTGTGTGACTATGTCCCCCCACTCCTGTGTGACTGTCACCATATCCTGTGTGACTGTGTCCCCCCCACTCCTGTGTGACTGTGTACCCCCCTCCTGTGTGAATGTGTGCCCTTTCCAGTGTGTGTCCATGAACCCAACAGTTGTGTGCGTGACCATCTCCCCTCCTGTGTGTGTGTCAATTGTGTGTGCCCCCTCCTCTGTGCGTGTCCCCTGTAGTGTGTGTGTGTCAATTGTGCATGTCCCCTCCTGTTTGTGTGTTAGCGGTGTGTGAATGGAGCGTGCCACTGTGGAGATCACCTGCAATTAAATTTGCCAGCCAGCCCCTGGAAGCGTGACAGCTGGGACACGGAAGGAGGAGACACCTGGAGCAGCATAAGGTCAGTGACAGCAGTGCTCTGGGGTGTGCAGTTCGTGGTTGGGGGAAGGGAGCTGGCTGCATTGCTGGCTCCCTCTGATAGTGTCAGTGCAGGATTCCAGGCCCACTTCTTCCTGCCACTAGACCCTGCATCCCACTACTACTCCCATCCTGCCCCCTGATCCTCACTACTACTACTCCCAGGCTGCCCCCTGCTTCTCATTGACTACTCTAAACCTGCCCCCTGCTCCCCACTACTACTCTTAGCCTGCCCCCTGCTCCCCACCACTACTACTCTTAGCCTGTTCCCCCCGATGTGCACTAATATTCAAATCCTGCCCCTACTCCCATTTTGCCCTCACCTCCTACTACTAATCCCATCCTGACCCCCTGATTCACTCCCATTTTACCCTTGATTCCCACTCCTAATCCCTTTCTACCCCCTCATTGTAAATAGGCTGTGTATGTGTGTGTGTGTGTGTGTGTGTGGGGGGGGGGGGAGGGGGCAATAATTTTGTGCCTTGGGGTGGCCTGACCCTTAAATTTGCCACTGCGAGCAGCCAGTGCAATGCAATGGGGCCCATAGCACTTGAGGGGCTCTCAACCAGTGGATAAGTCAGCAGGACTAATAACAGTGCGCTGCAGCTAGCCACGGGCCAAAATGAGAAAGTAGGTGGTCTCCTCCCCTCCCTGACCTGCTCCTCCTGTCACCTCATCTTTGCAACTCCGAGCAGTGTGCGTGAGCTCTGCTGTTACCGACGGCAGGGTGTATTGACAGTGGATCAAGTCAGGGCACAACCTGGCAGTGGTGGTGGTGAAGTAAGACCAGTGTATTACCTTTACACTACAGTCCACTTTGTAACTTATGCAGCTGCTATGGCAGCCTATGCAGAGCCTTCACAACTACAGATGTAATTACATGTGCGGTCAGTTAGGATCAGGGATTCTGCAGAGGTGTGTTTTCCTTCTGCACCTTCTGACTTGCCTTATATAAGAAAGAATGGGGGACACAAGTTCAATATTTAAGGGGAGAAGGGTCACAACAAGTTAAATATATAAAGGGTGCAGGGGGCGCAATGTGAATAAGAATGTGCTACTTAGTGGTGAAATTTGAAATGGGGGTACTATTACATGTCCACGCGCCTTATATGTGAGACCACACCCTTTTCTTAAAAACACACCAAAGGTTCACGCTGTCCCTTTGTGAAATATGGAAGCGCGCAAATTTATAGTTTGCGGGGGGGTGGGGGGGGGGGGGTGGCAGAACATCCTAGCACCGGCCCTGCGTGTGACATCACAATTAGGAAGCAGATTGGCTGATCATTATCTGTCTCCACTGTATCACTTGCTAATGTCACAATCGACTCTATTTCTTATGTTCTGTGACTTATATCAGCCTATTCTGCAAGGGGGGTCATTCCGACCCGTTCGCACGCAGCGGTTCTTCGCTGCAGTGCAAACGGGTCGGAAACTGCGCATGCTCGTCGTTGCCCTGGCGATGGACGTCGCCAGGCAATGGAGCGCCAAGCGGGAAAAAAAGACGCAGCGTTTGACAGAAGAAGATTGGCAGCGGAGAGGTGTTCCGGAGCGGATACTCACCGTTGGAGTCCGTTTTCAGGGACTGGTAAGAAGAACGCAGGCGTGTCCAGGCGAATGGAGGGCGGATGTCTGACGTCAGGACCGGGACCTTTATCGCTGGATCCGTCGCACAGGGTAAGTAGCTGCAGGGCTGGTCTTGTTTTGCAGGAAACTTTTTAAGCATAGCAGGGCTGCACAAGCGATCGCAGCCCTGCTATGCTAAAATACACTCCCCCATAGGCGGGGATTAGTTGATCGCAGCAGCAGCAGCAAACAGTTGCTGACTGCGATCAACTCGGAATGACCCCCAAGAACCAGTGTTCAGCAACTAGGCTCTCTGTTCATCACACCCAGCTGGTAGTAAAGTCTGTACATGCTGTTCCTGCATAGCTCTTTCAGCATAATGTCTGCTTCCTAGTGGTTGGGCCTACTAGGCCTCAATCCACATCTGAGTCTAAGCCTGGAGTACTGCTGTGACAAAATCAATCATGTGACTGTCTGAGCCTCCCTGCATCACCTGATCATTCCAGCCAATCCCTGCACACTGGCTCATATAAGAATGCTGGGTAAGGACTGCCTAATCGCCAGTGCTATGATTGTCATACCCTGTATGGTTGTTTGATCTCAGCTGCTTCCAGGTTACCTTGCTCCAGGAGTGTCCATTCTTCCCTGAGACCTGAGTTCCATCCAGCTTGCAGCTCTGCTTGGATCCATCGGTGTTCCACTATAGATCTCTAGCTCCATCGGTGTTACACCATCGATCTCTAGCTCCATCAGTGTTCCGCCATCGATTCTCAGCTACATCGGTGTTCCGCCATCGATTCTCAGCAACATCGGTGTTCCGCCATCGATACCCAGCTCCATTGGAGTTCCACCATCGATCTATAGCTCCATCGGTGTGCCGCCATCGATACTCATCACCATTGGTGCTCCGCCATCGATCTCTAGCTCCATCTGTGTTCCACCATCGATACTCTGCTCCATCTGTGTTCCGCCATCGATATTCAGCTCCATCTGTGTTCCACCATCGATACTCAGCTCCATCGGTGTTCTGCTATCGATACTCAGCTCCATCGGTGTTCCGCCATCGATCTCTAGCTCCATCTGTGTTCCGCCATTGATCTCTACCTCTATCGGTGATCCGCCATCGATCTCTAGCTCCAACGATGTGCTGCCATCGATCTCTAGCTTCATCGGTATTCAGCCATCGATCTCCTGCTCTATTGGTGTGCCGCCATCGATCTCTAGCTACATTGGTGCTCTGCCATCAATATCCAGTACCATCGGTATCCTTTCTGTCTCCAGTGGTCAGTAACATTGTGTATTCCTTTATATTGGGACTTTGTCAGTGCTTTACACTGCAACTGTGTCTACTATTGTGTATTACTTTATATTGAGACTTCGTTAGTGGTTTACACTGCAACTGTGTCTACTATTGTATACTCATTTATATTGGAACTTCATCAGTGGTTTACACTGCAACTGTGTCTGCTATTATGTGCTCATTATATTGGGACTTTATCAGTGGTTCACACTGCATCTCATATTAAACCTTGCCATCGATGTTACACCTGCTCATAGGCGTGCGCAGCACATTTTATTAGGGGGTGCACCATCGGAGGGGTGTGTCTAGCACCGCCTTATGGGCGTGTCTAGCACCATCTATTGATGGTCAACGCAAATAAAATATCCACCCTTGTACCAATCCTAATAAAGCAGATACATTGTCAGATGTTGTGGTGTGTGCCAAACAAACACCCCTGATGGCACTCACTGCAATTACTCTGCTCCTCCTCAGCCTTGTCTGGCTCCCCCTCTCTTTCCTCAGCAAGCTGCAGCAGCTTACTTACAAGTCAGTCACTCACTGACACTGACCGTCACAGACTAGTACTGCTGCTGCTGGTAAAAACGAGTGACGTGTCAATGCTGCTGCCAACCGCCTGCCAGTATTGAATTTGTCTTCCTAAGAGGAAAGCTGGCTCCATGCTGATCCTCATCAGTGGCTGGCGTTGGCATAGCATAGAAGGAGAGAGGTGGGCATGTGGCAGGAGGGCGTGCGAGCATGTTTTTGTACATGGAGTTTGAAAGCCGGTGGCAGTGGCACCCTTGATTAACCTAGGCGTCCGGTCAGTAATGCAATCCTGACAGGGTGCAGCGCAGAGGGGACAGTAATCAGCCTGCTCGGCAATCTCTGCATCAGGCATGTGAGATTGGGGTGCCAGACATTAGGGGGTGCCTTTGCGCACCAGGAACCCCCCCTGCGCACACCTATGCACCTGCTACAGCATTACCCTTGTTCCTGTGCCAATCTTACTGCACTGTGATACCAATTATTAAGTCTAATACCATCTGCCGCTATCTGTACCATCTTGCGTGCTGAATAAAAGACTTGTTTTATTTTATATTCTCCTCCATTCTGGTCACGCCTTCGGGCCGACGCTCATGTTTACCATATCCTGGTTAATATATAATAACTTTATCAAAGCTCCCAGATGCACATTCCAATCAGCCCCTACGCCTGAGATCTCCACTGTCAAACCTCAGGCGTGGCAGTTAGCACTGGCCTAATGTATCCAGACAAGGATCAGGCTTTTCCTGCAGGACCGGTCCAATACCTTACAGCATGCCTTGAACACCAGGAGGCTGAACTGGTTCAGGTTACCCAGTCTCTGCAAGAACTGTCCAGTCAGCTGGATATTATTCAATCATCCTCTCATGGCTCTGAAATCTCCAGTACATCAACACAGTTTCCTTTAGCGTCATTCCCAGCTGCTGCTCCGTCAGTACCTATTGAATGCTTTAGCCTTCCAGTTCAAGACAATGCATCTCCTCACAAGTCAAAAATGTATCTGGTTAACTCCATTTCTGTTCCTACGAGTGATTTCCAAGCTTCAAGTTCACAGAACTCATCCAATGCTCCATCACCTGTCTACTTCGATGGAGATTTGGAACAATATCACACATTGGAGAATCAATACCTTGCCATCATGGAGTCTAATTTATCATCTGATATTACTCCTGCCAATATTGTATTCCAGGTTACCTTGCTCCAGGAGTGTCCATTCTTCCCTGAGACCTGAGTTCCATCCAGCTTGCAGCTCTGCTTGGATCCATCGGTGTTCCACTATAGATCTCTAGCTCCATCGGTGTTACACCATCGATCTCTAGCTCCATCAGTGTTCCGCCATCGATTCTCAGCTACATCGGTGTTCCACCATCGATTCATCGATACATTTTCCTGTCTTTTAGAGGAGATGCTCTAGAATAGGCTAATTGCCTTATTGAGTCTAAGGATCCTATACTTCAGGACTTGTTGACCTTCAGTGATGCTGTAATTTAAAAAAAAATCTCCAAAATTTTTTTAATTCAACTTCTCCTAAGAGGGTTTCTAGTTCCCTGCCCTCATCCAAGCACCATCCATTTACTCTAGAAGAGGCTCCATCTCATTCTCCTGGAAATAATTCTAATGTTCTTACTCATTGGCATAAGGATGTTTTGGCTGCCTTGCCAGAAGTTGAGAGTAATCCACAAATTACACCTGACACTTGTCTTCAGGTATCTGATACAAGTGAACTCTTTGACATTTTTGTGAAAGACATTCCTGTTGAGGGGATGATCTCCTCTATCCATCATTCCCAGTCCTCACGGTTACCTGTGGTTCATAAATTTGAATATTTAAAAACTCTCAATCAACTGTTGTAACAGTTACAAGACCTTCTCTCTAGTATTGTTCCGATTATTTCAAAGTGTCTCAGTGATACTCCTGAAATCTCTGCTTCCATATCCATGAGTCTCCCGCAGTTTGCTGAGAACAAAGATGCAACAGCTGCCAATCTCCCTAGGACTAAGTCCTTTCCCCTTGCACCAAGTAAAGATAAGTTCCGGAGTAATCCGCAGTCTAGACTTTCTGAAGATAAATGCAGGCATCGTATGCAGTTTCAACTCTGTTCCTACTGTGGAAGTTTTGATCACTTTATTAAAGACTGTTCTCTCCGTAAGCCAAGGAAGTGTGTTAGATCTCCACATCACAGCATTCGTAATTATAAACCTTTCTATGTAGAATCTTCAGCTCCTTCTGATCCAGTCAAGAACAATAAGAAGACCGATCAAAGAAAACCCAAGTCTACGATTGGGATCCTGTGACCAGGAGTCCCATTTCCAATTCTGAGAAACAAAAGAGATTAAATAAGACTTTCATCACCAAAGGAAAGTCTGTTTCTGCAGCTCAAGGAGGGGCGTCTGTTTCTGAAGCCCATGGAGGGGAATTCGAACTTTCAGTGCCAGAAAGAGTGTTAGACTCTGCAACCTCTGAGGAGGCATTTGCTTTGCTGACCCCAGGAGGGGTATCTGACATTCAGGCTCTAGAAGTAGCATATGAGTCTTCTACCCAAAGAGGAATTTCTGATCTGTTAACCCCAGAAGGGGTGCTGGAATTATCAACCCGAAGAGAAGTGTCTGATTCATCAACTCCAGGAGGGGTCTCCAGACTTTTAGCTTCAAGGGAAGTATCCAGGGCCACAGATACAACCATGGTACCCTGTTTTCTGCCTTCTGACAATGTTACCATGTTGACAGCCGGCATGGTCCAGGTCCAGGATGGACTAACTGAACACTCAGATTCCACTCATTCTGGTTCTAACCAGATTCTGACTCCTTCAGCTCTAGCTGGTTCAACTGTCTCCAGACTCAATCCGGTTCCAACCATCTGTCTGAAGATTCCTTCAGTTCCAGCTGATTCAAATATCTCTGGACCCAATCCGGTTACATTCGTAGGTTCAAAGACTCCGCCGGTCCCAGCCGGATCAAGTTCGTCCGGACTCAATCTGGTCCCGTCCATATGTCCAGTTCAGTCTCTTCCGGTTCCAGCCGGTCCAGCAATACTCCAGGTCCAGCCTGGTCAGTCCGTTCCGGTTCAAACTCCTCTTGACTCAATCCGATTATATCCATTTGTCCAGGTAAAGAACTTATGCCAGCTTGTCCCAATAAAGGACTTCCATCTTCCAGTCTCAAAAATAGACTTCAATCTGTCTCCATGTCTATTCTCTCATCAACAAGTCCAGGGACTCCAGCTTCAGTAGCCTCAATTCCTGATGGGAATTCCAGTATTTCCTCTCCAGCTACCAATCTAATTCAAGAGGCTAGGTCTTTGTCTACTGATCAGTCTGCCAAGTGTTCATCTTAAGTTCCTCCATCTGTTTTCTTCAAGGGAGATTTAATCCATTTTCGTGCTTTAGCACGTCAATACCTTTCTGATATTGAGTCGTAATCAACTGATGATATCACTCCAGCTAATACAATCAAGTATTTCCTCCAAGCTTTCAGGGGCAAAGCTTTGGAGTAGGCTACATCTCTTATTGACTCCAATGATCCGATTCTCACTTATCTCTCTGCTTTTATTAAAGCCGTTCAACAGGAATTTGCCCCAAAGACTGACTGACCGAATCCATCCATGGTGAACTCATCCGCAGCATCATTATCTGAGCAAGACCAAGTTATCAAAGACTTCCAAGTTGCCAAGGAAAGGAATACTGTAAAACCAGTTCAAGAACGATCTGCTGATTTAAGACTTGGTTACGTTTCCTTTGATTCTGCTTTTGGTTCCTCGAGTAGTTCATAATTCTGTGAAGTGCACTCTGGCATAGCATTTCTCTCCACTAATGTAAACGTTCCTATGCTCACTCTGGACTTGGACTCAGATTCCGAAAGTGAATTTGTTGACAACTCAAGCTACATTATGGGTGGAACTATTCTTCATAGCCATGTCTTCTCCCAGGAAGATAATTCTATTTACAGTGAGGGTCAATGGTCCACTTGTTCGGAGGACAAAGGTCTGGTTTCTGAAGAAGAAGATTGGGTAGACTTCTAGGAATCCAGTTTAAGTTGTCTCTGACTTCGTCTAGATTTAGTTTCTACAGTTTCTGGATGTAAATTCTTTTCCAAGAATATCCTAAATTTCAAGATGGGTGTTCGGAGTCCACCCATAAAGACGGGGGTACTGTCACAATCCTGACTGTATTTCTCATGTTCTGTGACTTACCTCAGCTTATTCTGCAAACAGGCATCTGCTTCACGTACTAACTGCAGTCTTGATTACTTGCTGATTTAGCACATGAGTAGGAATTCCTCTGTGTGCGTAATTCACAAGATCCAGTGTTCAGCAACCAGGCTCTCTGTTCATCACACCCAACTGGTAGTAAAGTCTGTACATGCTTTTCCTGCATAGCTCTCTCAGCATAATGTCTGCTTCCTAGTGTTTGGGCCTACTAGGCCTCAATCCACATCTGAGCCTAAGCCTGGAGTACTGATGTGACAAATCCTGATCACCTGACTGTAGCACAGCTAATCATGTGAGTGTCTGAGTCTCCCTGTATCACCTGATCATGCCAGCCAATCCCTGCACACTGGTTCCTATAAGAATGCTGAGTAAGGACGGCCTAATCACCAGAGCTATGATTGCCATACCCTGTATGGTTGTTTGCTCTCAGCTGCTTCCAGTTTATCTTGCTCCAGGAGTTTTCGTTCTGCCCTGAGACCTGAGTTCCATCCAGCTTGAAGCTCTGCCTGGCTCCATTGGTGTTCCACCATCGATCTCTAGCTCCATCAGTGTTCTGCCATTGATCTCTAGCTCCATCAGAGTTCCTCCGTCGATACTCAGCTCCATCGGTGTTCCACCATCGATCTCTAGCTCCATCGGTGTTCCACCATCAATCTCTAGCTCTATCAGTGTTCCGCCATCGATCTCTAGCTACATTGGTGCTCTGCTATCAATATCCTGTACCATCGTTATCCTTTCTTTCTCCAGTAGTCAGTAACATTGTGTATTCCTTTATATTGGGAATTCATCAGTGGTTAACACTGCAACTGTGTCTATTATTGTGTATTCCTTTATACTGGGACTTCATCAGTGGTTTACACTGCAACTGAGTCTACTATTGTGTATTCCTTTATATTGGGACTTCGTCAGTGGTTTACACTGCAACTGTGTCTACTATTGTGTATTCTTTTATATTGGGACTTCGTCAGTGGTTCACACTGCAACTGTGTCTACTATTGTGTATTCCTTTATATTGGGACTTCGTCAGTGGTTTACACTGCAACTGTGTCTACTATTGTATACTCATTTATATTGGAACTTCATCAGTGGTTTACACTGCAACTATGGGCCTAATTCTGAGTTGATCGCAGCAGCAATTTTGTTAGCAGCTGGGCAAAACCATGTGCACTGCAGGAGGGGCAGATATAACATGTGCAGAGAAAGTTAGATTTGGGTGGGATGTATTCAAACTGAAATTTAAATTGCAGTGTAAAAATAAAGCAGCCAGTATTTACCCTGCACAGAAACAAAATAACCCACCCAAATCTAACTCTCTCTGCAAATGTTATATCTGCCCCCCTGCAGTGCACATGGTTTTGCCCAATTGCTAACAAACTTGTTGCTGCGATCAACTCAGAATTACCCCCTGTGTCTGCTATTGTGTTCTTATTATATTGGGACTTCATCAGTGGTTCACACTGCATCTCATATTACATCTTGCCATCGATGTTACATCTGCTACAGCATTACCCTTGTTCCTGTGCCAATGTTCCTGCATTATCTGTGATACTGATTATTGAATCTAATACCATCTGCCGCTATCTGTACCATCTTGCGTGCTGAATAATAGACTTGAATTATTTTACATTCTCCTCCATTCTGGTCACGCCTTCAGGCCTCCACTCAAGTTTACCATATCCTGGTTAATATATAATAACTTTATCAAAACTCCCAGATTCACATTCCAGTCAGCCCCTACGCCTGAGATCTCCACTGGTCAGCATCAGACCTCAGGCGTGGCAGCTAAGGCTTAATACATTTGGCCTAAAGTGTGCAGCCAGGTTGTATTATGTAGGGGGGTGAGAAAGGGCACAGAATCAAGTAAAATCTGTCCATGGCAGCTCCGATGTGTCACACTTTACTGGAAGCAAACAACAAACAGCCCTTGTGTCGGGCACTAACTCACGTCTTCACCTCTCAATATACTTGGGCAGCTACTGTAGTCTGCAAAAACTTCTGTCTCTCAAAAAGTTTCCATCCTGTCTCTTACAGGTATGTCTCTAGGCTCTGGCCTGACTTGTCTGCCACAACTTCTCACATACAGTCTCAGAGTTATTCAGTTCTCTGTGAGTCCTGCAGATAAGAATACCGGCTTCATTGCCTTCTCACACTCAAGGCCCATTGGTATGGCTTCTTCACAGCAACATAAGCACAGTCATAGGGGGAGATTCAATTGTTTGAAAAGTCAGTTGGGTTTCTGTTTTTTCCTGTCTATTCGATAGGAAAAACAATCGAATAGACAGGAAAAAACAGAAACCCAACTGACTTTTCAAACATTTGAATTCCCCCCATAGAGTTTAGTGCTTTTCCCTGCTTCCTGCAGGTTTAGACGCTGTCCTCCACTGGCCCCCACAAGCTTCCTGGCACACTGGACTGTTTGACTGCCACTACAGCCTGACGATCGTTTACAACCCCACCTGGGCTGTACACACAGGCAGCAGCCTCACCTGACTGCAGCAGTCTTTTCCAGACTGAGGGCCTAATTCAGACCTGATTGCAGTGGCAAAATTGTTCTCTAACGTGCAAAACCATGGGGGTAATTCTGAGTTGATCGCAGCAGCAAGTTTGTTAGCAATTGGGCAAAACCATGTGCACTGCAGGGGGGGGCAGATATAACATGTGCAGAGATAGTTAGATTTGGGTGGGTTATTTTGTTTCTGTGCACGGTAAATACTGGCTGCTTTATTTTTACACTGCAATTTAGATTGCAGATTGAACACACCACACCCAAATCTAACTCTCTCTGCACATGTTATATCTGCCTCCCCTGCAGTGCACATGGTTTTGCCCAACTGCTAACAAAATTCCTGCTGCGATCAACTTGGAATTACCCCCCATGTGCAGTGCAGGTGGAACAAATATAACGTTTGCAGAGAGAGTTAGATAAGGGTGGGGGTATGTTACTTTAAACTGAAATCTAAATTGCAGTGTAAAAATAAAGCAGTCAGTATTTACCCTGTACAGAAACAAAATAACCCACCCAAATCTAAATTTCTCTGCACGTGTTAAATCTGCCCCCCCCCCCCCCCCCCTTACTGCAGTGCACATGGTTTTGCCCATTAGAGAACAATTTTGCTGCTGCTGAATTAGGCCCTGTGACAATTTAAAATGTCTGTTGAGCATGGGCTGGCAGGTAAATTTCAGCCTGGGGTGCAAACACAGCAAGTGGCACGACTTCTCTACCGGCATACTACAATATGTACTTAATTAATATAATGTGGGTGTGGTTTAAATAGACAATGCTATATATGAAAAATAGTTGAACAGATACAATACCTACCAGCCCCATTTGACAAAGTAAAAATTTAGATATTCAAAAGAGCATTACAGTGATTTCTGTACAATACAGGAAGCTTTCTAGTGACATAAAGTACTGTATGTACAATACAGGGACCCATTCTAGTGACTGATACACAATACAGTAGGCATCCTTGTGACATCCATGCAGAGACGTGCAATCAGGGAAGGCAGTGCCTCCCCTGTTATTAATAATTAAAATACAAAGAAGATACTTATGACACATATTCTGTGTCATAAGTATCTTCTTTAAATTATTCTAATTATTTTATACATTTAATCAGTTTGGGAGGTACCGATAGCAGTGCCTCCCGGTGACAATGGGAACGGGAACAGAGCAGGGGGCGGGGCCAAGCAGTGGGCTGTAAAAGCCCATTGAAAATAGTGGCAAAAGAGGCACTATTATAAGTGCCTCGTTGACAGGGACGCGAGGCAGATGTGATTGGACAGCGGATCCAGTGCTGGATCCGCTGGTCCAATAACCCATACGCAGCGGTGTGACGAGACAGACAATTCATCCTGACTCGCTGCTGTCTGAAAGGAGGTGCCACGACGAAAGGAGGTACAAGCAGCGCAATGCTTTTGAAATCCCTGCCAGAAATCCCGGAAGACGCGCACGGCGCTGTGTGTGGCCAGCTGGACTCACTGGAGCAGCTGGGATGGCACCCTGCACCTTGTAAACACCCACCACCGTCCGTAGCTGTCCCTGTGCCCCCTGCAGCAGCAGCAGGTCCATGTCCTCCGCTATCAGCGTGGAGCGCAGGCTGGTTGCCAGGATAGAGAGCTGCAGAGGATGGTGCGGGGCTATGGCAGCTGCATGGTCACCTAGCTGGGTATAGTGGAGTCCAACAGCAGGAACAGCTGTGTCGCAGGGAGAGTGGAACTCTCTCCTGGCAGCCAACACTACACAACCCAATCTGGTAATGATGAGGGGGTGCTGTGTGGTGGGTAGTGATGGAGGGGGTGCTGTGTGGTGGGTAGTGATGGAGGGGGTGCTGTGTGGTGGGTAGTGATGGAGGGGGTGTTTCATGGTGGGTAATGATGGTGGGGGTGCTGCATGGTGGGTAGTGATGGATGGGGTGCTGTGTGGTTGGTAATGATGGAGGGGGTGCTGTGTGGTGGGTAGTGATGGAGGGGGTGCTGTGTGGTTGGTAATGATGGAGGGGGTGCTGTGTGGTGGGTAGTGATGGAGGGGGTGCTGTGTGGTGGGTAGTGATGGAGTAGTGATAGAGGGAGTGCTGTGTGGTGGGTAGTGATGGAGGGGGTGCTGTGTGGTGGGTAGTGATGGAGGGGGTGCTGTGTGGTGGGTAGTGATGGAGGGGGTGTTTGATGGTGGGTAATGATGGTGGGGGTGCTGCATGGTGGGTAATGATGAAGGGGGTGTTGTGTGGTGTGTAATGATGGAGGGGGTGCTGTGTGGTGCGTAATGATGAGAGGGTCCTGTATGGTGGGTAATGACAGAGGCATTTTTTTTAATAACAAGAAAATTGTGTGTGTGGGGGTGGGGGTGGCACCAGTCCCCTTCTTTGCCAGTGGCACTCAGACTCCTAGATACACCCTTGCTCCTCAGGTTGAGCCAAGTGCATTGTGTGGTGGCCGGTGCTCTCTCCCCTCCTCTATCCTCTCCCAGGCAGCAGTCGTAGCAGCAGCACCAGCGCCTCTGCACAGGGCACAGGACACATGGACCCAGGTGAGAGGGGGAGGTGATTGGGCAGGGGGGGCAGTAATGTGGGCAGGGGGCCAGCTCGCACCCACATCAGAGACCCTCCCGGTACAGGGTTGCACACAGTGGTGGATTCAAGGGGAGAACATCAAGGCACTGTCGTATTTTTATTGTTGTTGCTGCAAGGCAGCTGTTTCAGTTACTGCTACTTGCACACGAGCTCCAGTCTGTGTCTTCCCCCACTATCTCCTTATCCTCTCTCTGTGTCCTCTGACCCCGGCTGCCTGCAGCCAATTAAGGTGTTGGAAAAAGTAAAAATGGAAGGGGACAGGGATCGCTGAGGGGCTGGAGGGAGGATGTTGGCTGCAGCAGTGCAAGGGGTGTTGGTTCTGCACAGTCCAGGAAAGTACTGTGGCTAGTACTCAGCTACTCAGGTGACGCTGCAGCCCCTCCACCCGAGGTCTCCCCCTCAGGGGACCCGGTATAAAATCCAGACGGTCGGGATCCCGGGCGGACAGGAGACCAATGCCAGAATCCTGACATCAAGGCAGTGTGTCCCCACACTATTCTATTCCCCCCCGGGTGGTGGTATGGACCACCACCCGAGTGGGAATACAGGACTTCAGTCGGGATTTCGACCAACAGTATTTCCCCTGCTGTCGGGATTCCAGTGTCAATATTTTGACTGCTGGGAAATTAACTGCATCCTCCCTCAGACGATGCAGCATTTTTATCCCATTTTTAAGGCAGGCCGGACTCCAATGTGTGAGGGCCTCTGGGAGCCCACTCCATCCACCCCCCATCCTATATACTGACCCCGAGAATGGGGCTTCACTTGGTGCCTCCCCAGCCATTGACCTCACCGCACGTCACTGCATCCATGGGAAATACCACAAATAGTGGGATAGAAAATGTAATATAATAATAATCATAATAATAATAATAATAATAAAAAAATAAATTAGATGAAACATATCATAGAAAATAAAATGTTATAAAGATCTCTACAGAAAAAATGAATCAGACAAAATATATTTTAATTCTTATCATGATACAGAGATAAAAGTCAGATTTATGGTCTTACCTTAATAAATCCTTTTCTTGTAGTACAATAGGGGGCACAGGAGATGCTTATACACTGAGTATTGGTGATGTGGGAGTGAGCAGGCACCAAAGAGTTAAACGAATGTTCCCAGCATGCCTCAGTCCCCCTTCCCTTATACCCCGCCCCACTGGCCCAGGACCTGCCAGTTTTGTTAGCCATTCCAAAGCAGGAGCAAGGAAAGAAGAAGGAAGACTCACACACAGACAGAAACAACCTTACTGTAAATAAACACCACATATTCACTGGTATAGGAACAAGATCCTGTAAGTCAGGTGCATCAGGGAGGACATTCTGTGCACCCTACTGGACTACAAGAAAAGGATTTAGCAAGGTAAGACCATAATTCTGACTTTCTTGTGCATCCACTAGGAGGCACAGGAGATGCTTAAGAGCTGGGACGTACTACAGCTGTTCCCTCACGGGTGGGGATGCTCCTGGACTACACTAAGGACATTACAACCAAATGTTGCATCTGCTGACGCAAAAGTATGAAAGGCGCAGAACCTAATAAAGGTTTGAACAGAAGACCATGTGGCCGCCTTGCAAAGCTGCTCCGCAGAGGCTCCACGGCTAGCTGCCCAAGAAGCTCTTACCAAATGAGTGGAGTGAGTTGTGGCCCCCAAAGGGACAGGAATATCCGCCGCCAAATAGGCGTGATGAATAGTTGACCTAAGCCATCTGGCCAAGGTCTGGTTCAAGGCCAGGAACCCGTCTGTGAGAATCGTAGAGAAAAAATAAGGAGTTCAACTTATGGACCTCCTTAGTTCTCGCCACATAAAGCCAAAGAGCTCTAACAACATGCAGAGTTGCCTCTTCCGTTGATTCTCCACAAATGCAGGGACCACTATTTCCAGGTTTACATAAAACCTAGACACCACCTTGGGTGGGTTGACCGAATGCATGCAAAGCACCACCCTGTCTGAATGAAAGACTTTAAAGAGCGAACGCCATGATAAAGCAGGTCTGACACCCTTCTGGCCAATGAGATGGCCAACAGAAAAAATGTCTTCCACATGAGCCACTGTAGCTCAATCTCCTCTAAAGGCTCAAACAGTGGAGACTGAAGAGCCCTAAGTAGCAGAACCAGGGGGCTACCGGAGGCACAAATGGAGGCTGAACATGCAGAACCTCCTGCAAGAAAGTCCGAATATCTGGCAAAATAGCTAACTGATGCTAGAAGAGAACCGATAGAGCCGATACCTGAACCTTCAAATGAAGAAAGTCTAAGACCCATATCCAGACCTGCCTGCAGTAAGGAAAGTAAGTGGGACAACTGAAATACTCTCGGATTGAACTCCCAGGTAAAGTATATTTTCCAAACATGGTGGTAAATCCTGGCAATGAAGGCTTCCTGGTGTTTAACATAGTCCGATTGACTTCCTCAAAATAACCCTTCTTCAGGACGGATTTCTCAACATCCATGCCGTCAAAGTTAGACAGTCCAGTTCTGGATGAAGGCATGGTCCCTGGGAGAGAAGATCCGGTATCCGAGGTAGTCGAAGTGGTGCGTCGATGGAAAGACTCCGCAGATCTGCATACCATCCTCTCTGAGGCCAATCCAGGGCTATCTGAATCATGGTACCCCCTTCCTTCTTGAATTTGCGGATGACCCGTAGGATCATCTGGACAGGAGGAAAAATGTACAGTAGCTAAAATGACCATGCATCTACCAGAAAGGCTTCGGGATCTCTTGTTCGAGCCACATACATCTGTACCTGGTGATAGTGACGTGATGCCATCATGTTGATGTTGGGAAGACCCCATCATTGGACGAGTATCTGAAACACCGGGCACTCAACTGATAGTAGTGGTGGATGACGCTCTGCCCAGAGAAAGATCCTTGATATGTCTGTCATTGCCCTTTGGCTGTAAGTGCCCCCCTGATAATTTATGCTGCTATGGGGCTCATAGCTGAGAGAGGTCCACTTTCCCTGTCAAAGTTACATTTGTTATACACATTTTTCACCATTGGGTTATATATATTTTTTATCATGAAGAGGGTACATAGGGACCCTTACAAACTTTTGCTTTGGGGCCTGCAATATATCTAGTTATGGCCCTAAACCTGCTTATTGTTATGTTGAGTAAAATTGACTGGAGGGCATTATAATGTTAGAAAATATGTACTAGGGTATAATATGAATTGTAATGTTGCTTAATATGAACTGGGGACACTGTATGTCATAATATGATTTGGGTTACTGTGTTGCATAATGGCCCTCATTCCAAGTTGATCGCTCGCTAGCTCCTTTTAGCAGCAGTGCAAACGCTAAGCCGCCGCCCTCTGGAAGTGTATCTTAGCTTAGCAGAAGTGCGACCGAAAGAATCGCAGCATTGCTACAAAAAAAGATTGTGCAGTTTCTGAGTAGCTCGAGACTTCCTCCTAGCTAGCGATCACTTCAGACTGTTTAGTTCCTGTTTTGACATCACAAACACACCCTGCGTTCGGCCAGCCACGCCTACATTTCCCCAGCCACTCCTGCGTTTTTTTCTGACAAGCCTGCGTTTTTCACACACTCCCAGAAAATGGTCAGTTACCATCCAGAAACACCCACTTCCTGTCAATCACTCTACGACCAGCAATGCGACTGAAAAGCGTTGCTAAACATTGTGTGAAACTTCATCGGCTTTTGTGAAAGTACATCGTGCGTGCGCACTGCGCCCCATATGCATGTGCAGAAGTGCTGCATTTTTACCTAATCGCCGTGCTGCGAACGAAAGCAGCTGGCGATAAACTCGGAATGAGGGCTAATGTGTACTGGCAGTCCTTCAATGTGATATAATGTAAACTAAGGCCCCGATTCAGACCTGATCGCTGTTGTGCGAAATCACACAGCGGGAGATTATCAAATGACTGTGCATACACATGCATCACCAAACAGTGACTGAATGGTGCAAAAATTTCGATCGCACGGGCATTTGCAAGGTAATTGACAGGAAGCGGACGTTTCTGAGTGGTAACTAACCGTTTTCAGGGAGTGTCAGGAAAAACACAGGCATGGCCAAGCATTTACAAGGAGGGTATGTGACGTCATCAGAGGTGTAACTAGGTGCCTTGGTGCACGGAGAAAGGGTATGTTTTGGTGCCCCCCTCCCATGTATTGAATTGGGGGTCTGGCCAACATGTTGTGGCATGTTACATTTGAAAAGAAAAAATATTTAAATATCCTAAATTGGTGACAGGGCCAGTTCTAGACCTTGTTGACCTCAGGGTAAAAGTTTCCTTTGGGTGCCCCATGTTCAAAATATGGACAGTGCACGCTGAAGGTGTGCAACTAAAATATAGTGGTGTGGCTTCATGTGGAAGGGGCGTTCCCGCAGAATAGTACCAATTCACATTATACCACACAGTAGTGTCTGTTATTCACATTACACCACACTTTAGTGCCCCTTATACATGTTATGCCACACAGTAGAGTTGCTTATACACATTACACCACACAGTTAAGCTGCTAATGCACGTTATGACACAGCAGAGCCGCTTATACATGTTACACCACAGTAGAGTAGTTAATACACATTACACCACACAGTAGAGCTACTTATACACGTTATGCCACAGGAGAGCCGCTTGTAAACTTTGCATCCCATTAGAGCCACTTATACACGTTACACCACATTACAGCCGATTACACACATTATGCCACAGTAGAGTTCCTTATACGTATTATGCCACAATAGAGCCCTTTATACATAAGCAACTCTACTGTGTGGCGTAACATGTATAAGGGGCACTAAAGTGTGGTGTAATGTGAATAACGGACACTACTGTGTGGTATAATGTGAATTGGTACTATTCTGTGGGAACGATGGTAAATTCATGTTATGCCATGGTAGAGCACCTTATACAAGTAACACCACAGTAGAACAGCTGTGGAAGTAGCTGTATCTAACTATTTACTTGTTTAATTCAAATAAATGAAAAACTCTATGTACAGTATGTCTTGACTGACCTGACCTCACAACTCCCCAATCCCTTAATGAAAATAATGCCCCAAATGTGACCTCCCACAGACTGATAACCCCCTCCTATCTCTCAATGAAAATAATGCCCCAAAACTTACCCCCTCCCCACAGACCTGAACCCTTCCTCCAAACTCTCAATGAAAATAATGCACCAAATCTGCCACCCCCTCTTTATATTCCCCCAATGCCTCAATGAAAATACTATCCTAGAATGTCCCAGAATTGCCTAAGGTGCAGAGAGAGGTGCTTCAGCAGCTAGGGCAGAGAGAGGTGCTGCAGCATCTGAAGTAGAGATATGTTCTGCAGCTTCCAGCGAAGAGAGAGATATTGTAAAAGCTTGGGCAGAGAGAGACTATGCAGCAGCTGGGCTAGACAGAAAGAGGTGCTGCAGCAGCGGAGGCAGAGAGTGGTGCTGTAGGGCAGAAGTATCCCTGCTACACAGCTACAAGCACACAATGAGCCATAGAGCATATGGGGCCAGATGTACTAGCCCTTGAAAGGTGATACATTTCACTGTGATAAAGTACCAGCCAATCAACTCCTAACTGCCATGGCAGAGGCTGGGTTTGAAAAATTATTGTTAGGAGTAGAGATGAGCGGGTTCGGTTCCTCGAGATCCGAACCCCCCCGAACTTCACATGGTTTACACGGTTCCGAGGCAGCCTCGGATCTTCCCGCCTTGCTCGGTTAACACGAACGCGCCCGAACGTCCTCATCCTGCTGTCATATTCTCGCGAGATTAGTATTGCATATAAAGAGCCGCGCGTCGCCGCCATTTTCACTCGTGCATTGGAGATGATAGCGAGAGGACGTGGCTGCGTTCTCTCAGTTTCTGTGTTCAGTGTGCTGTAAATATCTGTGCTCAGTGTGCTGCAAATATCTGTGCTCAATGTGCTGCAAATATCTACGTTCTCTGCCTGAAAACGCTCCATATCTGTGCTGCATTGTAGTTGTGCGCAGTATATAGTAGGAGGACAGTGCAGAATTTGCTGACCACCAGTATATATATATATATATATATATATATATATATATATATATAGCAGTACGGTACAGTAGTCCATTGCTCTACCTCTGTGTCATCAAGTATACTATCCATATCTGTGCTGCATTGTAGTTGTGCGCAGTATATAGTAGGAGGACAGTGCAGAATGTTGCTGGCCACCAGTATATATATATAGCAGTACGGTACAGTAGTCCATTGCTCTACCTCTGTGTCGTCAAGTATACTATCCATATCTGTGCTGCATTGTAGTTGTGCGCAGTATATAGTAGGAGGACAGTGCAGAATTTTGCTGACCACCAGTATATATATATATATAGCAGTACGGTACAGTAGTCCATTGCTCTACCTCTGTGTCGTCAAGTATACTATCCATATCTGTGCTGCATTGTAGTTGTGCACAGTATATAGTAGGAGGACAGTGCAGAATTTTGCTGACCACCAGTATATATATATATGTATATATATAGCAGTACGGTACAGTAGTCCATTGCTCTACCTCTGTGTCGTCAAGTATATTATCCATATCTGTGCTGCATTGTAGTTGTGCGCAGTATATAGTAGGAGGACAGTGCAGAATTTTGCTGATCACCAGTATATATATAGCAGTATGGTACAGTAGTCCATTGCTCTACCTCTGTGTCGTCAAGTATACTATCCATATCTGTGTTGCATTGTAGTTGTGCGCAGTATATAGTAGGAGGACAGTGCAGAATCTTGCTGACCACCAGTATATAAAGATATATATATATATATATATAGCAGTACGGTACAGTAGGCCATTGCTATTGATATATTACTGCCATATAATTCCACACATTAACAGATGGAGAACAAAAATGTGGAGGGTAAAATAGGGAAAGATCAAGATCAACTTCCACCTCGTGCTGAAGCTGCTGCCACTAGTCATGGCCGAGACGATGAAATGCCATCAACGTCGTCTGCCAAGGCCGATGCCCAATGTCATAGTAGAGAGCATGTAAAATCCAAAAAACAAAAGTTCAGTAAAATGACCCAAAAATCTAAATTAAAAGCGTCTGAGGAGAAGCGTAAACTTGCCAATATGCCATTTACGACACGGAGTGGCAAGGAACGGCTGAGGCCCTGGCCTATGTTCATGGCTAGTGGTTCAGCTTCACATCCTCCCGCTAGAAAAATGAAAAGAGTTAAGCTGGCAAAAGCACAGCAAAGAACTGTGCGTTCTTCTAAATCAAAAAATCCCCAAGGAGAGTCCAATTGTGTCGGTTGCGATGCCTGACCTTCCCAACACTGGACGGGGAGAGGTGACGCCTTCCACCATTTGCACGCCCTCTGCAAGTGCTGGAAGCAGCACCCACAGTCCAGTTCCTGATATTGAAATTGAAGATGTCACTGTTGAAGTACATCAGGATGAGGATATGGGTGTTGCTGGCGCTGAGGAGGAAATTGACAAGGAGGAATCTGATGGTGAGGTGGTTTGTTTAAGTCAGGCACCCGGGGAGACACCTGTTGTCCGTGGGATGAATATGGCCATTGACATGCCTGGTCAAATTACCAAAAAAATCACCTCTCCGGTGTGGAATTATTTTAACAGAAATGCGGACAATAGGTGTCAAGCTGTGTGTTGCCTTTGTCACGCTTTAATAAGTAGGGGTAAGGACGTTAACCACCTAGGAACATCCTCCCTTAAACGTGACCTGGAGCGCATTCATCAGAAGTCATCGACAGGTTCAAAAACTTTGGGTGACAGCGGAAACAGTCCACTGACAACTAAATCCCTTCTTTCTCTTGTACCCAAGCTCCTGCAAACCACACCACCAACTCCCTCAATGTCAATTTCCCCCTTAGACATGTACGCCAATAGTCCTGCAGGCCATGTCACTGGCAAGTCTGACGAGTCCTCTCGTCAGATTCCTCTGATGGATCCTTGAGTGGAACGCCTACTGCTGCTGTTGTTACTGCTGGTGCTGCTGTTGTTGCTGCTGGGAGTCGATCGTCATCCCAAAGGGGAAGTCGGAAGACCACTCGTACTACTTCCAGTAAGCAATTGACTGTCCAACAGTCCTTTGCAAGGAAGGTGAAATATCACAGCAGTCATCCTGTTGCAAAGCGGATAACGCAGCCCTTGGCAACTGTGTTGGTGTTAGACATGCGTCCGGTATCCGGCGTTAGTTCACAGGCAATTAGAGAATTTCTTGAGGTAGTGTGTCCCCGGTACCAAATACCATCTAGGTTCCACTTCTCTAGGCAGGCGATACCGAGAAGATACACAGACCTCAGAAAAAGACTCACCAGTGTCCTAAGAAATGCAGTTGTACCCAGTGTCCCCTTAACCACGGACATGTGGACAAGTGGAGCAGGGCAGACTCAGGACTATATGACTGTGACAGCCCACTGGGTAGATGTATTGCCTCCCGTAGCAAGAACAGCAGCGGCGGCACCAGTAGCAGCATCTCGCAAACGCCAACTCGTTCCTAGGCAGGCTACGCTTTGTATCACCGCTTTCCATAAGAGGCACACAGCTGACAACCTCTTACGGAAACTGAGGAACATCATCGCAGATTGGCTTACCCCTATTGGACTCTCCTGGGGATTTGTGACATCGGACAACGCCACTAATATTGTGCGTGCATTACAATTGGGCAAATTCCAGCACGTCCCATGTTTTGCACATACATTGAATTTGGTGGTGCAGAATTATTTAAAAAATGACAGGGGCGTGCAAGAGATGCTATCGGTGGCCAGAAGAATTGCGGACCACTTTCAGCATTCAGCCACCGCATGCCGAAGACTGGAGCAGCAGCAAACACTCCTGAACCTGCCCCGCCATCAGCTGAAGCAAGAGGTGGTAATGAGGTGGAATTCAACCCTCTATATGCTTCAGAGGATGGAGGAGCAGCAAAAGGCCATTCAAGCCTATACATCTGCCTATGATATAAGCAAAGGAGGGGGAATGCACCTGACTCAAGCGCAGTGGAGAATGATTTCAACGTTGTGCAAGGTTCTGCAACCCTTTGAACTTGCCACACGTGAAGTCAGTTCAGACACTGCCAGCCTGAGTCAGGTCATTCCCCTCATCAGGCTTTTGCAGAAGCAGCTGGAGAGATTGAAGGAGGAGCTAAAACGGAGCGATTCTGCTAGGCATGTGGGACTTTTGGATGGAGCCCTTCATTCGCTAATCCAGGATTCACGGGTGGTCAATCTGTTGAAATCAGAGCACTACATTTTGGCCACCGTGCTCGATCCTAGGTTTAAAGCCTACGTTGTATCTCTCTTTCCGGCAGACACAAGTCTACAGATGTTCAAAGACCTGCTGGGGAGACACTTGTCAAGTCAAGCGGAATGTGACCCGCCAACAACTCCTCCTTAATTTTCTCCCGCCACTGGAGCTGCCAGGAAAAGGATCACACTTCCATAACCACCCGCTGGCGGTGATGCAGGGCAGTCAGGAGCGAGTGCTGACATCTGGTCCGGACTGAAGGACCTGCCAACGATTACTGACATGTCGTCAGCTGTCACTGCAAATGATTCTGTCACCATTGAAAGAATGGTGGAGGATTATATGAGTGACCGCATCCAAGTAGGCACGTCAGACGTATACTGGCAGGAAAAAAGAGGCAATTTGGAGGCCCTTGCACAAACTGGCTTTATTTTACCTAAGTTGCCCCCCCCCCGCCAGTGTGTACTCCGAAAGAGTGTTTAGTGCAGCCGGTCACCTTGTCAGCGATCGGCGTACGAGGTTACTTCCACAAAATGTGGAGAAGATGATGTTCATGAAAATGAATTATAATCAATTCCTCCGTGGAGACATTCACCAGCAATTGCCTCAAGAAAGTACACAGGGACCTGAGATGGTGGATTCCAGTGGGGACGAATTAATACTCTGTGAGGAGGGGGATGTACACAGTGAAAAGGGTGATGAATCAGAGGATGAGGAGGAGGTGGACATCTTGCCTCTGTAGAACCAGTTTGTGCAAGGAGAGATTGATTGCTTCTTTTTTGGTGGGGGCCCAAACCAACCAGTCATTTCAGCCACAGTCGTGTGGCAGACCCTGTCGCTGAAATGATGGGTTTTTTAAAGTGTGCATGTCCTGTTTATACAACATAAGGGTGCGTGGGAGGGCCCAAGAACAATTCCATCTTGCACCTCTTTTTTTATTTTATTTATCTTTGCATCATGTGATGTTTGTGGCTAATTTTTTTAAGTGCCATCCTGTCTGACACTGCAGTGCCACTCCTAGATGGGCCAGGTGTTTGTGTCGGCCACTTGTGTCGCTTAGCTTAGTCATCCAGCGACCTCGGTGCAAATTTTAGGACTAAAAATAATATTGTGAGGTGTGAGGTGTTCAGAATAGACTGGAAATAAGTGGAAATTGTGGTTATTGAGGTTAATAATACTATGGGATCAAAATGACCCCCAAATTCTATGATTTAAGCTGTTTTTGAGGGTTTTTTGAAAAAAAAACACCCGAATCCAAAACACACCCGAATCCGACAAAAAATTTTCAGGGAGGTTTTGCCAAAACGTGTCCGAATCCAAAACACGGCCGCGGAACCGAATCCAAAACCATAACACAAAACCCGAAAAATTTCCGGTGCACATCTCTAGTTAGGATCTGGTTGGCTGGTACTTTATCACAGTGAAATGTATCACTTTTCAAGGCTTAGTACATCTTGCACATAAAGAGGATGGGCAGAGCTCAAGCATGTGGCTTTCAGTATCTCCTGCTGTTACTGCTGGCCTGCCCTGTTCCCTACCTAGTCTCAGAGTCCGTGTCAGTGCATGTCCCCTCTGATCATCCTCTTCCTGCTCTGAGACCTTCTGTACAGCAGTCCATGCTGGGGGCGTCGTAACGTTTTTTGGTTGGGGGGGCCAAGATAAAATCTCTATTTGGTGCCCCTAGCTTCTGGCCACCATAGATTGGTCACTTGCACCTGTACAGAACTCTATGGAGCAGCTGGGAGTGAGTGGCCCCTTGACCCCAACAGTGCCAGATACACATGATTTGCCCTCCAGCAGTGCCAGATACACATGCTATGCCCCCCAGCAGTGCCAGATACAGATATGCCCCACAGTGCCAGATACAGATATGCCCCACAGTGCCAGATTCAGATATGCCCCACAGTGGCAGATAAATATATATCCTCTGTGCCAGATACATACTCTATATGTCCCCAGAGCCAGATAAATATATATCCCCAGTGCCAAATCCCGATATGCCCCACAGTGCCAGATCCCGATATGCCCCACAGTGCCAGTGCTAGATCCCGATATGCCCCACAGTGCCAGATACATATATGCCCACAGTATTGCTGCTCACCACTGCCGGCTCCTCAGCTGCTGGACTCCCCTTCTTCTAGCACCGCCACTAGGCTCCACGAACAGGGCATGCTGCTGGTGTCCGAGGGGAGGGGAAGAGAGCGCAGCACATGGCTCTCCTTCTCCTCAGTAAATACGATCTCCCCATCTCCTGTGGCAGTTCCACCTGGCAGGAGTCAGCGGGCAGACAGGCAGGCGGGCGGGAGGAGAGGGCCGGATAGAGGAGGATCGTGGAGCTGCTGGGATCTGAGGGGGGGCGAGCGCACGGTAGCAGTGAGTGAAGGTGACTCACCCACTACCAGCAGGGGTGTCCTCCACTGACCAGCGCTCTACGCCGCTGTGTAGCCCGCATATGCGTCGGGGCCAGCGCTGGGCGGAGCACATGGGAAAGGCAGCTTCAGCGCTGCCCGCTTTGTAAAGTAATATAGTAGCAGTGCCGTATGCACTGCTGCTAATACAGCGCGGGTAGCGCTGAAGCTGCTGGTGGCGGCTACACTGGCGTGTGGGTTCGGCTGGATGACGCCTCTCTCCTGTTTTGGCGGCAGCATGCTTCCCCCTTGCCCCCCCCCATTCCGACGCCCCTGAGTCCATGTCACAGAGGGGGGTGGGGAGTGGCAGCGCTCCCTCTAACTTTTCCAGCGCCTGGAGCTTGTGCTCCACCGGAGCCACCCTCGTTACAGCCCCTAGATCTCAGCTCCAGACCAGATCAGCCTGTTTGTATTGCACTGTAGGAATAAGTCCTGGGCTACGCACAGAGTGCAGACTGGAAAAATCATTTGATGGTGTGTTGCGTCGGATTTGCAGCTGTCCGCTGTCTGGCAGAATTTTTGCACGCTGTACACATGCATTCGCACACTTGCACGGGGCGGGTTTTCACTCTCCCTGGGCGGCAACTATCTGATCGCAGACCTCTGCCAATTTGCAGTATAGCGATCAGGTCTGAATTAGGCCCCAAGTCACTACTATGGTTCACAAAATGAACTAGGGCACTATTATGGGGAATAAAAGTAACAACTGCTGTGGAGAGGTGTCTCTCTTGATGCATTGGGACTGGAGCCCCTTCAAAATGTTACTATGGGGCCCACAAAGTGCTGGCTAGAACCTTGTCCAGTGGCAGGAAAACACATTGAAGGCGGGAATCCGAAACTTCCCCCAAGTCAAGAATTTCCTGCGAAGGCATCAAAGACATTTTCACCAATTTATCTTCTAGCCATGAGCATGCAGAAAATTCAATGTGATCTGAACGTGATCGTGTAATACCTCTGGAGTCTGTGCTAAAATCAGAAGATCATCTATATAAGGCAGTATGCGGATTCCTATGCAGCATAGGCGTGCGCAGGACATTTTATTAGGGGGTGCACCGTCGGAGGGGCGTGTTTAGACCCACCTACTGGGCATGTCTGGCCCCGCCTGTTGGGCGTGTCTAACACCACCCATTGCACTCAAAGCAATTTAAATCACATAATACAAGGGGTGTGGCCACTGCAAATGGGGGTGTGTCAATGTGACACAATACCAGTTTCTCATCACCCGGGGAGCATTACTTTCCATTCCATATGCACCTTACCTATATGGTGGTTTCTCACAACAGGGAACCTCTGAAGAAATGTATCCTACCTGGGCAGACAGCGTCTTCAGTCGGTAATCACTATACATGAAGGAAATCACATGGTCCAGAAGATGCCCGTTTGTGTAGGAATATAAGCAGGATCACCATCATGCAACATAGGTTCAACCAGACTCGTGTCACCTCCTGCCACACCTCTTGAAATCTTTATTATTAGGGTATGTAGTCCAGGCCCCCCTTTTTTCCTCTATATTTGTGTATATATTGTACACTGGAAGGCAAGGCTTCCTTCTTCTGGTATTGGCACCCCTCCCATTTACCCTCAGCTGTTTTAATTAGCTAGGTTCCTGCATTTCAGATCACACATTGAAAGGGCACTATTTAGAGGTAAGTCCTGTATTAAATTTATTTAATGTGATAGTATTAGGAATGTTAGGGACCCATGTGATGAAGTCACCTGGCCGCGGTACATGGGCCCGCATATTTGCGCAAATGTGTGCTAAGAACTTCAATTATACTCCATGTTAATTGTGAGAGTTTATTAAAATTATTTTTACTATCAGTATTCTTAGTGCTAGGAGTGTGCATCTGCATCTCTCTTCCTCCAGCATAGTATTAGAAGCCTCAGCATGATAGCACCTCTTGAAATCTTTACTATTAGGGTGTGTAGTCCAGGCCCTAGTGATGAGCACCGGAAATTTTTCGGGTTTTGTGTTTTGGTTTTGGGTTCGGTTCCGCGGCCGTGTTTTGGGTTCGAACGCGTTTTGGCAAAACCTCACCGAATTTTTTTTGTCGGATTCGGGTGTGTTTTGGATTCGGTTTTTTTTTTTCAAAAAACCCTAAAAAACAGCTTAAATCATAGAATTTGGGGGTCATTTTGATCCCAAAGTATTATTAACCTCAATAACCATTATTTCCACTCATTTTCAGTCTATTCTGAACACCTCACACCTCACAATATTATTTTTAGTCCTAAAATTTGCACCGAGGTCGCTGGATGACTAAGCTCAGCGACCCAAGTGGCCGACACAAACACCTGGCCCATCTAGGAGTGGCACTGCAGTGTCACGCAGGATGGCCCTTCCAAAAAACACTCCCCAAACAGCACATGACGCAAAGAAAAAAAGAGGCGCAATGAGGTAGCTGTGTGAGTAAGATAAGCGACCCAAGTGGCCGACACAAACACCTGGCCCATCTAGGAGTGGCACTGCAGTGTCACGCAGGATGGCCCTTCCAAAAAACACTCCCCAAACAGCACATGACGCAAAGAAAAAAAGAGGCGCAATTAGGTAGCTGTGTGAGTAAGATAAGCGACCCAAGTGGCCGACACAAACACCTGGCCCATCTAGGAGTGGCACTGCAGTGTCACGCAGGATGGCCCTTCCAAAAAACACTCCCCAAACAGCACATGACGCAAAGAAGAAAAAAAAGAGGCGCAATGAGGTAGCTGTGTGAGTAAGATAAGCGACCCAAGTGGCCGACACAAACACCTGGCCCATCTAGGAGTGGCACTGCAGTGTCACGCAGGATGGCCCTTCCAAAAAACACTCCCCAAACAGCACATGACGCAAAGAAGAAAAAAAAGAGGCGCAATGAGGTAGCTGTGTGACTAAGATAAGCGACCCAAGTGGCCGACACAAACACCTGGCCCATCTAGGAGTGGCACTGCAGTGTCACGCAGGATGGCCCTTCCAAAAAACACTCCCCAAACAGCACATGATGCAAAGAAAAAAAGAGGCGCAATTAGGTAGCTGTGTGAGTAAGATAAGCGACCCAAGTGGCCGACACAAACACCCGGCCCATCTAGGAGTGGCACTGCAGTGTCACGCAGGATGGCCCTTCCAAAAAACACTCCCCAAACAGCACATGACGCAAAGAAAAAAAGAGGCGCAATTAGGTAGCTGTGTGAGTAAGATAAGCGACCCAAGTGGCCGACACAAACACCTGGCCCATCTAGGAGTGGCACTGCAGTGTCACGCAGGATGGCCCTTCCAAAAAACACTCCCCAAACAGCACATGACGCAAAGAAGAAAAAAAAGAGGCGCAATGAGGTAGCTGTGTGACTAAGATAAGCGACCCAAGTGGCTGACACAAACACCTGGTCCATCTAGGAGTGGCACTGCAGTGTCACGCATGATGGCCCTTCAAAAAACTAGTCCCCAAACAGCACATGACGCAAAGAAGAAAAAAAAGAGGCGCAATGAGGTAGCTGTGTGACTAAGCTAAGCGACCCTAGTGGCCGACACAAACACCTGGCCCATCTAGGAGTGGCACTGCAGTGTTACGCAGGATGGCCCTTCCAAAAAACACCCCCCAAACAGCACATGACGCAAAGAAAAATGAAAGAAAAAAGAGGTGCAAGATGGAATTGTCCTTGGGCCCTCCCACCCACCCTTATGTTGTATAAACAGGACATGCACACTTTAACCAACCCATCATTTCAGTGACAGGGTCTGCCACACGACTGACTGAAATGACGGGTTGGGACCCCCACCAAAAAAGAAGCAATTAATCTCTCATTGCACAAACTGGCTCTACAGAGGCAAGATGTCCACCTCATCATCATCCTCCGATATATCACCGTGTACATCCCCCTCCTCACAGATTATCAATTCGTCCCCACTGGAATCCACCATCTCAGCTCCCTGTGTACTTTGTGGAGGCAATTGCTGCTGGTGATTGTCTCCACGGAGGAATTGATTATAATTCATTTTAATGAACATCATCTTCTCCACATTTTCTGGATGTAACCTCGTACGCCGATTGCTGACAAGGTGAGCGGCGGCACTAAACACTCTTTCGGAGTACACACTTGTGGGAGGGCAACTTAGGTAGAATAAAGCCAGTTTGTGCAAGGGCCTCCAAATTGCCTCTTTTTCCTGCCAGTATAAGTACGGACTGTCTGACGTGCCTACTTGGATGCGGTCACTCATATAATCCTCCACCATTCTTTCAATGGGGAGAGAATCATATGCAGTGACAGTAGACGACATGTCCGTAATCGTTGTCAGGTCCTTTAGTCCGGACCAGATGTCAGCATCAGCAGTCGCTCCAGACTGCCCTGCATCACCGCCAGCGGGTGGGCTCGGAATTCTGAACCTTTTCCTCGCACCCCCAGTTGCGGGAGAATGTGAAGGAGATGTTGACAGGTCGCGTTCCGCTTGACTTGACAATTTTGTCACCAGCAGTTCTTTGAACCCCAGCAGACTTGTGTCTGCCGGAAAGAGAGATCCAAGGTAGGTTTTAAATCTAGGATCGAGCACGGTGGCCAAAATGTAGTGCTCTGATTTCAACAGATTGACCACCCGTGAATCCTTGTTAAGCGAATTAAGGGCTCCATCCACAAGTCCCACATGCCTAGCGGAATCGCTCCATTTTAGCTCCTCCTTCAATGTCTCCAGCTTCTTCTGCAAAAGCCTGATGAGGGGAATGACCTGACTCAGGCTGGCAGTGTCTGAACTGACTTCACGTGTGGCAAGTTCAAAAGGTTGCAGAACCTTGCACAACGTTGAAATCATTCTCCACTGCGCTTGAGACAGGTGCATTTCACCTCCTATATCGTGCTCAGTTGTATAGGTTTGAATGGCCTTTTGCTGCTCCTCCAACCTCTGAAGCATATAGAGGGTTGAATTCCACCTCGTTACCACTTCTTGCTTCAGATGATGGCAGGGCAGGTTCAGGCGTTTTTGGTGGTGCTCCAGTCTTCTGTACGTGGTGCCTGTACGCCGAAAGTGTCCCGCAATTCTTCTGGCCACCGACAGCATCTCTTGCACGCCCCTCTCGTTTTTTAAATAATTCTGCACCACCAAATTCAAGGTATGTGCAAAACATGGGACGTGCTGGAATTTGCCCATATTTAATGCACACACAATATTGCTGGCGTTGTCCGATGCCACAAATCCACAGGAGAGTCCAATTGGGGTAAGCCATTCTGCGATGATCTTCCTCAGTTGCCGTAAGAGGTTTTTAGCTGTGTGCGTATTCTGGAAAGCGGTGATACAAAGCGTAGCCTGCCTAGGAAAGAGTTGGCGTTTGCGAGATGCTGCTACTGGTACCGCCGCTGCTGTTCTTGCGGCGGGAGTCCATACATCTACCCAGTGGGCTGTCACAGTCATATAGTCCTGAGCCTGCCCTGCTCCACTTGTCCACATGTCCGTGGTTAAGTGGACATTGGGTACAACTGCATTTTTTAGGACACTGGTGAGTCTTTTTCTGAGGTCTGTGTACATTTTCGGTATCGCCTGCCTAGAGAAATGGAACCTAGATGGTATTTGGTACCGGGGACACAGTACCTCCAACAAGTCTCTATTTGGCTCTGCAGTAATGATGGATACCGGAACCAGGTTTCTCACCGCCCAGGATGCCAAGGCCTCAGTTATCCGCTTTGCAGCAGGATGACTGCTGTGATATTTCATCTTCCTCGCAAAGGACTGTTGGACAGTCAATTGCTTGGTGGAAGTAGTAAAAGTGGTCTTACGAGTACGACTTCCCCTCTGGGATGACCATCGACTCCCAGCAGCAACAACAGCAGCGCCAGCAGCAGTAGGCATTACACGCAAGGATGCATCGGAGGAATCCCAGGCAGGAGAGGACTCGTCAGAATTGCCAGTGACATGGCCTGCAGGACTATTGGCATTCCTGGGGAAGGAGGAAATTGACACTGAGGGAGTTGGTGGGGTGGTTTGCGTGAGCTTGGTTACAAGAGGAAGGGATTTACTGGTCAGTGGACTGCTTCCGCTGTCGCCCAAAGTTTTTGAACTTGTCACTGACTTATGATGAATGCGCTGCAGGTGACGTATAAGAGAGGATGTTCCGAGGTGGTTAACGTCCTTACCCCTACTTATTACAGCTTGACAAAGGCAACACACGGCTTGACAAATGTTGTCCGCATTTCTGTTGAAATACTTCCACACCGAAGAGCTGATTTTTTTGGTATTTTCACCAGGCATGTCAATGGCCCTATTCCTCCCACGGACAACAGGTGTCTCCCCGGGTGCCTGACTTAAACAAACCACCTCACCATCAGAATCCTCCTGGTCAATTTCCTCCCCAGCGCCAGCAACACCCATATCCTCCTCATCCTGGTGTACTTCAACACTGACATCTTCAATCTGACTATCAGGAACTGGACTGCGGGTGCTCCTTCCAGCACTTGCAGGGGCAGTTCAAATGGTGGAAGGCGCATGCTCTTCACGTCCAGTGTTGGGAAGGTCAGGCATCGCAAACGACACAATTGGACTCTCCTTGTGGATTTGTGATTTCGAAGAACGCACAGTTCTTTGCTGTGCTTTTGCCAGCTTGAGTCTTTTCATTTTTCTAGCGAGAGGCTGAGTGCTTCCATCCTCATGTGAAGCTGAACCACTAGCCATGAACATAGGCCAGGGCCTCAGCCGTTCCTTACCACTCCGTGTGGTAAATGGCATATTGGCAAGTTTACGCTTCTCCTCCGACAATTTTATTTTAGATTTTTGAGTCCTTTTTTTACTGATATTTGGTGTTTTGGATTTTACATGCTCTGTACTATGACATTGGGCATCGGCCTTGGCAGACGACGTTGCTGGCATTTCATCGTCTCGGCCATGACTAGTGGCAGCAGCTTCAGCACGAGGTGGAAGTCGATCTTGATCTTTCCCTATTTTTGGAACCTCAACATTTTTGTTCTCCATATTTTAATAGGCACAACTAAAAGGCACCTCAGGTAAACAATGGAGATGGATGGATACTAGTATACTTATGGATGGACGAGCGACTGCCGACACAGAGGTAGCTACAGCCGTGGACTACCGCACTGTGTCTGCTGCTAATATAGACTGGATGATAATGATATAAAAAATATATATATATCACTACTGCAGCCGGACAGGTATATATTATATAATGACGGACCTGCTGGACACTGTCAGCAGCACTGCAGACTCCTAAAGTAAGCTACTAGTAGTATCAAGAAGATAGAAAAAAAAAAAACACCACAGGTAGGTGGTATACAATTATGGATGGATGAGCGACTGCCGACACAGAGGTAGCTACAGCCGTGGACTACCGTACTGCGTCTGCTGCTAATATAGACTGGATGATAATGATATAAAAAATATATATATATCACTACTGCAGCCGGACAGGTATATATTATATAATGACGGACCTGCTGGACACTGTCAGCAGCACTGCAGACTCCTAAAGTAAGCTACTAGTAGTATCAAGAAGATAGAAAAAAAAAACACCACAGGTAGGTGGTATACAATTATGGATGGACGAGCGACTGCCGACACAGAGGTAGCTACAGCCGTGGACTACCGTACTGCGTCTGCTGCTAATATAGACTGGATGATAATGATATAAAAAATATATATATATCACTACTGCAGCCGGACAGGTATATATTATATAATGACGGACCTGCTGGACACTGTCAGCAGCACTGCAGACTCCTAAAGTAAGCTACTAGTAGTATCAAGAAGATAGAAAAAAAAAAAACACCACAGGTAGGTGGTATACAATTATGGATGGACGAGCGACTGCCGACACAGAGGTAGCTACAGCCGTGGACTACCGTACTGCATCTGCTGCTAATATAGACTGGATGATAATGATATAAAAAATATATATATATCACTACTGCAGCCGGACAGGTATATATTATAATGACGGACCTGCTGGACACTGTCAGCACTGCAGACTCCTAAAGTAAGCTACTAGTATCAAGAAGATAGAAAAAAAAAACACCACAGGTAGGTGGTATACAATTATGGATGGACGAGCGACTGCCGACACAGAGGTAGCTACAGCCGTGGACTACCGTACTGCGTCTGCTGCTAATATAGACTGGATGATAATGATATAAAAAATATATATATATATCACTACTGCAGCCGGACAGGTATATATTATATAATTAATGACGGACCTGCTGGACACTGTCAGCAGAATGCGTTTATAGAATAAAAACACCACACGACGAGTGTTTAACTTTTTCAGGCAGACAATCACAATATACTGGTGGTCAGACAGTGGTCACTGGTCAGTCACACTGGCAGTGGCACTCTGGCAGCAAAAGTGTGCACTGTTAAATAATATGTACTCCTGCTACTGCTCCCCAGTCTCCCCCACAATTAAGCTGTGTGAGCACTGAGCACTCAGCACAGTCAGATATACATAGATGATACAGCACACTGAGGCTGAGCACAGATATGGTATACTGTTACTGTGTCACTGTGTATCGTTTTTTTTCAGGCAGAGAACGGATTATATTAAATAATAATATAATAAAACTGCACTGGTGGTCACTGGTCAGTCACTAGTAAACTCTGCACTCTCTGAGTACTCCTAAGCTCCAGTAAATCAAGTGTCTCACTCTCACTCTCTCTCTTCTAATCTAAATGGAGAGGACGCCAGCCACGTCCTCTCCCTATGAATCTCAATGCACGTGTGAAAATGGCGGCGACGCGCGGCTTCTTATATAGAATCCAAGTCTCGCGATAGAATCCGAGCCTCGCGAGAATCCGACAGCGGGATGATGACGTTCGGGCGCGCTCGGGTTAGCCGAGCAAGGCGGGAAGATCCGAGTCTGCCTCGGATCCGTGTAAAAAGGCTGAAGTTCGGGGGGTTTCGGATTCCGAGGAACCGAACCCGCTCATCACTACCAGGCCCCCCTTTTTTCCCTCTATATTTGTGTATATATTGTACACTGGAAGGCAAGGCTTCCTTCCTCTGGTATTGGCACCCCTCCCATTCACCCTCAGGTGTTTTAATTAGCTAGGTTCCTGCATTTCAGATCACACATTGAAAGGGCCTATTTAGAGGTAAGTCCTGTATAAATTTATTTAATGTGATAGTATTAGGAATGTTAGGGACCCATGTGATGAAGTCACCTGGCCGCGGTACATGGGCCCGCATATTTGCGCAAATGTGTGCTAAGAACTTCAATTATACTCCATGTTAATTGTGAGAGTTTATTAAAATTATTTTTACTATCAGTATTCTTAGTGCTAGGAGTGTGCATCTGCATCTCTCTTCCTCCAACATAGTATGAGAAGCCTCAGCATGATAGCACCTCTTGAAATCTTTACTATTAGGGTGTGCAGTTCAGGCCCCCCTTTTTTCCTTAAATAATGCTCACAGAGTAGTCGTGCCCCTTACACAATGCCGACACAGTCGTGCCCCTTAAATAATGCCAACACAGTAGTCGTGTCCAAACATAATGTCCATAGTAGGAGTGCCCCTTACATACTGTAATGCCCAAAGTGTGCACCTGGTCCTTACACAATTTGTCACCCAGGTTTTCCTCCTCTGCCTAGAAGAACGCTGGCTTGGAACACGAGGAGGAGAGAGAGAGAGAGCGCGATCCGATTGCTGGGATGCGGCGCGGCATGGCATCATCTAGAGGCGAAGCCTGAAGGAGCTTTCTCCGTCCGTGCACCCATGCACTGCGGCGCCGACCAGGAGAAAAGTAATGGATAGAAACACTCTGGACCTGGCGGTGAGCGGCGGGTTGCGGCGTCGACAAGAATGACAGGAATCACTGCAGTAGACGTGGCATGCGGGGGTGCCTGTGCGCACCGGGCACCCCCCGTGCACACGCCTATGGGCATAGGTGCGCTGCCATAACTGCCATAATCTTGGTAAACACCTGAGGGGGTGTCGACAAACCAAATGGTAACACCTGAAACTAGAGATGAGCAGGTTCAGTTCCCTGAGAACCGAACACCCCCGAACTTCACTACCCAAGCCCTGATCAGAGTCAGGCTCGGGTTTTCCCACCTGACTTGGAAACCAGAACAAGGCAAAATGTCATTATCCCGCTGTCAGATTCTCGTGGGGTTTGGATTCCATATAAAGAGCCGCGCGTTGCCGCCATTTTCACTCCGGCATTGGAGAGTGTAGAGAGAGGACGTGTCTCCGTCCTCAGTGTCCTGCATCAGTTCAGTGTTAGTTTCTTGTGCTGCATCAGTCCTGTCACAGTGGTGGTGTCCTCTGCTGCCATATGTCCAGTGCTGCTGTATAAGTCCAGTCCAGTGGTGCTGTGTTGTGCTGCATCAGTCCAGTGGTGGTATCTTGTGCTGCATCAGTCCAGTCACAGTGGTGGTGTCCTCTGCTGCCATATGTCCAGTGTAGCTGTATAAGTCCAGTCCAGTGGTGCTGTGTTATCCTGCATCAGTACAGTGGTAGTGTCTTGTGCTGCATCAGTCCAGTCAAAGTGGTGGTGTCCTCTGCTGCCATATGTCCAGGGCTGCTGTATAAGTCCAGTCCATTGCAGTGGTGCTGTGTTATCCTGCATCAGTCCAGTGGTGGTGTCCCTGTGATGCTGTATATGTCCGGTGGTACTGCCGTATATGTCCAGTGATACTGCCGTATATGTCCAGCGGTACTGCTGTATAAATCCAGTGATGCTGCCGTATATGTCCAGTGGAACTGCCATATAATTCCAGTGGTACTGGCGTATAAATCCAGTCCAGTGATACTGCCGTATATGTCCAGTGGCACTGCCATATAATTCCAGTGGTACTGGCGTATAATTCCAGCGGTACTGGCGTATAAAACGAGTTTTATGGAAAGAACTTACCTTTGTTAAAACTCTTTCTGCGAGGTACACTAGGCTCCACAAGGAATAGACAGAGGGGTGTAGAGTAGGATCTTAATCCGAGGCACCAACAGGCTGAAAAGCTTTGACTGTTCCCAGAATGCATAGCGCCGCCTCCTTTATAACCCCGCCTCCCTGCACAGGAGCTCAGTCTTTAGTTAACCAGCCCAATGCAGTAGCAGGAAAAGAGACGACAACGGTTAGTAGCCACACACACCACACTTTCACAACAGGCGAAGTCTCAGCGGCTAATGCCATACCAACCCAAAGAAGCTAAGTTCGTCAGGGTGGGCGCCTTGTGGAGCCCAGTGTACCTCGCAGAAAGAGTTTTAACAAAGGTAAGTTCTTACCATAAAACTCGATATCTGCTGCGGGGTACACTGGACTCCACAAGGAATAGACATAGGGGATGTCCTAAAGCAGTTCCTTATGGGAGGGGACGCACTGCAGTGGGCACAAGAACCCGGCGTCCAAAGGAAGCACCCTGGGAAGCGGCAGTATCGAAGGCATAGAACCTTATGTACGTGTTCACAGAGGACCACGTAGCCGCCTTGCACAATTGTTCAAGGGTCGCACCACGGTGGGCCACCCAAGAAGGTCCAACAGACCGAGTAGAATGGGCCGTAATGTGAGCAGGAGCTGACAGACCAGCCCTCACATAAGCATGTGCAATCACCATTCTAATCCATCTGGCCAAAGTTTGCTTGTGAGCAGGCCAGCCCCGTTTGTGAAATCCAAACAGCACAAAGAGAGAATCAGATTTCCTAATAGAAGCAGTTCTCTTCACATAGATATGGAGAGCCCGTACCACATCCAAAGACCGCTCTTTGGGAGACAGCTCAGGAGAAACAAGTGCCGGAACCGCAATCTCCTTGTTATGGTGGAACGAAGAAACCACCTTAGGTAACTATCCGGGACGAGTCCTAAGAACCGCCCAGTCACGGTGAAATATCAGATATGGGGAACTACAGGACAAGGCACCCAAATCCGACACTCTTCTAGCTGAAGCAATAGCCAGTAGAAACACCAACTTAAGGGAAAGCCACTTAAGGTCAGCTGAACCAAGAGGTTCAAACAGAGACTCTTGTAACGCCTCCGAAACCACCGACAAGTCCCAAGGAGCCACAGGCGGGACATAGGGAGGTTGGATACGCAACACGCCCTGAGTAAAGGTATGCACATCAGGTAAGGTCGCAATTTTTTTCTGAAACCATCCCGAAAAGGCAGATATTTGAACCTTGAGAGAGGCCAGACGCAGGCCTAAGTCCAAGGCCCTGCTGAAGAAAAGCCAACAACTTGGCTATACTAAACTTGGAAGCGTCATAATCGTTAGATGCGCACCAAACAAAGTAAGAATGCCATACCCTATAGTAAATCCGAGCCGAAGCCGGTTTCCGGGCCCACAACATAGTTTGAATGACCGCCTCAGAAAACCCTTTAGCCCTTAAGACGGAAGCTTCAAGAGCCACGCCGTCAAAGACAGCCGGGCTAGGTCCTGGTAGACACAGGGGCCCTGAACGAGGAGGTCTGGACGTTGTGGAAGTAGAATTGGACGCTCTGATGATAGGCCTTGTAGGTTTGAGAACCAGTGCCGTCTGGGCCACGCTGAGCTATAAGAAGCAGAATTCCTTTTTCTTGCTTGAACTTCCGAATCACCCTGGGCAGGAGTGACACCGGAGGGAACACGTACGGCAGCCGAAACCTCCACGGTACCGCCAGCGCATCCACGAATGCTGCTTGAGGATCCCTGCTACGAAGACCTTAATCTTGTGATTGTGTCGAGACGCCATCAGATCTACGTCTGGAAGGCCCCACTTTTCCACTAGGAGTTGAAACACTTCTGGATGGAGGCCCCATTTGCCGGCATGTACGTCCTGACGACTGAGAAAGTCCGCTTCCCAATTCAGGACTCCCGGAATAAATATTGCCGATATGGCCGGTAGATGGCATTCTGCCCAATGTAGAATCCGTGAGACTTCCTTCATTGCCAAGCGGCTTCGAGTGCCGCCATGATGATTTATGTAAGCCACTGTGGTGGCGTTGTCCGACTGTACTTGAACAGGACGGTTCTGAATTAAATGCTTGGCCAGTTTCAATACATTGAAGACCGCCCGCAACTCCAGAATGTTGATTGAGAGGAGGGACTCCTCCTTGGTCCACTGACCCTGAAGGGAGTGTTGCTCCAGCACCGCTTCCCAACCTCTGAGACTGGCATCTGTCATCAACAGGACCCAGTCGGATATCCAGAAGGGACGGCCCCTGCACAATCGTAGTCCTGGAGCCACCAGTGCAGCGACAGACGGACCTCCGGAGTCAATGAGATCATGTGAGACCTTATCCTGTGAGGCAGGCCATCCCACTTGGCTAGAATTAGCCTCTGGAGGGGGCGAGAATGGAATTGAGCATACTCCACCATGTGGAATGCTGAGACCATGAGGCCCAGCACCTGCACTGCCGAATGTATCGACACTTGCGGACGAGAAAGGAAGCAACGAATCCTGTCCTGAAGCTTCAGGACTTTCTCCTGAGACAAAAACAACCTCTGGTTGTGAGTGTCCAATAGCGCTCCCAGGTGCACCATGCTCTGAGCAGGGACCAGGGAGGATTTCTTCCAGTTGATGAGCCACCCGTGGGCTTGAAGAAACCGGACCGTCATATCCAGATGACGTAGGAGAAGTTCTGGGGAATTTGCCAGGATTAACAAGTCGTCCAGATACGGCAGTATCCTGCCCCATGACGGCGGAGTACCACCGTCATCACTGCTATGACCTTGGTGAAGACTCGCGAAGCCGTAGTCAAACCAAAAGGTAACGCCCGAAACTGGTAATGGAGGTTGCCAATCTCAAACCTCAGGTATTGCTGATGTGACGCTGCTATAGGAATATGCAGGTAAGCATCCTGTATATCCAGGGAGACCATGTAGTCCCCAGGTTCCAAGGCCAGAACTATAGAGCAAAGGGTTTCCATACGGAACTTGGAAACCTTCACAAACCTGTTCAATGCCTTGAGGTTGAGAATGGGCCGTCCGGACCCATTCGGTTTCGGGACTAGAAACCGCGGAGAATAGTACCCCCGGCCTCTCTGCACAAGAGGCAACTGTACTATGACTCCTGTATCCAGGAGGGTCTGTACCACCGAATGTAGAGTGTTTGCCTTTGTCTGTCCGGCAAAATTGATGAGGGGGTCGGTTTTTGAAGGCTATGGCGTAACCTCGAGTGACGATTTCCCGTACCCAGGCATCTGAAATGGTCTTCAACCATTCCTGGGTATACCCTAGAAGCCTGCCTCCCCACCCTGGGATCCCCTTAGGGGGAGGCCCTCCCCGTCATGCAGCAGGCTTATCGGTTTTGGAAGCTGGCTGACGGGCCGCCCAGGCTCTTTTGGGCTTTGGCTTACCAGGTTTGGAAGTGCGGGTCTGCTTGTTGTACGCCTGACCTTTTGCTTTACCTGAAGTATGAAAGGGGCGAAAGGAAGTACCTTTAGCCTTCGACACAGAAGGAGTGGTACTTGGCAGACAGGCAGTTTTGGCAGTAGCCAAGTCAGCCACTATCTTATTTAGGTCCTCCCCAAACAGAATATCTCCCTTGAAAGGGAGTACCTCCAGGGTTTTTCTAGAGTCCAGATCCACAGACCAGGATCTCAGCCACAATATCCGGCGAGCCAGGACTGACGTAGTAGATGCCTTTGCTGCTAGGATACCGGCATCAGAAGCCGCCTCTTTAATATAGCGAGAAGCTTTGACAATATATGACAAGCATTGTCTAGCATGGTCAGAAGAGATTCCAGCTTCTAACTCAAAGGCCCATGCTTCAATAGCCTCTGCAGCCCATGTTGCTGCAATAGTGGGCCTTTGTGCAGCACCCGTGAGGGTGTAAATCGCTTTCAGACAACCCTCCACACGTTTATCCGTAGGCTCTTTTAGAGATGTGACGGTAGTGACAGGTAGAGCTGAGGAAACCACCATCCTAGCCACATGTGACTCTACTGGAGGAGGCGTTTCCCAATTTTTAGACAGCTCTGGCGCGAGGGGATAGCGAGCCAGCATCTTCTTTTGAGGCACAAACTTCTTACCCGGGTTTTCCCAGGGTTCCTGACGTATATCCACTAGGTGGTCAGAGTGAGGTAAAACTTGTTTAACCACCTTCTGACGCTTGAACCTGTTTGGTTTCTAAGGAGGGATGGATGGCTCGGGATCATCCGTAATCTGTAAAATCAACTTAATAGCCTCCAAAAGATCAGGAACATCCACATGTGAACTACCCTCCCCATCAGCAGTACCTGTGTCAGAATCTGTGGGGTCAGTGTAAGTGCTGTCTTCATCAGACGAGGTGTCAGTGACAGCAGTGGATTGTGAGGAGATAAGACCTCGCTTAGAGGACCCCCTTGGTCTTAGGCGAGCGAGGGTCAGACTTTTTAGTAGTCAGGGACTGGTTTAACTTCTTCAATTGAGCAGATAAGTCGTCCGCCCACGGCGGGTTAGCTGCAGGGACCACATACGGTTGTAACGGCATAGGTGGTCCCATAGGGGGTGTCAGTTTATTAACTAGTGTATGTAGAAGCGTGGAAAAAGCGGCCCACGGTGGGTCATTAAGTACCTCCGTTGCCACAGTCCCACTGGGGGGCAAGGAGCCTCCAGAACCAGAGCCCACAGCTGCTTTATTCTCCTCATAGGGATCTGTGGCTTCAGCAACACCGGCAGTGTGTTCAGCCCCAGAACCATTACCCTCAGAAGCAGACATGATGTAACTTGCAGTATCAGGTAACACAGTACAATTGGCAGCAGCACAATTAATCTTACCCAAACCCCTGCGCAGTGTAGTCAGCACTAGCAGAGATAAAGGAGAGATATGGTGACTAAAATCACAGAGAAAAATACGTATTAAAGTATATCTTTGTGAAAATCCTATATAAATATAAAACCTGACGCACCAAGCCCCCTCAGGTTATAGAATATAGGGATAGCAAGTTGAGTGAGAGACATGAAATTAGTGATGTGCACCGGAAATTTTTCGGGTTTTGTGTTTTGGTTTTGGATTCGGTTCCGCGGCTGTGTTTTGGATTCGGACACGTTTTGGCAAAACCTCCCTGAAAATTTTTTGTCGGATTCGGGTGTGTTTTGGATTCTGTGTTTTTTTACAAAAAACCCTCAAAAACAGCTTAAATCATAGAATTTGGGGGTAATTTTGATCCCATAGTGTTATTAACCTCAATAACCATAATTTCCACTCATTTCCAGTCTATTCTGAATGCCTCACACCTCACAATATTATTTTTAGTGCTAAAATTTGCACCGAGGTCGCTGGATGACTAAGCTAAGCGACCCAAGTGGCCGACACAAACACCTGGCCCATCTAGGAGTGGATATTTTGAAGGAAAGACAAAAAGTCTGAGGGACAATGCACAGGTAGCCAAACATTTATAGAAACAATTATATGTAACCAACCAATAGAGGAACTGTAGTGAGGGCTAAAAAAAGGCCCTGGTCAAATTGGGACTAGGTTGGAGGTGCGCCACTAAGCTGAATTTCAATGTTTTTCTAGACGTTATTAGTGTAAACCACTAGTGGGTTTATCACTAAAAGAAAGGCTTAGTGTGTGGCGCACTCTTTTGAAATGTTAATACAATATTAAAATATAACTTTTATTCAATCTTTTTAAAATAAATCTCTATAACCAGGCAGAGCAAATAATCTGATAGCCTGAGAGTGCGGAATAATGAAGTTATTGCCCTGAAATCAAAATACCATGATGATATATGATTCCACAATATGGTTAGGGCAAGAGAAATATAAAAATACAAATATAAATAGATAGAAAAAACAAAAAATTATTTAAGCTAAGTGAATTATTACTCCAAAACTATTATTGCTGATAGGCTATTAATTCAAGGAATTTTAATTAAGGAGACTCAGTACGTTAGTAGTCTCTATGATTCTTAGGACACTAATTGCTTTCAAACGAGGCTTGTACCTAAAAGTATAGTGTGAAAGTATTGTAACATAAAGCCATCTTTTACACCAGTCTACTGTTCAAGACTGCAGTAACAGTGCAGATGTAAATTGATACAAAGTTATGTCCACCAGCTCGCAACAAATATATGGCTGACACAACAATTCATACAAGAGATCAGATAATAGATACACTGTCTCTTGTGATTACATTCATAAGAACTGTAAGTGAGGGAAAATTGCAGACAAAATAATAAATATTTCAAATGGTTATTACTACTGTGAACCATGTATACAAAATCACAAATAGAATTAATTTATTGGGTATAGGTGGACACAGTTGACTGATCTCACTCCTCTAAAAAGGAGGAATCAATATATACTTAATTAGTAACAGAAAAATAACTGATACTCCACTCCGTAATGATTCAATTTCTACTACCTTTGAGTTAGAAACTTGTCTCAAAAAGATACATCGTGTATAAACATACAGTAGGTACAATAACCCCAGTGCATAACCATAGATGGTATTATTAAGACATACATAGACCTCTTTTGTTGTCCTAAAAACCAGGACTATTAAACACAGACACACCCGAGGATGGGATAGCCAATCAAATTTCCAAAAATATGTAGTTAGACCCCTGTCAGAGTGTCAAATCCCCACATTTATAGCCACTCTATGGACTAGATTCATTAATGTGGTGATTTGTGACATTAATCAGTAGCTATGCAAATGTGATTTTCTTATAGCTAATTCATATAACTACTATTACAGCTGACTGTTATAAATTTAATCTGACACAAAAAAATTATTATAATATTTTGGAAATGCACCAGATAGGAGATAGAATGTAAAAAGAGTCCCTGGTGTGTGGAAACGGATTCCCTTTCTACTGTTGCCCCATATGCCACAGTGGGTAGTGATTGGTACAATGAGAGCGGGGAAGAGCCGTCCACCAAGGACTGAAAGGACAGAGTAGTGTGAGCTGCTTCTGCTGTCCACGTTCTATGTCCCTCCTCCCCTGTTGCATATGGGCATTGCAGGGGGGGCCATCTAGGAGTGGCACTGCAGTGTCAGACAGGATGGCAGATTTAAAAAATAGTCCCCAAACAGCACATGATGCAAAGAAAAAAAGAGGTGCACCTAGGTCGCTGGATGGCTAAGCTAAGCGACCCAAGTGGCCGACACAAACACCTGGCCCATCTAGGAGTGGCACTGCAGTGTCAGACAGGATGGCAGATTTAAAAAATAGTCCCCAAACAGCACATGATGCAAAGAAAAAAAGAGGTGCACCTAGGTCGCTGGATGGCTAAGCTAAGCGACCCAAGTGGCCGACACAAACACCTGGCCCATCTAGGAGTGGCACTGCAGTGTCAGACAGGATGGCAGATTTAAAAAATAGTCCCCAAACAGCACATGATGCAAAGAAAAAAAGAGGTGCAATGAGGTAGCTGTGTGACTAAGCTAAGCGACCAAAGTGGCCGACACAAACACCTGGCCCATCTAGGAGTGGCACTGCACTTCAAAAAACAGTCCCCAAACAGCACATGATGCAAAGAAAAAAAGAGGTGCCCCAAGGTCGCTGGATGGCTAAGCTAAGCGACCCAAGTGGCCGACACAAACACCTGGCCCATCTAGGATTGGCACTAGAGATGAGCGCCTGAAATTTTTCGGGTTTTGTGTTTTGGTTTTGGGTTCGGTTCCGCGGCCGTGTTTTGGGTTCGAACGCGTTTTGGCAAAACCTCACCGAATTATTTTTGTCGGATTCGGGTGTGTTTTGGATTCGGGTGTTTTTTTCCAAAAACACTAAAAAACAGCTTAAATCATAGAATTTGGGGGTCATTTTGATCCCAAAGTATTATTAACCTCAAAAACCATAATTTACACTCATTTTCAGTCTATTCTGAATACCTCACACCTCACAATATTATTTTTAGTCCTAAAATTTGCACCGAGGTCGCTGTGTGAGTAAGATAAGCGACCCTAGTGGCCGACACAAACACCGGGCCCATCTAGGAGTGGCACTGCAGTGTCACGCAGGATGTCCCTTCCAAAAAACCCTCCCCAAACAGCACATGACGCAAAGAAAAAAGAGGCGCAATGAGGTAGCTGTGTGAGTAAGATTAGCGACCCTAGTGGCCGACACAAACACCGGGCCCATCTAGGAGTGGCACTGCAGTGTCACGCAGGATGGCCCTTCCAAAAAACCCTCCCCAAACAGCACATGACGCAAAGAAAAAAAGAGGCGCAATGAGGTAGCTGACTGTGTGAGTAAGATTAGCGACCCTAGTGGCCGACACAAACACCGGGCACATCTAGGAGTGGCACTGCAGTGTCACGCATGATGTCCCTTCCAAAAAACCCTCCCCAAACAGCACATGACGCAAAGAAAAAAAGAGGCGCAATGAGGTAGCTGTGTGAGTAAGATTAGCGACCCTAGTGGCCGACACAAACACCGGGCCCATCTAGGAGTGGCACTGCAGTGTCACGCAGGATGTCCCTTCCAAAAAACCCTCCCCAATCAGCACATGATGCAAAGAAAAAGAAAAGAAAAAAGAGGTGCAAGATGGAATTATCCTTGGACCCTCCCACCCACCCTTATGTTGTATAAACAAAACAGGACATGCACACTTTAACCAACCCATCATTTCAGTGACAGGGTCTGCCACACGACTGTGACTGATATGACGGGTTGGTTTGGACCCCCCCCAAAAAAGAAGCAATTAATCTCTCCTTGCACAAACTGGCTCTACAGAGGCAAGATGTCCACCTCATCTTCACCCTCCGATATATCACCGTGTACATCCCCCTCCTCACAGATTATCAATTCGTCCCCACTGGAATCCACCATCTCAGCTCCCTGTGTACTTTGTGGAGGCAATTGCTGCTGGTCAATGTCTCCGCGGAGGAATTGATTATAATTCATTTTAATGAACATCATCTTCTCCACATTTTCTGGATGTAACCTCGTACGCCGATTGCTGACAAGGTGAGCGGCGGCACTAAACACTCTTTCGGAGTACACACTTGTGGGAGGGCAACTTAGGTAGAATAAAGCCAGTTTGTGCAAGGGCCTCCAAATTGCCTCTTTTTCCTGCCAGTATAAGTACGGACTGTGTGACGTGCCTACTTGGATGCGGTCACTCATATAATCCTCCACCATTCTATCAATGTTGAGAGAATCATATGCAGTGACAGTAGACGACATGTCCGTAATCGTTGTCAGGTCCTTCAGTCCGGACCAGATGTCAGCATCAGCAGTCGCTCCAGACTGCCCTGCATCACCGCCAGCGGGTGGGCTCGGAATTCTGAGCCTTTTCCTCGCACCCCCAGTTGCGGGAGAATGTGAAGGAGGAGATGTTGACAGGTCGCGTTCCGCTTGACTTGACAATTTTGTCACCAGCAGGTCTTTCAACCCCAGCAGACCTGTGTCTGCCGGAAAGAGAGATCCAAGGTAGGCTTTAAATCTAGGATCGAGCACGGTGGCCAAAATGTAGTGCTCTGATTTCAACAGATTGACCACCCGTGAATCCTTGTTAAGCGAATTAAGGGCTGCATCCACAAGTCCCACATGCCTAGCGGAATCGCTCCGTGTTAGCTCCTCCTTCAATGCCTCCAGCTTCTTCTGCAAAAGCCTGATGAGGGGAATGACCTGACTCAGGCTGGCAGTGTCTGAACTGACTTCACGTGTGGCAAGTTCAAAGGGCATCAGAACCTTGCACAACGTTGAAATCATTCTCCACTGCACTTGAGACAGGTGCATTCCACCTACTATATCGTGCTCAATTGTATAGGCTTGAATGGCCTTTTGCTGCTCCTCCAACCTCTGAAGCATATAGAGGGTTGAATTCCACCTCGTTACCACTTCTTGCTTCAGATGATGGCAGGGCAGGTTCAGTAGTTTTTGGTGGTGCTCCAGTTTTCTGTACGTGGTGCCTGTACGCCGAAAGTGTCCCGCAATTCTTCTGGCCACCGACAGCATCTCTTGCACGCCCCTGTCGTTTTTTAAAAAATTCTGCACCACCAAATTCAAGGTATGTGCAAAACATGGGACGTGCTGGAATTGGCCCAGATTTAATGCACACACAATATTGCTGGCGTTGTCCGATGCCACAAATCCACAGGAGAGTCCAATTGGGGTAAGCCATTCCGCGATGATCTTCCTCAGTTGCCGTAAGAGGTTTTCAGCTGTGTGCGTATTCTGGAAAGCGGTGATACAAAGCGTAGCCTGCCTAGGAAAGAGTTGGCGTTTGCGAGATGCTGCTACTGGTGCCGCCGCTGCTGTTCTTGCGGCGGGAGTCCATACATCTACCCAGTGGGCTGTCACAGTCATATAGTCCTGACCCTGCCCTGCTCCACTTGTCCACATGTCCGTGGTTAAGTGGACATTGGGTACAGCTGCATTTTTTAGGACACTGGTGACTCTTTTTCTGAGGTCTGTGTACATTTTCGGTATCGCCTGCCTAGAGAAATGGAACCTAGATGGTATTTGGTACCGGGGACACAGTACCTCCAACAAGTCTCTAGTTGGCTCTGCAGTAATGATGGATACCGGAACCACGTTTCTCACCACCCAGGATGCCAAGGCCTCAGTTATCCGCTTTGCAGTAGGATGACTGCTGTGATATTTCATCTTCCTCGCAAAGGACTGTTGAACAGTCAATTGCTTACTGGAAGTAGTACAAGTGGGCTTACGACTTCCCCTCTGGGATGACCATCGACTCCCAGCGGCAACAACAGCAGCGCCAGCAGCAGTAGGCGTTACACGCAAGGATGCATCGGAGGAATCCCAGGCAGGAGAGGACTCGTCAGACTTGCCAGTGACATGGCCTGCAGGACTATTGGCATTCCTGGGGAAGGAGGAAATTGACACTGAGGGAGTTGGTGGGGTGGTTTGCGTGAGCTTGGTTACAAGAGGAAGGGATTTACTGGTCAGTGGACTGCTTCCGCTGTCACCCAAAGTTTTTGAACTTGTCACTGACTTATTATGAATGCGCTGCAGGTGACGTATAAGGGAGGATGTTCCGAGGTGGTTAACGTCCTTACCCCTACTTATTACAGCTTGACAAAGGGAACACACGGCTTGACACCTGTTGTCCGCATTTCTGGTGAAATACCTCCACACCGAAGAGCTGATTTTTTTGGTATTTTCACCTGGCATGTCAACGGCCATATTCCTCCCACGGACAACAGGTGTCTCCCCGGGTGCCTGACTTAAACAAACCACCTCACCATCAGAATCCTTCTGGTCAATTTCCTCCCCAGCGCCAGCAACACCCATATCCTCCTCATCCTGGTGTACTTCAACACTGACATCTTCAATCTGACTATCAGGAACTGGACTGCGGGTGCTCCTTCCAGCACTTGCAGGGGGCATGCAAATAGTGGAAGGCGCATGCTCTTCACGTCCAGTGTTGGGAAGGTCAGGCATCGCAAACGACACAATTGGACTCTCCTTGTGGATTTGGGATTTCAAAGAACGCACAGTTCTTTGCGGTGCTTTTGCCAGCTTGAGTCTTTTCAGTTTTCTAGCGAGAGGCTGAGTGCTTCCATCCTCATGTGAAGCTGAACCACTAGCCATGAACATAGGCCAGGGCCTCAGCCGTTCCTTGCCACTCCGTGTGGTAAATGGCATATTGGCAAGTTTACGCTTCTCCTCCGACAATTTTATTTTAGGTTTTGGAGTCCTTTTTTTTCTGATATTTGGTGTTTTGGATTTGACATGCTCTGTACTATGACATTGGGCATCGGCCTTGGCAGACGACGTTGCTGGCATTTCATCGTCTCGGCCATGACTAGTGGCAGCAGCTTCAGCACGAGGTGGAAGTGGATCTTGATCTTTCCCTAATTTTGGAACCTCAACTTTTTTGTTCTCCATATTTTATAGGCAGAACTAAAAGGCACCTCAGGTAAACAATGGAGATGGATGGATTGGATACTAGTATACAATTATGGACGGACTGCCACGGTTAGGTGGTATAAAAAAACCACGGTTAGGTGGTATATATTGTAATACAATTATGGATGGACGGACTGCCTGCCGAGTGCCGACACAGAGGTAGCCACAGCCGTGAACTACCGCACTGTACACTGGTTGATAAAGAGATAGTAGTATACTCGTAACAACTAGTATGACTGACTATGACGGTATAAAGAATGAAAAAAAAACCACGGTTAGGTGGTATATATTATAATACAATTATGGATGGACGGACTGCCTGCCGACTGCCGACACAGAGGTAGCCACAGCCGTGAACTACCGCACTGTACACTGGTTGATAAAGAGATAGTAGTATACTCGTAACAACTAGTATGACACTATGACGGTATAAAGAATGAAAAAAAAACCACGGTTAGGTGGTATATATTATAATACAATTATGGATGGACGGACTGCCTGCCGACTGCCGACACAGAGGTAGCCACAGCCGTGAACTACCGCACTGTACACTGGTTGATAAAGAGATAGTAGTATACTCGTAACAACTAGTATGACACTATGACGGTATAAAGAATGAAAAAAAAACCACGGTTAGGTGGTATATATTATAATAATACAATTATGGATGGACGGACTGCCTGCCGACTGCCGACACAGAGGTAGCCACAGCCGTGAACTACCGCACTGTACACTGGTTGATAAAGAGATGGTAGTATACTCGTAACAACTAGTATGACTATGACGACGGTATAAAGAAAGAAAAAAAAATACCACGGTTAGGTGGTATATAATTATACAATTATGGATGGACGGACTGCCTGCCGAGTGCCGACTGCCGACACAGAGGTAGCCACAGCCGTGAACTACCGCACTGTACTGTGTCTGCTGCTAATATAGACTGGTTGATAAAGAGATAGTATACAACAATATACTACTATACTGGTGGTCAGGCACTGGTCACCACTAGTCACACTGGCAGTGGCACTCCTGCAGCAAAAGTGTGCACTGTTTAATTTTAAATTAATATAATATTATGTACTCCTGGCTCCTGCTATAACAACCTGCAGTGCTCCCCAGTCTCCCCCACAATTATTATAAGCTTTTATACATTGATGTGCAGCACACTGGGCTGAGCTGAGTGCACACAGACTGAGTCACACTGTGTGACTGCTGTGTATCGTTTTTTTCAGGCAGAGAACGGATATAGCAGAGAACGGATATATTAAATAAAAGTTAACTTAACAACAACTGCACTGGTCACTGTGGTAAACTCTGTCTGCACAATCTCTCTCTCTCTCTCTCTCTTCTAATCTATTCTAATGGAGAGGACGCCAGCCACGTCCTCTCCCTATCAATCTCAATGCACGTGTGAAAATGGCGGCGACGCGCGGCTCCTTATATAGAATCCGAGTCTCGCGAGAATCCGACAGCGTCATGATGACGTTCGGGCGCGCTCGGGTTAACCGAGCAAGGCGGGAAGATCCGAGTCGCTCGGACCCGTGAAAAAAAAAGTGAAGTTCGTGCGGGTTCGGATTCAAAGAAACCGAACCCGCTCATCTCTAATTGGCACTGCAGTTTTCTAGCGAGAGGATGAGTGCTTCCATTCTCGTGTGAATCTGAACCACTAGCCATGAACATAGGCCAGGGCCTCAGCCGTTTCTTGCCACTCCGTGTCGTAAATGGCATATTGGTAAGTTTACACTTCTCATCAGATGCTTTTCATTTTGATTTTTGGGTCATTTTACTGAACTTTTGTAGTATACTTGATGACACAGAGGTATAGCAGTGGCCTACTGTACCGTACTGCTATATATTATATACTGGTGGTCAGCAAAATTCTGCACTGTCCTCCTACTATATATACTGCGCACAACTTAAATGCACAACAGGTATGGATGGATAGTATACTTGACGACACAGAGGTAGGTAGAGCAGTGGACTACTGTACCATACTGCTATATATTATATACTGGTGGTCAGCAAAATTATGCACTGTCCTCCTACTATATATATATACTGCACAAAACTTAAATGCACCACAGGTATGGATGGATAGTATACTTGACGACACAGAGGTAGGTAGAGCAGTGGACTACTGTACCGTACTGATATAATACTGGTGGTCACTGGTCAGCAAAATTCTGCACTGTCTTCCTACTATATACTACAATGCAGCACAGATATGGAGCGTTTTTCAGGCAGAGAACGTAGATATTTTCAGCACACTGAGCACAGATATTTGCAAGCACACTGAGCACAGATATTTGCAGCACACTGAGCACAGATATTTGCAGCACACTGAACACAACTGAGAGAACGCTGCACACGTCCTCTCCCTATCATCTCCAATGCACAAGTGAAAATGGCGGCGACGCGCGGCTCCTTATATAGAATACGAATCTCGCGAGAATACGACAGCGGGATGATGACATTCGGGCGCGCTCGGGTTAACCGTGCAAGGCGGGAAGATCCGATTCTGCCTCGGAACTGTGTAAAATGGGTGAAGTTCGGGGGGGTTCGGATTCCGAGGAACCGAACCCGCTCATCACTACATGAAATGGACACCACTCAGCTAGCTTATGCACACACAGATAGTCACAGTTTGTACAATGCAGAGATTATTACTAACAATAATACTGCACTGGACTAGCTTTTATATATATATATATATATATATATATATATATATAGCTATGTAGTCAATAGATATAACACTGCACAGTAGGAACTGGATGTATATCACAGGGTAATTGTACAAGAAAACCCTGACCAAATGCACTCTTTCTTAACTAACACTGTCTAAAAGGCAGGTAGAATACTTAAGTGTCATGCAAAGTCACAGCACTGACAACCCGGAGGATTTACCCAAGCAGTCCCAGGAACAGTGAAGCTGAGAGAAATGGCGCCCAGACACTGACAGGGAGTGAGGGAGAGACAGATATGCAGCTCCAGGGCGGGAACATTTGCGGGAAATGGCGCCCTGGGGCTAGGGGAGGGGCTTCAAGTCTAAGCCTTATCCCCCTGCTGGCAAAACCACCGGGTACTGTGGGCTACCATTAAAATGGTTTAGAGAGAAAACCTGACCTGCGCCCATGCCCTGGTGATCTAATGGGATCGCCTGTACTGCCGCAGTGTCCACCGCCAGCGCGCGCGGCCCACCTCACACAGGCCGTGCCAGATCGCGATAAAGTACGGGTCCTGCAAGCGGGACCCACTCACCACCTCCCGAAGCGCGTCCATGCGATACCGGAGAGCCCCCGTCGTGTGTGCCTGACCATGAAGAAAACCGGAGCCTCCTGCTGTAGTTACCCGGCAACCAGGGCTCGGGAGTGTACAGCGCCGTTTGGGAGAGCTGGAGCTGCAGCAGTGAATGTCTCTGACATTTACACACGCTGCTGCCCTTGTAGTCTTCACTCTTTCTTCAAAAAAGCTCTTCTTAGGGCTGCCTGGAGCAGCCCCATGTTATGTGCCTGCTATCTGTGGCACAAACTACAAAACTGAGCTCCTGTGCAGGGAGGCGGGGTTATAGAGGAGGCAGCCCTATACATTCTGGGAACAGTCAAAGCTTTTGAGCCTGTTGGTGCCTCGGATCAAGATCCTACTCTACACCCCTATGTCTATTCCTTGTGGAGCCCAGTGTACCCCTCAGCAGAAATCCAGTCCGGTGATACTGCCGTATATGTCTAGTGGTACTGCCGTATAATTCCAGTGGTACTGCCGTATAATTCCAGTGATACTGCCATATAATTCCAGTGATACTGGCGTATAATTCCAGTGATACTGGCGTATACTTCCAGTGGTACTGCCGTATAATTCCAGTCCAGTGATACTGCTGTATATTTCCAGTGGTACTGCCATATAATTCCAGTGATACTGTCGTATATATCCAGTGGTCATGCCGTATAAATCCAGTGGTACTAGTGCATAAATCTAGTCCAGTGATACTGCCGTATATGTCCAGTGGTACTGCCGTATAAATCCAGTGATACTGCCGTATATGTCCAGTGGTACTGCCGTGTAAATCCAGTGATACTGTCATATAAATCCAGTCCAGTGATACTGTCATATATGTCCAGTGGTACTGCTGTATAATTCCAGTGATACTGCCGTATAATTCCAGTGATACTGCCCTATATGTCCAGTGGTACTGGCATATAAATCCAGTCCAGTGATACTGCCGTATATGTCCAGTGATACTGCCATACATGTCCAGTGATACTGTCGTATATGTCCACTGGTACTACCATATAAATCCAGTGGTACTGTCGTATAAATCCAGTTCAGTGATACTGCCGTATATGTCCAGTGGTACTGCCGTATAAATCCAGTGATAATGCTGTATATGTCCAGTGGTACTGCCGTATAAATCCAGTGGTACTGGCGTATATGTCCGGTGGTACTGCCAAATAAATCCAGTAATACTGCTGTATATGTCCAGTGGTACTGGCGTATAAATCCAGTGGTACTGGCGTATAAATCCAGTCCAGTGATAATGCCATATATGTCCAATGGTACTGCCGTATAATTCCAGTGATAATGCCGTATAATTCCAGTGTTACTGGCATATAAATCCAGTGATACTGCAGTATAAATTCAGACAAGTGGTACTGCCATATAACTCCAGTGGTTCTGCCGTATAATTCCAGTGGTACTGGCATATAAATTCAGTTTTACTGCTGTATAATTCCAGTGATACTGCCGTATAATTCCAGTGATACTGCCATATAAATCAAGTCCAGTGGTACTGCCATATAAGTCCAGTTTTACTGCTGTATAATTCCAGTAATACTGCCGTATAATTCCAGTGATACTGTCATATAATTCCAGTGATACTGCCGTATACAGTAATTCCAGTGCTACTGGCGTATAATTCCAGTGATACTGCCGTATAATTCCAGTGGTACTGGCGTATAATTCCAGTGATACTGCCATGTAATTCCAGTGGTATCGGCGTATAAATCCAGTCCAGTGGTGCTGCCCTATAAGTTCAGTGGTACTGCCTTATATATCCAGTGGTACTGCCATATGCCATATAAGTCCAGTTGTACTGCTGTATAATTCCAGTGATACCGCCATATAATTCCAGTGATACTGCCATATAAATCCAGTGATACTGCCGTATAACTCCAGTGGTACTGCCGTATAATTCCAATGATACTGCCGTATAATTCCAGTAGTACTGGCATATAAATTCAGTGATACTGCCGTATAAATCCAGTCCAGTGGTACTGCCGTATAAATCCATTTGTACTGCCGTATAAGTCCAGTTGTACTGCTGGATAATTGCAGTGATACTGCCGTATAATTCCAGTGATACTGTTATATAATTCCAGTGATGCTGCCATATAATTCCAGTGGTACTGGCGTATAAGTCCAGTCTAGTGGTGCTGCCATATAAGTTCAGTGGTGCTGTCCTGTGCTGTAAATTTTTTACTCAAAATAAAGGCATTATTAATATTTAATCTAAATAATTTTCACAGGGTTTGCCCTGTGTGGTGTAGAGGGATGCTCCCCTGTACCGCATATTGTTATATAATTCCAGAAAAATAATGGAGAACAAAAATTAAGAGGATAAAATAGGGAAAGATCAAGAACCACTTCCTCCTAGTGCTGAAGGTGCTGCCACTAGTCATGACATAGACGATGAAATACCATCAACGTCATCTTCCAAGGCCGATGCCAAATGTGATAGTAGAGGGCATGTAAAATCCAAAAAGCCAAAGTTCAGTAAAAAGACCCCAAAATAAAAATTTAAATGGTCAGAGGAGAAACGTAAACTTGCCAATATGCCATTTATAAAACGAAGTGGCAAGAAACGGCTAAGACCCTGGCCTATGTTCATGACCAGTGGATAAGCTTCACATGACGATGTCAGCCCTCATCATCCCGCTAAAAAAATTATAAGTGATAAGCTGGCAAAAGCACAGCAAAGAACTGAGCTCTTAGATGGTATCACAAATCCCCAAGGAGAGTCCAAGTGTGTCGGCAGTTGCGATGCATGACCTTCCCAACACTGGACGGGAAGAGGTGACTCCTTCCACCATTTGCACGCCTTCTGCAAGTGCTGGAAGTAGCACCCACAGTCCAGTTTCTGATATTCAAATTGAAGATGTCACTGTTGAAATACACCAGGATGAGGATATCGGTGTTGCTGGCGCTGAGGAGAAAGTTGACGATGAGGATTCTGATGGTGATGTGGTTTGTTTAAATCAGGCACCAGAGGAGACAGCTGTTGTACATGGGATGAATAAGCCCATTGTGATGCCTGGGCAAAATACCAAAAAAGCCACCTCTTCGGTGTGGAATTATTTCTCAACAAATCCGGACAACAGGTGTCAAGCCATGTGTTGCCACTGTCAATCTGTAATAAGTAGGGGTAACCACCTAGGAACATCCTCCCTTATACGTCACCTGCTGCACATTCATCAGAGGTCAGTGTCAAGTTGTGAAACTTTGGGTAAGAGCGTAAGCAGTCCGCTGACACCGAAATCCCTTCTTCCTCTTGTACCCAAGCTCCTGCAAGCCACACCACCAACTCCCTTAACGTCAACTTCCTCCTCAGTCAGGAGCGTCCGTAGTCCTGCAGGCCATGTCACTTGCAAGACTGAAGAGTCCTCTCCTAACTGGGATTCCTCCAGAGGATCCTTGAGTGGTACGCCTGCTGCTGCTACTGCTGCCGCTGCTGTTGTTGCTGCTGGGAGTCGATCATCATCTCAGAGGGGAAGTCGGAAGACCACTTGTACTACTTCCAGTAGGCAATTGACAGTCCAACAGTCCTTTGTGAGGAAGATGAAATATGACAGCAGTGATCTTGTTGCAAAGCGGATAACTGAGGCCTTGACAGCTATGTTGGTGTTAGACGTGCATCTGGTATCCGCCGTTAGTTCAGTGGGACTTAGAGAATTGATGAAGGTAGTGTCCCCCCGGTACCAAATACCATCTAGGTTCAACTTCACTAGGCAGGTGATACCGAGAATGTACAGAGACGTCAGAAAAAGTGTCCTCAGTGTCCTAGAAAATGCAGTTGTACTCACTGTCCACTTAACCATGGACATGTGGACAAGTGGAACAGGGCAGACTAAGGACTATATGACTGTGACAGCCCACTGGGTAGATGTATTGCCTCCCGCAGAAACAATAGCAGCGGCACCAGTAGCAGTATTTCGCAAATGCCATCTCGTTCCTAGGCAGGCTACACTATGTATCACCGCTTTCCATAAGAGGCACGCCGCTAACAACCTCTTACGGAAACTGGGGGACATCATCGCATAATGGCTTACCCCAATTAGACACTCCTGGGGATTTGTGATATCGGACAATGCCACCAATATTGTGTGTGCATTACATCCGGGCAAATTCCAGCATGTCCCATGTTTTGCACACACAATTAATTTGGTGGTGTAGAATTTTTTGAAAAATTACAGGGGCGTGCATGAGATGCTCTCAGTGGCCCAAAAAATTGTGGGCCACTTTTGACATTCAGCCACCATGTGCAGAAGACTGGAGCACCAGCAAACACTCATGAACCTGCCCTGCCATCACCTGAAGCAAGAGATGGTAACGAGGTGGAATTCAACACTCTATATGCTTCAGAGAATGGAGGAGCAGCAAAAGGCCATTCAAGCCTATATATCCACCTACGATATAGGCAAAGGAGGGGGAATGTACCTGACGCTAGCATAGTGGAGAATGATTTCCGTCTTGTGCAAGGTTCTCCAACCCTTCGAACTTGCCACACATGAAGTCAGTTCAGACACTGCCAGCTTGAGTCAGGTCATTCCACTCATCAGGCTTTTGCAGAAGCAGCTGGAGAAATTGAAAGAGGAGCTAAGATGGAGTGATTACGCAAAGTATGTGGGACTTGTAGATGGAGCCCTTCATTCGCTTTGCCAGGATTCAAGGGTGGTCAATCTGTTGAAATCAGAGCAGTCCATTTTGGCCACCATGCTTGATTCTAGGTTTAAAGCCTATGTTGTATCTCTCTTTCCGGCAGATACAAGTCTGCAGAGGTGCAAAGACCTGCTGGTGAGAAAATTGTCAACTCAAGCAGAACGTGACCCGTTAACAACTCCTCCTTCATTTTCTCCCACCACTGGGGCTGCGAGGAAAAGGATAAGATTTCTTAGCCCACCCACTGGCAATGTTGCAGGGCAGTCAGGAGCGAGTGCTGACATCTGGTCCTGACTGAAGGACCTGCCAACAATTACTGACATTTCTACTGTCACTGCATATGATTCTGTCACCATTGAAAGAATGGTGGAGTATTATATAAGTGACAGCATCCAAGTAGGCATGTCAGACAGTCCATATGTATACTGGCAGGAAAAAGAAGCAATTTGGAGGCCCTTGCACAAACTGACTTTATTTTACCTAAGTTGCTCCAGTGTGTACTCCGAAAGTGTGTTTAGTGCAGCCGGTAACCTTGTCAGCGATCAGCATAGGAGGTTACTTCCATAAAATGTGGAGAAGATGATGGTCATCAAAATGAATTATAAATTTCTCCGGGAAGACCTTTAACAGCAATTGCCTCCAGAAAGTACACCTGTGATGGTGGATTCCAGTGGGGACGAATTAATACTCTGTGAGGAGGAGAATGTACACAGTGAAAGGGGTGAGGAATTGGAGGATGAGGTCGACATCTTGCCTCTGTAGAGCCAGTTTGTGCAAGGAGAGATTGATTGCTTCTTTTTTGGTGGGGGCCCAAACAAACCACTCATTTCAGCCACACTTATATTATCCAAATAATTTTTACATGGTTTGCCCTGTGTGGTATAGGGGTACGCTCGCCTGTGCTGCATATTATTATAATAGCTCCAAATAAAAGGGTTATTATCTAAATTAATTTTACAGGCTTTGTCGTGTTTGTGTGTGGTTTAGGGGTACGCTCTCCTGTGCCACCAATTTTGTGTGTGTATTACATCTGGGCAAATTCCAGCACGTCCCATGTTGTTTGTGCCGCACACTTGTTTCGCTTAGCTTAGTCATACAGCTACCTCATTGCACCTCTTTCTCTTCTTTGCATGATGTGCTGTTTGGGGCCTAGTTTTTTAAAGTGCCATCCTGTCTGCAACTGCAGTGCTACTCCTAGATAGGCCAGGTGTTTGTGCCGCACACTGGTGTCGCTTAGCTTAGTCATACAGCTACCTCATTTCACCTCTTTTTCTTCTTTGCATGATGTTCTGTTTGGGGCCTTGTTTTTTTAAGTGCCATCCTGTCTGCCATTGCAGTGCCACTCCTAGACAGGCCAGGTGTTTATGCCGCACACTTGTGTCGCTTAGCTTAGCCTTCCAGCCTTCTAATTGCACCTGTTTTTCTTATTTGCATCATGTGCTGTTTGGGGCTTATTTTTTAAATCTGCCATCCTTTCTGCCACTGCAGTACCACTCCTAGATGGGACAGGTGTTTGTGCCGCACACTTGTGTCGCTTAGCATAGTCATCCAGCCACCTCGGTGCAACCTTTTGGCCTAAAAGCAATATTGTGAGGTGTGAGGTGTTCAGAATAGACTGGAAATTAGTTAAAGTGAATTATATTGAGGTTAATAATACTGTAGGATCAAAATTACCCCCAAATTATGTGATTTCATCCAGATCCAAAACCAAAACACGAAATGGAGGTTTTGATAAAACCAATCCAGATCCAAAACACGAGCATGGAACCAGAACCAAAACCAAAACACGAAAATTGCCCGCTGCACATCTCTACCTGAAACTGGAAATGATCCTCCCTGAAGTCAAAGCGGAGAAAGCACTGATGATCTGGTCTTATGGGAATATGCATCATATGCATCCTGATTGTCCAAGGATGTCGTGAAATCGCCTTCTTCGAGTGCTAAAATAATGGACTAGAGGTACAGAGGTACAGAATTCGAAGACACTTGTTCAGTTTCTTTGAGTATGGGTTGGTAGGAGCCATGCAGCTTCTGAACTAGAAAGAGGTTGGTATAAAAACCCCAACATCTCTGAACTTGGGGCACCGGGATAATAACATTGTAGGCCTGCTGAGCTTGCATTGACTGCTGTGGTGTTTCTGCCTTTGCTATATCTCTTGGAAGTCCTGTACAAAAGAATCTTCTTGGAGGATATTCCCGAAATGTTAGTGCGTACCCCTGCGAGATGACCTTTCTGACTCTGCATTTGTTGCGGTATCCACCTTGGAGTGAAGGACAGAACCTGGCCTTCTACCCTGGGATCTCCCAGGTGGAGGCCCATCCTATAAGGCAGTGGGCTTTTCCAGCTGCTTTGCAGCTGCACATCTGGTAACCCAGGATTGTTTCCCTCAGGCTTTGGAACTCTTGAAAGGGGGCTGATATCTAACGGATGCCTGTCCCCTTCCTTTACCCTGTGGGCGAAAGGAATGAAAAGTAGTTCTGACCTGCACAGGTGCCACTGAAGGCAAGAAAACTGATTTGGATGCCTCCAGATTACACACTATCTTGTCTAACCCCTTCCTGAACAGTGTATCACCCAGAGCCGGCCCTAGCCAATTTGATGCCCTAGGCAACATTTTGGTTGGTGCCCCTAGCACCGCCGCTAGTTCTGCATCTGACCCAGCAACACTCAGGCAGTGGGGCCCACCGGGGGAATAACCGTTCGGTCCGGCCACGCTTGCATTGGCCATACCGCTCCCACGAAACGGCGGCCAAACGCCGCCGTTCCGCCCCCTCCCGCCCAGCGACCGCTTCTGTCAATCAGGCAGAGGCGATCGCAGCCCTGCCCTTCGGCCGTCTGGCATGCGCCGGCGCACAACGGCGCCGTCGCATGCACAGTAGAGCCCCGTTCGCTCGGCTGCGACAAACAGCAGCGAGCGTATGGGTCAGAATGACCCCCATAATTCCACACAGCAATTTACCTTACACATATGTCACACATTAGTAACGCTAGTAGCTTTTTAATATATAAAACTTACTTTTTCTTGCTGGTGAGCTTGCAGTGAGTGTGTGCGCCCATGCTGCTCCCTAGATCCGTGACTGTGAGATTGGAGGGGGAGGGGGCAGGATGGGTGAGTGCTTGCGCTCACACCTGTTAAAGGGGCACTCGTACAAGGGATGTGACCTCACAAGGTATGCCGTCCTTTGCAAGCCTCATCCTTTATTTCTCTGACGTCCTAAGTGGATGCTGGGGACTCCGTCAGGACCATGGGGAATAGCGGCTCCGCAGGAGACAGGGCACAAAATTAAAAGTTTGACCACTAGGTGGTGTGCACTGGCTCCTCCCCCTATGACACTCCTCCAAGCCTCAGTTAGGTTTTTGTGCCCGGCCGAGAAGGGTGCAATCTAGGTGGCTCTCCTAAAGAGCTGCTTAGAATAAAAGTTTGTTAGGTTTTTTATTTTCAGTGAGTCCTGCTGGCAACAGGCTCACTGCAACGCGGGACTAAGGGGAGAAGAAGCGAACTCATCTGCGTGCAGGATGGATTGGCTTCTTAGGCTACTGGACACTAGCTCCAGAGGGACGATCACAGGTACAGCCTGGATGGGTCACCGGAGCCGCGCCGCCGACCCCCTTACAGATGCTGAAGAGAGAAGAGGTCCAGAAATCGGCGGCTGAAGACGTCCCAGTCTTCTTAAGGTAGCGCACAGCACTGCAGCTGTGCGCCATTGCTCTCAGCACACTTCACACCGCGGTCACTGAGGGTGCAGGGCGCTGGGGGGGGGCGCCCTGGGCAGCAATGTAATTACCTTTACTGGCTAAAAATACATCACATATAGCCCCTGGGCTATATGGATGTATTTAACCCCTGCCAGGATTACAGAAAAAACCGGGAGAAGAGCCCGCCGTGAAGGGGGCGGGGCCTATCTCCTCAGCACACAGCGCCATTTTTCCCACACAGATCCGCTGGTGGGAAGGCTCCCAGGCTCTCCCCTGCACTGCACTACAGAAACAGGGTTAAAACAGAGAGGGGGGGCATATTTTGGCGATATTAATATATATTAAGCTGCTATAAGGGAAAACACTTACTATAAGGTTGTCCCTGTATAATTATAGCGCCTTGGTGTGTGCTGGCAAACTCTCCCTCTGTCTCCCCAAAGGGCTAGTGGGGTCCTGTCCTCTATCAGAGCATTCCCTGTGTGTGTGCTGTGTGTCGGTACGTGTGTGTCGACAGGTATGAGGACGATGTTAGTGGAGGCGGAGCAATTGCCTGTAATGGGATGTCACCCCCTAGGGAGTCGACACCGGAATGGATGGCTTTATTTATGGAATTACGTGATAGTGTCAACACGCTACAAGGTCGGTTGACGATATGAGACGGCCGGCAAACCAATTAGTACCTGTCCAGGCGTCTCAAACACCGTCAGGGGCTTTAAAACGCCCATTACCTCAGTCGGTCGACATAGACACAGACACGGACACTGACTCCAGTGTCGACGGTGAAGAAACAAACGTATTTTCCAGTAGGGCCACAGGTTACATAATCACGGCAATAAAGGAGGCGTTACATATTTCTGATACTACAAGTACCACAAAAATGGGTATTATGTGGGGTGTGAAAAAAAAACTACCTGTAGTTTTTCCTGAATCAGATAAATTGATTGAAGTGTGTGATGAAGCGTGGGTTACCCCCGATAGGAAGTTGCTAATTTCAAAGAAGTTATTGGCATTATACCCTTTCCCGCCAGAGGTTAGGGCGCGCTGGGAAACACCCCCTAGGGTAGATAAGGCGCTCACACGCTTATCAAAACAAGTGGCGTTACCGTCTCCTGATACGGCCGCCCTCAAAGATCCAGCTGATAGGAGGCTGGAAAATACTCTAAAAAGTATATACACACATACTGATGTTACACTGCGACCAGCAATCGCCCCAGCATGGATGTGCAGTGCTGGGGGGGTTTGGTCGGAATCTCTGACTGGAAATATTGATACCCTGAATAGCGACAATATTTTATTGACTATAGAGCATTTAAAGGATGCATTTTCTTTATATGCGAGATGCACAGAGGGATATTGGCACTCTGGCATCAAGGGTAAGTGCGCTGTCCATTTCTGCCAGAAGAAGTTTATGGACGCGACAGTGGTCAGGTGATGCGGATTCCAAGCGGCATATGGAAGTTTGCCGTATAAAGGGGAGGAATTATTTGGGGTCGGTCTATCGGACTTGGTGGCCACGGCAACAGCCGGAAAATCCACCTTTTTTTCCTCAGGTCACCTCCCACCTCCTACCTCAGGTCACCGTCTTTTCAGCCTCAGTCCTTTCGTTCTCATAAGAACAAGCAGGCAAAAGGCCATTCATATCTGCCCGAGGCAAAGGAAAGGGTAAGAGACTGCAGCAAGCAGCTCCTTCCCAGGAGCAGAAGCCTTCCCCCGCTTCTGAAAAGTCCTCAGCATGTCGCTGGGGCCCTACAAGCGGACTCAGGTCCGGTGGGGGGGTCGTCTCAAGAATTTCAGCGCGCAGTGGGCTCACTCGTAAGTCGACCCCTGGATCCTGCAGGTAGTATCACAGGGATACAGATTGGAATTCGAGACGTCTCTTCCTCGCAGATTCCTGAAGTCTGCTTTACCAACATCTCCCTCCGACAGGGAGACGGTGTTGGAAGCTATTCACAAGCTGTATTCCCAGCAAGTAATAGTCAAGGTACCCCTACTACAACAAGGAAAGGGGTATTATTCCACGCTGTTTGTGGTACCGAAGCCGGACGGCTCGGTGAGACCTATTCTAAGTCTGAAATCTTTTGAACACTTACATACAAAGGTTCAAGTTCAAGATGAAATCACTCAGAGCAGTGATAGCGAATCTGGAAGAAGGGGACTTTATGGTGTCCTGGGACATCAAGGATGCTTACCTCCATGTCCCAATTTGCCCTTCACACCAAGGGTACCTCAGGTTCGTGGTACAAAACTGTCACTATCAGTTTCAGACGTTGCCGTTTGGATTGTCCACGGCACCCCGGGTCTTTACCAAGGTAAAGGCTGAAATGATGATTCTACTTCAAAGAAAAGGCGTATTAATTATCCCTTACTTGAACGTTCTCCTGATAAGGGCAAGATCCAGAGAACAGTTAGAGGTCGCAGTAGCACTATACCAAGTAGTGCTACAACAGCACGGGTGGATTCTAAATATTCCAAAATCCCAGCTGATCCCGACAACACGTCTGCTGTTCCTAGGGATGATTCTGGACACAGTTCAGAAAAAGGTTTTTCTCCCGGAGGAGAAAGCCAGGGAGTTATCCGAGCTAGTCAGGAACCTCCTAAAACCAAGAAAAGTGTCAGTGCATCAATGCACAAGAGTCCTGGGTAAATGATGGCTTCTTACGAAGCGATTCCATTCGGCAGATTCCACGCAAGAACCTTTCAGTGGGATCTGCTGGACAAATGGTCCGGATCGCATCTTCAGATGCATCAGCGGATAGCCCGTCTCCAAGGACAAGCGGGTCTCTTCTGTGGTGGTTGCAGAGTGCTCACCTTTTTGGAGGGCCGCAGATTCGGCATTCAGGACTGGGTCCTGGTGACCACGAATGCCAGCCTGAGAGGCTGGGGAGCAGTCACACAGGGAAGAAATTTCCAGGGAGTGTGGTCAAGCCTGGAGACTTCACTTCACATAAATATACTGGAGCTAAGGGCAATTTACAATGCTCTAAGCCTGGCAAGACCTCTGCTTCAGGGTCAGCCGGTGTTGATCCAGTAGGACAACACCACGGCAGTCGCCCACGTAAACCGACAGGGCGACACAAGAAGCAGGAGGGCAATGGCAGAAGCTGCAAGGATTTTTCACTGGGCAGAAAATCATGTGATAGCACTGTCAGCAGTGTTCATTCCGGGAGTGGACAACTGGGAAGCAGACTTCCTCAGCAGACACGATCACCACCCGGGAGAGTGGGGACTTCACCCAGAAGTCTTCCACATGATTGTGAACCGTTGGGAAAAACCAAAGGTGGACATGATGGCGACCCGCCTCAACAAAAAACTGGACAGGTATTGCGCCGGGTCAAGAGACCCTCAGGCAATAGCTGGGGACGCATTGGTAACACCATGGGTGTACCAGTCAATGTATGTGTTCCCCCCTCTGCCTCTCATACCCAAGGTACTGAGAATTATAAGGCGAAGGGGAGTAAGAACGATACTCGTGGCTCCGGATTGGCCAAGAAGGATTTGGTACCCGGAACTTCAAGAGATGCGCACGGAGGATCCGTGCACTCTACCTCTAGACTTACCGTGGCTGCGTTTGACGGCATGGCGGTTGAACGCCGGATCCTGAAGGAGAGGGCTCCGACGGAGGAATTTCAACTGGGTCGATTCCTACATTTCCTGCAAACAGGATTGTCTATGGGCCTCAAATTGGGGTCCATTAAGGTTCAAATTTCGGCCCTGTCGATTTTCTTCCAGAAAGAATTGGCTTCAGTTCCTGAAGTCCAAGCTTTTGTCAAAGGAGTACTACATATACAGCCCGGTTGTGCCTCCAGTGGCACCGTGGGATCTCAATGTAGTTTTGGGATTTCTCAAATCCCATTGGTTTGAGCCACTCAAATCGGTGGACTTGAAATATCTTACATGGAAAGTGACCATGCTACTGGCCCTGGCTTCGGCCAGGAGAGTGTAAGAATTGGCGGCTTTATCGTACAAAAGCCCATATCTGATTTTCCATTGGGACAGGGCAGAACTGCGGACGCGTCCTAAGTTTCTCCCTAAGGTGGTATCAGCGTTTCACCTGAACCAACCTATTGTGGTGCCTGCGGCTTCTAGCGACTTGGAGGACTCCAAGTTGTTCGACGTTGTCAGAGCCTTAAAAATATATATATATATTTAAAGGACGGCTGGAGTCAGAAAGGCTGACTCGCTGTTTATACTGTATGCACCCAACAAGCTGGGTGTTCCTGCGTCTAAGCAGACGATTGCTCGTTGGATTTGTAGCACAATTCAACTTGCGCATTCTGTGGCAGGCCTGCCACAGCCAAAATCTGTAAATGCCCACTCCACAAGGAAGGTGGGCTCACCTTGGGTGGCTGCCCGAGGGGTCTCGGCATTACAACGCTGCCGAGCAGCTAAGTGGTCAGGGGAGAACACGTTTGTAAAATTCTACAAATTTGATACCCTGGCTAAGGAGGACCTGGAGTTCTCTCATTCGGTGCTGCAGAGTCATCCGCACTCTCCCGCCCGTTTGGGAGCTTTGGTATAATCCCCATGGTCCTGACGGAGTCCCCAGCATCCACTTAGGACGTCAGAGAAAATAAGAATTTACTTACCGATAATTCTATTTCTCGTAGTCCGTAGTGGATGCTGGGCGCCCATCCCAAGTGCGGATTGTCTGCAATACTTGTACATAGGCCCTCATTCCGAGTCGTTCGCTCGGTAATTTTCATCGCATCGCAGTGAAATTCCGCTTAGTACGCATGCGCAATAATCGCACTGCGACTGCGCCAAGTAATTTTACAATGAAGATAGTATTTTTACTCACGGCTTTTTCTTCGCTCCGGCGATCGTAGTGTGATTGACAGGAAATGGGTGTTACTGGGCGGAAACACGGCGTTTTATGGGCGTGTGGATAAAAACGCTACCGTTTCCGGAAAAAACGCAGGAGTGGCCGGAGAAACGGGGGAGTGTCTGGGCGAACGCTGGGTGTGTTTATGACGTCAAACCAGGAACGACAAGCACTGAACTGATCGCAGATGCCGAGTAAGTCTGAAGCTACTCTGAAACTGCTAAGTAGTTTGTAATCGCAATATTGCGAATACATCGGTCGCAATTTTAAGAAGCTAAGATACACTCCCAGTAGGCGTAGGCTTAGCCTGAGCAACTCTGCTAAATTCGCCTTGCGAGCGATCAACTCGGAATGAGGGCCATAGTTATTGTTACAAAAATCGGGTTATTATTGTTGGAAGCCATCTTTTCAGAGGCTCCTCTGTTATCATGCTGTTAACTGGGTTCAGATCTCAAGTTGTACAGTGTGATTGGTGTGGCTGGTATGAGTCTTACCCGGGATTCAAAATCCTTCCTTATTGTGTACGCTCGTCCGGGCACAGTATCCTAACTGAGGCTTGGAGGAGGGTCATAGGGGGAGGAGCCAGTGCACACCACCTAGTGGTCAAACTTTTAATTTTGTGCCCTGTCTCCTGCGGAGCCGCTATTCCCCATGGTCCTGACGGAGTCCCCAGCATCCACTACGGACTACGAGAAATAGAATTAACGGTAAGTAAATTCTTATTTTTAGCTTGCTGGTTGGACACAGATGGCAGCAAAGTCCAGCTACTGCCATACTTGCTGGTTATACACAAAGACCAGTATCAAACATGTAGCAACTGTCCATTCTCTTCACTGTTCAGTGTGTTTGCTGGCGTCTGTTGCTCCCGGCAACTGCATGCCCTTTATTTTATACTGTGGGAGCAATGTGCTCTGCTCTCCAGTCTGACGCATCTGAAAGTCACGCTGCACTGACGTTTCATATAGAAATATACGCAACTTACTGACCACGTTACAGTGCTGGATGGCAAGGGAATTTTACGGCATGAACTGACTGAGAAATAAAGTGTGGGGAGAACACTGCCCATGTTATATCCCTGCAGACACCTGTGGTTTGCACAGGGATAAGGGACACAGGATAGCAGGGTCCCCCTCCCCCATGTGCACAAGCAGTATACTGTAGGTGATGTCTGAATTATTTGGAGCAGTCTTCCACAATACACATGTGGTATCATAAGGAACCATCCAATAATAACCTTATATAGTCAGTGAAAATGTCACAGGTCCAGGAATTGCAGTTACTGGGCTTCTGCTGTCTAAGGTCTCACACTCAGGGGCATTCAAGCATGTCGGAGGGAGTTCAGGGGACAGTGTGCTGTGTGCATTCTATATGTAAACAGCAGTGTATACAAGTACTCATTGAATACATTTAGAAAGTAACAGATAGTTTGCAGACTGTCCCTCCCAGCATTAGATACTGCAGGGACATGCTTGGATGCCCCTAGACATGCTTGGATGCCCTAGGCAAATGCCTAGCCTGCCTATAGCTAAGGCCGGCTCTGGTATCACCTGCATAAGAAAGAGCCTCAAGAGCCTTCTAGAACTGGCGTCTGCTCGCCAAGACCATAACCAAAGTGCCCTTCTGGCTGCTAATATGTAGGCTGAAACTTTGGACTCCTTTATCAATAGGTGTCTCAACCAAATAGATACTCGCCCTCTTAATATTTAATACATGCACCAGTAATTCCCTTCTGTCATGACTGTTTGTTTTGGGAACCCGGAGTCTATGTGAAGTCTGTGCGGGTAACTGGAGGACTATGTGTAGAATTGGCTGGTCTGAGGGAAACAGTGAGATGTAGAGGTAAAGAGCAATCCCTGACCGGGAGTCGAACCCGGGCCTTGGCAGAGGGAGCCATATTCTGACAACTGGAACACCAGGGACTTGGTGTTTATAACAGGATAGTGAATATACTATAGTAGAGAGGAGTGTAGCAAAGGATTAACCGGCTGAGAACTGGATGGGTATTGTAGATAATAGTATTACATTCTCCTTACTTGATGAGAACGGCTGGAGATACGCTGCTAGACCAGACTGGCTACCAGCTGAGGATAAGCGGGACTGGACTGGCTACCGGCTGAAGATGAGCTGGACCAAACTGGCTACTGGCTGAAGATGAGCTGGACCAGACTGGCTACCATATGAAGATGAGCTGGACCAGACTGGCTACCATCTGAAGATGAGTTGGACTGGACTGGATGTACCAACTTCTCAAGCGTTTTGACAATAAGGACATAACCAGGATTTTGTTTGATAATACTGATGAACTTGCCTTTGACGTTGAAACACCAGCTGAATTTTTTTCAGACCATATCAAATTAAAGAAAAGAAAAGTGGAATTGAATCTGCATGGTCTGATACTTTCACAGTATTTTAAGGATAAATTGATACCGAGGGGTTTCCGTATACATAATCAACCAACTATTGGCAGATCAAATCCTGAATTTTGTAAAAAGTAGTGTCAAATACTTAATGAATGTTCATTCCAGTTAATGATTTTAGTTATTGAACAGGTCAATTTTGATATTGAGTTGCTGGATAAAGAAATTGTTGCATGTGAAGGTGCGGGTTTGGACAAACTTAAATCGGATAACTCCGCCGATTGGATGTCCAAACTGGAAACTAATATAAATCTCTTCCATGCTGAATTGTTGTTGTTTAAAAAGAACAAATATAAGGCAGTTAAGGAAGATTATAAGGATTCTCGAGTATATAATTGGTTATCTGGTGGATGTTTCAGGCCTGCCTGGAGGGGTGGGAATAGGTTTAGGAGAACCTGAGTCAATAGAAATTTCTCTGAGTTGGATACACATACTTCTGTTAGCAACTCAGACCAATCGCAAGCACACACATCTACTTCTTTTTTAGGAGGAAGTGTAACCAGGAGCAAATACAAAAAAACAAAAGACCCTGTTGGAGGGGAGGACTCAGACACAGGAGAAAAGAAAAACCAGAGAAGAAACAAGATGAAATAGTCATCTTCAACTTGTTGTCCTACACACCTAATGTACACGAGATGTCTGATTTATCCAAAGGACTCTCTTTTGTGAGGACATATAGACAACGACCTTTTGACTTTGAAGTTGTTATTCAAATTTCATAGGTTGCTTAAACTGAAGGACTTTTTTGCCAAAAAGGATTCTCCTGTGTCTGACACTCCACAACCGAGGATTAAACCAAAGTGTACTTTTTATCCCCCTGGGACTAATCCTTCTATTGAAACCTTCATTAGACTTGTTAAACGTGATACATCTTCATTTGTAGGTAAACAGAATTTTCCTTCTCGAATTTAACTTGAGAAGAAAATGTGGCTCTTGGTTCCTTGCGTGACAATCCAGAAATTGTGATACGTCCATCTGACAAAGGTGAGGGTATCGTACTAATGGATAAAGTGGACTATGTCCAAGAAATCAAGAGACAATTATTAGATTTGGAGTGTTACAAAATGTTGAATTATGATCCTACCTACATTTACACGAAGGAGATAGATGCGGTGCTTGGTTTGGGGCTTACAAATGGCTGGATAGATGAGCCTATTCTTTATTTTTTGACTCAGGCGCACCCTAGGATTCCCTTGATTTATGTCCTTCCCAAGAGACACAAGACATTAGTACAACCTCCAGGCAGGCTGATTATCTCTTCATGTGGATCATTGTGCCAACCTATCTCCCAATATATTGATTTTTGGTTACAACCTGTTGTCCAAAATATGGATTATTTTTTGAAAGATACCACTGACTTCATTCAACAGTTGGAAGCACTTGGCACTTTACCTGACCACAGCTTGTTGGTTACATTGGATATTGCAAGCCTGTATACAAACATCTCCCATATAGACGGTTTGGACTCATCACCTCTAGTCCCCATTATAGAGGTCCTAATGTCAAATTTTTGTTATTACTGATTGATGTTGTGTTGCGAAAAAACAACTTTCTTTATGGCCCCATCGTATGCCAACCTCTTTATGCAGATGTATGAAAAGCAACACATTGGGGTATATTTACTAAGATTCGTATTAGTACCGATTTGGAGTGAGAATCATCACGAATGTCCTCGAAAGTGTATTTGTGCAACTTTTTGAAATTGTTACGCCTCATTTACTAAGCTGTCGTATTTGTATTTTTCGTGTTTTACGATGTCGATGTCATTCGTGGATTTGTAAGGTATAATGCGGCCAATTTAGATGTTTGTCGGCTGTGTTCTGCGGTTTTTGTTACGACTGCGTCACATTTCGATTACGGCAGTGTTTCTCCGTTCCCGGCTGCGTTTTTTTCCTAAGTTTCGTTTTTGTCACTCGTCCGTGATTGGTTTGATTTGTGATGGATGAGTGTCTGTGCACATTACTATAAAAACGCCCCAAACCGTCCGCACCTCGTGGGTTTAGCTAGTGGAGAGGTGAGAGGAAGGTGTGTTAGGAGTTGGTGAGTTTTGTGGAGAATTTGGTGGATTTGTTGTTTTTTTTTTGCGATTGCTGAGTGCTGTACTGTGTGTGTAAGTAGTCTTGTCATACTTGTTGTGTAGTTATTTTAAAGTTTGTCTTCTTTTTTGTCGTTGGTTTTTTTTTCAAGTCTATTGTCATTGTTTGTGAGTGAGTGTGTGTGTGTGTGTGTGTGTGTGTGTGTTGGGTGTGTGGTGTGTAGTGGTAGTGGAGGAGTGTGTTTTGTGTTTTTCTTTTTCAGTGTTATTTGTAGTTTGTCCGGATTATGTCCCAGTCAGAGGTCAGTGTGGTGGAGGAGGTGAGGAGGTGGAGGAGGTGAGTGAGGTGGAGGAGGTTAGTGAGAGGGAGGAGGTGAGTGAGGTGGAGGAGGTTGGTGAGGAGGAGGGGGTGGCTGCTGCTGCGGTCTCCAGTGATAGTGATGGTGTTGGGGCTCCGCAGCCACGCACCACTACAAAGACTGGCCGCAATGTGAAATTCAGCTATTCAGAAAATATGGCTTTGGTGCGGGAGCTGATGAGGCATCATCGGCAGTTGTTTGGCCATGATGCTGTCAAGGTGTCCACACGTAGGAAGTCTGTTTCTGTGGGGGAAGGTCATTGCGGCTGTGAATAGTGAGGGTGTGGTGAGGCGGACCGAGGACACGTGTCGCAAGCGCTTTTATGACATAAAGCGCCGTGTCAAGGCAAAGATGGCCAAGGAGGCCAAATCAGCCCGCCAAACTGGGGGTGGACACCCCTTCCGTGCATCTTACCGCGATTGGGAGGAGCCTGTGCGTTCACTTATTCCGCCAGAAGTGGTTGGTGCGACTCATGTCCGGGATTCTGACCGGCCAAGGCAGGATGGTGAGTTGTTTTTCTCTGACGTCCTAAGTGGATGCTGGGACTCCGTAAGGACCATGGGGAATAGCGGCTCCGCAGGAGACTGGGCACAACTAAAGAAAGCTTTAGGACTACCTGGTGTGCACTGGCTCCTCCCACTATGACCCTCCTCCAGACCTCAGTTAGAATCTTGTGCCCGGCTGAGCTGGATGCACACTAGGGGCTCTCCTGAGCTCCTAGAAAAGAAAGTATACTTTTAAGTTTTTTATTTTCAGTGAGATCTGCTGGGAACAGACTCACTGCTACGAGGGACTAAGGGGAGAAGAAGCGAACCTACCTGCTTGCAGCTAGCTTGGGCTTCTTAGGCTACTGGACACCATTAGCTCCAGAGGGATCGAACACAGGCCCAGCCTCGGTCGTCCGGTCCCGGAGCCGCGCCGCCGTCCCCCTTACAGAGCCAGAAGCAAGAAGATGGTCCTGGAAATCGGCGGCAGAAGACTTTGGTCTTTAACAAGGTAGCGCACAGCACTGCAGCTGTGCGCCATTGCTCCTCATGCACACCTCACACTCCGGTCACTGATGGGTGCAGGGCGCTGGGGGGGGGGCGCCCTGAGTAGCAATATTAAACACCTTGCTGGCATAAAACTCACATAATATAGTCTTAGAGGCTATATATGTGAAAAATACCCCTGCCAGATATCCATAAAAAAGCGGGAGAAGTCCGCCGAAAAAGGGGCGGAGCTATCTCCCTCAGCACACTGGCGCCATTTTTCCCTCACAGCTCCGCTGGAAGGATCGCTCCCAGGCTCTCCCCTGCAGTTTCAAGACTACAAAGGGTAAAAAAAGAGAGAGGGGGGCACTAAATTTAGGCGCAGTAGTATACATATAAGCAGCTATAAGGGAAAATCACTCAGTTATAGTGTTAATCCCTGTGTTATATAGCGCTCTGGTGTGTGCTGGCATACTCTCTCTCTGTCTCCCCAAAGGGCTTTGTGGGGTCCTGTCCTCAGTCAGAGCATTCCCTGTGTGTGTGCGGTGTGTCGGTACGGCTGTGTCGACATGTTTGATGAGGAGGCTTATGTGGAGGCGGAGCAGATGCCGATAAATGTGATGTCACCCCCTGCGGGGCCGACACCTGAGTGGATGGACTTGTGGAAGGAATTACGTGACAGTGTCAACTCCTTACATAAGATGTTTGATGACATAGCAGATGTGGGACAGCCAGCTTCTCAGTCCGTGCCTGCCCAGGCGTCTCAAAAGCCATCAGGGGCTCTAAAACGCCCGCTACCTCAGATGGCAGACACAGATGTCGACACGGATACTGAATCCAGTGTCGACGACGATGAGACTAATGTAACTTCCAATAGGGCCACACGTTACATGATTGAGGCAATGAAAAATGTGTTGCACATTTCTGATATTACCCCAGGTACCACAAAAAAGGGCATTATGTTTGGGGAGAAAAAACTACCAGTGGTTTTTCCCCCATCTGATGAATTAAATGAGGTGTGTAAAGAAGCGTGGGCTTCCCCCGATAAGAAACTGGTCATTTCTAAAAAGTTACTAAGGGCGTACCCTTTCCCGCCAGAGGATAGGTCACGTTGGGAAACATCCCCTAGGGTGGATAAAGCGCTCACACGCCTGTCAAAGAAGGTGGCACTACCGTCTCCGGATACGGCCGCCCTGAAGGAGCCTGCTGATAGAAAGCAGGAGGCTATCCTGAAGTCTGTATATACACACTCAGGTATTATACTGAGACCGGCTATTGCTTCAGCATGGATGTGCAGTGCTGCAGCTGCGTGGTCAGATTCCCTGTCGGAAAATATTGATACCCTTGACAGGGACACTGTATTGCTAACCATAGAGCATATAAAAGGCGCAGTCTTATACATGAGAGATGCACAGAGGGATATTTGCCGGCTGGCATCTAAAATAAGTGCAATGTCCATTTCTGCCAGGAGAGTATTATGGACTCGGCAGTGGACAGGTGATGCAGATTCTAAAAGGCATATGGAAGTTTTGCCTTATAAAGGTGAGGAGTTGTTTGGGGATGGTCTCTCGGACCTCGTTTCCACAGCAACGGCTGGGAAGTCGACATTTTTACCCCGTGTTCCCTCACAGCCAAAGAAAGCACCGTATTATCAGGTACAGTCCTTTCGGCCCCAGAAAGGCAAGCGGGTTAAAGGCACGTCCTTTCTGCCCAGAGGCAGAGGTAGGGGGAAAAAGCTGCACCAAACAGCAAGTTCCCAGGAACAAAAGTCCTCTCCCGCTTCCTCTAAGTCCACCGCATGACGCTGGGGCTCCACAGGTGGAGCCAGGTGCGGTGGGGGCCCGTCTCCGGAACTTCAGCGACCAGTGGGTTCGCTCACGGGTGGATCCCTGGATTCTACAAGTGGTATCTCAGGGGTACAAGCTGGAATTCGAGACGTCTCCCCCTTGCCGTTTCCTCAAATCAGCCTTGCCAACTACTCCCCCAGACAGGGAGGCGGTGCTGGAGGCGATTCACAAGCTGTACTCCCAGCAGGTGATAACCAAAGTACCCCTCCTTCAACAGGGACGGGGTTACTATTCCACAATGTTTGTGGTACCGAAACCGGACGGTTCGGTGAGACCCATTTTAAATTTGAAATCCTTGAACACTTATATAAGAAGGTTCAAGTTCAAAATGGAATCGCTCAGGGCGGTTATTGCAAGCCTGGACGAAGGGGATTACATGGTATCACTGGACATCAAGGATGCTTACCTGCATGTCCCCATTTACCATCCTCACCAGGAGTACCTCAGATTTGTGGTACAGGACTGTCATTACCAATTCCAGACATTGCCGTTTGGTCTGTCCACGGCACCAAGGGTATTTACCAAGGTAATGGCCGAAATGATGATACTCCTTCGAAAAAAGGGAGTTTTAATTATCCCGTACTTGGACGATCTCCTGATAAAGGCGAGGTCCAGGCAGCAGTTGTTGGTCGGGGTAGCACTATCTCGGGAGGTGCTACAACAGCATGGTTGGATTCTAAATATTCCAAAGTCACAGCTGGTCCCTACGACACGTCTACTGTTCCTGGGGATGGTTCTGGACACAGAACAGAAAAAAGTGTTTCTCCCGGAGGAGAAAGCCAAGGAGCTGTCATCTCTAGTCAGAGGCCTCCTGAAACCAAAACAGGTGTCGGTGCATCACTGCACGCGAGTCCTGGGAAAAATAGTAGCTTCCTACGAAGCAATTCCATTCGGCAGGTTCCATGCAAGGACCTTTCAGTGGGACCTGTTGGACAAGTGGTCCGGATCGCATCTTCAGATGCATCAGGCTGATAACCCTGTCTCCAAGGACCAGGGTGTCTCTGCTGTGGTGGCTGCAGAGTGCGCATCTTCAAGAGGGCCGCAGATTTGCCATACAGGACTGGGTCCTGGTGACCACGGATGCCAGCCTTCGAGGCTGGGGGGCAGTCACACAGGGAAGAAACTTCCAGGGACTATGGTCAAGTCAGGAGACTTCCCTACACATAAATAACCTGGAACTGAGGGCCATTTACAATGCCCTAAGTCAGGCAAGACCCCTGCTTCAAATCCAGCCGGTACTGATTCAGTCAGACAACATCACGGCAGTCGCCCATGTAAACCGACAGGGCGGCACAAGAAGCAGGATGGCGATGGCAGAAGCCACAAGGATTCTCCGATGGGCGGAAAATCATGTGTTAGCACTGTCAGCAGTGTTCATTCTGGGAGTGGACAACTGGGAAGCAGACTTCCTCAGCAGGCACGACCTCCACCCGGGAGAGTGGGGACTTCTTCCAGCTGATTGTAAACCGTTGGGAACGGCAACAGGTGGACATGATGGCGTCCCGCCTAAACAAAAAGCTAGAAAGATATTGCACCAGGTCGAGAGACCCTCAGGCAATAGCTGTGGACGCTCTAGTGACACCGTGGGTGTACCAGTCGGTTTATGTGTTCCCTCCTCTTCCTCTCATACCCAAGGTACTGAGGATAATAAGAAAAAGAGGAGTAAGAACTATACTCATTGTTCCGGATTGGCCAAGAAGAGCTTGGTACCCGGAACTTCAAGAACTGATCTCAGAGGACCCATGGCCTCAGCCGCTCAGACAGGACCTGCTGCAGCAGGGGCCCGGTCTGTTCCAAGACTTACCGCGGCTGCGTTTGACGGCATGGCGGTTGAACGCCGGATCCTGAAGGAAAAGGGCATTCCGGAGGAAGTCATTCCTACGCTGATTAAAGCTAGGAAAGAAGTGACCGCAAACCATTATCACCGCATATGGCGAAAATATGTTGCGTGGTGTGAGGCCAGGAAGGCCCCAACGGAGGAATTTCAGCTGGGCCGTTTTCTGCACTTCCTACAGTCAGCGGTGACTATGGGCCTAAAATTGGGTTCCATTAAGGTCCAGATTTCGGCTCTGTCAATTTTCTTCCAGAAAGAACTGGCTTCACTGCCTGAAGTTCAGACATTTGTTAAGGGAGTGCTACATATTCAGCCCCCTTTTGTGCCTCCAGTGGCACCTTGGGATCTCAACGTGGTGTTGGATTTCCTAAAGTCGCATTGGTTTGAGCCACTTAAAACCGTGGATTTGAAATATCTCACGTGGAAAGTGGTCATGCTGTTGGCCTTGGCTTCGGCCAGGCGTGTGTCAGAATTGGCGGCTTTGTCATGTAAAAGCCCTTATCTGATTTTCCATATGGATAGGGCAGAATTGAGGGCTCGTCCCCAGTTTCTCCCTAAGGTGGTATCAGCTTTTCATTTGAACCAACCTATTGTAGTGCCTGCGGCTACTAAAGACTTGGAGGATTCCAAGTTGTTGTACGTAGTCAGGGCCCTGAAAATTTATGTTTCCAGGACAGCTAGTGTCAGGAAAACTGACTCGCTATTTATCCTGTATGCACCCAACAAGCTGGGTGCTCCTGCTTCAAAGCAGTCTATTGCTCGCTGGATCTGTAGTACGTTTCAGCTTGCACATTCTGCGGCTGGACTGCCGCATCCTAGATCAGTGAAAGCCCATTCCACGAGGAAGGTGGGCTCTTCTTGGGCGGCTGCCCGAGGGGTCTCGGCTTTACAACTTTGCCGAGCTGCTACTTGGTCGGGTTCAAACACTTTTGCAAAATTCTACAAGTTTGATACCCTGGCTGAGGAGGACCTAGAGTTTGCATATTCGGTGCTGCAGAGTCATCCGCACTCTCCTGCCCGTTTGGGAGCTTTGGTATAATCCCCATGGTCCTTACTGAGTCCCAGCATCCACTTAGGACGTCAGAGAAAATAAGATTTTACTCACCGGTAAATCTATTTCTCGTAGTCCGTAGTGGATGCTGGGCGCCCATCCCAAGTGCGGATTGTCTGCAATACTTGTATATAGTTATTGTTTAACTAAAGGGTTATTGTTGAGCCATCTGTTGAGAGGCTCAGTTATATTTCATACTGTTAACTGGGTATAGTATCACGAGTTATACGGTGTGATTGGTGTGGCTGGTATGAGTCTTACCCGGGATTCAAAATCCTTCCTTATTGTGTCAGCTCTTCCGGGCACAGTATCCTAACTGAGGTCTGGAGGAGGGTCATAGTGGGAGGAGCCAGTGCACACCAGGTAGTCCTAAAGCTTTCTTTAGTTGTGCCCAGTCTCCTGCGGAGCCGCTATTCCCCATGGTCCTTACGGAGTCCCAGCATCCACTACGGACTACGAGAAATAGATTTACCGGTGAGTAAAATCTTTTTTTTTTAATAAAAGTGTAAACATCTGTGTGTTGTCCTTTGTTGTTTGTAATTTAATCAAGCTAATTGTGATTGTCAGTTTGTTAATTGTTACAATGTGTTGGTGATGTCGTGCAGGCCTGGCCAACCTGTGGCTCTACAGGTGTTGGCAAACTACAAGTACCATCATGCATTGCCTCAGTTTTGTTATTAGTGAATGCTACATCTGTTGCAGTGCATGCTGGTATGTGTAGTTTTACTATATCTTGAGAGCCCCAGGTTGTCCATGACTGATGTAGTGTTAATATTAATTTGTTTTTATTTATTATTTTGGTTTTGTAATCTGGTTGCCTTGCCCTTTTCCTTCCATTTTATATCAGTACTAAATCTTTCTAGGTGTATTTAAAAGAAGTGTGTTGAATATGTTGTTAGTATATTTAGAAAACAAATAGATTTATTTGGATTTTTGTTTCTTGTGTGTTGTTGTGGGTTGTCCTTTGTGGTTTTGTTTTTTTGTTTTTTTTTGTGTGAAATATTAGATACATTTTTGAGCAGATATTTGATCCTAGTGTTGTATTTGTAGAATGGAAATTGGTACCTTAGCGTGCAATATTGTGGTTGTGTCAAGCTATGTGATTTGATTTTTATTCATTAGAATATTGTGCATTTTTTGGCTTTGTGTATGGATTAATTAGAGAATTTTATTCTAATTTAAAGTATACACACCCAATGAAGTCAGCCAGAAAAGCTTAAGCATCGTTTAGTTTACTTATCTTCAGGTTCAAGATGTTTACATCACAAGAAGGATTTTCAGAAAACATTGTTAAATAAAAGTATGTCCATAAGGTAATTCGTCTTATTTTTACAGTACGCCAGAGAAGCAGCACAGCCAGGCCACAGCCAACACTGCCAAGTGATGCAGATGGTGGGAATGCAGGTAAGAATTCACTGTATTCACATATTCAGCAAACACATAGAAGCACAAAATGTTAATGTTTATCTTATCACATAGGTTCTTCTTCTGCAAACCCCCCTCCACTAAGGCGCCCATCACAGGGCTCGGTAACTGTGCCTAGGAGGCCAACCAAGAGACGTCGTCTTGAGGCTGAATCTGCTGCTCCATCATCACCACCCCAACGGCGCATCTCTGCAGTGTTGTCCCTGCCACCACAAGCAATTTTGGCGAGTCCACAAAGCGAGGATCCACAATCGCCTTAGCTGTCTGGTGAGTAAACATATAAGTTAATTGTAACAAAAATTTTAAACAGTGTGGTCTATGAATTAACCTGGATAAGGCATAATGAATTGATAAACCACTGATATGTGCAAGGTGATTAAGGCAGAAGCAAAAGAGATCCTAACTGTAAAAAACCTGAACGTCCCTGTTTGGCTTGTGCCTTTATCACCTTGCACATATCACTGGTTTAACAAATCCTTAGGTCTTCTCCTGGTTAATTCATCTGCACCACTGTTTGTGTACTGGCAAAAATATAAAATTTGGGTTAATTCTTATTACAGGCAATAATCACAAACAACAAGCACATGGTTTTTTGGTCATTTTTGCAGTAACATTTTCAGATGTGATGTTGCCCATAGCAACCATGTAATATTCCAAAAAATTACAGAATAAACAGCAACAAAATTAAAATCTATAATCCAATTGTTTGCCATTGACAACATCAACATTTCTAAACATAGGCCACCCTAAGACATTTACATGTTTTTTTTCAGAGAAATGTGTGCTTTATTTCTTTGGTGTAATTTGCCCACACAACACTGACTGCCTTGATCAATTTGTGAGTGTGTTCCAAAACACATTTAATGTATTGTGTGTGTTTAACAAAAGGAAGGGTCATACATAATCTGTAAATGCATTAATTTAAAATGGCGACAGTTCTTCGTGTTTGCACATTCATTATGGCACAGAGTCCGACAATACCCTAATTCAATTTTCAAATGAGTATGGAAAGTTAGAAGCCACATATGTGTAAAAAAAGGTAAGAATCCTAGGTAATTTTAGCCCACAATCTCGGTTTCATTTTCAACATGAATATTATTAAGTAAGGCATGTTTACGTCAAGCAAATAAATATTTTCAAAACTAAATAGTGGCTGTTATCAACCCCATACAGAACCACCCATCATGGACGAGGACGCACAGCAGGAAAGTGACCAGCAGCCTATCTACACACTACACCTGCAGCCCATCGATCCTACCCAGCCAACCACGCAGCAGGACATAACACAATCACCCCAAACATCCCATAGCCCTCAATTGAGGCCAACACCACCCCAGCAACAAATGGCCCCTGAGTTTTGGAGCAGTTGGGCCACACAACAGGCACAACACTATGCCTGCCTGAACACCCACACCCAATACCTTGCCAGTCTGCCCCATCATCTTCCTCGCCTCAGTCGGAACTCAGGCAGACTGATAGTTCAGGTTGGCAGAATTGCCAATTCAATGGAGCAGATGAGGGCAGACAACAGTCAAATGCAAGCCAATTTACTCCGAATCATGGATGAACAACAGCGGCAGCAACAAGCCCTCATACAAATAATACAACACAACCAACTGGTGAACGAAAACCTCTCTAGAATTATTGCCAGCAACACTGCCACAAATACCCAACTGACTGCAAGCATACACAACCTCAGCCAAAGCATTAATGTGTTGGCATCCCAACAAATCAGCTCAAGCTCCGGAACTACAACACCAAGCCAGACCCCAGTTACCTCCCCTGTTAGACGCTCCAGCAGAACACGGACCAACGAACCAGGTCAATCCTCTGCACCCAGCACACAAAAAAAAAAAAAAATTGAAGGATGCATGAAATGGTTGTTACAAAATAATTTTTTTGGAATTGTTACACCAAAAATGCCTGTGTCCAAGCAAAACATTATTTAACACGCAATATGTGTATGGTTTAATGTGCTAATGAGTGACAGTGTAAGTTATTCAAATAACAGTATAACTGTAAAGAACAGTATAATTAACAAACACTAACGCTACACAAACAACATTCACACCTACAATACATTTTTAAAAAGTGGTTAGGCAAGGTTATTTATAACTCAATAATACTTACCGTTAAAATAACGCCGAATCACTTCTTGCCTTACCTGCCTCCCTACATCTGTACTCACACTGTCACCAGATGTTTCTAACTCGCCTACTTGCTGGCTGTTTTCTTCATCACCAACATGTGGCAGATGTTGACTCAAACACAGATTATGAAGAAAACAGCAGCAGAACACAATCCTAGTCACTTTTGAGGGACTATACAACAAAAGCCCAGCAGACTTATCAAGACACCGAAACCTAGATTTCAGCACCCCAAAACATCTTTCTATCACATTCCGCGTAGACTTATGTGCATTATTAAAATTGTGTTCAGCAGGAGAATCAGGTTGGGACAATGGAGTAAGGAGCCAAGAGTAGCAGCCATAACCACCATCACCTGAAATACAGATATAGCCAACATTAGGACATGTGGATTATGGTAAAACACATACAAAAATCAGGAGTTTGAAGTTACCACACATACACACAACACACTTGGAACATACCCAGCAGCCAGCCATCAGGCATTTGTCCGTCCTCAAACTTATCCAACAGTGATGACTGACTGAGGATGAAGGAGTCATGGCAGCCGCCAGGGTAACCTGCAACCACACTCATAATTTTGAGATTTGCATCACAAACCACCTGCACATTAGTGGACTGGCGAAAATGTCTGTTTATGAAAACATATTGCCTGCCCCTAGGTGGTCTCAGCTCAACGTGTGTGCAATCTATGGCACCAAGCACATTGGGCATGCTAGCAAGCTCATAGAAAGCTACCCTGACTGCATGCCACTGCGACTCCTGGGTAGGGAAGCAGATAGAGGCATCTATATGGGGTTCCAACACATCCAAAACCTGAGTGGACATTACAAAATATAAGGTGAGTGTCATGATCTGTAATCAATACAATACTGTGTTATAACACATAACAGAAGCAACACTTAGACATAGACGTGTATGTATGTTTTAACTCACCTGATTTAAATATTTGGAAAAGGTGGGCTGGGAGATACCAATTACATCGCCTGTCACAGCCTGGAAGCTCCCAGTAGCCATAAAGTGCAACACAGCCAGGAGTTTGTGCAGGCCTGAGACAGAGCGAGAGCGTGCTGTCTCAGGGTCTAGGTCCTGTTTGACAAGGTCATACAAACGGAAAATGTTGCTTCTATTTAGCCGAAACATCTGTATGACCCTATCATCGGACAATGCGTTTAAGTTTAAACGACCCCTAAAAAAACGAGGCCTGCGCAGCCTCCGCGGCTCCTGTACAACCTGCTGACCATGTTGACTTACCTGGCCCTGATTTATTGTCGCCTCATGGAGCAGTCTCAGGTATCCCCCAGCAAACAATAAATCTGTACTACACACAGCAGCAGCCATTTCAGAGTGAGAGCTGGTGAAAATGTGCTTGGGACCCTTTTAAAGGGCCAAAAATTCAGGTGTGACTAATGGATAATTGAATACACATGTAAACACGCTTATCAAAACAGGTCTACTTTTTTTAGGACTTTTTTACGATTTTTATTTTTTAATGCCCGCAAATGCATTTTCACGGTGCAGATTACCAGGGCCGTCTTTTCGTATGGGCTCAATGGGCTCTTGCCCAAGGGCCCCAAGAGAATAAGGGCCCTAGGCTTATAGCTGAGGGTCCCCTCTTTCCAGGGGTACCAGATTTTTGAAAATCGGCCCTGGGGAACCAGAGATATCCGACTTGAAAGCAGTGGTCCCCATCCAAGCCGGTTAATTGCTCTTCCCAACCAGATATTTCGGGCTCTTTTTGACTTAGAGTATCTCTAAGGTTATAAGCCAAAAGCTGGGACTCTCCCCTTTCAGTAAACACTGGCAGCTTGTTTCTACTTTGCCCAGAACCAGAGATATCAGCCTTCAAGCAGCTGGACCCTGCTCCAGCTCCACACGCCTAATATGCAGTTTTAGATTTATGTTGGTGAATTGCTCTGGCTCCTGAACTCTGATCCCCAATTCCCTAGAATCTTTTGAAAGGTGGGACTCTCTAGTTTTTTATTCCATTCAAAGCTAAGAAATATATTTTCAGGAACTTGAGATATCTGCAGTCAAGCAAGCTGCCCTCCCACCGTAAAATGATAAATATTAAGCCCACTTCACTAGCCAACCCTCCCCTATGTATTAAACACCCCCTACCACCCTGGATGTCATGTACCAGGGCTTCTTCATTCAGCCCAATGCCCCCTTCTACAGTTTAGCCCCATCTGTGCAGTAAAGGAATAATTAGCAGAATTACTGCTTCAGGTCCTACATGCTGAGCAGAAGATAGAACACCCCCTACTGCCCGCTGAACATCAAAGCTGCTGCTGATAGCTCCTCCCACCCCTACCACTGGAGCATGGGTAGGGGGCCCAGTGAATTGCTGTGCCCAGGGGCCTACACCGCTGTTAAGACGGCTCTGCAGATTACAAATACGAATGGTTAGTAAATGACCGAGAACCATACCTAAACAGCCGCGTTTGACCGAAGGTGTATTCAATCGTAATTTTTCCCTTGGACTTCCAAAAAAATACGAATGCCCTCATCACTGCCGTGATTTGAGTTTAGTAAATTCCCGAGATGACACTTTGAAGAAAAAACACCATCTCGGTCAAAATCGGGACCTTAGTAAATATACCCCATTATGTCTCATCTGGTTTTCTCAAAGTTTATTTATTTTATGTACGCTATATCGACGATCTCTTTATGGTGTGGACTGGGAGTGCGGAAGCTCTCACGGAGTTCATTAACTTCCTTAATGCTTTAAATACCACCATTAGGTTCACTCTCCCTTTTAGTGAGACCACAGCTAACTTCCTGGGTGTGAGCATTTCCAATAGTAGGGGTGTTATTTCAACTCGTATCTTTCGGAATCCTACTGACAAGAATACATTGCTTGTGGGGGACAGTTTCCATCCGTTACCCCTCAAACGGGGTTTACCCCTATCACAACTTTTGAGGGTGGTACGTATCACCTCACAAATTGATGAGCTTCCAATGGTACGCAAAGAAATGGGGGAACGTTTTACTGCAAGGGGCTATGCAGAAAATGAGATTGCTGGAGCTATTGCCCATTGTATGAGTCTGACACGAGAGGAGGCTTTGAGAGGTAATGAACAAAACGCTGTAACAGACCGGATTGTGTTTACATCGACATACTCTATTGCCTCGAAACATATTCGTAGTATCATCCTGAAACACTGGCATATACTACAATCGGATGAGACCATTGGCCAATTTTGTCGGAATGTTCCACTGTTCTGTTACAAACGGAGTCAAAATATCAGATATAGGGGTAAATTTACTAAGGTGGGAGTTTTTTTTAGAACTAGTGATGTTGCCCATAGCAACCAATCAGATTCTACTTAACATTTATCAAGCTACTTCTAGAAGATAATAGATAGAATCTGATTGGTTGCTATAGGCAACATCACCAGTTCTAAAAAAAACTCCCACCTTAGTAAATTTACCCCATAGTGGCCAAATCTGATATAGGACCGATCAAGAAGAATACTTGGTTACGAGCCAAAAATGGCGCATTTAAGTGCCATGGGTGTGTGAACTGCCAGTTCCTCCTTGTGGGTGAGAAGTTTAAGGATCCTGCAAAGGGCATGTTGTATACTATTCGCCATCATTTGAACTGTGACAGCCGCTTTGTTGTTTATATCATTATTTGCCCCTGCAATAAGCTTTATGTGGGTAAAACCATTAGATTACTAAAGGAACACATTGCGAAAAACCAATCTTCCATCAAAAAAGGCAATGTTAAAACTGGATTCCAATACACCTCCAGTAGCGAGACACTATGCGGTGTGCAAACACAAATTGTCTGATTTCCGCTGTATGCCTATCGACCACATACCACCACTGAGATGTGGGGGAGACTGGAATAAATTACTCCTACAAAGGGAATGCTTTTGGATTTACCAGCTCAATACAGTGACACCACATGGTATCAATGGAGGACAGTCACGTAATTGTTTAATCTAGGATAGTGTGGGGACCTAGTGGTGGTTTACCTAGTGGGGACCTAGTGGTGGTGTATAGTATGGCAGGTGTATAGTATGGCAGGTGCCAGTTATTGTCCGTTTTACATGTTTGTCTTTTCTGTCTTGTTTGTGTTTACCTTATGGCCTGGTATGGTACCTGGGGTTGTTTACAAACAGCCTCATTATTATTATTATATTTATCCATTTAGAACAGCTTATTATTCTTGAGTTTGTTTTCCCCCTGCTTTGTTTACCTTTTTTTTGACATGGGCTACTATGGCGATGCTGTGTTACAGCTATATTCTTGCAAATTACGTGACAATATCACCATGGTAATGCTCTGCCCGGCCCGCTGCTCTAGATCCCCTTGTTTTACCTAGTCACCCTGGTTACCGGATGTCAACTTCCGGTCACAAGGGGCGTGAGTAGGTTTACTATAGATTGGTTGCAGCGTCTCCTAGCAACGTCTCATGGGGCGGAAGCGGGACTTACATTGGCTGGTGACCGCGTCTCCTACCAACGGCAGCTGGGGGAGCGCGGTCACTAACGGGAGTTATTTCTCATATCAGCTGTTGGATTGTTTGCATTACAGGTGAGTCTGTTTGTTCAATTAACCCTAGGTATATATACTTTGGCCATTCACAGTGTGTCACTTGCTCATGATTAAGGTGTGGATTGCACACCTAAATGGCTGTCGAGCCAGATGCACACCCTGCAGGAGGACTCATGCACATTTTGGCTAAGTAACACTATGCTATATGCCCTTTGCTTTGATATTGCTGACCTCCTGTTTACATTGCACTTTATGGAATTGCTTTTGGATTGATGGAAGCTTCAAAAAAGTTATATTTTGGATGTTGCTGGTCTTTTCTGTCTCTGTCTCTGTCTCTCTCTCTATATATATATATATATATATTTATATATATATATATATATAACTCCCAGCTCCGGCACTCATAGGAAACTGCAACTTGCTGTGCCTGGTGCCCTGCTCAACGTCAGCCCTCAGGATGCGTGTAATACAAACTTCAATGGTGGCACTCAGGACTAATAAGTAACGACTCAGACCAACAGCTTGTTAGGCAACGTTTCAGCGCTTGGCTTTATAAAAGCGCAGCCAAGCGCTGAAACGTTGCCTACCAAGCTTTTTAGCTACCTTTTAGCTCAGTACTCCAATTGCTTGGAAATAACCAGGCAGCACTCCTCAGAATTTGCAAGTCAATCAATGTATTTCAAAAGTCATATACAGCAGCAGAAGTCAAATAAAGTGCATAGTGTAAATCACCAACATTTAAACACCACTGGGGTGTTTTTTCAAGGTGCTATGCTGCCAATGCAGGGCAGGGTGATAAAAAAAAAATCAAACAATGTGAGTCAGTCGCTGACTTACCTTAAAAAGGATCCCTTCTCCTGTCTCTCCGCCGTGATGGCCACGCGATGGCCGTAAGTACGGAGCTCCTGATTTTATATATATATAAAATGGACAGATCTGAGGGAGCTAGATTAATTGTATTGTTCACGTACTTACTGTATGTGCAGTGGTATGCAATAAAAGTCTCAAATACATTCAAGTAAAATGTATTAATAAAACTACAATAAAACATCAAGAGCATCGATAAGGTTTCACAAAGCTTTGTATTCAGATTTATCCTGTTTTACATTCAGTTTCTTTGTTGGTATAGATTCACTGAGTGACACAAATGCAGAAAGATAGATTGAACCAAAACGTTTCGTCCCTTAATGGGACTTCTTCAGGGGTACAGAAATCGGATGCTCAGACAATGAGGTGGGAATAACTTGAAAAACTGTCTACACCTCTAATTGTACCAGTTGAAGTAGGTATATACAACTAGGTTACATCTGGTGTATTAGATCGCAACACAATATGGCTTCCTATTGTGGCGTGATGGATTATATCTCAAGAATGGTTTTAGTATGACCAATGATAAATGAACAAATATCTGTCACTGAACTGTTGTGGATGATGATCAACTTTCAGCATATAGAGCACTGGGCATGATATGCATAAGAATGATGTGTTCCTTTCAGAGTCCAGTAGATATACTGTATATAATCTCCAAATATCTGGCACTCCCAATGGTAGCAATGAACCAGAACCTTCCTAGGGGTTAGCATACCCCATCCATATGCAACAGAAATAAAGGTGGCACTCCTGGACTCTTTGCACTGTGAAAGAATGCTGGGTGTAATCAACGTTTCGGGGCACTTCCCCCCACCATCAGTGTGACACACATTTATGGAACACTGCAAGAGAGTGGATTTGGACACAAAGATATAACAATTCCTATGAGGTTTGAGATAATATAACTAGTAGTGCAACTAGGGAGGTACTAGACTTTTGTATCAGATGTGTACTGTCTATACTAAATAAATAAATTAATAAATTAATTAATCTCTATTATTAAGATAAGTATTTCATATGTCTCTGTTAAAACTCTATAAGAATTATTGGATCCCAAAAGAATTCTGTTCTAAGTTATCGTTAGACTTCCTTTCCATACGGTGTCTTAAACGAATGTCCACTATAAGCTTTAGGTGAGATATAGAGGGAACTACTATACCCAAAAGGAGAGTACATGGTGCCAATATAGGCACATGTTAATTATGGGTTAATGTAGTACGCTTGTTTTTATTTGACTAAATTCAAAGCTCAATAGTAAACGAAAATCCTTTTTTTATGTGTGATTTGCATTATTAATATATATTTTATTATATATATCTATTCATTTTATTTTTTATTTTTTATTTTTTTTCAAATATTTATTCTTGTGTCACTTCACAACATAATTAGTAGAACAAAATGGAACAGTATAGGTTATTCAGTACAAATAATCACAGACATTACCATACATTACACCAGTGTCAAGACATCAACGGTGAATTAGTCATATACATCTTTAAGCATGTGAAATAATAAAAATACAACAGAAAGATGGAACATAATATCCCATTTCAATGGCAGTTGTCCCAGGAGAGTAGGAGGGCCCACCCATCCACCACCGATTCCGCATTTTTTTTTTTACAGTAATTGTTATACTATAGGAGGATCCCCCCAAAACACCCATACCATTCAGTACTGTGCAATGCAGATTTAACTCTATTTTGGTAATCCATGGGTAGGGTAGTTATATAACTTTCCCAACAATCAAAAATTTGCCCACCAAGCTGTCTCTGCTCAATTTGGTTTCCACAAAATCCATAGTAAAAACATGATGCAACTTCCCCTTAAACAGTGTAAGAGTGGGAGGGCTCGGTGAAATCCACATTTGTAATATTGACTTTTGTGCCACCGCACTAATGGTCAACAATAGTTTCTTACAAACTTTTGTGATTTTTTGGCCAGGAGGAATTATCCCAAAAAACCCGCCCACTCTGCCGTGAAAGGGAGGTAGTTAACCAAAAATTCCATGGCATATTGCCGTACTAGCAACCAAAACCGGCGGCTCAATGGACACGTCCAGAAACAGTGCCTCAAATCCGCATTAGACATACGACATTTCAAACAATTGTCAGTGTCAATCATTCCCGCCATATATTGTCTCCTGGGAGAAAAATTTGCCCTGTGTATAATATTTAGAAACATCTCATAGTACTGAGCCGCAGGACACTATTAAACTCTTCTGTAATATCTCACAAGTAAGAGATGGAAAATTAGTTAACCAATTCCTCATGCCAGTGCGAACCTTAGAGTGGTCCATGGGCATGGTTAAAAATCTATAATATAGAGACATGGCTTTCTTGGAAACCGGAGGTTGTCTGAGCATACAATCTAAAGGATTTTCCGGATCACTGTTCAATAATGTTCGAAGAACAGAGCTAGTATAATGTTGCATTTGCAAAAAGGCTATGGGGTATCTAACCAAAAGTGGGTATTTTTGTGTAGCTTGGTGGAAAGTCATAGGCCTGCCACTGGGCAGGTCCACTATTTTCCTTATATCTGTCAAGCCCTCATGACAGAGAATAGTAAATGGAAATCCCACCTCTCCGTGCTGGAAATCACTATTATCCAGGAAGGACAAGTACAAAGATTTGTGTATCCCTAAATTTCCATTACGACGTAATATGTGCCAAAGGCGATAAATGGACCACAGTAAAGGATTATCCCTCAATTCTTGTGATACTGCCGCCTCTTGTTCATGTAAAAATGTCACTAGGTTCCCCTTTTGATGAAACTGATCATCCAATCATTTATCAGTATAAATATCAGAGTCATTAAGCCAGTCTTTTAGAAACCTCAGTAGAGCTGCGTGATTATAAAGTTGCACATTTGGGAAGTTGAGACCTCCATTAAGTTTAGGTTGTTGCAGTTTTACCATAGCGATTCGCGGTCTCTTCCCCTTCCAAATGAATCGTCTAAATAAAGAGGTTAATGTATACAAATCTTGATTACTGACCAGTATCAGTAGAGACTGCAATATATAAAGTAACCTGGGAAAAGTGCACATTTTAATTAAATTTATTCTTCCTACATATGACAATAATAAATGATCTCACTCTTACAGCCCTGATTTAATAGATCGGAGTGCGTGACATTAAGTCGATATAGTTCTGAGGGATATTTAGGAATTTTAACCCCCAGATATGTTATGAAAGATTTAGCCCACAATATCAGAAATCTGTTACCCCAACCCAGTTTCGATATGCCTGCCACCAGATATAAACCCATTGTTTTGGACAAGTTTACTTCATAACCTGAGACTTTACCATAGTCCGCTAACAGTTGTAAAATACCACGCAATGATTCCTGTGGGTTCTCAATATACAAAAGCAGATCATCTGCAAAAGCCGATAATTTTATACGTGTATCACCAATCGGGATGCCTAGGTATAAAGAGGAGGATTGCAATGTTCAAAAGAGGGGGTCTATTGACAAATTAAAAAGCAATGGTGACAAGGGCAACCTTGTCTAGTGCCTCTCTGCATTGTTACCGGGTCCCACCGTTTACCATTCACCAACAGGGAAGTTTTTGGGATCCGAATAAAAGTATTTAATCAAGTGTATAAATGTATCATCAAAGCCCCTGCTTTCCAATACCTTGAATAAATGAAACCAAGAGACGGTATCAAAGGCTTGTATGCGTGTCGAGACTAAGCAGCATATGTTTAGAACCAACATTATTAGCGGAAGCTACCATAACCGCTATAGCAGTACGGATTGCCATCACTGAATGACGATCTCGGACAAAGCCCAACTGATGTTGTGTTAATAATTCAGGAAGTATAGTCTGTAATCTATTGGCCCAGAGTTTCATAAATATTTTAAAATCCGAATTTAAGAGGGTGATCGGCCTATAAGAATCTACTAAAAGCGGGTCCCGTCCAGGTTTAGGGATCAGGGTGGTAAATGCCTGCGTAAATGAGGGGTAACTGGGTCTATCCCTGTAGATGGTATTAAACAGTTCTAAGAGGGTAGGCATTAAGTCTTGTTTTAATAGTTTATAATATAGACCTGTAAATCTGTTGGGACCCGGGGTCTTGTGAGGCTTAAGGCCTGCAATGACCACCCTCAATTCCTCCTCAGTAATATCCCCCATAAGAGAGTCCCTCTTGCGTCAGCAGTGGTAAGGCCGCCACTGACATTAGCTCCTTTTGTAATTCTGCCTGGAGTTGTATAGGACCATACAACTCAGAATAAAAAGTATTAAATAAAGCCAGCATATCTTTTGTGTTGGTGACGGTGCTATTCCGGGATACGTCCCTAAGCGCCGCTATATATGATCTGGTTTTCCAGGGTTTAGACATGGTCGCCAGTAATTTTCCTGGCTTGTTGCCCCATCGGTAATACCTATTTTTAGTGTAGTCAATGCGTTGTTGAGCCTGGGTTGTCAGAAAAGATTCTAATAACTGTTTATCTGCAAATACAAGTTAAGGGCTTCCTCTGAAGGAGTTTAATGATACGCGGTGAAGCTCCGCACCATCGCCTCACAAAGAGTATGATTTTTTTTTGTATTATCTCTTTTAATCCTAGCTACATAACTAATCACATGACCCCGCATCACCGCTTTTGACGCTTCCCAGAACAACACCGGGTCATCCCAATGTCCAATGTTGTCGTCAACATAGGCGTTCCAACAATGTCTGATATGTTTCAAAAAGTCATCTGAGCGAGACAAATAATCAGGGAAGCGCCAAAAGTGGTGAGCTTTATTAGACAATTGTCCAGTCCCACCAGGACGTGGTCAGAGAGTACAATATCTCCCAGATGGGCCCCCCGAATACGATCTAATAAACGATTAGATACTAGTAAATAGTCAATTCTAGACTGGGTTCTATGCACCCTGGACAAATGTGTGTATGATCTGTCAGATTGGTTTAACAAATGCCACGGATCACTGAGTTGTAATATTTCCTTAAGCTCCTGAATGTATTTCCAGCACGGGGAGGACAGAATAGAAGGCCGGGAAGATTTATCATTCAAGGGGTCATCGACTACATTAAAGTCGCCACCCACTATCAGGGGGTAGTTAGTTCAACTAGCTAAAATCTGAGTGATTTGGCGAAGGAAAGCACCCGTGTTCACATTTGGAGCATACAAATTCACCAAGGTATACTTCGAACCCTCTATATCTATATCCAATATTAAATATCTCCCCTCTGAATCCGAAAGCATATCCAGTAACTCATAATGTAAGTTCCTGTGCAACAAAATAGCCACCCCTCTGGATTTAGAGGAGTGAGACGATTGAAGACAATCCGCAAGCCACGGGGCTCTTAAGGTGGAGTTGTCTCCCTCCCTCCAATGAGTTTCTTGTAAAAAAGTAATGGCTGGGTGGTACCTGTAGATGTGGGAGAGAACCTTTTTCCTCTTGATTGGGGTATTTAATCCCCCAATGTTCCAGGAGAACACTGATATATATGGAGCCCCTCTTTGAATGCCATCCACGGCACCAGCTATATGTCTATCAGCCATCTGGGAATGAAAAAGTGGTATTGTTATTAAGTCTCACATCGAAAGCTACATGGAAAAGGTACCGGTATAACACTATCCACAGGTGCCTAGATCCCCAACCCCCCACGCTCCACGGGACTTCCATCTAGGCCAATGACATCCAACACAGTTCCAATCATTGAAAACCGCAAAGTGAAGCAACACAAACATTTTAACAAAAAAAATAAGTGATGGCCATCAATATGATATGACCCACTCGTTGCGATGGAGGTATCCCACCTTTATCAGCAGGAGCACTCGAAGCCAACGCAACCCCCCCCCCCACATAATATTATTAGTAATAATAGTAGTAGCAATTTCAACATACAGTATAACAATATCCCTGGAGACCTGAAGAGTCTAGTTTCTAGCATTATAAGGATTACCCTATGTGGCTATTTTACAGTAAATAATTATGTCCCTCAAAACCACTATAGAATACTAATATAGATTACCAGCTCCTGACGAGGTAAGGAGGAAACGGATCCCAGGCAAGCCAATACCATTGTAGATTAATCAGCTGTCTCATATCCAGTATTGTGGTAAAACTATCGCCTACGGGCCTTTACCCTCCCTTCCATTCAGACAGCCAACAGCTCAACAGAAACCTCCACCAGCGTGTTTATAGCTAACACAAATGCAAAAGTAATGGACACTTAGGATCCAAGAAGGATAAAAATTCAATCCCCACCAGAGCTAGCAGAGTATCATGCCGGCGAAGGTGGAGCCACAGTAGAGAAATGTTTTTTTTTACCAGGGAAGGGTCAGTAAATACTGTGAGCCTGCCATTTACCATAACCTTTAACTTAGCGGGGTATAGTAGTGCAAATCTAATGTTTTTCTCCACCAGAAGTTGCACACCCCAGAAAAGGCTTTCCTTTTCTGCGACACCATCACAGAAAAGTCCTGGAATATCAGAATATGATTATCATTTACTGTTAAAGTGGAACTACTCTGATAAGTTCGCAAAAGCTTTTCTTTATCTCGGAAGTCTAAAAATTTTGCGATGGTAGGTCATGATCGGCCATCCCTGTTCCTGTGAACAGTACCCATCCTATGGACTCTCTCCACTTGTAGTGGCTTGTCTGAATCAGCATATCCGAGCGCTTTTGGGATCAATACACTTTCAAAATTTTGCAATTCACTATCCGTTACCATCTCAGGGATACCCACAACACAGGTTACTATGTTTATTCCGGTTCTCCAGTTCATCAACCTTTTCAACTAAAGATTGGATCACCTGGGATTTAGCCACAAACTCCTGCTGCAATGCGTGGACCGAGTCCACCGCATCACTAGTACGCTGCTCCAGCATATCCAGTCTGGTAGTATTCGATTCTATTTTGGCTGTGGAGGCATCGAGCCTTGCATGTAAGTCTTCAAATTTTTTATCCATAAGTGGCATTAACATGAAGATGACCTCCTTAGCATGTTCAGTAGGCGACGACCCGCCAATACCCCTGGAACTAGTGTGAGCAACGGTATCATCAACCCTCAATAACGAGGAAGTGGGATTTTGGGCAGCAGTTTTTTGGCTAGATCCCTTTTATTTGGGCAGACTTATTACTATTGGAAGGCATGATGGAATCTGATGAACTAGGCCTATACAAAAATCTGTAAATACCAGGATGGACCTATTTCTGCAGGTCTGAATTATGATACCGAACCTCCCCCACTACTGAAGAGATATGTCTTGCAAAACGGTAGACCTAAGCAGAGTCCTACCCTACGGCCCATCAGGTACCATAAGCAAATCACATTACTAATGGTGCATTTTACAGTTACATCACTACTGCAAACCGCAATGAACTAGCAATAAACAGTTCACATTAAACCTTGGGGGTTCTAAGAACACTATATTTCCCCAGAATTCCAAAAGCTCAAAACAAACAAAAAAATACACTAAAACAGAAAATTAGAAAGTGTAATGTAGTAGGCGGTCAATTGAGGGCGGCAAAAACACATCAACACATGGCAGCAACCATATCACATAAAGTAAAACAATAAAGAGACATAAAAAAAAAGGAAAAAAATCTTGTCCTCTAAGACGACTTGCACAGGTTTTTCGAGACAACTTGGAGAGGTACAGTCAAATATGCGGGAAAGGCACTCCCAAGAAATGTGAAACCGTCCAAGTTTCCAGCTATGGTCGTAGGCCAGCCACATTAAAGAAAATGATCCCCAACCGTAGGGATAAGCAGTGTGCCCTTGTCAATGAGGTGTGGGGGGCAGGCAGGTATAATGGAGGACAGAGAAATTGCGCCCTCAGGAAAGTCAATGCCGGAGGTGCCCCAAATATAAATAGGATGGGGTTCTGGAAAGAGGCATACAGTGTGCTAAAATGTCAAAAGAAGCAAGGGGGAGAAGAGCTGTATACTCAGCCAGGGTGTCAATAGAGCTCCAAAAGGTGTGTGTGTGTGTGTGTGTGGGGGGGCAACTGGCTGCAATCACACTGTTCCAAGCATATATATATGGCAGCCCTGCGCTTCCACACACCGTGACCCTTGTCCTCCGCTAAAATAGGGTCTAATACAGGCTGGGTAGGGGGAGGGCTCATAAAGGAGAGCAGGATCAATCTGTAGCCCACACTGTAATTTTTAATTGTAGCCCAGCTTGCAGTCAGTAGTAAAGACAGGGCATCTAAGTGACGATGGGAAGACAAACAATGTCAAGGTGGAAGGACTATCAATGGGTCAGCCTCCTCACCTCGTAGCTCCAGCGCACTACTCCCGTCCACCAACACCTCAAGGCAGCTGGGAGGGATGATCAATAAGGCAGCCGTCTCAACCGCTCTCCAGCAATAGCCAAACTCTTCCCGGCCACCGCTACCTTGACCATACCAAGAAGCAACCTGCCAGGTCTCAGGCGTCAGTATCACTGCTCCTGGCTCAGTCACTCAACCGCGGCTCCTGTCTTCAAGCCCGTGCAGTGGCCGCAGCAGGCAGGCTCCCGGAGATACCGACTCCCGCTTTCATGATGTCTTCGGGCACAGACAGGAGTGAGGGGCAGAGTGGAAGCAGTTAAGATCAACTGATGTTTCTAATGGGTGCGCCGGCCTCTTCCACGGCGTCTCGGCAGGACGCATTCACCAGAAGGGTTCAGACTCCAGGCAGCCATGGGTGAAGAGAACCGGACAGCCACGTCCTGTCACCACATATCCACCACGTCAGCTGTATCGCGCACGGCGTCCCCCGCCAGGTATCATCAGCAGGTAAAGGTCCGCTCCGGTCACCGGTAGCATGAGCTGTTGCCGCCAATCTATCCATCGGCCAGGAGACACCCCTCGGCCGTATCAGATTTGCAGTAAGGGGCGAGTCAGGTTAACCTTTGCATAGGCAGAGAACTTTAAACCTCCATACTTGTTTCGCACAAAACTCCACGATGGCGGTCATACAGGCCGTCTCCTCTGATGGCTGAATTCCGGGGATATCTGTTACGCTCCACCACAGGGGGTATATCACCAGATAGCCTGAATGTAACCCAGCACGGGGAGATGGTTATAATCCCTGCAGGCTAAACAATTCAGGGGGATGGATGGAGATTTTCCCCTGTTTGGTGAGGTGCTAAGTTAAAAAGCAGCCACACTCGTTAGCCCGCCCACCGGAAGCTCATTTTAATTTTATTACTATTACCTTTGTGTACCTTCTTGGGATAATTACCTTCAGCTGTAGCATCCTTCTGACTGAGTAGTCGTAATACCACTCCGCCTATTTGCACAAAGGCGGGTCTATTCATATGTATAAATATGGTGCCAGGATAAGGAAGTAATTTGTCTTGAGAAAGTCTCCAGGTTGTTAGGAGACAAAAGGCATTGACGCCAACTTCCACCCATTTCCGCCCTGAGCCTGATCTCTCTCCTCTGATATCTCCACTCCTCGGCTATCCAACCTTTAACAGCACAGACTTGAAACGCCTCATTGATCAGCACACAACCGGCTCAGTTAGGGGGTCATTCCGAGCTGATCGTTCGCTGACGATTTTTGCAGTGCAGCGATCAGGTAAAAAAATGGCGAAACTCCGCATGTGTATGCACCGCAATGCGCACGCACGTCGTACGGGTACAAAGAGCATCGTTGCTGTGCAATGGTTCTAGCGAAGAATCCATTCGCACAGGCGATCGCAAAGAGATTGACAGGAAGAGGGCGTTTATGGGTGGCAACTGACCGTTTTCTGGGAGTGGTAGGGAAAATGCAGGCGTGTCCAGGCGTTTGCAGGGCGGGTATCTGACGTAAGTTCCGTGACCTCCGTCGCTAGAATCATCGCACAGGATAAGTAACTACAGAGCTGGTCTTGTTTTGCACAAAATGCGTTTGTGACACTCGGTTGCAAAGCCGTTCGCATGCTTGCAAAGCGAAAATGCACTGCCCGGTGGGCTGCGACTATGCGTTTGCACAGCTGCTAAAAGTAGCTAGCGAGCGATCAACTCGGAATGAGGGCCTTTGGGGGTCATTCCGAGTTGATCGTAGCTGTGCTAAATTTCTTCCCTGACATGCGGGGGGACGCCCAGCACAGGGCTAGCCCGCCCCGCATGTCTGTCCGGCCCCACCTCGCAGAAGAGCAAAGGCATCGCACAGCGGCGATGCCTTTGCAATTCAAGAGTAGCTCCTGGCCAGCGCAGCTTTAGCGTGCTGGCCGGGAGCTACTCATCGCTCCCCGGTCCGCAGCGGCTGCGTGTGATGTCACGCAGCCGCTGCAGCCCGCCCCCATTCGGTCCGGCCACGCCTGCGTTGGCCAGACCAAACCCACGAAACGGCGGCCGCCGTTCCACCCCCTCCTGCCCAGCGATTGCCTCTGCCTGTCAGTCAGGCAGAGGCGATCGCATCCCTGCTACGACCTTCGGCCATCTGGCATGCGCCAGCGCACTACGGTGCTGGCGCATGCGCAGTAGGGAACCGTTCGCTCTGCTGCGTTAAAACGCAGCGAGTGAACGGGTCAGAATGACCCCCCTTTGTCTCCTCTTCAACATCGCACCCACTGGATGCAGTCAGTCTACTCTGCAGTCCACCAGCAAGGTGCTAAGGGAACGGACTTGCTGCATGTTACAACCATACAGATTCCAACTACGGAATCTAAACCATCTGTGTATTGAATGCAAGGAGCCCCAGATATGAATCCGGAACCAGCACAGTGGTAACTATGTGAACTTCATTAGGAATCTGCATGCTGCTAATTTACCCACTAACCACTTTAAATCTATCAGCTACTATGACAAGTTCCTACTCAGAGCCGGCCCTAACCAATATGATGCCCTAGGCAAGATTTTGGCTGGTGCACCCTAGCACCACCGCTGATTCCGCCTCTGACCTTGTACCCCCTATATTTTAAATAGGAAAAGTTCGCACATTTGGCACACAGCCCAAAAAGGGGTGTGTTTTTGCTGGCAAGGGGCATGGCCACACAATAACCCCAATTCCAATTACGCCACACAGTACTGCAACTTTATTCACATACTGTATGATCATGCGATAGTGTCCATAATTAATTTTACATCCCACAGTAGTATTACTTTACCTAATAAACGTTACTTCTCACAGTAGAGCCCCTTATTCACATTACATCATACTGAATTGCTCCTTATTCACATTACACCACACCCTATTGCTCTTTATTCACATTAGATGACACAGTAGTGCCCTTTCTATACGCAACACCACATAGTAGAGCACCTTATACACATAATGCCACACATTAGTAATGCATTTACACACATTCCACTCAGTAATGCCCCTTACACATATGACATACATTATTAATGTCCTTATAAACATAATGCGCCTTACACATTATGCCAACCCTTATAAATGCCATTTTACACATAATGTCCCTTACACATATGCCGCACATTATTAATGCCCTTATACACATAATGACACACATAGTGCCCCCTACACATTTGCTGCACATTATTAGTGCCCCTGTACACATAATGACACACATACAGTAGTACCCTGTTACACATATGCCGCACATTATTAATGCCCTTATACACATAATGACACACATAGTGCCCCTTACAAATATGTTGCACATTATTAATGCATTTTTACATAACACACATAATGCTCCTTACACATATTCTGAACACTACTGCACAACCAACCCACTCACATGCACACAGCACTCACACTGCCACTAACACTGTGACCTCTGCCTCTGCTTGGATACAGAGGTGTCCTCATAAATATTGCCTCAGTGCTAACATCGGGCACCTTTTTTATGAAAATGCTTCTTATTTGCATTGCTATATGGTTAGGATACACAAGCAGCTTCTGCTGATTAAAATGATATGCAGCATGCCTATATTCTGTGTGAGACTGTGGCTGTATCTGCATATGAAATGCTACACAGAATATAGGCATGCCGCATATCATTTTAATCAGCAGAAGCTGCTGATGCCCCTAGGCATATCAAATGCCCTAGGCAATTGCCTAGTTTGCCTATGCCTATGGCCGGCTCTGTTCCTACTAATGGAGATCATCATTATAATCCTCACTGGGATGCCACTGAGAGGTAAGAATCCATTCTGAGACTTTGTTTTATTTTAATTTACATAGCCAGACAGTTTGCATGAACTGGTTTTTATAAACCTGCTTTTAAATATCTATTATGCTTATAAGTTTCCAACTACTAAAGTATAGAAAGTGTCATTTGGGTGATACTAAATCTAAGCATATTGTATGTATTATTGTCTATGTGAGTAAAATACATTTGGTACATTATTGAGCTTTGTGAGTCAATCTATTTAATAAACAGCACACTTGTGACTGTAACAGATATTGTTGCGATTTTAAATTAAGACATACTCAAGCGCAGTGATAAATTGTATTTATTGTTACAAATCCTCTTTATACCACATTCATGAGCTCAACCCTAGAGTTTGCCGCCATTCAGCCACAATATCCCTCATTAAATAATGTGTTTCAATATACTGCCACACCCAGGACTCAAACCCAGAACCTGCTGATCCCAGCTAAACACCCGTCCCACCGAGCCACTTGATCCTACATAAAAACTATGAGACTTCTAACATTATGAAGCTACTTGTATCCCATAAAAAAATAACCAGCAACATAATAGAGCAGATCCATGCAATGTGCAGCCACACATTCAATCCCTTGCAGCCACACACTACATAGAGGGTCAGTCCAACCCGTTCACACGCACCGGTTTATCGCTGTGGTACACACGGGTGCGGAATGCGCATGTGCGGCGGCCGCAGTGCGCGATGTTGCCCAGCGTCAGGGATCGCCGGGTTACGTCGCGTCTAATGAAGAAAGCGGTCGCAGGATGGACCGCAAAGAAGATTGCCAGGAAGAAAGCGTTCCAGGGCGGATCCGGACCGTTTGGAGACGTTTTCGGGGAGTGGTGAGTAAAACGCAGGCGTGTCCCGGAGAACGGAGGGCGGAGGAGTGACGTCAAAGCTGGGCCCATCATCAATGGATCCATCGCACAGGGTAAGTATGTCCAGGCCTAGTCTAGTTTTGCTTGAAATTTTTTTATCTTAGCAGGACTGCACAAGTGATCGCAGCCCTGCTAAGCTAAAATACACTCCCCCAAGGGCGTGGACTAGTTGATCGCAGCAGCAGCAAAAAGTTGCTGGCTGTGATTAACTCGGAATGACCACCATAGACCTGCCCAGACGCAACGCTGATCACCCCTTCACAAAGTACAAGGTAATCTTCAAATAGTTAAAACTCTCCAGCTTGAAATTCTCTAGCTTTCTATGCAAGGGCAGATAGCTCAATGAATAAAGCATCTGACTACAATGTCATAGGCAATGGGTTCTAATCCCAGGCACATCCTCATCCCAAAATGTAATAAAGGACAGTGCGACTTAACAACAATAAGCTGTCAAGTATATAAATGCTGTATAGGTATTAGCAAAATAAGGGGTGGGGGTAGGAGACAGGGGTGGTCAGGAGATGCTGGGCTTCAAAAAGGGTGGAAGCTGCAAGTGAAAGTAAATAGATAATTGACAAATGCTGCCAACAGCACCGCCTGTTGGCAGCATTTGTAGCACCTGACTCTGCCCACACCTAGTTACGGCCCTGAGGCATCTGCTCCATTTGTGAGGCCAAAGTTGGTAGAGGTAGGGACGTTATCCATCTAGGCACCTTCTTTATGTTACGTCATTTGCAGCAAGTTCATGAAATTTATTTTCTGCTGCGGGGTACACTGGGCTCCACAAGGATTAACATTGGGGGTGTAGAGTAGGATCTTGATCCGAGGCACCAACAGGCTCAAAGCTTTGACCTTCTTCCCAAGATGCATAGCGCAGCCTCCTATATCACCCCGCCTCCGTGCACAGGAGCTCAGTTTGTAAGTTGGTGCCTTGCAGTATGCAGGCACTTAACAGGAGGCTGCCTTCAGCAGTCTATTCAGAGCTTCATTTTTACAGAGAGAAGAAATTCTTGCAAGAAGATTACAGGGCTGCTGCAGGCAAAGTCTCACAGACTTCCCTGCGTGCAGCTCCGTCACCCCCAGCGGCGCTGCATACTCCTGGTTGCCAGGGCACTGCAGCGGAGGCGCCGGCATCTTCTTCTAACAGTGAGTCACACACACGCCGCCGTCTCCCGGATCGCGGGGCCGCAGACAATGGGGAGGTAAGGGGCTCCTGTGCCGCACTTTACCGTGATCCAGCGCGGCCGTAGGAGGTGGGCCGCGCATGTGCTGGCGTGGACACTGAATACTGGGCAGCCGCTCCACTAGCCACCAGGGGTGACTTATGGGCACAGGTCAGGGGGATATAGTAATAATACCCTCAGTTTTTACACTGCCCGCACACCCGGTGGGGATGCCAGCAGGGGGAGCAGGTCAGACCTGAGGCCCCTCCCCCCAGCCCCAGGGCGCCATTTCAGCAATGTTCCCGCCCTGGAGCTGCTTCCTTCTCTCTCACTCCCGGTCAGCAGCCATTACACATAGAGCCTTGCTATTCCTGGGAATGCTAGGGCAAATCCTCCTCTGTGGAACCGCCTGACTGCCAGTGCTGTGCTTCCTACAGGACACATGAGTATTCTACCTGTCACTGGGACTGTGTTAGTTAAGAAAGAGTGCATACATTCAGGGTTGTGTTGTACAAACACCCTGTGATATACATCCAGTGCTTACTGTGTTTGTTATATCTATAGTTATCACATATAGCCATACTGAGTATTACTTTGTATTGCTAGTCCAGTGCAGTTTATGGTACAGTTGATCGCTTGCTAGCAGTTTTTTGCATCCTTGCAAACGCTAAGCTGCCTCCCTCTGGGAGTGTATTTTAGCTTAGCAGAAGTGCGAACGAAAGAATCGCAGAGTGGCTACAAAAAAAATTGTGCAGTTTCAGAGTAGCTCCAGACCTACTCCTAGCTTGCGATGACTTCAGACTGTTCAGTTCCGGATTTGACGTCACAAACACGCCCTGCGTTCTCCCAACCACACCTGCGTTTTTCCTGACACGCCTGCGTTTTTTTCGAACACTCCCTGAAAACGGTCAGTTGACACCCAGAAACGCCCCCTTCCTGTCAATCACTCTGTGGCCAGCAGTGCGACTGAAAAGCTTTGCTAGACCTTGTGTAAAATTGCATTGGCCATTGTGAAAGTACGTCGCGCGTGCGCATTACACTGCATACGCATGCACAGAAGTGCCATTTTTTTGCTTCATCGCTGCGCAGCGAACATTTTCAGCTAGCGATCAACTCGGAATGATCCCCATAATTTCTGCATGGTACACTTGTGGCTATATACAGTACGTGTCTGTGCATGTAGTTGCTGCGTGGTTGCCTTATTGCAGGGTATTTCACTCAGTGGGCTATTCCTATATTGCTCTACCTGAGGGGGCCATGTGTTTCAGGTTTTTCTTTATGTTAATATAGGATTGTATCACAAGATATACTGACGGTGTATTTTTACTTGTGATTCTTTTTTTATCACCATATAATCTATATCTCTGGAACTCCCGGTCTGTGCTGTCTTCGGCACCTTGTCTGAGAGTTCTTGATAGGTATAGTGCTGCTACATTTGTATCAGGTTGCCCACTATTGTGGACATAGTTATGTCTGCTATACGTGGCAACGACATTGGGGCTTCTCCCACACTGTGTGTTTGTGAAGCCGCCGACGTAACGGAGGATAATCTGGCAGCTGAGAGTTCAGGTTCAGGGGGTTCCATACCCCTCAGTGGGTCGGTAGCACCTGGGGCATCCCAAGACCCTCCTTGGGCTACATTTTCCACATTGTTAAACACTCTTGTAACTAAATTGACGTCCCTTGTGGGACCACCTGTGCCATTGCAACAGTTTATCGTCCCTGCTGTTAACCCGCCATGGGCGGATCAGCTTTCCACTCAGTTACAGCATTTGAACCGATCTATGACTAAATCTAAGTGTCACTCTCACCCGACTAAAACGAAGTCGTCTTCTAAACGGGCCATTACCTCCTCCCAATACACTACTATTCCAGACACGTCCTCTATCGAGGACGGTGCATATACTGACCCCACAGACACTGACACAGATGTTTCTGATGGGGAAGGGAAGTCATTGGTGGATGTCCCAGATCTGATTGACGCAATCAGGCTCATTCTTCAGGTGTCTGATGATCCTGAGTCTGAGGATGCCTCCAAGAAACCAGATAGGTTTAAACGTAAGAAGGTGGTTTTACCTCATTCTGAACACCTGGTTGACATACGTCAGGAATCCTGGGAAAACCCGGGAACAAAATTCACACCGAATAAGAAACTGTTGGCTCGCTACCCTCTCTCTGCGGAGGTCTGTAAAAATTGGGAAACACCTCCGCCTGTAGATTCTCATATGGCGCGTATGGTTGCTCTGCCAGTAACTACTGTCACCTCTCTGAAGGAACCGATGGATAGACGGGTGGAGGGCTGTTTAAAAGCAATTTATACCCTAACAGGGGCTGTACATAGGCCAACAGTTGCAGCAACTTGGGCTGCTGAAGCTGTTGAGGCGTGGGCTCAGGAGATTGAGGTGGAACTGCCTTCCAACACATCTGAGCATGCTCGACAATATCTCTCGTATATTACCACGGCTTCTCTGTACCTTCAGGAGGCAGCCGTGCTCGCGGCCAAGGCTGCTACTACGTCCGTCTTGGCCAGACGTATCCTTTGGTTGAGATCCTGGCCGGTGGATATGGATTCCAAGAAAACCCTGGAGGTGCTTCCTTTCAAGGGAGACATTCTCTTTGGAGAAGACCTCAATAAGATTGTTAGGTTCCTGGTGCTCAGAACAAGGGAGATGTTATGAAGCGAGTCCAGAGCACCAGGACGGAATGCTGGGAAAGGGGAATGGAAAGGGAATAGCCCCTGGCGCCCTATCTCCGTTGTCTCACCCGTGCTGTCAGTACACTCTTGCGAGACTATGGTTGCTTGAGCCCATGGCAGCCGCGTTTGAAGGGCGGATTACGTCTGCCCAACTTCGATGCCCCCTCAGGTCTTAATGAGAGACAAAGAGTGAACCGAGACAGGGTGATAACAAGGGGCCCTCTGACTAAACAACAAGGCCAGGGGCTACTAACAAACCTAAAGCCAAAGTATGTGCGGCTTGCCGCCAAAGGAAAAGAACAACAAAGGAAATGCTGACCACACGCCGACAATACTTTTGTGTACCGGCGGTGACAGCATAAGCAGAACCCTCTGCAAAACACCAGTGACAGAAATAATAAGGGAATACAGCGGCCTAAGCCAATGGACTCGGCCGTGCCGCTACTCACTGAACCGGTACGAATACTGGCAAACGGACAGGAACTCCCAATGCTGCTGACACAGACTCTCAGAACTGGAGGACAGGCAGAATCCCAAACGACAGACCGGTGGACACCAAGAAGCCAGAAACTTGCACAGGCAAAGGTACTGGACCTCAGGACAGGAACGCCTCACGGCAGGACACGGGATCAGACATAGGAATCGACACAGGGACTGACACAGGAATCGACACAGGAAGCTCAGGAACTAGCAGGAACCAAGCTCAGAACTCAAGCAGACTGAAAACCCAGGAATATCACCAGCATCTGTGAATTGCAAACAGCCAGCATATAACAGAGAGGCCTAATTAATAATCCCATGCAGCTGCCTTGTTGCATGATTCCAAACTGACCAGATGCAATTAGCAGCCAGGTGAGGCTGAACACAAGGGAACAAGCTGCAATTACACAGACTCACCAGCGGTAGCAGACAAGAGTATTCTAAAACAGAGCAACAGGAAATCCTGGCATGCAAGACAACTTTATAAACATAAAATAGGAATGAACCACTACCTGTGGTTCATAACAGTATCCCCTCCTTAAGGGTGAGCTCCGAGCACCCCATGACACCCACGGGGAACATAAACAGAAGTATAACATGAAATACAGAACAAAACTGCAAAACAGGAATGAGCCACAGCCGGGGCTCATAACAAAGATTGTGGCTGATCTGGCTACGGCTAAAACAGCTTGCCTACCTAGTACAGCTCCTTCCGCGCAGAAGGCTAAAAGTACTTTCCCTCTGCCCTTTCATCCTCCAGGAAAAGCAAAAGGTCAGGTGTACCCAAAGCAAGCTCGTGCTTCCAGACCTGCCAAGCCCAGACCGAAGCATGCCTGGGCCACCCATCAGCCAGCTTTCAAAACTGACAAGCCTGCTGCATGACGGGGCGGGCCTCCCTCTGGGGTATCCCAGGGTGGGGGGCTGACTTCTAGGTTTTGCCCAAGAATGTTTGAAGACCACTTCAGATACCTGGGCAAGGGAAGTCGTCGCTCGAGGTTACGCCATACCCTTCAAGAATCGTCGACCGCAGCGATTTTGCCTGACAGATGTTCCTCTGGATCCGGCAAAAGCAAACACGTTGCACTCGGTGGTACATAGGAGTGGTAGTACAGGTGCCTCTGGCTCAGAGAGGCAAGGGGTACTATTCACCGCTGTTCTAGTCCTGAAACCGAATGGGTCCTTGTGGCCCATTCTGATCTGAAGACCTTGAACAAGCATGTGCGGATCTCCAAGTTTCGTATGGAAACGCTGCACTCTATTTGTTCTGGCCATGGAGCCTGGGGACTATATGGTCTCCCTGGACATTTAGGATGCCTACCTACATATTCCTATTGCGGTATCTCATCAGCAGTACCTGCGGTTTGCGGTGGGCAACCTTCATTACCAATTTTGAGTGTTACCCTTTGGTTTAACAACGGCTCCCCAAGTTTTCACAAAAGTAATGTCGGTCATGACGGCTACATTCCGCAGTCAAGGGGTCAGGATCCTACCGTACTTGTTGATCCTGGCACATTCCCCAGAAATTCTCCTGTGTCGTCTAGATCTGATGGTCCAGTTCATGAAAGCCCATGGGTGGCTAATCAACTGGAAGAAATCCTCCCTGAAGTCCTGATCGGAGCATGTTACAGCTGGGAGTGTTATTGGACACTCACAATGGTTGTTCTTGTCTCAGGAGAAAGTCCTGAAGCTTCAGGACAGGATTCGATGCTTCCTATCTCGTCCGCATTCGGCTATGCAAGCGCTAGGTCTCATGGTGTCAGCTTTCGACATGGTGGAGTATGCTCAATTCCATTCTCGCCCTCTGCAGAAGTTAAATTCTGACCAAGTGGGACGGCTTGCCTCACCGGATCAGATCTCACATGATCTCCTTGTCTCCGGAGGTCCACCTGTCACTGAGCTGGTGGCTTCAGGACCGAAGATTGAGCAGAGGCCGTCTCTTCTGGATATCCAAATGGATCCTGCTGACGATGGATGCCAGTCTGAGAGGTTGGTGTTGGAGCAACACTCTCTCCAGGTTCCGTGGACCGAGGAGGAGTCTCTACTCCCGATAAACATTCTGGAACTGTGGGCAGTGTTAAATGCGTTCACAATGGCCTAGCAGCTGATACAGAACAGACCTATTCAAGTACAATCGGACAATGCCACCACGGTGGCGTACATCAATCATCAAGGCGGCACTCAAAGTCGCATGGCAATGAAGGAAGCATCAATATTCTTCAGTGGGCAGAGCGCCATCTGCCAGCCATATCCGCAGTGTTCATTCCGGGGGTCCTAAACTGGGAAGCGGACTTTCTCAGTCGTCAGGACGTACACGCCGGAGAGTGGAACCTCCATCCGGAGGTGTTTCGACTTCTCGTGGACACGTGGGGCCTTCCAGATGTGGATCTGATGGCGTCTCGACACAATCATAAGGTCCTGTTCTTCGGAGCAAGGACAAGGGATCCTCAAGCAGCGTTCGTGGATGCTCTGTCAATCCCATGGAACTTTCGGCTGCCTTTTGTGTTCCCTCCGGTGTCACTCCTGCCCTGAGTAATATGGAAGTTCAAACAAGAAGGAGGAAACCTACTTCTGGTCGCTCCAGCGTGGCCCAGGTGGCACTGGTTCTCTGATCTACAGGGCCTCTCGCTAGATCATACCCTTCTACTTCCACAATGACCAGACGTCCTCATTCAGGGCCCTTGTGTTTGCCATGATTTGGCCCATCTGGCTTTGACGGCATGGCTCTTGAAGCTTCCGACCTGAGGGCCAAAGGTTTTTCTGAGGCGGTCGTTCAAACTATGTTGAAAGCCAATAAGCCGGCTTCTGCTCGGATTTACCATAGGGTCTGGAATGCTTACTTTACTTGGTGTGCGTCTCACAATCATGATGTTTTCAAGTTTAGTACGGCCAAACTGTTGGCCTTCCTACAACAGGGCCTGGACTTAGGCCTGTGTCTGGCCTCCCTCAAGGTTCACATTTCTGGCTTGTCGGTTTGGTTTCAGAGAAAGATTGCTGCCCTGCCTGATGTTCATACTTTCGCTCAGGGCTTCAACCTCCTTATGTGCCACCTGTGGCCCCTTGGGATCTGTCAGTGGTTTTGGAGACCTTGCAAGAGTCTCCATTTGAACCTCTGCTGACCTTAAGTGGCTTTCCCTTAAGGTGCTATTCTTGCTGGCTATTGCTTCAGCTAGAAGGGTCTCGGACTTGGGTGCCTTATCCTCTAAGTCTCCCCATTTGATTTTTCACCATGACCGGGCGGTTCTTGGAACACGGCCAGGTTATTTACTTAAGGTGGTGTCTTCCTTCCACCTTAACCAGGAGATTGTGGTACTGGCCTTTAACTCTCCTGAGTTGTCTTCCAAAGAGCGGTCTTTGGATGTGGTACGGGCTCTCTGTATCTATGTGAAGAGAACATCCTCTGTTAGGAAATCTGATTCTCTTTTTGTACTGTTTGGTTTTCGCAAATGAGGCTGGCCTGCTTCTCAGCATACATTGGCCAGATGGATTAGAATGGTGATTGCACATGCTTATGTACAGGTTGGTCATCCGGTTCCTGCTACCATCAAAGCCCATTCTACTCGGTCGGTTGGACCTTCTTGTGCGGGCCACCGTGGTGCGACCCTTGAACAATTGTGCAAGGCGACTACGTGGTTCATTAGGTTCTATACCTGCGATACTTCCGCCTCCCAGGATACGTCCTTTGGACGCCGGGTTCTTGTGCCCGCTACATTGCATCCCCTCCCATAAGGAACTGCTTTAGGATATCCCCGATGTTAATCCTTGCGGAGCCCAGTGTACCCCGCAGCAGAAAATTAGATTTATGGTAAGAACTTGCCGTTGTTAAATCTCTTTTTGCGAGGTACACTGGGCTCCACAAGGCGCCCACGCTGACGCACTTAGCTTCTTTGTGTTGGTATTGGCATAGCTGCTGACACCCTCTCCTGGGGTGAGTGTGTGGTGTAATTGGCTATGAGCGATTGTCGTCTCGGGTACCTGCTACTGCATTGGGCTGGTTAATGAAACTGAGCTCCCTGTGCATGGAGGCAGGGTTATAGAGGAGGCGGCGCTGTGCATCTTGGGAACAGTCAAAAGCTTTGAGCTTGTTGGTGCCTCGGATCAAGATCCTACTCTACACCCCGATGTTAATCCTTGTGGAGCCCAGTGTACCTCGCAGAAAGAGATTTAACAATGGTAAGTTCTTACCATAAATCTCATTATATATAAAATTGTTTTACATATATAGAAAAATGATTGCTATTTTCAATACTTGTTATGCTGTTAATCACCACTATATAATTTTTATTGACAGGGGCCTCCACAAGTATGTCGCCCAGGGGCCCCACAGACCTTAATCTGGCCCTGGCACTTCCCCTCATCGGCACAGCCACTGATAGGACTCAGGAGGAGGCGGGCCGCGGGATGGACACTGCTGCAGACTCAGTGAAGCTGTCCCTTATCTTCCACGCACGGCACGCCGTGGTCGCGACCAAACACATGTGACACGTGGTGGCAAGTGTATCTGGCACTCTAAGGGCAAATGTATCTGGCACTGTGGTGGGCACGTGTATCTGGCACTGTGGTGGACATGTGTATCTGACATTGTAGGGGCATATTATGTGTATCTGACACTGTGGGGTCACATGTGTATCTGACAATGTTGGGGCATATTATGTGTATCTGACAATGTGAGTGCACATGTGTATCTGGCATTGTGGGGGCATATTACAGTATGTGGCACTGTGGGGACATATTATGTGTATCTGGCACTGTGGGGGCATATAATGTGCATCTGGTACTGTGGGGGCATATAATGTGTATCTGGAACCGTTGAGGCATATTATGTGTATCTGGCACTGTGGGGACACGTGTATCTGACAATGTGGGGGCATATTATGTGTATCTGACACTGTGGGGGCACAGGTGTATCTGAAAGTGTGGGGGCATATTACAGTATGTGTATCTGGCACTGTGGGGGCATATTACAGTGTGTGGCACTGTGGGGGCATATATTGTGTATCTGGCACTGTGGGGGCATATGTGTATCTGGCACTGCTGGGGGCATATCATGTGTATCTGGCACTTTGGGGGCATATAAAGTGTATTGGGCACTGTTGAGGCATATAATGTGTATCTGGAACTGTGGGGGCATATAATGTGTATCTAGCACTGTGGGGGCATATAATGTGTATCTGGCACTGTGGGGGCATATGTGTATGTGGCACTGTGGGGGCATATAATGTGTATCTGGGACCACTGGGGGTGTACATATGTGTATTTGGCACTACTGGGGGCGTATATGTGTATCTGGCACTGCACACTATACTGGAGACATTTTGTGTAAAGTACACTACTGTGGGCGTTATGTGTAAGGCTGCTAATTGTGTGTATAGAGAGGTGAGAAAATATATTTATAGTCTGATAATATTAAATTGTGAGACCACACCCACTTTTACAGGAGCGCGTAAGGGGGAGGGGGCATTTTCAAATTTTCTCACTCAGGGTGCTAGTAGGCCTGGAGTCGGCCCTGCAGTCAGGTGAGTGAATTTATCTAAGAATACTAAGGTATTTATTCCAGTTTTACTTTAACAACTAGATTGTCTAAAGTAAAACATTGTGGACGCTGGCCTCTCCCTCAGTAAGGCAATGAATAGAATTTTAAAAAATAACTACCGGGTTGGGTATGTTATGCCCGCTCCCGGGATCCCAGTGTTCAGCATAACGACACCGGGATACCGACAGCAGAATGCCGGTGGTGGGTGAGCTCAACAAAGCACCTTGAGGGCTTGGTGGCTCGCTGCTCTCGCCACAGGTTCTATTCCTACTCTATGGGTGTCGTGAACACCCATGAGTGGAAATAGACCCTGTAGGTCGACATTCCTACTGCCGGCATTTTTAGCATTTGGGATCCCGGCGTCGGAATGCTGACTGCCAGGATCCCAAGCACCGGCAACATAACTGCATCCCTAGACAAACTATTGAATGAAGAGATGACTATAATAATAAGTCATACACAGGAGGGAAAATTCTAAACTTTTTCCGTTTTAACAAATCAAACTGTAAAATGTACTACAAGGAGGAAATCAATATGTAGTCTGTAATCTGTCAAAATATGTGTTTAGTAGTCTGCCAGAGGTGAAACAATTGCATTTCACAGTCAATTCAAATGTTCTGTCTTGGTATCACTGCACTGCATTGCATGTCACAAAAATACATGTGAATAATGATATCCTACAGTTGTAAGCATCATACTGTGTTACACGGTACATGTATTTCTGCACTGATGTTTACATCGACCTGTGTGCTTCTCCCTCAGTGGTTCAAGTTCTGTATATCCTTTAAAAAGGCATATCCATATCCTAGAAATTAACTAATTTTGTAGTATCTTCAGCAAAAGGTCAATTCAATTACTTATTGTAAACAATATTATGTATTAGATAAAATGTGTTTTGACGTTTATCTGATGATTAGCGTAGCCAAGAACTCTTTCACCTTTCAGGGTCCATTTTTTTGTCCCACCAGGCTCAAAGAGAGCTGATAATAGAACACAGTAACGTACAAATTCCTTGTGTATCAATGCCTATTTCCCTATAGATTGTAAGCTTGCGAGCAGGGCCTTCCTACCTCTGTCTGTCTGTCTTTGCCCAGTTTTGTTCTATAATTGTTGTTCTGATTGTAAAGCGCAACGGAATATGCTGCGCTATATAAGAAACTGCTAATAAATAATAAATAAATACAAATGAGTCGTGGCTCATCTGTGCGGCTACTTGCAGCAAACGCAATGGCACGTGCTATTGCGTTTGCTGCAGTCAAGCAAGCTGCGTGCACCACTGGAGAGTGGCTTGCTTGACTGCAGATATCTCCAGTTCCTGCAAATAGATTTCTTAGTTTTCAAGTGGATAAAAAATTAGAGAGTTCTACTTTTCAGGAGGTACTAGAGACTTGGGGATCAGAGATCAGGTGCCGAAGCAATCCACTAACAAAAATATAATACTGCATACAAGGGTGTGGAGCTGGAGCAGACACCAGCTGCTGGAAGGCTGATATCTCTGGTTCTGGGCATAGTACAGACAAGCTGCCAGTTTCCACTGAAAGTGGAGTCACAGTTTTTTGAGTATTCCCTCAGAAAAACTTATTGGCAGACAGAACCCAAGATATCTGAATGGGAAGAGCAATTAGACTCCAATGGGACCACTGCTTTGAAGTCGTATTATCTCTGGTTCCCCAGGGCTGATTTTCAAATATCTGGTACCCCTGGAAAAATTGGGCCCTTAACTATCAGCCTAGGGCCCTTATACTCTTGAGACCCTTGGGCAACTGCCCATTAAGCCCATATGAAAAGAAAACCCAGGGCATGGTTTGGGCATCCCAAGGCACTGCTATTATTTGTCAATTGTTTTAGGTTTTTGTTTTTTTTTTGGGGGGGGGCACAGATTTGTATACTCAACACTTACTACTGTACATACATCCAGCAATTTGTATTCAGAGCACAGAAAAAACGTGCCTGTGACTTGCTTCTACTCATGTTTGAAAGTCAAGTCCTTCTGGCGATCTGTCAGCTACTGTATTTAACCTCTATGGTTTGCACTTCATTACATTACCCCTGAGGTCTCATTCAGCATGGTGGATAAGAACTGTTATACTGCAAAGGGATAGTAAGTATAGGTGCAGAAATCGAATCTGCTCAAAGGTAGTCCTAAATAGCATTGACTGTTATACCTTAAAAATACTGCACTCATATAACAAAAAATAAATGTTAGTGACAGTTGTTAAATACTTTATTGTATTAATGTTTACATTGCATGAATAATGTGTGAATATAACTAATGGTTAGCATAGATATGTTATATTTTATTTTATTTTATTAGTTAATTTTGCAGCTAGCTAAAATGTGTGATTGTGAACGCACATGAAAGTAAAACATTTAAATCTTCATAGTTTCTGGCATTGCTCCTAGAAAATTATACAAAAACTCTCAGCATTCCTTATCTTTTTAGGCTCTATATATAAACCACTGACATTCATTTACAGTACTATAGCTGTACCACAGGATAACATAATTTGAGTATTTTTAAAAGTCACTTGAATCATGTAGACTTCTTTTGTAAAACACAGTGCAATTAACCCATACTTTTTTTAATAATAATAATAATAATAATAATAATAATAATAATACTATATAAATAGCAATTAGTAAAATAGTTAAACTATAGTATAAAATGTCATTTGTGTAAATATTACAGTTACCACTAGATGGTGCACAGATACCATTGTAATAGTAACAGAACTTCAATCCGTTTAGGTAATCTGATTTAATATATTTGTGTATTTCTGCCAATGATTAAATATGCAATGCATTGTACATGTCTCACAACTAAAGTTATTGAAGGATGAATATGAAAATTAATACGAAAAATGGCTTAAGAGTTGTTTAGTAAAATAATACTTGACAATGGGGGTCATTCCGAGTTGTTTTTCGTTCGCACAAGGTATGCGCAAAATTGCGAACATGTAGCAAAATGGCGAATATCCGCCTCCAGCGTACTTTTGCTAATTCGAACGCAGTATTAAATAAAGTGGGCGTATGCCAAATGACATCGCAGTAATGCGAATCCATCGCATTAACACAAACCTCATCGTAAAAATACTAACTTTTAGTAGATTTACACATTTTTCTTAAAATTGCACACGCTTTTGTTTAAAAAATGCACAGCAATGTTTTTTTTTCACTTTTAAGTTAAATAAGGCTTCCTCAATTACGAATCCAATTAGTGTAATGATTGTTAATGGTCATGACCAATTAAGTCTCCAAATAATACCTGTCGAACACTTTGTAGGCATAATTTGCCATTAACATTCTAAATAAGTTATTTTTAATATAGATGTGGTTTTTTTTGTTTTGTTTTTTGTAGACGTGTAGTGTGTGAATAAATGTGTTAACATGTTTTTAAAATCAATAAGCTCCTAACTATTTTTTTTTTTCGGTATAAATTTTAAATTCACATTCTTAAGTTACATGTCAGATATGTTTAAGTGAACCAATTTCTGCTAGGCAATCTGCAGTTCGTTTATTGCATAGATAAACACAACACCCGATTATCTTGAATAATACATTTTTATTTTTTTGTTGTTGTTTTTTTGTAAGTTTTTTGTAATATTTTTTTTTGGTTAGACCAATTTTTGCATTACATCAACTGTTGCCAGTACATTTTGGAGTTGCTGGCGCATGCTGCCCAGAATTTGGGCCAAACATGTGGGATCTCCAACCGCAACATCTGAAATTAAGATGCAAAATAAACATTAATAACTTCATCACATTACCTATTATACAAACAAGGCACAAAGCACACTTTAATGCAGGCATGTCCAAACTGCGGACCTCCTGCTGTTGTGAAACTACATATACCAGCATGCCTTGACACAGTTTTGGGGTCAGAGAATGCAAAACTGTGTCAGGGCATGCTGGGATGTGTAGTTTCTCAGCAGCTGGAGGGCCGCAGTTTGGACAGGCCTGCTTTAATGCCTAAGTGACTACATCATGGCTGTTTTAAGGATAAATCAGTAGCAGAACAACACACAAGCCTGCTCAGCAATGTTTTTTAGTTTTTTTAAAGAAAGCGTACCACACCATGGGGTACATTTACTACTACGGGAGATCTATTTAAGATGGGACGTTGCCATTAGCAACCAATCAAATTATACATATTATCTTGTAGAAGTGGTCAAAAAAAATACAAGTATAATCTTATTGGTTGCTATGGGCAACATCCCATGTTAAAGAGAACTACCATCTTAGTAAATGTTACATTCACATCTGGAGTGAAGAGAATTAAATTTTTGGGTGTTTGGCCCTGCATCATCACACTGCATATCAACATCTTCAGAAGGACAACATATCCTAGCATGCCCACACTCCCTGAAAGCCGACCTTACTAAATAAGGTCAAACAGGTTTGGATAAATACAATAAGCATTTTGTGAGTCTAACTTTCACACCACAAATCATTGTGTTGTTAGACAGGCTAACAAAGTGAAGCATGTGATTAGAAAGTGCAAACATTATGAATACACAGGCACAAGTGTAAAAGACTAACAACATACTAAACTCCACTCAGGTATAAATGTTAGCCTGAAAACCGAGCACATATAAACCATGTTGTCCTGGCAACCCTGTCGAACTAATGAGTGTCGACCTAGAGTGGACACACAAAACATTGCACACATAAACACTGTACATATAATGACACTCACAAAAATTTCAAGGCAACATGTAGAACATGAATAATAACACAAATATTTTTCCTTGGTACAAGATTTCCAACAGTACAACAGTGCATGTTTTGACATTGTAAGTGTAAGTAGGTAATCATTATTTTAAAAATGTTAAAACACTTACTTTCCTCTGCAACATGATGAACCCCACTAATTTCTTCAGGGGCTTCTTCTGCCCATTCACTGGGTGGGGAAGGCGGCTGGATGGGGGAAGGAGGCTGGATGGGGGAAGGAGGCTGGATGGGGGAAGGAGGAGGGATTGGGGAAGGAGGAGGGATGGGGGAAGGAGGCTGGATGGGGGAAGGAGGAGGGATTGGGGATGTTATTTCAGAGGGTGGGTCTGATTGAGAGGGCGAGGGGGGCGGAGAGAGTGTTTGGCCAATAGAGGGTGAGGGGGGCTGAGAAGGGGAGTTGGAAGGAGAAGGAGAAGGGGACTGGGAAGGAGGAGAAGGGGGCACAGAAGGAGAAGGAGAAGGGGACTGGGAAGGAGGAGAAGGGGGCACAGAAGGAGAAGGAGAGGTGGGCTGAGAAGGGGACTGGGAAGGGGAGGGGGACTGGGAAGCTGAGGTGGACTGGGAAGCTGAGGGGGACTGGGAAGCTGAGGTGGACTGGGAAGCTGAGGGGGACTGGGAAGCTGAGGGGGACTGGGAAGGGGAGGGGGACTGAGAAGGGGAGGGGGGCTGAGAAGGGGCCTGATCTTGCCTCCCTGCAGCAGCTTGCCGTTGTGGTGGTCCTAGAATGATATATGTATTATATTTTGTGTTGCATGTCAAATTTAATAAACACCATTTGACAATTACACTGTTCTGTCCCATGTAAAAGACACAGGGCTAACAATTTATATTTAAAAAAAAAATTAAATCTGTTGATGTTGTCCATAGCAACCAATCTGATTATACATAACATTTTTGAAGCTCATTACTGAATCTATTCCATTGAGTCATATTGATTGGTATAGGCAACATCACCAGATCTCTATTCAACCCACCTTATTATATTGACACCACTGATCAAGTTATTTGGTACAGTTTCCAGCCTGTGTAGCAATTCAGGACAACATGCACTTGTTTAGAATCACTTTGCTACAATCAGTACTGCTTGCCCTAACCACACACACTGTCATATTTATTAAACTAGTTCAGTCAGTGTGGCAATTTACATACTATCACTCAGTGTAAATTTGCACAGTGTATGCTAATAATCTCTGTGTTATGTAATGTAACTTACTGCGTGCACGTAGTTGGCGTATTTGCTGGCGGAGCTCCGCCAACAGTTCAGGAGTCCTCCTGCGGAGATCACTCCATCTCCTCTCCAGTTGGACGCGAGTCCTCAGTAGGTGGCGGGCCTCCGTGTAGGCCTGGCACTTAACCCGATTTGGGATAAATCGACCTACGCGGCGGTCCATCACCGCTACCAGTACGCGGAGCTCCCGCCTGGTAAAAGGTGCTGCATGCATCATGGCAATGGCGTTTTCCTTATTTGGGCATATATTTATAGTGTGTGTTGGCATGTGATTGGTCGAAAATATATGCTGTCATCTAAATAAACTTTATTGATGTGTGCATTGACAAAACTTTATTGCTGGCTGCAGTGCTGTGAAGAGTAGAGGGGTGTTCGCTAGAGCGGTAATACGCAGTCGCGGAAGTGTATGACAATAAACGCACCAATTACACACACACACACACACACACACACACACACACACACACACACACACACACACACACACTTTTATGATAAAAATAAAAAAAACAGTGTACTCACCACTTTTTGAATGAGCAATCAGCTGCACAGTCACAAAGTGTTCAACATTTAGTATCATATGTTGTTTGATAATTTCAAGAAAACAGAAATGGTAATTAAAAATTTTAGTCTAAAATTTTGTACCAAATTAAAAAAAATGAAAGCAAAAACACACATTGTAAGATTAACATGTTACAATATTTACATAAACAAATAAGAATATATTCACACACACCAAAACAATTACACAATGAGCTTTCAATAGCTACCTTAATGACATCATAGCAAAATAAACACAAACAGACAGTGATTTTCTATCTTAAAAATGTATAAAATAATATAAACTATACCTGAAATATTCTTGCACAATGCGTGCCCTTACTTCATTGCCCCTCCGGGAAACACTCCCCCCACCGTATCTCCGCCCAACCCCTGGCTCCTCATCAGGCAATTCCTCTGTTTGAGGAAGCTCCACGCGACTCCTTACAGCGATGTTATGGAGGATAGCGCACAGGACCACTATTTTACTTGCCATCTCCGGCGAATACATGATGTCGCCACCAGTGCGGTGGAGCACACGAAAACGTCCTTTAAGGACACCAATTGTGCGCTCCACCAGCTGTCTAGTGGCAGTAAGCGCGGAGTTAAATGCCGTCTGTGGTCCTGGCCTGGGCTTACGGTAAGGAGTCATGAGCCAGGGGGTGCAAGGATATCCACGGTCTCCTGTTTGATGAAAAGAAAATATTTTAAGTATAATATTATATTTGCAAAATATTTTTGTTCTTAAAAATTAACAAAAACTCACCCAATAACCACATGTCTTGTCCTTGCCTCGATCTTAATCTCTGCCATATCCCTGATTGTCTAATTACATAGGCATCATGGGAGTTCCCCGGGAACTTCGCATTCAGGGACAGGATCTGGAGGGATGGCCCACAAACAACCATTACATTCAGAGAATGAAACAGTTTCCTGTTTCTATAAATTTCTTCATTATGTCTTGGTGGCACAATAGCTACATGTGTGCCATCCACAACCCCAATAACATGTGGGAAGCGACTACCACCTTCCTAAAATTGCCGCTTCATCACATCTAGGGCACCAACATCCACAGGCATAGCAATAAATTGCTTTACACGCTTGATGAAAGCCTGGCTGACACGCCGTAGGACCTTACTGAACTGGCCCTGCGACATGCCAACCAGATCTCCCACCACATGCTGGTATGAACCAGTGGCAACAAAATGTAACGCAGCAAGGAATTGTGTCAATGGTGTTATTGCTGTAGGATACCGAATTGAAGATTCAAGATCACTCTCTATTATGGAGAGAGTGTCTAGGATTAGATGAGGTGGCAGCCTGTATCTTCGCAAAACCACATCATCAGGCATCCCAAAAAGGAGGACACGGGTACGGAAAATTGGTGGCCTAGCACGCCTCCGTTGCCTTGGTTGATGAGGAGCCGGTTGCGGTTGGAGGGCTGGCAGCGGTTGGGGTGGGAGTGGTTCCATGGGCTGGGGTGGGAGGGCTTCAGCAGCCACAAAAATCGACATCACCAACTTAAAATGAAGGTAAGAATATTTAAAAAAAAAACATAAATTCAAAACACACATTGTCATCCATAATCAAAGTCAAAGTGTATGGGTGTTAACTTACTCCAGGAGCATACAACATTTCTTCAGGAATAAATGACGGGACAAAATTACAAAATTGGAAACAAAAGTGAAAAAAAAAATTAGCTAAGTATTTCAAACATAGGTTAACATCACAATTACAAAAGTTTGAAAGATTACAAACATACCCATATAATAACAGCAACAATATATATTATAACAACTAAGTATGAATAATGTAACTGAGTTTTATAATTAGATCCTAAATATTAAAAAAAGGGGTCCCTTTAGTAGGTATTACAGCCAAGACCAGCCCTACTTTGAGCATAATAAAAACTTGGAAACATCCTTAAACATATTTTAAAAAAACATTAATGTGCCAAAAAACATAAGATACACACTTTTTACACACACATACTCCAGGACACACAGGGATAGGGTACTTACCTGCTCAATAAATGGCAAGTCACTTGCTGCAGATAAATCCAAAAATAAAAATGGCTAATTGCCCACAAACAAAATAAGGATACTGTCTCCAAATAACTGACACCTACAAGAGACACACAAGGAGGCTAAGAGATCATATAGGCAATTACAAAAAAGAATAAAAAACACATGCATAGGGTACTTACCTGCTCAATAAATGGCAAGTCACTTGCTGCAGATAAATCCAAAAATAAAAATGGCTAATTGCCCACAAACAAAATAAGGATACTGTCTCCAAATAACTGACACCTACAAGAGACACACAAGGAGGCTAATAGCACAAAAAAACTTGCTAACAAATATTACATACACACTGTAAAGTACAGGTTAAAAAAAAAAATATGGCATACTAATCCATTTAAATAACAAACATATATCCTCCCAAATACAGAAACCCACCTCCATTGCACCACCAAACATACTTGCCTTTACAAATGACTAATGTAGGAATACTCACAAACGAAACTTCGCAAAAAAACACACACTACGCTCTACATGCTATAAGCTAATAAACTGACATCTGTATGCTTGACAATGAAAAAATACTCACTCTGCAAAGTACAAAAGACGACCACCTTCTCTGACAAAACACACCAGCTACTTTCATCATACACCCACTCACACAGCTTGCAAACCAGGTCCTTAAATAAGCAGTACAATCAGTCACACTATTAGCATAATTTACACCTGTGTGAATTTACGCTGCGCACGTACCTATAAAAACTTACACACCTGTGCGTACAAACATGTCATTACCAACATGGCTACTCGTGAGTTTTTAGCAGCAGAGATGGACCGCTTGCAGCGGCAGCAGGCAGAATTGGCACAAAGACGTATCGCATTGCAGCGGCGAATGCTGGAATCCGCAGAGGCGGATTCTGAAGAAGCAGGACTCAGTACTAGAGACATTACAGCTTCTGATACCCAACAGTAAAGTGGGGTTACCCTTCCAGACACACATACTGGGCAAACTGAGGGAGATTCAGCATTAGCCACACAACAACAACATACAGAAGCTGCTAGTGATGAGGAAGATGGTGAGGAGCAACAGGACCAAAGCTCACAGGCTACTTCAAGACGTAAAAAAAGGCAGCCAGCATTCACTAAGAGGGAGTTGCGTGTTTTGGTCACGCAGGCCATGTCAAAAATACATAGAGGACCAAAAAACATGGGTGCTGCTACGAAAGAACGCATCTGGAGGGACATCACTCATTCTGTGAATGAAGTCGGCTCTATCGTCCGAACATCACAGGAAGTTAGACGACGGTAAGTGCATCTTGGCAGTCCATTATCTGTGCTAAGTAGTCTTCAAAAGGTAGTTACATGTGATGTTGTGTAAAGCAAACAAAAGCAGAACATGTGTCCTATATATTATTACCAAAAATATTAATACTCTACCTTGCCCCTATTTTTCTAAACATATGTAGTTGGGCCGACTTCAAATCCCGCCTGAAGGGCAAGAGGGCTGCGGAGTGGAATGCCTCAAGGGCTACAGGTGGAGGACCAGCTGACGCTGTGGAGTATACAGAGTTGGAGGAGATAGCGATGGACTCTGTGAGTTATGAGGAGGGGCAAGGAGTGTCTCATATGGACACGGACCTGCCTGAAATCCTGACGGCACATGACTTGCCAGGTAAGTTTACACACATATTTTATTTTGTATTTTTTTGAAAAATACAAAAGTCTCATATTATTTTTGTCTACTCTTTTTCCCACACATTCTTCTATTTGCTTTGCACATAACACAGCACAGGGGGGTGATCAGGTCGAGTCACAGGAGGGTTATGTGGCTGAGGCTGAGGTGGACGGACCTAGTGGCTCGGGTAGTTTGGGACCCCAAATCCCACCTATCCAGGTTCCAACTGGCCCCCCCACCCAACCCTCTGCTATCATGGAGATCCTGCTTGAAATTGCTAGGTATGGTGAGAGTCTAAATGCATTTCAGGACAGGATGATCCGGGAGGTAAGCCAGATAGCTGACCGGCTCACTGAGCACAGAACCAGTGTGGAGCAAGGTGTGACTCAACTCTGCCAAGGTCTGGCAGAGATCAGGCAGGGACAAGATCAACTTGCCTCCTCATTCCAAAGCCTTGCAAATAACATCTTGCAAGGTCTCCAGGCCATCGCTGTCTCCCTTGCCCACAGTGGCAGAGAGCCAGCCACATCGGCTCCCTCCCCTGCCCCTGCCCAGGAAGAAGATCCCACTGGGCAGGGCCCACGAAGGTCGCTCCGCAGACCAAGCCAAGAAGAACAGCATCAGGTGGGGGAAAAAAGAAGAAAGTGATGTCTCTCCAGATGGGCAGCACCCATGTTTTACATGTTGTCTCTATGTATTTTTTGTGTAGGCTTGTGTGGCCAGAATGGCTAACTCCCTCTTAGTGAAATGTATTAATTTTTTTTGAGATATTTGTAGCCTGTGAGCTTTTTTCCAAGTACACCAGAGCCATCTTCCTCATCCTAGTGTGCTGTGTATTGTTGTGTGTGTGTGGTGGCTCATGAATCTTTCTCAGTGCCCCAAATATATTTGTCTGGCAGGGTGTTTACACCATATTATTTTTTTTAGTAAAAAATATTATTTTGTCAGAAGCTGGAGTTTCCCTAGTACTGAGTTCTGCTATGTCATTTGTGTCAATGCCATCTGCTTGTTGCTTGGTCCATCTTTGCCTGTGATACTCACCTGTAGCCATGTTGTTTTGATATCGAAATATATTACAGTAGTAATAAATTATTGTTACCAAAAAAAATGTGTCCTTTATTTAAGTTAATGCATTATGTTAATCTTAGTCCTTGAAAGTTTAGCAAAGCATATAGACACTTGGGGAACAAGGAATTTTTTTTTACAAAAAACAAAAAAAAATGCATCTTGAAAAATGCAACAGGTTTGACTTGCAACACACTTTAATTGCCATATTACAAAAAAAGACACAACTCAGGTTTGGGATTACTATGGGCAACAGGACAGAAATTTAAACCTTGACAGATATTCAAAAAAAATATAAAAGAATTATGTTAAGTGTATGCTTGCATTATGTTGGTCCTGATATTTGGGATATACAAAGGTAACATTTTATGTAGTTTAGATGTTGCTGATGTAGTTTATAAGTTTGGTTAATTTCAGTTGTTTGCATTTTGTAGTATTTAAAACATTAAAGAATGCACTTAACATAATTTTTAAAAAACAAAACTTGCACAAAAATAAAAGCCATATTTGTCAGCGTGACAGATTTTTAGGTGCTTAGAATTGCTGTTTGAAGTACTTCAGCAGAGCAGTGTTTAGCAAGTAATTGGACAACAGATGAATGTGCTCTCCAATTAACTGGTAATTAGTGCATACACACTTGTAACACTAGTTCGCAAATGCAGAGTAACTGCAGACCTACTCTGCTGCTGCAGCAAGATAGCGAGGCTTTGCTATGTTAAGTTTTATTGCGAAAAAGCATTTTTGCGAAAAATACGCCTACTGCTATCTGCATACTCCCACACTAGACGCCCACTTTCACGCCCATGTCGTCAGAATGCGAAGTCGCGCCTCTGTCACGCCTTCGCCACTCCCCGTTTTCGTTTCTGTGTTACGAGCAGTTTTCTGTGTTGTATTTCTGCACAAGTGTCGTATCGCTCTGCTCGCGCATGTGGATTTACGCTTTTGCGCATGCGCGTTTACTTGTTTTCGGCCCGTTTGCGATGCGATGAATCTCTGCGATCAACTCGGAATGAGGGCCCATGTATTGAGACTTTACAGATGGTATTTTTATCTTTAATTTCTTTAATACTGCCATGTATACTGTATATATTATGAAAGAGAGAATTTATACAGTTGCATTACTTTTGGAGTTACATAGGAAGAGTGTTTGCATTGGGTGTGCTGCTGCCTTACTCTGGTTTAACCATTTGCCTGGCATGAGCAACACATTTGGGCACTCTTTATAATTTATTAAAAATATTACATTTTATTGATGCATTAAAAAAGGGAATTTTGGTGTCCCGTTTTGAGTTCACAGACAATACAAACATTTAACAATAATTAGACAGAGAAAATGGAATCCCAATAAGGCATTTCAAGTAGCCAAAGGGCTGTGTTTAATAAATAATAATCTGTCCAAAGATTGGTGAACATACATACAGCAGTACAGATAAGTGCATACCTCCCAACTGTCCCAATTTTCGCGGGACAGTCACGTTTTTTTGGGTCTGTCCCGCTGTCCCGCCCGTGGGTCACAGTGTCCTGCGGTGGGGGGGGGGGGGCAGTTGGGAGGCTCCCTATCACTCGCTCCTCTGCTCAGTTCAGAGCAGAGCAGCGGTGAATAGACACTGTGCGCATGCGCACAGCGTCTATTCCAGTGAGGCAGAGGGACTGGGGGCATGGCCAGCAGCTCACAGAGCGCTGTGATGAAAATTGTGATGAAAATTGGAGGCGTGGTCCGTGATCGCGTCATCCACGCGAGCCCACGCTCCTTCTCGGCAGGCCATGCCCCTTTTTGGCGCCGGCGCGGCTACGCCGTGCAAAGAGTCCCTCCTTCAGCGATCCGAAAGTTGGGAGGTATGTAAGTGTGCTATGTTTAGTAAGGCACATACAATAAGTAGCACAGGTGGATATATATTCATAGACAAAATTAGAGATGAGCGGGTTTAGTTCTCAGAGAACCGAACCGCACCGAACCTCACGCTCTGAGCCCGGTTCCAAGCCCGGCTCCGGTTTTCCCGCCTGACTCGGAAACCTGTACGAGGCAAAACGTCATCATCCCGCTGTCAGATTCTCACGGGATTTGGATTCCATATAAGGAGCCACATGTCAGGGCTGTTTCTAGCCAATTTGGCTCCCAGTGCGAGATTTAAAAATGCGCCCCCCCCATGACATAAAAAAATGTGCCCCCCCCCCACACCTAGATAAAAAAAAAACTTGCGCGCGCCCCCCGGCAAAGGGGCATGGCCTCATCTAAATGGGTGTGGCCTCATCTGAAAAGACTACCTCACAATCCAGTTTTTGACCCTGCTCCAACAGAGCACGACCACCACAGGAAAAAAAAATTCTACCATATTAAGCCCCACACAGTAGTGCCCCCTGCACCATATTATGCCACACAACGCAATGCCCTTGATACATTAAATCCCCACACTGCGGCAGGCAAGAGTCCCCATTTCACACATTGCGGCAGGTGTCCCCATTTTACACATTGAGAGAGAGAGAGAGAGAGAGAGAGAGAATACTTACAGAGGCCAGTCGCTCCTCGTGCCGGCCTTTCCCTCTTCCTAACTTGGATCCCCCTCTGTACTCCGCTCGGGGGGGGGGGGGGGAGTTTTGCGGAGTAACAGGGTTGTGTCGTGACGTAACAACGCAACCGCGTCATTCCGTGAAACTCCGCCCCCCGAGCGGGTTACTCAGGGAGAAATAGGAGGGGGAAGCAGGGAGCCACAGTTAGTGCCGCGGCGGGCGCCCAGTGCGGTTGCACTGCTCGCCTGCCCCAAGAAACGGCCCTGCCACGTGTCGCTGCCATTTTCACTCCAGTCTCGGAGAGTGTAGTGAGAGGACGTGTCTCCGTCCTCAATGTCTGTGTGGGGGCAGGAAAGTGGGGTGGTGAGTCTTGTGCTGAGTTGTGCTGCTCAGTCCAGTCCAGTGTAGTCAGCGTATTGTGCTGCATCAGTCCAGCCAGTCACAGTGTTGGTGTCCTATGCTGCTATATGTCCCCAGTGCTGCTGGCTGCTGTATAAGTCCCTTGCAGTTTTGCTGTGTTGTCTTGCATCAGACCAGGGGTAGTGTCTCTCTTGTGCAGCATCAGTCCAGTGACCAGTCACAGTGGTGGTGTCCTCTGCTGACATATATCCAGTGTAGCTGTATAAGTCCCTTTCAGTGGTGCTGTGTTGTCCTGCATTAGACCAGGGGAAGTCTCTTGTGCATCAGTCCAGTGACCAGTCACAGTGGTGGTATCCTCTGCTGCCATATATCCAGTGTTACTGCTGTATAATTCCTGTGATATTGCCGTATAATTCCCGTGATACTGGCGTATGATTCCTGTGACATTACCGTATAATTCTCGGAATACTGGCGTATAATCCCTTTGACATTGCCATATAATTCTCGGAATACTGCCGTATAATTCCTGTGACATTGCCATATAATTCTCGGAATACTGGCGTATAATTCCTGTGACATTGCCGTAAAATTCTCAGAATACTGTTGTATAATTCCTATGATATTGCCGTATAATTCTCGGAATACAGGCGTATAATTCCTATGATATTACCGTATAATTCCTGTGACATTGCCGTATAATTCTAAAAATACTGGCGTATAATTCCTGTGACATTGCCGTATAATTCTTGGAATACTGGCATATAATTCCTGTGACATTGCCGTATAATTCTCAGAATACTGTCGTATAATTCCTGTGACATTGCCGTATAATTCTCGGAATACTGGTGTATAATTCCTATGATATTGCCGTATAATTCCCGTGATACTGCCGTGTAATTCCAGTTATCCTGCCGTATAATTCCATATAAATCCATATAATTCTGTATAAATCCACTCCAGTGGTACTACCATATAAATTCAGTGGTGCTATCCTGTGCTGTATATTATTTACTCCAAATAAAGGGGTTATTAATATTTAATCCAAATAATTTTTACAGAGTTTGCCCTGTGAGGTGTAGGGGTATGCTCTCTTGTGCCGCATATTGTGTTATATAACTCCAGAAAAATAATAGAGAACAAACATTTGGAGGACAAAATATGGAAAGATCAAGAACCACTTCCTCCTAGTGCTGAAGCTGCTGCCACTAGCCATGACATAGACGATGAAATGCCATCAACTTCGTCTGCCAAGGCCGATGTCCATTGTAATAGTAGAGGGCATGTAAAATCCAAAAAGACAAAGTTCAGTAAAAAGACCCAGAAAAATAAATTGAAATGGTCAGAGGAGAAACGTAAACTTGCCAATATGCCATTTTACGACACAGAGTGGCATGACTAGTGGTTCAGCTTCACATGACGATGGAAGCCCTCATAACTGAGGCCTTGACACTTATGTTGGTGATAGCTGTGCGTCCGTTATCCGCCATTAGTGCAGTGGGATTTAGTAACAAATCCCACCTAGATTCAACTTCATTAGGCAGGCGATGCCAAGATTTTGCCAATTATTTCCAGTGATTTTGACGTATAATTATTAATTACAGTGATCTTGCCAATTCCAGTGATTTGGACGTATAATTATTAATTACAGTGATCTTGTCAATTAATTCCAGTGATTTGGATGCATAATTACAGTGATTTTGCCAATTAATTCCAGTGATTTGGACGTATAATTACAGTGATCTTGCCAATTAATTACAGTGATTTGGATGTATAATTACAGTGATTTTGGCAATTAATTCCAGTGATTTGGATGTATAATTATTAATTACAGTGATCTTGCCAATTAATTCCAGTGATTTGGATGTATAATTACAGTGATTTTGCCAATTAATTCCAGTGATGTGGATGTATAATTCCAGTTGGAATTGTTTGTGTCGCTTGGCTTAGTCATACAGCTACCTCATTGCAACTCTTCGACATCTTTGCATGAGGTGCTGTTTGGGGCCTAGTTTTTTTTTTTTTTTTTACATAATTTTTTATTGAAGCAATATATGCAATACATACATAAACATTCACTGTAATTCAAACCTTCGGTAGAAGGGTAACATATGAAAATGAAACAAAGGAGAATGCAGTTGAGTCCTTAATCAAGAGACATATCCATTATAAACAAGCAATAGTGTCACATCTGCATATAGCCTGTCCCCGGAGACCACAGGCTCCACTGATCCAAAATCCAGCTCAGTCGATTGACCCAGACTTATACATAAAAGAAAACAAAAAAAAAACCGTGTCCGTACCTTAGTTCCCCACCCATCCGCCCCCGAAGCCCCGAGTGACAATCAGTTTTAAAGCACAATCGGCGGATCTCCCGCAGCCATTCTAGTTAGAAACTATTCTGTATTGGACAAGGAGTCATGGAGCTGTTTCCTAACCGTTGTCGACAAGGTCATTACATAGCTCTCCCAAACTTAAAAAAAATGTTGTACCTTAGTATCTTTTTACAGCAAGACGCTTATCCACTCCATCCTAAAGAGATAGAATAGTTTGGCTTTGAATAATGATAGAGTAGGTGGATCCCTAGCTATCCACATTTGCAGAATGGCCTTCCTAGCCGCTATATTAACTGCCAGCAGCAGCTTTTTACTGCCCAAAGAGAGGCGCTGATTCGGTGGTAAAATACCAAAAAGCGCCCACTCCAGAGACAACCTCCAATAGTTCACCAGATTGGCCATCAAGTAGTTTCGTATATGTATCCAAAACTGTCTGATTATAGGGCATGTCCACAGGCAGTGAAAGAGATCCGCCTGGAGAGTGCCACATTTCCAACATGCATGTGTGTCAGCAAGTCCTATCAGGTACCGTCTGTGAGGCGATAAATAAGTCCTATGTAAAATATTAAGAGACATTTCTTTATACCTAGAAGAGGGAAATAATTTGCAGGCCTTAACATGTGCCGCAAGTAAGTCCGTAGTCTCAATGTCTGGGAGACAATCCTTCCAAGACATAATACCTCCCAGCAGGGCCGGACTGGCCATCTGGCACTTCTGGCAGATGCCAGAAGGGCCGATGGCCACGTGGGCCGGTCCAGCGGTCACTGAGACGCGCTGCCGCTCAGTCCGGCGGCAGCGCGTCTCAGCTGTCAGGCTTGGAGAGCTGTGAGGGACGGGGGTCAGAACGCCGGGCGCCCGCCAGCACGGCTGTGTCTGGCGCGGCGCGTATAGCGGACTTCAAAGCAGCCGCCGGTTCGTGAGCCAATCAGAGCTCGCGGACCGGCAGCCAATCAGAAGCCGCCGGTCCGCGAGCTCTGATTGGCTCACGAACCGGCGGCTGGTTTGAACGCTATACGCTGCCGCGCCAGACACAGCCGTGCTGGCGGGCGCCCGGCGTTCTCACCCCCGTCCCTCACAGCCCGGAGGAGGAGGAGCAGCAGCAGCAGCAGCAGTGCAGCAGCGGTAAGCAGCTGCAGCACTGGCTGCTGTGGGGGCAATTGTATACCTGGCACTGTGGGGGCAATTGGCTGGCACTGTGGGGCAATTGTATACCTGGCACTGTGGGGGCAATTGGCTGGCACTGTGGGGCATTTGTATACCTGGCACTGTGGGGGGCATTTGGTTACCTGGCACTGTCGGGGCAATTGTATACCTGGCACTGTGGGGGCAATTGGCTGGCACTGTGGGGCAATTGTATACCTGGCACTGTGGGGGCAATTGGCTGGCACTGTGGGGCATTTGTTTACCTGGCACTGTGGGGGCAATTGGTTACCTGGCACTGTCGGGGCATTTGTATACCTGGCACTGTGGGGTCATCTGTATACCTGGCACTGTGGGGGCATCTGTATACCTGGCACTGTGGGGGCATTTGTATACCTGGCACTGTGGGGGCATTTGTGGATCTGGCACTGTGGGGGCATTTGTATACATGGCACTGTGGGGGCATTTGTATACCTGGCACTGTGGGGGGCATTTGTGGATTTGGCACTGTGGGGGCATTTGTGTACCTGGCACTGTGGGGGCAATTGTTTACCTTGCACTGTGGGGGCAATTGTTTACCTGGCACTGTGGGGGCAATTGTTTACCTGGCACTGTGGGGGCATCTGTATACCTGGCACTGTGGGGGCATTTGTATACCTGGCACTGTGGGGGCATTTGTATACCTGGCACTGCACTATCGGGGGCATATAATGTAAATTTCGACTCATACCGGGTGCTGTAATGTGAATTTTGTCTCATACTGTGTGGTATAATGTGAAAGGGGCAGCAGTACTAGATAGTATAAGGGGTCCTACTATTGTGGTGCATAATGCGTATAAGGGGTGTATGGTGTGGTAAATTACACTGAAGACCACACCCCCTTTTGAGTGAACACGCCCCCTTTGAGTGGCCACGCCCCCTTTTCCGGAGCGCTTAATTACAAGCCTCACATTTCCATACCCCCACTTAAAAATTTCCACTTCAACCACTGGTTGTGTATATTTTAATAGAGAATGATGTACGCCTGTATGTTGTTAGAATATTAATTATATTTGTAAGAACATAGACTAATAAGTGGGAGGAGTCAGGAATAGTAAGGGGAGGAGTCACAGAGGTGGGCCTGTGTGCTTCAAAAATGCCAGGGCCTATTTTTAGTCCCAGTCCGGCCCTGCCTCCCAGTCCCCTCGAGTAATCTAGGACATTCCGAAAGTATCCATATGCAGTCGAAATTGCCTTACGAACCTTAGGGGTTTGTTTCAGCATTCTATCCATCGGATTGTCCCAATCCCCAGGTGAAAAATATCCGATAGTGGATGAAACATAGTGTTGAGCCAAAAGAAAGGTCACAGGATAGTCCAGCAAAGTTGGAAATTTAGTAGTGACCTCCTGGAAAGTGAGCGGCCTCGAGCCCCGCATGTCCACTAGATCGACGATCCTGGAAACACCATAAACGGATATTGTGCCCGACCATCTTGGAAGTCAGGATTAGCCATGAACGGAAGATGTAATGATTTGTGGGCATTTAGATCAAGTTTAGGTCACATATCCGTCCATAGCTTCTTAATGTTCCACAATAGTGGGTTTCTCCTCAGCTCCTCGGACACCTCCCGAGCGCGCAGATGTAGAACGGTAATTAGATCCCCCCCTATCTAAGTCTGTGTTTGTGTACGTGTTGTCATTGTGCATCCAGTCATGGAGGTATCGTAGTTGGGCCGCTTGGGATTACCAGAAAATATTAGGGAAATTAATTCCCACATTTTAGGGCCTAGTTTTTGAAAAGTGCCATCCTGTGTGACACTGCCATATGAGTCCAGGGGTACTGCTGTATTAGTCCTGGGGTACTGCCGTATAAATCCACAATTTTCAGATTTTTTTTAAAAGTGACTGTAGCGTGCTGGAGATGCTGTCAGTGGAACGAACAATTGCAGCCCACTCTCGACATTCAGCAACTGCGTGACACTACTAGATGGGCCAGGTGGTTGTGTCACTTAGCTTAGTCTTATTCTTCCTTGCCTCATGTGCTGTTAGGGGCCTATTTTTTATACCTGCCCTCCTGTCTGCCACAGCAGTGCCACACCTAGATGGGCCAATTGTTTGTGTCGCTTGGCTTAGTCATACAGCAACCTCGGTGCAACTTTCTTCCATCTTTGCATCATGTGCTGTTTGGGGCCTTTTTTTTAATATCTGCCCTCCTGTCTGCCACTGCAGTGCCACGCCTAGATGGGCCAATTGTTTGTGTCGCTTGGCTTAGTCATACAACTACCTCATTTCAATTCTTTTTTTCTTTGCATGATGTGCTGTTTGGGGCCTTTAATTTTATATATCTGCCCTCCTGTCTGACACTGCAGTGCCACGCCTACATAGGCCAGGTGTTTGTGTTGTCCACTTGTGTCGCTTAGGAGCCACCGTGGGTGCAGGGGTGTGTCGCGGGTGGGGGAGGGGCAGGTGCAGCGGGTGGGGGAGGGGTGGGTGCGGGGGTGCTTCGGGTGAGGGAGGGAGTCCGGAGCCACCGTGGGTTGTGGTGGGGGTGTGCGGGTGCCACGGATGGGGCCCGGAGGTACTGCGAGTGGGGGAGTGGCGGGTAATGCTTCTCCTGCGTCTTCTCCTGGAAGCAGCTAAGCTGCTGTCCTCCCTTTGGCAGTGGCTCTCCCGGAGACTTGCACAGCAGCCAATCACTATTGTTAGCTCCGGTGTCCCAACGTGCTGCATTACAGAGAAGAAGATGAACTCAATAAACTATAGTTTCCAGCAGGCCTTAGTGCCGGAATGCTTCGGTGCTAAGGGCTGCTGTGAGCTGTAGTTTATTTAGTGTGTCTACTTCACTGTAATGCGGCGCGTTGGGACACCAGCGCTAACAATAGTGACTGGCTGGCAGAACTGACTGACTTGCTGGATCAATGTAAAAGGTGAGAGTGCTGTGCACTGTCAGTGACACTGCACACCCACTGCACTGCACAGCACTGTCACCTTTTACATTGATTCAGCGTCCAGACATTACCCTCCGCGATATCACCCACTCTATCCGTTACATTAGCCATCTCGGGGCTTCCAGGCCGGCAGCCCAAGTGCTGTGTTGCGGAGTCAGGGCCTCTAGGGATCTGTGCACGGCTGTGGCACGGAGGCACTTCTGTGACATCAAGCGCAGAGGAGATTCCGGGGCTCAGAGAGTATGCGGCACAGGGAGGGCTATGAAAGCCTTCTGCTGCGCTGCTTTCATACACATCTATGCCGGTGGCCGCAGCAGCTTTTGTTCCACCTGCGCCGTGGTTAGGGAGTGGGGATTGTTGATGCCAGAGCGGGGCAGGTGGACTGGCAGCAGGACATAGGGGGTATTACGAGCTGATTGTAGCTGTGCTAAATTTAGCACAGCTATGATCACTTACACTGACATGCGGGGGGATGCCCAGCACAGGGCTAGTTCGCCCCGCATGTCAGGCAGCCCCCCCCTCCGCACAAGTACAAAAGCATCACACAGCGGTGATGCATTTGTACTTGAAGAGTAACTCCCAGCCAGTGCAGCTCCTGCGGCTGGCCGGGAGTTACCTGTCGGTGCCCTGGTCGCAGCGGCTGCGTTGGCCAGACTGTGCCCACAAAATGGCGGCCAAACATCGCCGTGCATCCCCTCCCACCCAGCGACCGCCTCTGCCTGTCAATCAGGCAGAGGAGATCGCTAGGCAACGACAGCCGTCGGCTGTCAGCCATGCGCCGGCGCACTGCGGTGCCAGCGCATGGGCAGTTCTGACCTGATCGCTGCACTGCTATGAACTGCAGTGAGCGATCAGGTCAGAATGACCCCCATAGGACGCTGCAGTAAAAGTTGTTTTTTTCCCCTATCTACAGCACAGAGACTTGCTGCAGATGCAGTGGCATACCCTCCAGCTGTACCTTTTTGACAGGTGCAAACCTTTTTTTATGGTCTGTACTGATTTTTGGCTCTGCAAACTTCCATTGAAAGTATAGGAAAAGGAGCGTGGCCACGCCACTGTACCCGTGGCCATGCCCTCTTTTCGAATTTGTCCCAATTTTTTATGTGTAAATTGTTGGAGGGAATGTTGCTGCAGATGCAGTGGGCCTATTTTAGGGTGTGGAGCTGGAGCTGCAGCTTTATCAGCCCAATTGTTAATCCTGCTCTGGCAGAGCCGTCTTAACAGCAGTGTAGGCCCCTGGGCACAGCAATGCACTGGGGCCCCTAACCACCCATCAGCGGCAGGGGTGGGGGGTGCTATCAGTGGCAGCTTTTATGTCCCGCGGGTGGAAGGGGTGTTCTGTCTTCTGCTCAACATGTAAGACCTGGAGCAATAATTTCCGCTAATTATTCCTTTACTGCACAGATGGAGCGTTAGGGAGAACACTAAACTGTAGAATGTGGGACATTGTGCTGAATGAAGGGGCCCCGGTACATGACTTCCAGGGTGGTAGGGGGTGTCTAATACGCAGGGAAGGGGTCGATAGTGGAGTGGGCTTAATATTCATCATGTTCTGGTGGGAGGGCAGCATGCTTGACTGCAGATATCTCCAGTTCCTGGAAACAGATTTTTTAGGTTTCATGGGATAAATAAAATAGAGAGTCCCACCTTTCAGGAGGTACTGGGAACTTGGGGATCAGAGTTCAGGAACCAGAGCAATCCACCAATGAAAATATAAAACATTAGGCATATGGAGCTGGAGCAGGGACCAGCTGCTGGAAGGCTGATATCTCTGGTTCTGGGCATAGTAGAGACAAGCTGATAGTGTCCACCAAAAGGGGAGAGTCCCAGCTTTTGAAATATATCCTCAGAAACTCTATGTCAGACAGCACCCGAGATATCTGGCTGGGAAGAAAAATTAACAGGCATGGATGGGGACCACTACTTTGAAGTCGGATATCTTTAGTTCCCCAGGGCCGATTTTCAAAAATCTGGTACCCCTGGAAAGATGGGACCCTCAGCTATCAGCCTAGGGCCCTTTTACCCCTGGGGCCCTTGGGCAAGAAACCCATTGAGCCCATACGAAAAGACGGCCCTGTGCTCTGGGAACTCACAGCATACAAAGGGCAGAGCCTCCCATTGGATGTAACCTGTGTGGGAGGGCATTTCTCGCCCAATCAGCTTTGGACTGGGTGTGATAGACCTGCTGCTAACCCAATGAGAGCTCCTAGCCACTCCCAGCTTTATCCACACAGTCACGGAGTGACACATCTGGGCAATTATATAGGAGATACCTGTGTGACCCCTGAGAGCAGATCTGTGCGGAAACAACACCATTCTCTTTGAGGCAATAGTTATATGGTTAGTCATTTGGAGTACAGTAAGAGTGGGTGTGTAGACAAAAAGGGCTAGATGCATCATTGCTTGGAAAGTGATCAAATGGAAAGTGATAAACTACCAGCCAACCAGCTCCTAACTGTCATTTTTCAAACAGGACCTGTGACATGGTACATAGGAGCTGATTGGCTGGTGCCTTTTCTCTTTCCATTTTATCACTCTCCCTGCGATGATGCATCTAGCCCAAAGTATGACTAATACCCCTTTCAGACTGACAAAACATTCCCGGGTTATTGCACATGAACGCACATCAACCCGGGAATTTGCTCAGTGTGAAAGGGTCCTGTAAGAATATCCCAGGATGAGCATCCCTGCATTTCATCCCAGGTCTCGACCAGGGTTGAATCCGGGATCGTCCCGGGATGTGGTGCAGTGTGAACGGGTATGCCAGGTCAAGGCGACCCGGCACCCGTTCTCTGCATAGGAGGAGGTGGTGCTTGGGTCGGGCCGCAAGTCTTAAGGGGTCTCAAGCCTGGTTGCACCTGGGAAGCTCCCGTGTACACATTCCCAGGTGTGACCCGGCTATTGTCAATGTGAAAGCGGTATAAAACGGCCTGCATAAAGTCCCAAATGTAACTGCATGGAGGGCTTCGAGTTACGGGTGCTCTGAATCTGGTGTAAGCATAAGCATGATATTGATGACTGAGTGTGATTGTTTGCACACAGTGAAAACACACTCATTTAAGTAAACCCCTGCAACTGCTAAAACAATGTTTTAAAAGTGTCCTACTGTATATGTGTCTGCTTTGCTTTCATTTTACATGATCCAATCCATTTATTATAAGCACTATGTGGCCATTAAATGTGTTTCCATTGTGTATTTTTAGCAATTTCTGAACTCAAGTCACATCGGACCCAGGTTTGTCAAGGGGAAGGAAACTGCAGCTACAGACTTGTGTTTGAAACTAACTGGAAAAATGTAAAAAAAAAATGAGTATTTATTTGAGTGCATTTAGATATTCCGTTTATCTGCAACTCTGAATAATGGGCAGAGTACACAATATGGGTATAAGGGGTATGCTTGGAAATAAAATGGGAGAGTTAGGCAAACAGTACTTGAGTTGAATTAATTGACAGTTTGTCATACCCCCCAATTATCCCGATTTTCGTGGGACGGTCACGGTTTTTGGGACTGCCCTCCCGCGGACAGTAGTGTCCCCTGGTGAAGGGGATATAGTTTGGAGGCTCCTGTCCTGTGCATGCACACAGCATCTATTCACAGGAGACAAAGGTACTGGTGGCATGCCAGCAGCTCACAGAGCACTGGATATGCTCCCTCAGTGATGAAAACGGGGCCTATGGAAAGGGGCATGGCTTTGTAGGATTGTCATGCTTGCGAGTCACGCCCTTTTCCATAGGCCATACCCCATTTTTAGCAGAGGTAGTCCCACATTGCCAGCTCCAGATTTTGGGAGGTATGGTTTGTATGTGGTACTGTATTTTATAAAGAGCAATAAAAAACATATAAACATGCAGTGTCAACAATACAGATAAACATTAGTAAGCAGTTTAATTGAAAGACTGCCTAACCTGCTAGTAAGTATTCTGTTAGTATACCTGTTAGTATTCCTGATGCACCGTACACCACAGGACAAGTGATAACATTGGCATTGTATTTTCAGAAATATCCTGATCGGTCCATCATCAAGAATCATGGGTCATACTGTATATTTATTTAATGTACAATAATTACCAATTTTATTGACTCAAAGTAATCATGTGATATAGGTGGTGATAGCTCCAATTTTCCATATTAGCTGTTGCAAGTACTGTATTTAATAACGGTTTAGAGCCATACAGTAGACGGGTATAAACTAGTGATGTGCACCGGACATTTTTCGGGTTTTGTGTTTTGGTTTTGGATTCGGTTCCGCGGCCGTGTTTTGAAATCGGACGCGTTTTGGCAAAACCTCACCGAAATTTTTTTGTCGGATTCGGGTGTGTTTTGGATTCGGGTGTTTTTTACAAAAAACCCTAAAAAACAGCTTAAATCATAGAATTTGGGGGTCATTTTGATCCCATAGTATTATTAACCTCAATAACCATAATTTCCACTCATTTCCAGTCTATTCTGAACACCTCACAATATTATTTTTAGTCCTAAAATTTGCACCGAGGTCGCTGGATGGCTAAGCTAAGCGACACAAGTGGCCGACACAAACACCTGGCCCATCTAGGAGTGGCACTGCAGTGTCAGGCAGGATGGCACTTCAAAAAAATAGTCCCCAAACAGCACATGATGCAAAGAAAAAAAGAGGCGCACCAAGGTCGCTGTGTGACTAAGCTAAGCGACACAAGTGGCCGACACAAACACCTGGCCCATCTGGGAGTGGCACTGCAGTGTCAGGCAGGATGGCACTTCAAAAAAATTGTCACCAAACAGCACATGATGCAAAGAAAAATTAAAGAAAAAAGAGGTGCAAGATGGAATTGTCCTTGGGCCCTCCCACCCACCCTTATGTTGTATAACGAACCCATCATTTCAGCGACAGGGTCTTCCACACGACTGTGACTGAAATGACTGGTTGGTTTGGGCCCCCACCAAAAAAAGAAGCAATCAATCTCTCCTTGCACAAACTGGCTCTACAGAGGCAAGATGTCCACCTCATCATCATCCTCCGATTCCTCACCCCTTTCACTGTGTACATCCCCCTCCTCACAGATTATTAATTCGTCCCCACTGGAATCCACCATCTCAGGTCCCTGTGTACTTTGTGGAGGCAATTGCTGCTGGTGAATGTCTTCACGGAGGAATTGATTATAATTCATTTTGATGAACATCATCTTCTCCACATTTTCTGGAAGTAACCTCGTACGCCGATTGCTGACAAGGTGAGCGGCTGCACTAAACACTCTTTCGGAGTACACACTGGAGGGAGGGCAACTTAGGTAGAATAAAGCCAGTTTGTGCAAGGGCCTCCAAATTGCCTCTTTTTCCTGCCAGTATACGTACGGACTGTCTGACGTGCCTACTTGGATGCGGTCACTCATATAATCCTCCACCATTCTTTCAATGGTGAGAGAATCATATGAAGTGACAGTAGACGACATGTCAGTAATCGTTGGCAGGTCCTTCAGTCCGGACCAGATGTCAGCACTCGATCCAGACTGCCCTGCATCACCGCCAGCGGGTGGGCTCGGAATTCTTAGCCTTTTCCTCGCACCCCCAGTTACGGGAGAATGTGAAGGAGGAGATGTTGACGGGTCATGTTCCGCTTGACTTGACAATTTTCTCACCAGCAGGTCTTTGAACCTCTGCAGACTTGTGTCTGCCGGAAAGAGAGATACAACGCAGGTTTTAAATCTAGGATCGAGCACGGTGGCCAAAATGTAGTGCTCTGATTTCAACAGATTGACCACCCGTGAATCCTGGTTAAGCGAATTAAGGGCTCCATCCACAAGTCCCACATGCCTAGCGAAATTGCTCTGTTTTAGCTCCTCCTTCAATGTCTCCAGCATCTTCTGCAAAAGCCTGATGAGGGGAATGACCTGACTCAGGCTGGCAGTGTCTGAACTGACTTCACGTGTGGCAAGTTCAAAGGGTTGCAGAACCTTGCACAACGTTGAAATCATTCTCCACTGCGCTTGAGTCAGGTGCATTCCCCCTCCTTTGCCTATATCGTGGCCAGATGTATAGGCTTGAATGGCCTTTTGCTGCTCCTCCATCCTCTGAAGCATATAGAGGGTTGAATTCCACCTCGTTACCACCTCTTGCTTCAGATGATGGCAGGGCAGGTTCAGGACTGTTTGGTGGTGCTCCAGTCTTCTGTACGCGGTGGCTGAATGCCGAAAGTGGCCCGCAATTTTTCGGGCCACCGACAGCATCTCTTGCACGCCCCTGTCGTTTTTTAAATAATTCTGCACCACCAAATTCAATGTATGTGCAAAACATGGGACGTGCTGGAATTTGCCCAGATGTAATGCACGCACAATATTGCTGGCGTTGTCCGATGTCACAAATCCCCAGGAGAGTCCAATTGGGGTAAGCCATTCTGCGATGATCTTCCTCAGTTTCCGTAAGAGGTTGTCAGCTGTGTGCCTCTTCTGGAAAGCGGTGATACAAAGCGTAGCCTGCCTAGGAATGAGTTAGCGTTTGCGAGATGCTGCTACTGGTGCCGGCGCTGCTGTTCTTGCTGCGGGAGGCAATACATCTACCCAGTGGGCTGTCACAGTCATATAGTCCTGATTCTGCCCTGCTCCACTTGTCCACATGTCCGTGGTTAAGTGGACATTTGGTACAACTGCATTTTTTAGGACACTGGTGACTCTTTTTCTGAGGTCTGTGTACATTTTCGGTATCGCCTGCCTAGAGAAATGGAACCTAGATGGTATTTGGTACCGGGGACACAGTACCTCAAGTCTCTAGTTGCCTCTGAATTAACGGTGGATACCGGAACCACGTTTCTCACCGCCCAGGCTGCCAAGGCCTGAGTTATCTGCTTTGCAGCAGGATGACTGCTGTGATATTTCATCTTCCTCGCAAAGGACTGTTGGACAGTCAATTGCTTACTGGAAGTAGTACAAGTGGTCTTCCTACTTCCCCTCTGGGATGACGATCGACTCCCAGCAGCTACAACAGCAGCGCCAGCAGCAGTAGGCGTTACACTCAAGGATGCATCGGAGGAATTCCAGGCAGGAGAGGACTCATCAGACTTGCCAGTGACATGGCCTGCAGGACTATTGGCATTCCTGGGTAAGGAGGAAATTGACACTGAGGGAGTTGGTGTTGTGGTTTCCAGGAGCTTGGTTACAAGAGGAAGGGATTTAGTGGCCAGTGGACTGCTTCCGCTGTCGCTCAAAGTTTTTGAACTTGTCACTGACTTATGATGAATGCGCTGCAGGTGACTTATAAGGGAGGATATTCCGAGGTGGTTAACGTCCTTACCCCTACTTATTACAGCTTGATAAAGGCAACACACGGCTTGACACCTGTTGTCCGCATTTGTGTTGAAATAATTCCACACCGAAGAGCTGATTTTTTTTGTATTTTGACCAGACATGTCAATGGCCATATTCGTCCCACAGACAACAGGTGTCTCCCCGGGTGCCTGACTTAAACAAACCACCTCACCATCAGAATCCTCCTTGTCAATTTCCTCCCCAGCGCCAGCAACACCCATATCCTCATCCTGGTGTACTTCAACAGTGACATCTTCAATTTGACTATCAGGAACTGGACTGCGGGTGCTCCTTCCAGCACTTGCAGGGGGCGTGCAAATGGTGGAAGGCGCAAGCTCTTCCCGTCCAGTGTTGGGAAGGTCAGGCATCGCAACCGACACAATTGGACACTCCTTGGGGATTTGTGATTTAGAAGAACGCACAGTTCTTTGCTGTGCTTTTGCCAGCTTAAGTCTTTTCATTTTTCTAGCGAGAGGATGAGTGCTTCCATCCTCATGTGAATCTGAACCACTAGCCATGAACATAGGCCAGGGCCTCAGCCGTTCCTTGCCACTCCGTGTCGTAAATTGCATATTGGCAAGTTTATGCTTCTCATCAGATGCTTTCAATTTTGATTTTTGGGTCATTTTACTGAACTTTTGTTTTTTGGATTTTACATGCTCTCTACTATGACATTGGGCATCGGCCTTGGCAGACGACGTTGATGGCATTTCATCGTCTCGGCCATGACTAGTGGCAGCAGCTTCAGCACGAGGTGGAAGTGGATCTTGATCTTTCCCTATTTTAACCTCCACATTTTTGTTCTCCATTTTTTAATGTGTGGAATTATATGCCAGTATCAATAGCAATGGCCTACTACTATATATACTGCGCACAACTGAAATGCACCACAGGTATGGATGGATAGTATACTTGACGACACAGAGGTAGGTAGAGCAGTGGCCTTCCGTACCGTACTGCTATATATACTGGTGGTCACTGTCAGCAAACTGCAAAACTAAAATGCACCACAGGTATAGAATCTAGATGGATAGTATACTTGACGACACAGAGGTAGGTAGAGCAGTGGCCTTCCATACCATACTGCTATATATACTGGTGGTCACTGTGTCAGCAAACTGCAAAACTAAAATGCACCACAGGTATAGAATGTAGATGGATAGTATACTTAATGATGACACTGAGGTAGGTACAGCAGTGGCCTTCCGTACCGTACTGCTATATATAGTATACTGGTGGTCACTGTGTCAGCAAACTGCAAAACTAAAATGCACCACAGGTATAGAATGTAGATGGATAGTATACTTAATGACGACACAGAGGTAGGTACAGCAGTGGCCTTCCGTACCGTACTGCTATATATAGTATACTGGTGGTCACTGTGTCAGCAAACTGCAAAACTAAAATGCACCACAGGTATAGAATGTAGATGGATAGTATACTTAATGACGACACAGAGGTAGGTACAGCAGTGGCCTTCCGTACCGTACTGCTATATATAGTATACTGGTGGTCACTGTGTCAGCAAACTGCAAAACTAAAACGCACCACAGGTATAGAATGTAGATGGATAGTATACTTAATGACGACACAGAGGTAGGTACAGCAGTGGCCTTCCGTACCGTACTGCTATATATAGTATACTGGTGGTCACTGTGTCAGCAAACTGCAAAACTAAAATGCACCACAGGTATAGAATGTAGATGGATAGTATAGTTAATGACGACACAGAGGTAGGTACAGCAGTGGCCTTCCGTACCGTACTGCTATATATAGTATACTGGTGGTCACTGTGTCAGCAAACTGCAAAACTAAAATGCACCACAGGTATAGAATGTAGATGGATAGTATACTTAATGACGACACAGAGGAAGGTACAGCAGTGGCCTTCTGTACCGTACTGCTATATATAGTATACTGGTGGTCACTGTGTCAGCAAACTGCAAAACTAAAATGTACCACAGGTATAGAATGTAGATGGATAGTATACTTAATGACGACACAGAGGTAGGTACAGCAGTGGCCTTCCGTACCGTACTGCTATATATAGTATACTGGTGGTCACTGTGTCAGCAAACTGCAAAACTAAAATGCACCACAGGTATAGAATCTAGATGGATAGTATACTTAATGACGACACAGAGGTAGGTACAGCAGTGGCCTTCCATACCGTACTGCTATATATAGTATACTGGTGGTCACTGTGTCAGCAAACTGCAAAACTAAAATGCACCACAGGTATAGAATGTAGATGGATAGTATAGTTAATGACGACACAGAGGTAGGTACAGCAGTGGCATTCAGTACCGTACTGCTATATATAGTATACTGGTGGTCACTGTGTCAGCAAACTGCAAAACTAAAATGCACCACAGGTATAGAATGTAGATGGATAGTATACTTAATGACGACACAGAGGTAGGTACAGCAGTGGCCTTCCGTACCGTACTGCTATATATAGTATACTGGTGGTGACTGTGTCAGCAAACTGCAAAACTAAAATGCACCACAGGTATAGAATCTAGATGGATAGTATACTTAATGACGACACAGAGGTAGGTACAGCAGTGGCCTTCTGTACCGTACTGCTATATATAGTATACTGGTGGTCACTGTGTCAGCAAACTGCAAAACTAAAATGTACCACAGGTATAGAATGTAGATGGATAGTATACTTAATGACGACACAGAGGTAGGTACAGCAGTGGCCTTCCGTACCGTACTGCTATATATAGTATACTGGTGGTCACTGTGTCAGCAAACTGCAAAACTAAAATGCACCACAGGTATAGAATCTAGATGGATAGTATACTTAATGACGACACAGAGGTAGGTACAGCAGTGGCCTTCCGTACCGTACTGCTATATATAGTATACTGGTGGTCACTGTGTCAGCAAACTGCAAAACTAAAATGCACCACAGGTATAGAATGTAGATGGATAGTATACTTAATGACGACACAGAGGTAAGTACAGCAGTGGCCTTCAGTACCGTACTGCTATATATAGTATACTGGTGGTCACTGTGTCAGCAAACTGCAAAACTAAAATGCACCACAGGTATAGAATGTAGATGGATAGTATACTTAATGACGACACAGAGGTAGGTACAGCAGTGGCCTTCCGTACCGTACTGCTATATATAGTATACTGGTGGTCACTGTGTCAGCAAACTGCAAAACTAAAATGTACCACAGGTATAGAATGTAGATGGATAGTATACTTAATGACGACACAGAGGTAGGTACAGCAGTGGCCTTCCGTACCGTACTGCTATATATAGTATACTGGTGGTCACTGTGTCAGCAAACTGCAAAACTAAAATGCACCACAGGTATAGAATGTAGATGGATAGTATACTTAATGACGACACAGAGGTAGGTACAGCAGTGGCCTTCCGTACCGTACTGCTATATATAGTATACTGGTGGTCACTGTGTCAGCAAACTGCAAAACTAAAACGCACCACAGGTATAGAATGTAGATGGATAGTATACTTAATGACGACACAGAGGTAGGTACAGCAGTGGCCTTCCGTACCGTACTGCTATATATACTGGTGGTCACTGTGTCAGCAAACTGCACAACTGAAATGCACCACAGGTATAGAATCTAGATGGATAGTATACTTATTGACAACACAGAGGTAGGTACAGCAGTGGCCTTCCGCACCGTACTGCTATATATAGTATACTGGTGGTCACTGTGTCAGCAAACTGCAAAACTAAAATGTACCACAGGTATAGAATGTAGATGGATAGTAAACTTAATGACGACACAGAGGTAGGTACAGCAGTGGCCTACTGTACCGTAATGCTATATATTATATACTGGTGGTCACTGGTCAGCAAAACTCTGCACTGTACTCCTCCTATATAATATTATACTGGTGGTCCCCAGTCCCCACAATAAAGCAGCACACTGAGCACAGATATGGAGTGTTTTTCAGGCAGACAACGTATACTGGTGGTCACTGTCAGCAAAACTCTGCACTGTACTCCTGCTATATAATACAGCTGCTCCCCAGTCCCCACAATTAAGCAGTGTGAGCACAGATATACAGTATGCAGCACACTGAGCACAGATATGGAGCGTTTTTTTCAGGCAGAGAACGGATAACTGGTGGTCACTGATCAGCAAAACTCTGCACTGTACTCCTCCTATATTATACAGCTGCTCCCCAGCCCTCCCCACAATTAAGCAATAATGCACAATCAAGTTCAACAATAACGGAGAGGACGCCAGCCACGTCCTCTCCCTAACATTTCCAATGCACGAGTGAAAATGGCGGCGACGCGCGGCTGCTTATATAGAATCCAAATCTCGTGAGAATCCGACAGCGGGATGATGACGTTCGGGCGCGCTTGGGTTAACCGAGCCATACGGGAGAATCCGAGTATGGCTCGGGCCCGTGTAAAAAGGGTGAAGTTCGGGGGGGGGTTCGGTTTCCGAGAAACCGAACCCGCTCATCACTAGTATAAACCAGCTGCTGTTATTAGTAGAACTGAATCAGATCAATGCATTGTCCAGTGTACACTACTATATACAGATGGATCCTTCTTTATCTTGGCTCTTTATATAACTAGGCGCGCCCGTCTGGGCGCACCTAGTCACTGTGAGCATCTCCATCTGGACGGGCGTGCGCGCCTGGACGGAAATGCTCCCCATTCACTTTAATGGAGTGCATCTTTGTCCGCGCGCCCGGACAAAGACACTCTGAATGGGAAGCAGCTTGTGCACTCCCGGCGTGACTAGGTGGATGGATCGCCTAGTCATGCCGGGAGAGCACGCCTGCGCCTCGGCCAGGTGAAATAACGCTGGCTCCATCTGTAACTGTCACTTCCTCTTTGGTAGTTAGTGATATATAGGGGCATATTCATGATCACTTAAAACTGATTTTTTTTTCAATTTTTTCAGTGGTCTTCTGTGATAAATCTTCTGTGAAAAATGAGTACCAAGGGTCCCATGTTGAGTGGAATTTCAGTACTGTATCATGGGGTCTACTATGGTTGCCCGGCTGTCGGGATCCCGGCGCTCAGCATACTGGCGTCAGGATCCCGTCCACCGGAATCCTGGCAGCGGGGCGAGCGCAAATGAGCCCCTTGCGGGTATGCTATTTATTTTCCCTCCAGGGGTGTCGTGGACCCCGGCACCGGTATGCTGAGCGCCAGTATCCCGACAACCGGGATATCGAGTGCCACCCATATCATGCTGAAATGTACTCCATTGATTCTAGAGACCACATTATTGATCAAGGCTTCCAAGGGTGGAGTACAGGGTAGTTTCCAATGCGTGGCAATCAATACCTTCGCCGCAATGTACTGTAGATAAGGGTACATAATTTATTTTGTGATTTAGTAAGGGACTCATGAGGCTTACATAGTAATGTATGCAAAGGGTCTTTAGGGGCTGAAAGGCCTAGTACTCTGGTCACCAAAGACAGAACTTCATCCCAGTAAGCAGATATCAGAAAACAATCTCACCAGACATGTAAATACGATCCAACCTAGTCACATAGCCTCCAACATGAGTTGGTAGTGCCTGGAAAAAATGTGGGATATCCTTTCAGGAGTCATATACCACCACGAGTATACCTTATAGGAACTCTCTCAAATATTAGTGTTAATGGAAGACTTACTGTAGCTATACATTGCCTCAATTTAGACCATTCTTCATCCTCCAGACACACACCCAAGTCCTGTTCCCACTCCAGTTCAATTTTTCTTTAAGCTCCGGGGGTGAAAAATTGAGCAGAGAATATAGTATAGAAATTGACCCTTTACAGCATGGACTATAAATCCAGCGACGTTCAAATGGGGTAAGTTTCCGCATTTTGTTGGTTTTACTAAGAGATCGGATATACTAATGATTTGAATGTATGCAAATTGGTGAGTAGAATGCATACCATATTGTTCACATAATGTGGCAAAATCTCAAGTCACCTTGTGGGTGCTGAATCCTTGTGATCCCAGCAGCCACTCAAGTAGCCATTTAAGATGACATACAACCTAGTGGGTAGTCTGGGTGTCACCATAATTTGGTTAAAGAAGAGGGGTATTGTGCTAAATCAAATCGCTTATTCAACTTATCCCAGGTTTATAAAACAGCCATACACATGGGACATCCAAAACTGTGATTGGTCCTAATTTAGAAGGAAGCCATGGAAGGAAACTTACTGAAGGTATTCCTACCAGGTCATATTCCAATATCACCCATTTTTTGCTACCCTTAATTGTATGCCAAGAAGAAATGTGACTTAACTGCGTAGCAAAAAAAATCTATCAAACATAGGTAGCCATAGGCCCCATTGATTGACGATTTAGATAATAAAGCCCTTCTGTGTCTAGGTTTTTTATTGGACCATACAAATTACCCACAGAGTGACTGAATTTCATTAATGTATGAGGGTGGGACCATAATGGGAACTGTCTGAAATTAGTACAAAAGCCTTGGTAAAACATACATTTTGAGCAAATTGATACAACAGATCCAAAAAATATATAGAGGGGCCCACCAAAGCAAATCTTTTTAGAGCATTTGCAACAAAGGAGTGAAGTTTGCTTGAAATAACTGATCATAGGATTTTGTAATGTGTATCCCTAAATATTGAAAGGATTTGGGGCACCAAGCAAAATTAAAATTAAGTTCCAAAAGTTTATTCTCATTAAGAGGCAGATCAAATGTTATAGCCTCAGATTTGGTATCATTTAATCTATTCCTCGAGCATTCCCCATAAGCATGGAACTCAGACATTAAATTGGGGAGAGAAGTAAGGGGTGATATTAAGGTTGGGAATACATCGTCCGCAAACAATGACAGTTTATAATGTGAATCCCAAGCAGAGATTCCCTTAATGTTTGTATTGTCTCTAATTTTAGCTACTAGGGGTTTAATGCTCGGGACACAGATCAACGGAGATAGGGGGCATCCTTGACGTGTACCATTCCCCAAAAGACCAAAGAGAAAAGACCATTGGTCGATACCAGGGCAGTTGGACCACTGTATAAAGCTTCTATAGCTGTTAAGAAGTTGCCATCAAATCCTTAAGACCTTATGACTTGGAGCATAAAAGACCATTAGAAGGCCTTTTCTGCATCAAGGGATAACAGAACAAATGGTAATTTACATTTATTTATATGAGACGTTAAATTGATTGCCCATCTGGTGTTGTCTAGAGCCAGCTTGGTAGGCACAAAGTCAACTTGATCAGTATCAATCAGTTGTGGCAACAATGAAATCAGCCTATTAGCCAGGATCTTTGCAAACAATTTAACATCAGCATTGATCAAAGAAATCGGTCTGTAGTCTTTTTGGGGTTCGAGGATCACAATAATCACGGATCTCAGAGAGTCCGGATGAAAGTTATCACCTGTTAGAACTTTGTTATAAACAGTAAGCATATGGGGGGACAATAATGTAGAAAATGTTTTATAATAAGCCACTGATAGGCCATCCGGGCCAAAAGCTTTGGACGTTTTTTGTGATTTCAAAACTGAAGCCATTTCTTCCTCTTTGATAAGTGAATTTATTAAGGAGTCTGCTTCTTCAGAAAGTTTAGGGAGCTTGCACAAGTCTGAATATTCTTGGTCCAGCGTATAAGGAGAATACAAAGCTTGAGGAAATTTAGGCAATTTGTATAGTGTCTTATAAAAGGTATAGAAAGAATGGTTAATGGACACTGGGTCGTAGGTGAGTGCATCTTTGTCATCCCGGAGTACTGTAATTATTTGAGAGGCCCATTTAGATCTCAGTTGACCTGCCAGAAGAGCGTCAAACTTGTTACCTTTCTCATAAAAGTTGTGGCTTTCTGTGATTTTTCAGTTTGTTCTGCCAGAATAAATTGAAGTTCCCCCCCTTATACTTTGGAGCTGTTTATACACTGAGGAGGAGTAGGATTGTTTATGTGAATGTTCTAATTACTCTAATTGCATGGACAAATCAGCAAACCAATTGGACTGCTGCTTTTTCCTATTAGTGCCAATTTATTTTTTAATTGTTTATTTTTCAGGTTAAAAGGGACAACAATGTCTCCTAACAACAATTAGAGAATATATTCGTAAAACTACGTAACATATAGATCAGAAGTATAAAATTAATGAAGAAGTCATAGGGTACACAGAGTAGGAAACATTACACTGGAAGAAATAGACACAGTGAAAAAAAAAAGCATGTTATACATGGAGGAACCAAATAATAGACTAGTAATAGCACAAATTGTAGACGGAAGAAAGAAGAAGAGGTAAAAGAAGAAGAAAGAGGGGAAAGAAGGGAAAGGTACAGGGTAGAGGGGAAAGAGAAAGGGGTGGAGGACCCGCTGGTGCGTCCCCTTACACAACATACACATCTCGCAAGTCTAATGCTAGGTTGGAAGTATCAGCTGAAATAAACAGTACGTTAGTGCAAAGAACATTCTCAGGGCTGTGTAATTGGTTAGGGGCTTACAAAAGTCACAGGAGGAGTGCTAGAGAACTCCTAGAGGAGCGTGAACTGAATGTGGGAGCTTGAGATTTGAACCACATGTCCCATATCTGTAGAAACTGGAATGACCTGTTATGGAGGTATGCAGTGATGTTTTCCATGCTTGCTAAGTACCATACTTTATTAATGACCCAACTAAGAGGGGGGGGGGCCTCCATCTGTTTCCAGGGGAGAGCAATTGAGCATCTGGCGGCGTTTAAGATATGCGTTATTAATTTACCGGAATTTAGAGCAGTATTTACAATTGGGAGGCCTAGGAGAAAATACCAAGGATCTTTAGACACCGGGGCGTTGATCACTGTACTTATTAGGTTTGCGATCTTATCCCAAAACAATATGATCTTAGGACATGACCACCAAATATGGAGGAAAGAGCCTTGCTCACTGCAATCTCTCCAGCGCAAGGGAGAAGAAGAAGGGAATATTTTGTGACGTCTAGTGGGGACAAAATACCACCTATATAAAATTTTGTAGGCATTTTCTTTTACTACAGTTGAAATAGAGGATTTCGCAACAGCAGTGAAAATATCTGACCAATCATGGTCACCAAGCTTTGGGCCCAAGTCCCGTTCCCACTGAAGTATGAATGATGGGGTCGATGACTGACCACAATCCATGAGGAGGGAATATAGCAAAGAAATAATTCCACGAGCAAGCGGTCTATGATAGCAAAAAGACTCCAATGTGGATAGGGGCTGAAATGGGGCAGAGTTCGACAGAGAGGAGATAAAATGTCTTATCTGAAAATAAGTGAAAGGGGTTGCCTCTGGAAAGTGATATCTTGTCATGAGATCAGATAAGGGCGCACAGGAGCCCTTGGACAATACATCCAGAACAAAATGAATATTCTTGCCCGACCATAGACGGGAACAAGCCAAAGAGTGACCCGGAGTAAAAGAAGGATTGTCCCACGGGGGGGGGGGAGGGTAAGAGAAGAAGGGTATGAAATCAGGCTAAAGTGGCGTGTGCAATAGTCCCAGATCTGGCAAAAAAAATTCCAGCACAGGATGTAATTGTATGTGAGGAGGTCTGGATTTAGAGGGGGATAAGAGCAAGTGCATCAAAGAAATAGTGTGACACAGCGCAGATTCCAGCTGAAGGCACCTATGAATATGAGACGGGGTAAACCATGCAATAGCTTGACTGAGGTGAGTGGCCAGATAGTAAAGGCGGATATCAGGGAAGCCTCTGCCTCATTTCTGTACCGGTTTGCGTAGAGCGGAGAAATCTATCCTAGGAACCTTGTTTCTCCAGACAAAACGAAGGAACCAGGAGTGTATTTGTGCTAAGATAAAGTCCGGGACTTTTACCGATAATATTTGAAACAAATAAAGAAGACGGGGGATAATATTCATTTTTATGGCCACTATACGTCCCAGCCAGGAGATAATCAGAGACTGCCACTTATGCAGATCGGCCTTAATAGTTATAAGTAAAAGGGAGAAATTATCTTTATACAGATCTCCGTAGCAGCATGTAATAGATATCCCCAAGTATCGGATTTTAAAGGAACACCAGGCAAATGTATAGTTGGATTGCATGAGGGTCAGGTGGGTTAGAGGTATGTGGAAGGAAGAGCTTAAGTTTTAGACCAATCAACTTTGTAACCAGACACGTGACCATATTTAGAAAGAAGGCTAACAAGGCTTGGCAAGGAAGTGTGCGGTGAGGAAAGAAAGAGGAGGACATCATCTGTGAACAAAGAAATCTTGTAGGCAGAGCCCCCCACGTCAATCCCCCTAATATTTTCCGAAGCCCGAATACGGGCCGCTAACGGTTTGATCACTAAAGCGAAGATCAAGGGGATAGAGCAGGCAGCCCTGCCTAGTACCATTGGAGATCCGCAGAGGGTCTGACAACACTCCGTTTACGGAGACCCTTGTTGAGGGGCCCAAGTACAAAGCCTGAAACCCTTTAAGGGAATTCACCCCTAAAGCCAAAATGTGTGAGAGTTTCGAACATGAAGGGCCAACTGATCCGGTCGAATGCTTTCTCCGCATCCGAGAAAGCAAAAGAGCAGGAGTATGTTTGAGTTTTATATTGTGGACAAGGCGAATAACATGCCTTGTATTATCTCGAGCCTGTCTACCAGGAACAAAACCCACTTGGTCATTATGAATAAGTTGAGGTAACACACTGTTCAATCGGAGGGCCAGGTTTTCGCATATATCTTAATATAAAGATTAAGTAATGATATAGCTCTATAATTAATACAGTTGGAAGCATCCTTGCCATCTTTAGGGATAACTATAGTCCTAGCCTCCAGAGCTGACTTGGAAAAAGATGCTCACTGTAAAACAGCATTAAATAGAGTAGAAAGATGGGGCGTAAGCTGGGGAAGAAAAGTCTTGTAGTAGATAGCCGAAAAGCCGCCAGGGCCAGGAGCTTTATTACGTTTTAGGTTTTTAATAACATTGGCAATCTCTTCTTCAGAGATCCTAGAATTAAGCTCTGCGGCAACTGTTAGTAACAAGCAGGGCAGAAGACATTGGGACAGAAAGTTACGGGTTTCCGTAGTAAAATCAGGGTTAGTCTGGGAGGATCCAAAAGCACTGTATAGTTTCTCGTAGAAACAAGAAAAAGTTTCAGTGATGAGTTTAGGATTGCAAGTTTTCTTACCAGAGGAAGATTGGATAGAGAGAACATTACTTCTTGCCAATCTAGTCCAAAGCCTAGAAGCTAGTAGCCGATCAGCCTTGTATCATTTTTCATAAAAAGACTGGTTGAGCCATTTCAAACTGGATTCCGCCTTAGCAGTCAAGAGTAAGTTCAGCTCGCCTCTGGCAGTGGACAAAGAGGAAAGATCTGCCTTGGACCCTGATAGTTTATGTTTTAGAGAAAGGGATCTAATCTGATCCAAAAGTTCCCAGATGTGATGGACCTTGGTTTCGCATTATGAGAGGAGGCACTGATCAAATAACTACATAGGACCACCTTGTGGGCATCCCACAGCAACATAGGAGAAATAGTCGGAGATGCATTCGTGTTAAAGTAATGGGAAATTTCGGCAGCAATTTGGGCTTTCATTGGGGGATTAAGAAGGATTCTATAATTTAACCACCACGTGGGGTGGCATGTGGGAATTTGGGGGCCAGGGACATCCACAGTAATTGGACCATGGTCTGACCACGTACTAGGATAGATAGAGGTGTCAAGGATGCACTGAGCAGGCTCTGTACTCAAAACCTACAAGAAAGAAAGGCGCCTCCCTGAGCCTATGTTGAAATGCTGCTTGCCGCTCTCAGAGGAATAGGGTACTAGCAATCCCTAAACAAATGGAAAACAAAACTAAACAAGAGAGCGCAGGCAGACTCCACTAAAATTTCACAATTTTAATCATAAAATGTACACAATGATCACATAATAAAGTATACATCTACCTATTGTTACTAGAGTGTAGCCAATAAAAGGTCCGCACTAAACTTCATACAATTCCACAAAAATCAGTGCACTGATAGACTGATATAGTGGTGATCTTTAGATTAAAACCAATATGTCCTGAACATTGGCAGCTGATGTTTAGCGCTGAAAGTCTAGATGTTATCCATAGATCAGTCCCATAATTGAAGATAATTTCATCAGGTTAGAACAAGTGCACTGTTATATTTAAAAGTTAGGCCTCTATTTGTTACACCAAATCGACACCGCACCAGTTCTAACTGCTGCTCTAGTTAGTGTAGCAGCATGTCGGGATGATAACGCTTACCACTTCCACGATGTACATACGGCACTGACAAGTGCTCGGGTGCCGCTGGCTCCGGCGGCTAAGTCCAGTACTCTCTCCTTACTACAGCGTGTCAGACTGATGACCGCTTACCGCTTCCAAGGATCGTCTAGCGGTACTGTAGATATCCAAAACGCCATTGGTTTAAAGGGATGAGCTAGCAGCCACGGTCCCCGTATTGCAAATGGGACCAGTACAGGTGGCTCTGCTCGGGCAAATTTAACCCGACAGTGGAGTGGAGCTGGAGCGGGTAAAGGCCGTGAAAAAGTAAAGGTGGTCAGATGAAAGTAGTCAGATCCTGGGTTTTCTGTACTCAAAAGATCATGTCCAATCTTGTGTAAATGACATATATAGGGGAGTAGTAGGTGTAATCTCGAGCGCTCGGTTTCTTCACTCTCCACGTGTCAAAAAGGAGATGTTGGGACAGCAGAAGATTCAAAGCAGCAGAGTTACAGAAATGAGAGGAGCGCAGTGATCTGGGCAGAGGTTTAGATCTATCCAGATGGCTGTCCAAGGTTACATTAAAATCCCATCCTAACACCACATTGTCTCGTCTATGTAGGGCTAGTAGGCTATTTAGGGAATGGAAGAAAGGGGCCTGTGATTGGTTCGGAGTGTAAACATTCAGGAATGTGTAGGGAATCCCATTTAAGGACCCCACTAACAGCAGGTACCTACCCTCAGGGTCTCTTAATATATCGGAAGGGGTGAAAGACAGGTGACTAGCAAAGAGTATAGAAACCCCCTTCTTCTTGTGTACGGGATCGCAAGCATGGAAAGTGTGTGGGAATTTTTTAGATCTAAGTTCAGGGTGAGACATGCCAGTAAAGTAGGTCTCTTGCAGAAATATAACCTCGCAGCTGCTTAAGGGACTGAAATAAGAGAGAATGTTTATTTGGACTGTTCAAACTATTGTATTCAGGGATACTATTCTAAGAACCATGGAATAAGAGTGTAACACTATTCAGGTAGAGACGCACCAGCAGGACCTCAGAAAGGAAAGAGGGAGAGAAAGGAAAGAAGACTAGAGAAAGAAGGAGAGAAATAGGAGAACAGATGGTAATCAGGAAAACAATAATACCAACGACTAGATAATGGAGAAAATCTATTCTCACAGTTTGGACCCAAGGGGAAAGTAGACCCGCAGGCATAGTATGTCCGATGTCGGCCATGAGGGCCGAATGGGGGAAAGGTGACCCCAGCCGCTCGAAGGAAGGACGTGCGGGAGTCGGGCCCCGGGTGTGAGCAAGACATAAACAGTATGTATAATGTAATTACAAGGTAAAAGGAGCTGATGAGGAGGGGAAGGAAGAAAGGGAGAGGAGGGAAGGGAGGGACGGGGGGGGAGGGGGGGGGGAAGAGGGGAGGGTAGGGAGGACAATTCAGAATGAACAATGGGAGAATGTGGTGTGTCAGCTATATATCCCTAGAAAAAGCAGAGACAATAGGGCACTAAAACAAGAGAGGGCTTAAGTGTTAACATAAGGGGTGCATGTATTACATCTGGGTGCAGGAGTGGGCACCCACCCCATCTAATACAGTTGAGAAATCCCCATCTCATCGACTCAAGGGAGACAGCATTGAGAGGCCCAGGGGTACCTGGGCATAGAGGTCAGAAGACCCCCAACAACTGGACCCCATAGTGACATACACTTAAACATAGGAAAAGAGAAAATCAATAACATTATAATAATATAAAATAGAAACATAAGGCATGACCAGGTTGAAACCCTCGGGGCCATGGTCTACATACATGCAAATATGAGCTATAATAACAGAATATGCCTCTAACAGTAATATTTATAGGCTTGTGAGGCTATCTGCTAAGAACATGAACCCCGAGGTCCAAGCAGGCCCAACCTCCTCAGCCAAGCAGGACAGCAGTTTATAACTAATAACTTAACATAGGACTCTACAGGCTATGAGAACAGCGACGATATACAAAAAAGTAACCTGAGGTCCAACGAGAACTACTGTAAAAGCAGAACCAACTCGAGGATAGTAGCATAATTAGCGTTAGGTAACCAGAGGAGTATGGGAGGTTGATCCAACAGTGTTCCAAGCTGATGATGGGACTGTGAGGGAAGGGGAGGTGTTGACTGGAGGAAAATGCTGAGAGATAATCAGAGGGCCAGAAATATTCAATCGGTGGAGCAATTGAAGGGCCTCGTCAGGGTATCTGGGCGTTTAGACTTTACTGTTGGACCTGACTTGTAGGCAAGGCCGGACTGGCCATCTGGCACTTCTGGCAAATGCCAGGTGGGCCGATGGCCAGGTGGGCCGATTTGTCCATCTGTTTTGAGACTGCCAGCACTGCCTCCTGGGCGGCACTGTGCTGAGCGGCCGCGTCATTTGCATAGTGGCGTCATGACGCTGCTGCGTCATGATGCGACTACGACTGAGCCTTCCAGAGTATGAGCAGCGCGGGTGGGGGGAGCTGCCTGAGTGGACAGTGGGACAGCCGCGTCATCTGCATAGGTAGGTAGGGATGTCATGCCGTGACTGAGCCTTCTGGAGTATGAGCGGCGCGGGCGGGGGGAGCTGAGTGGACAGTGGGACGGCCGAGTCATCTGCACACTAGTAAATCAATCAATAATGCACATTATAAGCATGCCTAGGATAAGTGCTTTACCATGACTTTCAATTAAGTGCAGTTATAAGGGAACACAACAGGCTCCTTTATACGCAGAGCTGTATAGCTCTGTTTAGATGGTGCAGTTTTTACTTAAACCTGAAGATGGTTATCTGGGTAGTTTCTCCGATCACTTTACTAAATGGATGACCAAGTGGGTGAAGTTGGACATATAGGGCAGGATGTAATTGCATCCGAGTTTGCTGGGGGTACAGGATGCCGGCCGAACTCGGATGTTTTTTTAAAGCAGCAATCATTTACAAGGCATGGTTTTTCCTTGTAAATGATTGCCGCTTAAAAAACGTCTGAGTTCGGCTGGCAACCTGCACCTCCGGCAATCTCAGACGCTATTACATCCCACCCATGGGGGTAAATTTACTAAGATGGGAGTTCTATTTAAGATGGGAAGTTTCCCATAGCAACCAATAAGATTCCACTTCTCATTTATCTAGTACCTTCTAGAATATAATACCTGGACTCTGATTGGTTTCTATGGGCAACATCCCATATTAAATAGAACTCCCATCTTAGTAAATTTACCCCATAGTCTCTTGAGGGTAGTGTATAATACACAAATCCAGATGTGTAAGGTACCTTAGTAAGTATTGGCTCCTTTTCCACAGGTGCAGATCCCAGTCTCAGCTTGGTTAGACCCGTTTGGTTTTACGGATGTTTTCTGCCCGCACCTCTTGCTCTCTCTCATCCCCACCTCTCTTTCTCAATCTTGTTCCTTACTCTCTCCTCGTCCTCACCTCTCTCCTCGTCCTCAACTCTCTCTCTTGTCCTCACCTCTCTCTCTCTCTCTCTCATCCTCACCTCGCTCTCTTGTCCGCGTGGCCGCTCCTGATTGGCTGCCGGTCCGCAGCTGATTTGAAATAGTAGCGCCGCGGTCATGGGAGCCGCACTGCAGTGCCGCACCAAAGGCCGCAAACCACAGCCGCCGCCTCCTCCGTTGCACCACCACCGCCCTCTGCCTCCTCCTCCGCTGCACCGGTGCTGCCCTCGGCCTTCTCTGCTGACATCGGTATGGGTGAGTTTCTCTGTTTGGCTTTAAAATATTGATTGCCTTGCTCTAGATGGGCATAAAGTAAGGAGCTAAATTGGATAGACCTGTGTCCTCAGTCCTTCTCTGCACCTCCGCCAGCTCCCACAGCCTCCTCCTCCGCACCATCTTCGAGGCCCACAGCCTCCTCCGCCCTGCGTCGACCACAGCCGCCTCATCCACCACAACGCAGACCACAACATCCTCAGCACTGCCGCTGCTAAATAGGCAATCTTACCCTGCTGCTTTTCTCTCTCCCTAGTCCCTACTGTATGCCCTTGCTGTCCCTCTCTCTGTCACTCTCCCTGTCCCTATGTCCCTGCTGTCACTTTCCCTGTCCCTCTGTCACTCTCCCTGTCCCTCACTCTCCCTGTCCCTATGTCCCTGCTGTCACTCTCCCTGAATTTTGTCTTATTCCATGTGGCATAATGTGAATTTTGGTTCATTCTGTGTGCTATAATGTGAATTTTGGCTCATACCGTGTACTATAATGTGAATTTCGGCTCATTTTGTGTGCTATAATGTGAATTGTGGCTCATTCTGTGTGCTATAATGTGAATTGCGACTCATTTTGTGTGCTATAATGTGAATTGCGACTCATTCTGTGTGCTATAATGTGAAATGCGGCTCATTCTGTGTGCTATAAGGTGAATTTTGGCTTATTCCGTGTGCTATAATGTGAATTTCGGCTCATTCCGTGTGCTATAATGTGAATTACGGCTCATTCTGTGTGCTATAATGTGAAATGCGGCTCATTCTGTGTGCTATAATGTGAATTTCGGCTCATTCCGTGTGCTATAATGTGACTTTCGGGTCATTCCGTGTGCTATAATGTGAAAGAGGCACCAGTACTAGATAGTATAAGGGGTCCTTCTATTGTGGTGCATAATGTGTATAAGGGGTATATGGTGTGGTAAACTACACTGAAGGACACGCCCCATTTTGAGTGGCCACGCCCCTTTTTTGGAGCATATGCGCCTTCGGCGTGCGCTTGGTTACAACCTTTGCTTTTCCATACCCCCACTTCAACCACTGGTTGTGTAAATTTTAATAGTGAATGATGAACACTTGTATGTTGTTATAATATTAATTATATTTGTAAGAGCATAGACTAAGAAGTAGGAGGAGTCAGGAACATAGGTGTGCACAGGGGGGGGGTGCCTGGTGCACACAGGCACCCCCAAATGTCTCACCCCGATCTCACATGCCTGAAGCAGCGATCACCGAACAGACTGATTACTGTCCCCTCTGCACCCTGTCAGGATTGCATTACTGACCGGACGCCTGGGTTAATCAAGGGTGCCACTGCCACCGGCTTTCAAACTCCTGGCTCCACCTCCATGTACAAAAACAGCATGATGTAACGTGATTACACTGAGGTGGGCCTGTGTGCTTCAAAACTGCCAGGGCCTATTTTTAGTCCCAGTCCGGCCCTGCTTGTAGGGTGAAGGGAAAGCTCAGGGTCTGTGTGATGTCCTTTAGTTCCTGTCGTCTTTTCAACGTGACCGGAGACAGATCCTGGAAACAAGGAGATTGGAGCCTTGAAAAGAAATGGCAGGAGACATCTGAGCCTTAGCATCAGAGCCGGCCTTAGGCATAGGCAAACTAGGCAAATGCCTAGGGCATTTGGTATGCTTGGGGGCACCAGCAGCTTCTGCTGATTAAAATGATATGCAGCATGCCTATATTCTGTGTGTGACTGCGGCTGTATCTGCATACAAAATGCTACGTTGCAGTGTATTCCTGGAAATCACTGTAATGTAGCATTTCGTATGTACTGTAGATACAGCCGCAGTTGCACACAGAATATAGGCATGCTGCATATCATTTTAATCAGCAGAGTCTGCTTGTGCATCCAAGTCACATAGTAATGCAAATAATATGATGCATTTTCATAAACAAAAGGCGCCCGACATTAGCAGAGCTGCCAGGTGACTCATGCCAGGCATCTCATGCAGAACTAGCGGCGGTGCTAGGGGGCACCAGCCAAAAACTTGCCTAGTGCATCATACTGGTTACGGCCGGCTCTGCTTAGCATATACTTGGGCTTTGGCAGCAAAGTAGTGAAATCTCATAATCATGTCTCTTGGCACTTTAGCATCCTGAGATCTAGAGCGGAGGGCAACAGCATAACATATGTGCGCATTTGTGCCACCTCCTGTTCCTATTCCTGCTGAAAAGCAATAATCTCTTCCTGTTTCCTTTCTATAGCATCAACTCTAGACCCCAAGCTGTCCATATCCGTTTTCAGGCCAGAAATAGCCTCTTGTATCTCCGCACGGATCTTTTTTTTATATTGCGCATCTCGGACAGAAGAAGAGCAATATCCGCTTTAGTGGCGGGTGTTGAGGAAGAGTCATCGTCTGAGTCACGATCGGAGGCTGCCGTCGCAGGCGGAGGTGTTGATGATTTCTGGAAAGAAGACGGAGTGGAGTTCTTGAAATAACCCACTAAGTTATGGGCATTCGTCTTTTTCCGCCCTTTAGGCATAGTGATGTAGATGAAGGAGGTAGCTTGGTAGTCAACACCTGGTTGGGGATGGGGAAGTTCCTAAGGCATCGGGGTCACACACGGGACCGGGTGCTTTACATAGCAAGATCAGATTGTAGACAGTTCACTGTAGAAAAACACTTCACAATCTCTACCACAGGCAATCCAGGTTAATGTGCGTCAGAGTGGAGTGGGATGTGGGGTTCCAAATGAGGAGCACACGGGACCTCCGTGAGCCAGGGCCACGGTCCCCAAAACCTCAGAACTCCCCCTCTCTCTCAGGGCTGCCACAGAAGTGTTCCAGAAGAAAACTGAGAGATCCTAGAGAGACACAGTGTAATGTATAATTATGGTCTGAGCCTCTTTGCAGTAGACATACAGTCTGAGATGCAGGATAATAGTAGAAATGGGGCAAATTGTGGGTTAATAGGGAGATCCAATGACAAACGGAAGGTGGGGTTGTGCCCCCACCAGCCTGGGTTCTCCAGCAGACTGTATACAATAGTTGGCATGCGTGCTGGGACAACAGAGGGTGAGGAGAGAGCACTGCTGCAGGACAAGGAGAAGGCAGGGAGACTTGTAAGAGGATGTGCTGCAAGAGCACACTCATCCATCCTATAAGGATGTGAAGTGGCCTGGAGACTGATTACGGGGTCTTGGTCCCTCTCCAGCCCCAGAGAGGCTGTCCTAGTCACAGAGGGGAGGCAGTCACAGGATCCAGGAGTCCAGAGGCAGTGCAGACGGCGGCGTCATCAGAGACCCGGACAGTAGTAGGTAGCCAGAAGCCACAGGGGGCCGTGTACCATGAGAGCCCCCCTCAGCCGGTCTCTCCACCCGCGACCCAGGCAGCGGCTGGGAGACAGGAGCTGCTGTGAGACGCCCACTGAGCGGATATCCTCGGGAGCTATGGGGAGTCTGGGTTCCCGCAGCAGTCACGCCAATCATGGCAGTCCGCGGCTGTGGTGATGAAGAGGGGGGACTGCTAGGGTGGCCTCGGAGGGTGCCAGCCATCCCAGGATGCAGGGGGTTGAGAACCGCAAAATGTCCACCGCTGCACTGGGAAGCAGGGAGATCACAGGCACAGGTGGGTGTATAAAAGCCGCGGCCCCCACTGAGTGTGCATACCCGGTGGTCCCAGCGGCGGCAGTCACGGCGGACGGTGGGAGTCTCTGTGTCATGGCTTCCTCCGGTCTGGAGGTCCGCGGCAGGTGCAGCCAGATACCTATGTCCTGGCTTCAGGTGGACGGGCAGGCTTCAACCCGCGGGATCCCCTAGCGTGGTCCCCGGCTCCACAGCGCTGCCCAGGGGATAAGGGGGGAGAGCAGGGTGTCCCCTGGACAGTAACAGGTCCTTGGGAGTGCGAGGGAAAACGGTAAGATTTGCCCTGTGCAGGAGCTCCAGAGGGATACGTCTCTCCTTCCCAGAGCCATCTTAACAGCAGTGTAGGCCCCTGGGCACAGCAATGCACTGGGGCCCCTACCCACCCATCAGCGGTAAGGGTGGAGGGTGCTATCAGTGGCAGCTTTGATGTCCCGCAGGCAGAAGGGGTGTTCTATCTTTCGCTCAGCATGTAGGACCTGGAGAAATAATTTCTGCTAATTACTCTTTTACTGCACAAATGGGGCAGGAAGGAGAACACTAAACAGTAGAAGGGGACATTGTGCTGAATGAAGGGGCCCTGGTACATGACTTCCAGGGTGGTAGGGGGTGTTTAATACAGAGTGGAGGGGTGGAAAATGGAGTGGGCTTAATATTCATCATTTTCCGAGGGTCAGGGCAGCTTGCTTTACTGCAGATATCTCCAGTTCCTGGAAATAGATTTCTTAGCTTTAATAGGATAAAAATACTAGAGAGTCCCACCTTTCAGGAGGTACTAGGGACACCTTTCAGGAGGTACTGGGGACTTGGGGATCAGACTTCAGGAGCCAGAGCAATCCACCAACAAAAATATAAAACTGCATATTAAGCGTGTGGAGCTGGAGCAGGCACCAGCTGCTTGAAGGCTGATATCTCTGGTTCTAAGCATAGTAGAGACAAGCTGCCAGTGTCAACTGAAAGGAGAGAGTCACATCTTTTGGAGTATACCCTCAGAAAAACTCTAAGTCAGACAGAACCCGAGATATCTGGCTGGGAAGAACAATTAACAGGCTTGGATGGGGACCACTGCTTTGAAGTCGGATATCTCTGGTTCCCCAGGGCCGATTTTCAAAAATCTGGTACCCCTGGAAAGAGGGGACCCTCAGCTATCAGCCTAGGGCCCTTTTACTCCTGGGGCCCTTGGGCAAGAGCCCATTGAGCCCATACGAAAAGACGGCCCTGCTCCTTCCTATTAGTGCCAAATTTGATTATTGCATCTCTGATAACGGCCTTCTGGTCATCCCACACTGTTAGATTGGGGACCTCCTCTTAAATATTTAGATCAAATTACTTCTTGATTTGGCAAGAGACAAAATTACCAGGGTAATTTGTCCGGCGCTGTCAAGAGGATATGCTTGGCCTTTAAGCTGCTGTTTAAAGGGATAGTTAGTCCCTGGATAGACAATGGAATAAGAATATATACAGCACTAAAAAAAAAAACTGGATATGGAAAAACAATCACAATTTATTATAAAAATTGTTGCAACAAATAAATTCATATATATATAAAATAATTTTTCATATAAAAAGATGTCAAACAGGGCAGGCACAGCAAGTTTGTTTGGTAAGTTACCACACGAGGATGCCGGACATCATGCACTGGTAAGAGTCCCTGGAATTATTGCCACAGTCCTGGGTGCAGTTTTCAATGCTAGCAGTAAGAGTCCAAATGCAGAGGCAGACCTTTATGTGCTTGGTTCCGGACCAGAAGCGGTCCTATTGAAAGCTGGATCTGTTGCGCCTTAGTGGACTTCTGCAGTTTTCCCAATTTGCTGTTGGACTTCTAGGCTCGTTCCGGGTTATAGATGGTAATTCCAGTGGTGTACAGCTCCTCAGAACCAACGCGTTTCGCTGTATCCACAGCTTTATCAAGGTATATGTGCCCATTGTGTGAATGCCCTTTTTAAAGGCTGTGCTAATTGCCCATTGTTGACAGCTGAGATCCATTTCAAATATCTTAATACATAATAAAACAAAACCATATCCAGTTTAAATTCTTTATATTTGAAGGAGACAAATGTATATAGATATTAAAAACAACTTTGACTGATATAAAAGAAGATATATAATAAAAACGACAGGGCATTTCCTGTTTATGCATGCAGGTCACATGACCGCATACATGAATATCCTGTCAGTGGAACGCAACTTTAATAGTCATTGGTTCAGATTTATCATGGGGCCCGATCACGTGACCCGTTCCGAATACGTGATCGGCGCACCGCCGAAAGACTCCGGCAGCTCGTACTGCTCCGGGTGCCGCACTTCCTTATGCGTCAGGTCACGTGACAGATGCGTGCACGTGACCGGCGTGACTGACAGGAAATGCATCATTCCCTTAGCTTGATGCATAGAGTGGGTCACATGATCTGATCCTCGAAATGGCGGTATTGCCCTTAGTTCATTGATTATACTTATTGGACAATAAAGGTTCGATGTTATGTATGTAATCAGTCTATATTATAGTGGTGTCATAGGTTCTTTATACAGATGTGTGCAAATAAATAAATAATTATAAGGCAGAAATGACTACATCCGTTTTAAATATTAGATAAAGCCTATACGTTCAAATATATAAGCATCTAGGAAAAGATCTTCTATCATTCCACATTATTCATAGGATATAATCGTATCACCAAATATATAATAAATATAGATACAAATAGTCCTAAATGATTTATTAAAGGACCATCAGATGAACACATATACAGTATGACAGAAACCCTAGTATCTTCTCTCACTACTGACATCTTGTGGTGAAATTCCATAGTGACCTTTAGAAAGAACTGCTTAGCAGTTACTATGTCTGTCCCTAAGATTATGATCTAAATATAAAACTTGATCTGCACGTGATATAGTGCATAAATATTAAAGATGTTATAACACTACATTTAGTTCCAATGCTTCATTAAGACCACTAGTATATAACGTGTTGAGCTGGAAGGTCCAGAAAATCTCTTGCCGGCACAATCTAGTGAATCTATCTCCCCCCCGATTTGTCTGTGGGATATGTTCCAATCCAATTAACCGCAATGAACCTGGGTCTTTATTATGATGGTACAAAAAATGCCTTGATACACTATGTTTTGTGAAGCCATTAGTAATATTTCTGCGGTGTTCCATAAATCTAGATTTTAGGGCCCTAGTCGTTCTGCCGACATATTTGAGATTACACCCGCACTCCAATAGGTATACAACCCAAGTTGTATTACAATTGATGAAACTTGAGATATTTATATATTTTTTTAGTATCAGAGGAAAAATATATAAATATCTCAAGTTTCATCAATTGTAATACAACTTGGGTTGTATACCTATTGGAGTGCGGGTGTAATCTCAAATATGTCGGCAGGACGACTAGGGCCCTAAAATCTAGATTTATGGAACACCGCAGAAATATTACTAATGGCTTCACAAAACATAGTGTATCAAGGCATTTTTTGTACCATCATAATAAAGACCCAGGTTCATTGCGGTTAATTGGATTGGAACATATCCCACAGACAAATCGGGGGGGAGATAGATTCACTAGATTGTGCCGGCAAGAGATTTTCTGGACCTTCCAGCTCAACACGTTATATCCTAGTGGTCTTAATGAAGCATTGGAACTAAATGTAGTGTTATAACATCTTTAATATTTATGCACTATATCACGTGCAGATCAAGTTTTATATTTAGATCATAATCTTAGGGACAGACATAGTAACTGCTAAGCAGTTCTTTCTAAAGGTCACTATGGAATTTCACCACAAGATGTCAGTAGTGAGAGAAGATACTAGGGTTTCTGTCATATATGTGTTCATCTGATGGTCCTTTAATAAATCATTTAGGACTATTTGTATCTATATTTATTATATATTTGGTGATACGATTATATCCTATGAATAATGTGGAATGATGGAAGATCTTTTCCTAGATGCTTATATATTTGAACGTATAGGCTTTATCTAATATTTAAAACGGATGTAGTCATTTCTGCCTTATAATTATTTATTTATTTGCACACATCTGTATAAAGAACCTATGACACCACTATAATATAGACTGATTACATACATAACATCGAACCTTTATTGTCCAATAAGTATAATCAATGAACTAAGGGCAATACCGCCATTTCGAGGATCAGATCATGTGACCCACTCTATGCATCAAGCTAAGGGAATGATGCATTTCCTGTCAGTCACGCCGGTCATGTGCACGCATCTGTCACGTGACCTGACGCATAAGGAAGTGCGGCACCCGGAGCAGTACGAGCTGCCGGAGTCTTTCGGCGGTGCGCCGATCACGTGATCGGAACGGGTCACGTGATCGGGTCCCATGATAAATCTGAGCCAATGACTATTAAAGTTGCGTTCCACTGACAGGATATTCATGTATGCGGTCATGTGACCTGCATGCATAAACAGGAAATGCCCTGTCGTTTTTATTATATATCTTCTTTTATATCAGTCAAAGTTGTTTTTAATATCTATATACATTTGTCTCCTTCAAATATAAAGAATTTAAACTGGATATGGTTTTGTTTTATTATGTATTAAGATATTTGAAATGGATCTCAGCTGTCAACAATGGGCAATTAGCACAGCCTTTAAAAAGGGCATTCACACAATGGGCACATATACCTTGATAAAGCTGTGGATACAGCGAAATGCGTTGGTTCTGAGGAGCTGTACACCACTGGAATTACCATCTATAACCCGGAACGAGCCTAGAAGTCCAACAGCAAATTGGGAAAACTGCAGAAGTCCACTAAGGCGCAACAGATCCAGCTTTCAATAGGACCGCTTCTGGTCCGGAACCAAGCACATAAAGGTCTGCCTCTGCATTTGGACTCTTACTGCTAGCATTGAAAACTGCACCCAGGACTGTGGCAATAATTCCAGGGACTCTTACCAGTGCATGATGTCCGGCATCCTCGTGTGGTAACTTACCAAACAAACTTGCTGTGCCTGCCCTGTTTGACATCTTTTTATATGAAAAATTATTTTATATATATATGAATTTATTTGTTGCAACAATTTTTATAATAAATTGTGATTGTTTTTCCATATCCAGTTGTTTTTTTAGCGCTGTATATATTCTTATTCTACTCCTTGATTTAGGTCTGAAGAAATTCCTTAAACTGGGAATCTGCAATAGCATTTCATTCAATCTCCAGGAGGTGTGACCTCTCTGTGATTGTAAGGCGTCAATAGTAATAGATACCATGGAATTATTACACCAAACCAAAGAGACATGATCCACTGTCAACAAATCATTCACCAACCCGCTGCATCTCAATATAATATCTATTCTAGAATATGAGTCATTAGGAACTAAGTAAAAAGTATAATCCCGGGAAGATGGATACACGGCCCTCCATGTATGAAATAAGCCTGCCTCTGACACTGCCTTATGGAGAGTGCTAATGAGGAGGGGTGCATGTCTGCGAGTACTTCTATCTAAGTCTGAAGATAAAATTGCATTAAAATCCTTACCCATCAAGACCATTCCTTTGCGTAATTTAATAAGTTCCTGTAGCAATATCCAGAAAAACTTAGCCGGACCCGTGTTAGGTGCATGTAGGTTAAGTATAGTCATAACCTGGTGACCAATCCGAGCTGCCAAAATTAAATATATCCCCTCAGTGTCGATCGTCTTAGAAATAAGCTGAAAAGGAACTAAGGAGCAAATCAATTTTTAACTATGCATAGAATGGAAGACATTAGGGTAACATCTGGAGGACAAAGAAGGGTGAGAGTCCCTTTTAAAGTGAGTTTCTTGCAACAATATTATGTCCCCCTTTTGGGATTGAACTGTTCTGAAAAGTAGAGAGCATATTTGTTGAGTATTGAGACCTTTAACATTTAGAGACAGTACTGTCAATGGCATCTTTCAAGGCACGTAAAAATAATACAGACAAACGTCCACTACAATGTCAAGACAAAATAAGGGGAGGGAAAGGTAAACAAAACAACCCCTCAGTAGAGAGGGTAAAGGTTACCACGTGTGTGCCCTATGAAAATCACAAAACTAAGAGATAAAAAAAATAAGATTCTAGTAGATAATAAGAGGATTGTCCACTTAAAGGGGAATCCTCGAGAGGGCGCTAAGGTTGGGAGGGCTGCAATATATAAAGTTATTCATAAACATTTTTTTATATGAGGTATAACTCAACAGAGCACCTCAGTAGTCCCACTGAAATGGTGGGGGTGTGGGGAAAAAAGCTAGAAAATGAGAACACTGTCCACCTGGTAAAAGTATGGACCTAAAGGTAAAATTAAATATATGCGGATTACAAATTAAAAAGAACCATAAACAATTTCAAGTATAATATTGAACAAAATGTAACTCGAGTACTCAACAGAGGAGCACGGAGCAAACCTCGTAGAGTATAGGGGATATTTCTTAAAGCAGTGTAGGTAAAACACATTAGTATATTATTTCAACCTCAAGTAGCAGAGTCATCTTGGTCAATACGAGGGTCAGCAGCTTCTTGTGGTGACAGTTGGAGCTTGCATAGTAAATTATTACCCTCCTTAATGTCTCATATCAAACTTTGTCAACCATAAACCTCCACTATCAAACGGAAGGGGAATCCCCATTTATATGTGTAGTCATTGTCCCTGAGTGTCTTAGAAACTTCTTGCAAGTCCCTCCTTTTCATTATGGTAGCCTGGGCAAAATCTTGATATAGTTGGAGGGAGGAACCTTTGAAATAAATACAAGGTTGTAAGCGTCTAGCTTGATATATTCACTATTTAATTTGAAAAGACAAAAACTTTAAGATAACATCCCTAGACGGGGCTTCCTCTTTGGATTTTGGTCTGAGAGCCCGATGAGCAAGTTCAATTTGTATTTGCTGTTCAGTAAGTGAGGGCACTAACATCATAAAGAGGTGTTTCAGATATGCTTCGAGAGATTGAGGAGAAACTGACTCAGGAATGTTCTGAATTCTTAATTTGTGAGGGTTGTGAGGGTTTTTGTAAAGTTTGCCAACATGGCTTGAATGTCCCCTTTAGTAGCGTAAGTATCTTTAGATGGGGGAATCACATTTGCCTGGTTTGGCATTAAACAACAGCTTTGGGACTGCATATGATAGACTGATACAAATCATCATCCTTTTTTTTTTTGACACAAACCAGTTATACAATTACTATGGGTATTGGGCCTAATTCAGACATGTCAGCAGACGTGGACACCCCTAAATGTTTCTCAAGAATGTCTGATGGTTCTGATTCTTTACCACTCTAAAAATTAAATGATTTTACATACCCTGGCCTAAGCCCTCTATGCCCCTGGCCATCTGCCTTACTAGATGACATTGCCAGACTTGCATTGTCAATGTCATGACTAGTGGCAGCTGCTTCAGCACTAGTAGTAGCCTCCATTTCTATCAACACAAAGTGGGATTGACCTTCACCGATAGCGTTGAACAAAATAGTTAGAAATATATAATAAATAATTACACACTGCGGTTGACTTCACCGACAGTGTTGCACAATACTGAGTAGGAAATACTATACTGCGGTCTGACCAGCAGTGTCACAGTACAAACAAAAATATAATAATTATAATTAATAATAATAAAGTGTATATACGCCGTGCAAGTGTGCGATCGCAGGTGTACGCCGAGCAGCTAAAAATCCCTCAGCCAGCAGACAACTGCAAATCCGTTCGCACCTCACTCACCAGTGAATGGTTTTTACCAGTGTACGCAGCCCAGGACTTACTCCTACAGTGCGATGAGAACGGGCTGATCGGGGATGGAGCTGACGTCACACACCCTCCGTGAAATCACTTGGGCACACCTGCGTTTTTCCAGACAGTCCCAGTAAATGGTCAGTTACCACCCACAAACGGCCTCTTCCTGTCAATTAGCATGCGAATGACTGTGCGATTAGAATTTCACACCAGCCTGTCGCTGACCGGCAATGCCAGTTGTTGTTTGCCGACGCACGTGCACATTGCGGTGCATATGCATGCGCAGTTAATCACTGATCACCCGCTGTGCAAAAACACAAAGCAGCGATTAGGTCTGAATCAGGCCCTATATTAATATTGTCTATCTGCTGTAATAGCAGTGATTATACCTGTAATGGTGACACTCTGTAAGTACTCATTGATTTCTGTTGTATAATGGGGGTCATTATGAGTTGATCGCTAGCTGCCGTTGTTCGCTGCGCAGTGATCAGTGTAAAAAATGGCTAATCTGCACATGCGTAGGTACCGCAATGCGCACACGAGTTGTACGGGTACTAAGTCCATTGTGGTTTTGCACTGGTTCTAGCGATGATTCCAATCGCACAGACGGCCGCAAGGTGATTGACAGAAAGAGGGCATTTCTGGGTGTCAACTGACCGTTTTCAGGGGGTGCTCAGAAAAACGCAGGCATGTTGGGGTAAACGCAGGTGTGGCTGGGCGTTCGTTGGGCGGGTGTGTGATGTCAAAAGCCGTCCCTCCATCGTTAGAATCAATGCACAGGATAAGTACAGGACTGGTCTTGGTTTGCACAAAAATATTTTGCAGGTGCTCTGCTGCACAGGCATTCGCACTTCTGCAATGCGAAAATACACTCCGCGGTAGGCGGCTACAATGCGTTTGCACGGCTGCTAAAAACTGCTAGCGAGTGATCAACTCGGAATGACCCCCTATGTTGTAAAGATAATTCACTATAAAGCTGGCATAGTTTCCTCAGACCATAATTTGAAATCTGATGCAATAGGGTTTGTTAAAAAGTAGCAAGTTGTTTTGTTGTTACCTTTGCCTGTGAATACAATGTAACAGTTTGCCGGTGGCCGGGATCCCGACGACCAGCATACTGGCGCCGGAATCCCGACCGCCGGCATACCGACATCTTTTCTCCCTCTTGGGGGTCCACGACCCCCTGGAGGGAGAATAGATAGTGTGGCGTGCATAGCGCGCCACGTGCCCACAGCGAGCCCGCAAGGGGCTCATTTGCGCTCACCCAGCTGTCGGTATGCCAGCAGTCGAGATTCCGGCGCCAGTATGCTGGTCGCCGGGAGCCCGGCCGCCGGCATACCCTACTACACCCCGTAACAGATGTGTCCCAGACTGGGTTGGATATTCTTTGAACACAATGTGGAAAAAACAGTGCTATGTGACTGAAAATTTAGGCAGCAATTAGAACTGCTGTATTTTAAAGGGATCCGGTCTTTAGGTCGACAATGTTTTGGTCGACCACTATTGGTCAACAGTAAGTAGGTCGACAGGGTTTCTAGGTTGACAGGGCCTTTAGGTCGACATGTTCTAGGTCGACAGGTCAAAAGGTCGACATGAGTTTTTCAAAAGAAATTCTTTTTTTGAACTTTTTCATACTTTATGATCCACGTGGACTACAATTGGGAATGGTAACCAGAGTGAAGTGAGCCATGCGAGGGGACACGGTGCACTAATTGGGGTGACCGGTCACTGAGAAAACGACACAAAAAAACCCATCAAAAACTCATGTTGACCTTTTGACCTGCCGACCTAGACCATGTCGACCTAAAGACCCTGTTGACCTAGCATCCCTGTCATCCTACTTACTGTCGACCTTACATACCACACCCATTTTAAATGGGCATCTAGAAGAGGTCCTGGTTAGGCAGGTTGTACTGTGAGCATCGGTGGCACTGCAGGCAGGACATGAGCTGCAACAAGATACCATTCAGCCGGTCCCAGTCCATCTACTGGGGTTGCTGAGTACAGGCTTCTGTAAGGGGGCAGAGGTACAGTACAGAGGGGGGCTCCCAACAACTCCTGATGCTGCCAGAAGCAGAGGTGAAACACCAGTGAGTACAGGAAGGACGAAGAGTGTGGGATCACCACTGGGATAGCCACATCGAACTGTCCGACCTAGTCAAGTGTTTAAATAGTAGGTACTGTACTGCGGGGAGGGGTGGTGGTGGTGCCCCACTGCAGTGTACGGCAAACTTTCTCTGTATCTGTGTCACCTGGGGGACAGTCTTCTGATCTGCTCCGACAATACATCCCATCAGAATGGTTCCCATCCCCCCTGCCAACAGTAGCATCCCAGTTCCCGCACCATCTCCACTGCCGTTGAGGTTCCCAGGGTGAAAGGGGCAGCACAGTGAAAGACTGATGCAGCTGCCCCTGAACCTCTTCCCGGCTCCCGCTCCACTGCTGCCCGGGGATTCTGTGCTGACCCTGTCACTGGCAGACAGTGATGGGGAAGAAGCAGATGGTCACTGCTGGTCAGTGTCCGCCTACTTATCGTGCAGTTGGGGGGACAGTTCCCCCTGCACTAGAACAATAATTGGGGAGTGGAGTGGGGTGCGGAGATGCCGAGATCACCAGTGAGGTTGCGGGGGTGCCGGCGATTGCGAGTGGTGTGTGGGTGGGGGTGCTGCGATCGCAGGGGTGCAGTGATTGTGGAAGGGGTGCCACTGATGTGACAGCAGCAGCAGTGATGTACTGCTGTCACTGCCCTAGGTCCTCCTCCCGCTCCGCCGCCACTGCTGGGGGTACCGGTGTGGCAGGGGCAATTTGGCAGCAGTGATGAACTGCTGCAGCTGCCCCTGAACCTCCTCCCAGCTTCTGCTCTACAGTGCTGTTGCTGCCAGAGATCCAGGGCTGTAGTGTGACAGAACTAGGAGGACACTGCTGGTCAGTGTCCGCCTACTTATCGTTCAGTTGAGGGTAAAGTTTCCCCTATACCTGAAAGATTAGTTGGGAAAATCAAACAAGTTTTATTTTCCCAATTATTTGGACAAACCGTTTTTGACCATTTTTCAGTGTGTGGGAGCAAACGGCTGATAATCCGAGTTGTTCGCTCGCTAGCAGATTTTAGCAGCATTGCACACGCTAGGCCGCCGCCCTCTGGGAGTGTATCTTAGCTTAGCAGAATTGCGTACAAAAGATTAGCAGAATTGCGAATAGAAAATTCTTAGCAGTTTGAGTAGCTCGAGACTTACTCCTACACTGCGATCAGCTCAGCCCGTTTCGTTCCTGGTTTGACGTCACAAACACGCCCTGCATTCGGCCAGCCACTCCCCCGTTTCTCCAGACACTCCCGCGTTTTATACTGGCACGCCTGCGTTTTTCCGCACACTCCAAGAAAACGGTCAGTTTCCGCCCAAAAACACCCACTTCCTGTCAATCACACTCCGATCACTTCAACGATGAAAATTCTTCGTTTGGATGTGAGTAAATCTACTAAGTTTTGAGCTAAAATACTTAGCGCTTGCGCACTGCGTACCATGCGCATGCGCATTTTCACCTTAATCGCTCCATTGCGAAAATCGGCAACGAGCTAACAACTCGGTATGACCCCCATTGCCAGATTATCGTTTTAACAAGCTAAAAAACAAACATTCTCCATACAGGAGCTGCGCAGTAAAGCACATATTACCCCTAATTAATAAAGATCTGTTTACAGACTACAGGGAGGGTCCAATTAAACACAGGAAAGTAGCACACGTGCCATAGCTTTAGAGTCCAATTCCTAATTGCGTAGGTGTGAAAATCTTAGTGTGTGAGGCCTTTGAAGTAGATTCCTTGGGGGGTAGAGATAGCATGTATCCTGTCTGGAGGATGGCTTGGGTCCTGGGATTTGAAATGAACAGTGACCCTTAAGGGGGGTACGCACGGAGCAATGTTCAGCTAATTTCTAAGCAATCTGACTAGATTGCTTAGAAATTAGCTGAACATCGCTCTGTGTGTAGGGGTGTTGGTGTCAGGACTGCACATCGCTATCGGCGGTGCTAGATTGGCCAGCATGCAGGCACAATCTAGCAGGTTGCTTATTTAACGACTGGGTGAAATGAGTGCCTCCCATGTACGTTCCCCCCCTCGCTCAGCACATCGCAATGTGCTGAGCGGGGGCAGAGATGCTTGCTAAGCGGTAGCACACATCTCTGGGGAAATCTCCCCATCAGTACGGCCCTTTAAGCAATTCAGAGCCTCAGTTTATTAATGCAATAATTAGCGTTACTGTACCTGTTGCTCAGAGCACAGAGGTGAATGAAGTCTAAAGTGACATTAAAGAATAAGTTTAGAAAAACCTAATAGTGCTATAGAGTAGAGATGAGCGGGTTCGTCTCTCAGTGAACTGAACCATTCCGGACTTCACCATTCGATCGAGGTTCCGAGCCCGGCTTGGGTTTTCCCGCCCGACTCGGAAACCCGAACGTGGCAAAACGTCATCATCCCGCTGTCGGATTCTCGCGGGATTTGGATTCCATATAAGGAGCTGCGCGTCGTGGCCATTTTTACTCCAGTCTAGGAGAGTGTAGTCAGAGGACGTGTCTCCGTCCTCAGTGTCTGTGTGGGGGCAGGGAAAGTTGGGTGGCGAGTCTTGTGCTGCTCAGTCCAGTCCAGTGTAGTCAGTGTATTGTGCTGCATCAGTCCAGCCAGTCACAGTGTTGGTGTCCTCTGCTGCTATATGTCCCCAGTGCTGCTGGCTGCTGTATAAGTCCCTTGCATTTTTGCTGTGTTGTCTTGCATCAGACTGGGGGTAGTGTCTCTCTTGTGCAGCATCAGTCCAGTGACCAGTCACAGTGGTGGTGTCCTCTGCTGCCATATATCCAGTGTAGCTGTATAAGTCCCTTTCAGTGGTGCTGTGTTGTCCTGCATTAGACCAGGGGAAGTCTCTTGTGCAGCATCAATCCAGTGACCAGTCACAGTGGTGGTATCCTCTGCTGCCATATATCCAGTGTTACTGCCATATAATTCACGTGATACTGTGACATTGCCGTATAATTCTCGGAATACTGGCGTATAATTCCTATGATAATGCTGTATAAGTCCTGTGACATTGCCGTATAATTCTCAGAATACTGGCGTATAATTCCTGTGACATTGCCGTATAATTCTCAGAATACTGGTGTATAATTCCTGTGATATTGCCGTATAATTCCCGTGATACTGCCGTATAATTCCAGTTATCCTGCCATATATAATTCCATATAAATCCATATAATTCCGTATAAATCCAGTCCAGTGGTGCTGCCATATAAATTCAGTGGTGCTGTCCTGTGCTGTATATTATTTATTCCAAATAAAAGGATTATTAATATTTAATCCAAATTATTTTTACAGGGTTTGCCCTGTGAGGTGTGCACTCTGTTGTGCCGCATATTGTGTTATATAACTCCAGAAAAAAAATGGAGAACAAACATTTGGAGGATAAAATAGGGAAAGATCAAGAACCACTTCCTCCTAGTTCCACTAGCCATGACATAGACGATGAAATGCCATCAACGTTGTCTGCCAAGGCTGATGCCCAATGTGATAGTAGAGGGCATGTAAAATCCAAAAAGCCAAAGTTCAGTAAAAAGATTTTAAAAAAGAAATTGAATTGGTCTGAGGAGAAACGTAAACTTGCCAATATGCCATTTACGACACGGAGTGGCAAGGAACGACTAAGGCCCTGTCCTATGTTCCTGACTAGTGGTTCAGCTTCACATGACGATGGAAGCCCTCATAACTGAGGCCTTGACACTTATGTTGGTGTTAGACTTGCGTCCGGTATCCGCCATTAGTGCAGTGGGATTTAGACAATTGATGGAGGTATTGTTTCCCCGGTACCAAATCCCATCTAGATTCCACTTCACTAGGCAGGCGATAGCGAGATTTTGCCATTTAATTCCAGTGATTTGGACGTATAATTATTAATTACAGTGATCTTGCCAAATAATTACAGTGATTTGGACGCATAATTACAGTGATTTTTCCAATTAATTCCAGTGATTTGGACGTATAATTATTAATTACACTGCTCTTGCCAATTAATTCTTGTGATTTGGACGTATAAGTACAGTGATTTTGCCAATTAATTCCAATGATTTGGAAGTATAATTACAGTGATTTTGCCAATTAATTCCAGTGATTTGGACGTATAATTATTAATTACAGTGATCTTGCCAATTAATTCCAGTGATTTGGACGTATAATTACAGTGATTTTGCCAATTAATTCCAGTGATTTGGATGTATAATTATTATTTATTTTTTTTAAACAATTTTTATTGAGACATTATGGGTTGTACATACATAGATAATGATAGTAACATTTGTAACGAAGAAAATTTACAATTGTGCGTTATACAATAAAGTCACATATCGTTATGTAAAGTAATAAAGGAAAATACTTAGTATATTATTCATGCATTGGGGTCACTCGTGTTATTACGTATGATACAGGTAGCCCTGAGGGGAGCCGCCACATTCGTCAGTCCGCAGACCAAAGATACAGGTTGGTCTTGTGCTGCTAATCTAGTCTGGTACCACGTGGTGTTCTTTAAACTGTTATGAATTTGCAGCCGCATGGTGAGGGGTAGATTGGAAATATAAGATTCCCAGAGAGTAAAAAACAACCCACTTGTTTACCCCTATCCACAATGGCTTCCACCCAGTCCATCCTGAATAGGTGGTGCAGTTTAGTCAAAAATAAAGGTATCTGTGGAGGTGTGCTGTCTATACACCCTTGTAGTATCGTCTTTTTCCCCGCTGCACTGAGGGCTATCAATAGTTTTTTGCATTCCGATGACATACGGAGAGTGGGATCAATGATACCCAAAACTGCCCATTCGGGGGTGAATGGCACATAAGTTGATAGTTTAGCCTCTGTATATCTCCTAATAAGGTGCTAGACATATTGTACAATAGGACATGCCCATAAACAATGATAGGTATCCGCCTCACTCTGGTGGCATTTTGGGCAGGAGTGCACTTCCGACGTTCCCATATGGAAATGCCGTAGCAGGGATAAATAAGTATTATGATATACATTTAGAAATAATTCGGTGTACATACTCGCTGACAGGACCTTTCAGGAATATAATAGGGTTTTTTCCATCACAAGTATAGTCAGACCAGGAAAGTGAGTCAACCATTTGGACATGCCGCCTGCTACGGTAGCATGATCTAATATTGTCCTTAAAAATGTATAATGTATAGAGATGGCTTTATGACTAGGCACGGGGTGTAATAAGAGGCTGTCTAGGGAGTTAGTCCAGTACCCTTCCGCAAAATATGTGAGAACATGTCTAACATAAAGTTGTGTTTGCAAAAATGGAAGGGGAGACGAGGCAACCACAACATGTTTCATTGATATCTCTGAAAAAGTGAACAAACGGTGGCCTTCCACCGATACCAATGATCGAATTGATGTTATACCAGCCTCCCTCCACATTGTAAAGGGGTGAACAGCCATGCCGTCCAAGAATTCTGGGTTTTTGATTAAGGGTAGATGCAAAGAATGATATTGATTCAATTTCGCATTGTGGCGCATTATGTGCCATATTCTCCTCGTAGACCACAAAAGCGGGTTTGACTTAATATGATCCGGTATTTCCTGGTCATGTTGGTGGAGAAAACACGTTAAGTCTATGTTTGTTAGAAAATTTTGTTCCAGATATGTATTTGTGTAAACAGAGCTGTTTTGTAGCCAGTCTCTTAAATGTCTCAAAAGTGTAGCCTGATTATAAACTACTACATCGGGGAAATTGATTCCTCCATTGGATTTAGGTTGGACAAGCTTACGCAAAGCAATATGTGCTCGGCCCCCCTTCCATATAAAGGTTCTGATAAGTTTATTAATCAATTGCGCGTCTGTTTTAGTCAACAATACAGGGAGTATTTGTAATGGGTATAATATGCGTGGTATAGCCACCATTTTAAGTAGATTAGCCCTGCCCAAGTATGACAGCGGCAGACATTCCCATCCCTTACTATCATCAGTTAGAGTACGTATGGCCTTGCTCACATTGAGTTTGTACAATTCAGACATATACCGTGGCACCATAATTCCTAAATAAGAGATGTACGTCGATACCCAGTGCAGTGGAAAATGTAAAGTCCAATGCGGACATGTGGTATTACCGTACAACAGTAGCGCTTTAGATTTGTTCATGTTAATACTAAAACCCGAAATGTGGCCAAATAATTGGATTTTTTCTAAAATTAGATGAAGGGAGTGCTCGGGGTCAGATATATATAGAGAAGGATATCATCGGCAAAGGCCGATAACTTAATTTCCTGCCCGCCTACTCTTATACCACGAAAGGCCGGCCAATCCTGTAGTGTTAGAAGCAGTGGATCAAGAGCTAGATTAAATAGTAGCGGTGATAAAGGGCATCCTTGACAGGTGCCCCTTTCCAAAAAGAACCCGTAATCCCGTTTATCAAAAGAGAAGCAGATGGTTTGTTGTAAATATAACGAATATAGTTAATAAAGTCTGTGTCAAAGCCTCTTTTTTCCAACACCGTTAACAAATGTGGCCACAGGACCATGTCAAAAGTCTTATTGGCGTTGAGGCTAAGGAGCATATTTGAGTCTGTACATGAAGATTGGGATGCTGCCACCGCCGCCAGAGCCATGCGGATTGCCTTGACCGCATGCCTGCCAGTCACAAATCCCATTTGCGTCGTAGTGAGGATATCTGGGAGGATGGATTGAAGCTGTAATGCCATTATTTTAGCCAATAATTTATAGTCGACATTCAATAGACTGATTGGTCTGTAAGAAGAGAGAAAATTTGTGTCCCTACCGGGTTTAGGGATAAGGGTAATAAATGCTTCATTAAATAGGGGGGAAGGAGAACTTTCATGTATAGCTCTAAACTCTAATAAAGCAGGAACAATATGGGTTTGTAATATGCGATAATAGTCTCCCGACAGGCCATCAGGACCTGGAGATCTACCATGGGGCAAGTTGGAAATGGCGATGTTAATTTCCTCCGCCGTTATATTACCCACGAGGGCCTCTCTCTGGTTCTGATTCAAAGGAGGCAGCACCTTATCCGTGAGCAATTGTGTTTGTACATCGGCATCTACCTGTGCAGAACTAAACAAGGATTGAAAGTAGGTTTGAAATTGCGCTACTATTTCCTGAGATTTGGTAATAAATCGACCTGACACGGGGTGGTGTATAGCAGTTATGGTATGTCTTCTTTTGGGAGGTCTAAAAATGACCGCCAGCAACCTACCAGCCTTATTACCCCATCTATAGAACTTATTTTTGGTAAAGTCTAATGAGTGTTATGCCTGGGTCGCTAAGTAAGTTTCAAGCAGGTGTCTGGCTTGTTTGTACTCAGTGAGAGCGGCATCCGTGGGTATGGAAGTATAGGTTCGGAAAGCCATAGACATTGCTGCTTTTAGCGCAGTATATTCCATTTTAGATTCCCTTTTTTTCCGGGTGACACAGCTAATAATATGACCCATCATCACTGCCTTAGAGGCGTTCCAAAAGATGTCTGGTCTATCCCAGTAATCTATATTTTCATCAACATAGTTAGTCCAATGGTATGTGAGATATAACTTAAAGTCCTCTGAGTCAGACAGGTATTGCGGGAATCGCCAAATATGATCTGTTGAATGCATATGGGGATGGGTGAGAGCCAACATGACAGGGGCATGATCAGAAATCAATATATCAAGTATATCCACCCCAGCAACATGAGAGATCAAGTCATCGGCAAGTAGGAACTTGTCAATACGAGACCATGTCCCGTGGGTCAGTAACAGGTGGGTATGTGTTTTGTCGGCAGGATGCAGCAATCTCCATAGGTCAGAAAGGTCTAATGAGTCTCGAAATGCCAATAAGTGTCTACTATGAGGGTCAGTGATTCTTGGTATAATCGGTGACCTATCAACTGTGGGATCATCTACCATGTTACAATCCCCTCCCACTATCAAGGGAAAGTTAATTCTACCTTGGAGAATGTGACCGAGGTCCTGAATAAACACGTGCGTGTTAACGTTCGGGGCATATAGGTTGACAAGGGTAAATTTAGAATGAAAAAGCTCTATATCCAATATTATGTATCTGCCTTCAGGATCAATAACTTCTGCCAAAACAGTAACAGGAAGATTTTTTCGGAAGAGTATGGCTACCCCTCTGGCTTTTGTGTGAAAAGGAGCAGAGATACAGGAGCCAAGCCAAGGAGCCTTTAATACATTTTCGTCGCCTGTCAGCCAATGAGTTTCCTGTGAAAAAATCACATCTGGGTGAGAACGTTTGAGGTGCATGGCCACACAACGTCGTTTGACTTGTGAGTTTAGACCACTAACATTCCAAGAAATAAATTGTATAGGTTTCGGGGGCAATACCTCAGACGAGGAAGAAACTGCAGACGGCATGGCTACCCAACCCCCACGGGGCAGTGAAATGTCTGACAGGTAATCAATAATATCAGGTACACGATGGCGGCTCCGCCCCTAACCCAAGGCCTCCATTTCAGTATAGGTATTAAAAGCATGAACACCAATGTGACATAAAATACATTGCACAATTGTACTGTTTGAAATGTTAACAATAAATCACAATGACTCATAACTCCATTTTCTAAAATTTTCCTGACAACCATAACCATGGTGGGCACCAACTAGATCTAGTGGTGCACACACTGAACACTATCAAAAATAATTACAACATTTATTAACAAGGGATGCTATATTTAAGGAGAAAGCTAACACAAAAAAAGGGAGCAAGAAATATTAGTTAGATCAACACACATCCGCCTGAGGCGAGGGTACATAAACTGCTTGACCCATGGCGGTCCTATGATCGACACCCTAATTAGTGGGCGATCTCGATGGGGACCTGTGTGTCAAAATGTGTGATCTCGCCACCTCCGGGTCTGTATAGAATATCTGGTTTCCATTTTCTAAGACCCGCAATTTAGCCAGGTAGAGCAGGGCAAATCGAATGTTTTTATTATGTAAGTAGGAACAAACGTCAGAGAATTCTTTTCTCTTCTGAGCCACAGCAACTGAAAAATCTTTAAAGATCAAGATTTTGTGACCCTTGACTAACAATTCCCTGGTTCTACGGTACGCAGCTCGAATTTGTTCCTTAGCCCTATAGTCTAAATAATGGGCAATGACTGGTCGAGAAAGCTTCTGTGTTCTATCCCGCAATGCTCCCAACCTATGAGCTCTTTCAATGTATGGGACCTCAATATCATCTATGATTCCCAGCGAGGTGGGGAGGTCCGTGCTAAGATAGCAGGAAAGGGCTAGGCCCACCAAGGACTCTGGTATACCAATAAATCTAAGGTTGTTCCTACGGGATCTATTCTCCAGGTCCTCTACTTTTTCCTGCAATTGTATGGATTAACCCTGGGTTGATACCTCCTCCTGACAAGATTGGACTAAGTCCTCAGTATCACTCATTCTTGTTTCTAATGTGGAGATACGCATCGTATGTGAGTCTATGCGGGCCAGTCCCGCGTCTAAGTGGGCTTGAAGATAATCAAATCGTTTGTCTAGCAGGGGCATAAAGAAATCCAAAATTTCTTTAGCTGTCAAGGGGGGGTTCTCACTAGATAAACTAGGTAACTCCACCTCAGGACCAGCAGGAGAAGACGTACCCGACTTAGGGGGTGCTTCTTTCCCCTTCCCCAATTTATCGGAGGTGTTTGATTGTTTTGGAGGCATGTTTTTGTCAAGGTATTTGTCCATACCATAGGGAATGAGGTATAGAGTAATTGGTGTCTCCTGAAGTCACCGAACCAACAGTCACAGGTAGCAGTGATAAAAAGAATTAGGTATACATGTTGTTCGGGCGATAGTGTGAAATTAAACCAAATTATTTAGAACATATTTCAATTGGTCTGCATGGGATGGGGGGGTCACAGCCAGCCCGATATACTCCTGGTCTCACAGGCAGTGCAGCCTCGCCGTCTAAGTTTCACACCTCGGCCCACCTATTATCTAACGTAGGCTCCAGTGTCTCGAATAGCATGTGAGTTACAGCCTGTCCACTTCAGTGAAACGGGGAAACACCGTCATTAGAAGAGCTGGATGCGAGAGGAGCTGTTGATAGTGGGTCACAAAGCGGGATTGTATCATTACCTCACCGCCAGGTTAAGCAGGCAGGAGTAGCATAGACCGCAGGTGTATTCGAGTGGGAGTCCCATCTCGGCGGCTCAGCGCAGATCGCTACGGGCCAGTATTTCCCTAGGAGCGAGTCCTCCTCCTCACAAACAGGGTATCAAGTCCTCGCCACCCAGGCGATAGGTAGGGGGGAGTTAGGAGAGCAAGACAGCTCGGCTGGCAAGTTCGATGCCAAGAAGCACCACAAGTGAAGGTGCCCTGTCTTCACACCTGCTTTCACGCCAAAATATGGCGGTCATACATGCCACTATGATTAGTGGCCAGACTCTGGTAGATATACCTTTTCTCTCCCAGATATAGACACCAATGTATCATGCAGCCTGTTATCAATCCGATGCTTCACTATATTCCTTCCAAAATGCAATTTAACGCTGGATGGAAGCTGATTCCAGGTGCCTTCTCCAAGAGAGCATCTAAAAAGCGGCCATGCTGGATGCCCCGCCTACCGGAAGTCTGGACATATAATTATTAATTACAGTGATTTTACCAATTAATTCCAGTGATTTGGACATATAATTACAGTGATTTTGCCAATTAATTCCAGTGACTTGGATGTATAATTACAGTGATTTGGACGTATAATTCCAGTTGGAATTGTTTGTGCCACTTGGCTTAGTCATACAGCTACCTCATTTCACCTCTTCAACATCTTTGCATGAGGTGCTGTTTGTGGCCTAGTTTTTGAAAAGTGCCATCCTGTGTGGCACTGCCGTATGAGTCCAGGGGTACTGCTGTAATAGTCCTGGGGTTCTGCCGTATAAGTCCACCAATTGCAGATTTTTTTTTTAAAAAGTGACTGGAGCGTGCTGGAGATGCTGTCAGTGGACCGAACAATTGCAGCCCACTCTCGACATTCAGCCACTGTGTGACACTACTAGATGGGCCAGGTGGTTGTGTCGCTTAGCTTAGTCATACAGCAACCTCGGTGCACCTTTTTATCTTCTTTGCATCATGTGCTGTTAGGGGCCTTTTTTTGATATCTGCCCTCCTGTCTGCCACTGCAGTGCCACGCCTAGATGGGCCAATTGTTTGTGTCGCTTGGCTTAGTCATACAACTACCTCATTGCAATTCTTTTTCTTCTTTGCATGATGTGCTATTTGGGGCCTTTTTTATATCTGCCCTCCTGTCTGACACTGCAGTGCCACTCCTAGATGGGCCAGGTGTTTGTGTTGTCCACTTCTGTCACTTAGCTTAGTCATCCAGCAACCTCTGTGCAACCTTTTGGACTAAAAACAATATTGTGAGGTGTGAGGTGTTCAGAATAGACTGAAAATGATTGTTATTGAGGTTAGTAATACCGTAGGAGCAAAATGACCCCCAAATTCTGTGATTTTAGCTGCTTTTATATTTTTTTCAAAAATCATCCAGATCGAAAACCAAGCCAAAACCAAAACACGACAGTGGAATTAGAACCAAAACCAAAACACAAAACAAGAAAAGTGCCAGCCACACATCTCTACTATAGAGTAACAGAACATATTATAAGATTTTGCAATGATAAAATAATTCCAAATAAAGAGTATAAACATACTGTAAGTAGAGAAAATGAATGCAATCACTTGGATGCTTTTACAATCCATACACAATTACAGTATACAGTGTTGCAGAGGTGACTTTACTTTTTTTTTTAAACCATTTACAAGATTCCATAACAAATATAATACTAGGGTGAAGGGTATGTTACAGATAAAATATAACAAATTAATTAATTTACGCAGGTAGTCTAATTTTGGCATTTCATGCATTTGCAGAAAGTAGGGGTATGATAGGTAAAGGGTCCTTTATGCGAATTCTATGCATTATTCATTTGCGTACACACATCTGATGATGCAGCCCACTGGAAGAGATTTGGCAGCCCGAGGAATAAGGCTGGCATTGGAACTGATGGTGACACTGGCATTGATGTGGATGGTGGAGGGGCTACTGGGTGCAGCAGTCTGGAGGTACTGTAGCAGTGGACTGGAGATGATTCACTGGAGTTGTGGCAGTCAATAGGTCTACCACTATTGGTCAACAGGCCATAGGTCAACTCATGAAAAAGGTCGACATCGCCTAGGTCAACATGGTCAAAGGTCAACAAAAAAGGAAAAGGTCAACATGAGTCTTTCCCTTTTTATTCCAAAACAGGTGGTTTTTCATACTTTACTATCCAAGTAGACTTAGAGTTAGATTACAATAGTGTGCTGAGCATAGCTTGGCACTATGCCCGAAGCGTGGACAGCGAAGTGAGCCATGCGAGAGGACACGGTACACTTATACGGTGTCCATGACGACATATGTATATCTATGCCAATTCTGCAAGAATACAGTATTGTCAAAGGGGTTAAATAAAAACAAATGACAAGGGTACACAGTACTGTATGTGTATCGTGCTCCCTCCCCCATCAATTTTGAGCTGAAAGCAGGTCACTTTTGGTATGTTGAGCCCAGTATGTATGCCCCCGGCGATGAGCGGTGAGCGCTGATTTGTGCTCCCGCTTCATCGCCGGTGGCTGCAAATGGCGGGGTGGATGGCTATCCATAGCATCCTGCCATGGAAAGCCATTCACCCCTGCTGACATCACTGTGCAGGGGGAAAATCGCTCAGTGTGTATGCACTGAGCAATATTCAGCCCAGCGATGTCAGCGATCACACGGGCCTCCTGCTCTCTTAAAGCGCCCCTGCTTTTATCTATTATTTGCCTCAACACACAGGGGGAGTGAGAAATGAATTTGGAGACAGTTGGTAAGATGTACTAAGCCTTAAAAAGTGACAAAGTGGAGAGTGATAAACTACCAACCAATCAGTTCCTAAATGTCATATTTCAAACACAGCCTGTGACATGGCAGTAAGGAGCTGATTGGCTGGTACTTTATCATTCTTCATTTTATCACTTTTTAAGCTTAGTACATCAGGCCCAGTGCACTGTCCCCAGACAGACAACTAATTAGGTTTACATTTGCCCTCCTCTGCCTTTTTTTTTTAATGCTAATTGATGTTGTATTGAGACTTTTGTACAGTCTCTTACTCACAAAGTAGCTCATGCCCTGTCTCCAAATTAATTGCTCCTTCTTCCTGTGTGTTGAGGCAAACAGTGGATGAAAGTCACAAAATCACTGTCAGTAATTTAATTACATTATACTGCACCAGTGTATGAAATACTGTTTGGTACCATATTTTGAAGCACTAATTTGTACTGTATGTCTACATTAAAGTTCACAGTCATTTAACTAGAATGTGATTTCCTGGCTTCATAATATTACATATAGTGACATATTTTGAAACTCTAAAGTAAAAAATGTAAACAACAGATACTGAAAATGACTATACGTACCATGTGCATTTGGTAGGTGTGTTGATTCTAAGTAAAGTTCTATCAAAGGCATGATAATGAACCGTGGGTAAAGCAGCCACTGTTTTATCTCACTTATTTTCTTATTCTCCTTCTTCATATAAGCAATGATTTGGCTCACGCTCTTTGAAATTGTGCGTGTCATCTTGTAGTGTGTACATACATACTGTACAGGTATAATGTTATGTACTGCAGTACAGTGGAGGAGATCATAAGGGCAAACCAGTACACAGTGCCGTAACTGGGCATTTTAGCGCTGTGAGCAAGAAACGACAGTGGCGCCCCCCCCCCCCCCATGTAAAATAGGGGCAGTGCGCACCGCAGGCGCGTGAAAAATTTATAGGGGCGTGGCTTCATGGGGAAGGGGCATGGCCACAAAATAATAGCAATTCATACTACGGTGCACAGTAGTCTACATTATTTAAATTACGCGGCACAGTAGCGCCACTACACCAGGTAGAGCCCCTTTTATACATTACAGCAGACAGCGTCCCCCTTTTTACACATTGCGGCAGCCAGTCCCCCTTTTTACACATTGCGGCAGCCAGTCCCCCTTTTTACACATTACAGCAGACAGTCCCCCTTTTTACACATTGCGGCAGCCAGTCCCCCTTTTTACACATTGCGGTAGCCAGGCCCCCTTTTTACACATTGCGGCAGCCAGTCCTCCTTTTTACACATTGCGGCAGCCAGGCCCCCTCTTTACACATTGCGGCAGCCAGGCCCCCTTTTTACACATTGCGGCAGCCAATCCCCCTTTTTACACATTGCGGCAGCCAGGCCCCCTCTTTACACATTGCGGCAGCCAGTCCCCCTTTTTACACATTGCGGCAGCCATTCCCCCTTTTTACACATTGCGGCAGCCAGTCCCCCTTTTTACACATTGCGGCAGCCAGGCCCCCTTTTTTACACATTGCGGCAGCCAGGCCCCCTATTTACACATTGCGGCAGCCAGTCCCCCTTTTTACAGCCAGGCCCCAGTTTTTACACATTGCGGCAGCCAGTCCCCGTTTTTACACATTGCGGCAGCCAGGCCCCCTCTTTACACATTGCGGCAGCCAGTCCCCCTTTTTACACATTGCGGCAGCCAGTCCCCCTTTTTACACATTGCGGCAGCCAGGCCCCCTTTTTTACACATTGCGGCAGCCAGGCCCCCTATTTACACATTGCGGCAGCCAGTCCCCCTTTTTACAGCCAGTCCCCCTTTTTACACATTGCGGCAGCCATCCCCCTTTTTACACATTGCGTCAGACGGTGACCCCCTGAGAGAGAGAGAGAGAGAGAGAAAGAGAAAGAGATATATACTTACCATCTCCCTGCTGGCAGTCAGGCTCCTCGTGCAGCTCCCTCGGTGCAGGCAGTGAGGTGAGAAGGAGGAGGAGGGAGGGGGAGCAGGTAGCCGCAGCAGCGCTATGTCATTGGTAGTAAGCGCCGCTGCAGCATCCCCCTCTTCTTCCGTATTGGCTGCCTGGCGCTGCTGTAGATGCTGGGATGGAGGAACCGCATCCCAGCATCCACAGCAGCGCCGGGCAGCCAATACAGAAGGAGAGGGGGATGCTGCAGCGGCGCTTACTACCAATGACATAGCGCTGCTGCGGCTCCCTGCTCCCCCTCCCTCCTCCTCCTTCTCCGCTGCCTGGCGCTGGTCCTCTTCTCCCTCCACAGCACGGCGCACGGCGCACACAGCAGAGGTGGCATGTAATGAGTCAATTTGACTCATTACATGCCGCTTGCCGTGCGCCCTCAGGGCAACTGCGCTGTGTGCCAAGCCCACTTGGCACACACGTAGTTACGGCCCTGCCAGTACATACAGGTTTGAATGTGGGATGTTACATAAAGCTGTCCAATCATTTCAAGGGCAACCTATGCCAGTGGTTCTCAACCTCAGTCCTCAAGTACCCCCAACAGTTCATGTTTTCCAGGTCTCCTCACAGGACTGCAAGTTCAATAATTAGCTCCACCTGTGGGTCTTTTAAAATGTGTCAGTGAGTAATAAATACACCTGTTCAACTGCTAGGTGACCTGGAAAACATGAACTGTTGGGGGTACTTGAGGACCGAGGTTGAGGACCACTGATCTATTGGAACTTGAGACAGGATTGTGTACAAATTAGTTCACAGTTTAAATAGGAGTCTGTTACCTATTGGACTTCACAGTACTATGCTTTCTGAGCGCAAAGACCAGCAGAATGAAGAAGAGGACTTTCTAGAGCAAATCTCCAAATAGACGTGTTTCCAAGAAGCTTGCTAATATGGTACCGAAGATCACTAAACCAAAGAAAGTGGGGAAAGAAAATGTACCAAGTGCAAGGAAAAAACTGCAAAGGCAAAGTGTGCAGTCCTTTCTCGAAACTGCATCAATGTGGAGCAAGCAGCGAACTTCCAGAAGGACCCAGCTACACCTAATTTTATGCCATTAATGGATGACATTGGTATAATGGGGCAAAATTCAAAAGACCAACATAAAGGCAATAAAGGGTCAAATATTCCTGGCACTTGGTTGGTGGTGCTCCCAGAAAATAATAGTTCAATAAACTGTATAAATGGAAAATCTTTACATAGGAGGTAAAGACAAAAGGAGACTTTAAGTATATCCTGGGGCACACTTGTAAAAAATTATTAATAAAATATAACTTTTAATATTCACAATTAAAATAGATCATCTCATAAAGCGACATTGTGACATGTAAAAATTGTAATCATAAACTTTTTGATACGGTAATCCAATGTATCATAGCAAAATATGGGGGTAATTCTGAGTTGATCGCAGCAGGAACTTTGGCCCTCATTCCGAGTTGTTCGCTCTGTAATATTCTTCGCATCGCAGCGATTTTCCGCTAATTGCGCATGCGCAATGTTTGCACTGCGACTGCGCCAAGTAAATTTGCTATGAAGATTGATATTTTACTCACGGCATTACGAGGTTTTTTCTTCGTTCTGGAGATCGGAGTGTGATTGACAGGAAGTGGGTGTTTCTGGGCGGAAACTGGCCGTTTTATGGGAGTGTGTGAAAAAACGCTACCGTTTCTGGGAAAAACGCGGGAGTGGCTGGAGAAACGGAGGAGTGTCTGGGCGAACGCTGGGTGTGTTTGTGACGTCAAAGCAGGAACGACAAGCACTGAACTGATCGCACTGGCAGAGTAAGTCTCGAGCTACTCAGAAACTGCACAGAGAAGTCTTTTCGCAATATTGTGAATCTTTCGTTCGCAATTTTGATAAGCTAAGATTCACTCCCAGTAGGCGGTGGCTTAGCGTGTGCAATGCTGCTAAAAGCAGCTTGCGAGCGAACAACTCGGAATGAGGGCCTCTGTGCGCAAAGACCAGCAGAATGAAGAAGAGGACTTTCTATAGCAAATCTCCAAATAGATGTGTTTCCAAGAAGCTTGCTAATATGGGTGGTTATTCCGAGTTGTTCGCTCGGTAATTTTCTTCGCATCGCAGCGATTTTCCGCTAATTGCGCATGCGCAATGTTCGCACTGCGACTGCGCCAAGTAAATTTGCTATGCAGTTAGGTATTTTACTCACGGCATTACAAGGTTTTTTCTTCGTTCTGGTGATCGTAATGTGATTGACAGGAAGTGGGTGTTTCTGGGCAGAAACTGGCCGTTTTATGGGTGTGTGCGAAAAAACGCTACCGTTTCTGGGAAAAACGCGGGAGTGGCTGGAGAAACGGGGGAGTGTCTGGGCGAACGCTGGGTGTGTTTGTGACGTCAAACCAGGAACGACAACACTGAACTGATCGCACTGGAAGAGTAAGTCTCGAGCTACTCAGAAACTGCAAAGAAAAGTATTTTCGCAATATTGCGAATACTTCGTTCGCAATTCAGCTAAGCTAAGATTCACTCCCAGAGGGCAGCGGCTTAGCGTGTGCACTGCTGCGAAAAGCGGCTAGCGAGCGAACAACTCGAAATGAGGGTCTTTGTTAGCAGTTGGGCAAAACCATGTGCACTGCAGGTGGGGCAGATATAACATGTGCCGAGAGAGTTAGATTTGGGTGTGGTGTGTTCAATCTGCAATCTAAATTGCAGTGTAAAAATAAAGCAGCCAGTATTTACCCTGCACAGAAACAAAATAACACACCCAAATCTAACTCTCTCTGCACATGTTATATCTGTCTCCTCTGCAGTGCACATGGTTTTGCCCAACTGCTAACAAAGTTCCTGCTGCGATCAACTCAGAATTACCCCCCATGGTGGTCATTCCGAGTTGTTCGCTCGCTAGCTACTTTTAGCAGAAATGCAAACACAAAGCCGCCACCCACTGGGAGTGTATGTTAGCATAGCAGAATTGCTAACGAAAGATTAGCAATTCTGCTATTAAGTATTTCCTTGCAGTTTCTGAGTAGCTCCAGACCTACTCCTAGATTGCGATCACCTCAGTCCGTTTAGTTCCTGGTTTGATGTCACAAACACGCCCTGCGTCCGGCCAGCCACTCCCCCGTTTCTACAGCCACTCCTGCGTTTTCTGCTGGCATGCCTGCGTTTTTTTAGCATAATCCCAGAAAACGCTTAGTTAATAGTTACCACCCAGAAACACCCACTTCCTGTCAATCATTCTCCGATCAACAGAGCGACTGAAAAGCTTAGTTCGCCTGTGAGTAAAATAGCATAGTTTTGTGTAAAATTGCTTAGCGCGTGCGCCCTGCAGTGCATACGCATGGCTGAACTGCCGGATTTTAGCCTATTAGCAATTCTGCTAAAAATAGCAGCAAGCGAACAACTCAGAATGACCATCCATATGCGGTATTGACCCATATGCGGTATTGAAATGCAAAAAAATCTCTCAGAGGTATATTACCTCGTTACAATACTTCTCTATACTCACACCTTAACCACCAAACAATTGCAAAAAATTACAAGTATCAAAAGTGCCTTTTACTTAGTATCACAATTTCCCTATCAAATCTCTTTGTGAAGTTTGTATGAACTCTCCATCCAGTGGCAAACGCAGGATTTGCATGGGGGGGTTTCCAGAACTGGGCGGAGCCAATCACGGGGGTGGGGACTGAGGTGACCCAGTGGGTCCGTAAAACTAGTGTGTCTGTGTGTGTGTGTGTGTGTGTGTATATATATATATATATATATATCTACACACATATATATATATATATATATATATATCTACACACACATATATATATATATATATATATATATACATACACACACACATACATATACACGGGTGGTCTTCAGTATGCCGGCGGTCGGGCTCCCGGCGACCAGCATACCGATGCCGGGAGCCTGACCGCCGGCATACCGACACTTATTCTCCCTCGTGGGGGTCCACGACCCCCCTGGAGGGAGAATAGAATAGTGTGGCGCGCGTAGCGTGGCGAGCGCAGCGAGCCCGCAAGGGGCTCATTTGCGCTCGCCACACTGTTGCTAAGCCGGCGGCCGGCCTCCCGGCGCCAGTATGCTGGTCGCCGGGAGGCCGGCCGCCGGGAGATCGTAGTGAACCCATATACACATATACATAGCATATTAAACATGCATACATATATATATATATATATATATATATATACACACACACACATACAGTACACATATATATACACATGTATATATATATATATCATATGTGTGTGTGTGTGTTTATATGTATGTATGTATGTATGTATATACATGTGTATATATGTAGGCACATGGATATATATGTACTATAATTAAAATAAAGTAAACTTTTATTGCACTTGCAAGTGCCACCAGGAAGACAGCAGGCTGCAGAGGACGCTAGACAGTCATTAATAATACTCATGCAGCACATTATCAATCATAAGGGAAAAGATTTTTGCAAACATATAGGCAGCATTGATCTAAACATCAGATTTGATTCATTATGGCTTTTTATGAAACTCTCTCCATCTAAATTCTCTGTGTGGAGTTTGTATATACTCTCCACTAATCCAAGAGCAATCACAAAGGTAGAGAGTTTTAAACACAATTAGACAGCATTGATTTGGACATCCAAAAAAAGTACATTAAAGCAATTACTAAAGTTCTTTAAACCACAATGGTCTGGATATCAGAGCAAAGATATAAGAATCTTTTATAAACATCCTAGTGATATTTGGTGGACCCCCTTCTTTAAAAGTAAAGCATTCATAAGCTAGAACCAGAAATAACGACACGGAGACTTGAATTTTGGCAGAAAATTGCTAGCTATTTATTTGTCCCTATCCATTAGCAAACCTGTAATAGAGAATTAATTAATATGCCGATCCAGCCGGCATATGGTGGCGGCCAAAAGAACGGCTCAATTAACCTAAATTAACCTTAAATAACTAACCATCTAAATTTACAAAAACTTATCACAAACCGGTAATAGGTGACAACTCAACCCCCACAATGACTACCCACCGCTCCTGGGTGCCCTGCCGCTGCCTTCCCGGACGGGTGGTCAAGCGGCCATAAGTCGATGGAGGTGAGTGCACCTAAACCACACCAAACTGTAAAACACTACAGTTTTCCATACAAATACAAAACTGCCGTTCTTTTCCGCCAATAAATAGCCAACGATAAACCAGCCAACAACTTAACGCCAAAGCACCACGTGCCAGAACTTCTGACCACCAGGGCGGGAGGGTGGGAAAGCAAATCACCACCAAGAGAACTAAGATGGCCTCACCTTCCCTATATATATCAAACCCTCCCCTTAAAAAGGCTGTACTTTCCTGCTAGGTCCACCCCTCACCAGATGTTTAACTCTTTCCTTTCCTATGCAGTCAATTCTCTCTCCTAAACATCCTAGTGATATTTGGTGGACCCCCTTCTTTAAAAGTAAAGCATTCATAACCTAGAACCAGAAATAACGACACGGAGACTTGAATTTTGGCAGAAAATTGCTAGCTATTTATTTGTCCCTATCCATTAGCAAACCTGTAATAGAGAATTAATTAATATGCCGATCCAGCCGGCATATGGTGGCGGCCAAAAGAACGGCTCAATTAACCTAAATTAACCTTAAATAACTAACCATCTAAATTTACAAAAACTTATCACAACAAACCGGTAATAGGTGACAACTCAACCCCCACAATGACTACCCACCGCTCCTGGGTGCCCTGCCGCTGCCTTCCCGGACGGGTGGTCAAGCGGCCATAAGTCGATGGAGGTGAGTGCACCTAAACCACACCAAACTGTAAAACACTACAGTTTTCCATACAAATACAAAACTGCCGTTCTTTTCCGCCAACAGCGAAAGACTCATCCCCAAAGCCTTTCGCACCGCCACCATAAACCTACCCTAACTCCTGCAAAACGAAACCCAGATCCTCCAGAAAAAACATCATCCCCTCATTGGATAGATGTACTCCATCAGGCCGGAAAAGGTGGCTGTCTCTGAACCGAATCCTCGGGTGGCGAACCACCCTCCCTCCGTGGGACAGCACCCACTTTGCCACCGCCCCGTTCACCTTTTTCCGGGCCTCGTCAATCTGGCGCCCATCCGCCACACCCCTCCAACACAACCTTGGCACCATCATTGAAAAAACCAACACACAATTGGTCCATACTGCGGCCACACTTGCCAGATCCTGTATCATGGCCCACCGCAGATCCAAGGATGTCCTCTTCCCCAGGTCGTTGCCACCTAGATGGACAACCAAGACCCTAGGAACTCCATGCTTGCTGGCCTGACTAACTAAACTACTCCTCAGCTCGTTCCACATCATCCCTCGCCAGCCAAGCCATCTGACACCCTGCGCTCCAAGCAACGCCTGAGCCCCTTCCGAGGCCACAAACCTGGCTGCCCAGTAAATGTAAGAGTGGCCAACCACCCAAATAGCCAAATTGTCTTCAAACCAACCTGAAGGGGAAAAGAGGGGTAAAATTGATTACTAAAAGGCTTATTAATTGCTTTCACTGAAGGATCTGCCAAAAGAAAAAACTTTAGTTCTCGCTATTGCAGCAGTCACGGCCTAGCCGATCTGCACCATGCTACGTTGCCAATTTAAAGCGCAAATAGACACACAAAGGGGGAAGTTCAAATAAAAACAAACGAAATTAAGCAGGGAGGGCGGGGGGGGTATAAAATGGGAAACACATGTAATAACTCAGCTGGAGGTGAAAGCGTACAGACCTGCTGAGGGACTCTGATTAGACCTGATTAGCCGAATTGTAGATTAGAATTCAGTCCGTCAAGTCAGGCAAAAAATCGCAAAATAACTCCAGACCCCCGCTGCCGACTCATGCCAGCAACGGCGAGTAGCTAATCCCTGAGTAGGATAACAAAAGGGGGAAACACCAACAGACGCACAACACCATAACTCACAGAACTGGAACAACATAATACATTGCAAATAAAACAAGGCACTAGGCGCAATCCGACCTCTCATGCAACGGGGCGAATATATCGTCTGTAACTTGACGACTTCCATCGCCCCACCGCCTGGATTTCAGTTCTGGAGAAACCCGCCGCAGCAGCCGACGTCGCCGCGCCTATTCGAAAGGAATGGGTACCGAACGCAGCGGGTGGGAGGCCCAAGCCCGCCAAACAACGACTCAGCATCCAACGGAACTGGTATTTCGTCACTGGCAGCCCGTCATAATGCAATAGCCATGACCCCTCCCTAACGGGTCGCACCACCACATATTGCATAGCCAGACCTACTGGGCAAACGCTCTCCTCTTGCGCTGGAACCATAGTGACCCAGCGACCTCTCCCCACTTGGTCCGTCTTAGAGCGCCGCAATCTGCACAGCAAGGACCTCTCACCCACTACTACGTCTCCGACCAGCATGCGCGAATCTGCTTTCTTGGAAGGCGCTACCAACTCCGAAACCCTAAAGGCCCCGTGGTAAGCCATTGAGAACGCCAAACTAAACAAAAGCGTCTCAAACCTGGACGACGCGACTCGTCCCACCGCCGCGATGACGGCCGGCAACAAAGCCGCATCGATGGGCCGCCTCCTATCTGGTGGCGTCGGCGCTACTCGCGCCCACCCTTTCATTGCCTTCCGCAGAACCTCGCTTTTTGTCACATCAGGGACGCCTCGCAGCTTGCAGAAAAATGAGACCCCAGCCAAGTACCGTGATACCACCGCTCGGGACCTACCGGAAACGTAAAGCTGCCAAATAAAAGAAAGCATCAGCCGATGCCTGCTCTTACCTTGTTCCTGACGACCTTGGACAAACTCCTCCCACTCGTTCCAAGCTTGTCCGTAAGCCTTGAGCGTGGCTGGCGCGACTGACTGCAACGCTAGACCCTCCAGTCCGGCCCGATCACCTGCCAAACATAACCGGGACAGTGAAAACCTTGCTTCTCAGCTTCGGGTGCCAAAACCCAAAACCTCTCCCACTGTCCACGCGACAAAGCGTCGGCAATTCCGTTCTCCAAACCGGGCACGTGTTGTGCCCGGAACCATAGGTTCCTACGCAAGCACGACAAAAGCAATTGCCCAAGCACCCGTAGAACCACCAGCGAGTTTGCCCTCTGGTTATTAATCGCATGCACCACGCCCAGATTATCGCATCTAAGCAAGATGCTGCGATTAGCCAACCGATCGCCCCAGACCTCCAACGCTACCATAATGGGAAAAAGCTCCAGAAGCACCAGATCTTTTGTAAGACCCTCGCTATACCAGTTTGCCGGCCAGGATGCCGCGCACCAAGATCCCTCCAAAAAACAACCGAATCCAGAGGCACCTGCAGCGTCAGTGAACAGCTGCAACCGCACGCTGTCCACCGCTGGCGCTTGCCATATGCTCACCCCGTTGAAATCCTCCAGGAACGAGGCCCAAACGGCCAAATCCCTTTTTAATTCGGAGGACAAACGCACGAAATGATGAGGCCTGGCACACCCCGCCGTCGCCCTCTCAAGCTTCCGGCTGAAAACCCTGCCCATCGGTATTACCCGACGAGCAAAGTTCAGCATGCCCAGCAAGGACTGCGCTTGCCGCAGCGTAACTTTACGCGAGCTGTTGAACCGGCAAATGGTTTTGCGGAGCTTCGAGACCTTGTCCCGGGGCAGGCGACACTCTCCTGCCACCGTGTCAATTTCAATCCCCAAAAACGACAGGCAGGAGGCCGGACCCTCCGTTTTGTCCACGGCTACAGGAACACCGAAGTGGTAAAAAAGAGCCCGGGTGCTAAACAGCAAGTCGCCGCACCTTGCATCATTAGCCGGACCCGCACACAGGAAATCATCGAGGTAATGGGCAACCCCGTGACCGCCTGACGCAGACTCCACGCACCAATGCAGAAACGTGCTAAAGCGCTCGAAAAATGAGCATGAAACGGAACATCCCATCGGCAAACATTTGTCGATGAAATACTCCGCTCCAATCCGGAAACCCATAAAACGGAATGAGTCCGGATGCATTGGCAGTAACCGAAAGGCTGACTCCACATCAATCTTAGCCATGAGGGCCCCGCTCCCATAGCTGCGGACCATCTCTAGCGCCTCGTCAAATGACTGATACACCACCGAGCAATGAGCCGGTGGTATTGCGTCGTTGACCGACGCCCCCGGCGGGTAAAAAAGATGCTGGATGAGCCGAAAAGCGCCTGGAGTCTTCTTCGGTACCACCCCGACCGGGGAGATGACCAAGTCATCCACCGGGGGTGACCTAAACGGCCCCTCCATCCTGCCCAACCTGACCTCCTTATACACTTTCTCCCGCAGCACAGTCGGCAAGGCTCGGGCAGACTGGAGGTTCCTCTGCGCGCGCACGGACACTTCGCTCGCAACAGGCAAGCGAAAACCAAACTTAAAACCGTCTAACAAAAATTTTGCATCCCCTCTATTCGGATACAAATCCAACCACTTGACCATCGCTTCCAGCTTAACTGGCGTTGGGGCTCTGCCGAGCGGTCCCGCTCGCGGCCTGCTTAGGGTACGCTTGTTTTCCCCGATTTCCCTGTCGACCGCCTTTGAAACACGGGGAGGCTGGGTGGGCTCCTCCACACTGCTGGCAGGAGTGACGAAAACGACACTGCTTGCCAAAGGAACATGTTCCGCTGTTAAACGCGAAACACTTCCCTCGCGTGGCAGAACGCCCTCCCACGCGAACGGCCAATCCACCTGTCCTTGCAAATCCTCCGTCCGCGCCTGACCCCTGAGCTGATGACCCTGCGCGTCGCCCACCTGCTCCCTGTTTCTGGGGTTCTTCCTCCTGCTGTGAGGCCCGGGTCACTTTGAGCCAGACCTCCACGTCCTTGAATCCGAAGTCCATGACCCGTAACCCGTCCTGTTTCTCCCGAAACTCCTGATCATACCGGCGCCATTCCGAGCCCGAGGACGTGCGCTGCATGTCGTGTACGAGATGCAGATACCGGATAACATTCATGTGCTCCTCCGGCCTATCCTCCAAATAGCATGCCGCAAAGACCCAGAAACCGGCCAGCCAATTATCAAAGGACCGGAAAGCATCTGTCCCCATGCCCTTCGTAGCGGCCGCCGCTTTGTATTCCTTCTTCATGGCCTTAGTCAAAACGAATAAGTCCACGAAGTCACCCCTACGTATCTTCTTGCGGCAGCTGTCTCGCAGCCCCCGCATAACTGCGGTGTACTCGCAGCGCACTACCCCAGGCAGATCGCGCCGCTTCTTAGCCCTACGCTCTTCCTCACTAACTCGCTTGCGCCGCTTACGCCTCTTCTGCTGTTTTGCTGCCCGCTTGGCAAATTTTGCCGCCTTCTTCCTCGCCCTAGAAGTACTATCTACGTCGGACGCCTGCGACGACAAATAAGAGGAAGAGGAGGAAGAAGAAGAGCTATGCGAACTCGAGCTCGTGGGGGAAACCGATATAGACTGCACCAACTCACCGGATGCCATCGTCCGCTCCGACCTGGAATCCTCATCCTCCTCAGCCCAATCGTCGTCCTCCACGAAGTCCGCCAAATCCCCTTCTTCCCTGCCCCCTGTGAAAGACAAAGCAGAAGAGGACCCGGCCCACGCTTGCGGCGCACGCCGGGCCCCCCGTGTGGTAGGCGCTGTGAGCGCGCGCCCTTGCCGATCCCGGTCCGTACCTAGCTCCAGCTCCGCAGCAGCCGCCCCTAGCTCTCGGCAGGCTCGTGCCACCCGCTGCGCCGCTGAGGCCCTCTGTCTGCCAGACCCACTGACTCCGGCAGACTGGCCGAAATCAGACCTCGCCCTAGGGGAAGCTACTGCAGCTAACGGCCCCAAAGCCTCCACCACCGTGGCCAGAGCCGACGCTAGGGCCCCGGGAGGATCCCGCGTGCTGCGACCCCCGTCAACGGCCCCCGAAGGACCACCGGTCCGTGCCTGGGCGCGAACCCGCGCCCGCCGACCGGCCGACGTGACCCGGGGACCCGGCCCCCTCTGATCAGACGGGAAAGCGGGGGCCCCCCGGCCGGACCATTCGCTCTCCCCTTCTGAGCACGCCTCCTCCCCTCCCAGCGGATCAGAAGAATCCCCCGATCCTGGGGAGGTCCCGCTGTCGTGTGCAGCGGCGCGTGCCGCGGCCCTGCGGCCGCTGACCCATTCCCTGTCCCCCCTCAACCCCCGGGACCCGCTGCGTCCCGTCTCCGGAGGAGTGGTATGGGGAGGCAAGGAAAGCTGCGGTGCATCTGCGCGTGTTCCCCCGCGCATTGCACAACCCGCGGTGTGCGTACGCGCATGCTGCGCGCGGTCCCCCCTTTCATTTGCTGCCGTGGCCCCATCTCCTGGCGCAATTCCTCTCTGCCCAGCGTTGCCTACAAGTGGCAAACGCTGCACCCCCCTGCTGTGCCCCCTCCCCCTGCCGGACTCCGGCATCCGGGGAGTCAAAAAAGGTGCCATCAAGCTCCCGGCCAGCGTCTCCTCCCCAGCCGCCGCGCGAGGCTCCTGCACAGGCCCCGCGCGGCGACCGCCAGCTCCCCTTACCGCCCTCTCCCCCCGCCCGGCACTTGCACTCGGCCGCGGCAAGGGAGGAGGGCTAGGAACCGAGCCCGTACCCGCCGAGTGCCCTCCGCGGCGTGCACGCGCGCGCCCGCGGGCGCCCGACACGGCCGCGGATTCTGCTGCTCCCGGAGGGGATGGCCGCCGCCCGTCGACCCCAGGGCGGCCTGCAAGGACCCCTGGTCCCCTTCGCCGCCCTCGCCCGGCCGGTGCGACCGGCCCGGCTCCCGGCGGCGAGGCCGACCGGGCCCGGCTTGCAACGCCCGTGCCCGTGCTTGTGGAGGCCCCGAGGGACGGAGCCCCGTCCCCCAGGCCACCCACTTCATCACCTGGCCCAGCTCGACCGCCTGACCCACGGTATCGAGCCGGGGCCCGTAAAACACGCTGAGGGCAGGCAGACATAGCAGCAGGTATATTAAGGTAGAGAGGAGGGAGTACTACCAAGAAGGGGGGGGGGGGGGGTAAACTGTGTAAGATTTGCACAGTATGTGAAACAAATGCCTGAAGCAAATCACCACCAAGAGAACTAAGATGGCCTCACCTTCCCTATATATATCAAACCCTCCCCTTAAAAAGGCTGTACTTTCCTAACAGCTAGGTCCACCCCTCACCAGATGTTTAACTCTTTCCTTTCCTATGCAGTCAATTCTCTCTCCATAAGAGCCTATGGGCCTATTTGAGACCTGATCGCTGCTGTGCAGTTTTGCACAGCAGCCGATCAGGTATGAACTGTGCATGCACCGGCGCATGCCAGACAACTGACGGCCACCTCAGCCCTGCAATTGCCTCTGCCTGATTGACAGGCAGAGGCAGCCGCTGGGCGGGATGAGGCAGGCCAGCGGTGTTTTGCTGCCGTTTTAGGGGCGCGGTCCGGGCAACGCAGGCGTGCCTTGACCATGCTGGGGGAGGGCCACGGTGGATGCGTGATGTTACATGCAGCCACTACAACCTGGACAGTGACGAGTAGTTCCCTGCAAGCGCGCAGGAGCTGCGCTGATAGGGAGCTACTCTTCAAGTACAAAAGCATCGCCGCTGTGCAATGCTTTTATACTTGTGCGGCGGGGTAGGGCCTGACATGTGGGGTGGACTAGCCCTGTGCTGGGTGTCCTCCCACATGTCAGAGAAGCTGATCGTAGATGTGCTGAATTTAGCACATTTACGATCAGATCTGAATTAGGCCCTATATCTTTAAATTGCTTGCACCCAGTGTGACAGTGTCAGGACATACAGTATTTGTTGATAATGCAAATTCAATGTAAATTATTGAGCCAAATGCAGTGCCATATATTGCTCTAGTATCTAAAAATACAGTTAATCAAATAGCAGAGCAGCACTGAGGCAGACATGTATTTTTTATCCCATCCACAAGCGTACCAGATAAGTCAGCCATGTTGGGCACACTGCAAAGGTTACACAGTGGGAGATGAGCCATACAAGGGCCAAATGCATGTATCTGAAAACTGACAGGTGTGTAGGAGTATGCTATACCCTGCATGGAAAGATCCAAATGAAGCACACCCTGCCCACAGAGGAACCATCTGAGGAAGCTATGTGGGGTGCACTGCATAGGTTACTGCTGGCAGGGTATACAATCAGTGGAGGTACACATTACAGGAATAGCACACAGTGGGGTGGAAGTACGCTGTAAGAAGAAAAAGAAAAGAAAAACACATTTGCAGGAACACTGTACTAACATTATTTTACTGTACAGTATGTGTAGGTAAAGTTTGCAGTTATACTGTAAGCCTGCCTGCCTAATTCGGACCTGATCGTAGCAGCAAATTTGTTAGTAGATGGGCAAAACCATGTGCACTGCAGGGGAGGCAGATATAACATGTGCAGAGAAAGTTAGATTTGGGTGGGTTATTTTGTTTCTGTGCAGGGTAAGTACTGGCTGTTGTATTTTTAAACTGCAATTTAGATTTTAGTTTGAACACACCCCACCCAAATCTAACTCTCTCTGCACATGTTATATCTGTCTCCCCTGCACTGCACATGGTTTTGCCCATCTGCTAACAAAATTGCTGCTATGATCAGGTCTGAATTACCCCCTCTAGAATCTTTCTCTCAGACTTTCTGCTTACTCAGTGTCAAAGTCGAAAAATATCCTGATACATATGCCTTGTACTAACCCCTCATGCACATGGCCGCTGCACGTGCACAAGCCCTGCCGTGCGTGCACATATCCGCAATTTGCGTAAGATCGCTCTGGCGATCACGCACAGTGTATGCGCATTTACGGTAGAGTTTGTAAGCGTCTAGCGGGCGAGAAAAACAAAGGGAAGTTGTCTTAGAGATGTGCGCAAGAGAAAATGCAGCTTTAACGTGTATAATCCCCCTCAAGGGTGTCACCACACCCAACCAGAACAAATACAACAATATTAGCGGGAGAAAATACTCATATAAGCGCTTAATAATACATAAATGAGTAATACATTCCTTATATGTCCTCAATGATGTTCCTTATTCCTCTGTCTTCAGTATTGTGGTGGAAAATGATTCCGCTTCAATCCCAATGTATGAAACACAGAAAGAACAAAAAATGTGTGGAAATGCTTCAAGTCTGTTCTAATACATATAACCCACTTGTCCCACAAAGAAGGGAAATTTCTTTAAGAACTTGTAGTCCGTACCCCAACTCACAATCGAGTATTGTATATTGTACACGTAGCAGTTTCTTTGTCCTAAGCCTCGTATACCCTTTACCAGAAGGTCCCAGACTTATAATCGTATTTCCCAAAGTTTATATCGAGTAATGATATCACATGGGACATACACCCAGCGTATTATGAAAGAATGCGTACCCAACTCACTTGAGAGGAGGGAGGAGACAAGCTTCAAAAGGTTTCTTTTACTCGGGCCCAAATGATGGTTCCACCCGTGTTTCCTGTTCTTCAATCCCTTCTTTTGTTCCTCCCAAAATTTTCAGTTTCACGTGAATATATATAAAAAAAAGAACAACATGCAATGTGTAGAGCTGTTTTGTGACCTCTAGAGTCACACACGAAAATGTAGGAGATATGTAGGGCGTACCCTGGTTCCCAGTATAAAACCCCTCCAATAATGTGAAATGATTTCTTTACAGCCGAACTCAGTATGACCTCCACCAAAATGAATGAGAGAGAGGAGTGCGTACCCAACTCACTTCTAAATGATGGATTGTCAATCTCAATAAAGGTTTCTTTTATCTTATTACAGGTGATGCGTACCCTTACTCACACATAGAGACGGAGATATCCCTCTTATCTGGGTTTCTTTCGTCTGTAGGTTCCACTGCTATAGTCCCAAAGGGTATAATATCCAATCTAGACCAGTGTGAACTATTTTTTTTCAAGGAAACCAATCCACAATAGTTAAAAAACCAAGTCTCTTTATAATTTCTTTAAAAAGGAGTCATATACATCTCATAATAAAAAAATACACCTTTTGTATATATCCAAACTACAAAAAATTACGTTCCACAATAAAAAAAGAAGAATTCATCGGTTCCCCAAAAGGAAAAGTTTAACCACTAAACAGTACAAGAGGGGAAGTCCGGACCCCCAAATGTATGGATAGTGGAACAGTACCTTTAGGTCCCCGGGTTGGATAAAAGTGCTTCAAAGTCACAGTGCCAGGATCTGTCAACGCGTTTCGGCCCTTTATGGAGCCTTTGTCAAGACATGCTGGCACTGTGCACACCTGTGATATTTAAATGGAGGGTGACCAATCGGGTCGCACCAGGAAGTGACCTCCCAATTATCATTACCATCTTCAAATTTAATCATAACAGCAACAATGACTCATAGTTTCAAAATCTAATATACAATAATGAATTCCTACATTAACAAATCAAAAAATACATATTGAATAAGCTCAATATATCCCAAGGGATATATTAACCCGGAAGTAGAGGCATACACTTCCTTCCAGCACCAATGCCTAAGAATAGGAAACACTGATCCTCCATATTACTAAAATAGGACCCCCATTGATGTAAAATTAGCCCAAGTAGTATGGACTTTCTCTGTTGGAGCTTATTGGGCGATGTGGAACGGCTTATGCGTTCCACCGCCGTCCGAATGCGTGTCACGCCGTACTTCCGGTCTCGCATGCGTCACTTCCGGTTTTACCGGAAGTGCGTGTACGTGATGATCGGAAACTAGTTCCTCGCAGTGGAGAAGCTGAAAGGAACCAGGACATCCTGTCCTTGCGTTCCATAGTAGAAGAGGTATAGGAAATGACATTATTTTCCAACCCACCAAGCTCCGTAATTGAAATTTTTGCGAAAAAGTCCAGACAACTTAAACCACATGTTATATGATTAATGACACTAATACATTAACAACATTTTCAATATCCTTTGCACAAAAGCTTAATCATAAAGTATATAATACAATAGCAAAATCTTCAGGGTATTTTGGACATGGATGATTAAACCGATATTCACAATGGATTGTATGAAGTCTCTCCCACAGTATCGATCTTTTTTATGTTCATGATCTAGCGGGCGACTCGATCATAACATATTTTACCCACATAGTGTGTTTTATAGTGAATATTCCCCTTAACAATGTCAGAAAGTATATTTAGTTTAAACGGTTCTTGGACAGAGAAATTTCTCTTTGCATGATAGGAAGGGTCAGATAAAGGTAGAACGGTGGTGTCTAGTATCCAGCTGTAGAGTATTTTATTAGTAACATTTCGGTGTTGGTTAGGAAGAGATTGATCGCTCCTGCGCATAGTTATGTACAAAAGTAGTTTATAGATATTTACTGTATTTGCTGTTCATTACACATGCGGCGGGAATCCTAAGGATACCTCCCACCTGAGCAGTTGGAGAAAGGCACAGCCCACCTGTTCGAACCCACCTATGACCTTTTGTTATAATGCAGAGACACATTCCTGTGTCCAATGAACCATGAGATTATAGGGACCATTGTACTGTTACTGTATGTTGTGTATATAAAGACCACCATTGCCTGTCCAGTCACTCACTCCCTCTGCAAGGTTTTCACATTGAAGGCTGAGGGCTGGATTCAGGACGCGCCTGCGGATCATTCCCACGTGTGTAAGTTCTCTGTAGCCATTTTGTTATCCTCTGTGTTTGCCATTTGTTCTCATTGTGTACTCATTCTGTTTTCTTGTATTTGTGATCGTTCGCTATTGTTCATATTATTCCTCGTTATTCTGTTTAGATTTTTATGTTAGTTTTGTAGTGTATAAGCTGTACTGTTTTTCCCTTTTTACTCAAATAGAATTATCCACTGGGTGTTAGAGCCTAAGTGGTTTTTATATCCTAACCAGGTCTTGTGTTTTCACTAGTTACTGTAAAGGGTTTTCTGAGCATCTCAATCGCTCAAACAGCTTCTCATATAATCAAGGTTAATAAGCATTACATCGTTTTAGTATTTCATTGTCAAGGTTTAAAGTGTAAAGCGTACCCTTAAGCTGTGTTGTTACTAAGGGTTACTGTGTAACATTTCGTGAGCGTGCGTGTCGCTCGTGCATCGCGCCCACGGCCTAGCATCTGCTACGCTAGGTGCGTACCCTTACGGTACTCAGTGCGCCAATAGCGTACTTAATCCATAATAGAATATAGCTTAATGTTTTTAGGTAATAACTGACTTTATCATCAGTTTCTGAAAATGCCACCTGCTGTCTGAAAAGTGGTACTGCACTATATTTCAGATGATTTACACATGGCCTGCCATGTATGTCTTGGTAGGAAAGATTATCTAGTGCCATGAATGGCAGGCCATGACACTTTTTTCAGAAAGGTAATTGTGGACACATCTGTATGTTGGCAAACTGTGCATGCGCAGCAAATGTATTGCACCTGTGTGTTCATTCACTTTGAGGCCACATCCCGGAAGGATGTGGCCGCAATGTGATTGACAGTGGCAAGCATTTGGACCTTATTCTGAGATGGATTCAGATCGCTGCATACGCAGTTAGTTCTGCGTCCATCTCCTCACATGCTGGGAGCTGCCCAGCACAGGGCAAGGCCGCCCAGCATGTGTAGCGCCACCTCACAATGCGTCCGCAATTAAATTGCAGGCATATTGAATTATGGATGACCTCTGGCAGCGCAGCCTGGCTGCACTGTCAGAGGGCTGGCCTTCATTTTTTTAATCAAAGTAGCTGCATGTGAAGCCACTCAGCCACCCTGAAAACGCTCCCTAAATGCCCCAGTTCGGCCCACCATGCCCACACTCCAATGCCACATCACCGCCCCGCGAATGCCCACCTCTGTCAATCACATCCTTCCAAGATGCGGCCACAATGTCTAAGGCCATGCAGGCATTATGCCTCTGCTGATGTAGGCAAATTGCGCTGTGGGCTGCTGATGCTGCCAGCTCTGAATGAGGTCCTTAATCCACTTCTCCCTAATTTTATAGACCCTGATCAGGTGGGCTTTGTCCCATATGAAAATGTGTGATGGGGCAGGTCATTTGCATTATTAGGCCCAACAAAAGAGTGACGAGTTCTGATCGTGAGTCAAAGCAAGTGGCTCCATCTCAGAGAACACATTTGGTCCATTAAGGGGGTTCTGGATTCTCAGTTAATTGAAATTCCTTCTGTGATTTAAACCAAACCTTAGACCTTTGTATCAATTCACCTAATAGTAATAACAACAGTATGATTTACCACTAGTATTGTCAAACCCTTGCTCTGGATATACCAAACTGTAGGCCAGATTTTCACTTAGGTTTTTGGTTCCCACCAAAACCCACTAAAAGCAGCTGTATAGAATCCTTTTATAAAATAACTTTAGAGGATTTTAAAAATCTGGTGGAACATAACCAAGGGAGATTCCTAGTGGCATCCAATCTCTCTAGACAAGAAAAACAAGCATTGAAAGTACTAACACAGGATACTTCCTTAATCTTTAAAGGGGCCGATAAAGGTGGAGGCCTCGTTATTATGAATAGGTCTGACTACGTAAATGAGGCATTAAGACAATTGAGAGATACCAAATTTTATTCAGTCCTACGTGCTTGTTTTTGAAAGATCTGAAAGATCTTTTAGATTCAGCAGTATCATCGGGGGTCATATCCAGCGAGGATCACCGATTACTGTTCCCTCAATTTCCTGTCACACCCACATTTTGCTTTCTTCTAAAAATTCACAAATCTAACACTTCACCCCCTGGGCGCCCCATCATATCTGGTATTCACTCCCTCACCTCCAATCTTTCCTATTACATTGATACTTTCCTTCAACCTAGTGTGTCCACACTGAGATCACATCTTCACGATACAATGGACTTTCTTAATAAAATTCAGTAAATTGTCTGGAAGGAAAGCTATGCTTTTCTAACTCTAGATGTTAATGCATTATATACTCATATTCCACATTCAATTGGTCTTGAAACAATTTCCAAAAGATTATCTGCAGATGATGATCTAAGTGTGAGACGAGACACTGGACATTCCTTCTTCAGTGTATTTCCTTCATTCTCTCACATAAATATTTTATATTTCTCAACACTTATTATTTACAGGTAATGGGTATGGCCATGGGGACCAGGTTTTCCCCCAGTTAGGCCAACCTGTATATGGGTAACCTTGAAGAAACCCATGTGTGGGGAGGTGACTGGGGGATCCCTGGTCTTCTATTGCCATTATATTGATGATTTATTTATTATTTGGGATGGGGATTTAGTATCAGCCAATTCCTTCGTCACCAGTCTCAATTACAATCAATTTAATTTATCCTTCACTTCTACATATAACAGGAATTGGGTTGATTTTCTGGATGTGACCCTCGAGATACTAAATAACCAAATTATTACATGTAATTATGTTAAACCTGTTAGTACTCATTCATATCTTCACTACAAAAGTGCACACCACATATCCTGGAAACGAAACATCTCAAAAGAACAATTAATACGCCTTAAGCGTAATTGTTCGAACATCAATACTTTTTCACAACAAGCAAATGATCTAATGGAGTCTCTCAGACAGAGAGACTATCCAGATTCATTATTACAACAAGCCTACTCTGAGGTCTGTAAAATGGATAGGAGCAATCTTCTTCAGAAGAAACAAGCATCAAAAGATGCCAATATAGATAAAGAAATTGCATTTGTCTCCAAATATAGTAAATGTGCACATGGGATTAAAACTAGAGATATGAACCGGAAATTTTTTTGGTTTTGTATTTTGGTTTTGGATTCGGTTCCGCGGCCGTGTTTTGGATTCGGACGCGTTTTGGCAAAACCTCCCTGAAATTTTTTTGTCGGATTCGGGTTTTTTTTTTTTCAAAAAACCCTCAAAAACAGCTTAAATCATAGAATTTGGGGGTAATTTTGAATCTATAGTATTATTAACCTTAATATCCATAATTTCCACTCATTTCCAGACTATTCTGAACACCTTACACCTCACAATATTATTTTTAGTCCTAAAATTTGCACCGAGGTCGCTGGATGACTTAGCTAAGCGACCCAAGTGGGCGACACAAACACCTGGCCCATCTAGGAGTGGCACTGCAGTGTCAGACAGAATGGTACTTAAAAAAATTGGGCCCAAACAGCACATGATGCAAAGAAAAGAGAAAAAAAGGTGCACTGTGGTCACTGGATGGCCAAGCTAAGCGACACAAACACCTCAATATCACAGGAATTATTTGTTCTAATCAATGGTATTATTGGTCCAAATCACTGGAAGAAGATGATAAAATCACAGGAATTATTCATTCTAATCAATGGTATTATTGGTCCAATTCACTGGAAGAAAATGACAAAATCACAGAAATTATTAGTTCTAATCAATGGTATTATTGGTCCAAATCACTGGAAGAAAATGACAAAATCACAGGAATTATTAGTTCTAATCAATGGTATTATTGGTCCAAATCACTGGAAGAAAATGACAAAATCACAGGTATTATTCGTTCTAATCAATGGTATTATTGGTCCAAATCACTGGAAGAAAATGGCAAAATCACTGGAATTAAATGGCAGTAATGTCGGGAATTATATCAAATGGCAGTACCACTGGACATATACGGAAGTGTCAGACAGGATGGCACTTAAAAAAATTGGCCCCAAACAGCACATGATGCAAAGGAAAGAGAAAAAGAGGTACACTGTGGTCGCTGGACGGCTAAGCTAAGCGACACAAACACCTCAATATCACAGGAATTATTCGTTCCAATCAACGGTATTATTGGTCAAAATCACTGGAAGAAAATGACAAAATCACTGGAATTATTTGTTCTAATCAATGGTATTATTGGTCCAAATCACTGGAAGAAAATGATAAAATCACTGGAATTATTCGTTCTAATCAATGGTATTATTGGTCCAAATCACTGGAAGAAAATGACAAAATGACTGGAATTAAATGGCAGTAATGTCGGGAATTATATCAAATGGCAGTACCACTGGACATATATGGAAGTGTCAGACAGGATGGCACTTAAAAAAATTGGCCCCAAACAGCACATGATGCAAAGAAAAGAGAAAAAGAGGTGCACTGTGGTCGCTGGACGGCTAAGCTAAGCGACACAAACACCTCAATATCACAGGAATTATTCGTTCTAATCAATGGTATTATTGGTCCAAATCACTGGAAGAAAATGACAAAATCACTGGAATCATTTGGCAAGATCACTGTAATTAATTATTAATTATAAATCACTGATAATAATTGGTAAAATCTTGCTATCGCCTGCCTAGTGAAGTGGAATTTAGATGGGATTTTGTACCGGGGACACAATAACTTCATCAATTGTCTAAATCCCAATGCACTAATGGCGGAAAACGGGCGCACGTCTAACAGCGCACTGATTATACTGAGAACTGATTATACTGATCAATCACTGATTATATTGAGCACTGATTTTACTGAGCACTGATGATACTATGGAGAACTGACACTGAGCAGCGAGAACAGCACTGGACTATTGTACTATAGTATACTGGTCACCACAATGCTGCAATTTACTACTATATATACTGCTCACAACAATGCAGCACAGATTTGGATACTTGCAGTGACACGGAGCGCAAGATACAGCAATGGCCTACTGTACTGTACAACTATATACTGGTGGTCACCAAAATGCTGCACTGTACTACCATATATACTGCTCACAAAAATGCAGCACAGATATGGAATGGATACTTGCAGTGACACGGAGCTGCAAGATACAGCAATGGCCTACTGTACTGTACAACTATATACTGTTGGTCACCAAGATGCTGCACTGTCCTACTATATACTGCTCACAATAATGCAGCACAGATATGGATAGTATACTTGACACAGAGCTGCAAGATACAGCAATGGCCTACTGTACTGTACTATCTGTTTACTGCTGGTCACCAAAATGCTGCACTGTCCTACTATATACTGCTCACAATAATGCAGCACAGAGATAGTATACTTGACACAGAGCTGCAAGATACAGAAATGGCCTACTGTACTGTACTATATGTATACTGCTTGTCACCAAAATGCGGCACTGTCCTACAATATACTGCTCACAATAATGCAGCACAGAGATAGTATACTTGACACAGAGCTGCAAGATACAGCAATTGCCTACTGTACTGTACTATATGTATACTGCTGGTCACCAAAATGCTGCACTGTCCTACTAAATACTGCTCACAATAATGCAGCACAGAGATAGTATACTTGACACAGAGCTGCAAGATACAGCAATGGCCTACTGTACTGTACTACTATAATTATATACTGGTGGTCCCCACAATGCAGCACACTGAGCACAGATATTTGCAGCACACTGAGCACAGATATGGAGCGTTTTCAGGCAGAGAACGTAGATATTTGCAGCACACTGAGTACAGAAATTTGCAGCACACTGAGCACAGATATTTGCAGCACACTGAGCAAAGATATTTGCAGCACACTGAGCACAGATACTGAGCTTTTCAGGGAGAGAACGCAGCCACGTCCTCTCCGTTCAATCTCCAATGCACGAGTGAATATGGTGGCGACGCGCGGCTCTTTATATAGAATACGAATCTCGCGAGAATCCGACAGCGGGATGATGACGTTCGGCCGCGTTCGGGTTAACCGAGCAAGGCGGGAAGATCCGAAGCTGCCTCGGAACCGCGTAAAATAGGTGAAGTTCGGGGGGGTTTGGATCTCGACGAACCAAACCCGCTCATCTCTAATTAAAACTATTCTAAATTGGAATTATAGAGGCCTTAAAAACAACAATATATTAGGTAGATTGTTACCCTTCTAACCTCAAGTAGTTTACAAGAAAAATAGATCTTTAAAAACAATTTTACCCCCTAGTAATTTGAAGACAGCTGAAACAATGGAATCAAATAAGGGCTGTGATTGGCTAACCACTAAACCTCTGGGATTCCACAGATGTGGAAAAATAAGATTTACCATGTGTTCTCTCATGGTCCACAAGACTACAACTGTGACTCTTCATTTGTCAAGTGAAATATATACCGTATAAACTTGAGTATAAGCCGACTTTTTCAGCACTTTTTTTGTGCTGAAAAAGCCCCCTCGGCTTATACTCGAGTCAGTGCAGAGAGTGAGCAGTGTGACAGGGAGAGCAGTGTGAAGGAGGGACACGGAGCGCACAGCGCGCGCCTCTCCTGTGTCCCTCCTGCATCTCCGGCGGCAGCGGCGGGTCTATTAAAGGAAGTACCCGTTCGTGAGCTCTGATTGGCTCACGAACCGGCACTTCCTTTAATAGACCCGCCGCGGCCGCCGGAGATGCAGGAGGGACACAGGAGAGGTGCGCGCTGTGCGCTCCGTGTCCCTCCTTCAGAAGACAGCGCGGGAGTGACGGAGGGTAAGTAACAGGCACTGGAGGAGCATATTTGGCACTTGGGGGGGATGACATATGTGGCACTGAGGGGACTTATCTGGCACTATGAGGGGGCATATCTGGCACTATGAGGGGGCATATCTGGCAGCATGAGGGCATATCTGGCACTGTGGGGCATATTTGGCAGCATGAGGGCACATCAGGCACTGTGGGGCATATCTGGCACTGTGGGGGCATATCTGGCACATCTGGCACTGTGGGCATATCTGGCAGCATGAGGGCATATCTGGCACATCTGGCACTGTGGGGCATATCTGGCAGCATGAGGGCATATCTGGCACATCAGGCACTTTAGGGCATATCTGGCAGTATGAGTGCATATCTGGCACTGTGGGGGCATATCTGGCACATCAGGCACTGTGGGGGCATATCTGGCACTACGAGGGCATATCTGGCACTGTGGGGGCATATCTGGCAGTATGAGGGCATATCTGGCACTGTGGGGCATATCTGGCAGCATGAGGGCATATCTGACACATCTGGCACTGTGGGGCATATCTGGCAGCATGAGGGCATATCTGGCACTGTGGGGGCATATCTGGCAGTATGAGGGCATATCTGGCACATCAGGCACTGTGGGGCATATCTGGCAGTATGAGGGCATATCTGGCACTGTGGGGGCATATCTTGCAGTATGAGGGCATATCTGGCACTGAGGGCTGTGTTCGGCTAGAGCTGCATTTCATACCCTAGGCTTATACTCGAGTCAATAAGTTTTCCTAGGTTTTTGTGATAAAATTAGGTGCCTCGGCTTATATTCGGGTCGACTTATACTCGAGTATATATGGTACATTAAAATCATTCATGAACTGTGATTCAAAATATGTCATGTATCTTTTAATGTGTAGTTGTGGCTTATATGTGGGCTGAACCATGAGAAACTTAAAAACGTGCTTTATGAGCATCGTCGTAATATTATTAAGAGATGCCCAACTCATAGTGTATCCAGACACTTTGCCGAGAAACACTCTGCGAGCCCATTTTTCTGTCCAGTATATAATTGGAATATATTGGTCCTACCTCTAGGGGTAGAGACAGATTTAATATACTCAGCCGTCGGGATGGTCTCAATGAGACCATCAAATTGAATTCAGTCATCTGGATTCTTCACCCATTTTCTTTCATCTTTTTATGTATTTATCACCCATTTTCTTTCATCATTTTATGTATTTACTGTAATTTATATTGTTGTCACAACATATATGTGGTTGTTTCAGAGTTTCTGATTTAGGAAATCTATTATAAGATTAATTATGTACTATTCCTTCTTATGCCTTGGTATCTTCATTTATATATATAATCTTTTGTAACTAGCAGAAAGAATATTCTTCATGTGGAATTAACAACTACAAGATTTATTACAGTACTTTATATACTTCTTGATACTCTGTCTTTTATATTATCTATTTACTTTTTATTGTTGTGATTGTCTAAATGTCTAAATGATTGTGAGTTCCTATCTCTGTGGATTAACTAATGTATTCACGGGTTGTTATAGTAACTAAATGTTTCCTTGGTCACATGGTGACACCATGTGACCACAAACTAGCAAGGATTCATCTATTGCACAACACGTGATGCGCATTACATGCGATCATGTGATGATGTATTGCACGTCATCTCCCAGCATAGACGCACTTCCAGAAGTGTGATACACAGCCAGGGATGTATGGTCTCGGACCCCCGAGACCATGTGATTGGAAGCACGCCTGTCCAAAAGCATACTTACCATCTAAGTAAAGACATATGAATACCAGATCACGCGGATCATATGGCCGGATCATGTGACCAGTGATTTGTATACATTAACTTCCTGAAACTATAGACAGCTGACATCAGCTAACCAATGAAAATCTCAACAGACCCATGAAACCATTGGCTAATAACGATCATGTGACCAATATGGGTCACATTATCGGATTTGTCTATATACAAACTGTGTATTAAATAATCAATTTATATACATATAAACAATCATTTTAGATTGTAATCTTATCTATATCTATTTGGGATCCAGTATGACTCTGATAATATGTGTTTTATTGTGTTTTTATAAATAAAAGCTGGCTTGTTTGTTTAGGTGTAAAAACAGGTGTTATCAATGTAGCCACTCTACAGCGTATATATAAAGAGATTCCCAGAGACACCTATACATGCTCCTGAGGAAGCTGGTTATACCAGCAAAATGCGTTGACCTGCAATCACCAGGACCTTTGTTCATCACTACCTGGCACTAATTGGACTCTCTGCCCCAGTTTGGAGAACACTGCATTATTTATACCCCAATGGTACAGAAAGGATCGACTTCCCATTGACCACAAATTCCAGAAGGGACACTGCTGCACACCAATACAAAGGTATACCCCAATTCTTGCATTGAAAGGACTCCTGCCAAGTGACCTCTTATGGGGACATTCCGGTTTACTAATTGGTCCTCCATTTAATGTTGGCCACCTTTGGAAATACAATAACCATCCGGTAAATAAATTTTGCTGTCCATGCAGTGACATACAAATGTTTCTACTAAGGGAGAGTCTTATATATTATGACATTTTATTGATATTTCTGAAATTATTATTGTGAATTTTGATAAATATATGAATACAAACAAGCTTGTATGTATATATATATATCCATTGAATTTTTAATTCAGCCAGCGCTGGTATTCATTATATTCGTTTATGCCCATGAACCTGTAACCCTAACCTTTGCATGTTACTGGATACTGGATAGCCAGCATATAAGGCCATCTTCAGACTGCCCAGCTAGTGCTAAAAGTGCTAAACATAAGTCCAATACCATCAGGAAGAACTCTATCTTTTGTGGGTGCTGTATGACTTCTGCAGTGAAAAAAATTATGATGAAGGTTACATCAGAGACCAATCATAAGACACTTATGATTGGTCTCTGATGCTTATAATCATTGGTGTAAATATAATGGATGCAAGGGGTGCTAGAGTTATGGGGCCCAGAGGCTTAGGGGAGACTGGACTTAGGTTATAAAGTTGCATACCAATTTCCCAGATTTGCCTGCCAAGCAATTGGCTCTGATCCATTGCCCAACCTGAATTGTGCGACATTACATTTTCAGTGAGAGAAGTGTGTAGTGGATGTTATAATGGTAATGGGGCACTGTAATGTTGCACAATATGAACTGGAGGGCACTGTAATGTGTCTGATCGGGATTTAGTTATTATCCCGGCGGTTGGGATCCCGGCGGTCAGCATGATGTCAGAATGCCGGCAGAACTATGCCCACCTGTGGAGAGCGCAACGAACCACCGATCCAGCAGCGTGGTGAGCGCAGCAAGCCCGCAAGGGGCTTCATTGCCCTTGCCCCCCTGTCTGCATTCTGCTAACTGGGATACCAGTGTTGGTATGTTGACCGCCAGGATCCCGACCGCCTATCACCCGTACCCATTGTAATGTGGAGGGTACTATTAAGAGGTTACATATTAAGAACTGGGGCACTTTAATGTGGCACAATATGAAATAGAGGCACTATAGTGTGGCATAATATGAACAGATTGGATCCCTCTCAGTGGGGACAAATGCCATCATTGCCCACCACATCCAAGCCTCCGAAAATGAAGTTTTTGGAGGATTGGTCCCTTACCACATATGCACCAAGCCCCAGAATGCAATAGACCCTCCAGGTCTTAAACTGCGTTCTGAAGATAACACAGTTTAAGACCTCGTGCATGCGCATTCATACGTACGCGCATGCGCTGATGTGCAGAAATTTCTTCTTCACGATTTTTGCACATTTGCAGCCAAAGCTGAATTAGGCCCTTAATTCATTAGTGTGATGGATATATTATATGAATTCATAGTTGTTTGTTACTTAATTTAATTATTTCATTGTATTTCCATTTGTAATAGGAAATACTTATTTTATTGTAAAGAGGAAAAGAAAACATTTTTGTATTTAATGTAATTTCACTTACTTTAACTTATATTTATATTTTTTATTTGGTTTTGCATTTAATGTTGTACTAAATTTAGCACAGCTACGATCAGGCACACAGACATGCTGGGGGACGCCCAGCACAGGGCTAGTCCGCCCCATATGTCAGTGCCGTCCCCCTCACAGAAGTGTAAAAGCATCACACAGCAGCAATGTTTTTGCATTTCAGGAGTACGTCCCTACCAGCGCAGCTCCTGACGCTGGCCGGGAGAGCCTCTTTGCTGCCCGGTTCGCAGCGGCTGCATGTGATGTCACGCAGCCGCCGCGGCCCGTCCCCCCAAATGTCCGCCCACGCCTGCGTTGGCCCTGCCATGCCCCCTAAACGGCGGCTTAACGCCTCCATCCAGCCCCCTCCCGCCCAGCGACCGCCTCTGCCTGTCAATCAGGCAGAGGCAATCACTAGGCAATCACTAGGCAATGACGGCCTTCGGCCGTCTGGCATGCGCTGGCGCACTGCGGCGCCGGCGCATGCACAGTACTGAAACGATAGCGACACTGCGATAAACTGCAGCGTTCGATCAGGTCAGAATGACCCCCATTGTAAGTTGCTTTGGGATACACATACATACACTGCAAAATGTGTGCATCTTTTCTCATGATTGGGACATACTGTAAATGTGTCAAACTCTACATGAGCCCCTATCTTTCCTTTAAGAAAACTTACTTATAAATTCAATATTTTCAAATATGTTTTAACATTAAATTACAAATGAGGTATCAGACTGCACAAATTAAAACAGTGAACAGTTTGTTTTGATGCATTGTTTCTGTTATAGGGGGTAATTCAGAGTTGATCGCAGCAGCAAATTTGTTAGCAGTTGGGCAAAACCATGTGAACTGCAGGTGGGGCAGATATAACATGTGCAGAGAGAGTTAAATTTGGGTGGGTTATTTTGTTTCTGTGCAGAGTAAATACTGGCTGTTTTAATTTTACACTGCAATTTAGATTTCAGTTTGAACACACCCTACCCAAATCTAACTCTCTCTGCACATGTTATATCTGCCCCCCCTGCAGTGCACATGGTTTTGCCCAACTGCTAACAAATTTGCTGCTGCGATCAACTCTGAATTAGGCCCTTAGTGCTTTTCTCTTATAGCGTATTTGCCATTATTGCTAATCATCTCCTTCTTACCTTCCTTGCTTAACAGCCAATATGACTGACTAATTTGTTCAGAGGTGCTACTGTACATATGTGGCATACTGGAATGTTAGGAGACAAGAGATATTGGAAAGTTCCAAAAGCCATTTCATTCTTATCAATGAGTGGGGGAGTTTTATGGCCCCAAAACCAGTTCTGGCAGACCCTGCCACATGTAGGGGTTTAGGACAGGAAGTGCAGGGGGATTTTAGAAAAAGGAACAAAGCACAGGACAGTTCAGTGGGAGCTGAGGTCTGAGGATGGAGGGCACAGGCTAGTGTCCAGGAGAAACGCAGTCCGGGGACTGTGGAACAAGCATGGTCCACAGTCCCTGGCATGATGGAGAGAAGAGCAGCGTGTGGGTGCTGCTATGAAGAGAGGGAGAGCCCATATCTGCAGTGTAACAGGAGAGCCAGCAGCTTCAGTGAGAGATGGAGAGTGCAGTGTAAGAGCCACAGTATGCAGAGTACAGTGGAAGGAACCAGGAACAAAGGACCTTCAGGTGTACCCAAGAAGCAGGACGGGAGGTGTGAGTCTGCGGGAGAGGACGAGCTGGGTGAGTGATAGGAAATCACGTTTGGCGGAAGGCCCCCAGTAACGTGTCCATGAGAGATCCCGTTTAGATAGAGCCCCTAGAGAATGGGGGAGAGCACACTGAAATGAATCTCAGTTTGCGGAAGCCGCACTACTGATTCCCAGAGACTGCGCTGGTATGTACTGTACTGTAATGCTGTCACATCACTATTAATGCTGTTATTGCCAGTGAAGCAAATGAAAGGAGATGTAGATGTAACCTGATGTAACCCATATGAATAAGAAAAAGAAGTTAAATGTTACTGTCGTGATAATAACCCTGTCTGAACTGTGAATAAACTGCTTGCTTATGTGATGAGAAGGCCTGGTGGACAATGCTTTTAAAATGACTGATGGACCTGCCGCTGCCCGGCTATCACATCTTGGAGTCCGCGAGCAGGATCGGTATCGAAGATTTATTTGCCAATTTGGGGAAAACTTTATTTGGAGGGGCCCATGAAAGCCACCTACCTCTTTTGACCCAGCGAACTGGGGAAGAAAGGGCCGGCACAGGCAGGTTCTAAGTGTTTGGCACAATTGCCAGAAGATGTTAGAACATTTATGATCATCTGTGACCCAGGACTGTAATTCAGAGGAAAAAGGCAGCAGTATATGTGATTTGTGTTTCATGTGATGTTTTGCATGCCATGTTTTCTGCTCATGTGATTGTTATATTATGTGTTTGCATGCCATGTTTTTCTGCTCATGTGATTGTTATACTGTGTGTGATGTATACTGCAATTATGCTTGTTTATTGTGTGTTATGTTTTGACCTTGCTGTAGAGTATACAGTAAGAGACTGTTCCTTGCGAGACTTTTTGCAAGCTCATAGTTATACTGCATGGGGACACGCAAGATTTTAGCAGGGGTGTATGTGGCATACTGGAATGTTAGGAGACAAGAGATATTGGAAAGTTCCAAAAGCCATTTAATTCTTATCAGTGAGTGGAGGATTTTTATGGCCCCAAAACCAGTTCTGGCAGACCCTGCCACATGTAGGGGTTTAGGACAGGAAGTGCAGGGGGATTTTAGAAAAAGGAACAAAGCACAGGACAGTTCAGTGGGAGCTGAGGTCTGAGGATGGAGGGCACAGGCTAGTGTCCAGGAGAAACGCAGTCCGGAGACTGTGGAACAAGCATGGTCCACAGTCCCTGGCATGATGGAGAGAAGAGCAGCGTGTGGGTGTTGCTATGAAGAGAGGGAGAGCCCATATCTGCAGTGTAACAGGAGAGCCAGCAGCTTCAGTGAGAGATGGAGAGTGCAGTGTGAGAGCCACAGTATGCAGAGTACAGTGGAAGGCACCAGGAACAAAGGACCTTCAGGTGTACCCAAGAAGCAGGACGGGAGGTGTGAGTCTGCGGGAGAGGACGAGCTGGGTGAGTGATAGGAAATCACGTTTGGCGGAAGGCCCCCAGTAACATGTCCATGAGAGATCCCGTTTAGATAGAGCCCCTAGAGAATGGGGGAGAGCACACTGAAATGAATCTTAGTTTGCGGAAGCCGCACTATTGATTCCCAGAGACTGCGCTGGTATGTACTGTACTGTAATGCTGTCACATCACTGTTAATGCTGTTATTGCCAGTGAAGCAAATGAAAGGAGATGTAACCTGATGTAACCCATATGAATATTGTGCTGGAGAGAAGAAAAAGAAGTTAAATGTTACTGTCGTGATAACCCTGTCTGAACGGTGAATAAACTGTTTGCTTATGTGATGAAACGGCCTGGTGGACAATGCTTTTAAAATCACTGATGGATCTGCCGCTGCCCGGCTATCACACATACATATGTGAGCAGGGGTGTAACCAGAATTTTATGGTCCCATAGCAACATACTGAAGGTTTCACTGTCCCAATGCTTCTTTATAGACACTTCCACGCAGCAGTTACTCAGTTAATAATTTTATGCCCTATAATAGTGCCCTAGTTTATTTTATGAACCATTGTAGTTCCCTAGTTTATATGACGTCACATTGTAGGGTTGCCAGTACACATTATGCTACCCAGTATCCCCAATTCACATACATACAGGGTCCCCAGTTCATATTATGCCACATTACACTGCCGCTATTTCATATTATGCCACATTACAGTGCTCTGCTACATTAGAGCTCCCTCCAGGTCAAATTATGCCACGTTACAGTGTCCCAGTTCATATTATGCCAGACTATAGTGCCTCCATTTTATATTGTGCCACATTAAAGTTCCCCGGTTCTTATTATGTAACATAATAGTGCCCTCCACATTGTAATGAACAGATCAGACTATGACACATTACAGTGGCCTCCAGTTCATATTATGCCACATTACAGTGCCCCCTTGCCATTATAACATCCACTACACACTTCTCTCACTGAGAATGTAATGTCACACAATTCTTTCTGGTCAATGGATCATACCCAACTGCTTAGCAGACAAATCTGGGAAATTGGTATGCCACTTTATAACCTGGGTCCAGACCCACCTAAGCCTTCTGGCACCATAGCAATGGAAACCTTTGCACCCACTATAGTCACTCCCATGTATGTGAGGAATTATATATGTAGAGGGGGCAGATCCTTACCCATAGCAAAATTTGGATAGGGGCCCTCTGGTGATATTGCTCTAGCCTCCCAGGCCTCTTCTGAGTAGGTAAAGTCCATTGCATGCATTGGCTCTTTTGAGAGCAGCGTGGGTGCCCCAGAGAGGTGGGACAGCCTAGCATTTACAGTTTCCTATCAGCTCTGGGACCCATAGGGGCTGTACCTCTTGCAGTTCCAACCTTGCATGCAACCTTTTATAGTATAGCTATATAGATGAATGTTGTGCAGCAGTGAGAGTAGTTTCGAAAGAGTATATAAAAGAGAAATACAATTTTTACAGTCATAATATTTTTTAAATATTCACGCATGAATGAACATTAGTAAACCCATAAATGACAAATAGATTAATGAATGTAACAATAATATTAAATCTATAGTTTTCTTTTTTCAAGAATGAACTGTGTTGCTCTTTATGTATTTAGTTGGAAGCAATAATCTGGTCTGCCCAGCTGCGGAGCTCTGTGACGCGAGCATAGACACCTGGAGAAGATGTGGAACATGTGCTGCTTCCCCATGACACAATGCCGACCAGTGTCCAAGCTCCATCTCTCTGGCATACAAGTGGTCCACCTGAATCACCCTAAATTAAAATAAAATACATGACAATATTACTCATTTTACTTATTTAGCCAGGGATTCCAGTTAATTATGTACAGTGTTGTATAAATACAGCATTATCTGCCTTTTGAAACAGAAAAAACAAACAAAAGAAATTCTCTGATCAAAAGTAATGCAAAAATGCTAACCCTGTCTGATATACTTTGAATCACATTATAATTTACCACATCATATATTAATAATAACGCTGCACTAATTGATGAAACCCTGGGGGCTGCTACAATCAGCAATTTTTTTCCTGTATTTTGTTGGTTTTGTAATACAGATCCAGCAAGTAAATATTGGTGGATGGACATATTCTGTAAATGAAGGGGCATGTGATGGATCCTCTTACACCGCACCCTGGTATTTGCTCATAGCTGCTTAGGCACAATCTAGGTAGAGGAGCCCTGGACAATTATCCTCTACTGGGTGATAGTTCATCTTGGTATTCTTTTTTGGATACAGTATTTAATATTTAATTCAACATATTTATTTTTGTTCAAATGAGGTCATTTCACAGAAGACATTAGATATATAGTAATAATGGCTTATAAGTATAATTTAAAGTTATTTTTCCTGGTAAAATGATAGCAGATATAAAATATCAGGTCTCATACTGTGCTAGATGGGCCCTCTTTATGCACATTGCCAGCAACCATTTGGGAGGATAATCGACTGCTTGGCATACCACAGTCAAATCACGCCATTCATTAGAGGGAAGTTTCTTCACTTCTGTTGGATCTTCCGAGAATCTACTGAGTATATAACAGCCCCCTAATAGTGAAGCTCCTAAAGTGTATGTACAGTATGATATAACTGTACCTAATACATATCTACTATATGAGGAATTGCTAACCGGCTGTCCGGATTCCCGCATTGGTCTCGACAGCCGGTATATTGACTGCATCCCTTAATAACGCTAGAGGGTGTAACCAAACACTTGGCATCTGCTATCTAACTATTTTTCAGCAGTAGCTTGTTTCCTTATCTTATAACTAACAATCATCTGGGATCATACATTATTAACATTAAAGTAATTGATTTTATCAAATGTCACACTCAGGATACTAATAATGTTTTTAGATATCTACATTTATTTGTGTATATTGGACTGAATTGTCATACTTAATGCTATATTGAATTGGTTATCTTACTTTATTTTTAATTGTATTATGTTTTTGAAATGTATTATTATTGCAATAAGTTGACTATTAATATAATGAGAAGCCTCCATGTTTCCATATTGAAGTGTTGACAATTTCATTCAATTACTATACAGTACCTGAACCAGCACAATTAAATACATTTGTTTATTCACAGAGATTAAATACAACATATGAAGTAAAATGGGTGAAGGAGGAATACAACCCACCAATAAATTCAAGGACAAAAAAAAGAAAGAAAGATAATAAATGGGTGCTGTATGAAATGCAAAGTACTTTTTTGGAACAGTTGTGGATTGTAAAAGTGAATAGTGATATGTTGATCAATCAGTTTTAAATTATAAAAAATGAAAATATAAATAAAATTACTGAAGGTTGTGGATTAGTTATAATAGTGCTATGGCCATACTGGGCACCAAGAATATATACATCAGCTTGTGGATGTACTGTATTTGTGGAAGCTAAGGATTGATGACCTGGAACACAAGATTACAGCTTTAAACATTTAAAACTTTGCACTGGAATAAAACCCTGCTGACATCCCCATGCTCAATCATACAACAAACAAACAGAAGCTGCTGCCTTTAATTACTATAGTTACTCTAATTACTATAGCAAATAACAAATCTAAGTTATACACATTTCCATCTAGGGGGTATATTTAGTACGGGTTTTTAGAAATGGAGATGTTGCCCATAGCAACCAATCAGATTCTACTTACCATTTACCTAGCTCCTTCTAGAAGATAATAGCTAGAATCTGATTGGTTGCTATGGGCAACATCTCCACTTCTAAAATCCCACACTTTAGTAAATATACCCCTATGTGCCATTTATATAAAGTAACATACCTTCATAAATGTTTTTCTTTTACAGAGTTCTATTCTGAAATCATGTATACAGTATTTAATTTTTAACTTATTAGAGTTTGCTGTCTCTGAAACTGAACAAGAAGGAAAATAAAACAAAAAATACATTTAGACTAAACTAGAGCGGTGTGGTTACTATGGGGTCTATTCACTAAGCCTTGGATGGAGATAAAGTACCAGCCAATCAGCTCCTAACTGCAATGTCACAGGCTGAGTTTGAAAAATGACAGCTTGGAGCCAATTGGCTGGTACTTTATCTCCGTCCACTTTACCTCCACCCGAGGCTTAGTAAATAGACCCCTAAATCAGTGAAGCGCGGTGGGGTGAGGCAGAGCCTTTCCTGTCATACTAACATTTGTTTCAGAGTTTTGACTGTATAAAGTATATGAAAAATAGAAAGAATTTGTTTGAAATATCTTCTTTGTATTGTTCTAATAATTTTATAGCCAAAACTCTGGATTAAAATCTATGGCAGATGAGGCAGTGCCTCCCATCCTATCTTTTCCGGACATCTCTAATAAAAACTCAACAATTTTCCAGGAATTTATACTGGTGCATCTGCGTATAATACCCAGATGTACCATTTGGCTCACATATTACATGTAAATCGGGTTAGCCAGTGCCTCCTGAGCCATTTAGCTCACCGCATGTCCATGAGTTACATGTATAAACAACTGCACAGTACAGTATGTACTGTATTTCTTTCATGCCAGCGATAACGTACTTCATAATTACTGTATATATATATATATATATATATACACTGGAGGTCATTGCCAACAAGCAAACCACCCATGTCATACTGTAAAAGTACTGTAAGCTGTTGACTAAAATGTGTTTCAACTTGCTCTAGTTTACCTAGACTGTGCTGAGACATATGGGTATGTGGATCATGATTACAGCAATTGCAGAGGGACATTTATTTGTACAGGCAAATATGAGGACTTGGCTACCTCGGGATCACGGGGTCAAGATCTTGGTGTTCAGGATCCTGGCAGTCGAAATTCCGTCACTGGAATCCCGACACTACTTGGAATGCCAGCACTGGTATCCCAACATGAATCATTATCCCGGCACCAGGATCACGAACAAGGATTTGTCAGAGCTGTGGAGAGGTAAGCCGCGGGGAGGAGGTTATGTTTAGGCTGTGGGGGGAGGGTTAGGGTTAGGCTGCAGGGGGAGGAGGGTTAGGGTCAGGCTGGGGGGGACTTAGGGTTGGGCACCCTGAGAAGGGTTAGACAGCGGGGAAGGGATGGTTAGGTTTAGGCTGCGGGAAGGGGTGGCTAGGGTTAGGCACCACTAGGGAAGGTCAGGGTTAGGCTGCAGAGGGAGAAGGTTATGGTCAGTATGTACGGAGGAAGGGTTAGGGTTAGCAGGGAGGGTATTCATTCTTTCCCGACCTGGATTATCTACTTTGGGATGGCGGTGTTGGTCATATGACCGTCGGCATCCCGTCAGCCGGGATATTGTATGTATCCCGGCTACCACCGCATCCCATTTTCTGTGCGCTAAATAAATAAGAGTGATCTAATGTACAATGACGTGCGATGAGGCGAATGACTAGGGAGGCACGCATGAAGATGTGTCTGAATGCTGGAAGCCTGTCTCACTATATTCACTGTAACTCTATTTTAACTGAAATGCATGGTACTAATGCAGGAGAGCAGTGTTTCCAAATGTTGGTCTTCAAGGCATACTAACAGTCCAGGTTTTAGTAACACCCATGTTTGAGCACAGATGGTTAAATCAAAATAACTGAAATACTAATTAAGTCACATGTGCTCAAGTATGGCTATCCTTAAAACCTGGAACTGTTAGTGTACCTTGAGGATTGTGGTTGGGAAACTCTGCAATTTGTGCAGGATGCACATTTAAACTGTGCAGACTGCAATTCTATTGAAGTATCTACCAATAATGGAGGTTACTGTAGGTGCACAGTTTAATCATACATGCCTACTTTTAAAAAGCATTTCAGGGAGATTGTGAAAGCAACACCTATGAGTGTGGCATTAAAGTGGATGTGTACTGCTGCACCTGAGAGCCATGTCATAAAATAGACTAACATCCAAATGTAAGAGAACCCCAAAGCAGTTAGTAAGATTTACTTGTTGATAAAAACTAGAGATGAGCGGGTTCAGTTCCCTGAGAACCGAACCCCCCCGAACTTCACTACCCTAGCCCGGATCCGAGTCAGGCTCGGGTTTTCCCGCCTGACTTGGAAACCAGAACGAGGCAAAACGTCATCATCCCGCTGTCGGATTCTCGCGGGGTTTGGATTCCATATAAGGAGCCGTGCGTCGCCGCCATTTTCACTCCGGCATTGGAGAGTGTAGAGAGAGGACGTGTCTCCGTCCTCAATGTCCTGCATCAGTTCAGTGGTAGTGTCTTGTGCTGCATCAGTCCAGTCATAGTGGTGGTGTCCTCTGCTGCCATATGTCCAGTGCTGCTCTATAAGTCCAGTCCAGTGGTGCTGTGTTGTGCTGCATCAGACCAGTGGTGTTGTCTTGTGCTGCATCTGTCCAGTCACAGTGCAGGGACGAGCAGTGAGCTAAATAGCTCAGGAGGCACTGGCTAGCACCAGAGCAAGATTTACACATAATATATGAGCCAAAGGATACATCTGTGTATTATACACAGGTGCAGCAGTATAAACTCCTGGAAATTTGGTGAGTTTTGATCAGAGATGTGTAGAGAAGGTAGACAGGTGAGGCACTGCCTCACCTGCCATAGACTTTTTACTCCAGAGTTTTGGCTATAAAAATGATTAGAATAATGCAAAGAAGATATTTCTAATATAATCTTTGTATTTTTCATATACTTTATACAGTCAAAACTCTGGCGCAAACGTTAGTATGACAGGAAAGGCTCTGCCTCACCCCACCGCACGTCACTGTCACAGTGGTAGTATCCCCTGCTGCCATATGTCCAGTGCTGCTGTATAAGTCCAGTCCAGTGGTGGTGTATTGTGCTGCATCAGTCCAGTCACAGTGGTGCTGTCCTCTGCCGCCATATGTCCAGGGCTGCTGTATAAATCCAGTCCATTGCAGTGGTGCTGTGCAGTGGTGGTGTCCCTGTGCTGCTGTATATGTCCAGTGGTACTGCCTTACATGTCCAGTGATACTGCCGTATATGTCCAGAGATACTTCCGTATATGTCCAGCGGTACTGCCGTATAAATCCAGTGATACTGCTGTATATGTCCAGTGGTACTAATATATAATTCCAGTGGTACTCGCGTAAATATCCAGTCCAGTGATACTGCCGTATACAGTATGTCCAGTGATACTGCCGTATATGTCAGTTGGTACTGCCGTATAATTCCAGTGGTACTGCCGTATAATTCCAGTGATACTGCCGTATAATTCCAGTGGTACTGGCATATAATTCCAGCGGTACTGGCATATAATTCCAGCGGTACTGGCATATAATTCCAGCGGTACTGGCGTGTAAATCCAGTCCAGTGATACTGCCGTATATGGAAACAGAGTGTGTCAGGGTAGTCCTAACTGGCGCTAAGCTGCTCAGATGTAATAGATTTCGGAATAAATGTCACCACATTTAGATCAAGAAATAAAAAACAGCAATTTGAAACACTGTCATACACCACAAGCGCTAAATTGAGATATCACCATAACGTCCCTTTTAGGCTGAATGACGGATCCTTTCCTCTCAGATGTATCTCCAATTCAGGTCAATAAAATATAGGCTTCCCAGGTATGGATACCATAAAAAAGACAAAATAACAAGGACAAACCAATGTGTAGTAAGTAATATCAAAACTTATTAACGTTCATATGGTGCCTTTAAATGACTGAAGTGGATTCAAAGCGTACCCCACTCACACTGAAAATAAAAGTGTAAAACACATCAGGGTTTCTTTGTGGGGGTCACCTTCATTTGTTCATATAACACCCAGTGTGCCAGAGACGGGATCACCCTCAGACTCAAGCGTGACTTGTGAAAGTTTCTGAAGAAGGCAGGAGATGCGTACCCCAACACTCACAGTCGATAAACTGGTTGCAAACATATAAAGGTATCTTTCTCTCCTTCAAGGAAAAAGGACAATCCAAGAATCGCGTACCACAACTCACAATTAGAAGAACTGTGTAACTCCCATCAAGGTATCTTTAAATTTTCATATAAGGATCACAGCTCTTTAGGTTTCTGCTCATTGGGCCTCATGGGGGTAATTCAGAGTTGATTGCAGCAGAAAACATCTGAGAGGAAAGGATCCGTCATTCAGCCTAAAAGGAACGTTATGGTGATATCTCAATTTAGCGCTTGTGGTGTATGATAATACTGCCGTATATGCCCAGTGGTACTGCCGTATACTTCCAGTGGTACTGCCGTATAATTCCAGTGATACTGCCGTATAATTCCAGTGATACTAGCGCATAATTCCAGTGGTACTGGAGTATAAATCCAGTACAGTGATACTGCCGTATATGTACAGTGATACTGCCATATAATTTCAGTGATACTGCCGTATATGTCCAGTGGTCATGCCGTATAAATCCAGTGGTACTGGCATATAAATCCAGTCCAGTGATACTGCCATATATGTCCAGTGGAACTGCCGTATAAATCCAGTGGTATTGCCGTATAAATACAGTGGTAGTGTTGTATAAATCCAGTCCAGTGATACTGCTGTATATGTCCAGTGGTACTGCCATATAATTCCAGTGATACTGAAGTATAATTCCAGTGGTACTGGGGTATAAGTCCAGTGGTACTGGGGTATAAGTCCAGTCCAGTGATACTGCCGTTTATATGTCCAGTGGCACTGCCATATAATTCCAGTGATACTGCTGTATATGTCCAGTGGTACTGCCGTATATATATCCAGTGGTAATGGCGTATAAATCCAGTCCAGTGATACTGCTGTATATGTCCAGTGATACTGCCGTATATGTCCAGTGGTACTGCCATATAAATCCAGTGATACTGCCGTATATGTCCAGTAATACTGCCGTATATGTCCACTGGTACTGCCGTATAAATCCAGTGGTACTAGTGTATAAATCCAGTCCAGTGATACTGCCGTATATGTCCAGCGATACAGCCGTATATGTCCAGTAATACTGCCGTATATGTCCACTGGTACTGCCGTATAAATCCAGTGGTACTAGTGTATAAATCCAGTCCAGTGATACTGCCGTATATGTCCAGTGGTACTGCCATATAAATCCAGTGATACTGACTTATAATGCCAGTGGTACTGGCGTATAAGTCCAGTCCAGTGGTGCTGCCATATAAATTCAGTGGTGCTGTCCTGTGCTGTATATTATTTACTCCAAATAAAGGTGTTATTAATATTTAATTCAAATAATTTTCACAGGGTTTGCCCTGTGTGGTGTAGAGGTACGCTCTCCTGTACTGCATATTGTTATATAACGCCAGAAAAATAATGGAGAACAAAAAATTTGGAGGATAAAATAGGGAGAATGATAAAGAACCACTTCCTCCTAGTGCTGAAGCTGCTGCCATTAGTCATGACATAGACGATGAAATGCCATCAACGTCGTCTGCCAAGGCCGAAGCCCAATGTGATAGTAGAGGGCATGAAAAATCCAAAATGCCAAAGTTCAGTAAAAAAAAACAAAAAAATTAATTGAAATGGTCTGAGGCGAAACTTAAACTTGCCAATATGCCATTTACGACACGTAGAGACGAGGAACGTCTAAGGCCCTGTCCTATGTTCATGACTAGTGGTTCAGCTTCACATGACGATGGAAGCCCTGATCCTCCCTCTAGAAAAATGATAAGAGTTAAGCTGGAAAAAGCACAGCAAAGAGCTCTGCATTCTAAGATGGTATCACAAATGCCCAAGCAGAGTCCAAGTGTGTCGGCGGTTGCGATGCCTGACCTTCCCAACACTGGATGGGAAGAGGTGCCTCCTTCCACCATTTGCACACCCTCTGCAAGTGCTGGAAGGAGCACCCACAGTTCAATTCAATTTGAAGATGTCACTGTTGAAGTACACCAGGATGAGGATATGGGTGTTGCTGGCGCTGAGGAGGAAGTTGATGATGAGGATTCTGATGGTGATGTGGTTTGTTTAAATCAGGCACCGGGGGAGACACCTGTTGTCCGTGGGATGAATAAGCTCATTGTGATTCCTGGACAAAATACCAAAAAACCACCTCTTTGGTGTGTAATTATTTCTCCACAAATCCGGACAACAAGTGTCAAGCCATGTGTTGCCTCTGTCAATCTGTAATTAGTAGGGGTAAGGATGTTAACCACCTAAGAACATCCTCCCTTATATCTCGCCTGCAGCGCATTCATCATAAGTCAGTGTCAAGTTGTAAAAATTTGGGTAAGAGCATAAGCAGTCCACTGACACCTAAATCCCTTCTTCCTCCTGTACCCAAGGTCCTGCAAGCCACACCACCAACTCCCTGAACGTCAACTTCCTCCTCAGTCAGGAACGTCAGTAGTCCTGCAGGCCATGTCACTGTCAAGACTGAGGAATCCTCTCCTAACCGCCTGCTGTTGCTGCCGCTGCTGTTGTTGCTGCTGGGAGATGATCGTCATCACAGAGGGGGAGTCGGAAGACCACTTGTACTACTTCAACTAAGCAATTGACTGTCGAACAGTCCTTTGTGCGGAAGATGAAATATGACAGCAGTCATCCTGTTGCAAAGCGGATAACTGAGGCCTTGACACTTATGTTGGTGTTAGATGTGCGTCCGGTATCCACCATTGAGTGAGTAATCGAAGTATGAGGATGAGGTTGACATTTTGCCTCTATAGAGCCGGTTTGTGCAAGGAGAGATTGATTGCTTCTTTTTTGGTGGGGGCCCAAACAAACCAGTCATTTCGTGTGGCAGACCCTGTCGCTGAAATGATTGGTTTGTTAAAGTGTGCATGTCCTGTTTATACAACATAAGGGTGGGTGGAAGGGCCCAAGGACAATTCCATCTTGCACCTCTTTTTCTTCTCTGCATCATGTGCTGTTTGGGGCCTAGTTTTTTTAAGTGCCATCCTGTCTGCCACTGCAGTGGCACTCCTAGATGGGCTAGGTGTTTGTGCCGCACACTTGTGTCGCTTAGCTTAGTCATACAGCCACCTCGGTGCAACCTTTTGGCCTAAAAACAATATTGTGAGGTGTGAGGTATAGACTGGAACTGAGTGGAAATGAATGTTATTGAGGTTAATAATACTGTAGGAGCAAAATTACCCCCAGATTCTGTGAATTTAGCTGTTTTTATGTTTTTTTCAAAAATCCTCTAGATCCAAAACCAAAACCCAAAAAGGTGGTTTTGGCAAAACCCATCCAAAACCAAAACCCGAGCGGGGAATTAGAACCAAAACCAAAAACATGAAAAGTGCCCGCCGCACATCTCTACTAATTATACAACATAACGGTGGGTGGGAGGGCCCAAGGACAATTCCATCTTGCACCTCTTTTTCTTCTATCATCATGTGCTGTTTGGGAACTAGTTTTTTAAAGTGCCATCCTATCTGACACTGCCGTACAACTCCAGGGGTACTGCCCTATAAGTCCAGGGGTACTGCCGTGTAAGTCCAGTCCAGTGGTGCTGTCTTGTGCTGCATCAGTCCAGTGGTGGTGTCTTGTGCTGTATATTATTTACTCCAAACATAGGCGTGCGCAGGGGGGGTGCCTGGTGCGCACAGGCACCCCCTAATGTCTGTCACCCCCTCACACACACCTGCTGCTGCTGCAGCATCGGCGATCGCCGAGTGTGCTCATTTCTGTTCTCCCGCCCATTGCGCCCGCCACCCCCTCCGCTCAGTCTGGCTGTCATTCATTTGTATGGGTGCAGCATCACTGACATACTCCTACTCCCAATTCCTCTAACCTGTGGGATGTGTCGTGATGATGTCATGCCGCGTGTATGCCCGCTCATGCTCCTACCCATGCTCTCTCTCTCCTCATCATGTGCCAACGCCACAGAATACACCGTTCCTCTTGGAGGAGGACAAGTTCAAATTCAATATCAATATATATTTCGAGAGATTGGGATATAATCTATGGTAATAAAATATACAAATTTAACATATATTAAACAGATTTTATATATGTGTGCATCAATTCTCTATATTATTTAGTTTGCATTGAGTGCCAATATGTGGTGGTAGCCACGCTTGATAGGTGGTGCTAGACACGCCCATTGGGTGGTGTTAGACATGTCCAATAGGCGGTGCTAAACACGCCCTTCTAATCGTGCACCCCCTAATAAAATGTCCTGCGCACGCCTATGACTCCAAATAAAAGGGTTATATACATTACTTATTATTATACAAATAATTTTTACAGGGTTTGCCCTGTGTGGTATAGGGGTACGCTCGCCTGTGCTGCATATTATTATAATAGTTTCAAATAAAAGGGTCATTATTATCCAAATTAATTTTACGGGCTTTGTTGTGTGTGTGTGTGTGTGTGTGTGTGTGTGTGTGTGTGTGTGTGTGTGTGTGTGTGTTTGTGTGTGTGTGTGGTTTAGGGGTACACTCTCCTGTGCCACCAATATTGTGCATGTATTATATCTTGGCAAATTCCAGCTTGTCCCATGTTTGTGCCGCACACTGGTGTCACTTAGCTTAGTCATACAGCTACCTCATTGCACCTCTTTTTCTTCTTTGCATGATGTGCTGTTTGGGGGCCTAGTTTTTTAAAGTGCCATCATATCTGACACTGCAGTGGCACTCCTAGATAGGCCAATTGTATGTAACGCTTATTTAAACACCTACCTCATTGCACCTCTTTTACATCTTTGCATGATGTGCTGTTTGGGGCCTATTTTTTAAATCTGCCATCCTGTCTGCCAATGCAGTGCCACTCCTAGATGGGCCAGGTGTTTGTGCTGACCACTTGTGTTGCTTAGCTTAGTCATACAGCTACCTCGGTGCAACCTTTTGGCCTAAAAATAATATTGTGAGGTGTTCAGAATAGACTGGAAATGAGTGGAAATTAATGTTATTGATGTTAATAATACCATAGGATCAAAAATTACCCAAAAATTCTGTGATTTTAGCTGTTTTTATGTTTTTTTCAAAAATCATCCAGATCCAAAACCAAAACACGAAAGGGTGATTTTGGCAAATCCAATCCAGATCTAAAACACGAGCATGGAACCAGAACCAAAACCAAAACACAAAAAGTGCCCACCGCACCTCTCTAATAAAAACACACTGATACTTTTCAGGGCCTATTTGTGTATTTCGTTCTACTCAGAAGTGGCCATGAGAAACTAATGACACAAAAAAAACTCTGTAATGGCAACATTCAAACCCAAAAGACTGCTAGGTCACAAAGCAGGGAACAATGAAGCCCTAAAACTAAGGATAAAATGCAATAAACAGCACCATAAAAACAAATCATCATTTATACCATGACTGTCATTAGATTATAAGATCCTTATCTTCTAAATACTTGCAACAAATAAATCAGTGGGGCATATACTGTATAACAGGGTTCGAGTTTGCCAGAGGTGCGGGATGCAGGCCAATCTCTTACCTTCTTAAAGGGTCAATCATTTACAAGGCAAAACTATACCTTGTAAATGATTGTCGCTTTAAAAACAAGGGTCAGAGATCGACTGGCATCCTATACCTCCGGCAAACTCAGACCCTTTTACATATACACCAGTGCTTAGGGCGGCCAATCTCGGGATTGGAAGCTCCAATCCCGGGGATTGTGGGATCAGGCAGCCCTTTAATGATGGGCAGCACGCTCAACTCTGCCCGTCTCCCTCCTTCCAGCTCCCCCGGCGCAGCGTGACCTCTGACTGTGAGGTCACGCTGCGCAGTAACCCGCTGCTAAGGCCGCTGGTTAGGCGGCCGTCACCTGCCGCCTCCATCCGGCTCACCCTACAGTCACCGCTGAAGAAAGTTTCCCTCCCGCCCCTCCCAGCAGTTTTGTTAGTTGATTTATGTGCGGGGCGGGTGGGGAGAGGCGGGGCGGGGCAGACGGACGGACAAACAAATCAAAAAGCTAATCCTGGGTATCCCGGAAATCCCATGATTGACCATTTTTCAATTCTGATACTCGGGATTAAAAAAATAGCCCGGGATTGCCCTCCCTACCCAGTGTGTTTTATAAGATCATTCATCACCAATTAAACTGAACAGTAAATGAGATACATACGCACCAACCCTGCCGACTTGCGATACTGTATGTTGATGCATATACTCAGTGCCAGTTGTAGACCTTGTGGAGCCCAGGGCGAATGTTTCCTTTGCCCCCCCCCCCCCCCCCTCCCCCTTCTCCATTCTAAACAGTGAACTGTCACACTTCAAAGTTCCACAGATGACATGAACTGTGCGGGGTCCTGAAGACCAAGTTTGAGAACTTCTTAGCACTGCTTTTACTGCAACCCTTTGATTACAAAATCTGATTTGGTCAATAGTTTTGGCTATGACCTCTTTAGTAGCATTTCAGTTGTCTGTGTAATTATTTATAAATATGATTAGTGATAAAATAACATAATTTTAATAATAAAACTACTGGGTGACTTAACAGTTATATGCTATAGTAAGTAACCACATATTCTACAATAGTGTCTGAGATTAACAGCCATTACTAATGGCACATGTTCACATCGGAAAACTACCAACAGCTTAAACAATGCGATAAGAAAATAGAGCAGATGTTCTCTAGACCATATGATATATTTACTGCAAAGAAAGCAGGGAAAATAAAATAAAGGATGGTAGAGGATTATTTAAATGACAGCTTACAAACAGGCGTGTTACAGATTCCCTTTGAGTTCTGGAAGGAAAAGAAGCCAATTTGGAGGCCCTTGTACAAACTCGCTTTGCGGGCCTAATTCAGACCTGATCGCTCCAATGGCAGCAATCGCAGTCTGAAGCACTTAGGGGAGTGTGCGCCCAGTAAGACCCAGTGAGGTGCTATTACAGATTGACAGACAGAGGAGGTCGCAGGGTGGGTGGGGGCAGGAGGGAGCATGCCAATGGCATTAGAACGCCGTTGGTGGGGCACGGTTCAGACAATGCAGGCGTGTCTGGACCGCTGCGGGGGCAGGCTGCAGCGGCTGCATGACGTCACACACAGCCACTGCAACCCATCTTCAGTTCGGACAATGCAGGCGTGTCTGGACCGCTGCCGGGGCAGGCTGCAGCGGCTGCATGACGTCACACACAGCCACTGCAACCCATCTTCTAGCACAGCTAGGCTGCGCAGGTAGGGAGCTAGGCTACTTGTCGAGTGCAAAAGCATTGCAACCATGCAATGCTTTCACACCCGTGCGGGGGGAGGGGGGACGACAGGGCCTGACATGCTGGGCGTCCACCCACATGTCGGAGAAATTGATCGTAGATGTGCTAAATTTAGCACATCTACAATCAGGTCTGAATCACCCACTGCCTCACTTAAGCTGCCCACCCTTCAATGTGTACGCAGAAAGAGTCTTCAGCACAGCCGGGAACCATGTCAGCAATTGGCGTGTGATGCTACTTTCTCAAAATGTGGAAAATATTATGTTAATCATAATGAAGACCTTTACCGGCAATTGCATCAAAGTACAGAGACTTCTGTAATGGTAATTTCCAGCAACGTTGAATTTATATTATGTGAGAATGAGTTAAAAAGCACTAATGAGGGTAAGGATGATAATGATGATGACAATGTAGAGCTGTTAATTTAGCTGCCTTAAGTCCATTGGTAGCTTGTTTTGTGGATCTCTAAGAAACCAAGCACTTCAGTCACAAAGTAGCAGTCCCTGTTGCTGAAGTGCTTGGTTTGTTAAACTGTGCATGTCCTTTATAATATTCAACAATAAGTTGGCTGGGAGGGTCCAAGTACAATTCCATATTGTACCACTTTATTTTAATTATGGGCTGCATTTTTTAAGGCCATTGGTGACGCCCTTTTCTTTGAATGTACTGTTTGCGCTAGGACCCACCTCACAGAGAATAGTAATTCACTCACATCAGTCTCTACCCTAGTGGACCATACAGTTGCTTAAATCAACCAATCAATCAATCAATCAATCAATCAATCAATCAATCCATCCATACATAATTTTTTTCTTCTTTTATTGTATTTTTGCCACTATGCCTCACCTTACAGAAAATAAGGACCATACAATTGCCAATGCCTACCAAAATCAATAATTTTTTTCTTCTTTATTATATTTTTGCTGCTAGGCCTCACCTCACAGAAACTATTTATTCATTCACATCAATTTCTGCCCTAGTGGATCATACAGTTGTCAATGTCTACCAATATCAATCAATAATTTTCTGATTCTTCTTTTATTGTATTTTTGCAACTAGTCCTCACAGAAAATAGTTATTTAGTCATTCACATCAGTCACTGCCCTAGTGGACCATACAGTTGGCTACCACAATCAATCAATATTTTTTTTAAATTGTTTTATTACCTCCATTTCCCTGTGCCTCCATCTGGCCTCTAATCTAATTCTTGATTAATTAAGACATTCTTGGTTACTTTCTATGGGGTAGTATAGTTTATTAAACTGTCATCCTGCCTGCCACTGCACTGCCACTCTTTCCCAGATGTCTGTGCCACATTTGAAGTTGAACAGCACGTGTGTGTGCCACCCACTTCTGTCACTTAGCTTACTCAGCCAACTAACTTGGTGCAACCTTATGGCCTAAACTGATGAAAACAGTATTTGAGCTGTGAGGTGGTGATAATGTAATGGAAATAACTGGAAATTAATTTTACTGAGATTAATAATTCTGTAGGAATAAAAAAAGGCCAAAATGATGTGATTTCAGCAGTCTTTATCATTTTTCGAAAATAATACAGATTCAAAACCAAAATCTATAAGGGTGGTTTTGGCAAAACCAAACCTAAAACACTTAGCTAATACAGATCCAAAACCAAAACACGGGGGTTGGCGCACATCTCTAGTTAAATAACTGTGCCTTACAATGAGAAAGGTTAAAATGTAAATGTTTGTAGAAACAAACTGCGCATGAGTCCACATTATGCATTTTGCATGATTTCATTAAAAGAGCACAAAGTGCAGAGATGAAGAATTCATTAATTAAACTTGTCACAGCTTATTAGAAATCTGCCTCACAAAAATTAAACAGGTGTATCATAATTAAAAAACTAAGTAATTGTCAATGTTGATATATAAACTGTCAAAGGGAAAAATAACCCATCAACAAAGAAATAAACAAGAATCAGTCCATCAGTGAAAGATCTATACCATCTCAACGAGCTAATTACAACAGATAATTCCTAACTGAAAATTTATAGTAAGCTAATCGGGCTCTGAGAGGGGTTTGCGTGAGTACCAGCACAGCCAGATTAAGGGGGGGGGGGGGGGGGATGGCGGGTGGCACAGGGCATACTTTAGCTTTCCTGCTTATGCAGCAGCAGACCAGGCAGCCAGAATGCAAGCAGCCCAGAGTGCAGTGCAGGCAGAGACACAAGAATATAATGTTTCATGAGCTACTGTACCCACGGAGCTTTCTGGCCAGAGGATAGGAGGGTGGAGAGAGCTGTAAGTGATACAGGGATCCCAGCTTCTCCTCTGGGTGTCTGGGTCCTGTGTAACCTGTTCTCTAATGAAGGTCGAGAGAGAGAGAGAGAGAGAGAGACCTCCTGAGTCTTGTTCAAGTGTGTAGGTAGTAAAGATGCTGTTGTTATTCTTGCATGTGACAAGCTAAATTCTAAATATTATTTTTCTGTGTGTATTTTAAGGTTGTTTAAGTTGTCTTTGTTCCCCTACAAGAACATTTGATAAAATAGTTGTCTTTCAATTAGGTGGAGCTATAAACAATACCCAGGCATTATTAAACTATTAGTTTAAATCTGATACATACCATTGGTTTAAATTTAATATATACAATTCATACATCCCCACATAACCCATTCCAGGAGGACTAGACTTTTTAAAAAAAGTTATGATTGCAATCTCCTGTGTTGAAACAGCTTTCTTATGAAATAAATAGTTCAACACAGGTGACATCAATCATATATTAAGAGGGAAGTCCAGGTAGAGAGCATTTTGTCCCCTCTGGAATGTGTCATGTTGGTAGTTATCAGGGCCGGCGCTACCATTAGGCAGCTTTAGGCAGCTGCCTATGGGCGCCGGGACCTGAGGGGGCGGTACGCTGAGGCTGCCAGGAGCATTTTGGTCATTTTGACAGTAAGCCGCCCCCTCCCTCTCCCCCCACTCGGCCCTGTAGCCATGCAATAGCAGCAGCAGGGCACCCGGCGGCATGGACACACATAGCAGCGCTGCGGGTAGTCCTGCAACGCTGCTAAGCTGACTGACAGTGACAGGCAGTTGATGCACTACCCACTACCCAGAGTCCCGGGATCCACCAGTGAGTCTTTTTTAATTCACCACCGCACCGCTGTGCAGGGGAGCAGAGAGGTGGTTTCCCCCTCGCCCGGTCCCGTGTCCCCTCTCCGCCGGGCCGGCTCCATGCTGCTTGATGCTTTTTTTTGTTTTAAAGGGGCGTGGCCACACCTGCGTGATTAGGCCACGCCCCCAAGTATGTCAGGTCCTCGACGGTCTGTCTGTGGCTCTGCTGCCTGGCATGCCTGCTCTTTCAGAGACTGGCTCTTGTGACTTAAGCTGGAGGTAACTACTGTGGTAGGCTATCTGTGTGTCTCAGTATGAGTGTCTGTGTGTCTCAGTATGAGTGTCTGTGTGTCTCACTATCAGTGTGTGTGTCTCAGTATGAGTGTGTGTGTGTGTGTGTGTGTGTGTGTGTGTGTCTCAGCATCACTGTGTGTTTCTCAGTATGTGTGTGTGTGTGTCTCAATATTAGTGTGTGTGTCTCCAGTATGAGTGTGTGTGTGTGTCTCAACATCACTGTGTGTGTCTCAGTATGAGTGTGTGTGTGTGCCTCTACCTCAGTATGAGTGTGTGTGTGTGTGTGTGTGTGTGTGTGTCTCTCAGCATCACTGTGTGTTTTTCAGTGTGTGTGTGTGGGTGTGTGTGTGTTTCTCAATATTAGTGTGTGTGTCTCCAGTATGAGTGTGTGTGTGTCTCAGCATCACTGTGTGTGTCTCAGTATGAGTGTGTGTGTGTGTGTGTGTGTGTGTGTGTGTGTGTGTGCCTCTACTTCAGTATGAGTGTCAGTGTGTGTCTCAGTATCACTGTGTGTGTGTGTGTGTGTGTGTGTGTGTGTGTGTGTGTGTGTGTGTGTGTGACTCTGCCTCAGCATGAGTGTCAGTGTGTGTGTGTCAGTATGAGTGTATGTGTGCCTATGCCTCAGTATGAGTGTCAGTGTGTGTGTCTCAGTATCACTGTGTGTGTGTGTGTGTGTGTGTGTGTGTGTGTGTGTGTCTCTACCTTAGTATGAGTATCAGAGTGTGTGTCAGTATGAGTGTATGTGTGCCTCTGCCTCAGTATGAGTGTCAGTGTGTGTGTGTGTGTGTGTGTGTGTGTGCGCCTCTACCTTAGTATGAGTGTCAGAGTGTGTGTGTATCTCAGTGAGTGTGTGTCTGTCTCCGTATGAGTCTGTGCCTCTGCCTCAGTATGAGTGTCAGCATGTGTGTCTAAGTATCAGAGTGTGTGTATGTGTCCCTCAGTATGAGTGTGTGTGTGTGTGTGTGTGTGTGTGTGTGTGTGTGTGTGTGCCTATGCCTCAATATAAGTGTCAGTGTGTTTCTCAGTATGAGTGTGTGTGCCTCTGCCTCAGTATAAGTGTGTACCTCAGTATGATTGTGTGTGTGTCTCAGTATGATGGTATGTGTGCCTCTGCCTCAGTATGAGTGTCTGTGTGTGTGTGTGTGTGTGTGTGTGTGTGTGTGTGTGTGTGTGTGTGTGTGTGTGGGCCTCAGTATCACTGTGTGTGTCTCGGTATGAGTGTGTGCCTCTGTCTCAGTATGAGTGTCAGTGTGTGTGTGTGTGTGTGTGTGTGTGTGTGTGTGTGTGTGTGTGTGTGTGTGTCTCAGTATGAGTGTGTGTGTGTGCCTTTGCCTCAGTATTGGTGTCAGCGGGAGTGTGTCTCAGTCTTAGTATGAGTGTATGTGTTCCTCTGCCTCAATATGAGTGTCAGTGTGTGTGTGTCTCAGTATCACTGTGTGTATGTCTCAGTATGAGTGTGTGTGTGGGCCTCAGTGTGAGTGGTTGTGTGTGTGTACTACAGGGCTCATTGTGATACATCCAGTACCTGTATTGCCATACCTCCCACCCTGTTAAAAAAGTTCCCTGCACACATACTGTATCACTAGAGGCCTGCAGTTGGGGAGAGTATAGGCAGATTCAATGGCAGCACCGAGCACCCCCCTCCCCCCTGCTGTTTAGGAGGATCATTTTATTTTATTTTTGTAAATTTTAATACAGCAACAGGCTGCTCGGGGTGGGGTGTAGGGGGGGGGGGGGGGCGGATGTCACATACCCCCCAGGCCGCTCTGTCACTTATGTCCTGGGCCGCCTCATCTAGAGGAAGTGCCCTGGTAGTCCAGTGGTTTATGCATCTGCAGCCTGCTCCCACCACCATCACTGTGAGACCAGCAGCAGCATGTGATACTACTACAGCCTTTTTTTTTTACTTTGTACTACAGAGCTACGGAACACCTGTAGGTCCATAGACTGTGATGGATGCTGACTTATTGCCTCTCCATCTGACCGTTTCTCCTCCTTGCAAGTAGGTAGTGTTTTTTTTTCCATGTGTCGCCTGTAGCTGATATGAAACTACATTTTCCAGTATGACATGCTACTTTTTGGCAGGATATGCTTGGACTTGTAGTTCCACATTTCCCTATATTTGCAACATAAAAACTGTTTGTTAACGAACCAACATAGTATATCACAAGATAGTGTACTGAACAAGACATCCGTACCTGCTGCTCAGAAAAAGTATTTGTCAGTTTGTCATGAACTATTTTGTTGCCATATATTAGTACTGAAATCTAACGTCACACACTAAAAACGCGCTGCCCGACAATGCTCAGAATCCCGATGCCGGAATCCCAGGAGTCAACATACCGAATGTAAGTGTGCCGGGGAGGGTTTCAGTTAGGCTGTGGGGGGTATGGGGAGGGGGATAGGGTTAGGAACCAGGGGAGGTTTAGGGTTAGGTTGTAGGAAGGGGGGTTAGGCTGCAGGTAGGGGAGGGTAGAGGGTTAGCATACTTTCCTACAAGGTGTTGGGATTCTAATCAGCAGGATGCTGCTGTCATTCTTCTGACTACTGGCATCCTAAGTGCCAGGATCCCTTTCCCAACCTGCTGTAGGGTGTATTCTCCATACAGCCTGCAACATTTTTTATACGTTATAATCCAATCGGTGGGTCAGGGGCATAGGGTAAGCATTACTGCCTCACAGCACTCAGGTCATGAGTTCAATTCCTGGTCATGGCCTGTCTGTGTGGAGTGTGCATGTTCTTTTTATGTTTGTGTGGGTTTCCTCTGGGTATTCCTGTTTCCTCCCAGTCTCCCACACTCCAAAAACATATGTGAAGGTTATGTGGATATATGTGTGTGTGTGTGTGTGTGTGTGTGTGTGTGTGTGTGTTTGCTTTTTAGCGACTATCACTCCCATTCCAGTGGAACAGGGAGTGATATGAATTCTGATGTTATGTGTACAGCGCTGTGCAAATTAGTGGCACTATATAAGTAAACAATAATAATCATTTTGATACTTTAAGATAGGGCCTTGCGCATATGTTGGAGAAGCCATCACATTTCCCCTTTGTACTTAGCAGGAGCACATTAATTTGCTTTTCTGTCAGTAATAAAGGGGTAAATGCTAATTATGTACTGGGGAGCATAGTGGGGTTTTTTCCTGTTAGGGCAAATGTGTGTTTTTTTTACCCTGTGGAAGCCAAAGTGTTTTTTTGTTTTTTCCCGAAAGGGGCCAATGTGTTTATCATTATTTTTCCTGTGGATGCCAATGTGTTTTTTTTTATTTCCTGTGTTGGCCAATGGGGAGGGGCGTGGAGGGGGAGGGAGGCTGAAGTTTTGCCTAGGGTGCTGAGAAATCTTGCACCGGCCCTGGTAGTTATGCACAATCTAATATACACCTCCCTTCCACTGGGGCCCCATGCCATAACTGCCTCGGGCACCCCCAAGGCTTAATCCGGCCCTGGGTACCAGTTACCTGGGACTGAGCCCACTGGATTGACCCATCAGGGCCCTTGTCCAGCTGAGTGGACAAATGTCCCTCTTTGCAGTATGCAGCATTGCACGTAGTATTTTACTTTTTTTCAGAGGTGGTGGATGTCTCAACAATCTTGGTCAGTTATTTGTGCATTAAGTTAGGAGCATGATCAAACTGAGAGTTGGGGTCTCAGTCATACTTGACAGTGACCATCAGGGCTGGGTTAAGTTCTCTGAGGGCACCTGAGCGACAGATTTCTAGGGCCCCTATTAATAAACTGATCTTAATGTATTCCTAATTTAAACTGTAAAATAAATAATAATAATAATAATAATAATTGTTATTATTATTATTATTAGATAATGAATCAGTTATTATTTTGATGATATTAATTTAGAGTAGGCTAGAGAGGCAGAGGAGCTACTCAAAACTCACATGTACTAATTAGTGCAGTGTGCACTGCAGCACTGCACCAACTCTCTGTCACTCAGACATTCCAAGGTTGCCCCACAGGGGGTAGAGGGATCTGGAGAACCCTACCAAACCAAGCCGCCACCTGTCAGTCGGCGCTGCTGAGTTTGGAGTTGTGAAATGGCACCTCACTTACTCATCTCCTTCACCTGGCTTCAGCTTCACAGGGGGCGGCTCTGGGACAGACAATGTCTTGCAGGATTTGACTTTGTGCAGACTGACCTGTATAGTGTGAGTCTGGAGTTCCAAAGCGGCCGAAGAGAGGGAGAACGGAGACACAGCTAAACGCCGTGCTCCAATTTTATTAGCAGTGCCAGTGACTGATTCGGGGGACAGCGTGTGTGTGCCTGTAATGTGTGCTCCTGTCGCCCCTCCTATAATCCGGCCCTGGTGACCATGTGTACTCACTGACTCACTGATTTTAAAAATTATTTTGAAAGTATCAGGGTTTTTTTTTCTTGTGGAACTTGTTTGCAGGTAGAGAATATAGCAGGAAAGAATAAAGGAGTTCAAGCTAAGAAAAATATTAGATCTTATTGCAGGTATCTGTTCTTGTACAGTATGGTCTATATCAATTTAGTTGGAGTTTGTGCTACTAAAAGCACCCAGGTTCTCTGCACCTTTCTCATTTATGTAAATCAGTTGTATTGTTTCTGTAGTGCAAGATTTGGAAGATGACAACCTGTCCTAAGAATGTTCCAGGCAGCTCCAGAGGCTGCATGGTGTCTGACTGGTGCATCTCTTGGAAATTTGTGTAGCTCTGCAGCAGAGCTACTGGCTGCAGGGTTCTGTTCCATGCAGTGGCAAATTTCCCATTAGGCATGTGCCTAAGGGTGGCACTTGTTTGGGGGCAGCACTTGAATGCCTGTGTTGGTACTGTCAGCCCAAAAAGTACCAATAACTGCAACATATTTTCACTGTACTGTACCATACGTCATCTTGAATGCAGTGCATATGGGTAGCATATGCACTTACTGTCCCTGTAAGCTTTACTACTTAGTAAATATGTATATTTATTATATTTAGAATAAAAAATAAAAAATGTCATTGTGGATTTTTTATTATTCTATTAAATTAGCTTTCCCAAAATGAAGGCTAATAACTAATCATTAATAAAATTAAAATTAGGCAGACGGGAGGCGGACGTTACTGTTTTGCCTAAGGAGCGCACTCACCCCTGGTTCCAGGCAGTGATGGTGCGGTCTCCGGGGTCCTGCACCATCTGCAATGGCTTTGCTCACCCAGCCCTAGTTACGGCCCTGTATGGCAGATGCTGCTTGATAAGGTCATGCATGCACACTGCGATTTCAAGAGAAAGCAGAGGGAGATCCAAATGGACACTATTTCCATAGGTAGGAGTGGGCTAACAACATGTTAATATGGCATTCTTTTTCCTGCATACAACTGAAAGCTTTTAAAGCTTTAAAAATAGTGCAATCACAAAGTATGGGGGAAACAGGTTGATAAATAGGACTCAAGGAAGGTAAGTCCAGGATTAAGCCTGCATCGGGCAGGCCACCTATTCAAATGCATTGGTGATGAACAATGGAATTTAAGTAGAAGTATATTCTGTGATCTGTATAGCACTCGTGGCTTTGTATTTTTGCATAGCCAAAGAACTTTTTGAATATTTATTTGTCCTTTTATTTTACAGAAGAGGGTATATTAAGCCCATAAACTTGTTTTTATTCTTCAAACAAAGCGTGTTAGTTAGAAAGAATAGCATTGTAGATTTGCAGTATCTAACAAGTGCAGTATGGTACTGTATATCCATCTACTAATACAAACCATGCAAGAAGAGACAATGGATAAGCGATTTCCCCTATCAGTCAGGGAAGAATAAGTTCTAAGGACAAGCATGGGAAGAAACTGTGTGTGTTAAGGAACTAGGAGGAAATATATACTTTAGTCTCATTTCAATAGCGCTGGTCATCCTCCTTGCTCTGTTAACAAATGCTTTCATTCACTGTAACAATAAAAATAGCGATAAAGAACTGTTTGTTTTTAAGTAAGTACAAACCATGCAAGAAGAGGATCCAGCAGCTCCAGCACAGACCATGACGTCACTGATGTTGTTACCCCAATAGGTTTTGCATAGAGCATTAGACAGCACAGGCAGAGCAGTCTGCTGCAGCTTGCTGGGGGTGAGCACAGCTGTGTATGGAAACAGAGACACTATTTATAGAATGTGTAAAGCTTTTTAAAAAAAATTCTTTGTTCTATAAAAAAATACTGGACAGTGGAGAACTTGCACTGTGTGGCTTTCAGCAGCATAGACTAGATAGTTCTGTGTGTATATCTAATGGGAGATGTGCCTTAATTTGCTTTACCCTATTTTTCTAAACACGTTCTATTACTGCCTGATGATTAATAGACCCCTTAACAAAAAAGGGACATTGAACAGCAATGTTAGCACACCCTGCGGACCAACATACAGTAAATCACTTGTGCTTACCATTGTATCTGGTCTTTCCCCATCCACTGGTAACACAGATCCGACCATCATCATATACCTCACCAGGATTGGCCAGGCACACTGGAGATACTGTGCTACCAAAAACAGCAGGAGTTGCCAGCTTAATCAGGGAAATGTCATTATTAATGGCGTTGGTGTCCCAGTTGGGGTGAGTAAAGACCTTAAACAGACAAACAGAAATAATTGAGGGTGTTTGCATGTATCTTCGGACTGTGGGCCTAATTCAGACCTGATCGCATCAGCATACTTTTACTCTAATGGGCAAAACCATGTGCAGTGCAGGTGGAGAAGACAAAACATGTGTAGAGAGAGTTAGATTTGGGTGGGGTGTGTTCAAACTGAAACCCAAATTGCAGTGGAAAAAATCATCAGCCAGTATTTACCCTGCATAGAAACAAAATAACCCACCCAAATCTAACTCTCTCTGCACGTTATACCTGCCTACCCTGTACATATGATTTTGCCCATTAGAGAAAGTTTTTGCTGCTGTGTCAGGTCTGAATTAGGCCCTGTATTTGTTACTGACAATTCTGCAAAACAGACTCCTCTTTACTAAAAATAATGAAATGCAACAAGCACAAAATAGATGGGGAGAGGTGTAAAATCCTCTTTGGTGATGTCAGCTTGTGTCGGTCAAACATATTTGTATAAACATGTCCATTCAGGACAGATATTGGGATTTTCACACTATGCTTCCAAGTTGAGCATTCGCAACTTTGAGCAACTATAGGAGATTTGTATGTGTCTTAGCCTTTAGTGCTTACATGTAAGATGAGTGTGGGCTATTTGAAAGTGATATTACACAGAGATACTGTATGTCTGATTTTTTTATAGTTCTCACTAACAAGGGTAATGCTGGTGCAAATGCTCATTAATATTGACAATGAATACTATTGCAAGTGGATGTTGAAGCCAGTGCAGCCACATGGATGGGGCTAAATCTAAACACAGATGAATATCCAAATTAACTTCCGAGCACTCAGCTAAGGCGTAAGTGCAGAGGACTTGTGTGCAACTCTGATGATTCAGGCTGTAAGTGACATGTCTGCCCGCTTTGGTTGCCATTTTCCAGCGACTGAGCCGCCACTGAAAAGTTAAGCATGAGTCAGAAAAGAGATGAGATAGGGGAAGAGAAGCAGTAAGAGGAGCATCGTGGATGAGAGACAGAGAAAGCAAACACAAATATGTAAATAAAAAAATAGAAAGTAATAAATAAGTATATGAAATAAAATAAAGCCAGTGCGGAAGTGACCAGAGACTTTCTCATTAGAGAAACAAAAGAATATACAAACTCAGCACTAAAACTAACTGCAGCCATTCTCACGCAAGTCTTTATGAAGGTATTGTTAAAACTTTTCATCTGAAAAATATTTCCAGGATGAGATCCTTTCTGACCCAGGATGCTACTAATACCCATATCCACTCACTGGTCATCTCCAGACTAGACTACTGTAATGTCCTCCTGGCTGGCATCCCTCACAAATGCCTCTCTCCACTCCAATCTATCCTCAATGCTGCAGCCCGGCTAATCTTCCTCACAAAATGCACTATGTCCACCTCTCCTCTCTTACTAGACCTTCACTGGCTCCCCTTCCCTTTCAGAATCCAATTCAAGCTTCTCACAGTCGCCTACAAAGCCCCCACCCACTCCTCTTCCATTTACATCTCTTTACACTCCCACCCATTATTTTCGCTCTGCTAATGCACTCCCACACTCCTGCATAATGATTACTTCCTGCCTGATTACTCTCTACAAAACTTCAAACGGGCTCTCAAGACCCACTTCTTTACCAAACCAAACCAAATCTCATTCTAACTCTCTGTTCCACGCTCTCTGTCTACCCCATCTGTGTTACCCCTGTCTGTCTACCCCTCCCCTTTAGAATGTAAGCTCCCTTGAGTAGGACCCTCTTCCCTCAAGTGCTTATCTTTTTCTTACTTTAATCATATTCAACTGCACCAACTCCTGCGGTTTTCTGCCACCCTGATACTTATCTCAGTCTCATCTACTGATATAGCTACGTTTATTTACCCTGTACTTGTCCTATATTGTCTTCAACTGTAATGGTGGGTACACACTGATAGATATATATGCAGATCAATTGATCTGCAGATATATCTATGGACAGATCGGGCAGTGTGCTGTGCATACACACTGCCCGATCCTTTGGGGACTGACATCATGAACTGGGCTGGCGTGTACAAACGCCCGCCCAGTTCAGCTGTCAATCACTGCCGGCTGCTGCCGCTTGTGTACGGGCGGTCGGCTAGTCGCCCGTACACACACAGCGATGCGCCAATACATCGGTAGATATATTGGCCGTCAGCTGTGCTGCAGGGCCAACGTGATATGTCTGTGAACGATGGAGTTCACAGACATACCGTCCGTACACCCTGGCCGACGGACCCGCGATATATTGCCCATTCCATAGAATGACCGATATATCGGCCAGTGTGTACGGGCCTTAAGTCACGATTTTCCTGTTTTGATTCATTGTTTATGTACTCTGTACTTGGGCACCGCGGAACCCTTGTGGTGCCATATAAATAAAGGATAATAATAATAATAATAATAATAATAACAACAACAATAACTTTGGACTTTAAATGCAGCTAATAAGCTGGACTTATAGTGCCACCTGCTGGCTAATTTGAGATTTCTAATAAAGTAAAACTAATTTCCTGCTACTACCTGCCTCTTTACAATTAAAGTAAAATCTGACTCCAACTGCTGTGGGGAGATATACTGTACAAGTGCATCAGTCGATGGAGTGGATGTTTAAAAGCAGAGCTTGGTTGAGTAGGTGCATTTGTGCCTCTAGTTTTATTAAGTGGGGATCATGAACATGAAAAGAAAGTTTAAGAGAATACATTTTAGAGAGAGCGCTAATTGCTTTACAGAATGATGCACAGCGTTTCAACCCACAAATATGCAGCAAAAATAGATGATGTCATGTATAACAATACAGTACAGTATAACAATGTATTATTGTACAGAAAAATATTTATGTAAAGTGTATTAATATGTTTATGAATAAGTGACTGCAAAGTGGAAAATGTGTTACTCACTGCTCCTACAGCCAGAGCCTGGATTGCCTCAGCATTTGAGTTTCTATCATGTTCTCCAAGAACAACACGATCACTGCTCCTATAAATAAAAAAAAGAAACCATAATGATTTGAATTTTCGTGAGATATTTTAATTAAGAAATATTTTGATTATACAGTATATGAGATCAGAACCATTAAATTGTTATTTAACAACATTAATATAAAACTCCTGAACTAAGTGGGCTTGTATACAAGTTTACAGCCCCTCCCTCCCTCATTTGTAACAATGGAAGAATGGTGCATATGGTCTCTCCTCTATCCCATTTTCACATATGCTCAACTCCCATTGGCGCACATCAAACCGCTAACCACTTCCACAGGTTCCTACCAGCTGCAGTGCACAGTAAATAGTGGCTATGGTCTTCATAGGACCTCCCACCTCTGCAGGTCAATTAATGATGTTGCCAGCACTTTGTATAGACCGTTTATATCACTGAGCAACAGCATGAGCTAGTGCATTAAAAAGCTAATAATATCCTGTTCTTACTGCAGCATTTGAAGGTATTGCCTTGCCATCCCAGACTATTTTGGCTATCATCATCAGTCCATATTTTTGCACCAGAGATTGAATACACAAAACTATACATCTGAAGATGTGGTTTATTTACAGTCATACTGTATTCCAGTTGCACTTCCATATTACTGATCCACTGTCCCAAGCAGAGGGATTGCAAATACAATTTGTGCTGAACTTAAACTCCATATTGTGTTACTACAATGCAAACATAGTAAAAAAATTGATAATCTTGTGTTTCAAACTTGGATTTACAGTAATCCATGCCCTAAAGAAGGCCTTATAAAAATGCTAACCAAAATGTTACTTATGTGCAGGGCCATAACTAGGGTGGTGTGGAGTGTACCACAGCACATAGCACTGCAGGGTATGGGGCACACTTGTCAATTATGAGTTTTAATTGCTTTCACTTGTAGCTTCCCCCTTTTTTGAAGGCCAGCATCTCCTGGTCACCCCTGTCTCCTTCCCCCACCCCTTCCGTTCTAATACCTATACCACATTAATGAAAAAAATGCTTACATACCCGGGATTCGAACCCTTTGCCTGTGGCATTACAGTCATCTATTCATTGAGCTATCTGCCCTTGTATAAAAACCTAGAGAATTCTAAGTTAGAAAATTATAAATATTTGAAGCTCACCTTGTACTTTGTGTGAAAAATATCAGCATTGCAGCTGAGCAGATCTATGTAGTGTGTGGCTGTTAAGGAAAGGGTGTTTGGCTGCACACTACATAAATCTGCTCAATTGCAATGCTGATTATTTTTCTTTACAAGTAGCTTCATACAGTTAGATCATAGTTTTTATGCAGGATTAAATAGCTCAATGAGTAGGGTATGTTACTGAAATGCAACAGATTATGGGTTTGAATCCTGGGAATGGCATTATATTGAAATGTGTCATTTAATAAAGGGTATTTTATATATATATATATATATATATATATTGTAGGAAGGTGGGTCATAGCATAGACTTTCTTCAGGATCAGTTTTCATAGGCTTTCTTCCACTTGATGCATGCACCTTATGTCCCAATTAGAAAATGGGGGGATGAGGGGGAGGGAGGCACCTATTCTATATCTGGCACAGGGCACCAAAACGTCTAGTTACGGCTCTGCTAATGTAGAGGATCTTCACAAACATACCTCAATGCTGACGGACACATTTTGGAGATTTTTTACGTTAAAAGCATTTAGTACTGTATGTCTAAAGACTCTATTTTTCAGTATATGCAGCCATATGTTATATACAGTATGTAGATTCTCTGTAAGTTTATCTCTAAAATTAAGGGTTTTATGTGCAGGGGTTGTGCAAGTTTCATCTTTTTACACCTGACTACCATTTTCTTTTATATTCATTTTTGTTAATCCTATGCATAATTCACTTACTGACACAGAAACTATTACAACCGATCTTGTGTATTGATATGGAATACATATGAAACTTACAAAACACCACAGTGAGCAGCAGTTACCACCCAGTTGCTACTAATCAGGGAACCACCACAGAAGTGCCATCCTGTCCTGTCCTGCAATTCACAAAACATAAAGATTTTGAGACTAGTCACTATCAAAGGAAACTATAAAGCATTGTCAGTATTTGTAAAATTTTAATTTCCAGCTGCAAAAATCAGGAATAATTTAGGTAACTGTACTGAAGTGGTAACATGAATCATACATATAATTATTGTTATGCACACCAGTGCCTGCAGGAATGTACTGGTGTTTGAACTGTTATACACACCAGTGCCTGCAGGAATGTACTGGTGTCTGAACAGAGAGGGATGCAAAACAAATGAACTCACAGACAGACTGGGAAATATGACATAACGTACACAGAAGGTGATAGGGTAACAAAACCAACACAGAGTGAACAGAGAAGCCCAGAGGCTAAGAAACTGGGTGTCTCCCTAGTATTAGAAGTGCTCAGATGGAAAAAGCAAGATGTTGTGTTTTAATACGTAGAGAACCCGAAATGCTGTTGCTAAGGGCAACAGCAAAACCCTAAAGGGTTACCAACGGGTGTGGCAGTAAACTCCTTGGTCAGAGATGGAATAATAGACACAAGGAGAGTCTCCACAATCCTAATTCTCACTTGCAGGGCCCAGGTTCAGCTTACTGCCACTAAACTGACACATGGACGCCCTGCACAGTGAGAGAGGATTATGCAGGCAGGTCTGAAAGTACAGCCACAAACCTGCTGGGTTCACAGAATAGCAAAAGAACCTCAGCAGGCTAAACGACTGACTCCAGTCTTACTGCTAGGTCTGGATTGGCAGAGTGTAGTACCAAATGCCCAGGCCTATTTGCAGTAAGCAACAACAAAATACAAAGCTACACAGTACTGGCTAACTTTCAGGAACTGACTAACCAACAAAGATTCAGCAGCATCTGCTTAACCTGAGAAGAGGCCTTATAAAGCAGGTGCTGTCCACGCCCCCCTCAGACCTCACAGACAGTGAGCACAAAAACCAGCACCGGATCCCATGCCTGTAACCACTGCACAGCAAAAGACCCGAACCGGAGTATCAGCTGCGCTCAGGTTACTCCGCTAGCACTTGTCTCCCGGTTGCCATGACGACGTGGCAGCACAGGGCAGGAGACCCTAACAGTTATACACATGTAAAATAAACACAGAACATTTTGTTATTATTGCAGGCCACCATAACTCAAACCACCCAAATGATATTGTGGGGCCCACAGGCAACTAAGTTGCGTGGACCCCATTAAAAAACTTGATGCCATCTTCCCCCTCACATCACATCACCTGTCTGGCCTGGACATTTTGGTGTTATTGAGCAGCAGCCTGAGCAGGGGACAGGAGAGCAGGTGTGGTATCCTGAAAAGCAGTGTGTGACCCTTTAAGACCTGACACACAGGTCCGCAGCAGCACAAGGGGAGAGTGCATCACAGCAGGAATTAAAGCTGGGACCCTGGTCCAAGCACATGGTCGGGATGCGGATTGGACAGGAAAAGCTGGGAGACGAAAGACTTCTGGGAAAAAGGAGGGAGGAGTCAATGGTGTGCAGAGACAGGGAAAGTGTAGGAATGCTTGTTACACAGGAAGCAGAGCGGGAGCTGGAAATCCAAGTGACAGCCATAAGACTTTGAGCGATGAGAGCAGTGCTGCAAAGTGCAAGCAGCAGAGTGCTGCCAGAGAAACAAGTGCCTGGTGAGAGGGTGTTGTGACACCGCAGCAGAAGACCGGACACTGCCAGGTCTGAAGAAAGGCTTGGATGCAGCAGCCATATTGGGACTGTGAGAAGCCATTAAGGACTAGCCTAACAAGTGAAAACCTCAGTTTAAGAGGGTCTGAGTGTGGGGTTCAGTATGATATGCCGATGGACCAAATGCCGGTGGTTACAATACCGACATCAGCATCCTACCCATCAGAATCCCGAAATGCCCCCAGTAAGTACCATACCCTTGACTGTCCCCACCCTAACCCTAACACTCCCTTGAGATGCTTAAACCCAACCCTCCCCAGTGGTGCCTAACCCTAACCCTCCCTGGTGGTGCTTAACCCTAACCCTCCCTTCCCCGCTGCCTAAACCTAACCCTCCTCATTTGGCACCTAACCCTAACCTCCCCTTCTAAGTGCCTAACCCTTAAATACCCTCTCCCTGGTACCTAACCCTAACCTTCCTGTCCCTGCACCCTAATCCCCCTTTTAATGCATAAACCTAACCCCACCCCACCCCGCCTGACTAGAGGGAAGCGCATCATGCTTGAAGTGTGATCAGGATTGTAGCCATCAGTATTTTTATGCTGACATTTAAGCCCCGTCGGAATTTATGGTGTCTTTCAGGATCCTGGCGTTGGTATTTCGACCGCCAGGATCCCATCCGGCAGTATATTAACTGCATTCCTGAGTGAGTACATGAGTGATTACATAAAAAAAGCCCAGGGCAAACTTAATACCAATTTAAAGAGCACAGACAGCATAGTGCCACATTCCCTAAGTTAAACACTGCAACACCATGACTCTATTGGTGACAGTGATGTGCTTAAGGTGGGTGCCATGAATTATCTCCTATCACAGTTTAAGGATGAAGTGGCTGCAGAATTTAGGGCCACCATGAAAGAGTGCCAGAGGTCTATTGATAAGATTGGTGGACGGACTGATCATTTAGAAATAAAAATGGGAAAGGTTGTAAATGCGCATAATGACCTGATCTCCTCTCATGAGGTGCTACAAGCTGAAGTCATTGCAGTCAGAGACGTAACAATATAAAACTTTGTGGTGTTCCGGAGTCTGTTTCTAATAGTTCCTTAAACGATTATGCTATAGACCTCTTTAAAAAAAACCTCCCTACACTTACACCCATGGACTTTCTGATTGATCGGATCCACAGGTTCTCCAAGGTCAGAAGTGCTCTGGATGAAGCTCCTCGAGATGTCCTTATGAGGCTACACTACATTCATGTGAAAGAGGCAGTATTAAAAGCTGCTCGACCTTCAGAGGATTTTTCAGAAATTCTTGGCTCACTTCAAATATTTGGAGACTTATCTCAAGCAACTATAGCAAAAAGGCGTTCCTTATTCCCCATCACTTCATTGTTGCGCAAGGAGAACATTCCTTATAGATGGGGATTTCCTACAAAGCTACTAATTTCCTGTGAAGGTTTTATAATAGTAATAACAAACGTCAAGTAGGGTAAAAAGATCTTCTCAAAATGGAACTTTGCAGGTTCTTCTTCAAATTCTTCTCCCGATCTAGGTCTTCAGCGGGACTGGACTACGGCGGGAGAAAAAGCATAAGTATTTTTGTCTTATCATACCTGCAATGTATATTCATTCGAGTTATGTTTGATCTCAGCTTATAGTAGCATCCAAGGCGCTAATGCAAAGTTAAAAGTCCTTACATGTTACATGTTAATGCTTTTGTCTGTTTGTTTTCTGATATTCCGTAGACATTTTCTATATTGAATGGTTGCTTGCTCCTGTCTCTCCATATGCTTTCAGCAATTATCTCTCGTCTAAGGAATATTTTCCCAGTAAATTTTGGACTTAGTTGTTGCCAATTTCGAAGGACAGGGGCAAAGCAATAAAGAATGTTGCTTTTCTATTCAAGGTGATGGTGGTTTGGTCTCTACCCCCATAAATTAGTTTATGCCATGGTTAGGCATCCAAACATGCCCCCGAGAGGGGTCGATTCTATTCTTTTCTTTATTTTCACTATTTTTCTCTCTTTCTCTTTCCTTAATTCTTTACTTGTTTTTGCCTGGAACCTGTTCCACATGCTTTCTGCATACAAATCATTTGTGATCATTCCATACTTTTCTTTTCTCATTATAGTATGATTAATATTGTATCTATAAATACAAAGGGACTTAACTCCCCAAACAAAAGGAGATTAGCACTGAATTATTTCCATGAATTTAAAGCACAAATTATTGCAGTCCAGGAGACACACTTTATTAAATCTGGCCCACTGCAGTTTAGTAATGGCAAATTTCCACATTGCTATATGGCTAATGGTCCAGCAAAGAAAGGTGGTGTTGCGATCTTAATTTCTCAGCAGTGTGCGTTTAATCTCATATCACAATACAGTGATCCTAAGGGGAGATTCTTGATCTTGTCTGGAATGCTTGAGAACAAGGAGGTGACACTAGTGTACTGTTATGCCCCTAATACTAAGCAATTAGCATATTGCAGGAAATTATGTGCCAAGGTGCAACAGCAGCTATTCCATTCAATATACCTCAAGAAGTGGTTTCTAGATTAAAAAAAGTCTATGCCTGGGAGAGCCGTTCATTAAAATATTTACAAAAACAAAAAAAAGAGAGAAAGAGCGATCTGTTTTGGTGCACTTATGAATAAAATATAACGTTTATTGGTTAATTTAAAAGTGGATGGTATATCACATTATACAAAACAACATTTATGCGAAATATTGATAAAAAAACATAATTTTGAAAAGATATGAGACAATGTGAGACTTGAAGAGAAGAGTGAGTGAAGATATAGATTCTAAAACAGCCTTAGCGTCTTTATTATGTCTACTTTTTTGTGTGTACAAGTGTACATAGTAACAGCTATTCGATATTATTATACAGGTTGAGTATCCCATATCCAAATATTCCGAAATACGGAATATTCCGAAATACAGACTTTTTTGAGTGAGAGTGAGATAGTGAAACCTTTGCTTTTTGATGGCTCAATGTACTCAAACTTTGTTTAATACACAAAGTTATTCAAAATATTGTATTAAATTACCTTTAGGCTATGGGTATAAGGTGTATATGAAACATAAATGAATTGTGTGAATGTAGGCACACTTTGTTTAATGCACAAAGTTATAAAAAATATTGGCTAAAATTACCTTCAGGCTGTGTGTATAAGGTGTATATGTAACATAAATGCATTCTGTGCTTAGTCTTAGGTCCCATCGCCATGATATCTAATTATGGTATGCAATTATTCCAAAATACGGAAAAATCCGATATCCAAAATACTTCTGGTCCCAAGCATTTTGGATAAGGGATACTCAACCTGTAGTATATGTTACTCTTTGTACACAGATTCGCAACAAATGTTGCTATTGAGGCTCAGCTATAATTCTTGGCAGTTAGCCTATGTGGCATATTATAAGTACTTGGCCCAGTGTACAACATCACTGCTGGGAATCCCTGCTGAGAATCCCTGAAGGAGATAATGCACTGAGGTTCTTTAGAAACTCATAACCTCTCATGGGGCAGGGATAGTATCACAATAATGCAGATACACCTTCAGATATTACTCACACAATAAATCTTTTGTTTACTGATTCCAAATCAGTGTGTATTAACAATATCATATAGGACCACTGATTAAATTGAGCAATAAGCACTAATTCTGTCCTATAATATTTATTGATCCTCCTTCTATCGTGGTGTGTTACAGCAAGGCTAAAGGCTCCCCGTGTGTTATGATATATTTAAGAGTGCTGGTAAAAGTTTGAAACAACTATGGGAGTATCTTATATTGATAACCCCTTGTCCACACTCATATATACTTGTGGGTGCTAATCAGTTATGTTACACTGTGATTGTATTATTTATTGAAGATCACCTTCATTGGATACATTAGTTATTAATTATCCGTCATACTCAGTGTTCCATTGTATTCGGGGATACACTGTACCGCATGGCCTTATAATCGTAGTGTCATCAGCATATAGTAGCACGTTATGGAGTGTGTTTGAAAAGCAACTATTATGCACTCTATAGATCACCTAATGTTTGTGATGTACACTAAGGTTGATCTAATATACGGCCATATACCACAAAAAATGTCTTAAACAGCCAGTATGTATAGTAATAGCTTTAGCGGCCGCTGCCCCTTACTTGGTGTGTACCTGTGTCGTCTAATGATCTGTGTGCTTATATTGTATGGATCTCAAATTTGGAAGGCTCCGTATCTGTACACGTGACATATGTATATATATATATATATATATATATATATATATATATACACACAAAGAGACGTAATAATTGTGTCTCATATATCATACTAGTTATATGATTTTCAATGATGCTAGCTGCATCTGATCTCAAATGCAGTCATATCATTGAATATCAGGTATACACAAAGAGGGGAGTGTAAGATAAATATAAATCGCTGGCCTAAGCTATGTTACCAGTCATCACTTGATATATGATACACTATACCGTATAGTATTGGAGGAATGGTACTCTGGTACACAAGTGCTTATGATATATTATTCCCCATATTAGGTATCCTCCGTGTTGGATAATGTCATCCACAATATGTGGTATAGGATGGTCTAATCACATTCACTGGAGCGGTACAGTAGTGGTATATAAACCAGTTGTTTTCTTCACACGGGTATTAAGCAATAGCCTGTTATAATCACCGCTATACAACTTACTCTAGCATCATAATCCCAACAGTGATTGCTTATTTCCAGCAATGTTACTGTGCCATAAAACAAGGGCCCTCATTCCGAGTCGTTCGCTCGGTATTTTTCATCGCATCGCAATGAAAATCCGCTTAGTACGCATGCGCAATATTCGCACTGCGACTGCGCCAAGTAATTTAACAATGAAGATAGTATTTTTACTCACGGCTTTTTCATCGCTCCGGCGATCGTAATGTGATTGACAGGAAATGGGTGTTACTGGGCGGAAACACTGCGTTTTATGGGCGTGTGGATGAAAACGCTACCGTTTCCGGAAAAAACGCAGGAGTGGCTGGAGAAACGGGGGAGTGTCTGAGCGAACGCTGGGTGTGTTTGTGACGTCAAACCAGGAACGACAAGCACTGAACTGATCGCACAGGCAGAGTAAGGTTGAAGTTACTCAGAAACTGCAAAGTAGTTTGTAATCGCAATATTGCGAATACATCGGTCGCAATTTTAAGAAGCTAAGATACACTCCCAGTAGGCGTAGGCTTAGCGTGTGTAACTCTGCTAAATTCGCCTTGCGACCGATCAACTCGGAATGAGGGCCCATATGTTATATATACTGTGCCCTGCTTCTCATTGACAAATTCTGCTGAGCATTTTGAACATCAAGGTTACAAATAACACATATTTTTCATACGTCCTAGAGGATGATGGGGTCCACTTCAGTACCATGGGGTATAGACGGTTCCGCAGGAGCCATGGGCACTTAAGACTTTTCAAGGGTGTGAACTGGCTCCTCCCTCTATGCCCCTCCTCCAGACCTCAGTTTAGAAAATGTGCCCAGGCAGACTGGATGCACTCCAGGGGAGCTCTACTGAGTTTCTCTGAAAAGACTTGTTAGGTTTTTTATTTTCAGGGAGAACTGCTAACAGTCTCCCTGCTTCGTGGGACTTAGGGTGCAGAAGTAGGAACCAACTTCCTGAATAGTTTCATGGCTCTGCTTCTGGCTGACAGGACACCATTAGCTCCTGAAGGGAACTGAACGCTAGCTGTGGCTATGTGCTCACTCCCACAGCCCGCCGTCACCCCCCTTACAGAGCCAGAAGTCAGAAGACAGGTGAGTGTAAGAAGAATTCTTCAGACATTGTGACGGCTAAAAGGTACCGCGCAGCGGGTGGGAATGCTGCGCGCCATGCTACCCACACATACACAGGCACTGCAGGGTGCTGGGGGGGGGGGGGGGAGGGACACCCTGGGCAGCATGAAACCTAGTAAAACTGGCAAATAAAGGGGCATAAGATGCTGAGGCACAGTCCTACCCCCGCCAGTATAAAAAATTAAATCAGAAATGCTGAGGAGAAACGCATCATTATGGGGGCGGGGCTTCCTCCTCAGTCAGCCAGCACACTGCTCAGCGCCATTTTCTCTCCTTCCAGGCTGCAGAGAAGAACGCTGGTCCTCCTCCTCTGCTGAATCAAGTATCAGGGTGCAAAACAGGGGGAGCACAGTGAAATTTGGTGCTATATATTGTGTGATTACCATTATAAAAGCGCTGCATGTCAGTGGGCATTTTGTATTTCACAGACAATTTATTACTGGCGCTGGGTTGTGAACTGGCAAATCCTATCTGTGTCCTTCTGACAGACTTTACTGTGGGTCTGTCCCCTTTAAGCCCCGGAGTGTCTGTGGTGTGTTTGTGCACGTGTGTGACATGTCTGAGGCAGGGAGCTCTTCCCCTGAGGGAGCCATTTTAGGGACACAGAGTTGTAATGTGGTGGCGCTGCCGGCACACCACGAGCCTGAATGGGTGAAAGAATTACGTGATAGCGTGAATCATATCAGTAAGAGATTAGATAAGTCTGAGTCTCATGCAGAGAGCTTTAGAAAATCAGTGGAAAATGTGATTTTTCATAGTTCTGCCTTTTCATCCGCAGGCGACCCCTCTGGGTCACATAAGAGACTATTTGCACAAATAGTACATACTGATACCGACACGGACTCTGATTCCTATGTCGACGATAGTGATTCCAGGGGGATAGATCCTAAATTGGCAAAAAACATTCAATATATGATTGTTGCTATAAAGGAAGTTTTGGAAGTTACGGAAGCCCCTCCTGTACCTCAGGAGAAGGCCTATTTTTATAAAGAAAGAAAAATTAATGTAACTTTCCCTCCTTCTCATGAGCTTAATATTCTATTTGAGGTAGTTTGGGTAAACCCTGAAAAGAAATTTCAGATTCCCAAAAGGATTCAGGTTGCTTATCCTTTCCTGGCAGGGGACAGGAAAAGATGGGAGTCACCCCCCGTATCAGACAGTGCCCTGTCAAGGTTAACTAAAGAGGTGATTCTCCCTGCACCTGGGATGGCTTCACTGAAGGAGCCGGCAGACCGCAAGTTGGAGGCTACGTTAAAATCTATTTATGTGGCCAATGGTACGTTGCTTAGGCCCACCATCGCTTGCGCGTGGTTGAGTAGGGCTATCGAAAAATGGCCAGATAACTTGTCATCAGAAATTGACTTGATAGATAAAGACGAGATACTCCTAACGTTAGGTCATATCAAAGACGCTGCTGCATACATGCTAGAAGCCATGAAAGATATTGGACTCTTTGGTTCAAAAGCCGCTACCATGGCAGTATCAGCTCGGAGGGCGTTGTGGATTCGCCAGTGGAATGCTGATGCAGATTCCAAAAGAAATATGGAGGCTCTCCCGTATAAAGGTGAGGCCTTGTTTGGAGATGGGCTGGATGTGTTAGTCTCTGCGGCTACCGCAGGTAAGTCAACATTCTTGCCTTATGCTCCTGCACCGGCAAAAAAGACACAGCACTCTCACATGCAGTCCTTTCGGCCCAACAAATATAAAAAGGCCAAAAGTTCCCCCTTCTTTGCAGGTAGAGGAAGGGGAAGAAGAAAGAAATCCGCAGTGTCTCCAGGATTGCAGGAGCAGAAATCAACCCCTGCTTCTGCCAAATCTGCAGCATGACGCTGGGGCTCCCTTGCGGGAGTCCGCTCGGGTGGGAGCACAGCTGAAACTTTTCAGTCAGATCTGGCTTCAATCTGGCCTGGACCCATGGGTCTTTCACACAGTGTCCCATGGATACAAACTGGAGTTTCAAGACGTCCCCCATGCCGATTTTTCAAATCGACCTTGCTAGCTTCTCTTCCAGACAGAGAAGTCGTAACAGCTGCAATTCAAAAATTGTGTCAGGATCAAGTCATTGTCCTGGTACCCTTGTCACAGCAAGGAGAAGGTTTTTATTCAAAACTTTTCATAGTTCCGAAGACGGACGGCTCGGTCAGACCAATTTAAAACTGAAAAATCTGAATCTCTACCTCAAAAGGTTCAAGTTCAAGATGGAATCTCTGAGGGTAGTGATTTCCAGTCTGGAGGAAGGGGAATTCATGGTGTCATTAGACATAAAAGATGCTTACTTGCATGTTCCCATTTATCCTCCTCACCAAGCTTATCTGAGATTCGCAGTACAGGATTGCCATTACCAGTTACAGACGTTGCCGTTCGGGCTCTCCACGGCACCGAGGGTATTCACCAAGGTGATGGCAGAGATGATGGTCCTTCTTCGACAACAAGGAGTCAATATAATGCCGTACCTGGACGATTTCCTGATAAAAGCGAGATCCAGGGAACGGTTGGTGCAGAACATTGCTCTCTCCCTGTCAGTACTCCAACAACACGGTTGGATCATGAATTTTCCGAAGTCACAATTGGAACCGACGACAAGATTGTCCTTTCTGGGGATGATAATGGATACAGAAGTACAGAGAGTATTTCTTCCAGTAGAAAAGGCTTTGGAAATCCAGAGAATGGTCAAACAAATTTTGAAACCAACAAGAGTGTCAATACATCAATGCATTTGGTTATTGGGGAAAATGGTGGCGGCCTACGAGGCCATACAGTTTGGCCGATTTCATGCCAGAGTATTCCAGTGGGACCTGTTGGACAAGTGGTCCGGATCCCACCTACACATGCACCGGAAGATAATCCTGTCCTCCAAAGCCAGGATTTCGCTCCTGTGATGGCTACACAGTTCTCACCTACTAGAGGGACACAGGTTCGGGATTAAGGACTGGGTCCTAGTAACCACGGATGCAAGTCTCCGAGGCTGGAGAGCAGTCACACAGGGGGAAAGCTTCCAAGGAAAATGGTCAAGTCAGGAAACCTGCCTTCACATAAACATTCTGGAATTGAGAGCCATTTACAACGGCCTTCTACAAGCGGTACATCTTCTTCAAGAACAACCCGTGCAGATCCAGTCGGACAATGTAACAGCAGTCGCGTACATAAACCGTCAAGGCGGAATTAAAAGCAGAGCGGCAATGGCAGAGGTTACAAAGATCCTCCTCTGGGCAGAAAGGCATGCAAGAGCTCTGTCAGCAATTTTCATTCCGGGAGTGGACAACTGGGAAGCAGACTTCCTAAGCAGACACGATCTCCATCCAAGAGAATGGGACCTCCACCAAGAAGTCTTCACAGAGGTGACAAGTCTTTGGGGAGTTCCTCAAGTAGACATGATGGCATCTCGTCTCAACAAGAAGCTTCAGAGATATTGTTCCAGGCCGAGAGACCCTCAAGCAATAGCAGTGGTTGCACTGGTGACCAGGTGGGTGTTTCGGTTGGTATATATGTCTTCCCTCCACTTCCACTGATACCGAAAGTTCTAAAAATCATAAGAAGAACAAGGGTTCAAGCAATCCTCATTGCCCCAGGCTGGCCAAGGAGGGCTGGTATCCAGATCTTCAGGAGTTGCTTATAGAAGATCCTCGGCCTCTTCCTCCTCACGAGGACCTGCTGCAGCAGGGGCCGTGTGTGTATCAAGACTTACCGCAGCTACGTTTGACGGCATGGCTGTTGAGCGCTGGATCCTAGCCCGAAAGGGTATGAAGTCATCCTCACTCTTATTCAGGCCAGGAAAGGCGTAACGTCTAAACATTACCACTGTATTTGGAGAAAATATGTGTCTTGGTGTGAATCCAAGAAGGCTCCTATGGAGGAGTTTCAGTTGGGACATTTTCTGCATTTTCTGCAGGCTGGTGTGGATGCAGGCCTAAGATTGGGTTCAATCAAGGTCCAGATTTCGGCCTTGTCAGTTTTCTTTCAAAAACAATTGGTCGCCCTTCCAGAAGTTCAGACGTTTGCGAAAGGGGTGCTGCACATCCAGCCTCCATTTGTGCCTCCGGTGGCACCATAGGACCTTAATGTGGTGTTTCAGTTCCTTCAATCAGATTGGTTTGAACCTCTACAGTAGATAGAATTGAAGTTTCTCACTTGGAAAGTGGTGATGCTTTTGGCCTTGGCATCCACAAGGTGGGTGTCTGAGTTGGGGGCATTGTCTCACAAGAGCCCTTACCTGATCTTCCATGAAGATACGGCAGAGTTGAGAACTCGCCAACAATTTCTTCCAAAGGTGGTTTCGTCTTTCCATATGAACCAACCTATTGTGGTGCCAGTGGCTACTGACACTTTCACTGATTCAAAGTCTCTTGATGTGGTCAGAGCTTTGAAAATTTATGTCGCAAGAACAGCACGGATAAGGAAAACAGAGGCTCTGTTTGTCCTGTATGCTCCCAACAAGATTGGGTGTCCTGCTTCTAAGCAGACTATTGCGTGCTGGAATAGAGGGATGATTCAGCACGCTCATTCCATGGCAGGATTGCCGATACCTAAGTCGGTAAATTCCCATTCTACTAGAAAGGTGGGCTCATCCTGGATGGCTGTCACTGACCTAGGTTGGGGGTGTTGTGAACTCGGGGGTTCTCCCGATGGTAGGGGAGAGGAACCACAGTTGGGTCAGAACAGGGATGGCTTGATATAGGTCTTCCTCATACAGGACTCTGACAGTAAAGCTTGGTGAAAATATTAAAAAACTTTATTGCAGGAAGGGAGCAACACAATGTCACATAGCAGAGAAGGAACGTATGGGGTGAATGTCCAGGCCTATAGGAGAACTTGTAAGCAATGTTAAAGATTCCGGGAAAAGAAGTACTTGTGAGTGTTGGTACAAGATAATAGTGGCTGAAGAACTTGTGAGTGATGTTTTTAGAAATACTGATGATTTGAAACACTTGTGAGCGGTGGTTAAAGACACTGATGATTTGTATGACTTGAGAGCAGTGACTAAAGATACTGATGATTTATGGAACTTGAGAGCGGTGGTTAAAGACACTGATGATTTGTATGACTTGAGAGCGGTGATTAAAGACACTGTCGAACTTGAGAATGGTGGTTAAGACACTGATGATTTGTATGACTTGAGAGCGGTGGTTAAAGACACTGGTATCTTGCAAAACTTGGGAGCGGTGTTTAAAGACACTGATGACTTGTAGAACTTGAGAGCGATGTTTAAAGACACTGATGACTTGTTGAACTTGAGAGAGGCATTTAGCCTGCAGCCCACGCTGACTCCAAGAAGCACTGGTGACTGGATTGCAGAGGAACACACCAGCCGCTGTATACGCTGGAACTGTGCAGCAACTGGCACCTGGAAGTGCCGGAAACACTGGGGTACGACTGCAGAGAGATTCGCCAGGAACAAGAGCCCTGGCATCCACTTCAGGGGAAAAGACGATACTCAGGCGCCGAGGCTCTGCTCGGCGTCTGCCTTTGAATCTCCCGCCTCCGCTGGATTGGCGGAACAGTCTGATGACGTCACCTGCTCCCCGCCCACGTGATGCCGGGTGTCATGGCGACGCCCCTGCCCTGGGGAACCGCCGGGAGCCGCGCCAGCCAGACACCGGAGCCCGTGGACCACCGAAGGCAGAGGCCGCAACACAGACCAGCAGGCACGCAGGGGTAAGCGCGGTGTACGCTGCCTATGGCGTGTGACAGTACCCCCTCCTCCAGGAGTGGCCCCCGGACACTTTCCAGGTTTTGTTGGATGTCTGGAATGGAAAATCTGCACCAGTCGGGGAGCCATAGCTTCAGTAGCCTTGACCCAGCTCTCTCCTCGGGGCCAAAACCTTTCCACTCCACCAAATACTGTAGATTCTTGTGAAGATAACGAGAGTCAAGAATAGCTTTGATTTCAAAGTCCGTTCCAGCTTCAGACTCTGCAGAGGTTGGCCTCGGGGACTTTGAATGGAATCGGTTTAAAATAAGGGGGCGAAGGAGAGAGACATGAAAGGAGTTCGGTATCCGGAGGTGGGAAGACAATCCCAATTTGCAGACAACCGGGTTCAGGACTTGTAACACGGGGAAAGGACCAATAAACTTTGGGGCGAACTTCATAGTGGGCACCCTTAACCGGAGGTTGCGGATGGAAAGCCATACCCTGTCACCAACTTTGTATTGGGGAGCTGCTCGTCGCTTCCTAACCGCAAAGAACTTATAGCGGCCGGAGACTCTCTTGAGATTAGCATGAACTCGACTCCAAATTTGTCTGAAGTGCCGAAGAGTAGAGGCTGCAGCAGAAACATCCTCCGGAGGACAAATGGGTAATTCAGGAACTTGAGGATGGAACCCATAATTAATGAAAAATGGGGACTCACCAGTCGAAGAGTGGTACAGATGATTATGGGCAAAGTCGGCCCATGGCAACAGTTCCACCCAATCATCTTGCGAGGGAGAAAGATAAACACGGAGAAAAGTCTCTAAATCTTGATTGACGCGTTCAGTTTGCCCATTGGTTTGTGGATGGTAAGCGGATGAAAACTTGAGTTTTATTTGTAAGGCCGTACAGAGAGCTCTCCAGAATCTTGCAGTGAATTGTCCCCCCCGGTTAGAGACGATTTCCTGAGGTAAGCCGTGCAGGCGGAAATGTTCTCGGATAAATAACAAAGCCAACTTGGGAGCTGATGGTAACCCGGTCAAAGGTACAAAATGTGCCATCTTAGAGAAACGGTCGATAATTACCCAGACAGTATTGTGACCCTTGGAGAGGGGCAATTCGGTGACAAAGTCCATAGAGATATGGGTCCAAGGCCTCTGAGGAATGGACAGTGGATGCAACAACCCCCGCAGGAGGCAAACGAAGAATTTTGTGCTGAGCACACTGAGGACATGAGTTGACATAATCTTGAATATCCTTTTTCATAGTGTCCCACCAGTAAGACCTTCGTAGAAACTCCCACATCTTTTGAACTCCAGGATGACCGGAAAACTTGGAAATATGAGCCCACTGCAACAACATTGGTCGAAATTTAGCTGGCACAGACATTCTCCCAGGAGGAGGACCCAGAGCGGTGGGAGCCGCTGACATAGAAACTGGACTGAGAATCAAAGCCTTCTCAACGGAATTCTCCTCATCCGAAGCTGTTAAGGAATGGGATAAAGCATCAGCCTCGGTGTTAAAAGTCCCAGCCCGGTACTTAATAACAAACGAAAACCGGGTAAAGAAGAGCGCCCATCTAGCTTGACGGGGATTCAAGCACTGGGCCATCTTGAGGTACAGCAAATTCTTATGATCAGTGAAAATTGTAATTAGGTGTTTAGCACCTTCCAAAGATATCTCCATTCCTCCAAGGCAGATTTTATTGCCAAAAGCTCTTTGTCTCCAATGGTGTAATTCTGTTCCGCAGGAGAGACCGCTTTCAAGGAAAGAGGCTGAGTCCAGTCCCGGATGGCAGTGAGTTTCTCTGGATCCATACGAAGCTCCGTGCCCGAAATGATGTAACCAAGAAATGGAATAGAAGGAACCTTAAAAGTACATTTGGAAATCTTGCCATAAAGATGATTCTCTCGCAATCGAAGAAGTACCTCCTTGACCTGTATTCTGTGCTCTGTGAGATTTTTAGAAAATATCAGAATGTCATCCAAATATACCACTACACTTAGGTATAGCATATCCCGAAAGACTTCGTTACTGAATCCCTGGAAGACGGCAGGGGCGTTGCTGAGGCCAAACGGCATTACCAGATACTCGTAATGCCCGTCCCTGGTATTGAAGGCCGTCTTCCATTCGTCCCCCTGTCGGATACGTATCAAATTATAAGCTCCCCTTAAATCAAGCTTGGTGAAAACTCGGGCTCCACGAACTCTATCAAAAAGCTCCGTAATGAGCGGCAAAGGATACTTATTCTTAATGGTGACATCATTTAGACCACAATAGTCAATACATGGTCTCAGCCCTCCGTCCTTTTTCTTCACAAAAAAGAAACCCGCCCCCGCCGGGGAGGTAGAGGGGCGGATGAATCCTCTCTGCAGATTAGACTTGATATAGTCCGACACAGCTTGGGTCTCGGGCAATGATAAGGGATAAGTGCGACCCCGAGGTGGCATTTTTCCCGGAATGAGCTCATTGAGGCAGTCCCAGGGGTTTATGCGGTGGTAGCTGATCAGCCGCTTGCTCCGAGAACACGTCAGAAAACTCCCGATAGGCCTCCGGAATGAGCCCTTCATCTGACTTGGAAGATACACGGAGCGGATAGACAGGGGTGAGACAATTCGAATGACAAAAAGAACTCCAAGATATTATTTGTGTCGAACTCCAGTCGACGTGAGTGTTGTGAAGTTTAAGACAAGGTAGGCCAAGAACCAGATCGTGGGGCATCTCCCGAATCACTAGGAACTCCAGGTGTTCTTGATGCAGAGCTCCCACTTGCAGTTTGATTGGTACTGTACAACTTGAAATCAGACCGTTAGAAATTTGGGTACCATTGATAGCAGTCAACGTAATAGGTCGTTCGACCGACCGTAGCTGAAAACCCAGATCCTGGGCACAGGAAAGGGAAATAAAATTCCCTGCAGCCCCTGAGTCCAGCAGAGCCTTAACGGGTTTGGCTATTGACTCGGAGACCAGAGACACAGAGAGTAAACAGTCCACTGGCGGAGAAGGTTTAGAAGAAGCCCCTAGCTCGACTCCTCCGGAACAAGCTAGGACTGCCCGTTTCCCGGACGAGACTTGCAAAACTTGAGAAAGTGATACGCGGCTCCACAGTAGAGGCAGAGTCTACCCTCACGACGATGCTGACGTTCTTCTGGGGACAGCCGAGATCGATTAATCTGCATAGGTTCATCAGGACTTGGAATAACTGTTTGCTTAGACGGAAGAGATTGGACCCTTGATCGATCTGACCGACTACGTTCCCCACCTCATTCCTGCATGCGAAGATCCACCTTTATACAGAGCGAGATCAACTGTTCTAAAGAATCCGGCAAATCTCTAGTGACCAACTCGTCCTTTAGACAATCGGAGAGCCCGTTCCAAAGGGCATCATTATTCCAGCGCAGTTCTGAGGCTATGGTCTGAAAATTAATTACATACTGTCCCACTGAACGAGAGCCTTGTCGAACACGAAGCAAGTCTGCAGAGGCTGCGGTCGTCCTGCCGGGCTCAACAAAGATCCTCCGGAATGACGTAATGAAATTGGTGTAACTAGAAACCAATGGATCAGATCGCTCCCATAACGGAGATGCCCAATCCAACGCTGAACCCTCGAGCAAAGAAATAATGTATGCCACCTTGGACCGATCAGTAGGGAAGTTATGTGAAAGAAGTTCAAAATGTACCTCGCACTGATTGAGAAAACCACGGCAATTCTTTGGATTCCCATTACAGCGAGAAGGAGTAGGGAGCTGAAGGCGTGACCTGGTTCCAGAGGAGGATGGAACATTACTAGAGACAACCACTGGAGCGGGTACTGGAGCTGGGGCCAGTACTACTGAAGCCAGAGAAATCTGAATTTGATCCAGCTGGCCAGATAATTCCTGGAGATATTGCATCACCTGGCCCTGTGCTGCTTCCTGACTTTGTACTCGAGAAATCAAGTCCTGGATGGTACTTGCCTCTGGGCTCCGATCCCCCGGGTCCATGAGGCCTGGGTATACTGTCACTGACCTAGGTTGGGGGTGTTGTGAACTCGGGGGTTCTCCCGATGGTAGGGGAGAGGAACCACAGTTGGGTCTGAACAGGGATGGCTTGATATAGGTCTTCCTCATACAGGACTCTGACAGTAAAGCTTGGTGAAAATATTAAAGAACTTTATTGCAGGAAGGGAGCAACACAATGTCACATAGCAGAGAAGGAACGTATGGGGGGAATGTCCAGGCCTATAGGAGAACTTGTAAGCAATGTTAAAGATTCCGGGAAAAGAAGTACTTGTGAGTGTTGGTATAAGATAATAGTGGCTGAAGAACTTGTGAGTGATGTTTTTAGAAATACTGATGATTTGAAGAACTGGTGAACGGTGGTTAAAGACTCTGATGATTTGAAACACTTGTGAGCGGTGGTTAAAGACACTGATGATTTGTATGACTTGAGAGCAGTGACTAAAGATACTGATGATTTATGGAACTTGAGAGCGGTAGTTGAAGACACTGATGATTTGTATGACTTGAGAGCGGTGATTAAAGACACCGTAAAACTTGAGAACGGTGGTTAAGACACTGATGATTTGTATGACTTGAGAGCGGTGGTTAAAGACACTGGTAACTTGCAAAACTTGGGAGCGGTGGTTAAAGACACTGATGACTTGTAGAATTTGAGAACGGTGTTTAAAGACACTGATGACTTGTAGAACTTGAGAGCGGTGTTTAAAGACACTGATGACTTGTAGAACTTGAGAGCGGTGTTTAAAGACACTGATGACTTGTAGAACTTGAGAGCGGCGTTTAGCACGCAGCCCACGCTGACTCCAAGAAGCACTGGTGACTGGATTGCAGAGGAACACACCAGCCGCTGTATACGCTGGAACTGTGCAGCAACTGGCACCTGGAAGTGCCGGAGACACTGGGGTACGACTGCAGAGAGATTCGCCGGGAACAAGAGCCCTGGCATCCACTTCAGGGGAAAAGACGATACTCAGGCGCCGAGGCTCTGCCTGGTGTCTGCCTTTGAATCTCCCGCCTCCGCTGGATTGGCGGAACAGTCTGATGACGTCACCTGCTCCCCGCCCACATGATGCCGGGTGTCATGGCGGCGCCCCTGCCCCGGGGAACCGCCGGGAGCCGCGCCAGCCAGACGCCGGAGCTCGTGGACCACCGAAGGCGGAGGCCGCAACACAGACCAGCAGGCACGCAGGGTTAAGCGCGGTAAACGCCGCCTATGGTGCGTGGCAACGGCTGCATTACAACTTTGCCGAGCAGCTACTTGGTCAGGGTCAAACACATTTGCAGAGTTCTACAAGTTTGACACCTTGGCCAATGAGGACCTCAAGTTTGGTCAATCGGTGCTGCAGGGTCATCCATACTCTCCCGCCCGTACTGGAGCTTTGGTATAACCCCATGGTACTGAAGTGGACCCCAGCATCCTCTAAGACGTATGAGAGAATAGGATTTTAATACCTACCGGTAAATCCTTTTCTCCAAGTCTGTAGAGGATGCTGGGCACCCGACCCAGTGCGTACTTTACCTGCAGTAGTTGTGTTACAATTATTTTCAGCATGTTGCTGCAAATGGTTCATGCCTGTTGGCGTGTGTTATGTTTAATGCCATGTTGTGCATCATGGTTGAGGTGTGAGCTGGTATGAATCTCACCGTTAAATTAAAAGTAAATCCTTTCCTCGAAATGTCCATTTCCCTGGGCACAGTTCCTATACTGAGGTCTGGAGGAGGGGCATAGAGGGAGGAGCCAGTTCACACCCTTGAAAAGTCTTAAAGTGCCCATGGCTCCTGCGGAACCATCTATACCCCATGGTACTGAAGTGGACCCCAGCATCCTCTACGGACTAGGAGAAAAGGATTTACCAGTAGGTATTAAAATCCTATTATTTCGGAGTAGACATGTAGGACGCTAGGCTCAGGTCCTACGTACGTTTCGCATACTAGTTTTTTCGAGGTAACCGGAGGCATCCACCGACAATCCTATTTAGGGTACCCGCTGCCAATCAGAATGTATCGCAGGTCATTCAAAATTGATTGAGCGCCAAAGTCCGTTGCAGTCCATTGCTCTGCTCGGTTTTAGAATCTATATCTTCACTCACTCTTCTCTTCAAGTCTCACATTGTCTCATATCTTTTCAGAATTATATATGTTTTTTATCAATATTTCGCATAAATGTTGTTTTGTATAGTGTGATATACCATCCACTTTCAAATGAACCAATAAACGTTATATTTTATTCATAAGTGCACCAAAACAGATCGCTCTTTCTCTCTTTTTTTGTTTTTGTATGACATTTGATCTGTGGTTGCACCCCCACTGTTGAATTTATCAAATGTGTGCTAATAAGTATTAGGGGCTTTTAATACCACCTCTTTAGGTAAGATATATTTTCTATTTCCTGTGCAACAGATTTCCTTTCCCCACATTTCCCCACCTTTGCATTAAAATATTTAGGAATTATACTGGCGAGCAAGGATAAATTAATTAAGTGTAATTATGACCCTTTATTAAAAGTCTTTGAGCTCCTGGCTGGGGAGTGGATTACGCAGGAAGTCTCTTTACTCTGCAGAATCACTTCAGCAAAAATGGTTCTCTTGCCGAAACTAGTGTATCTGTTCCGTGCCATTCCAAGACCTCTCCCAAAACATTTGTATAATAAATTTAATCAAACTTTGTCTAGATATGTCTGGAGGGTCTCCAAGCCGAAAATCGCTAAAAATATTTTAATTTTATCTAAACAGGTAGGAGGTGTTGCTTTTCCAGATATAGAAAAATACCACACTGCTGAGTCAAGCTAGGGACTGGTTTGATATTAAGAACCCCAAACCGTGGGTTATTCTGGAAAGTTTTAGCTCAAGCCCGGTTGCTCTTCCTGACTTATTTTGGATGCCGCCCTCCACTGCGCGTAAATGGACAGGGACCTGTAGGCCAGTCAAGTCTACATTAGATATATGGCATAAACTGGTGTCATCATTGGATGAGTCTGATTTTGCCATCTCCCTTTCTAACATTAAAATCTTTAATGTCATTAATTCCCAATATAAACGTAGACAATTGGATATGGAAAGGGTTATACACCCTGGGGAATCTTTTTCGAGAAGATAATTTAATGTCCTTTTCTAAGTTACAGGAGCTGTTTGGGGTTCAGAAACAAGACTTTTTTTAATGTGTTTGCAAACAAGAAGTTGGCTCCAATCTTTTTTCACCTGTAAAACGCCAAAAAACCTTCTTTCCCAGTTTATATTAAAAGCCATCTAGATGTTTCCTAACATAAGTGGGGAATTTCTCGGTGGTACCCATTCCAGTTGTCAAATAGTAAAAAAGGTAATATAAAAGTCTAGTCTTTATGGGAAAGGGATTTAAATAAATCCTTCACTGATGAAGAATGGGACTATATATTCCAATCCTGCTTCAAAATACCCAGATGTGTTAATCACTCTGAAATGTTCTTTAAATTAATAGAGATGGCCTGAAAAGCAACAAAGTATCTGGTCTTCAAAGTCCAAGTTATGTTGGAGACAGTGTGTCTTTACTGGAGATATCTTTCATGTTTTCTGGACTTGCCCATATATACAACCACTCTGGGGGGGAAGTTTTCCAAATGATAAATATGGTATTGGAGATTAATATTCCAACGGACCCTGCCATAGCTTTATTCTACTTATATTTAAGCCAACTTTCTATAGGTGATAAATATTTATTGGGGCACATCTTGATAGCTACCAAAGCAAGAAAAAAAAGGCATTTTGTTTCCCCCAGCACCCTGAATGATAACGGTAACCAGATTTAAATCCCACCCAATATTAAAATTCAGAGATCTCGGTTACATAGTATGAATGAGCCCCAAAGCCGCATCAACCCATCTCTGTATATTTGGGGTTCCTAGCGCTATATCTAGGTGCAGGGTGTGGCACCCCAAAGTACCAGCATAAGCCAGAAAGCCCAGAGCAGAATACCAGTGAAAAAACTATAGTGTTAATAAATTAGTGTAAGGAAGCCGAAGCTATAAAGGTGATACAAAAATAAGATGTAATTAAAATGGAGAAATAGTGTTAAAGAAATTAGTTAGTGAAAAGTGTTAATAAAACAAAACACAAAAAAAAACCCCCACTGGTTTCTCTGTCTCTCTCTCATTATCATATGCAGCTCATACTTATAGTAATCTGTCATTGATGACCCAATGTATACGTATTCCTCCAGCTTCATTCTTTCACTCTGCCCACCACGTTCCACAGTTCCTATCACACCATCACAGGCTTCTATTCTCCAATCCCTTGGCATTTTAAAAAGAAAACACAGGCGCATTCGTGGGAAGTGAGCAGGCCGGAAATTTATTTCCCCCGGTAACTACCTAAGTCCTTTGCACACCTGCTCACCCCCAGCTTCAAAGAACAATCAAATAGAAGTGATGCCCAAAAGAGGGCCCTGTGTTTGGAAGAACAGAACTGTCAACTCTCGCTTTGTGACCCCCATACCCAGAGCTCCTGCACTTAACATAAAGAAAACTGAAGGCGCTCTGGTATGCCCAATCAGGTCAGTCCTTTGTAATGCCAGATCTATAAGAAACAAGACTGCAACAATTGCTGACCTTATTGAATCTGCAGATCTAGCCTGTATTACAGAGACCTGGCTAGATGAAAATGCAGCACCTATATTGGAGGCTGCGATCCCAACAAACTACTCTGTCAGCCACAACCCAAGACTAGACCGCGGGGGTGGTGGGGTGGCTATCTGCTTCAAAAAATAACTTAAACTTAGGGTCCACCCTATTGAAATGACTTGCTAATTTGAGTGCATTGCTGCCTGGAGTTCGACAGGACTAGGTTTCAGAATACTTCTCATTTACCGGACCCCTGGAGTTGGAAAGATATTTCTACAAGAAATTGCAGACACTGTTGCTGGCCTGGTTCTGGAACATCAAAGATGGCTCATCCTCTGGGATTTCAATGCATGGGTGGATGATGAGCTCTCACGCCTTGGCCAAGACCTCCTGTGCACAATGAATGGTCTCGGCTTCACACAGGTCATTCCTTCTGCCACACATAAAAGTGGTCACACTCTTGATCTTGTCTTTTAAATTGGATTAGAAGTCACTGACCTAAAAATAAACCCAGTCATCTGGTCAGACCACCACTCCCTTTGGTTCTCAGTTGCAACCCCTCAAATAAGATCTCTGCCCGTGGAATTGACCAGGTATCGTCCAAGGAGGGGTATAACTCCCCAGGCTCTTGCAGCAAATCTGGATCTCTCTGCTATACTGGGTGCCTGTGAAGATCCCTGTTCCCTAGTCCGTTATTATAATAGGGATGTCATGGCTGCAATTGATATTATCGCCCCTGTGCGTATAAGACCTCGTAAACCACAACGTCGAGCTCCCTGGTTCGACAACAGTGTTAGTGAGCTCAAGAAAAGGGGGAGTAGACTGGAAAGACGATGGAGGAAGACTAACCTAGTGGATGACAAAATAAAACTAATAAAGCATAACATCAATAGACAATCACCCGTAAGAAATCACAGTTCCTGTCAAATGAGATCACGGCAGCAAACAATAGGCCTGCTCAACTTTTCCGCACAGTGGAGATGCTTTGCAAGCCAGCATGCCTGCAGACTGATGGAACCCTCTCCCAGGCAAGATGCAATGAGTTTGCAAACTTCTTTGCAGATAAAATATCCACCATCCGGGCTGGAATCTCCACAGAGCATCAAAGGAGTGCCAAACTACAAAGCCTACCAATATAAGTCACCTGCCTTCATGGACAAGCTTTGACCCAGTGGATGTAAAGGACACTGCTGAAATTGCTCGGATTTTGTGTCCCACCACCTGTGATCTGGACCCGGCCTCAACCAAGCTTCTAATAGGTTGTATGGATATAATTGGTCATGTCTTTGTAAAAATAGTTAAATGCTCTTTGCAGACAGGCATTTTTCCTGGACCCCTAAAGAAAGCAATTGTTAGACCACTTCTTAAAAAAAACGAATTTAGATCTTGCCTGCAGACCAACTACAGACCGGTATCAAACCTTCCTTTCCTAGGAAAGGTTATTGAGAAAGTGGTTGCAAATCAACTGGAAACCCGCCTGACAACCCATAATATATATCCATTCCAATCGGGATTCAGGAGAAGACATAGCACTGAAACAGCCCTGGTGTGTGTGTTAAATGATCTTCTGATGGCAAGAGACAGAGGTGACTGTTCAATAATCCCTCTGGATCTCTCTGCAGCATTTGATACTGTGGACCATGCGCTTCTGATTGAGCGACTGATACATTCCCGTGGTCTGGATGGCACAGTCCTAAGGTGGTTCAAATAATTTCTCACAGGCAGGTCACAGAGATTATCGTCTGGAGTATACTCATCACCATCAGTGCCATTGCCATGTCGTGTCCTACAAGGTTCTATACTATCCCCCATGTTTTTTGCAGTATACATGCTCCCGTTGGGTGAAATACTCAGGCACCATGGCCTGGTCTACCACTGCTATGCAGATGATACACAACTGTACTTGTCCTTTGCTTCGGGCACTGATAACCCAATAGCAACCCTAAATGGCTGTCCAGCTGAGCTCCAGGAGTGGATGAGCGCCAGTTGGCTGCGACTGAACCCGGATAAAACAGAGGTCCTTATGATAAGACCGCAACATCAAAGGATAAGACTGCAGCATAGCCAACCAACTGGACTTACACTCGGGATTCAGAATTACAGACCACTGATCATGTGCAGAATCTTGGCGTTGTCCTGGATGGCGGCTTGACACTTAAACATCAGATATCAGCCACAATCAAATCCTCAGTCTTTCACCTGAGGAACATAGCCAGAATCAAGCACTTAATTCCCTCAGATGATCCGCCAAAAGTCATACATGCATTTGTATAATCTCGATTAGACTACTGTAATGCCCTCTACCTTGGTCTCCCAGCAAAAGAATTGCACCTCTTACAGCTGGTGCAAAACACAGCTGCCAGGCTGTTAACCAACCAGCCCCATTCTAGCCACATAACACCCATCCTCTACTCCCTTCACTGGCTGCCTGTAAGATGGCGAATCATCTTCAAGATTGGCTTACTGAGTTTCAAAGCACTACATGACCAGGGCCCAAGGTACCTGAAGCAGCTTCTGACCCCATACTGCCCCACTCGTTTACTGCGATCTGTAGATGAAGGACTTTTAGCAGTACCTAGAATCTCCCATAATTCATCTGCGACTCTGCGACTCCGACTCTATGGAACTCACTTCCCCGCACAGTGCGAGAGGCCCCAACTGTAGAATCCTTCAAAAGTAGACTCAAGACTTTCCTGTTTACTCAAGCATTTCCAGAATGTCCCTTTTAGTATCTTCATGCTTCTGTATTTTATGAAAATGTGCTTCATTATTTTCTGTACTATATTATGCTATGCGCCTTGAGTCCTATTGGAGAAAGAGCGCTATATAAATAAAATTATTATTATTATTAAAATGTAAAGGTATGCCACACTAAAGCCATCCAGCTCAGCCAGTCCAGAGGCACCACACCCCACACCTCCATTACCCCAATCTGGGTCTATGATTAACCAGCAAGGAGCCACATGATAATGGCTCCTTACATAAATATATCTAAGCTAAGAGCTACCTACCTTGGAGCAACCCCATAATGCTCCATATGGCATGTCAGGGCCTGCACTCCTCCTAATGCAGGAACCTCTCTGCCTCTCACAACAGACATATATAGTAACAGATGCTACTATATATAGCTACCAAAGCAGCTAGTGCACAGCTATGGAAATCTGAGAAACTCCCTTCTCTAGCAGCCATTCAAAATAAGATCCACAAACATTTTATGTATGAAACAGCTTAAGCCAAATACTCTTCCTTTCCAACTTCTATCCATATGAACTGGTTTGGTTGGACTTCTTATAGAGAAAGAGTAGGCCTGTCATAAATTTACAGTACTCCAATTGATCTCTCTGTGCTTCATTCTCCATAATCTTTTTTTACTTTAATCTGTGTGTTAGTAATTGTGCAATTACCGACATCGCAGTGCGCCGGCTCATGCCAGACAGCCTACGGCTGTCTCAGCCCTGCGATCACCCCATTAACAAACTGTGGCACAGCAGACTTCTACAAGATCGCCAACATTTATTGCAGGTGAAGACTGACATACCTTGACTAGGGAAAGCTAGAAAGGTAGTGCTGATGATTGCTAATTTTATTTTTTATCACTCTCCTTATGTTCATATTATATACTGTGATTCAAATGACCTCATGCCTATATTTGTGATTATAATTAATATGTTCAACTGTGTTTCCACAGTGTGTGATTACAATTAATTTTTTTTTTGCATTTTGAATGCTTCTTTGTGGCGTGAATTGTAGCCAATTGTCTTCTCTTTGTTCATCTTTTACGCCCAAATTCTTCTTTTTTGTGATTATCCAAATTTAATGCCAATTAATCATCTTCAATCCAGAGTTCATTGCAGGTCAATAAAAGACTTATGTTTAGAATTGCCAATGCACTCCTGTTCGTATCAATCTATCCTACCTCTCTGAACATGGTTCTACAGGACAAGGTACGGGGAGCAACATTTCAGGGAAAAGGTCTGTCACATAGCCACCCAAAACCTGTGATACCTCTCTCAACCACTTAGACATACCGACCAACCTCAGGGTGTTTCACAGGGAGCTGGGGCAACACCCTGAGCAACATCTCTGCAGCCTTTCCCTCATGGCAATGGCCATGGGCGTCTCTGGGACAGTGTCTCGCAGGATTTAACATAACTATCCCGCAAGACTGTATAGTGAAGAGCTCCATGGTGGCTGCTGTTAATGAACATCTGAGGTATCAGGGATGTGGGGGAATGGAGACACAGCTAAATGCTGTGATCCAGGGAGAAGAGCTGTAGCCAATTCTGGGTAGGACAGTGTGTGGGGATCTCTAATCTCTGGGGGGGAGGGCTGGGACCACCGCCCCTGTTGCCCCTCCTATAATCCGGCACTGGTCCTATGCAGTATAAGGTAACATATGTATATTGTACTGTATAAGTGCACAGTCTGGAACCTGATCCCTTGAGGAGGAAGTGGATTCCCAGGCAATAGGCCCACTAGGGGTTTCCCCTATACTCCTGTGGGGTAGTCTATCCCTGACTGCATCTAAGTACACAGTTGCACTGACAAATGCAGCCATGTTCAGTTGGAGAATCTATGCCTGTATATGGCTTGTGCAATCTCTGATGTGCGATCAATGAACTGTGATGGATTATCGCTGCAGCCAGCCGGTGGGCATTTCAGTAGAAAACCACTGGCCATGCATTAGCATAAAGATGCAGTTGCGGCTGCAGCAAAAGAAAATACACAGTTGCGGCTGCAACCGCATCCAATTCAATTGGAAAGACCGTTGATGCGCCGTGTTCCCTGAGACCTGCACATGTGCAATAGACTCTGGCACAATGCCAGAGCCTACCTTCCAGCAGAGAGGACAGAGCCTGCACGGAGTCTGCACATGGGTCCCTCCTGTCTGTGGGCCTATTTCAGGACCACTCCTTTGATCCTCTCTGCAGTTTCCCGATGGTTGGGAAGCAGCGCATGTGCAGCACCTGTTCTGCGCATGTGCAGAACTGGACCTGCAATCACATTGCAGGAATATGAACACCTCTGCCTGACTGACAGGCAAAGCAGTTGAGATGCAGATATGGGGGTGGTCAGTGTAGGGTGAAGATGGGAGAGTATTGCTCTCATTTTCCGGGAGTGCTCAGGCCAAGGACTGCAGTCCAGATGCAGATTCCTCTGCCTCAAAAGCCGCACTGCGACAGCAAGCCTATGCTTACTCAGCCTGTCATTGCAGATAAACATCGCGGGCAATGGTCGCGATGTTCATCCCATATGTGATGACATCGTAAATGCAGGAAGACGGTGGTATGCCCCTCCTCCTGCATTTGCATGGCAAAGGATTGTAAAAATGCAGCTGACCAGAACCGATTTTCCCTGCACCGCCCCCCTAATGGTCCATTGCCGCCCCTGCCCACTATGCAAACACCTTGACCTCAAGGCATTCACTGCTAATGCAATGCAATCGCATTGAATGGGCTATGCATGTGCAGGATGGACCTGAGCATGCGCACTGGTGCCGCCGACAGGGAAATTGCGGTCGCATCACATAGCTGACCTGATTAACCCCCTTGATGTGCTAACATTACAAATATTCCCATGGCATTCGGAAAGGCCCATTGCTTTCATCCCAAATAATTGAACTACTCTCCAAGAGCAAGGATAAGGCAATATCAAATTACAAAACTCCCTACAAATTGCTGTCTTCAGCTCAGCTGTACAGATTCCTAAATCTCTGTCTTTTCATGCAGATCGGTTTTACTGTCCTATAACTATCAGTACTTGAAATGTGGTTATTAGGAAAGGCCCTAATAATAAGAATTTACTCACCGGTAATTCTATTTCTCATAGTCCGTAGTGGATGCTGGGGACTCCGTAAGGACCATGGGGATTAGCGGCTCCGCAGGAGACTGGGCACAACTACAAAGAAAGCTTTTAGACTACTGGTGTGCACTGGCTCCTCCCACTAAGACCCTCCTCCAGACCTCAGTTAGGATACTGTGCCCGGAAGAGCTGACACAATTAGGAAGGATTTTGAATCCCGGGTAAGACTCATACCAGCCACACCAATCACACCGTATAACTCGTGATACAATACCCAGTTAACAGCATGATAACAACTGAGCCTCTCAACCGATAGCTCAACAATAACCCTTTAGTTAAGCAATAACTATATACAAGTATTGCAGACAATCCGCACTTGGGATGGGCGCCCAGCATCCACTACGGACTATGAGAAATAGAATTACCGGTGAGTAAATTCTTATTTTCTCTAACGTCCTAAGTGGATGCTGGGGACTCTGTAAGGACCATGGGGATTATACCAAAGCTCCCAAACGGGCGGGAGAGTGCGGATGACTCTGCAGCACCGAATGAGAGAACTCCAGGTCCTCCTCAGCCAGGGTATCAAATTTGTAGAATTTAGCAAACGTGTTTGCCCCTGACCAAGTAGCAGCTCGGCAAAGTTGAAGAGCCGAGACCCCTCGGGCAGCCGCCCAAGAAGAGCCCACTTTCCTCGTGGAATGGGCTTTTACTGATTTAGGATGCGGCAGTCCAGCCGCAGAATGTGCAAGCTGAATCGTACTACAGATCCAGCGAGCAATAGTCTGCTTAGAAGCAGGTGCACCCAACTTGTTGGGCGCATACAGGATAAAGAGCGAGTCAGTCTTTCTGACTCCAGCTGCCTGGAAACATAAATTTTTAGGGCCCTGACTACATCCAACAACTTGGAAGCCTCCAAGTCATTTGTAGCCGCAGGCACCACGATAGGTTGGTTCAGATGAAAAGCTGATACCACTTTAGGGAGAAACTGGGGACGAGTCCTCAATTCTGCCCTATCCATATGGAAAATCAGATAAGGGCTTTTACATGACAAAGCCGCCAATTCTGAAACACGCCTGGCCGAAGCCAAGGCCAACAACATGACCACTTTCCACGTGAGATATTTTAAATCCACGGTTTTCAGTGGCTCAAACCAATGTGACTTTAGGAAATCCAACACCACGTTGAGATCCCAAGGTGCCACTGGAGGCACAAAAGGGGGTTGAATATGCAGCACTCCCTTAACAAAAGTCTGAACTTCAGGTAGTGAAGCCAATTCTCTCTGGAAGAAAATCGATAGAGCCGAAATCTGGACCTTAATGGAACCCAATTAAAGGCCCATAGTCACCCCTGACTGTAGGAAGTGCAGGAATCGGCCCAGCTGAAATTCTTCCGTTGGGGCCTTCCTGGCCTCACACCACGCAACATATTTTCGCCATATGCGGTGATAATGGTTCGCGGTTACTTCTTTCCTAGCTTTTATCAGCGTAGGAATGACTTCCTCCGGAATGCCCTTTTCCTTCAGGATCCGGTGTTCAACCGCCATGCTGTCAAACGCAGCCGCGGTAAGTCTTGGAACAGACAGGGCCCCTGCTGCAGCAGGTCCAGTCTGAGCGGTAGAGGCCATGGGTCCTCTGACATCATTTCTTGAAGTTCCGGATACCACGCTCTTCTTGGCCAATCCGGAACAATGAGTATAGTTCTTACTCCTCTTCTCCTTATTATCCTCAGTATCTTTGGTATGAGAGGAAGAGGAGGGAACACATAAACCGATCGGTACACCCATGGTGTTACCAGAGCGTCCACAGCTATCGCCTGCGGGTCTCTTGACCTGGCGCAATATTTTTCCAGCTTTTTGTTGAGGCGGGACGCCATCATGTCCACCTGTGGTTTTTCCCACTGGTTTACAATCATTTGAAAGACTTCTGGATGAAGTCCCCACTCTCCCGGGTGGAGGTCGTGCCTGCTGAGGAAGTCTGCTTCCCAGTTGTCCACTCCCGGAATGAACACTGCTGACAGTGCTAACACGTGATTTTCCGCCCATCGGAGAATCCTTGTGGCTTCTGCCATCGCCGTCCTGCTTCTCGTGCCGCCCTGTCGATTTACATGGGCGACTGCCGTGATGTTGTCTGACTGGATCAGTACCGGCTGGTTTTGAAGCAGGGGTTTTGCCTGACTTAGGGCATTGTAAATGGCCCTTAGTTCCAGAATATTTATGTGCAGGGAAGTCTCCTGACTTGACCATAGTCCTTGGAAGTTTCATCCCTGTGTGACTGCTCCCCAGCCTCGAAGGCTGGCATCCGTGGTCACCAGGACCCAGTCCTGTATGCCGAATCTGCGGCCCTCTTGAAGATGAGCACTCTGCAGCCACCACAGCAGAGACACCCTTGTCCTTGGAGACAGGGTTATCAGACGATGCATCTGAAGATGCGATCCGGACCACTTGTCCAACAGGTCCCACTGAAAGGTTCTTGCATGAAACCTGCCGAATGGAATCGCTTCGTAGGAAGCTACCATTTTTCCCAGGATCCGCGTGCAGTGATGCACCGACACCTGTTTTGGTTTTAGGAGGCCTCTGACTAGAGATGACAGCTCCTTGGCCTTCTCCTCCGGGAGAAACACTTTTCTCTGTTCTGTGTCCAGAACCATCCCTAGGAACAGCAGGCGTGTCGTAGGGACCAGCTGTGACTTTGGAATGTTTAGAATCCAGCCGTGCTGTTGCAGCACTTCCCGAGATAGTGCTACCCCTACCAATAACTGTTCTCTGGACCTCACCTTTATCAGGAGATCGTCCAAGTACGGGATAATTAAAACTCCCTTCCTTCGAAGGAGTATCATCATTTCCGCCATTACCTTGGTAAAGACCCTCGGAGCCGTGGAGAGACCGAACGGCAACGTCTGGAATTGGTAATGACAATCTTGTACCACAAACCTGAGGTACTCCTGGTGAGGATGGTAAATGGGGACATGCAGGTAAGCATCCTTGATGTCCAGCGATACCATGTAATCTCCCTCGTCCAGGCTCGCAATAACCGCCCTGAGCGATTCCATCTTGAACTTGAATTTTTTGATATATGTGTTCAAGGATTTCAAATTTAAAATGGGTCTCACCGAACCGTCCGGTTTCGGTACCACAAACATTGTGGAATAGTAACCCCTTCCTTGTTGAAGTAGGGGCACCTTTACTATCACTTGTTGTGAATACAGCTTTTGAATTGCCTGTAACACTGCCTCCCTGCCTGAGGGAGTGGTTGGCAAGGCAGATTTGAGGAAACGGCGGGGGGGAGACGTCTCGAATTCCAGTTTGTACCCCTGAGATACTATTTGAAGGATCCAGGGATCCACCCGTGAGCGAGCCCACTGCTTGCTGAAATGCTTGAGACGGGCCCCCACCGTACCTGGCTCCGCCTGTGGAGCCCCAGCGTCATGCTGTGGACTTAGAGGAAGCGGGGGAGGACTTTTGCTCCTGGGAACTGGCTGTATGCTGCAGCTTTTTCCCTCTACCTCTGCCTCTGGGCAGAAAGGACGCGCCTTTAACCCGCTTGCCCCTATTGGGCCGAAAGGACTGTACCTGATAATACGGTGCTTTCTTAGGTTGTGAGGGAACATGGGGTAAAAATGTAGACTTCCCAGCTGTTGCTGTGGAAACAAGGTCCGAGAGACCATCCCCGAACAATTCCTCACCCTTATAAGGCAGAACTTCCATGTGTCATTTGGAATCTGCATCACCTGTCCACTGCCGAGTCCATAACCCTCTCCTGGCAGAAATGGACATTGCACTAATTTTGGATGCCAGCCGGCAAATATCCCTCTGTGCATCCCTCATGTATAAAAGTGTGTCTTTTATATGCTCAACGTTCAGCAAAATAGTGTCCCTGTCTAGGGTATCTATATTTTCTGACAGGGAATCTGACCACGCAGCAGCCGCGCTGCACATCCAGGCTGAAGCTATAGCCGGTCTCAGTATCACACCTGTGTGTGTATATATAGATTTCAGGATAGCCTCCTGCTTTCTATCAGCAGATTCCTTCAGGGCGGCCGTATCCGGAGACGGTAGTGCCACCTTCTTCGACAAGCGTGTGAGCGCTTTATCCACCCTAGGGGATGTTTCCCAGCGTGACCTATCCTCTGGCAGGAAAGGGTACGCCATTAGTAACCTCTTAGAAATTACCATCTTTTTATCAGGGGAAGCCCACGCTTCTTCACACACTTCATTTAACTCTTCAGATGGAGGAAAAGCTACTGGTAGTTTTTTCTCTCCAAACATTATACCCTTTTTTGTGGTACCGGGGGTAACATCAGAAATGTGCAACACATTTTTCATTGCCTCAATCATGTAACGTGTGGCCCTACTGGAAGTTACATTAGTCTCTTAGTCGTCGACACTGGAGTCAGTATCCGTGTCGACATCTGTGTCAACCATCTGAGGTAGCGGGCGTTTTAGAGCCCCTGATGGTTTTTGAGACGCCTGGGCAGGCACAGGCTGAGAAGCCGGCTGTCCCACATTAGGTATGTCGTCAAACCTTTTATGTAAGGAGTCGACACTATCACGTAATTCCTTCCACAGCACCATCCACTCAGGTGTCGACCCGGCAGGGGGTGACATCACATTTACAGGCATCTGCTCCGCCTCCACATAAGCCTCCTCATCAAACATGTCGACACAGCCGTACCGACACACCGCAAACACACAGGGAATGCTCTGACAGAGGACAGGACCCCACAAAGCCCTTTGGGGAGACAGAGAGAGAGTATGCCAGCACACACCAGAGCGCTATATAACACTGGGATCCCACTATCAATGAGTGTTTTCCCTATAGCTGCTTTTTTATATATATTACATATATATATATATATCTATACTGCGCCTAAATTTAGTGCCCCCCCTCTCTTTTTTACCCTTCTGTAGTTTCTCAGACTGCAGGGGAGAGCCAGGGAGCTTCCTTCCAGCGGAACTGTGAGGGAAAAATGGCGCCAGTGTGCTGAGGGAGAAGCCCCGCCCCCTATTCGGCGGACTTTCTCCCGCTTTTTCTGTGATACTGGCAGGGGTAATTTTACATCTATATAGCCTCTGGGACTATATATGATGTATATTTTGCCAGCCAAGGTGTTATCTATTGCCCTCAGGGCGCCCCCCCCTGCGCCCTGCACCCATCAGTGACCGAAGTATGAGGTGTACATGAGGAGCAATGGCGCACAGCTGCAGTGCTGTGCGCTACCTTGGTGAAGACTGAAGTCTTCTGCCGCCGATTTTCCGGACCTTCTTCGTGCTTCTGGCTCTGTAAGGGGGACGGCGGCGCGGCTCCGGGAACGAACACCAAGGTCGGGTCCTGCGGTCGATCCCTCTGGAGCTAATGGTGTCCAGTAGCCTAAGAAGCCCAAATTACCACCTGTTAGGTAGGTTCGCTTCTTCTCCCCTTAGTCCCTCGCTGCAGTGAGTCTGTTGCCAGCAGATCTCACTGAAAATAAAAAACCTAAATATACTTTCTTTCTAGGTGCTCAGGAGAGCCCCTAGTATGCATCCAGCTCGGCCGGGCACAAGAATCTAACTGAGGTCTGGAGGAGGGTCTTAGTGGGAGGAGCCAGTGCACACCAGTAGTCTAAAAGCTTTCTTTGTAGTTGTGCCCAGTCTCCTGCGGAGCCGCTAATCCCCATGGTCCTTACGGAGTCCCCAGCATCCACTTAGGACGTTAGAGAAAAAACCTTAACTATAGTGTATGATGGTAAAAAGAAATACCCTGTAAGCCACCAAGTTGGCATGTAACATCCTTACTTAGCTATTTCTTAGAATATTAAAGTTTTGCTAATCACCACTGAAATGATTACTCACCAATTATAATGAAGAGCTCCTTAAGGGGAACATTTACTAAGCAGTGATAAGAGCGGAGAAGTGAGCCAGTGGAGATATTTCCCCATCAACCAATCAGCTGCTCTGTATCATTTTATAGTATGCAAATTATAGATGTTACTTCAGTGCTGATTGGTTGCCATGGGCAACTTCTCCACTGGCTCACTTCTCCGCTCTTATCACCGCTTAGTAAATGTACCCCTAAGACCTCTAGATAAATAAAACAATTGCTGAGATTATATCTTCTTGTGTCTCATTATTTGTATAATTTTATTTTACCAACATTCTCTGTTAATTAAAAATGAATTATAACTGATCTACAAGTTAAGCTTGTACTGTAGCTCAGAAACAATAGGGCTACCCAAATGTTTTCCCTCATGTCTAGCAGTTCATTGCAACAAAAAAAAAAGAAGGCACTAAAGCATGTTATACAGGTTGAGTCTCCCATATCCTAATACAGGTTGAGTCTCCCATATCCTAATACAGGTTGAGTCTCCCATATCCTAATACAGGTTGAGTCTCCTATATCCTAAATTGCAATACACGATATACTGTATTCCAAAATACAGATTTTTTTTAGTGTGACTGAGATAATAACACCTTTGCATTTTGATGGCTCAATGTACACAAACTTTGTTTAATGCAGAACATTACAGTATTACAAATATTGTATAAAATGACCTTCAGGCCAGGGGCGTAGCTATGCCAGACGGGGTCCCATAGCATAAATCCATGCCACGGCACAGGTCTGCCCCTCTGCCACAGCGTGTGTTCGTGTCCCCCCCAGGGAATTCCTAAAAAGAACACCTTCCCCACAGCGCTCACCACTGGGGCTGCACTGCCACCTCTTTCGCTCTACCAGCCAGCCGAGCTCCATCTCGTGTCTCCTCACAAATGCTGGGAGGAGGCATGGCCGGGGTCCAGGGATGTTCCTGCAGACTCAGCCACGCCTCCTCCCAGCATTAGTTATACTCATGAGAGGCGGAGCTGGCGGCCGGGTGAGCAAGTGTGGCTGCAGTGCAAGGTAAAATATGCAAGCACCGGGGCTCACTGAGCAAACTAGGTGCAGGGGAAGGCTCAGGCCCCAGAGACAACTCAGGCCCCATAGCAGTCGCATCCCCTGCACCTATGGTAGCTACGCCCATGCTTCAGGCTGTGTGTATAAGGTGCATATAAAACAAAAATTAATTTTGTGTATGCACGCAAACTGTTTTATGCTCAAAATTATTAAAAATATTGCATAAAATGACCTTCAGGCTGTGTGTAAGGTGCATATGAAACATACTAAATGCATTCTGTGTTTAGACGTGGGTCCATCCACAAGATCTCATTGTGGTATGCAAATATTCTAAAATACAGAAAAATCCAGTACCCAAAATACTGTATTTCTGGTCCCAAGCATTTTGGGGACTTAAACTGTAATAACACGGGGTCTAATTCAAAGTTGCAACCACAGCCAAAAAGCACGCAACTGGGCAAAACCATGTTGCACTGCAGAGGAGGGGGGGCAGATATAACATGTGCAGAGAGAGTTACATTTGGGCGGTTAAAACTGTAATCTAAATTGCAGTGTAAAAATAAAGCTGTCCAGTTTTAGTGGGATACATGCACAAGCAGCCCCTATTTACCCTGCAATGAAAAAAGTCTGACCTACCCAAATCTAAATCTCTTTACATATGTTATATCAGCCAGACCGGAAATCCAACATGGTGTTACCCAGTTGTGTGCTCTTTGGCTTTGCTTTAAACTCTAAATCAGTTAAGTACTATTTGGAAAGATGTACTATATGCAGAATAATGTACATTGGGGGTAATTCTGAGTTGATCGCAGCAGGAATTTTGTTAGCAGTTGGGCAAAACCATGTGCACTCACCTTGCAGGGGAGGCAGATATAACATGTGCAGAGAGAGTTAGATTTGGGTGTGGTGTGTTCAATCTGCAATCTAAATTGCAGTGTAAAAATAAAGCAGCCAGTATTTACCCTGCACAGACACAAAATAACCCACCCAAATCTAACTCTCTGCACATGTTATATCTGCCTCCCCTGTAGTGCACATGGTTTTGCCCAACTGCTAACAAAGTTCCTGCTGCGATCAACTCAGAATTACCCCCACTGGACCTTATCCAGCTTCAGTTGCAAATTTTTCAAATTGCAAATTCGGGCGATAATCGGCAGACTGTGAATGCATTGCACATGTTGGTTCGTTAAATTGCGATTGCAATTAAGTGAAATTTGATCGCAATTTGATTGACAGGAAGTGATTATTCGTGGGTGTTAACATGACATTTGTGGGGAGTGGTTGGAAAAATACAGGTGGATCATGGCCATTCTCGAGGCCGTGTATTTGACGTCAGTTGCAATAGATTGTGACTAAGAACATGGCACCGGTGCAACTGACGATGGTACTCAATTTCTATGTATGCATCCAAATTCTGCGATTGCATACACAATTTTGCAATTGCATCGGTGGGCTTTTTTTTTTTACCTCTCTGGGCGGCTATTCACATGCGATTTTTAGCAGAAGCAGGATTGAGAAAATCACAATTTGTGTCTCAATAGCAATCTAAACTGAACTAGGCCCATAATTGGATTCAGAGTTTGGCAAATCCATTTTGCACTATGGGTGTGGCAGAATTAAAATTAGAGATGAGCGGGTTCGGGTTTACCCGGATTTACTAGGTTCTCAAAATGGCATTTTATTGGCTCACAGATGTTTCGTGTTTTGGATAGCCAATAAGATGCCGTTTAGAGAACTAAGTAAATCCGAGTAAAACCCGAACCCGCTCATCTCTAAAAAATGTGCAGAGCAATTTAGAGTTGGGAGGGATGTGTCCTAGGGGAATTCTACTGTTTCTTTGGTCTTTTTTGCTTTGCAGTTTGAGCCCACCTCTACATAGTAACATAGTAAATGAGGTTGAAAAAAGACAAGTTATCCATCGAGTTCAACCTGTATTTATAATTCCTGCACTATTCTACACTGGGTTAATTATGATGGCTCAAGTGATGACTGTTAATAGCCTAATTGACAACTAGAGTGCATACGGTTACAAAAATACATTCAATTTAAATACTATATCCTTGGATATCCTTTTCAGTTAGAAATGGATCCAATCCATTTCTAAACATATTTACAGAGTTCACCATTACTACCTTCTCTGGCAGTGAATTCCAAAGCCTTACTACCCTTACTGTAAAGAATCCCCTTCCTTCGTTCGGTAAGCAATTTTCTGTCCTCTAACCTCAGGGGGTGTCCTGTGTAGAGATCTCTCAATAAACAAATCACCTGAAAGCTCCATGTATTGTCCCTTTATCTATTTGAAAATATTAAATGTCTCCTCTTAGACGCCTCTTTTCAAGTGTAAACATATCTAACCTAGTAAGCCTTTCCTCATAATCCAGTGTCCTAAACCCCTTAATCAATTTGTAGCTCACTTATGGACCCTTTCCAGCTCAAAGATATCTTTTTTGTAGTGTGGTGCCCTGAATTGTACACAATATTCTAGATGTGGCTGTACCAATGATTTATATAATGGAAGGATTACACTCTCATCCTTTGTCTTGATTCCCCAGTTTATGCAAGCTAATACCTTATTTCATAGCCAGATTAAGAGGGGGATGCAGGGCATACTGTACCCCGGGCCCCCTTTGTCACGAGGCCCCCCAGCCAGATCAAACTGACATCACTGGCATTCCCTATTATGCAGCAGCAGAACCAGGCAGCCAGAAAGCGAGCAGGACAGTATGCAGTGCAGGCAGAGACACAGGAGTATCAGGTATCATGAGCTACTGATGGAACTTTCTGACCAGTAGAGAGATAGGAGGGTGGAGAGGGCTGTAAGTGACACAGGGATGAAAGCTTCTATTCTTCCCCGCCTGGGTGTTTGAGTCCTGTGTAATCTGTTATCTAATGAGGGTCTAGGGAGAGACATACACAAAGAGTGCTCCTGAGTCCTGTCCCAGTATGTAAGCAGTACAGAGGCTGCTGCTATTTTTGCATGTGACAAAATAAATTATAGATTTTATTTTTCCATGTGTGTTTTCAGGTTATTTAAGTTGTCATTGTTCCACTACAAGAATTTTCTAAAATAATTGTCTTTCAATTACAGTAGGTGATGCTATAAACAGTACCCAGGCATTATTAAACTATTAGTTTAAATCTAATATACACCATTGATTTAAATTTAATATACACAATCCATACATTTCAACATGACCCATTCCAGGAGGGACAAAATGCTCTCTACCTGGATTTCCTTTCTTATCAATTAAATAGTTCAACACAGGTGACATCAATCATATTAAAAAGGAAGTCCAGATAGAGAGCATTTTGTCCCTCCTGGAATGGGTCATGATGGGAGGTATGCACATGCATCTAATATACACTCCCCCTCCCACTGGGGCCCCCCTGTCATAAGTGCCCCGGGCACCACCAAGGCTTAATCCGGCCCTGCCTTATTTGCCTTCGTTGCTGCACTTTGACATTGGATACTGTTGTTAAGTCTATTATCAACGAGCACCCCCAAATAATTTGCTATTACTGTTTCCCCTACATTTTCCCCATTTAACTTGTAGGTTTCATGTTTATTTTTAGTCTCAAAGTGCATAACTTTACATTTTTCAATATTAAAGCTCATTCTCCATTTAGCTGCCCAAACCCCCAGTTTAAATAAGTCATTTTGTAGGCACTCAGTATCCTTTTCTGAGTTAATTACTCTACACAGTTTAGCATCATCTGCAAATATTGACACTGTGCTTTCCAGGCCTACTCCTAAAGGGGGGTACTGACAGGAGAGATGTGTGCTGAGCGATCTTAACACAGACCTCTCAGCACACATCTCTCCCCCGCTCAGCACAGCGCATTGTGCTGAGCGAGGGGGGGTGGGGTGGGCGGCGACGATGGGGGGCCACTCACTTCACACAGTGCTGAAGTGAGCGATCCGCTAGATTGAGCCTGCATGCAGGCTCCATCTAACACCGGTGATAGCCGCGCATCGCTATCGCTGCGGGGCATACACACGGCAGATCCGTGCTTAAAATCTAAGCAATCTAGTCAGATTACTTAGATTTTAAACACGGATCTCTCCATGTGTACCCCCCTTTAGTCATTAATAAATATGGTGAACAGTAATGGCCTGAGTACGGATCCTTGCAGTATTCCACTGAGTACTGTGGCCCAGTTCGAAAACATCCCATTAACCACAACACGTTGTTTCCTGTTATTCAGCCAATTACTAAACCAAGTACACATAGTGTTTCCTATACAAAGCTCTCTTAATTTGAAGATCAGTCTTATGTGAGGCACTGTGTCGAAGGCTTTAGCAAAATCTAAAAAGACCATATCCACTGCATTACCCCGGTCAAGATTATCGCTCACTATGTCATAGAAACTAATTAAGTTAGTTTGACATGACTGATTCAATCAGTCCCCATATTTGTTAACTAAAAATGATATAATAAAGAAATTATACTTTATTTAAAAATGTCTTTTTTTTATTATTGAAGCAAAAACACTGTAGACAATTTTGCAAGATAGAGCATAAGAGTCAAGCATTAAAAAAACAAAACATTACATGCAGTGATAAGCAACATACAGCAAATATATCCAGGCACACCCCCACTTTAAAAACTATTGAATAGCTGTAAACACTGTAATTATTATTTTGAAATTGATGTTACAGTACCTGCAGGGAGACTTGCCAGGGCCAAGATCCTGAAACCGCCTCTTCACCATTCACAATCCTGGCATAACCAGACACCACCGGGGATATTTTGGGTATTCCGCAGCCTGGAAGAAATAAAGACTTTGTTATTATACAGTATAGTATTGCACTGTTTGTGCTATTTCAATGAAATGTAAAATACTGTATATCCTACCAAAAAACAACTGAAAAAGTGCTCCTAACTGTTTACCTAATAATGTACTTGATGTAATTTTATGAGATATTGATTGAGTGCATATACTGTAATGTATTTTAAATATCTAATATTGATAAATTATTACCAATACATGCTGAGCATGCACATACAGTTTGGAGTTGAAGAAGGGACTCTATTGATTTTAAACATTTGTTATTCAGAAGTCTCCTTATTTAAGTATATTATTTTCAATAAATATAGGGTCAGTCTCTTATAAAATAGATTTATATTAAAAATAAATAAACTAAACTTACCATACGCTGCGGTGACAAAAGCCAAACAGGAGACAAGCCACAGACAAGCCATTATTAATAGTGGATTCTTGTTGTATTCTGAAGAGAACTTATAAAGGAATAGAACTAGAGGTGATAGGATATTGATCTGCCTAATGATTTGATGCAATGTGACAGTTCAAGGAGAACAAACAATATATATTCAGAATTTTCCGTTTGTTAGGAATTCGGCATGCCCCAGTAACTGAGGCAATGTATACTTAACCTTTATCATACTATTTGTACTTAAAATAAAAACATACTAAAAATAACATGTGGCGAGTTTATGTTAAATTACTTTAACTGATAATCTTCTGTTCCACATTATCGCAAATTTCCACTAGTCGTCACTGGGTTGTTTTTTTAAATCATTTTTATTGGCATGAAAATAGCAAAACAGTAATCACATTCATTGACACATACTGTATAATAAAAGTTTTAGCAATACAAAGCAAAAGAAGAAAAAACAGTACAGAGTAAAGGCAGCAGTATCAATAATGACAGTTGCAGAAGGGACATTGCATCAACATAAAGCCAGTCAATATGGTCAATAATTACTGTAGCTCCTTATATAGTACCAACATTTCAATATTGAAATATTGAAGGGAAAGAGATAAGAGCCAAGAGACAGAATTGAAAAAGAGAAAATAGGTGAAAGGGTAGAGGTGGGGGTATCAGTGGGGAGTCATGATGTCAGCATATCGACGAGTCAAAAGTAAAGGAGGAAACATGAAAAAAAAAAAAAAAATACCCACCATTTAATTTTCTCCAGTTATGTGAAGTTATGCAACACAGACCAAGAAGTGTTTTCAGAAATTTTCATGACACTTTTTGAGGTTGTCATTGGTAAATAATGTAAATGTAATTCCCATTTCTTGTGAAATTGAGCAATTCCTCTTTGTCAGGCTTGGACTGGTTTGTGGAACTGGGCTAGATTTAAATTCGAGTTGAGTGGGTTCGGTTCCCTGAGAACCAAACCCCCCCAAACTTCACGCTCCAAGTTCGACTGTGAGTCCGGCTCGGGTTTTCCTGCCAGAATCAGAAACCAGAACAAGGCAAAACATCATTATCCCGCTGGTGGATTCTCGCGGAATTTGGATTCCATATAAGAGCTGCACCTCACCACCAATTTCACTCCAGTCCTGGAGTGTAGCGACAGGACATGTCTCCTCAATGTCTGTGCGGGAAAGTGGCGTGGTGCATGGGGTGGTGACCTGAAACTTTTGTATCATTCCAGTGGTGTTGTTCTTGTGCTGCATCAGTCTAGTGGTGGTGTCTTGTGCTGCCATAAGTCCAGTGGTGTTGCTGTGTAAGTCCAGTCCAGTGGTCCTGCAATAAAAGTCCAGTCCAGTGGTGCCAGATAAGTCCAGTGGTACTGCCGTATAAGTCCAGTGGTACAGACGTATAAGTCCAGTGGTATTGAGGTATAACTCCAGAAGTACTGCCGTATAAGTCTTGGAGTACTGCCATATAAGTCCAGTGGTACTGCTGTATAACTCCAGCGGTACTGCCATATAAGTCCAGTGGTGCTGTATAAGTCCAGTCCAGTGGTGCTGTATAAGTCCAGTCCAGTGGTGCTGTCTTGTGCTGCATCAGTCCAGTGGTGGAGTCTTGTGCTGCATCAGTCCAGATACTCCAGTGGTGGTGTCCTGTGCTGCCATAAATCCAGTGGTGGTGTCCTGTGCTGCCGTAAGTCCAGTTGTGCAGCTGTATAAGTCCAGTCCAGTGGTGCTTCTGTATAAGTCCAGTCCAGTGGTGCTACCATACAAGTCCAGCGGTACTGCCATATAAGTCCAGAGGTACTGCCATTTAAGTCCAGTCTAGTAGTGCTGCCATATAAGTCTAGTCCAAATGGTGATGCCATATAAGTCCAGTGGTACTGCCATATAGGTACAGCGGTACTGCCGTATAACTCCAGCGGTACTGCTGTATAACTCCAGCACTGCAGAATAAGTCCAGTGGTGCTGTATAAGTCCAGTCCAGTGGTGCGGTCTTGTGCTGCATTAGTCCAGTGGTGGTGTCTTGTGCTGCATAAGTCCAGTCACTCCAATGGTGGTGTACTGTGCTGCTATAAGTCCAGTGGTGCTGCTGTATAAGTCCATTCCAGTAATGCTGCCATATAAGTCCAGTCCAGTGGTGCTGCCGTATAAGTCCAGTGCTGTGGTGCTGCTGTAAAAGTCCAGCGGTACTGCTGTATAAATCCAGAGGTACTGCCATATAAGTTCAGTCCAGTGGTGCTGCCTTATAAGTCCAGCGGTACCGCCGTATAAATCCAGGGGTACTGACACATAAGTCCAGAAGTTCAGCAATATAAGTCCAGCGGTACTGCCGTATAAGTACAGGGGTACTGCTGCATAAGTCCAAGGGTACTGCTGTATAAGTCCAGTGGTGCTGTCTTGTGCTGCATCAGTCCAGTGGTGGTGTAATGTGCTGCATCAGTCCAGTCACTCCAATGGTGGTGTATTGTGCTGCCATAAGTCCAGTGGTGCTGCTGTATAAGTCCAGTCCAGTGGTGCTGCCGTACATGTCCAGTCCTGTGGTGCTGCTGTTTAATCCAGTGGAACTGCCATAAAAGTCCTGCGGAACTGGCATATATGTACAGCTGTACTGCCATATAAGTCCAGTCCAGTGGTGCTGCCGTATAAGTCCACGGTACAACCATATAAGTCCAGGGGTATTGCTGCATAAGTCCAGCAGTACAGCCAAATAGGTCCAGTGGTACTGCCGTATAAGTCCAGGGGTACTGCCGTATAAGTCCAGGGGTACTGCCGTATAAGTCCAGTGGTGCTGTCTTGTGGTGCATCAGTTCACTGATGGTGTATTGTGCTACATCAGTCCAGTCACTCCAGTCGTGGTGTCCTGTACTGCCATAAGTCCAGTGGTGGTGTCCTGTGCTGCCATAAGTCCAGTGCTGCTGTATAAGTCCAGTCCAGTGGTTCTGTCTTGTACTGCATCAGTCCATTGGTTGTGTCTTGTGCTGCATCAGTCCAGTCACTCCAGTGGTGGTGTCCTGTGCTGCCATAAGTCCAGTGGTGCAGCTGTATATGTCCAGTCCAGTGGTGCTGCCGTATAAGTCCAGTGGTGCTGCCATATAAGTCCAGCTGTACTGCTGTATAAGTCCAGCGGTACTGCCATATAAGTCTAGTCCTGTGGTGCTGCTGTATAAGTCCAGTTCAGTGGTGCTGCAATATAAGTCCAGTGCTACTGCCGTATAAGTCTAGCGGTACTGTCGTGTAAGTCCAGCGGTACTGGCGTATAACTCCAGTGGTATAGCCGTATAAGTCCATGGGTACTGCCATATAAGTCCATGGGTACTGCCGTATAAGTCCAGTGGTACTGCCTTATAAGTCCAGTGGTACAGATGTATAAGTCCAGCAGTACTGAGGTATAAGTCTTGGGGTAATGCTGTATAAGTCATGGGGTACTGCCGTATAAGTCCAGCGGTACTGCCGTATAAATCCAGTGGAGCTGTCCTGTGCTGTATATTATTTATTTCAAATAAAGGGGTTATTAATATTTAATCTAAATACTTTTTACACGGTTGCCCTGTGTGGTGTAGGGATAAGCTCTCCTGTGCTGCATATTATTATAATAACGCCAAATAAAAGGGTTATTATTATCCAAATATTTTTTATAGGGTTTGCCCTGTGTGGTGTAGGGGTAAGCTCTCCTGTACAGCATATTGCTATATAACTCCAGAAAAATAATGAAGAACAAAAATTTGGAGGATAAAATAGGGAAAGATCAAGAACCACTTCCTCCTAGTCCTGAAGCTGCTGCCACTAGTCATGACATAGATGATGAAATGCCATCAACGTCGTCTGCCAAGGCCGATGCCCAATGTCATAGTAGAGGGCATGTAAAATCCAAAAAGCCAAAGTTCAATAAAATGGCCCAGAAATTTTTTTTAAACCATCTGAGGAGAAACGTAAACTTGCCAATATGCCATTTCCGACACGGAGAGGCAAGGAACGGTTCAGCTTCACATGACGGTGGAAGCCCTCATTCTCCCACTAGAAAAATGAAAAGAGTTAAGCTGGCAAAAGCACAGCAAAGAACTGTGCATTCTAAACTGGTATCACAAATCCCCAAGGAGAGTCCAAGTGTGTCAGCGGTTGCGATGCCTGACCTTCCCAACCTTGGACGGGAAGAGGTGGCTCCTTCCACCATTTGCATGCCCTCTGCAAGTGCTGGAAGGAGCACCCACAGTCCAGTTTCTGAAATTCAAATTGAAGATGTCACTGTTGAAGTAAACCAGGATGGGAATATGGGTGTTGCTGATGCTGAGGAGGAAGTTGACGAGGAGGATTCTGATGGTGATGTGATTTGTTTAAATGAGGCACGGGGGAGACAGTTGTTGTCCATGGGATGAAAAAGCCCGTTATCATGCCTGGGCAAAACACCAAAAAAGCCACATCTTCGGTGTGGAATTATTTCTCCACAAATCCAGGCATCAGGTGTCAAGCCATGTGTTGCCTTTGTCAATCAATAATAAGTAGGGGTAAGGATGTTAACCACCTAGGAACATTCTAACTTATATGTCACCTGCAACGCATTCATCAGAAGTCATTGTCAAGTTCAGAAACTTTGGGTAAGAGCGTAAGCAGTCCACTGACACCTAAATTCCTTCTTCCTGTTGTACCCAAGCTCCTGCAAGCCACATCACCAACTCCCTCAACGTCAATGTCCTCCTCAGTCAGGAACGGCAGTAGTCCTGCAGGCCATGTCACTGGCATGACTGAGGATTCCTCTCCTAACCAGGATTCCTCCAGAGGATCCTTGAGTGGTACGCCTACTGCTGCTGCTGCTGCTGCCGCTGCTGTTGTTGCTGCTGGGAGTCGATCGTCATACCGGAGGGGAAGTTGGAAGACCACGTGTACTACTTCAACTAAGCAATTGACTGTCCAACAGTCCTTTGCGATGATGATGAAATATGACAGCAGTCATCCTGTTGCAGAGCAGATAACTGAGGCCTTGACAGCTATGTTGGTGTTAGATATGCATCCAGTATCTACCATTAGTGCAGTGGGATTTAGACAATTTATGGAGGTATTGTCCCATGGTACCAAATCCCATCTAGATTCCACTTCACTAGGCAGGCGATACCGAGAATGTACAGAAAAAGTGTCCTCAGTATCCTAAGAAATAAGGTTGTAACCACTGTCTACTTAACCACGGACATGTGGACAAGTGGAACAGGGCAGACTAAGGACTATATGACTGACAGCCCACTGGATAGATGTATCGCCTTATGCAGCAATAACAACAGCGGCACCAGTAGCAGCATCTCAGAAACACTAGCTCGCTCCAAGGCAGGCTGCGCTGTGTGTCAATGGTTTCACTAAGAGGCACACCGCCGACAACCTCTTAGAGAAACTGAGGGAAATTATTGCCAAATGGCTTACCCCACTTAGACTCTCCTGGGTATTTGTGATATCAGGCGGTTGTGTGGGCATTAAATCAGGGCAAATTCTAACATGCCCCATGTTTTGTGTCCACAATAAATTTGGTGCTGCAGCATTTTTTGAGAAATGATAGGGCCATGAGGGAGACCTTTCAGTGGCCTGAAAACTTTTGGGACACTTTCGCCATTCAGTGACTGCATGCCGAAGACTGGAGCGCCAGCAAACACTCTTGAATCTGCCCTGCTATCACCTGAAGCAAGAGGTTGTAACGCGGTGGAACTCAACCCTCTATATGTTTCAGAGGATGGAGGAGCAGCAAAAGGCCATTCAGGCATATACATCCACCTATGACATATGCAAAGGAGGGGTATGCACCTGACTCATGCGCAGTGGAGATTGATTTCCATGTTGTGCAAGGTACTCCAACCCTTCCAACTTGCCACACATGAAGTCAATTCAGACAATACCAGCCTGAGTTAGGTCATTCCCCTCATCAGGCTTTTGCAGAAACAGCTGAAGGAAGTGAAGGAGGAGCTAATACGGAGCAATTCTGCTTGGTATGTGGGACTTGTGGATGAAGCCTTTCATTTGCTTTGCCAGGATTTGAGGGTGGTCAATCTGTTGAAATCAGAGCACTACATTTTGGCCACCATGCTCAGCCCTAGGTTTAAAGCCTATGTGGTGTCTCTGTTTCCGGCGGACACAAGCCTGCAGAGGTGCAAAGACCTGCTGGTGAAAACACTGTCAGTTGAAGCGGAACGTGACACTACAACAGCTCCTTCTTCATTTTCTCTCACAAGTGGGGCTACCAGGAACCAACTTAGATATCCGATACAAACAACCCACTGGCAGTGATGCAGGGCAGGCAGGACCAACTTTCGACATGTGGTCCAGACTGAAGGATCTGCCAGCAATTTCTGACATGTCTACTGTCACTGCATATGATGCTGTCATGATTGAAAGAATGGTGGAAGATTACATCGGTGACAGAATCCAAGTAGACTTGTCAGAGAGTCAGTACCTGTACTGGAAGGAAAAAAAGGCAATTTGGAGGCCCCTGTACAAACTGGCTCTATTTTACCTAAGTTGGCCCCCCTTCAGTGTGTACTCCGAAAGAGTTTTTAGTGCAGACAGTAATCTTGTCAGCGATAAGCATAGGAGGTTACTTCCACACAATGTGGAGATTATGATGTTCATCAAAATGAATTATCAATTCTTCCGGGAAGACCAGCCTCCAGAAAGTACAGAGGGACCTGTGGTGGTGGATTCCAGTGGGGATGAATTAATACTCTCTGAGGATGAAGATGTACACAACTCTCTGTAGAGCCAGTTTGTGCAGGGATAGATTAAGTGCCAGCTTGTTTTGTGGGGGCCCAAACGAACCAATAATTTCAGCCACAGTCGTGTGGCAGACCCAGGTGCTGAAATGATTGGTTTGTTAAAGTGTGCGTGTCCTGTTTATACAACATAACGGTGGGTGGGAGGGCCCAAGGACAATTCCATCTTCCACCTCTTTTTTTTCTTTGCATTATGTGCTCTTTGGGGCCTAGTTTTTAAAACTGCCATCCTGTCGGCCACTGCAGTGCCACTCCTAGATGGGCCAAGTGTTTGTGCCGCCCACTTGTGTTGTTTAGCTTAGTCATCCAGTGACCTTGGTGCAACCTTTTGTCCTAAAAACAATATTGTGAGGTGTTCAGAATAGACTGGAAATAAGTGGAAGTTAATGTTATTGAGGTTAATAATACTGTAGATTCAAAATTACCCCCACATTCTGTGATTTTAGCTGTTGTTATGTTTTTTTTAAAAATCATTCAGATCCAAAACTAAAAACAAAAATAAAACCCGAAAGGGTGGTTTTTGGCAAAACCAATCCAGATTCAAAACACGAGCGGGGATCCAGATCAAAAACCAAAACACAAAACACGAAAAGTGCCCGCCACACATCCTTAGTTTAAATGCAGGAGTGGAGCGTGGAAGACTTGGGTGAAAACTAGATGGCTTTATGTAACTCTTCTTCATGCAGAACAGGAAAGTATAGGAGGATGAACTTCTGTGGTGGTTGAAAAAAATGTGGTTAGGACAGCACTTCCAAGTACTACTGGGGGATTGTATTTCAGCTGCTAGACCAGTGTTTTTCAACTGCTGTGCCACGACACACTGGTGTGCCGCCAGCGGTTGTCAAGTGTGCCGCCGGAGATCCCTGCTGCCAGTCCCCGTCTGCTGCGCAGCCGTTTTCACTATACAATGACCGCGTAAGAGCTGCCTGCGATGCCCGATAGTGATACTGATTTACAGCATCACTATCGGGCAGCGCAGGCAGTTCTTCTGCGGTCACTGTATAGTGAAGACGGCAGCTCTTCTGCGGGCCCGCCCGTGACCCCTACGACGTGGCGTGACTCATAGGTCACGTACACATCACCATCCAGCCCGTATTGTCTAGTGTACCTTCTAGTGGGTATTGTCTAGTTTACCTTCGTGGCCCGTGCTGCTCCTCAGTGCTCCTACCGCTAAGGGGGAAAACAAAAAAGATTGGGCCAGTGCTTTATGCTGTGTGTGCAGTGCCATTACTATGTGTATGGTGGCGTTACTGTGGGGGTCAGTGTCTCTGGTGGCATTACTGTGGGGGTCAGTGTGTGTGGTGGCATTACTGTGGGGGTCAGTGTGTGTGGTGGCATTACTATGGGGGGGCAATGTGTGCAATTACAATGGGGGACAGTGTGATGGCAATACTATGAGGGTCAATGTGTGGAATTACTGTGGCAGTGTGTTCAAGTACTGCGCATTATTTTAATAACTGTTGGGGACAATATGTTTGTTTTATTTCCCTGTGTGTGTTTTATTTTTCCGTGGGGTACCGATGGTGTGCCTTGCCAATTTTTCAATCTTTTTGGTGTGCCGCGAACTGAAAAAGGTTGAAAATCACTGTGCTAGACCTTAAGGTTACCCAATTCCCTCATAGAACAATATTGGTAGGTACCAACTGATAAGTTGATGAAGGTCAGCGCTAAGTGGTATTGGGTAGTATAATATATTGCTGCTAGGTGAAATGAGAGTTTATGCAGATAAATTTGAATACATAAAGGTTAAAGTAGATATATATGAATATAATACAAATATAAAGGTTTTATTCGTTACTGACGTTACAATGCTTCTTATGATTGGTGTGGGTACAAATTCCGATAAATCATTGACTGATCTCAATTAAAGTTTTAAAGGTTAAATAGTTAATGAATTAATATGGGTATACCGTCAATACAGTTCAAATGATTGATGAATGAATGATTAATCAAAAAGAATCCTGGATGTAGGGGTTCTATGTCCTGGTGGAGTGGCGTCCCGCATCCGCCAGTTGCATAAAACTTACCCTTCTTCTCTGCGGCTGGTGAACGGTGAAGCCGCTGATAATATTCCTGTGTGGTCTCCCGGTGCCCCGTCACTGTTACTGCTGAGAGCCGGTGGCGGTGTGTGCAGGCCTGCACACCCGTTTCCACACAGCCCGGGACCGCAAGCAGCCGTGAGACTTCGGGGTCCTACGTGATTTTACGAGAACGTGCTGTTCCCGATAGTCCCTCAGCGTGCTGACCGCTCAACTCTGCTTGCTAGGGAGGAGACTTGGTGTGCTGTCCAAGGGGTAGTAGATATCAGGCAAATGTATGTAGCTGCTTGATCCTCCAATGCATATCAGCCCTCTGGGCCATCCTCAGGGAGTGTGATCTGAGCCATCTTGGTTGTGGTCAGATATTTATGAGTGCCTTGAGCTGATTTAATAGGTTGATTGTTTGTTGGAGGGAGGGGGCTTGGTGGAATCTTGCCCTGTCTTGCATACTAATGGTACTCCTAATAGTGACACCTGTTGATGTCTAGTAATAATGTAGGTGAGTTAGGTTGATAATTGTATCACAGAATCTATGGCCCTGGTGCTGCCAATTATATGCTTGCAAGTGAGAATGGTTGTATGTCTAAAATTGCCTAGATCTAATTAGACATTTCTCTGACGTCCTAAGTGGATGCTGGGGACTCCGTAAGGACCATGGGGAATAGCGGCTCCGCAGGAGACAGGGCACATAAGTAAAAGCTTTAGGATCAGGTGGTGTGCACTGGCTCCTCCCCCTATGACCCTCCTCCAAGCCTCAGTTAGGTTTTTGTGCCCGGCCGAGAAGGGTGCAATCTAGGTGGCTCTCCTAAAGAGCTGCTTAGAGTAAAAGTTTTGTTAGGTTTTTTATTTTCAGTGAGTCCTGCTGGCAACAGGCTCACTGCAACGAGGGACTTAGGGGAGAAGAAGTGAACTCACCTGCGTGCAGGATGGATTGGCTTCTTAGGCTACTGGACACTAGCTCCAGAGGGACGATCACAGGTACAGCCTGGATGGGTCACCGGAGCCGCGCCGCCGACCCCCTTGCAGATGCTGAAGAGAGAAGAGGTCCAGAAATCGGCGGCTGAAGACTTCCCAGTCTTCTTAAGGTAGCGCACAGCACGGCAGCTGTGCGCCATTGCTCTCAGCACACTTCACACCAACGGTCACTGAGGGTGCAGGGCGCTGGGGGGGGCGCCCTGGGCAGCAATGAAAGAACCTATGCTGGCTAAAAATACATCACATATAGCCCCTGAGGCTATATGGATGTATTTAACCCCTGCCAGGTTGTCAGAAAAACCGGGAGAAGAGCCCGCCGGAAAGTGGGCGGGGCCTATTCTCCTCAGCACACAGCGCCATTTTCCTACACAGCTCCGCTGCTAGGAAGGCTCCCAGGCTCTCCCCTGCACTGCACTACAGAAACAGGGTTAAAACAGAGAGGGGGGGCATTTTGTGTGGCGATATTATAATATATTAAGATGCTATAAGGGAAAACACTTATTATAAGGTTGTCCCTGTATAATTATAGCGTTTTGGTGTGTGCTGGCAAACTCTCCCTCTGTCTCCCCAAAGGGCTAGTGGGGTCCTGTCCTCTATCAGAGCATTCCCTGTGTGTGTGCTGTGTGTCGGTACGTGTGTGTCGACATGTATGAGGACGATGTTGGTGTGGAGGCGGAGAAATTGCCTGTAATGGTGATGTCACCCCCTAGGGAGTCGACACCGGAATGGATGGCTTATTTATGGAATTACGTGATAATGTCAACACGCTGCAAGGTCGGTTGACGACATGAGACGGCCGGCAAACCAATTAGTACCTGTCCAGGCGTCTCAAACACCGTCAGGGGCTTTAAAACGGCCATTACCTCAGTCGGTCGACACAGACACGGACACTGACTCCAGTGTCGACGGTGAAAAAACAGACGTATTTTCCAGTAGGGCCACACGTTACATGATAAGGGCAATGAAGGAGGTGTTACATATTTCTGATACTACAAGTACCACAAAAAAGGGTATTATGTGGGGTGTGAAAAAACTACCTGTAGTTTTTCCTGAATCAGATGAATTAAAAATTGCTAATATCTAAGAAATTATTGGCGTTATACCCTTTCCCGCCAGAAGTTAGGGCGCGTTGGGAAACACCCCCTAGGGTGGATAAGGCATTCACACGCTTATCAAAAAAAGTGGCGTTACCGTCTCCAGATACGGCCGCCCTCAAGGAACCAGCTGATAGGAGGCTGGAAAATATCCTAAAAAGTATATACACACATACTGGTGTTATACTGCGACCAGCGATCGCCTCAGCCTAGATGTGCAGTGCTGGGGTGGCTTGGTCGGTTTCCCTGACTGAAAATATTGATACCCTTGACAGGGACAGTATTTTATTGACTATAGAGCATTTAAAGGATGCATTTCTATATATGCGAGATGCACAGAGGGATATTTGCACTCTGGCATCAAGAGTAAGTGCGATGTCCATTTCTGCCAGAAGATGTTTATGGACACGACAGTGGTCAGGTGATGCGGATTCCAAACGGCACATGGAAGTATTGCCGTATAAAGGGGAGGAGTTATTTGGGGTAGGTCTATCGGACCTGGTGGCCACGGCAACAGCTGGAAAATCCACCTTTTTACCCCAAGTCACCTCTCAGCAGAAAAAGACACCGTCTTTTCAGCCTCAGTCCTTTCGTCCCCATAAAGGCAAGCGGGCAAAAGGCCAGTCATATCTGCCCAGGGGTAGAGGAAAGGAAAAAAGACTGCAGCAGGCAGCCCCTTCCCAGGAACAGAAGCCCTCCACCGCTTCTGCCAAGTCCTCAGCATGACGCTGGGGCCTTACAAGCGGACTCAGGTGCGGTGGGGGGTCGTCTCAAGAGTTTCAGCGCGCAGTGGGCTCACTCGCAAGTGGACCCCTGGATCCTACAGGTAATATCTCAGGGGTACAGATTGGAATTCGAGACGTCGCCTCCTCGCAGGTTCCTGAAGTCTGCTTTACCAACGTCTCCCTCCGACAGGGAGGCAGTATTGGAAGCAATTCACCAGCAGGTGATAATCAAAGTACCCCTCCTACAACAAGGAAAGGGGTATTATTCCACACTATTTGTGGTACCGAAGCCAGACGGCTCGGTGAGACCTATTCTAAATCTGAAATCTTTGAACACTTACATACAAAGGTTCAAATCAAGATGGAGTCACTCAGAGCAGTGATAGCGAACCTGGAAGAGGGGACTATATGGTGTCCTTGGACATCAAGGATGCTTACCTCCATGTCCCAATTTGCCCTTCTCACCAAGGGTACCTCAGGTTCGTGGTACTGAACTGTCACTATCAGTTCAGACACTGCCGTTTGGATTGTCCACGGCACCCCGGGTCTTTACCAAGGTAAGGGCCGAAATGATGATTCTTCTTCGAAGAAAAGACGTCTTAATTATCCCTTACTTGGGCGATCTCCTGATAAGGGCAAAGTCCAGGGAACAGTTGGAGGTCGGAGTAGCAGTACTGCTACAACAGCACGGGTGGATTCTAAATATTCCAAAATCGCAGCTGATCCCGACGACACGTCTGCTGTTCCTAGGGATGATTCTGGACACAGTCCAGAAAAAGGTGTTTCTCCCGGAGGAGAAAGCCAGGGAGTTATCCGAGCTAGTCAGGAACCTCCTAAAACCAGGAAAAGTGTCAGTGCATCATTGCACAAGGGTCCTGGGAAAAATGGTGGCTTCTTACGAAGCGATTCCATTCGGCAGATTTCACGCAAGAACTTTTCAGTGGGATCTGCTGGAAAAATGGTCCGGATCGCATCTTCAGATGCATCAGCGGATAACCCTGTCTCCAAGGACAAGGGTGTCTCTTCTGTGGTGGCTGCAGAGTGCTCATCTACTAGAGGGCCGCAGATTCGGCATTCAGGACTGGGTCCTGGTGACCACGGATGCCAGCCTGAGAGGCTGGGGAGCAGTCACACAGGGAAAAAATTTCCAGGGAGTGTGGTCAAGTCTGGAGACTTCTCTCCACATAAATATACTGGAGCTAAGGGCAATTTACAATGCTCTAAGCTTAGCAAGACCTCTGCTTCAAGGTCAGCCGGTATTGATCCAGTCGGACAACATCACAGCAGTCGCCCACGTAAACAGACAGGGCGGCACAAGAAGCAGGAGGGCAATGGCAGAAACTGCAAGGATTCTTCGCTGGGCGGAAAATCATGTGATAGCAGTGTTCATTCCGGGAGTGGACAACTGGGAAGCAGACTTCCTCAGCAGGCACGACCTCCACCCGGGAGAGTGGGGACTTCATCTGGAAGTCTTCCACATGATTGTGAACCGTTGGGAAAGACCAAAGGTGGACATGATGGCGTCCCGCCTGAACAAAAAACTGGACAGGTATTGCGCCAGGTCAAGAGACCCTCAGGCAATAGCTGTGGACGTTCTGGTAACACCGTGGGTGTACAAGTCGGTGTATGTGTTCCCTCCTCTGCTTCTCATACCCAAGGTACTGAGAATTATAAGACGTAGAGGAGTAAGAACTATACTCGTGGCTCCGGATTGGCCAAGAAGGACTTGGTACCCGGAACTTCAAGAGATGCTCACAGAGGACTCATGGCCTCTGCCGCTAAGAAGGGACTTGCTTCAGCAAGTACCATGTCTGTTCCAAGACTTACCGCGGCTGCGTTTGACGGCATGGCGGTTGAACGCCGGATCCTAAGGGAAAAAGGCATTCCGGAAGAGGTCATCCCTACCCTGGTCAAAGCCAGGAAGGAGGTGACCGCACAACATTATCACCACAGGTGGCGAAAATATGTTGCGTGGTGTGAGGCCAGGAAGGCCCCCACGAAAAAATTTCAACTCGGTCGATTCCTGCATTTCCTGCAAACAGGAGTGTCTATGGGCCTAAAATTGGGGTCCATTAAGGTTCAAATTTCGGCCCTGTCGTTTTTCTTCCAGAAAGAATTGGCTTCAGTTCCTGAAGTCCAGACGTTTGTCAAGGGAGTACTGCATATACAACCCCCTTTTGTGCCTCCAGTGGCACCGTGGGATCTCAACGTAGTTCTGGGATTCCTCAAATCACATTGGTTTGAACCGCTCAAATCTGTGGATTTGAAATATCTCACATGGAAAGTGACCATGCGGTTGGCCCTGGCCTCGGCCAGGCGAGTGTCAGAATTGGCGGCTTTGTCTCACAAAAGCCCATATCTCTTTTTCCATTCGGACAGGGCAGAACTGCGGACTCGTCCCCAGTTTTTCCCTAAGGTGGTGTCAGCGTTTCACCTGAACCAGCCTATTGTGGTACCTGCGGCTAATAGGGACTTGGAGGACTCCAAGTTGCTAGATGTTGTCAGGGCCCTGAAAATATATGTTTCCAGGACGGCTGGAGTCAGGAAAACTGACTCGCTGTTTATCCTGTATGCACCCAACAAACTGGGTGCTCCTGCTTCTAAGCAGACGATTGCTCGTTGGATTTGTAGTACAATTCAGCTTGCACATTCTGTGGCAGGCCTGCCACAGCCAAAATCTGTAAATGCCCATTCCACAAGGAAGGTGGGCTCATCTTGGGCGACTGCCCAAGGGGTCTCGGCTTTACAACTTTGCCGAGCTGCTACTTGGTCAGGGGCAAACACGTTTGCAAAATTCTACAAATTTGATACCCTGGCTGAGGAGGACCTGGAGTTCTCTCATTCGGTGTTGCAGAGTCATCCGCACTCTCCCGCCCGTTTGGGAGCTTTGGTATAATCCCCATGGTCCTTACGGAGTCCCCAGCATCCACTTAGGACGTCAGAGAAAATAAGAATTTACTTACCGATAATTCTATTTCTCGTAGTCCGTAGTGGATGCTGGGCGCCCATCCCAAGTGCGGATTGTCTGCAATACTTGTACATAGTTATTGTTACAAAAATCGGGTTATTATTGTTGTGAGCCATCTTTTCAGAGGCTCCGCTGTTATCATGCTGTTAACTGGGTTCAGATCACAGGTTGTACAGTGTGATTGGTGTGGCTGGTATGAGTCTTACCCGGGATTCAAGATCCTTCCTTATTGTGTACGCTCGTCCGGGCACAGTATCCTAACTGAGGCTTGGAGGAGGGTCATAGGGGGAGGAGCCAGTGCACACCACCTGATCCTAAAGCTTTTACTTTTGTGCCCTGTCTCCTGCGGAGCCGCTATTCCCCATGGTCCTTACGGAGTCCCCAGCATCCACTACGGACTACGAGAAATAGAATTATCGGTAAGTAAATTCTTATTTTTTTAGTGAAGTATCCCACTTAATGTAAGATTGTCTAACTATGTTAAGTATCATGTTAGTTGTGGAGGTTATTTATTTTATGGTTGAAGACTTTTGATTATGGAGATGTACAGTGAATGAATGTTGTGAAGGTATCTCATTGAATTTTTCAGGAGTTCTGATGCAAGTATGGAAATGTTGGGTGCATGACAATGCCATATTTCAAACTATGTTTATTGTCCTGACATATTAACCTAGAATGACGGTTTTTACTTCATTGTCAATATTTAGGCTTTGTGTTATGAATGTTTTTAGTGTGTAATTCCACTTCAATTCTTCTCTGTTTATGGTTTTCTCAAAATCGCCTCATCTCCAGTTTTTGGATATTTTCTGGACACCCAGGAAGGTCATACTTCTTGGATTTTGGTTATGATGTAGTTTGAAGTAATGTTATAGGTTGTGGGTTTCTATTCCTTTCTTTATATTTCTGATATGTTCTGCGATCCTGACTTTCAATTTCCTCGTAGTTCTCCCTACATATTGAAGTTTGCAGAGGCATTCAATAATGTAAATAATTCCTGTGGTTTCACAGGTCATGTGTTGTTTAATAGGGTATTTGATATTGGTAGAGCAGGAAGTGAAATGGTTCACATTCTTTGTACTGATGCTGCATAGTTTACAATTATTACAACTGCCACAATGGTAGAATCCTCCTGTTACGTGGTTATTTGTATTTTTTCTTTTTCTTTTATATGGTTTCTTACCAGCTGTTGTTTTAGGTCTGGTGCATTCCCGTAGAGGAGTTTCGGTTTCTCAGGCAATATATCAGCTAAAATCCCATCTTGGAATAATATGTGCCAATGTTTGTTGATGATATTCTGCAGTTGTCTGGTTGTATTGTAGTGAAGGCTGTCTTAAACATTTTATTGTTCTCTTCTGTATTCTCTTTGTTTTTGTAGTTCAAGAGTGACGATATTACTATCTTGCCTGTGTTGTTGAAAGCCTCTTCCACCATATCAGTATTGCAATTTCTGCTGATGAATTGCTCTTTCAATATTTCCCCTTGTGCATGGTAGTTTTCTATCTGTGAACAGTTCTTTCTGATTCTTTTAAATTGACTAGTGGGGATGCTGTGTAGCCAGTTCAGGTGATGTCCACAGCTGGAAAGAATGTAACTGTTGACATCCACTGGTTTTTGGTATGTTTTTGTGTGTTTTTCATTTTGATCAATAAAAATGGTTATATCAAGGAAATTGACTGTAATCTGTGGTGAATTTGAGGTTGTGATGGTTGTTCAGGTATTCCAGAAATTTGATCAGTGTTGACTCGTCTCTTTTTCAAATAAAGATTATATCATTTATGTATCTTCGCCAGAGGACTAGATTTGCACCAAACTCATGCATGGACCAGATGTTCTTGGTTTCCCAATGTTTTATAAAGAGATTTGCATTACTTGGCGCAAATCTAGTCCCCATAGCGGTACCAGTAATCTGACGATAGAATGTTCCTCCATACCAGAAATAATTGTGTTTTAGTATGTAGTTGATCCTATTTATTATGAATTGGTTTTGACTAGAGATGTGCGGCTGGCAATTTTCGTGTTTTGTATTTTGGTTTTGGTTCTAATTCCACTTTCATGTTTTGGCTTTGGCTTGGTTTTGCCAAAACCACCTTTTTGTGTTTTGGTTTTGGATCTGGATGATTTTTGAAAAAACATAAAAACAGCTAAAATCACAGAACTTGGGGGTAATTTTGCTGCTACAGTATTATTAATCTCAATAACATTAATTTCCACTAATTTCCAGTCTATTCTGAACACCTCACAATATTGTTTTTAGGCCTAAAAGTTGCACCGAGGTGGCTGTATGACCAAGCTATGTGACACAAGTGTGCAGCACAAACGCCTGGCCCATCTAGGAGTGGCACTGCAGTTGCAGACAAGATGGCACTATTCAAAAACAAGTCCCCAAACAGCACATGATGCAAAGAAGAAAAAGAGGTGCAATTAGGTAGCTGGATGGCCAAGCTAAGCGACACAAGTGTGCGACACAAACACCTGTCCCATCTAGGAGTGGCAATGCAGTGGCAGACAGGATGGCACTTTTCAAAAACTAGGCCCCAAACAGCACCTCATGCAAAGATGTAGAAGAGGAGCAATGAGGTAGCTGTATGACTAAGCCAAGTGACACAAACAATTGGCCCATCTAGGAGTGGCACTGCAGTGGCAGACAGGAGGGCAGATATCAAAAAAAGGCCCCAAACATCACATTATGCAAAGAAGAAAAAAAGGTGCACCAAGGTTGCTGTATGACTAAGCTAAGCGACACAACCACCTGGCCCATCTAGTAGTGTAACGCAGTGGGTGAATGTCAAGAGTGGGCCACAATTGTTCAGCATCTCCAGCACGCCCCGGTCATTTTTTTTCAATTCTGCAATTGGTGAACTTATACAGCCAGTTCCCCAGGACTAATACAGCAGTACCCCTGGACTCATACGGCAATGTCAGACAGGATGGCACTTTTCAAAAACTAGGCCCCAAATATCACCTCATGCAAAAATGTCGAAGAGGTGCAATGAGGTAGCTGTATAACTAAGCCAAGCGACACAAACAATTTCCACTGGAATGATACATCCAAATCACTGTAATTATACGTCCAAATCACTGGAATTAAATGGCAAAAATATTGGAATTATACGTCTAAATCACTGAAATTAAATGGCAAAATCACTGGAATTATACTGCAAAATCACTGGAATTAACTAATTATATGTCCAAATCACTGGGATTATACATCCAAATTACTGGAATTAAATGGCAAAATCACTGGAATAAAATGGCACAATCAGAGGAATTACAATGCAAAATCACTGTAATTATATGTCCAAATAACTGGAATAATACGTCCAAATCACTGGAATTAAATGGCAAAATCACTGGAATTAAATGGCAAAATCACTTGAATTATACGTACAAATCATTGGAAATAAATGAAAGTACCACTGGACATATACAGAAGTGTCAGACAGGATGGCACTTTCTTACAGTGGAATTTTCTGTCAACCTTTATCCTAGCTTGTGACTAAGAGCATACGTGTCTAAATAGAGACCCTTGTATTTAGACAACCAGAACTTAATGACACTTTATGGGGTTTGATAAATAAATATCAGATGAACCTTCGGCTCTGAAAAGAGCACCATGACATATGAACAGGAATAACCTTTTTGCTGACAAAGCTTATTGAGAGACTCTATTGGTGTGAATGGGAGATCCAAGACTCATGGAACCAGTTTGCCATCTTCAGGAGAAGATCAGCCATTACATCTAGCCCAGCTGACCTTATTTGAGATTTCCTGTTGTTGTTCATCATCCAATCAATGATCCCCTTGTTATCTGAATACACGCCCCATTGATGAATCAGTTATGAATTATTGTATAATTATGCACTATATATGTAAGCCCGAAATCGCCTGAAGGGACGGGCATCATTGATGAAGTGTGTCTTGGGTCACGTTTCTCTGCGCAGGAAAATATAGGCGTGGACTCTTCTTTGATAATAAATTCTATATGCTGAATATCATCACAATGGAGACTCCCCAAATCTTTTAAAATAATTAGGCATTAACAGGCCCCAAACAGCACATGATGCAAAGAAGAAAAAAAGGAGCACCGAGGTTGCTGTATGACTAAGCTAAGCGACACAACCGCCTGGCCCATCTAGTAGTGTCACGCAGTGGCTGCATGTCGAGAGTGGGCCGCAATTGTTCGGTCCACTGACAGCATCTCCAGTATTCCCCTATCATTTTTTTTTAATTCTGCAATTGGTGGACTTATACAGCCAGTACCCCAGGACTAATACAGCAGTACCCCTGGACTCATACGGCAATGTCAGACAGGATGGCACTTTTCAAAAACTAGGCCCCAAACATCACCTCATGCAAAAATGTCGAAGAGGTGCAATGAGGTAGCTGTATAACTAAGCCAAGCGACACAAACAATTTCCACTGGAATTATACATTCAAATCACTGTAATTATACGTCCAAATCACTGGAATTAAATGGCAGAAACATTGGAATTATACGTCTAAATCACTGGAATTAAATGGCAAAGTCACTGGAATTATACTGCAAAATCACTGGAATTAACTAATTATATGTCCAAATCACTGGGATTATACATCCAAATTACTGGAATTAAATGGCAAAATCACTGGAATAAAATGGCAAAATCAGTGAAATTACAATGCAAAATCACTGTAATTATATGTCCAAATAACTGGAATAATACGTCCAAATCACTGGAATTAAATGGCAAAATCACTGGAATTAAATGGCAAAATCACTTGAATTATACGTACAAATCATTGGAAATAAATGGAAGTACCACTGGACATATACAGAAATGTCAGACAGGATGGCACTTTCTTACAGTGGAATTTTCTGTCAACCTTTATCCTAGCTTGTGACTAAGAGCATACGTGTCTAAATAGAGACCCTTGTATTTAGATAACCAGAACTTAATGACACTTTATGGGGTTTGATAAATAAATATCAGATGAACCTTCGGCTCTGAAAAGAACACCATGACATATGAACAGGAATAACCTCTTTGCTGACAAAGCTTATTGAGAGACTCTATTGGTGTGAATGGGAGATCCAAGACTTATGGAACCAAAAAAAATTCCTCAATCAAGAAGGACGTATCAGGCGCTCCTAAACATTAATTGAACTCAAATTATCTAGTACACCTGTATTTTAAATAACAGCTGCTCTCATAAGGTGTTCTGAACACCAAAAAACACAAAACGATAATGTCTATAAAGATAAACAATTCAGAGAGCGCATGGATGCAGAAAAAAGAATGACAATTTAATATAAAATAGAACAATTAAAATGCAATATTGCTATATATTAGAAACATATATCATAAGAACCGCACTAGTGGAAACCTCTGAACTACTAGTCAGAAATGTCTGTGATTCCAGATAAATCCGGTAAGGGAAGAAATCCTGAATAAAAGTGGTGAAGCAAAGTTCAATGTCCCACCAATCAGGTGATAATGCTTAAATAGCAATATTGCATTTTAATTGTTCTATTTTATATTAAATTGTCATTCTTGTTTCTGCATCCATGCGCTCTCTGAACTTATGGAACCAGTTTGCCATCTTCAGAAGAAGATCAGCCATTACATCTAGCCCAGCTGACCTTATTTGAGATTTCCTGTTGTTGTTCATCAACCAATCAATGATCCCCTTGTTATCTGAATACACGCCCCATTGATTAATCAGTTATGAATTATTGTATAATTATGCACTATATATGTAAGCCCGTCCCTGGCCCATCTAGTAGTGTCACGCAGTGGCTACATGTCGAGAGTTGGCCGCAATTGTTCGGTCCACTGACAGCATCTCCAGCATGCCCCTGTCATTTTTTTTTATTTTGCAATTGGTGAACTTATACGGCAGTACCCCTGGACTAATACAGCAGTATCCCTGGACTCATATGGCAGTGTCAGACAGGATGGCACTTTTCAAAAACAAGGCCCCAAACAGCACCTCATGCAAAGATGTTGAAGAGGTGCAATGAGGTACAGTAGCTGTATGACTAAGCCAAGTGACACAAACAATTCCCACTGGAATTATACGTCCAAATCACTGGAATTATACGTCCAAATCACTGGAATGAAATGGCAAAATCACTGGAATTCTACATCCAAATCACTGGAATTATACGTCCAAATCACTGCAATTAAATGGCAGTACCACTGGACATATACGGAAGTGTCAGACAGGATGGTACTTTTTTAAAAATAGTCCCCAAACAGCACATGATGATAAGAAAAGAGGTGCAAAATGAAATTGTCATTGGGCCCTCCCACCCACCCTTATGTTGTATAAACAGTACATGCACACTTTAACAAACCAATCATTTCAGCGGCAGGGTCTGTCACACGACTGTTGCTTAAATGAGTGGTATGTTTGGACCCCCACCAAAAAAAGAAGTAATCAATCGCTCCTTGCACAAACTGGCTCTACACAGGCAAGATTTCAACCTCATCCTCTGATTCCTCACCCCTTTCACTGTGTACATCCTCCTCCTCACAGAGTATTAATTCGTCCCCACTGGAATCCACCATCACAGGTCCCTCTGTACTTTCTGGAGGCAATTGCTGGTAAAGGTCTTCCCGGAGGAATTTATAATTAATTTTGATTAACATCATCTTCTCCACATTTGGTGGAAGTAACCTCCTATGCCGATCGCTGACAAGGTTACCAGATGCCCTAAACACTCTTTCGGCGTACACACTGGAGAGGGGGCAAGTTAGGTCAAATAAAGCCAGTTTGTGCAAGCAAGGGCATCCAAATTGCCTCTTTTTCCTGCCAGTAAATGTACGGATTGTCTGACATGCCTACTTGGATGCTGTCACTCATATAATCCTCCATCATTCCTTCAATGGTGACAGAATCATATGCAGTGACAGTAGAAATGTCAGTAATCGTTGGCAGGTCCTTCAGTCCGGACCAGATGTCAGCACTCGCTCCTGACTGCCCTGCATCACCGCCAGCGGGTGGGCTAGGAAATTTTATCCTTTTCCTTGCAGCCCCAGTGGTGGGAGAAATTGAAGGAGGAGCTGTTGACGGGTCACGTTCCGCTTGCGTTGACAATTTACTCACAGTGTTTTCTCCAGCTGGTCTTTGCACCTCTGCAGACTTGTGTCTGCCGGAAAAAGAGATACAACGTAGGCTTTAAACCTAGGATCGAGCATGGTGGCCAAAATGTAGTGCTCCGACTTCAACAGATTGACCACCTTTGAATCTTGGCAAAGAAAATGAAGGGCTCCATCCACAAGTCCCACATACTTTGCGGAATCACTCTGTCTTAGCTCTTCCTTCAATTTCTCCAGCTGCTTCTGCAAAAACCTGATGAGGGGAATGACCTGACTCAAGCTGGCAGTGTCTGAACTGACTTCACGTGTGGCAAGTTTAAATGGTTGGAGAACCTTGCACAAGACAGAAATCATTCTCCACTGCGCTTGAGTCAGGTGCATTCCCCCTCCTTTGCCTATATCGTAGGTGGATGTATAGGCTTTAAAGGCCTTTGGCTGCTCCTCCATCCTCTGAAGCATATAGAGTGTTGAATTCCACCTCTTTACCACCTCTTGCTTCAGTTGATGGAAGGCAGGTTCAGGAGTGTTTGCTGTCACTCCAGTCTTCGGCACGCAGTGGCAGAATGTCGAAAGTGGGCCACAATTTTTCGGGCCACCGACAGCATCTCCTGTACGCCCCTGTCATTTTTCAAAAAATTTTGCACCACCAAATTAATTGTATGTGTAGAACATGGGACATGCTGGAATTTGCCCAGATGTAATGCACGCACAATTTTGATGGCGTTGTCCGATATCACAAATCCCCAGGAGAGTCTAATTGGGGTAAACAATTCTGCGATGATGTCCCTCAGTTTCCGTAAGAGGTTGTCAGCTGTGTGCCTCTTACGGAAAGCTGTGATACATAGCGTAGCCTAGAAACAAGTTGACATTTGCGAGATGCTGCTACTGTTGCTGCTCCTGTTGTTGCTGCGGGAGGCCGTACATCTACCCAGTGGGCTGTCACAGTCATATAGTCCTTAGTCTGCCCTGTTCCACTTGTCCACATGTCCGTGGTTAAGTGGACACTGGATACAACCGCATTTTGTAGGACACTGGTGACTCTTTTTCTGATGTCTTTGTACATTCTTGGTATCACCTGCCTAGTGGAGTGGAACCTAGATGGGATTTAGTACCAGGGACACAATAGCTCCATCAATTGTCTAAATCCCACTGCACTAATGGCGGATACCAGATGCACGTCTAACACCAACATAAGTGTCAAGCCCTCAGTTATCTGCTTTGCAACAGGATGACTGCTGTCATATTTCATCTTTCTCACAAAGGACTGTTGGGAAGTCAAATGCTTAGTTGAAGTAGTACAAGTGGTTTTCTGACTTCCCCAGCAGCGGCAGCAACAGCAGGTGTACCACTCAATGATCCTCTGGAGAAATACCGGTTAGGAGAAGACTCCTCAGTCTTGACAGTGAAATGGCCTGCAGGACTACTGACGTTCCTGGCTGAGGAGGAAGTTGACGTTCAGGGAGTTGGTGGTGTGGTTTGCAGGAGCTTGGGTACAGGAGGTAGAAGGGATTTAAGTGTCAGTTGACTGCTTTCGCTCTTACCCAAAGTTTCACAACTTGACACTGACTTATGATGAATGCGCTGCAGGTGATGTATAAGGGAGGATGTTCCTAGATGGTTAACATCCTTACCCCTACTTATTACAGATTGACAGAGGCAAAACAAGGCTTGACACCTGTTGTCCGGATTTGTGGAGAAATAATTCCACACCGAAGGGGTGCCTTTTTTGTTAGTTTACCCAGGCATCACAATGGGCTTCTTCATCCCACGGACAACAGGTGTCTCCCCCTGACTTAAACAAACCACATCACCATCAGAATCCTCATCGTCAACTTCCTCCTCAGCGCCTGCAACACTCATATCCTCATCCTGGTGTACTTCAACAGTGACATCTTCAATTTCAATATCAGGAACTGGACTGTGGGTGCTCCTTCCAGCACTTGCAGGGGGTATGCAAATGGTGGAAGGAGCCACCTCTTCCTGTCCAGTGTTGGGAAGGTCAGGCATCGCAAACGCCGACACACTTGGACTCTCCTTGGGGATTTGTGAAACCATCTCAGAACGCGCAGTTCTTTTCTGTGCTTTTTCCAGCTTAACTATTTAAATTTTTCTAGGGGGAGGATGAGGGATTCCATTGCCATGTGAAGATGAACCATTAGTCGTGAACAGAGGCCAGGGCCTCAGCTGTTCCTTGCCACTCCATGTCGTAAATGGCATATTGGCAAGTTTACGTTTCTCCTCAGACCATTTCAAAAAAATTTTTAGGTCTTTTTACTGAACTTTGCCTTTTTGGATTTTACATGCCCTCTACTATCACATTGGGCATCGGCCTTGGCAGACGACGTTGATGGCATTTCATCATCTATGTCATGGCTAGTGGCAGCAGCTTCAGCACTAGGAGGAAGTGGTTCTTGAGCTTTCCCTATTTTATCCTCCAAATTTTTGTTCTCCATTATGTTTCTGGAGTTATATAACACAATATGCGGCACAGGAATGACTGATGGCTGATGGCCAGCATACTACCACTGGTCTGATGCAGCACAACACAGCAACACTGTAAGGGAATTGTTGTTATTATAATACGGCAGCAGTGGACATTTAGCAGCAGCATATACCACTGTGACTGCCTGGTCACTGGAATGACTGATGTCCAGAACACTACCACTGGTGTGATGCAGCACTACACAGCAACACTGTGAGGGACTTGTTTTTTTTTTATTATTATTATTACTATTATTATTATTATAAAGCAGCAGTGGACATACAGCAGAAGCATATACCACTGTGACTGCCTGGTCACTGGAATGACTGATGGCCAGAACACTACAACTGGTGTGATGCAGCACAAAACAGCAACACTGTGATGGACTTGTGGTTGTTGTTATTATTATTATTATACTGTAGCAGCGGACATATAGCAGTAGCCAGGACACTCCCACTGGTCTGATGCAGCAGACCACAGCAACACTGTAAGGGACCTGTTGTTGTAGTTATTATTATACGGCAGCAGTGGACATATAGCTGCAGCATATACCACTGTGACTGTCTGGTAACTGGAATGACTGATGGTCAGGACACTACCACTGGTCTGATGCAGCAGAACACAGCAACACTGTAAGGGACTTGTTGTTGTTGTTATTATTGTTATTATAATACTGTAGCAGTGGACATATAGCAGCAGCGTATACCACTGTGACTGCCTGGTCACTGGAATGACTGATGGCCAGGAAACTACCACTGATCTGATGCAGGACAACACAGTAACACTGTAAGGGACTAATTATTCAACAGCACTGGACATATGGTAGCAGAGGACACCACCTCTGTGAATGTTCATTGGACTGACTGATGCACAGGACACTAGCATTGGTCTGATGCAGGACAACACAGATAATTATACAGCAGCACTGGGCATATGGCAGCAGATGACACCACCACTGTGAATGGTCACTGGACTGACTGATGACCAGGACACTACCACTGGTCTGATGCAGGACAACACAGCAACACTGTAAGGGACTTATTATACAGCAGCACTGGACATATGGCAGCAAAGGACACCACCACTGTGACTGATGCAGCACAACACACCACCACTGAACTGATGCAGCACAACACAGCACCACTTCACAGCACTGGACATATGGCAGCAGAGGACACCACCACTGTAACTGATGTGGCACAACACACCACCACTGAACTGATGCAGCACAACACAGCACCACTGGACAGCACTGGACATATGGCTGCAGAGGACACAAGCACTGTGACTGGACAGATTCAGCACAAGCCACGGACATTGAGGACACTGAGAGAATGGAGACACAACCTCTCTGTACACTCTCCAATGCCAGATGGAAAATGGCGGGGACGCGCGGCTCCTTATATGGAATCCAAATCCTGTGAGAATCTGACAGCGGGAAGATTAAGTTTTGCCTCGTTCGGGTTTCCAAGTCAGGCGGGAAAACCCAAGCCTAGCTCGGAACTGGACTCGAATGGTGAAGTTCGGTAGGGTTCGGTTATTTGAGAGCCGGTCCCGCTCATCTCTAATATATATATATATACACAGTACTGTGTATATACTGTCATGTATATACAGTATAATGTATACAGTACAGTATACAGTACATACAGTCTACAGTATATACAGTACTGTAATCTATTTCATTACTGTATCTGATTAATTATTTTTGACTCTTCACAGGATATCTCCCATTATAAGAGATGTGAATAAAGAAAAGAGAGTTGAACAGGCATGGCGATGGATTGAGAGTGGTGAAACATTTCATGATGTCATTTTCACAGATGAATCGTCTGTCACTCTTGAGCGGTTCTCCCGAATGTCATTCTGTAAACATCACCATATCTCATTAAAGCCACATCCAAAGCATCCATTGAAGGTCCATGTATGGGGAGGCATATCACGATTAGGAGCTGGTCCCCTATTATTTTTTGGTAGGTACTGTACTTTATTCTGTTCCTGTGTTCTGTAAAAATACATGCTGTACTGTACAATACATGTAAATGCACAATAAAATGAGTTGCTTAATAATGAACATGTTCTTATTTATGTAGGGATCATGGATAAGCAATTCTTCCAAGAAAAAATAGTAGAGGGATGTATGGTGCCATTCGTGAGTAAACATTACCCATCTCATCACAGGATATTCCAAGACAATGATCCTAAACATTCTGCCTCAGCCAAATTTATGAAAGATAAAGGTATCAATTGGGAACGCACTCCACCAGAGTGAGTATTGTTTTAATACTGTACCAGTAAAATTTTCGATAGCACTCTAGTACTGTAAAAAAAATTTTGTTTAATGAACAGTACAATACTGTATGTTTTTTTTTTCTCTTTTTAACTTCATTAATTAACAAAATTTTGTTCTGTACTGTTTTTTTTTAGATCACCGGACATGAATCCAATTGAATTAGTGTGGGCTCAAATGAAAAGATACATTAGGAGTGTTGTGAAGCAAACAACAAAACAGCAGCTGTTGGATGGGATCCAAAAATTTTGGCTAGAAGTATTCACACCTGAACATTGTAATAATTATATAAATCACCTGTATAAAGTATTACCTGTTATAGTTGAAAGAAATGGTCAAGCCACAAATATGTAGTTCTGTACTGTATTTTCTGTATAAAATTTTAATCGATGCATTATTAAAAATGTTTATAAAATTGCCTTTGTCTGAATATTGCGTAAGTTAATGTACAATATTATGCATTATACTACATAGTACTGTTATTGATGTGTATGAACAGTTCTTTACAGTTTTATATTAAGAGTACTGTACATTTTTGATCAGTACAGTACGTGAAATCTGATTTTGTAATGAAAACTTTTTTTATATTTATATTGAGGTTTTCCAATAAAAATGTCATTATACAGTATGCTATGGTACATGGCGGTAAATGTACAGTATGATGTGTTGTGTCAAATACTGTGACAGAGACAACCTTCTAAAGGCCTAAAAGCCCACTATACGTATTACTGGATAGTACGTATATTATGCATGCACATATATAATCGCAATATCAAAGGTGACCTCATATTCATCTTTATAGTCTAAAAGCATAACAGAATCCATTTTGTTTCTATCTTATACAGGAAAGTATATTCATATGAACTTTATACAGACTAAAGTACCTTTGGCCTACATTTAGTACAAAAACAAGTTTATTAGCTGGTTCGGATGCCACGTACACACATCCGAAAGGTTCATGAAGTCCAGTTTAATTCCTAATATGGATATTATATACTTTATTATTATCAAGGACACATGGGTGACATTTAACTTTTTTTTAACTCTATTTTTTCTCTCAGTTCAAAACATATATAAACATTATTCACAAGACTTGTAAACATGCCAGACAGTCACAGACAGAAAGTTTCTGTGTTAAACACAGATCTGATAATATACTTAACAGAACAAACACTGAACTTTCATATCGGACGTAGAAGACACCATAAAACAAAACCTCACAATGACATACAATTTCGCAGGCGCAGGGCAGGTCATTTGGTACCATAGTTTTATAGTCTTTTTCATATCTATTCATTTTAACCTCTCCTTTTCCCAGCCCGATGTACAGCATTTCATTTTCATATAAATACAGGTTGAGTATCCCATATCCAAATATTCCGAAATACGGAATATTCCGAAATACGGACTTTTTTGAGTGAGAGTGAGATAGTGAAACCTTTGTTTTTTGATGGCTCAATGTACACAAACTTTGTTTAATACACAAAGTTATTAAAAATATTGTATTAAATGACCTTCAGGCTGTGTGTATAAGGTGTATATGAAACATAAATGAATTGTGTGAATGTAGACACACTTTGTTTAATGCACAAAGTTATAAAAAATATTGGCTAAAATTACCTTCAGGCTGTGTGTATAAGGTGTATATGTAACATAAATGCATTCTGTGCTTAGATTTAGGTCCCAACACCATGATATCTCATTATGGTATGCAATTATTCCAAAACACGGAAAAATCCCATATCCAAAATACCTCTGGTCCCAAGCATTTTGGATAAGGGATACTCAACCTGTACTGTAACTCTCGGCCATGAGTCTGTGCTTAGTTTAAATTCCGAGATTCCTTACTCTGCATTAATTCTGAATACGCATACTTAACACGTTGGGCGCCCATAAGTTAAATAAAAAAAACAGTTTGCAAATTTCAACATCTTGCAGATTTCACTGTCTTGCAAATTTCAACAGTTTTGCCGATTTCAATATACGCTTAGTATTGGTTGATCAAGCCATACTAATATAGCATAATTGAAATGCATCATTGAAATTCCATACCATGTACATGTTTTTTTTTCTCACATTTTCTGTAGACTGTACCCATTGGTCACAGTACTGTACAAAATCGCTGCAATATGGAACATTCTACCATAACATGATATGCACACTTAGGGTAAATCCTTCCTACCCTTCCATACGCGGAAATATTGGCTAACCTTTAGCCGGCACTTCACACATGCAACACATCTGTTACTGAAAGCGGCAGTATACCCTCTTATCACAAACTACAATCACAAAGCAACACGCCAAGTTAAAAGTTGCTTGTCTCTTAGTGCACTGCAATGTTAGCAAACAGACTCAGGTTATGATTAAAACAATAGTCAGCAACTCTTATTAGCAGCAGTTTTACTTTATAACTATAATCAAATTCTAATCAAATCTAACCTCGGGTGATCACCTCATTTATACGCACACACACGTATATTGCTGTCTGTTCAATAGGGATGTGATTTATGTGTTTTCACTTTATTTATGGCACTACAACTCCTTATTTATCCTCATAGTGTAACAGAATGGTACCTATGAGTTCAGATTGAAACACAAACAAGCTCCTTAAAGGGCTAGCTCAAATCATTCACTCACACATTTGCACATAAGGTGAACACCAGAGGTTTTCATTCCAATGCGAGCTCTAGGATCTAGGTGTCCTCCTTCTGCAGCCTTTGCAATGGCTGTATCAGTAGTCAGCGGTACTTGCCAAGGACCATCCTATGCGATCTGTAATGGAACCAAAACATAAGCAACTTCTCACCATAACAGTCTCCACTCTCTCAGTGATTTGTCCTGTGCCGGACTGAGTGTTCGTGTTGGTTAAATATCCTTCCAAAATTCTTGCAGCTTTTGATATACTTGTAACTGTTTAAATAATTTGTGTAACACATTTGAACAGTCAAATCATTTTGTAGTTTTGAATCAGTCTCTGGATAATATCTTTGCTGGATTCCAAAAAAAAAAAAAATTATACAGAAGAGAGACTAAGCAGAGGTTTAGGTGTAATTCTACCACTATTGAACCAACGATTGGACCATGCCATGATTCAAATTCTGACCACTATAAAAGCCCACTATATGTATTACTGGATAGTACGTATATTATGCATGCACATATATAATCACAATATCAAAGGTGATCTCATATTCACCTTTTGTTATGCACACCAGTGCCTGCAGGAAAGTACTAGTGTCAGAACTGTTATGCACTCCAGTGTCTGCAGGAATGTACTGGTGTTTGAACTGTTATGCAAAACAAATGGACTCACAGACAAACTGGGGAATATGACATAACGTACACAGAAGGTGATAGGGTAACAAAATACACACACAGTGAACAGAGAAGCCCAGAGGCTAAGGAACTGGGTATCTCCCTTGTATTAGAACTGCTCAGATGTAAAAAGCAAGATGTTGTGTTTTAATACGTAGAGAACCCGAAATGCTGTTGCTAAGGGCAACAGCAAAACCCTAAAGGGTTACCAACGGGTGTGGCAGTAAACTCCTTGGTCAGAGATGGAATGATAGACACAAGGAGAGCCTCCACAATCCTGATTCTCACTTGCAGTGCACAGGTTTAAGCTTACTGCCACTAAACTGACCCCTGACACCTAGCACAGTGAGACAGGATTAGACAGGCAAGTGTTAGAATACAGCCGCAAACTTGCTAAGTTCACAGAGTAATAACAGAACCCCAGCAAGCTAAACGACTGACTCCAGTCTTACTGCTAGGTCTGGATTGGCAGAGTGTAATACCAAATCCCCAGGCCTATTTGCAGTAAGCAACAAACAAATACAAAGCTACACAGTACTGGCTAACTTTCATGAACTGACTAACCAACAGAGATTCAGCAGCATCTGCTTACCCTGAAAAGAGGCCTTATAAAGCAGGTGCTGTCCACGCCCCACTCAGACCTCACAGACTGTGAGCACAAAAACCAGCACCGGATCCCCTGCCGTGCACAGAGCCTATAACCACTGCACAGCAAAAGACCCGAACCGGAGTATCAGCTGCGCTCAGGTTACTCCACTAGCACTTGTCTCCCGGTTGCCATGACGACGTGGCAGCACAGGGCAGGAGACCCTAACAGTACCCCCCCTCTGACGAGGGGTCAAAGAACCCCTACCACCGGGTTTATCGGGGAACTGCGAGAAGAAAGAGCGTATCAGTCTGGGGGCATGAAGATCACAACTGCGCACCCACGACCGCTCCTCTGGGCCATACCCCTTCCAGTGCACCAAAAATGACAGCCGACCCCGAACCACCTTGGAGTCAAGAATCCTTTCAACAACAAACTCCCTCTGGCCACGTATCAGAAGAGGGGAAGGTCTTCCACTGGAAGAAGGATTACTAATCGCCCGTTTTAAAAGGGAACAATGAAATGTTTTATTGATACCCAAAGAACGGGGCAGATCTAACTGAAATGCCACCGGATTGATAACCCTGGTGATCTTATAAGGGCCGATAAACCGGGGCCCTAACTTATGAGATGGCTGTCTCAACTTCAAATTCTTGGTAGACAACCAGACGAAGTCTCCTAATTTGAAGCTGCAGGGTCTTTTCCGCTTATCAAAAACCCTTTTGGTCACTAATGACACAGACACAAGGGCTTTCTTCACTTTCCACCAAATACCTCTAAGGACCGAAACCACAGAGGAACCACCAGGCGTGGAGTCCAGGAGGTCAAAAGAATTGGCCTTAGGATGATGACCATACACACAAAGGAAGGGAGAGATCCCTGTAGCAGAGTGAGCCGCGTTGTTATAGGCAAACTCCGCCATGGACAGATGAGCAACCCAGTCAGTCTGACACTTGGAGACATAACACCTGAGGAACTGCTCCAAGGACTGGTTCACCCTTTCAGTCTGCCCATTAGACTGCGGATGGTAGCCTGACGACAAGCTGACAGAAATCTGGAGATCGGAACAAAATGCCCTCCAGAATTTGGCCACAAACTGGGATCCGCGGTCAGAGACCACATCAAGTGGCAACCCGTGGAGACGCACAACATGCAGCATAAATAATTCAGACAGGCGTCTGGCTGATGGCAGCCCAACCAGTGGAACGAAGTGCGCCATCTTCGAAAACCTGTCAACGACAACCCAGATGGCTGTCATCCCCGAGGATTTGGGCAAGTCCACCACAAAATCCATTGAAATGTGGGTCCATGGCTTAGATGGGATAGAGAGTGGATGTAATGGGCCAACAGGAACCCCTCTAGGAGTCTTATTTCGGGCACAGATGTCACATGCCCGAACCCACTGATCCACATCCTTAGCCACCGAGGGCCACCACACCGCCCTAGATAGCAACTCCCGAGTTCTGGCAATACCCGGGTGACCTGCCGACTTCTTGGCATGGAATTCCAGGAACACTCGCTGTCTTAACCTAGGAGGCACAAACAAAAGACCTACCGGAAGGTCTGGAGGAGCCTGTTCCTGTGCTCTAAGGACTAATGATAAGAGGTCCTGGGTAATGCCCACTTTAATACATGATGGGGAAACAATGGGCAACGGCTCCTCGGTGGTCTCCTGGATTGGAGCAAAACTCCGCGAGAGCGCATCAGCCTTGATGTTTTTTGACCCAGGGCGATATGTTATCAAAAAATTAAAGCGAGCAAAAAACAAAGCCCATCGTGCCTGCCTGGCATTGAGACGCTTCGCTGACTCTAAATATGCCAGATTCTTATGGTCAGTGAGAATTGAGACCACAAACTTAGCCCCCTCAAGCCAGTGTCTCCACTCCTCGAGTGCATCCTTAATAGCCAACAATTCCCGGTTACCCACGTCATAATTCATCTCGGCAGGCGAAAATTTACGGGAAAAGTAAGCACAGGGATGAAGGCGATTATCAGACACTCCCATCTGAGAAAGCACTGCCCCAATACCCATCTCAGAGGCATCCACCTCCACCACAAAAGGACGCTCTGGATCTGGGTGTCGCAGCACCTTGGCCGAAACAAATGCCCTTTTGAGACGGGCAAAAGCCGCTTTAGCCTCACAAGACCAGTGAGCAACATCCGCCCCTTTCTTAGTGAGTGCCACCAAGGGCGCCACTATAGACGAAAATCCAGCGATAAATCGTCTATAAAAATTCGCAAAGCCCAGGAAACGCTGAAGCGCCTTCAAACTAGTGGGCTGCACCCAATCCAGGACTGCCTGTACCTTGGAACCCTCCATTTGGAAACCTTCTGGGGAGATAATATATCCTAGAAATGCGATTTGCTGAACTTCAAATTCGCACTTCTCCAGCTTCGCCCCAAGCCGGTGGTCTCTGAGTTTCTGGAGGACTAAGCGTACATGCTTCCGATGTTCCTCCAGGGAATGGGAGAAGATTAGGATGTCATCTAAGTATACAACTAAGAATCTATCCAAATATTCCCTGAGCACATCATTCATGAAATCCTGGAAGACTGCCGGGGCATTACAGAGCCCAAAAGGCATCACCAAATATTCATAATGCCCTGAGTGGGTATTAAAGGCAGTCTTCCATTCATCCCCCTCTCTTATTCGGATTAGATTGTACGCACCGCGTAGGTCAATCTTAGAAAAAATGGTGGCAGTACGAAGCTGGTCAAACAAGACCGAAATGAGAGGCAGTGGGTATGAGTTTTTAATCGTGATACGGTTCAATTCCCTGAAGTCGATGCAGGGTCGCAACGAACCGTCCTTTTTACCCACGAAGAAGAACCCCGACCCAACTGGAGACTGTGAAGGTCTGATAAATCCCTTAGCCAAGTTCTCCTGAATGTACTCTGCCATAGCCTGAGTCTCAGGACGTGACAGGGAGTACAACCTGCTCTTGGGAAGCTTAGCATTTGGCAACAAATCAATGGCACAGTCATAGGGGCGATGGGGAGGTAGTACCTCTGCAACTTTTTTGGAGAACACGTCCGCAAAATCTGCATAACACCCTGGCAATCCTGGCAAACTTAGCTGCGAGAGCCTGACTGGAAGGCTCAAGCAACTCCTGAAACAATCAGTACCCCAACTAAGAATCTCCCCAGAGACCCAGTCAAATTGAGGATTGTGGGCCCTTAACCAGGGTAACCCCAACACCAATGGGGCAAAAGTACAGACAGTCACATAAAAGGACAATTTTTCAGAGTGTGTGGCTCCAATAAACAAAGAAATCTGGCTAGTGCAAGAGGTAATTTTACCTTGGGATAATGGTCCCCGTTTAACCCACAAATCTCAATTTCCGATGCCAAGGGTACTAAGGGAACAGAGTGTTTTAGGGCGAATTGGCGGTCCATAAAAACCCCGTCGGCCCCACTGTCCACAAAGGCCTCAGTCTTGACAGTTTGACCGAGGATCTTCAAGGTCACCGGAATGATAAAAGTCTTCTTGGGAAATTCTGACTTCTGGCCTGACAGGATATTTCCCATCACCCTCAGGCCCTGAAGTTTTCCGGCTTTTCTGGGCATGATACTACCACATGACCTTTATTCCCACAGTACAAACACAACCCCTGCTGTCTCCTCCGCGTCTTCTCACGCGAGGAGAGGCGGGTAGCCCCAATCTGCATAGGCTCCTCAGAAAATTCCTCAGAGTCTGAGGTTCCCTTGGGAAGGAAGGAAATCTCAGTCTCCCTTTCAAGCCTACGCTCTCTCAGCCGTCTATCCACCCGGATGGATAACTGCATGAGCTGATCCAAGCTATCAGGCAAGGGATATTGTACCAGTTGGTCCTTTATCTGGTTAGAAAGACCTCTTCGGTACTGGTGTCTCAGGGCTGGGTCATTCCACTGGGTATCATGGGCCAACCTCCGAAACTCCGTACAGTAAACCTCAACTGGCCTTCGCCCTTGCTTAAGGATCGAAATCTGAGCCTCGGCTGAGGCCGTCTTGTCAGGGTCATCATACAACATGCCCAGTGCCGTAAAAAAAGCATCAACACTTTTAAGCGACGGACAGTCAGGCTGCAACCCATATGCCCAGACCTGTGGGTCTCCTTGTAGCAAGGAAATCACTATGCCCACCCGCTGAATCTCCGACCCAGAAGACTGAGGCCTAAGCCGGAAGTATAGCTTGCAGCTCTCCTTGAAACAAAAGAACTGCGAGCGATCTCCAGAAAAACGATCCGGGAGATTTACTTTCGGCTCTTTAACCCCTGCAGGTGCTGCTGCTGCGGGAGCTCCGCCAGCAGCCTGGGAGGTGTGCATTTTAATGGACAAATCATTAAATTGTCGAGTCAGGACCTGCACCTGATTGACCACCTGTTGCAACGTATTTTGAGGGGTATGCTCCATATTCCCACAAAATTTCAACAGGAGTATTAGGCTGCTGAATATGTTATGCACACCAGTGCCTGCAGGAAAGTACTAGTGTCAGAACTGTTATGCACTCCAGTGTCTGCAGGAATTTACTGGTGTTTGAACTGTTATGCAAAACAAATGGACTCACAGACAAACTGGGGAATATGACATAACGTACACAGAAGGTGATAGGGTAACAAAATACACACACAGTGAACAGAGAAGCCCAGAGGCTAAGAAACTGGGTATCTCCCTTGTATTAGAACTGCTCAGATGTAAAAAGCAAGATGTTGTGTTTTAATACGTAGAGAACCCGAAATGCTGTTGCTAAGGGCAACAGCAAAACCCTAAAGGGTTACCAACGGGTGTGGCAGTAAACTCCTTGGTCAGAGATGGAATGATAGACACAAGGAGAGCCTCCACAATCCTGATTCTCACTTGCAGTGCACAGGTTTAAACTTACTGCCACTAAACTGACCCCTGACACCTAGCACAGTGAGACAGGATTAGACAGGCAAGTGTTAGAATACAGCCGCAAACTTGCTAAGTTCACAGAGTAATAACAGAACCCCAGCAAGCTAAACGACTGACTCCAGTCTTACTGCTAGGTCTGGCTTGGCAGAGTGTAATACCAAATCCCCAGGCCTATTTGCAGTAAGCAACAAACAAATACAAAGCTACACAGTACTGGCTAACTTTCATGAACTGACTAACCAACAGAGATTCAGCAGCATCTGCTTACCCTGAAAAGAGGCCTTATAAAGCAGGTGCTGTCCACGCCCCACTCAGACCTCACAGACTGTGAGCACAAAAACCAGCACCGGATCCCCTGCCGTGCACAGAGCCTATAACCACTGCACAGCAAAAGACCCGAACCGGAGTATCAGCTGCGCTCAGGTTACTCCACTAGCACTTGTCTCCCGGTTGCCATGACGACGTGGCAGCACAGGGCAGGAGACCCTAACACCTTTATAATCTAAAAGCATAACAGAATCCATTTTGTTTCTATCTTATATAGGAAAGTATATTCATATTAACTTCATACATACTAAAGTACCTTTGGCCTACATTTAGTACAAAAACAAGTTAATTAGCTGGTTCGGATGCCACGTACACACATCCGAAAGGTTCATGAAGTCCAGTTTAATTCCTAATATGGATATTGTATACTTTATTATTATCAAGGACACATGGGTGAAAGCAAGAGCCAACCTCGTCACAAAGATGTGTTTTGCTGAATATTTCTTGTTTGTTTTTGCCAATTGTCCTAATATGAGCATAACACTGTACTCAAGATGCATGAAATCATATGGGAGTGTTATAAGAATGGGGTGTAACTGGATGTTATACAAATCATTGTATTGCCATGTTTTCTCTGTTAAATCATTTTTTACCCAGGCTGAGACAATGTGGTCTCTCAACCTGTATACGGGCGTGGTCTTTTTTATAAATAATTAATTGTTTTTCTAAATCTAACTTCAATTCAGTCATTTACTTAATAACAACAACCACAGCAACAACATGGTTAAATTAGGATTAGACAGTTGTTATGGAGGAAAAGTGTTATTAAACATAGAAACATACTGTACAGTACTGTACTATAGAAACATACACTAGAATTTGACGGCAGATAAGAACCACTGTGTCCATCTAGTATGCCCCCTTTTTTACATTATTTATAGCTCAATTCTTATTTGATCCTAACCCCCCCCCCCCCCCCCCCCATTTCCATTCTCTGCTCTAAACAACAGAACAGTACTTGCAGTACTGTATTCAGATTTTGTCTTTCTGGGTACAGTACTGTACTGGGTGGGTTTTTTTTTAGGAATCTGCACTGGTCCTGATTGTACACTGATTGTCATTCAATTGTTATATAACATATATAGCATATAAGGCAAATATAATAAGACCAACATAAAGCTACCGACTTCGCCTAATAAGGCTTTTGAAGTAGATCAAGGTTGGTGGTGCTCCCAGACATTAGTTCGAAAACAAACTGGTAAGGGATTGTTTTGCAAAGAGGCAAAAAAGAAGAGGACTATTATGTCTCTCAGGGGCACACTTAATTTCTATATATTGATAGAAAATATGGAAAGATGGATGAGGGAATTTGTGGTTTGTATGTAAAATTAGATAAAACTTAACTTTTAATGGTATTCACAGACGAAAAAAATTGTACAATTATAGCTGTGTATCAGCAGTATAAATTAAAACAAGTATTAAACAAAATTGTAGTGACGATGAGGTAAAGTGTGACTCACTTATATAAAGAGGGTGACAGGAAGATAACTGTAAACCCACTGATTTGTAAGCGAGTATTTAATGTTAGACGTTTGGCAAAGCGAAAATGTAGTGTTCCTGTTATCTCTATGCAATTATGATAGTAAATACAATTGTATAATCATAGTAGAGATAATCGGAAACCGGCTTAAATGGATCTGGAAGTAAAACCCAGACCGGCCGCGCCGCCCCGGAAGTGCGTGTGTGTCCTCGGCGGTGGAAAGCACGGCGCTTCCGGGTACGGCCGTGAATGGAACGCATAGCGTTTCCAACAAAACTCTGCTGAGATAAAGATATATCTTTACCGGAATCAATTTGGTCAATGTATACATATTGAGTGATGTATGGAGCAATCTTGTATTGCTTTCATAGGAACAATACATGGCCGAAAATGATATCACACAGGAAGCAGTTTAGCATTTAACATTATTGTTTTGTTTATTTCACATCATTTTATAATATAGGCATTATATTTCCAGTGCTATAAATATTAAGAAATGAAGGAATATGCCAGGATAATAATTTAATGACCTTCTGAACAAGTAACCAACAGGAAGTATGTTTCCACTTCCGGGTCAAATGCAGTATAAAAAGAGGATGTGTGCAGGTATGGATCATTCTGCCCTGAGGAAGAGTTAGATACAACTCGAAACGCGTTGGCGGCTCTGAATGATCCATCTACCTGCATCTAGAGTACCAGGAGAACCCTACCAGGTCCTGCGGCCGGTGTTTTGCATGAGGGGAGGAGGGAGGAATTCCGGAACCTTCCAATTTTGCTCTTCTCATTGCTCCATGCTGGGAGCCTGACACGGTACGGTTCCAATTTTACTACACAGTGAATTTGTCACTTTTATTGGATACAAGTATCTCATGAATTTTAATTTAATAAATCTACTTTTATTTTGAATTACTACACTATATGTGCTTTTTCTTCTTTCCATGACGAATACCTCTACATAAGGAAAAAAATTCCGAATTAATTTTGGGAGAAGAATTGGAATCTAGGAAAAAAAAAGAATTTTCCAAGTGAAACATAGGATTCATTTCGGGACTATTCACCAAGATTTTCACGTAACTTTGTTATTCTTACAGTGGGAGCACCAACGGTGTATTCAACAAATAACTGTTGTCTATTAGTCTTTTGGGTGATTGGGAGTCACCAGAATACACCCAGGCTGCCTCCATTTTCACCAAGCGCTAATCTCTGTTCCATTTACATTTTGCTTTATTTTGGGAAAAAACACTAACAACAATAATTCACCCATCCTGACAATGGGTAATTGTCTTATATGGCCTGATTGTTCGCAAATGCAGATTTCCGTGCATCTTTGCTGCCGGGGTGTCTGAGGGGCAGATTGGGAAATAAAAGTGGCTCTGTACTATTGTCTAGAAGTGTCCCAACATGGGAAGCACAAGAGGCACATTATAACGTACTGTGAAGCCATAAATTTGGACAATGCAGTGTACTGAGTGTGGTGGGTGGGTCTCCTGTCATATGTGGGCCAAACAGACACATCAGCCTACCAGGATTCTTCCTGGTGAGGCCTATGGTCTATCTCCCCCTGACTGTAATAATGTGTCATGCATGGTGACACAACTCGGCGGACATGTATTGTGATGTCAGTCACTGGTGGACACAGCAGCCAGGTCTGGCAACAGCAGGAACAAAGGACTATGCTTGTACCAGGCTCTCAAACTTAGAGGGGCTACGCACCTTAAAGAATCTTGGACATTAGTTTATCATACAGCACTGGTACTGTGTACAGTACCTTTGCTGTTTTAGAGTAACAAGAATTCTAGCACCAATATGAAGAAATGTGATTTGTTTAAGCTGCATACTGTACTCTACAGTATTTTTTAGGTACTGTACTGTACATTACTGTATTAATCAAGTTACAATTGTGCTTACATTTGTCAGTATAAGACTGTGTTACGCAGTTATAAATGATGTGTGTATTTGTTTTCAATTATTTTATGCAATAAAAAGCATTTGAGAACTTTGCACAATTGTACTGAGTGCTTCCTTTATGCAGTGGGGGGTAATTCCTCTCCACACATATGCTGATTGTTCATACAGTACAGTAGTTGCCTACCCTCACGGATATTGCAGGAGTCTCCAATTTGCAATTCTTATCTCCTAATCACCTGCATCATACAGTACAGTACATTAAATCAAATCTCCCAGAATGTTAACCACAGCCTGGGTTACAACAAGGAATTTGTAAGGACAGTGATTTGCGCCAGTCAATACAGGTACAGTATGACTGCTACTGTACAGTACTTGTGCAAAGCAGTCCTGACTCTAAGCAACCCCCTCCTAGCCCCCCCCCCCCCCTGCGGCAAAGAACACATCCTGTGTACCAGCAAGCTTCTTACTGTACTGTACATAATACTCTGAAGTGTGAGGTGCAAATGTTTTATTAGTAATACAGTAGGTACTGTACAAAGAAACATAGATTTTTATGGAAGATACTGTAAGAACCACTTGGACCATCTAGTCTTTAGTTAAACAGACAAAAGACTTTGGACAAGGTACTCTAAATAGCAATTGGAATTTCATGCATACAGTAGAGATCGGTCCACACTGTACTGTACAGTATCTACTTATCCTGACATGTACAGTATGGCACGGCTTGAAATTTCAGACTATAAGAGAACTTAAAATATAGTAGCCATGCTTTGTGATTTTTCTTCAGTTGCTTCTTTAATATGGTACTTTATACATACAGTATTCTACTGTATTATGGCAAACAAAATTGTTGGGTGTACAGTAGGCTGGTCTATAAATATACTGTAGAGTAAGTCAGTTTCCAAAGAAACACTGTTCAATACTGTACATCAGGGATGGGAAACCCTCAGTCCTCCAGCTGTTGTTGAACAAAACATCCCAGCATGCCCTGCAACAGTTTTAGCATGGCAAAATAGCAAAACTAGCAAGGCATGCTGGTACTGTATGTGTAGTTCGTTCAACAACAGCTGGAGGAACGAAGGTTCAGTGTACAGAGTGAATAAAAAAATTACATAAATGGATCAGTAAAGAAAATGCTCCATGTACAGTCCTGTACAGGACTGTACAGTCTTTTCCACAGGAAATGTGTATTAGAGGTAATTTTTACTGTATACATTAAATGTACAGTAAATTATTATTTTTTATTGCAAACACACAAATGCATCCCAGATGGAAATCTGCTGTATACAGCAGACAGCTTATGGTTACAGGACTCATTTACTGTATCCTAGCCTATAGTCGTGGTGTATTTTAGATAGCGTAATGAGATGCTCCTGCAGCATTGCCCTGATTCATGTAAAACCTGTGTGCATACAGTATCTCTATTGAATGTAAAGTACAGTTACAGTACAGTTCAGTATATTACAATAGAAAAAAAGTGTCAGGGAAAAAAACACCTCATGACAGATACACAAGCTCATGTCTAAATATACAGTAAGCAGTGATCCCTTGCCATTGGTTTTAGATTATGCCCAAATGTCTAGGGGACTTGGCCGCTCACGTACTGTACTGTACTGTACTGTATCCCTGACTTCAATGGACCATACTGTATTGGAGCTTAAACTCCTTATTTTGCATCTATATACACCACAATATATTTATTAATTGATCACTCTATGGGACCTTATTGCCCTGTGTATTTTAGCTAGGGTATTGAGACACTCCTTCAGCATTGCTCTGTAGTTTGTCAACTTGCTATGCATTCGAGTCCGGTGTACCTTTTTTTAGGGTCTGTACCTGCCAAAAAGGTCTTTGTATTGATTTTGACTCTCCAAATTAACATTGAAAGTATAGGAAAGGGTCCATGGACAACCCCCTTTTACCCGTGGCCATGCCTCCTTTCCTAATTTGTACCGGAATTCATGTGTAAAATGTTGCAGGGTATGATAGAGTATCATAATGTGCATAGAGCTTCCCTATCCCTATCGAACCTGTGTATTTTAGCTAGGGTATTCAGATGGGCATCCGTTCAGATGGTCGACCATGTTATGGTCGACAGTCATTAGGTCGACCACTATTGGTCGACATTGACATGGTTGACATGGACACATGGTCGACACATGAAAATGGTCGACACGTGAAAGGTCGACACATGAAAAGGTCGACATGAGTTTTTAAACTTTTTTTTCTTTTGGGGAACTCTTCCATACTTTACGATCCACGTGGACTACGATTGGAACGGTAATCTGTGCAGAGCGAAGCGGTAGCGGAGCGAAGGCACCATGCCCGAAGCATGGCGAACGAAGCAAGCCATGCGAGGGGACGCGGTGCACTAATTGGGGTTCCCAGTCACTTTACGCAAAAAACGACACCAATAAAAGTTTAAAAACTCATGTCGACCTTTTCATGTGTCGACCTTTCATGTGTCGACCATGTGTCCATGTCGACCATGTCAATGTCGACCAATAGTGGTCGACCTAATGACTGTCGACCATAACATGGTCGACCATTCATACCGGAACCATTCAGATGCTCCTTTAGCATTCCCCTGTAGCCTGCAACGCCTGTGCCATCACTTGCTCCATAGCTGAGGGCTTCCACAGGGCAAGGGATTATGGGTGGCAGCCATTTTGTCAACTTGCTACTGTATGTGTTCGAGTCCGGTGTATCGTAATGTGCATAGAGCTTGCCTATCCCTGTTGCCCCTATGTATTTTAGCTAGGGAGATTGTGACACTCCTTCAGCATTACCCTGTAGCCTGCAAAACCTATGCCATCGCTCACTCCATAGCTAAGGGCTACCACGAGGCAAGGCGTCATGGGTGGTAGCCATTTCAATTAAGTCTGCTATGCAACAGAATTGTATGTGTACCGGCCGGTGCATAGAACCTTATCGTCATAGCCGCTGTGTATTTTACAGCTTTGCCCTGATTTATGTCAAACTTGTGTGCACACTTCTATTGAATGTGAAAGTATAGTACACTACAATAGATACAAAAATAGAAAAATGAATAAAGTGTCTGGAAAAAACTAACATGCATTCGCACTTTGGAAATCGAACCCGGGACTCTAAGCAGGGGAAGCGGAACACTTCACCACTCGGACATGTCACCACTGACAGATGAATACGCCCATTGGTTTTGATTATGCCATAATGGCTACGGGATTAGGATGCTAACATACAATATCCCCAACATCAATAGAAAACAACGTACCTGTAACATGTTCGTTTGCATCTATGTACTCTAGTGGTTTTATTTGTTGATTTGTCTGAGGGACTTGGACGCTTACATATTCCTAACGTCAATGGACTATACCAGGCCTGGCCAACCTGTGGCTCTCCAGATGTTGTGAAACTACACATCCCAGCATGCCCTGCCACAGTTTTACCATTCCTTAATAGCAAAACTGTGGCAAAGCATGATGGGACTTGTAGTTTTGCAACAGCTGGAGAGCCACAGGTTGGCCAGGCCTGGACTATACTGTTGCTTTATCACATTCATTTGCATCTGTACATACTGTACTACTGTATTTACATCTGTACACTGTAATATACTGTATGACATACTGTAGCATATTGTAGCATAATGAGACACACCAGTAAAGTAGTTCTTACTATGTATTTCGGTATTGTATTTTAATGGAGACCACACACATGCGCAATGGTGATTTTAAAAAGTGACATCTGGTGGATGATCGCAGGCATTACACTTAAAGGTAATGCCAAACGCTCTGTGCGCCTCCCTACAACTAGGCGCGCCTTCCTATGACTAGGCACGCCTCCTTGCGCCCAGGCACGCTGCGAATGCCCAATCGTGACTAACGCCTCAGCCAGCCAAGATAACGGAGGCTGCATCTGTACATCATTTTTTGTATATATAAGGCCTTGTGGACCACAAATATAAATGTGCAGTGGCCCGTCTGATAGATGCAAGTGTCCATGAATTGTACCATTTGCGGTTTAATTATTGTAAAGATGGAAATTACTCACAAATTAATATGTACCCCTTATGAAAGAGGAGACTGTAAAAGAACATCTATACATCTTTACAATGACATCCGTGGTGTTTTCTAAACTTGTTAATACCAGGAAGTATTTCCTATTTGAAATGTCTATGTGATTATGGACTTATTTTATATTTTATGAATTTTTATAATAAATTGTATCAGAGGAATACACTGTTTAACACTACTCCTCGTAAAATACCTTATTTCATCTGGGTATATATGCAACATCTATAATAGGTGGGACAAATTGTTAGGGTGTTGATAGAACCCCGAGGCGCCAGTCTCACTATTGTTGTATGTTTTCCAGTTCTTGAGTTCTTCCTATCAGGAAACCCAGTGAGACAAGGCAGCCTGATAAATTCTTCTTCAAATTCAAAATTTCCTTTAATAGTGCAGTAAGAGAGTTTTTGCTTTTATATATATATATATATATATATACAGGTTGAGTATCCCATATCCAAATATTCCGAAATACGGAATATTCCGAAATACGGACTTTTTTGCGTGAGAGTGGGATAGTGAAACCTTTGTTTTTTGATGGCTCAATGTACACAAGCTTTGTTTAATACACACAGTTATTAAAAATATTGTATTAAATGACCTTCCTGCTGTGTGTATAAGGTGAATATGCAACATAAATGAATTGTGTGAATGTAGATGCACTTTGTTTAATGCACAAAGTTACAAAAAATATTGGCTAAAATTACCTTCCTGCTGTGTGTATAAGGTGTATATGTAACATAAATGTATTCTGTGCTTAGATTTAGGTCCCATCACCATGATATCTCATTATGGTATGCAATTATTCCAAAATACGGAAAAATCCCATATCCAAAATACCTCTGGTTCCAAGCATTTTGGATAAGGGATACTCAACCTGTATATATATATATATATATATATATATATATATATACATACTGTATATATATATATATATATACATATATATATAATTATTTCAAAGAGCAGCAACAAAGGGAGATGAGGTGTTAGCATGTATTAAAAGGGGAATTGAGACAAGTGATGAGAGTGTAATCCTGCCACTGTATAAATCATTGGTGCAACCGCATTTTGAGTATTGTGTACAGTTCTGGGCACCACACAATTAAAGAGACATGTTAGAACTTGAAAAGGTTCAGAGGCGAGCTACCAAATTGATTAAGGGGTTGGAGACACTGGACTATGAGAAGAGGCTTTTTAGGTTAGATATGTTTACACTGGAAATGAGATGACTAAGAGGAGATACAGATATGTAAAGGGGCAATATGTGGCGGTGATTTGTTTATTAAGGCACTATCAGGTGATTTGTTTATTAAGAGTCCTCTACACAAAACGCGCGGACACCCACTAAGGCTTGAGGAGAGGAGATTTTGTACTCAGCGCAGGAAGGGATTCTTCACTGTAAGGGCAATACGAATAAGGAATTCACTGCCAGAGATGGTTGTAATGGCAGACTAGGTCAGTGGGGTAAATTTACTAAGGTCCCGATTTTGACCAAGATGCCGTTTTTTCATCAAAGTGTCATCTCGGTAATTTACTAAACTCAAATCACGGCAGTGATGAGGGCATTCGTAATATTTGGAAGTCCTAGGAAAAAATCACGAATGAATACACCATCGGTCAAAACGCGGCTGTTTAAGTATGAATCTCGGTCATTTACTAAGAAGTGCAAAGCAAAAAAAAACAAAACACTGCCGCGAAAAATTACAACTCGTAAAAAAGTGCTTAAAAAAAAACAGACCTGCTTTTTTTTATCCGTGATTGGATAGGCATGCACGGATCCATGAGATCCATGAGATCCGTGCATGTATATCAGTGGGAAGGGGTGGGAAAGTGATTATTTTCTCAAAAAAAATTGCGTGGGGTCCCCCCTCCTAAGCATAACCAGCCTCGGGCTCTTTGAGCCGATCCTGGTTGCAGAAATATGGGGAAAAAAATGACAGGGGTTCCCCCATATTTAAGCAACCAGCATCGGGCTCTGCGCCTGGTCCTGGTTCCAAAAATACGGGGGACAAAAAGAGTAGGGGTCCCCCGTATTTTTAAAACCAGCACCGGGCTCCACTAGCTGGACAGATAATGCCACAGCCGGGGGTCACTTTTATATAGTGCCCTGCGGCCGTGGCATCAAATATCCAACTAGTCACCCCTGGCCGGGGTACCCTGGGGGAGTGGGGACCCCTTCAATCAAGGGGTCCCCCCCCAGCCACCCAAGGGCCAGGGGTGAAGCCCGAGGCTGTCCCCCCATCCAATTGGCTGCGGATGGGGGGCTGATAGCCTTTTGTGAAAATGAAAAGATATTGTTTTTAGTAGCAGTACTACAAGTCCCAGCAAGCCTCCCCCGCATGCTGGTACTTGGAGAACCACAAGTACCAGCATGCGGCGGAAAAACGGGCCCGCTGGTACCTGTAGTACTACTACTAAAAAAATACCCAAAAAAAGACAAGACACACACACCGTGAAAGTAAAGATTTATTACATACATGCACACAAACATACATACTGATAAAGCCTAATATTTATCCTATATAACACACTATAAAAAGGTTAAGAGACACAGTACGCAATTGGCGCACGAGGTACCGTAAGGGTACGCTCTTAGCGTAGCGGACGCTGTATCGGGAGCGAGCCGCTCGAGCGACACAAACGTTCGCGAGAATACGCTGTTGGTATCGGGCACACTATAGGTAAGCGACTACCGTAATGCTACGCTATCAGCGTAGCGGACGCTCGAGACCACGAGGAGATCACGAGCGGCGCAGACGCTCACAAGATAACAATCAGTAGACCTTGAATGTAACACACAGAAATTATATTCTTATACTGTAAACCTTGTACTGAAACACTGTAGCGATATAACGCTGCTTAACCTTGTTTACACTAAAGCTGTTTGAGCGATAGAGACGCTCCTATTACCCACTGCAATATAATGAACACACACAATACCGGTCTAAGGGTCTAACGCCTTTTAAGGAAATGAATGAACGTTCAAAAAGAATAATACAATACAAGTTATACACTACCAAAATAACATAGAATTCCTAACCAGATAACTACACATAAAATACAATAAAGATACAATCACTTTTAAAGGGGGAGGGAGAGAGAGAGGGAGTGAGAGAGAGAGAAAAAGAGAATGGCTTATAACAATAAACAAAGACAATATGATTGCAGAGAAACTTACGCACAAAGGGTAACAATCGCATGCGCCTCCTGGATATCCAGCTCCCGATTATCAGTGGTGAGAACCGTTGAAGAGAATAGAGAGCTGGCCCAGATCGGCTTGTCCTTTTATACACTACACACAATACAGTACAATGGTTCCTATATTCTTATTGTTCATTGGACACAGGAATTCCTCTTCGCATTATAACAAAGGGTCATAGGTTGATTCATACAGGTGGGCTGTGACTATTCCTAACTGCTCAGGTGGGTGGGAAACTAGGTTTCCCGCCGCATGGATAATAAAGTGCAAATATAGTAAAAGTCCATAAACTTCTTATGTCCATAACTATTCGCACGAGCGAGTTATCCGCTTCAAACCAACACCGGAATATTGCTAATTAAATACTCTTCCGATGGATACTAAACACCACTGTATAACCCTTGTCTGACCCTTCGTATCAAACAAAGAGGGATCTCTTTGTCCATGAACATGCTACATTAACTAAACTTTCAAATTCTATCAAAGAGACCATGATCTACAAAATACATTATATGGTTAAAATATGTAACGATTGAGTCGCACGCTAGACGCATACAAACTCTACCGTAAATGCGCATACCGTGCGCCTGCGGGTGCACGCAACAGCGAGTATGCGCACACACGGGAGAGCACAGGCACGCGCAGCGAGGACACGCATGAGGTGCAAATATGGCAGTGTGCATAGTGATATTTTTCTGACTTTGACAGTCCACCCTTTGGCAGTCACCAATAACTGCCACTTTCTAAAACATTTCAAAAAGAGAAAAATATATGTCATGTATAATACATTTCTATGATTGGGTAGGGGAGGAGAGGAGAAGGTAGGAAAAGGGTATGACCTAGTGAGATAGCAGAAGCATGTGTGTATGAATCCATGTTTGGGGGGTCATGTATCATCGTGCCGTACATGTTTTAAATCAAGCTTCGAGGTATTGCGAAGTATACATTTGAATTCCTTCTTATCCTGTGGTACGGGTCTGTGGATGGGCTATCAAACTTTACCGAGCTCTCTTCGGCTTTTGGTTGCAACAAAATGGGGGAGCACATTTTAGTTGATGATACATGAATGGGGGAAATATGTGAGTGCTGATATCTGTGCCTATATTCCCTATCGACTATGTGTGTCATTACCTGAAGGTTGTAGAGGTGAAAAAAAAAGAAGTGTTGTTACGGGGTAGAGATACCATTATGTGAGGTTAATTTACATTTCGCCGATTGAAGTCTTGTCTGGTGTCTTGTCTTGATGTACATGTTGACTGTAGTCTCTTTGTGCTTTTGCCAATAAACGCAAGCAAAGCTTTATCAATGTCCATAGACTTACAAAAAGTGTTGGGCTAGCGTAAAATTAAAAGTACTAGGGATATGGGGGTCTATGGCATAGTCCATCAGTTGTCTGTGTAAAAGGTTGTCAAACTTCTTCTTTAGTCCATCTGTTGTCTATATACAAGGCTGTCAAAATCTTCTTCCAAGCGGGTCTTTTTACCTTGGAGAAAAAAGAGAAACAGGTGAAAGAAACGGACCGTAGAATCACATTTTCATCACAACAGTGTCTCTATCGTTGGGTCATAAATCACATCAGTCGTTGTTATTACAGTATCTTCACTCCTTAAACTCATCACTCGGGCGCTACGTTTACACTTTGTTAAAACCCGAACGCATCTAAATATCAGACCGACTAATATGATGACACCCAGAACACACAAAAGGAATTTCCCTACATCCATGATAATACCTTGGGTCCATTCTCCTAAACCAGAGAACCAATTTCGCGGGTTCAACCATGACACCCAACTGGTCAGCTCATTACCCACAGCGGCAAGGGTGAGATTGTGTTTCCTTCGGAACTCCCATTTTAATTGGAGAATGTCGTCCATCTTTTGGTCTATGACCTCGACCGGGTCCTCGGTGCTGTTTGTGATATAAGTGCAGCATTTTACGCCGTACTGCGTTGCTAGTGTGACACAATACCCACCCGTCACAGCTGTGAGATAATTGAGAATCATCCTATGCTGAACCAGTTCTGTTTTATAAGCTTGGAGCTCCCTTCCAGTATACCTGAATGTGTCATCATACATTTCAGTGATATTGTCTAATAAATTTGCAAGCGCAGATATATATTTATAATTTATCACTCCTCTGGCGGTGCGAGTGATATCTAACGCGATTAGGAATTGAATCCCGGTGGATTCACTGATCAGGTCAGAGGCCGGATGCTCTGTTCTCTCTATCAGGTGCCGTTTAACGATGTGCTCGTAATGAGTGTGGGTATAAGGAGCTTGGGCACTGCGGTGAATATCTTTCATTTTAGTATGTGATACAGTCATTACCTCAGGCAGTACTTCCAATATAACATAACCCTTCTGAGTTTGGGGCAAGCCACTTATACGCCTTCCTCCCGCATATGAAATATGCATCATCGGGGAGAACATATGGGACGGAGTAGGACATAACCATATTACACATTTTCCATATGAAATTTCCTAACCCTAATTCTCCCATCTGTTTACTACACGTATCAGTTTGTATGATATGTGCACAGTATCCTGGTGATACCTCTCCAACTCTCATGGACCTACTTCCTAGGGTATACCTATATCGGAAATATTTTCCACTACCGGCTATGTGGCGTATAAGTTCTGTATCTGTTGGCATTCTATCGGCTCTGTATGAAAAGGTCATGGTTTGGTTATTCCATGACACTTCCCAATTTCCCGGCTTTCGGGGATTGGAAATGTTAAAACATACTAGGGATCTATCCACATGATATTGGTGGAGCTTCAAACTAGGAGGACTGGAGATATTAAACCTCCTGTCCACCGGTCTCCCACCACTTAGCTCAAGTACCTCCCCTACCGTTAAAGGGAATGGTACTAAGCCTGATTTACTATGACCTTGAGGTACTTGAGAGCATACCCAACAATCTGTCTGATTTAACACTTTACCCACTAAGGAGTGATAGTCACTCAATGGATGCTGGTCCATGTGGATATTAAAACTGGACTGACATTTCTTGATGCACCCATCCTCAACTACATTATCACAATGCCTACAGATGCAATTTTCTTCAGCGAACAATCCTTCACAATTCCTTCTATGGTCAATGCTATCGGATCGTTTTCTGATACTCGCCTTTGCTTGACGATTATGTTGTTCTTGGAAATCTACGCCTCCATCTCTGTAATCAGAACCCATTCCAGAACCTCTCTCTACCTCCATGGTACTTTCGCCGGAACAGACTGCTCGGGTCAACATCATGGTCAACAGGAAAATCCGGATCACAGTCTCTTGGGGCAAGTCCATCTTATAGGAGGAAATGGAGAAGAATGAGAAAGGGGAAAGAAATAATTGAAGGAGATGGGATGGGAAGTGGAGAAAACAATAAAAGGGTACAGGGAATCGACAACTGCCTCCGATCTTATTATTCTCAATGCTCAGGTGCCGTCTCAGTCCTCCTGAAACAGACACTCCAGTGATACAACTTCCTCTACCGTCTGTTCTTTATCACGGGACTTCTCTGGATCAGCAACCTTCTTGCAATGGGATGAATGAACCCAAGTCTCTCTCTCGGCAACCTTCAATGCTGTCGTGCTAACCAATAAGACCTGGTATGGTCCTTCCCATCTGTCAATAAGGCAACCTGAGCGTAGAAAATTTTGTATCATTACATAATCCCCAGGTTCAATGTCATGACAATTACTATCTGGCAGATCAGGAATCACCAACTTCAAATTATCGTTCTGATTCCTTAGCTGTTTACTCATGTTAACCAGGTATTTTATAGTCACTTCATTGTTACACTTCAAATCATCCTGAGGGTTAATCATAACATGCGGTTGTCGACCAAACAGAATTTCAAAGGGGGACAGATTAAGAGGGGACCTGGGAGTGGTTCTGATGCTGTATAGTACAATGGGTAAAGCTTCTGGCCATGTCAATCCTGTTTCTGCCATAACTTTGCTCAGTTTATTTTTAATCGTGCTGTTCACTCTTTCCACCTTCGCACTCGCCTGAAGGCGGTATGGAGTGTGCAGCTTACTATCAATTCCCATCAACTTACACATTCCTTGAAAGACATCACCTGTAAAATGGGTACCCCTATCACTTTCAATTATTCTAGGGATACCGTATCTACACACAAATTCCTGCACAATTTTCTTAGCAGTAAACATAGCGGTATTTGTGGCCGCAGGAAATGCTTCGACCCAATTTGAAAACACATCTATACAAACAAGTACATATTTCAAATTTCGACAAGGGGGTAATTGTATAAAATCAATCTGTATTACCTGAAAAGGGCCGCCTGTAGGTGGGATATGAGATGGTTCTGTTGGTATTGCCTTTCCGATATTCTTCCTCAAGCAGGTAAGGCATGACATTGCTCTCTTACCTGCATGGGATGAGAATCCTGGGGCGCACCAATATGCTCTTACCAACTTACACATTCCCTCCTTGCCCAGATGAGTCAGCCCATGTGCTGCTTCAGCTAAACATGGAAGATATGCTCTGGGGGCCACTGGTTTACCCTGTCCATCTGTCCAGAGTCCTGAGGACTCCTGGCCATATCTATTTGCCTTCCAGACTGCCTTTTCCTGTGTGGAACACAAATTTTGCATCTCACACAACTTCTGTGTGTTGATGGTATTAAATACCATCAATTGTGTGGTGTCTGTCTGTCTGGGGGTACCAGCTGCTAACTTAGCAGCTTCGTCTGCTCGGCTGTTACCAAGTGATACTGGGTCCTGGCTATATGTATGTGCTGTACACTTGATAACAGCCACTCTGTCGGGTTCCTGTATCGCTGTTAGAAGCCTTTTGATGTGAGTTGCATGCGCTATCGGTGTACCAGCTGCCGTCATGAAATTTCTGAGACGCCATAGGGCTCCAAAATCATGGACTACTCCGAAGGCGTATCTAGAATCGGTGTAGATATTGGCTGACTTTCCCTTAGCCAATTCACATGCTCTGGTTAGGGCAACCAGTTCAGCAACCTGGGCTGAGTGAGGTGGGCCTAGCGGTTCTGCTTCTATGGTGCCTTGGTCATCTACGACTGCGTATCCAGTACACAAGTCTCCCGAGTCCGTCTGTCTGTGACAACTACCGTCAGTGTAGAAAGTAAAATCTACATCTTCCAGTGGATTGTCACTGATGTCAGGCCTTGCCGTGAAATTTTGGGTCAAATATTCCATACAATCATGTGTGTCATCCTTTGTATTAAATCCTCCTTCCCCATCACTCTCATCCTCCACCCTTTGTGCCTGTCCAGGCACACCTGGGAGATATGTTGCAGGATTTAATGCACTGCATCTCCTTGTGGTGATGTTTACGGGGGCCATTAATGCCAATTCCCATCTTGTAAACCGCGCTGATGAGACGTGCCTGGTTTGGGCAGAATTCAGCAAGGCTGACACTGCATGTGGTGTATGAATTGTGAGGTTGTGTCCTAGCACTACATCTTCGCTTTTTGTAACTAGCAATGCTATTGCGGCGACACTTCGCAAGCATGTGGGGAGGGATCGCGCTACCGTGTCTAGCTGAGCGCTGTAGTATGCTACCGGCCTGCTGGCATCACCGTGCTTTTGGGTTAGGATGCCTGCCGCGCAACCAGCACTTTCTGTTCCGTATAGGGTTTCCCATAGTCTGGCATACCTAATGCTGGTGCCTGCGTTAGGCACTGTTTAAGTCTCTCAAATGCCATCTCGGATTCGTCTGTATGCGAAATCCGATCAGGTTTGTTTGATGAGACCATCTCTTGCAAGGGTAATGCTAGAATGGAAAAACCTGGGATCCAGTTACGGCAATACCCACACATTCCTAAAAACGTTCTGATCTGTTGCTGGGTCTGTGGCAGTGTCATGTCTCTAATTGCTTGAATTCTATCAGCGGTCAGGTGTCTCAGTCCTTGTGTTAGACAGTGTCCCAGATATTTTACTTTAGGCTGGCATAATTGTAGTTTGTCTTTGGAAACCTTGTGTCCTGTGTCTGAAAGATGAAACAGGAGCTGTTTCGTATCTTTCAGGGACGCTTCCAGTGAATCTGAACACAGGAGTAAATCATCCACATACTGTATCAATATTGATCCACTCTCTGGTTGGAAAGACTGTAAACAATCATGCAAAGCCTGTGAAAATATACTTGGACTGTCTATGAAACCTTGCGGTAATCGAGTCCATGTGTATTGGACTCCTCTGTATGTAAATGCAAACAAATATTGGCTGTCAGGATGCAGGGGTACCGAGAAAAAGGCGGAGCAGAGGTCAATAACAGTGAAAAATTTCACAGTGGGAGGGATCTGCATAAGGATGACAGCTGGATTTGGCACTACGGGGAACTGACTCTCAACTATTTTGTTAATCCCCCTTAGATCCTGTACTAGCCTGTAACCCCTCCCCCCACTCTTTTTCACAGGGAAGATGGGACTATTGGCAGTGCTGGATGTTCTTACCAGTATGCCCTGTTGTAGCAAGCGCTCTATTACTGGGTAAACTCCTAACTCCACCTCTGGCTTCAGAGGGTATTGTGGGATTTTTGGAGCTATCCTACCATCTTTTACTTGCACAACTACTGGAGCTACGTTTGCCATTAATCCAGTGTCTTGTCCATCTTTAGTCCACAGTGACTCTGGTATTTGGGATGTCATTTCTTCTACCTGGGATGGATTCCTATTTAACATAACAGTGTGGGACATTAATTTTGATGGGGAGTCTAGCATGTCTCGCACTTCCTGAGCGTGATTCTCAGGTATGTCTAAGAATACACCTTCAGGAGTGCAATAAATGACACACCCCATTTTACACAATAAATCTCTTCCCAGGAGATTAGTCGGTGCCGATGCCGCCAGCAAAAAGGAATGCTTGGTATGCAAAGGCCCTATTGTAATCTCTGCTGGTTTGCTAACAGGGTAGTGCTGGACTACTCCCGTTACTCCCATGGCTGGAATTGTCTTACCAGTGGTTCTCATGCCCACTGTCGAATTTATCACTGATTTGGCCGCCCCCGTATCTACAAGGAAGTTTAATGATTTACCAGCTACATCAATTGTGACCGCGGGTTCACTTCCAAGGCTTGCGATCAATTTCACTGGCTGCAGATTACAGGTATGGCCACACCCCTATTGGGTATGGTGACCTCCCTGAATCGCGCTGGCAGCAACTACTTGAGAAGGGGGTAAATGGGAACTACCAGAGACTTGCCAGTCTCTTTTTGGGGGATACCTTTTTGTTTCCCCTGCATGTGGCTCATGACTCCGTCTCTGCGGTCCCTGATCCCAATTTCGTGTGTCATGTCGTTGTCTAGGGGGTTGGTATGATTTTTGTGTGTTTTTCGATCTACAGTCTCGTGCAAAATGTCCCTCTTTATGACAGTAATAACAAGTTACCACATTTGACTTACCCACAGGGTTTGGAGATTCATACAAAGGTGGCCTTGTGGTCAGGGCCTGTATACTTACGGCCATTAACTTATCACTTTGTGACTCCCTGTGTCTGGTGATATTTCGATCGTGATCAAGGGCGGCCTCTCTCAAAGTAGCCACCGACAGACCTCGCCAACATGGTTGCGTGGTCTGTACCCTTGTCTTCAATACCTCCTTTAAACCATCCATTAACACAGATACTGCTACCTCTCTATGATTTACATTTGTTTTAATGTCTTCTATGCCTGTATACCTAGCCATTTCCTGTAATGCCCTGTGAAAATAGTCTGCAGCTGTTTCTGCCTCTTTTTGTTTTATGGAGAAAATCTTGTTCCATTTAACTACAGCTGGAAAATACTCTTTTAACTGTAAATGTATTCTCTTTACATTGTCTTGGTTGTACACATCCGTAAGGGGTACATCCTCATCTAATTTACAGTCAGCTAAAAATTGTGCTGAGTCGACATTGGAGGGTAAACATGCCCTCAGCAATATCTGCCAGTCTTTGTTATTGGGCTCTACAGTATTCCCTAGGTCTCTAATATATTTCTGGCTAGCAACTAGATCCTTCCTAGGATCAGGGAATTCGGACACTATTGTCCTCAATTCCATTCGGGAAAATGGACAGTGCATGGCGATGTTTCTGACAGGAGTGACTCCTGAAGCGTCCGTTTTCCCATTTGGCACTGCTATTACCCTAACGGGATTAAGTCTACTAACATCATTCTGAATAGATTCTACAGCTTGTGGTGAAATGGTTTCAGCATAGTGTATGGTGCCGTACTTACCTGTTGATACAACCTCACCTGTCCCTCCGCTAGGGGCCTTTGATACTAATCTTACGGGTTGGGCCGTACCCACTGCTGTTTCTGATATGGTGGCTGCTAGAGAGAGCGCCGATAGTGTTGTTGATTCGTCTTCTTGATCATACTCCTGGGGAAAGTTTAATACAGGGTACAACTTGCACGGGTTAATACTTGCATTACTCATCTTATCCACATTATCCTTAACATTTATGCAGTTACTAAGTGCTTGTTTATTACACCTTATTGCGTCATTCTCTGCAACCAACTTCTCTCCCGTTATGTAAGGTGGCGGTGGAGCCGTAGCTATCAGTTTCCCGATAGGGTTGGATCCAGCCGCCTGAGCCAATCCTCTCTGTATTTCACCTTCCTGTTGCCATAACTGTAAATAATCATAATGTTTGATCCGTCTCTTTGTTGATTTAATGAGACATATCCTTCTCCTAAGGTTTTGTAACACATCTGGGCTAAAACTACCTACCCGAGGGAACTTATCCTCGTCACGTACAGTCATTCTTTCCCATTCATCACATAAAACCTGTGTGTGTGAACCGTATTTTTCACACATTACATACCTTGCCGACCCGATTGGTCGGTTTATTAAGTCAACCCGAACCGAGGTTGATCGCCCCCTACCTGAACAACTGGCCCCCATACTTGCAGGTGTTGCTTTCACTACCTCTGACCTTAATCAGGGTCTTCAGCGAACCCTTACAAAAACCAAGATGTCCGGGGTAGGCCGGCGGCGAAGTTTACCGAGTACTCCACTCACTCGCCCACGCCGACCAATACGCCCACACACTGCCTCAGCGCTGGCGTACTCGACCCAGGGCCCCTGCGACCTGAACCTCTATTTACTGAAACATGTGAGGGTGATCAGAAGAGCACTTACTCTTTTCAGTAACTATTGGTTGCTGGATAGTTCCCAAGTGACTAGCGAACTTCCCTTAAAATAAAAAAAAAATTACACAAATCACGTTAGAATGTACAAATAGCGTTTATGACCCCTTTCGTACGCAAATGGTACTGGGTCAAATTACTAACTAATGCACACAATTACGTGTGGTACAATCGTTCGGCACATAAGCAACTAATCTTATGTGCGGAGCGACCAGTGGAATCGAAAATTGTGGCTGCGAATTCCTTCAGCCTGAGCTTTAATGGCCTATATGGGTTTTGCACCAACCCTTCCTGGGTTGTGCTCTTTTCTATCTATAGCAGACTTCTTAGTCTGCTGTACCTAGACCTCCTGGTCTGTTCCGGACCTCCTGGTCTGTGCTACAGTAGACCTCCTGGTCTGCTATACTCTAATGCTCTTTTTTATTGTTTAACAAGGGATGCCTCCCTAGCCACCATGCACGTCACTTACATGTATGTACCTCACGAGAACTCGACTTCTTGTGGTTCAACCCAAAAAAATTGTAAAAACTTATATATGCAAACACTCACTACATGTACACTTTACTTTTGTTTCTATTTCTGCACAGAAATTTCTTTCATTCAGTAATAGTCTAGACCAGATGAGTCACAAATTGGAGAAGGATCTATTAGCTTAAAATTTTGGACACTAAAATTGACTTGCGCTATTTATCGCGTTGCTTCCTTTTCGCGAGCTAAAATAATCCTATCGTGTTATTTGAGTTACGTGGGCGTACCCAGACGCTCCGTTGCGTAATATACGCTGCGTGCGTCGGCCCTTGTGTTGCGTACTCTTGTCTCACCCTTTTGTTAGAGACACGTGTACGCTGACCAGATATGTCCACCGAAATACAATCAACACGTTTATCAATGTAGATGATCTTTAATTGTAATCATCTACCGAGCATCACACAGGTCTCTCCTTGTAATCTTAGGCAAAGCTGTGTGCGTGCTTTACAAATTACCCCTTAATGTATTACTTTTACTCTTTAACTACTAATAGCAACAAATCTTTCTTAGCACGTTATCAATTATGAAATGGCAAACAGGAGAGTGAAATGTGAAAATACACAAATGAAAAGAAATACAGATGTATGCGTGCGTGCGTACGCAAGACAGAACAGAGAAAAAAAACAGTTTTAAAAGACACTAGCGTATTGTTCTTACCTCCGGTTCCGGATTCCTTCAGCACCCTTTACTAAGCGAAGCAGACGCTTATCGGGTCAGCACTATGAGGAATATTACCTCCCGCCCTTTGCTGATCGATAATGTCTGCTGTAATTACCTAGTGCAGATATGTGAAGGACGGACGAGCTGCCAATTGATAAAGCCTAATATTTATCCTATATAACACACTATAAAGAGGTTAAGAGACACAGTATGCAATTGGCGCACAAGGTACCGTAAGGGTACGCTCTTAGCGTAGCGGACGCTGTATCGGGAGCGAGCCGCTCGAGCGACACAAACGCTCGCGAGAATACGCTGTTGGTATCGGGCACACTATAGGTAAGCGACTACCGTAATGCTACGCTATCAGCGTAGCGGACGCTCGAGACCACGAGGAGATCACGAGCGGCGCAGACGCTCACAAGATAACAATCAGTAGACCTTGAATGTAACACACAGAAATGATATTCTTATACTGTAAACCTTGTACTGAAACACTGTAGCGATATAACGCTGCTTAACCTTGTTTACACTAAAGCTGTTTGAGCGATAGAGACGCTCCTATTACCCACTGCAATATAATGAACATACACAATACCGGTCTAAGGGTCTAACGCCTTTTAAGTAAATGAATGAACGTTCAAAAAGAATAATACAATACAAGTTATACACTACCAAAATAACATAGAATTCCTAACCAGATAACTACACATAAAATACAATAAAGATACAATCACTTTTAAAGGGGGAGGGAGAGAGAGAGGGAGTGAGAGAGAGAGAGAGAGAAAAAGAGAATGGCTTATAACAATAAACAAAGACAATATGATTGCAGAGAAACTTACGCACAAAGGGTAACAATCGCATGCGCCTCCTGGATATCCAGCTCCCGATTATCAGTGGTGAGAACCGTTGAAGAGAATAGAGAGCTGGCCTAGATCGGCTTGTCCTTTTATACTCTACACACAATACAGTACAATGGTTCCTATATTCTTATTGTTCATTGGACACAGGAATTCCTCTTCGCATTATAACAAAAGGTCATAGGTTGATTCATACAGGTGGGCTGTGACTATTCCTAACTGCTCAGGTGGGTGGGAAACTAGGTTTCCCGCCGCATGGATAATAAAGTGCAAATATAGTAAAAGTCCATAAACTTCTTATGTCCATAACTATTCGCACGAGCGAGTTATCCGCTTCAAACCAACACCGGAATATTGCTAATTAAATACTCTTCCGATGGATACTAAACACCACTGTATAACCCTTGTCTGACCCTTCGTATCAAACAAAGAGGGATCTCTTTGTCCATGAACATGCTACATTAACTAAACTTTCAAATTCTATCAAAGAGACCATGATCTACAAAATACATTATATGGTTAAAATATGTAACGATTGAGTCGCACGCTAGACGCATACAAACTCTACCGTAAATGCGCATACCGTGCGCCTGCGGGTGCACGCAACAGCGAGTATGCGCACGCATGGGAGAGCACAGGCACGCGCAGCGAGGACACGCATGAGGTGCAAATATGGCAGTGTGCATAGTGATATTTTTCTGACTTTGACATACTTACCTTATGTTCACACGCAGGTCGGTCCTCTTCTCCAGTAGAATCCAAGGGGTACCTGTTGAATAAATTCTACTCACCAGATCCAGGGTCCCAGGGTCCTCGGGGCAACCATTTGTAATCCAGGTACTTGAATAAAATAACAAAACGGATACCCGAGCCACGAACTGAAAGGGGCCCCATGTTTTCACATGGGACTCCTTTCCCCGAATTCCAGAAACCCACTCTGACTTCTGTCTAAGTGGGTTTCTTCAGCCAATCAGGGAGCGCCACGTTGTAGCACTCTCCTGATCGGCTGTGTGCTCCTGTACTGACTGACAGGCAGCACGCGGCAGTGTTACAATGTAGCGCCTATGCGCTCCATTGTAACCAATGGTGGGAACTTTCTGCCCTGCGGTTGACCTAAAGTGACGTCACTTACAAAGAAATATATATGGCATATTTTGCAGTAATACAGTGAAGTCCTAAGGTTCAAAATACAGATAAGAGAAGGAAATATATATATTTCTTTCATCTCAACATATCTCCATATAAAACTTGCAATACTGTTTTTCCAAACCTCTATCTACTGCATTACTGTGTTACTGCCGAATATGTAAATGTTTTTTATCTCAAATATCGTATTTTCAGACTTCTATCTATTGCATAAAGTCGAACAATACACTGTTTATTCAAGTAAAAGCCTTCCCGGTAACACCACTGCCTAAATATAGAGCAGGAGGTGTTTAAGGACCCTTAAAGGCAACATTTAAAGATCACATTGCCTTCAATTTCTTTCTTAAAGAACATTTATAATATCTAAAAAACTGAACATAGTTAGTATTCCTCGGGGACTACAACTATATTCTGTCTTAAATTACAGACAGATCTGTCCCAGTTAAAGTATTAATTACAAATAATTTTCACCTAGGCATTTTCATATATATTCTTATAATAGAAGCATTAAGCGATATGCATGAATATTTTTGTTCACGTTTTTCATTTTTGAGTCACTAGATTTTTACTATATTTATTAAAAGTTAAGTTTTAGTGTCTAATAATTTTTTGACGAAGAGTGCCCCAACATAGAGTCCTTCTCCTCTCTTGTTCTGCTAGCTCGGATAACTCCCTGGCTTTCTCCTCCGGGAGAAACACCTTTTTCTGGACTGTGTCCAGAATCATCCCTAGGAACAGCAGACGTGTCGTCGGAATCAGCTGCGATTTTGGAATATTTAGAATCCACCCGTGCTGTCGTAGTACTACTTGAGATAGTGCTACTCCGACCTCTAACTGTTCCCTGGACCTTGCCCTTATCAGGAGATCGTCCAAGTAAGGGATAATTAAGACGCCTTTTCTTCGAAGAAAAATCATCATTTCGACCATTACCTTGGTAAAGACCCGGGGTGCCGTGGACAATCCAAACGGCAGCGTCTGAAACTGATAATGACAGTTCTGTACCACAAACCTGAGGTACCCTTGGTGAGAAGGGCAAATTGGGACATGGAGGTAAGCATCCTTGATGTCCAGAGACACCATATAGTCCCCTTCTTCCAGGTTCGCTATCACTGCTCTGAGTGACTCCATCTTGAATTTGAACCTTTGTATGTAAGTGTTCAAGGATTTCAGATTTAAAATAGGTCTCACCGAGCCGTCCGGCTTCGGTACCACAAACAGCGTGGAATAATACCCCTTTCCCTGTTGTAGGAGGGGTACCTTGATTATCACCTGCTGGGAATACAGCTTGTGAATGGCTTCCAATACCGCCTCCCTGTCGGAGGGAGACGTTGGTAAAGCAGACTTCAGGAACCGGCGAGGGGGAGACGTCTCGAATTCCAATTTGTACCCTTGAGATACTACCTGCAGGATCCAGGGGTCCACTTGCGAGTGAGCCCACTGCGCGCTGAAATTCTTGAGACGGGCCCCCACCGTGCCTGAGTCCGCTTGTAAGGCCCCAGCGTCATGCTGAGGACTTGGCAGAAGCGGGGGAGGGCTTCTGTTCCTGGGAAGAGGCTGCCTGCTGCAGTCTTTTTCCCCTTCCTCTGCCCCGGGGCAGATATGAGTGGCCTTTTGCCCGCTTGCCCTTATGGGGACGAAAGGACTGAGCCTGAAAAGACGGTGTCTTTTTCTGCTGAGAGGTGACCTGGGGTAAAAAGGTGGATTTCCCAGCCGTTGCCGTGGCCACCAGGTCCGATAGACCGACCCCAAATAACTCCTCCCCTTTATACGGCAATACTTCCATATGCCGTTTGGAATCCGCATCACCTGACCACTGTCGCGTCCATAACCCTCTTCTGGCAGAAATGGACAGCGCACTTACTCTTGATGCCAGAGTGCAAATATCCCTCTGTGCATCTCGCATATATAGAAATGCATCCTTTAAATGCTCTATAGTCAATAATATACTGTCCCTGTCCAGGGTATCAATATTTTCAGTCAGGGAATCCGACCAAGCCACCCCAGCACTGCACATCCAGGCTGAGGCGATTGCTGGTCGCAGTATAATACCAGTATGTGTGTATATACTTTTTAGGATATTTTCCAGCTTCCTATCAGCTGGTTCCTTGAGGGCAGCCGTATCGGAGACGGTAACGCCACTTGTTTTGATAAGCGTGTGAGCGCCTTATCTACCCTAGGGGGTGTTTCCCAACGCGCCCTAACCTCTGGCGGGAAAGGGTATAATGCCAATAATTTTTTAGAAACTAGCAGTTTTTTATCGGGGGAAACCCACGCTTCATCACACACCTCAATTAATTCATCTGATTCAGGAAAAACTACGGGTAGTTTTTTCACACCCCACATAATACCCTTTTTTGTGGTACTTGTAGTATCAGAAATGTTCAAAACCTCCTTCATTGCCGTGATCATGTAACGTGTGGCCCTACTGGAAAATACGTTTGTTTTCTCACCGTCGACACTGGAGTCAGTGTCCGTGTCTGGGTCTGTGTCGACCATCTGAGGTGTCAAAGTCAGAAAAATATCTCTATGCACACTACCATATTTGCACCTCACACAGGTCCGTGCTGCGCATGCGTACGCTCTCCCGTACGTGCGCATACTCACAGTCGCGGGCACCCGCAGGCGCACGGTATGCGTATTTACGGTAGAGTTTATGTGATCGTAGCGTGCGACTCAATCATTACATATTTTCACTATATAATGTATTTTGTAGATCATGGTCCCTTTGATAGATTCTGAAAGTTTAGTTAACATAGCATGTTCCTGAACAGAGAGATCCCTCTTTGTATTGTACGAAGGGTCTAACAGGGGTCATACAGTGGTGTTTGGTACCCATCGGAAGAGTATTTAAATAGCAATATTCCGGTGTTGGTTTGGAGCGGATTAATCGCTCGTGCGAATAGTTATGGACATAAGAAGTTTATGTCCATTTACTATTATTTGTTCTTATTTAGTCATGCGGCGGGAAACCCAGTATCCCACCCACCTGAACAGTTGGAAGCAGTCACAGCCCACCTGTATGAATCAACCTATGACCTTTTGTTATAATGCGAAGCCGAATTCCTGTGTCCAATGAACAATGAGATTGTAGGGACCATCGAATTGTATTGTGTGTGGGGCATAAATAGGCAGGCCGACCATATCCAGTTCACTCTCTTCAACGGTTCTCATTGCTGATAATCGGGAGCTGGATATCGAGGCGCATGCGATCGTTTCCCCTTGTGCGTAAGTGTTTCTCCGCAACTATATTGATCTTCTTGTTATTGTGGGCCAATTTCTCTCTCTCTCTCTCTCTTCTCCTCTTTCTCTCTTATTTTCCCTTAAATAGTAATTGTATTGTATTTCCTGTGTAGTTATCTGGTTAGGTAGTCTATGTTATATTGTAGTGTATGATTTGTATTTGTATTAATTCTTTTGCAAGTATATCATTCATAATATATATATATTAGGCGTTGGACCCTGAGCACGGTATCTGTGTATTTCTTATAGTGTTAAGTATTCTCAGAGCGTCGGTGACGCTAGAACAGCTTTAAAGGTAATAAGGTTATACTGTGTTGCATTTACACTCTATCATTACACTAAGGTTTTACTGCACAATACACTGTTTATGGTTTAGATACAAAGGTTTAACATTGTGAGCGTCAGCGCCGCTGGTGATCTCCTCGTGGTCCCGAGCGTCCGCTACGCTATAGCGAATCATTAAGTTAGTCAGCAGCCAATAGCGTGCCTGCCCGTGATCTCTTGGCCGTGAGCGAACGTGACGCTTGAGCGTCTCGACTACGGCTAAGCGATTGTTACGCAACGTGCGTACCCTTACGGTACTTCATACGTAGATAGCGTACAGTGTTCTTAGACCTCATAAAGGGTATTATATAAGATAAATATTTAGCTTTATCAATTGCGGGCTCGTCCTGTCCTTCACACATCTGCACTAGGTAATTTCAGCAGACATTATCCAGCAGCAAAGGGCGGGAGATCATATTTCTCGTAGTGCTGTTTGGATAAGCGTCTGCTTCACTTAGTAAAGGGTGCTGAAGGAATCCGGGAACCGGAGGTAAGAACAACACGCTAGTCTCTTTTAAAACTGTTTATTTTTCTGTCTTGCGTACACACGCACGCACACATATATATCTGCATTTCCTTTTTTTTTCATTTGTGTATTTTCGTATATCACTCTCCTGTTTGCCAGTTCTATAGTTGATAAACGTGCTAAGAGAGATTTGCCGCTATTTCATAGTTTAAGAGTAAAGGTAACATAGTTAAAGTATAGACAAACACACAGTTTTGCCTGGGAGACAAGGCGAAGTCAGTGTGGTGTGCGGTAGATGATCAAGGATCATCTACATTTATAAACGTATAAATTGTGTTACGGTGGATCTTTATTTTGCGTACACGTGTCTCTAACAAAGGACTGAGACTTGCGTACGCAAACCAAAGGCCGACGCACGCAGCGTATATCACGCAGCGGAGCGTCCGGGTACGCTCACGTAACTCAAATCACAAGTTTTTTTTTTCTCCTCTCAACGCGATAAGTAGCGCAACGCGGTAAATAACGCAAGGCGATAAATTGCGCAAATCTATTTTAACATTCGAAATTTAAATTAACAGATCCTTCTCCTAATTGGTAACACATCTGGTCTAAAGAAAATTTCTGTGCAGAAATAGAAATAGAAACAAAAGTGTATATGTGGTGAGTGAGTGTTTGTTTTTACAATTTTTGAGGTTGAACCACAAGAAAAGTCGAGTTCTCGTGAGGTACATGCGTGTAAGTGACGTACATGGTGGCTAGGGAGGCATCCCTGGTTAAAACATACAATTTGAGCATTAGAGTGTAGCAGACCAGGAGGTCATACTGTAACAGACCAGGAGGTCATAGCAGACCAGCAGGTTCAGGTACAGCAGACAAGGAAGTCCGCTATACAGTCCACAGGCACAACACCAAGAAAGGGTTGGTGCAACACCCATATAGGCCATACAAGCTCTGGCTGAAGGAATTCGCAGCCGTAATTTTCGATTCCACTGGTCGCTCCGTACATAAGATTAGTTGCTTATGTGCTGAACGATTGTACCGCACGTAATTGTGTGCATTAGTAAACCTGACCGGTACTATTTGTGTACGAAGGTCATAAACGCTATTTGTACATTCTAACGTGATTTGTGTAATTTTTTTATTTTAAGGGAGGTTCGCTGCTCACTCAGGAACTATCCAACAACCAATAGTTACTGGAAAGAGTAAGTGTTCTTCGGATAACCCTCGCAGGTTCCAGTAAATAGAGGTTCAGGTCACAGGGGCCCTGGGTCGAGTACGCCAGCACTATATCAGTGTGATCAGGTCGTATTGGTCGGCGTGGGCGAGTGAGTGGGGTACTCGGTAAACCGCCACCGTCAGCCTATTTTGAACATTTTGGTTTGCGTAAGGGTTGGCTGAATAAAGCAACACCTTCGAACTATGGGGGCCACTTGTTCAGGTAGGGGGCGATCAACCTCGGTCCGGGTTGATTCAGTGAACCGACCAGTCGGGTCGGCAAGGTACGTAATGTGTGAGAAATACGGAAGTCACACAGAAGCTTTATGTGATGAATGGGAGAGAATGACAGTACATGACGGGGAGAAATTCCCAAGAGTAGGTAGCTTCAGCACAGAAGTGTTAACGAATTTAAGGAGAAGGATATGTCTCATTAAATCAGCAAAGAGACGAATCAAGCATTATGATTATTTGCAGTTGTGGCAACAGGAGGGTGACATACAGAGAGGATTGGCTCAGGCGGCGGGATCTGGCTCGATCAGGAAACTGATAGCCACGGCCCCACCGCCACCATACATATCAGGAGAGAAATTGGTTGCGGAGAATGACGCACTAAGGTGTAACACACAAACACTTAGCAACTGTGTAAATGTTAAAGATAATGTTAACCAATTAACCAATGCAAGTATTAACCCGTGCAAGTTGTACCCTGTTTTGAACTTTCCTCAGGAGTGTGATCAAGAGGACGAATCGGCAACAATTTCAGCGCTCTCTCTAGCAGCCACCATAGCAGAGACCACAGTAGGCACAGCTCCACCCCCGAGATTAGTAACAAAGGCCCCTAGCGGAGGGATAGGTGAGGTCGTATCAATGGGTAAGTACGGCACCATACACTATGCTGAAACTATTTCACCACAGCCTGTAGAATCTACACAGGATGAGGTTGTTAGAGTTAATCCTGTTAAGGTAATAGTAGTTCCAAATGGGAAAACAGACACTTCAGGAGTCACTCCTGTTAGGAACATTGCCATGTACAGCCCATTTTCCCGAATGGAATTAAGGACCATAGTGTCGGAATTCCCTGACCCTAGAAAAGACTTAGTTGCCAGCCAAAAATACATCAGAGACCTAGGTAACACGGTAGAGCCCAACAACAAAGACTGGCAGATATTGCTGAGAGCATGTTTACCCTCCAATGTCGACGCAGCTCAATTTTTAGCTGACTGTGGATTAGATCAGGATGTACCTCTTACAGAAGTGTACAACAAAGACAATGTAAAAAGAATAAGTTTACAGTTAAAGGAGTATTTCCCAGCCGTAGTTAAATGGAACAAAATATTCTCCATTAAACAGAAGGAGTCAGAAACAGCTGCAGAGTATTTTCACAGAGCATTATCAGAAATGGCAAAATACACAGGCATAGAGGACATTAAAACCAACATAAACCATCGAGAAGTAGCAGTATCGGTACTGATGGATGGTTTAAAAGAGTCATTGAAGACTAGGGTACAGACCACACAACCATGTTGGCGAGGTCTGTCTGTGGCTACTTTGAGAGAGGCTGCTATTGATCACGATAGGAACATCACCAGACACAGGGAACAACAAGGTGATAAATTAATGGCAGTAAGTATACAGGCCCTGACCACAAGGCAGCCTTTGTTTATATCACCAAACCCTGTGGGTAAGTCAAATGTGGTTACTTGTTATTCTTGTCATAAGCAGGGACACATGGCACGAGACTGTAGAGTGAAAAATTCACGAAACTCATACCAACCCCCTAGACAACGACACGACACACGACATTGGGATCAAGGTCCGCAGAAACGGAGTTATGAGCCACATGCAGGGGAAACAAAAAGATATCCCCCGAACAGAGACTGGCAAGCCTCTGGTAGCTCCCAATTAACTCCATCACAAGTAGTTGCTGCCAGCGGGATTCAGGGAGGTCACCATACCCAATAGGGGTGTGGCCATACCTGTAATCTGCAGCCAGTAAAATTGATTGCAAGCCTTGGAAGTGAACCAGAAATTGCAATCAATGTAGCTGGTAAATCATTAAACTTTCTTGTAGACACAGGGGCGGCCAAATCAGTGATAAATTCGACAGTGGGCATGAGAACCACTGGTAAGACAATTCCAGCCATAGGGGTAACGGGAGTAGTCCAGCACTACCCTGTTAGCAAACCAGCCGAGATTACAGTAGGGCCTTTACATACCAAGCATTCCTTTTTGCTGGCTGCATCGGCACCGACTAATCTCCTGGGAAGAGACTTACTGTGTAAAATGGGGTGCGTCATTTATTGTACTCCTGAAGGTGTATTCTTGGACATACCTGAGAATCACGCTCAGGAAGTACGAGACATGTTAGACTCCCCATCAAAAATTAATGTCACATACCATTATGACAAATAGGACTCCCTCCCAAGTAGAAGAAATGACATCTCAGATACCAGAGTCACTTTGGACTAAAGATGGACAGGACACTGGATTAATGGCAAACGTAGCTCCGGTAGTTGTACAAGTAAAAGATGGTAGGATAGCTCCAAAAATCCCACAGTACCCTCTGAAGCCAGAGGTGGAGTTAGGAGTGTATCCCGTAATAGAGCGCTTGCTACAACAGGGCATTCTGGTAAGAACGTCCAGCACTGCCAATAGTCCCATCTTCCCTGTTAAAAAGAGTGGGGGGAGGGGTTACCGGCTAGTGCAGGATCTAAGGGGGATTAACAAAATAGTTGAGAGTCAGTTCCCCGTAGTGCCAAATCCAGCTGTCATCCTAATGCAAATCCCTCCCACTGCGAAATTTTTCACTGTTATTGACCTCTGCTCCGCTTTCTTTTCGGTACCTCTGCACCCTGACAGTCAATATTTGTTTGCATTTACATACAGAGGAGTCCAATACACATGGACTCGATTACCACAAGGATTCATAGATAGCCCAAGTATATTTTCCCAGGCTTTGCATGATTGTTTACAGTCTTTCCAACCAGTGAGTGGATCAGTATTAATACAGTACGTGGATGATCTACTACTGTGTTCTGATTCATTGGAAGCATCCCTGAAGGATACGAAACAGCTCCTGTTTCATCTTTCAGACACAGGACACAAGGTTTCCAAAGACAAGTTGCAATTATGCCAAACTAAGGTAAAATATTTGGGACACTGTCTAACACAAGGACTGAGACACCTGACCGCTGATAGAATTCAAGCAATTAGAGACATGACTCTGCCACAAACCCAGCAACAGATCAGAACATTTTTAGGAATGTGTGGGTATTGCCGTAACTGGATCCCAGGGTTTTCCATTCTAGCGTTACCCTTGCAGGAGATGGTCTCCTCAAACAAACCTGATCGGATTTCGCATACAGGCGAGTCCAAGACAGCATTTGAGAGACTTAAACAGTGCCTAACGCAGGCACCAGCATTGGGTATGCCAGACTATGGGAAACCCTTTGAACTATACGGAACAGAAAGTGCTGGTTGCGCGGCAGGCGTACTAACCCAAAAGCACGGTGATGCCAGCAGGCCAGTAGCATATTACAGCGCTCAGCTAGATACGGTAGCGCGATCCCTCCCCACATGCTTGCGAAGCGTTGCCGCGATAGCATTGCTAGTAACGAAAAGCGAAGACGTCGTGCTAGGTCACAACCTCACAATTCATACACCACATGCAGTGTCAGCCTTGTTAAATTCTGCCCAAACCAGACACGTCTCATCAGCGCGGTTTACAAGATGGGAATTGGCACTAATGGCCCCCGTAAACATCACCATAAGGAGATGCAGTGCATTAAATCCTGCAACATATCTCCCAGGTGTGCCTGGACAGGCACAAAGGGTGGAGGATGAGAGTGGTGGGGAAGGAGAATTTAATACAAAGGAAGACACACATGATTGTATGGAATATTTGACCCAAAATTTTACCGCAAGGCCTGACATCAGTGACAACCCACTGGAAGATGTAGAACTTACGTTCTACACGGACGGTAGTTGTCATAGACAGTCAGACTCGGGAGACTTGTGTACTGGATACGCAGTCGTAGATGACCAAGGCACCATAGAAGCGGAACCGCTAGGCCCACCTCACTCAGCCCAGGTTGCTGAACTGGTCGCCCTAACCAGAGCATGTGAATTGGCTAAGGGCAAATCAGCCAATATCTACACCGATTCTAGATACGCATTCGGGGTAGTCCATGATTTCGGAGCCCTATGGCGCCTCAGAAATTTCATGACAGCAGCTGGTACACCGGTAGCGCATGCAGCTCACATAAAAAGGCTTCTAACAGCGAAACAGGAACCCAACAGAGTGGCTGTTATCAAATGTAAAGCACACACATATAGCCAAGACCCAGTATCACTTGGTAACAGCCGAGCAGACGAAGCTGCTAAGTTAGCAGCTGCTACCCCCAGACAGACAGACACCACACAACTGATGGTATTTAATACCATCAACACACAAAAGTTGTGTGAGATGCAAAATTTGTGTTCCACACAGGAAAAGGCAGTCTGGAAGGCAAAAGGATATGGCCAGGAGTCCTCAGGACTCTGGACGGATGGACACGGTAAACCAGTGGCCCCCAGAGCATACCTTCCATGTTTAGCTGAGGGAGCCCACGGGCTGACTCATCTGGGCAAGGAAGGGATGTGCAAGTTGGTAAGAGCATATTGGTGTGCCCCAGGATTTTCATCTCATGCGAGTAAAAGGGCAATGTCATGCCTTACCTGTCTGAGAAAGAACATCGGAAAGGCAATACCTACAGAACCATCTCATATCCCACCTGCCGGCGGCCCTTTCCAGGTAATACAGATTGACTTTATTCAATTACCCCCTTGTCGAAATTTGAAATATGTACTTGTTTGTATAGATGTTTTCTCAAATTGGGTCGAAGCATTTCCGGCGGCCACAAATACCGCTATGTTTACTGCTAAGAAAATTGTGCAGGAATTTGTATGTAGATATGGTATCCCTAGAATCATCGAAAGTGATAGGGGTACCCATTTTACAGGTGATGTCTTTCAAGGAATGTGTAAATTGATGGGAATTGATAGCAAGCTGCACACTCCATACCGTCCACAGGCGAGTGCGAAAGTGGAAAGAGTGAACAGCACTATTAAAAATAAACTGAGTAAAGTGATGGCAGAGACAGGATTGACATGGCCAGAAGCATTACCCATTGTACTGTACAGCATCAGAACCACTCCCAGGTCCCCTCTTAATCTGTCTCCCTTTGAAATCTTGTTTGGTCGACAACCGCATGTTATGATTAACCCTCAGGATGATTTGAAGTGTAACAATGAAGTGACTGTAAAATACTTGATTAACATGAGTAAACAGTTAAGGAATCAAAATGATAATCTGAAGTTAGTGATTCCTGATTTACCAGATAGTAATTGTCATGACATTGAACCTGGGGATTATGTAATGATACGGAATTTTCTACGCTCAGGTTGCCTTATTGACAGATGGGAAGGACCATACCAGGTCTTATTGACTAGCACTACAGCATTGAAGGTTGCTGAGAGAGAGACTTGGGTTCATTCGTCCCACTGTAAAAAGGTTGCTGATCCAGAGAGGCCCCGTGATAAGGAACAGACGGTAGAGGTTGTATCACTGGAGTGTCTGTTCCAGGAGGACTGAGGCGGCACCTGAGCATTGAAAATCACAAGACCAAAAGCAGTTGTCGATCCCCTGTTCCCTTTTATTGTTTTTCCCCAACTTCCCATCCCCTCTCCCTCAAATTATTTTTTTTCCCCCTTCTCATTCTTCTCGGTTTCCTCCTACAAGATGGACTTGCCCCAAGAGACTGTGATCCGGATTTTCCTGTTGACCATGATGTTGACCAGAGCAGTCTGTTCCGGCGAGAGTACCATGGAGGTCGAGAGAGGTTCTGGAATGGGTTCTGATGACAGAGATGGAGGCGTAGTTTTCCAAGAACAACATAATCAACAAGCAAAGGCGAGTATCAGAAAACGATCCGATAGCATTGACCATAGAAGGAATTGTGAAGGATTGTTAGCTGAAGAAAACTGTATCTGTCGGCTCTGTAACAATGTCATTGAGGATGGGTGCATAAAGAAATGCCAATCCAGTTTTAATATCCATATGGACCGGCATCCATTGAGTGACTATCACTCTTTAGTGGGTAGTGTGTTAAATAAAACAGATTGTTGGGTATGCTCTCAAGTACCTCAAGGTCATAGCAAATCAGGGCTAGTACCATTTCCTTTAACGTTAGGGGAGGTACTTGAGTTAAGTGGTGGGAGACCGGTGGACAGGAGGTTTAATATCTCCAGCCCTCCTAGTTTGAAGCTCCACCAATACCATGTGGATAGGTCCCTATTATGTTTTAACATCTCCAATCCCCGAAAGCCGGGAAATTGGGAAGTGTCATGGAGTAATCAAACCATGACCTTTTCGCATAGAGCAGATAGAATGCCTACAGATACAGAGCTTATACGCCACATAGCCAGTAGAGGAAAATCTTTCCGGTATAGGTATACCTTAGGAAATAGGATTACGAGAGTTGGAGAGGTATCACCAGGATACTGTGCACATATCGTACAACCTGATACGTGTACTAAGCAGATGGAAGAATTAGGGTTAGGAGATTTCACATGGAAGGTGTGTAATATGGTTATGTCCTACTCCGTCCCATATGTTCTCCCCGATGATGCATATTTCATATGCGGGAGAAAGGCGTATAAGTGGCTTGCCCCAAACTCTGAAGGATTGTGTTATATTGGAAAAGTACTGCCTGAAGTAATGACTGTATCACATGACAAAATGAAAGACATACACCGTGTTGCCCAAACTCCTTATACTCACACCCATTACGAGCACGTAGTTAAACGACACCTGATAGAAAGAACAGAGCATCCGGCCTCTGACATGGTCCATGAATCCACCGGGATTCAGTTTCTAATCGCGTTAGATATCACTCGAACCGCCAGAGGAGTGTTGAATTATAAATACATATCTGCGCTCGCCAATTTGTTAGATAATATCACTGAAATGTATGATGACACGTTTAGGTATACTGGAAGAGAACTTCAGGCTTATAAAACAGAACTGGTACAGCATAGAATGGTTCTTAATTACCTCACAGCAGTGACAGGCGGATATTGTGTCACACTGGCAACACAATACGGCGTGAAATGTTGCACATATATTACGAATAGCACCGAGGACCCGGTCGAGGTCATAGACCAAAAGATGGACGATATTCTCCAACTGAAGTGGGAATTTCGCAGAAGACACAATCTCACTCTTGCTGCTGTAGGTAATGAGCTGACTGGTTGGGTGTCATGGTTGAACCCACGAAATTGGTTCTCTGGTTTAGGAGACTGGGCTCAAGGAGTCATAATGGATGTTGGGAAGTTTCTCCTATGTATCTTAGGTGTTATCATAACGATTGGTTTGATATTTAGATGTGGTCAGGCTTTAATGAGGTGCAATCGTCGTACTAGGGTAATGAGTTTAAGGAGTGAGGAAACTGTAATTCCAATGGACTTGATTTATGACCCAAATGTAGAAACAATGATGTGATGAAAATGCGATTTCTACGGTCCGTTTCTTTCACCTGTTTTTCCGTTTCCTCCAAGGTAAAAAGACCCACTTGGACGAGGAATTTGATGAGCCGATATACAGACAACAGATGGATTAAAGAAGAAGTTTTGACAACCTGATACACAGATTTTTGATGAACTATGCCATGGATCCCCAGTTTCCCTAGAAATTTTAAAATTACGCTAGCCCAACACTTTTGTAAATCTATGGACATTGACAGCTTTTGCTCGCACCTTATGGGCAAAAGCACAAAGAAGACTGCATTCAACAGACACCAAACAAGACCTCAATCGACGAATGTACATTTACCTGACATAGAATACCACCGCATTTACCGTAATTATGTCTTTTCTTCATTTCTACAACCCTCAGGTAATGACACACATAGTCGATAGGGAATACAGGCACAGATATCAGCAATCACATATCTCCCCCATTCATGTATCATCAACTAAAATGTGCTCCCCCATTTTGTTACAACCAAAGCCGAAAAGAGCTCGGTAAAGTTTGACAGCCCATCCACAGACCCGTACCACGGGATAAGAAGGAATTCAAATGTATACTTCGCAATACCTCGAAGCTTGATTTAAAACACATACGGCACGATGATACATGACCCCCAAGCACGGATTCATACACACATGCTTCTGCTATCTCACTAGGTCATACCCTTTTCCTACCTTCTCCTCTCCTCCCCTACCCAACCATGTTAATGTATTAACCCCTGACATATATTTTTCTCTTTTTGAAATGTTTTAGAAGGTGGCAGTTATTGTTGACTGCCAAAGGGTGGACTGTCAAAGTCAGAAAAATATCTCTATGCACACTACCATATTTGCACCTCACACAGGTCCGTGCTGCGCATGCGTACGCTCTCCCGTACGTGCGCATACTCACAGTCGCGGGCACCCGCAGGCGCACGGTATGCGTATTTACGGTAGAGTTTATGTGATCGTAGCGTGCGACTCAATCATTACATATTTTCACTATATAATGTATTTTGTAGATCATGGTCCCTTTGATAGATTCTGAAAGTTTAGTTAACATAGCATGTTCCTGAACAGAGAGATCCCTCTTTGTATTGTACGAAGGGTCTAACAGGGGTCATACAGTGGTGTTTGGTACCCATCGGAAGAGTATTTAAATAGCAATATTCCGGTGTTGGTTTGGAGCGGATTAATCGCTCGTGCGAATAGTTATGGACATAAGAAGTTTATGTCCATTTACTATTATTTGTTCTTATTTAGTCATGCGGCGGGAAACCCAGTATCCCACCCACCTGAACAGTTGGAAGCAGTCACAGCCCACCTGTATGAATCAACCTATGACCTTTTGTTATAATGCGAAGCCGAATTCCTGTGTCCAATGAACAATGAGATTGTAGGGACCATCGAATTGTATTGTGTGTGGGGCATAAATAGGCAGGCCGACCATATCCAGTTCACTCTCTTCAACGGTTCTCATTGCTGATAATCGGGAGCTGGATATCGAGGCGCATGCGATCGTTTCCCCTTGTGCGTAAGTGTTTCTCCGCAACTATATTGATCTTCTTGTTATTGTGGGCCAATTTCTCTCTCTCTCTCTCTTCTCCTCTTTCTCTCTTATTTTCCCTTAAATAGTAATTGTATTGTATTTCCTGTGTAGTTATCTGGTTAGGTAGTCTATGTTATATTGTAGTGTATGATTTGTATTTGTATTAATTCTTTTGCAAGTATATCATTCATAATATATATATTAGGCGTTGGACCCTGAGCACGGTATCTGTGTATTTCTTATAGTGTTAAGTATTCTCAGAGCGTCGGTGACGCTAGAACAGCTTTAAAGGTAATAAGGTTATACTGTGTTGCATTTACACTCTATCATTACACTAAGGTTTTACTGCACAATACACTGTTTATGGTTTAGATACAAAGGTTTAACATTGTGAGCGTCAGCTGGTGATCTCCTCGTGGTCCCGAGCGTCCGCTACGCTATAGCGAATCATTAAGTTAGTCAGCAGCCAATAGCGTGCCTGCCCGTGATCTCTTGGCCGTGAGCGAACGTGACGCTTGAGCGTCTCGACTACGGCTAAGCGATTGTTACGCAACGTGCGTACCCTTACGGTACTTCATACGTAGATAGCGTACAGTGTTCTTAGACCTCATAAAGGGTATTATATAAGATAAATATTTAGCTTTATCAGAGGTAACGGGCGCTTTAGAGCCCCCGACGGTGTTTGAGACGCCTGTACAGGTAATAACTGATTTGCCGGCTGTCTCATGTCGTCAACAGTCTTTTGTAAAGTGCTGACGCTATCACGTAATTCCTTCCATAAGACCATCCAGTCAGGTGTCGACTCCCTAGGGGGTGACATCACTATTACAGGCAATTGTTCCGCCTCCATACCATTTTCCTCCTCATACATGTCGACACAACGTACCGACACACAGCACACACACAGGGAATGCTCTGATAGAGGACAGGACCCCACTAGCCCTTTGGGGAGACAGAGGGAGAGTTTGCCAGCACACACCAGAGCGCTATATATATATACACAGGGATAACCTTATATAAGTGTTTTTCCCTTATATAGCTGCTGTATTGATTTATCTGCCAAATTAGTGCCCCCCCTCTCTTGTTTTACCCTGTTTCTGTAGTGCAGGACTGCAGGGGAGAGTCAGGGAGCTTCCCTCCAACGGAGCTGTGAGGGAAAATGGCGCCAGTGTGCTGAGGAGATAGGATCCGCCCCCTTCTCGGCGGCCTTTCTCCCGCTTTTTTAAGGAAAAACTGGCAGGGGTTAAATGCATCCATATAGCCCAGGAGCTATATGTGATGTATTTTTTGCCATCTAAGGTATTTTTATTGCGTCTCAGGGCGCCCCCCCCCAGCGCCCTGCACCCTCAGTGACCGGAGTGTGAAGTGTGCTGAGAGCAATGGCGCACAGCTGCGGTGCTGTGCGCTACCTTATTGAAGACAGGACGTCTTCTGCCGCCGATTTCCCGGACCTCTTCTGTCTTCTGGCTCTGTAAGGGGGCCGGCGGCGCGGCTCTGGGACCCATCCATGGCTGGGCCTGTAACCGTCCCTCTGGAGCTAATGTCCAGTAGCCTAAGAAGCCCAATCCACTCTGCACGCAGGTGAGTTCGCTTCTTCTCCCCTTAGTCCCTCGGTGCAGTGAACCTGTTGCCAGCAGGATTCACTGAAAATAAAAAACCTATACTTAAACTTTTTCACTAAGCAGCTCAGGAGAGCCACCTAGTGTGCACCCTTCTCGTTCGGGCACAAAAATCTAACTGAGGCTTGGAGGAGGGTCATAGGTGGAGGAGCCAGTGCACACCAGGTAGTCCTAAAGCTTTTACTTTTGTGCCCAGTCTCCTGCGGAGCCGCTATTCCCCATGGTCCTTTCGGAGTTCCCAGCATCAACTAGGACGTCAGAGAAATAGTGGTAATATCAATTGCAACAGACTAAAAGAATAAAGAGGTATCGGATACCACACAGGTCCCTGAGTGGTGTTTACAGCAGAAGTCCCCAACGAAGAGAAAAAGGACACATTTCTATGAAGCACAAGATGCTGGGTCCATAGTGTCAAGGAAGACGCGTTTCCCCTGTACAGCCAGGCTTGTTCACTTCCAATTGCACTGTGCCAGACACAGTTTGGGGTTTAAATATGGTACCTAAGCACTATCAACCAATCAGTGAGACTGGGATTAAGTGTATGTAACTACTGGTGGAAGTGATAGTTTTCACCTCCATCAGAGGGCTAAATAATAATAAAATTGTATTGCATTAGGGCACTGCATATGCTATGAGGTTTAAGTTAAAAGAGGAGAGAGATTGAACGAACTCACTAAGGAACGGATCGTGATGGTGATCCGATTACTTTGTGAAGCATTTGCTAGTATAGCGTGACCGGTGGAAGAAAACACAGTAACTTCCGCCGCGTCACTGGTGCACGGACTTGGGCCGCGTCACTAGCGCTCCTGGCGTAGGCGCGTCTAAAGTTACCAGGACAACGTACATTGCTGGCGGAAGTGGAGGTAATCACCTCTGCCGCCCCTTCTGTCTATGATTGGTTGTTGATGCGGTCACATGTAGTTATTGAGATTAAGTCTGGCGCTGACTGTAAACAGAAAAATATATACATAGGAATTTGAGGTCTTCAGAATTCAAGAACAATCACAAAACATAGCAAATGTGCAATTGGGCATAAGGCATTCGAGTATAATCATGCTTTCCCTAGGGGCGCTTCGGTTATAATGTAGCCCACAGATTGGCCACGTTAATGGGTTATTAGCAGAGCCAGATACTTCATATTATGGCATGATAGTGCCATGTGCACTAAAGCCCAAAATAAAATGGTTCTGCAATGCTGTATGGGCATTAGGGTTACACTGATAACTATTATTTATTACATTTGTATTAGTATATTTTTCTTGTGACGTAGGCTGGGTGGAAAGGATTAGTGAAGGGCAAATTAAGGGTGGAAATTTTTTTTAAATAAAGAATGTGAAAAAATTGAATTAATGAAGAGTGATGAGAGATGAATTAATTTGTATTAATGTGTAAATAAAGTGAATGAAAGCATGAAGTGAATAGTACTGAAATTAAAGTTAGATCAAGCTACAGTGAGGATTGCCAGCCGTGAGTCTGTGACTGTGTTTAATTAATGAGGACAATGAGCAGTCATTACAACAGGGTAGTAATAGTGAATATGTATTATAACAGGATGAAAATAATATGAAAAGGCTAGGAACAGGAGTGAGTGGGGGGCAGTGAATGTTAGAAAAGGAGGGGTGGTGGTCTGGGTCAAAGGGGGACAGGGTAGGGGGGGAAAGGGATATTGTAAAATTTACGTGAAGGTAAGAAAAACAAAACAGAATTTTGTTGTGCCAATAATGGGTGTAATCAGTAGAACCAGTGATGGGTCAGGTGTGCCCAGGGTTGTATGAGGACGGGGGGAAAGGAGAATTTGGGGTAAAGGGAAAAGGAGGGGGGGGGTGATCGACAGGAAGGGAATTATGCTAATGTCAAGGAGGGATTAATTACATAGGGGGGCGTGAGATGATCCTTCAGCATCCATCGAATGGTCTTGTTTCAGGAGGACATTAGTCTGACTTGGTGCCGGTGCCGTTCTCATAAAAAGGCTCCATAATTGGTGCTCTCATTAAGGCCCATGGGCCGAAGTGTGTTCACTCTAAAGATCCATTCGGTCTCTTTTTTGAGGAGTTCTTTGGTCACATCACCTCCCCTTATGCCCAGATTTACTCTGTCTAAACCGAAGATCTTCAGATCCTTAGTAAAGTCCTTATGATGAGAGTTGAAATGTCTAGCAACTGTGGTTAGTTTTCTCATACGGGTGAGGTCAGTAGCTGCATTTCGGCAGTTCCCTACATGTTCTAAAATCCTCTCTTTAAATTTGCGGATGGTGATGCCAACATACTTCAGATACAACTGCACATCAGGCAGTATACTAATGCCTGTGTATTGCAGTTGAAATAATGTCTGATAGGGATTGTGTCACCATATCGGTCTAAAATAGAGTTGGTCTTTAATATTTGAGGGCATGCCTTGCACTGTCCGCAAGGAAAAGAGCCTATTACTTCTTGTGATTTAGATTTTAATTTAGTGTTTCCTCCCTGGAAATGACTGCGTACAAGTAGATCATTAATGTTACCGGATCTCCGCCAACTCATTTGTATTTTATCCTTAATATAGGGTGCTAAGTCCTTGTCCAAATGTAGTATAGGAAGATGTTTTTCAATATTGTAGCTTGTTTCAGAAGTCTCCATTCTGGACAGAAGGTCCCTATGAATCTAATGGGGCCATCTTCAATGGGTTTTTTTTTGCCTCATCATGAAAGATCAATGTCTCCCTATTGATCTTGGTTACTTCCTTGTATGCCTTCTTCAAAGATCGTTTGCTATATCCTCTCTCCAGGAGGCGAGAGGTAAGTTCCTGACTCTTTACTTTGTAAGTGCTGTCTTCTGAACCATTACGTTGTAACCTAAGGAATTCTTTATTAGGAATGCTTTCTACTGTAGGTGGAAAGTGTGCACTTGTTTGAAACAAAATGCTATTGGTTGCAGTATTTTTGTGATAAAGCTCAGTTTCAAGGGTGCCCATTGATGACTTGTAGATATTAACGTCTAGGAAGGATACTGTCTCCTGACTGAAGGTATGCATTAAGTTTATATTGAGATTATTTTTATTGAGGAGTGTGATAAAGTCCAGCAAGAGTTCATAGTCGCCGTCCCAGACAATGAGAATGTTGTCTATATATCTGAGCCACAGAAGTACATGTTCTGTATATCTTGTGTTAGTATCGTTGAACACATGCACTTCCTCCCACCAACTTAGGAATAGATTTGCATAGGTTGGTGCACATGCTGCCCCCATTGCTGTGCCTCTGATTTGTAAGCAAAATTGGTCCTGAAAGGTTAAGTAATTTTTCTGTAATACAAAAGTCAAAAGATTGAGTAGTAAATCGCTGAAATCACTCTCACCACCCTGATCTAGGAAATGTTTGGTTGGATGTATACCTGATAGATGGTCAATACTAGTATATTAGGACTCCACATCAAGTGGGACCAGAAATAAATTTTCCTCAAATGTGATTCAGTGAATTTTACGCAGTAGGTCTGAAGTATCCTTCAAATAAGATGGAAGGCGTAACACATGTTCCCGAAGGTATAAGTCTAGAAAACGGCTAGGTTGCTCTAAAAGGCCACTGTTCCCCGACATTATCGGTCTCCCTTGTGGCTTGGAAATGTTCCTGTGCACCTTCGGGAGAAGGTAGAAGGTGGGGTCTTTGGGTTGTCTGTAGTCAGATATAGTTTCTCTTGTTTTGTAATTGTGCCTTGAGTAAGGGCTTCCAGGATAAGATGGTCGTATTTCTTTTGAAACAGTTGTGTAGGGTTACTCAAGAGTTTCTTGTAGCATGACACCTGTAAGAGTTGGCGCAAGGCTTCAGTCACATACATCTCCACTGGCCAAAGAACAATATTCCCGCCTTTGTCGGAAGGTTTTATAACTGTATCTTTCCATGTTTGAATCTCCCTGAGTGCTTTTTTCTCCCTTTTGGTGAGGTTAGGTGGAAAATAGTAAAGTCTCTTTTGGGTGTTGGTCTTAATTAAATCAAATTCCTTAGAGATCATATCCATAAAAACTTGAATCTCCGGACTGTCAGTATCGGGGGAAAAAAAGGTTGATTTAGCCCTGCATGACGGGCGTGATTTCTGTAGGGTCATGGAATCAGTTTCTGATTGTAATTCTTCCAGAATCGCTAAGGTGTTCATATCCTCAGGGTCCCAAATGGGTTTGTCCAATGTGGCTGTCTGGGAGGGATTTCTTCTACTGAAGAATTTCTTCAGGAGTAATTTTCTCCCAAACAATTTTAAATCTTTCTCCCAGAGGAATCTATTGAAGGGCCTTGTCTGGGAGAATGATAACCCTTTCCCCAGTACTTCATTTTGTATGGGAGAGACAGTCTGGTTGGTGAGGTTAATAATTCTCAGATGGTTGGATACAGGGGTTTCTACCAGGCTTTCCTCTGACGAGCAGTGTATTTGATGTTCGCGGGGTATCCCATTCGGTTTCTCTTCCGATGTCTCTTCTTGCCCCCCCTCCTTGTCTGCCTGTAGATCTAACTCTCCCTCTGGTTCTCTGACCTCTTCCTAAAAAATTGGGAGAGTTCTCACGATCTCCTTGATTGTATCCCCCACGGGGAGTTTTACTCAGGTCGTTGGAGGAATCTTCACTGTTAGATGACTCAAACTCTGAGAATGTGGGGTCTTCCCTAGGTCTCCTATCACAATTCCAGAGTGGTTGTACGTTCCATCTGAATAGATTCCCTTGGGCAAAATCGCGTTTGTCTCTTTGAAGTTTGGTACATTTACGATCAATGATTGTTCTTTCATAGGATTCTAGTTCCTGTTTGTATTTTTCAAAGGTATTCTGAAATGTGGGATCTTTTTCCCATTTCTCCAGGTTCTTCCCCAAATCCTCAATCTCCTTTTCTACTTGATCTAGGATTAATGTATTGTGTTTGATAAGAATGTGGAGTACGTCATGGGAACATTTTAGTAGTGTCGTTTCCCATTCAGTTTTAAGGTTATCTGTGGCCAGTGTGAAGGATGGAAATATTTGGGGTCTAAGACCTCTGGGAGCAATTTTATGTTTGATATAATTTTCTATGGTTGTGATACCCCAAGTTAAGCGTGTTCTTCTTTGTAGGGTCTTCTGTAATTTGGAAAGGGATGTTCTCCAATCCGAAGTGCCCTCAAATTCAGATTGGTCCGAAAACAGATCCTCAAATTGTTCTACATTATGACGCCTGAACAGTTCATTTTTCAAGGAGAAGGTGGTCATAATAGATAGCTAAATGCAGTGTCACTAAACAATATTGATAGAATTATGGTATTGTGCCTAGATTACAAAATTAGGGAATACTGAGGTATTATAAGGAAAGAGTTCCTGTAGAGATGATAGAATATATATATATATATATATATATATATATAAAAGGACCGTGCAGAAATCAGTAATAGTAACAATGTATAATGTCTAGTGAATTAAAACCAAATTTTATTAAGTACATAAAATTATAGTATTCCTCAAATGTATAAAAAAGGTTAAGTCTAAATTATTATTATAGATGAAAAATATTTACTGATAGTTTTCTACAGGGTTTGGTTGTTGCTATTCCCAGTTACCTTAGAGATACAGGTGACTTTTTGAGTAAAATCTTAGAGGTGAATGATATCTCGGATGACATCTTGCTTGCTACTATGGATGTATCAGCATTGTATGCCCTTATCCCCCATGAACTGGGGATTGATGCGGTAAGAAAATTCATGTCTGTGAATACTATTTTGGATTTCATGGATTTGACTGTCTTTCGTAATGGCTGTGGCCTGGGAACTACGGTATACCATAAAGATATGGACAGAAACTCTTTATTATTAGCTATGAGTAATCATCCACCATCATTAAAAGACAGTATTCCTATCTCGCAATTCATGCGGGTATTACGCAACAACACTAATCCGGTATGTGCAGAGGCACAAATTATTGAAATGAAATGTGGATTTTAATTAACTAGACATTATACATTGTCACTATTACTATATTAATGAGTGTGCCCACACAGAGTCTTCTTTCCCTTTTCGATTTTTGTTCTCAACTATAACACTGACTCTGGGCGCACCACCAGTAGGGTTTAATTTGGGTAACTCATATTTCCCAGTAATTACCCTATTCTGGTTCTAATTTTGACCAGTGCGGAATTAGCAACCCTTAGTCACTGAATCTAATTGCTGATCTTAGTATCAGTTTCTGATTCCTTCACGGTCCTTATATATATATATATATATATATATATATATTCTATAATTTCTACAGGAACTCTTTCCTAATTATACCTCAGTATTCCCTAATTTTGTAAGCTGGGCACAATACCATAATTCTATCAATATTGCTTTGAGTTTAGTGACACTGCATTTAGCTATCTATTATGACCACCTTCTCCTTGAAAAATGAACTGTCCAGGCGTCATAATGTAGAACAATTTGAGGATCTGTTTTTGGACCAATCTGAATTTGAGGCACTTCGGATTGGAGAACATCCCCTTCCAAATTACAGAAGACCCTACAAAGAAGAACACGCTTAACTTGGGATATCACAACCATAGAAAATTATATCAAACATAAAATTGCTCCCAGAGGTCTTAGACCCAAAATATTTCCATCCTTCCCACTGGCCACAGATAACCTTAAAACCGAATGGGAAACGACACTACTAAAATGTTCCCATGACTTACTCCACATTTTCATCAAACACGATACATTAATCCTAGATCAAGTAGAAAAGAAGATTGAGGATTTGGGTTTCCTGGACAGGTGCTATAACAGCAATACTATTGAAGGTTGCTTCTCCACTGCACGGAAGAGAATGATAAAGCCGAAACGTAAGAAACAGGGACGTATGATATATGTGACTCAATATGATGAGAAAGTGTTGGACATCACGAGATCCATCAAAAATAATTGGTCCATTACACCGACCTGGTTATCGGCAAATCATTAGCTGCGCCATCTATGATGGCATGTAGGCGGGAAAAGAATCTTAAGCAGCTATTGATGCATCCACCTCAACCACCTGTTATCAAGGACAACAACTGGTTAAATACACAAAACCAGGCTGTATTAAGTACACTGGCTGGGTGACATGTCGCTCGATGTTAACGGGAGCGACTTTCCCTCACCCGCAGAAGCGCACTCCTATTAAGATCAAGTATAAATTACATTGTTGCATGGACTTTGTTATATATTTGCTTACATGCCCATGTGGTTTGGCATACGTTGGGATGACGACATGCAGTTTTGGTGAACGTATGGCCAACCATCGTAGCTCTATCAATAAAGCATGGGAAACTGGTGCCTCAGACAAGCAGGTAGCTGCACATTGTTTATCAAGGGGACATCAAGTTTCTTCAATAAAATGTAGACTCATTGATTGGATCCCTCCATTGAAGCGATGGGGGGTGACCGTGCACTTATTCTCAGGAAGTTGGAATCCAAATGGATTCATTCACTGGGGACAGTTGCCCCTAATGGCTTGAATGAATATAATTCCTTCAATATTTTTCTACGTTGAATTCTAGTATTTTTTCAACCACTGCACTGCATCAAATGCATTCTTTATAAAAATGCATTTTTTAATCTGTTTTGGTTTTTTTATGTATCATTATGGGTTAAATGTGACAATCATGACTTGATATCCCCATACTCGGTCCTTATATACCCAGTATTAATAATGGTAACATATTTTCTCTAACGTCCTAGTGGATGCTGGGGACTCCGAAAGGACCATGGGGAATAGCTGCTCCGCAGGAGACTGGGCACAAAAGTAAAAAGCTTTAGGACTACCTGGTGTGCACTGGCTCCTCCCCCTATGACCCTCCTCCAAGCCTCAGTTAGATTTTTGTGCCCGAACGAGACGGGTGCAGGCTAAGGGGCTCTCCTGAGCTGCTTAGTGTAAAAGTTTAAAGTAGGTTTTTTATTTTCAGTGAGACCTGCTGGCAACAGGCTCACTGCACCGAGGGACTATGGGGAGAAGAAGCGAACTCACCTGTGTGCAGAGTGGATTGGGCTTCTTAGGCTAATGGACATTAGCTCCAGAGGGACGATCACAGGCCCAGCCATGGATGGGTCCCGGAGCCGCGCCGCCGGCCCCCTTACAGAGCCAGAAGAGTGAAGAGGTCCGGAAAATCGGCGGCAGAAGACGTCCTGTTTTCAATAAGGTAGCGCACAGCACCGCAGCTGTGCGCCATTGCTCTCAGCACACTTCACACTCCGGTCACTGAGGGTGCAGGGCGCTGGGGGGGGGCGCCCTGAGACGCAATAAAAAACCTTTTTTTGGCAAAAAATACATCACATATAGCTCCTGGGCTATATGGATGCATTTAACCCCTGCCAATTTTTCCATTAAAAAGCGGAAGAAAGGCCGCCGTGAAGGGGGCGGGGCCTATCTCCTCAGCACACTGGCGCCATTTTTTCCTCACAGCTCCGTTGGAGGAAGGCTCCCTGACTCTCCCCTGCAGTCCTGCAAAAACAAGAGAGGGGGGGCACTAAATTGGCATATTAATATATACAGCAGCTATATAAGGGAAAAACACTTATATAAGGTTATCCCTGTATATATATAGCGCTCTGGTGTGTGCTGGCAAACTCTCCCTCTGTCTCCCCAAAGGGCTAGTGGGGTCCTGTCCTCTATCAGAGCATTCCCTGTGTGTGTGCTGTGTGTCGGTACGCTGTGTCGACATGTATGAGGAGGAAAATGGTGTGGAGGCGGAGCAATTGCCTGTGTTAGTGATGTCACCCCCTAGGGAGTCGACACCTGACTGGATGGTCTTATGGAAAGAATTACGTGATAGTGTCGGCACTTTACAAAAGACTGTTGACGACATGAGACAGCCGGCAAATCAGTTAATACCTGTACAGGCGTCTCAAACACCGTCAGGGGCTATAAAACGCCCGTTACCTCAGGTCTATACAGACACTGACACGGACACTGACTCCAGTGTCGACGGTGAGGAAACAAACGTATTTTCCAGTAGGGCCACACGTTACATGATCACGGCAATGAAGGAGGTTTTGAACATTTCTGATACTACAAGTACCACAAAAAAGGGTATTATGTGGGGTGTGAAAAAACTACCCGTAGTTTTTCCTGAATCAGATGAATTAAATGAGGTGTGTGATGAAGCGTGGGTTTCCCCCGATAAAAAACTGCTAATTTCTAAAAAATTATTGGCATTATACCCTTTCCCGCCAGAGGTTAGGGCGCGTTGGGAAACACCCCCTAGAGTGGATAAGGCGCTCACACGCTTATCAAAACAAGTGGCGTTACCGTCTCCTGATACGGCCGCCCTCAAGGAACCAGCTGATAGGAAGCTGGAAAATATCCTAAAAAGTATATACACACATACTGGTATTATACTGCGACCAGCAATCGCCTCAGCCTGGATGTGCAGTGCTGGGGTGGCTTGGTCGGATTCCCTGACTGAAAATATTGATACCCTGGACAGGGACAATATATTATTGACTATAGAGCATTTAAAGGATGCATTTCTATATATGCGTGATGCACAGAGGGATATTTGCACTCTGGCATCAAGAGTAAGTGCGATGTCCATTTCTGCCAGAAGAGGGTTATGGACACGACAGTGGTCAGGTGATGCGGATTCCAAACGGCATATGGAAGTATTGCCGTATAAAGGGGAGGAGTTATTTGGGGTCGGTCTATCGGACCTGGTGGCCACGGCAACGGCTGGGAAATCCACCTTTTTACCCCAAGTCACCTCACGGCAGAAAAAGATACCGTCTTTTCAGGCTCAGTCCTTTCGTCCCCATAAGGGCATGCGGGCAAAAGGCCACTCATATCTGCCCCGGGGCAGAGGAAGGGGAAAAAGACTGCAGCAGACAGCCTCTTCCCACAAACAGAAGCCCTCCCCCGCTTCTGCCAAGTCCTCAGCATGACGCTGGGGCCTTACAAGCGGACTCAGGCAAGACGGTGGGGGCCCGTCTCAAGAATTTCAGCACGCAGTGGGCTCACTCGCAAGTGGACCCCTGGATCCTGCAGGTAGTATCTCAGGGGTACAAATTGGAATTCGAGACGTCTCCCCCTCGCCGGTTCCTGAAGTCTGCTTTACCAACGTCTCCCCCCGACAGGGAGGCGGTATTGGAAGCCATTCACAAGCTGTATTCCCAGCAAGTGATAATCAAGGTACCCCTCCTACAACAGGGAAAGGGGTATTATTCCACGCTGTTTGTGGTACCGAAGCCGGACGGCTCGGTGAGACCCATTTTAAATCTGAAATCCTTGAACACTTACATAAAAAGGTTCAAGTTCAAGATGGAGTCACTCAGAGCAGTGATAGCGAACCTGGAAGAAGGGGACTATATGGTGTCTCTGGACATCAAGGATGCTTACCTCCATGTCCCAATTTGCCCTTCTCACCAAGGGTACCTCAGGTTTGTGGTACAGAACTGTCACTATCAGTTTCAGACGCTGCCGTTTGGATTGTCCACGGCACCCCGGGTCTTTACCAAGGTAATGGCCGAAATGATGATTCTTCTTCGAAGAAAAGGCGTCTTAATTATCCCTTACTTGGACGATCTCCTGATAAGGGCAAGGTCCAGAGAACAGTTAGAGGTCGGAGTAGCACTATCTCAAGTAGTACTACGACAGCACGGATGGATTCTAAATATTCCAAAATCGCAGCTGATTCCGACGACACGTCTGCTGTTCCTAGGAATGATTCTGGACACAGTACAGAAAAAGGTGTTTCTCCCGGAAGAGAAAGCCAGGGAGTTATCCGACCTAGTCAGGAACCTCCTAAGACCAGGCCAAGTGTCAGTACATCAATGCACAAGGGTCCTGGGAAAGATGGTGGCTTCTTACGAAGCGATTCCATTCGGCAGATTCCACGCAAGAACTTTTCAGTGGGATCGGCTGGACAAATGGTCCGGATCGCATCTTCAAATGCATCAGCGGATAACCCTGTCTCCAAGGACAAGGGTGTCTCTCCTGTGGTGGTTACAGAGTGCTCATCTCCTAGAGGGCCGCAGATTCGGCATTCAGGATTGGGTCCTGGTGACCACGGATGCCAGCCTGAGGGGCTGGGGAGCAGTCACACAGGGAAGAAATTTCCAGGGCTTGTGGTCAAGCATGGAAACGTCACTTCACATAAATATCCTGGAACTCAGGGCCATTTACAATGCCCTAAGTCAGGCAAGACCTCTGCTTCAGGGTCAGCCGGTGTTGATCCAGTCGGACAACATCACGGCAGTCGCCCACGTAAACAGACAGGGCGGCACAAGAAGCAGGAGGGCAATGACGGAAGTGGCAAGGATTCTTCGCTGGGCGGAAAATCATGTGATAGCACTGTCAGCAGTGTTCATTCCGGGAGTGGACAACTGGGAAGCAGACTTCCTCAGCAGACACGATCTTCACCCGGGGGACTGGGGACTTCACCCAGAAGTCTTCCACATGATTGTGAACCGTTGGGAAAAACCAAAGGTGGACATGATGGCGTCCTGCCTCAACAAAAAACTGGACAGATATTGCGCCAGGTCAAGGGACCCTCAGGCAATAGCTGTGGACGCTCTGGTAACACCGTGGGTGTACCAGTCAGTGTATGTGTTCCCTCCTCTTCCTCTCATACCAAAAGTACTGAGAATCATAAGAAGGAGAGGAGTAAAGACTATACTCGTGGCTCCGGATTGGCCAAGAAGGACTTGGTACCCAGAAATTCAAGAGATGCTCACGGAAGACCCGTGGCCTCTACCTCTAAGAAAGGACCTGCTCCAGCAGGGACCATGTCTGTTCCAAGACTTACCGCGGCTGCGTTTGACGGCATGGCGGTTGAACGCCGGATCCTGAAGGAAAAAGGCATTCCGGATGAAGTCATCCCTACCCTGATCAAAGCCAGGAAGGATGTGACCGTACAACATTATCACCGTATTTGGCGAAAATATGTTGCGTGGTGCGAGGCCAGGAAGGCCCCTACAGAGGAATTTCAACTGGGTCGATTCCTGCATTTCCTGCAAACAGGACTGTCTATGGGCCTAAAATTAGGGTCCATTAAGGTTCAAATTTCGGCCCTGTCAATATTCTTCCAAAAAGAACTAGCTTCTGTTCCTGAAGTTCAGACGTTTGTCAAGGGAGTACTGCATATACAGCCTCCTTTTGTGCCTCCAGTGGCACCTTGGGATCTCAATGTAGTTTTGGTGTTCCTAAAATCACATTGGTTTGAACCACTCACCACTGTGGACTTAAAATATCTCACATGGAAAGTGGTAATGCTGTTAGCCCTGGCTTCAGCCAGGCGTGTTTCAGAATTGGCGGCTTTATCCTATAAAAGCCCTTACCTAATTTTTCATACGGACAGGGCAGAATTGAGGACTCGTCCTCAATTTCTCCCTAAGGTGGTTTCAGCATTTCACTTAAACCAGCCTATTGTGGTGCCTGCGGCAACTAGGGACTTGGAGGATTCCAAGTTACTGGACGTAGTCAGGGCCCTGAAAATATATGTTTCCAGGACGGCTGGAGTCAGAAAATCTGACTCGCTGTTTATCCTGTATGCACCCAACAAGCTGGGTGCTCCTGCTTCTAAGCAGACTATTGCTCGTTGGATTTGTAGTACAATTCAGCTTGCACATTCTGTGGCAGGCCTGCCACAGCCAAAATCTGTAAAAGCCCATTCCACAAGGAAAGTGGGCTCATCTTGGGCGGCTGCCCGAGGGGTCTCGGCTTTACAACTTTGCCGAGCAGCTACTTGGTCAGGGGCAAACACGTTTGCTAAATTCTACAAATTTGATACCCTGGCTGAGGAGGACCTGGAGTTCTCTCATTCGGTGCTGCAGAATCATCCGCACTCTCCCGCCCGTTTGGGAGCTTTGGTATAATCCCCATGGTCCTTTCGGAGTCCCCAGCATCCACTAGGACGTTAGAGAAAATAAGAATTTACTTACCGATAATTCTATTTCTCATAGTCCGTAGTGGATGCTGGGCGCCCAAGTGCGGATTGTCTGCATTACTTGTACATAGTTATTGTTACAAAAATCGGGTTATTGTTGTTGTGAGCTATCTTTTCAGAGGCTCCTTCTGTTATCATGCTGTTAACTGGGTTCAGATCACAAGTTGTACGGTGTGATTGGTGTGGCTGGTAAGAGTCTTACCCGGGATTCAAAATCCTTCCTTATTGTGTGCGCTCGTCCGGGCACAGTATCCTAACTGAGGCTTGGAGGAGGGTCATAGGGGGAGGAGCCAGTGCACACCAGGTAGTCCTAAAGCTTTTTACTTTTGTGCCCAGTCTCCTGCGGAGCCGCTATTCCCCATGGTCCTTTCGGAGTCCCCAGCATCCACTACGGACTATGAGAAATAGAATTATCGGTAAGTAAATTCTTATTATTAGGGCATTAGTCCCAGTATGTTGTGGTTTCCCTATATGCTAATGTGACTAATGGTGCGGTTTAAATCTAACTCCTTTGTGTTTGTAATTATTTTTGATTGCTCAGTATTAATGTGGCTGAGGTTGCAAAACAACTGGTAGCCAAGCAACCGTGATGCCCGCACCGCAGTGACGTGGTTATGTTACAGCAGCGGTGCCTGATGCGAGCACCATCTACACCCTTTCCGCTCATGTGACCGGAACTGACGGGGGGCCGGAAGTGTACTGTGCGTTCCAGTTGGAATGCGGAAATAACATCTTCCGGCATTGGCGACCGCTGATTAGAGTGAAGTTAGATACACTATCAGTTTACAACACACGGTATGCACAATTTGGATGGCTTTTGTATGGCCTTTTGGGGATTAGCAATGAGTGTGTGATCATTGTGTAGTTTGATGCTTTATGTGATTGCATCCACACTCAGGGGGCGTTGCCTTGTTTTGAATTCTGGCACCATTGTTGTGTAATTTACTGGGTATAAATAAGGACTGGATAGGCATGACTTGATCTATGACTGCTCATCTGGTGATCTCTTTTGGTGCTGTGTTGCTGTGACCCCCGAAGAAGATCATTGTGATCGAAAACGTTTGGGACATATGATGTACTGATTCACCAACTATGAAGTAAATTGATTATGCACTTTAAATTCTGGTGAGTGCTCCTTTGTGTTTTCTATATACAATATATATATATATATATATATATATATATATATATATATATATATACACACATACATATATATATATATATATATATAGAAAGAAATACACACATATATCTATATATAACTATATATCTATATCTACATATACACACACTTATATAAATATCTATATATCTCTATCTATATCTAAATCTATCTATCTATCTATCTATCTATCTATCTATCTATCTATCTATCTATCTATATATCTATCTATATATAAATAAATATAACCCAGAGCCTTAACTCCAAATTTAATTCATATCATAAAATAAGTTAATGCAGCCAATCTTACTTTTGGAGTGCTGCAGGCAAGGACAGACTGCAGGTCACATACACACTGAACAGGTGGAGAGCCAGGGCTTTACACGTTTTTATCTCCTCCTCTTGGGACCGATACAACCACCTTCATGCATGCCAGGGATCCCACTGTCTGTGTGTATCCCAGGGATCTCGTCTCCTTCCTGCACTCCATCCAGTCACGGAGCTGCAGGCTGCAGCTTCCCATACGATTGGACAGCGAAGCCATCACTCGACTCGGCTACCCAGCACAGCTCTCAGTGCAGCGCCGGTGGCTGTGATGGCTGTCAGTGGGGAGCATAGTGCTGCAGATCAAATCGGTAATATAGATCTGACCTGTGGCAGGTGTCGGGGGGGGGGGGCTTTTTATTGCGGGGGGCACAGGGTTACTTACCCCCACACCCCCCCCCCCCTTAATCCGGCTCTGTGTTTGTATCTTAACTGCAGCACCCTTGGTGCACAACTCAGTGATCCTAATACAGAGGTAGCATTAACCCATGGTACTGCACACACATGTAACACGGATATTATTTATTATTGATCATTTAGCCTTAAATTAATATATTTATTGTTAGTATTAGAAAGAATGTGTGGTTCATTTTAAAATCCAATATGTCTGAGGTTCATATGGATATATTGTGTTTGGAGAAATTATACAATAAATATAATATGTGTAAATATATGAAATATATATATATATATATATATATATATATATATATATGTGTATATAGTATTAGTAATGAATTGGAGCAGTTGTGCCATCCATTGTGACAGTGGTCAGCTGCCATACTTGCTTTAATATAAAAGTTGTTGTACCTCAAGGTGAGCTCGAGACATTGTGAGATAGCAATAGCCTGCAGGGCAGTAAAGGCGGCAAACAGGATCCCTAGCATTGATCGCGTGCTGCGGGAGCAACAACCTGCAGGGCGGGAAGAGTTGGTCCACGAGCGGGGTTCAGGGCTGACCGTGAGCTGATGAAGTAAGGAGACACTGGTTGGTGGTGGCTAAGGATGAGCGACCAATGGAAGACGGCTGCGCGGCACGAGTCAATCTGTCGGTGGGTATAAATATAGCTCACCTGCGCTGCTGGGGAGGCTGCTGTTCCCCCTGTGAGAGTGCACACCTGGATCTCCTGCGCTGCTGACAGAGCTGTATGTTGTCACAGCGGCCAGCGGAGTCCAGGTGATGTGGCCGGAGCAGGGCAGGTGAAGGAGCGCTGGTGGGCGGCAGGGTGAGTACTATTGAATGTACTCACCGCTGTGCCGGAGTTGCCGTGGACGCCTGCGGGATCCGGGAGCCGTGAGGTCTGGCGCTGACGAGCGGAAGAGGTCCAGCGCTGGTCCTGGCGGAGGAGGGCTGAGGCTCACTGCAGCGGCGCCAGCAGGACCTAGGAGGCGGCAAGTGTAGAAGTGTCCCTGCGGCTGACGAGGGAAGAGGAGGGCTGGCGCTGGTGGAAGTGACGGCCCATAGCAACCAGGGACGCTACTCTGGTTGCTGGGACAGAGCAGTGTCAGTGCCGGTGTAATGAAGAGAGGGATCTCAGCCCACCTTACGCCGTGTCATTGAAAAGGAGCAGGAGTCGGGGGAGCGCTCAGCACAGCAGCAGCACAACTGAAGCGTGAGTGACAACCAATCATCTTGCACCTCTTTCACACCTAAACTAAGCACAGGAACACCAGCGCTAGGCAGCCTTAGCACCAATTTAAGCAGATAACATATGCATAATGTGCCCAGAGTGAACTATATCTAACATTACTAGACGTGGGGAAGGAAAGTAAGGGACATATTATTGTTAAAGGTGTGGACAGTAATCAAGTAGCCTCCTGCAGTTGTTAAATCTTAACTCAAAGCACAGAGAGGTCAGGCGGACCCAAGGCAATACCATCATATACTATAATGCGGGGACATTAATGCTGCATTCACACCGCAAATGCCGGGTCCTACCCGGTAAGACAAACGTGTACTTACCGGGTGGGATCCGGCATTTGCGCTCCGTTGCAGGCTTCCCGACCCGGCAATATACCGGGTCGGTTGCCATGACAACGGAGGCCGCAGCAGCAGCAGGGGCGGGGGTGGAGGCGGCGTCGGGAGATGAGCTCATCTCCAGCGCCGCCTCTCCCTATCTTGTGAATGGGAACCGTGTCGCATCGACACGGCTCCCATTCACACCGCACCTGACCCGGTAATCAACCCGGGTAAAACCCTTCTTTTTTACCGGGTTGATTTACCGGGTCAGGCGACCCGCTAAATCGCCCAGTGTGCTTTCACATCGCACACTGACCCGGTTCGACACGGCAATATGCCGTGTCGGTACCGGGTTATTTGTGCGATGTGAAAGGGGTATAAGTGAATAACAAACACTATTTATAGCATGGCATTTGGGCTCAAGCATTAACTTACAGCATTTTAATCTAATAGTGTTATATATATATATATATATATATTTATTCTTGAAGCAATCTGAAAGAGCTGTCAGCTGGTCAGAGTAGGAGAGTCAGGGAGGTGTTACTGCAGCAGCAGGGAACTGAGGTGTTAGTGCAGGGCTGAAACTAGGATTTTTGTCACCCGGGGCAAGGTAGTCATTTGGCGACCCACCCCCCTCACCCCCCAAAAAAATAGAAAATAGAAAAATAAAATAAATATATATATATATATATATATATATACACATATATATATATATATATATATATATATAAGAAAATAAATAAATATATATATATATATATATATATATAAAGTATTTTATATATATATATTTCAGAACTTTTTGACATGAAAAATTGCCTTAGCAATTTTAGCAGGGACCTGCATGTGTGTGTGGTAGGTGCACACATACCTCCCATTCTGCAGGATCTCTCTCCTCCCGTCCGGCTCTCCGGCTTTCCTGTTGGTGGCAGGTGCATCCTTGGCTCTGCAAAAACTTCGCCACACAGCGGACATCTGAAAATCCGTTCGCAACTCACTCACCATCGAATGATTTTTCCAGTCTGTGCAGCCCAGGACTTACTCCTACAGTGCGATACAAACAGGCTGATCATGCCGGAGCTGACGTCATACACCCTCCCTGAAAACGCTTGGGAACGCCTGCGTTATTCCTGACACTCTCAGAAAAAGTCCAGTTACTACAACCAAATGTCCGCTTTCTGTCAATCAGCATGTGTTCGCCTAGTGATTAAAAAGGACGCAGGATTTTTTTTTAGCTGTTTGGCATCGCGTCTCCACATTACGATCCATGCGCAGTCATTTAGTAATCGGCCGCTGCACAACAGCGATCAGGTCTGTATTAGGCAAACAGTACATTACACCATTTTCTCCATTGTTGTTAAGGGCAACTCTACTTAAACCTGTGCGCCAGTTTTGATAAATATGATAAATAGCCCCAAATGTTGTAATGCACAGTGTGGATTTAATAGTGGACAGTACTATATAGTGGGTGTGGGTTCACAAGCTGGATCCATATTAAATTTAGCGGCACAGTCATACATGTAAATTCTAACATACACACAGCCATATGCACACACAGCCACATATGCAAAGACACACAAGTGCGCGCACACACACACACACACACACACACACACAGCCACATATACAAATCCACACATGCACACATACAGCCACATATACAAATCCACACATGCACACACACAGCCACATATATACACAGCCATATATACAGAGCCACACATGCGCGCGCATACACACACAGCCACATACGTACACAGCCATATGCACACACACATACTAAGAAACTTTTAAGTTCTCCTCTTGCCCACCTGTCCTGAGCCAGACTGCACGCCCCGTCAATGTCCTCTGCCAGAAAGCTCACCTATTGTATGCTCCTCGCACCCTACTCATCACGGGCAGGAGACAGGCGGGAGGAGAAGCCTTCAGGCAGGAGACGGGCAGCGGAGCTGGGGAGAGATCAGAGGTTTCCGGGCGGGAGAAGGGCAGCGGGTGGTTGAAAAGAAATATGTTCAGGCGGGAGTCGGGCAGCGGGGGTGGGGAGAAATGAGAGGCGTTCGAATGGGTGACGGGCAGCGGGACTGTGAGGAGGCGGAAGCACCGATTGTCCGCCACTGACTGCAGAGAGGAAATTGAAAGTAAACTACAGCTCCCGAGGGCTGCTGGGAGCTGTAGTTTATTTTCAGTTTACTCACAGACGGCTCTGAACTGATACCATTGCCACATAGGGAGAGCATGTTAGGGGCTCTCGGCGCCCCCTCCAATCCAGCGCCCAGGTCGCCTGACCCCCTAGCCCCCCCTAGTTGCGGCTCTGTGTTAGTGCATTTAATCGGCTGCCCCTACACCGTGTACCAGCAGCAATATAACTTTAGTTGTCACAGGAGAGGAACAGACTAAATTAGCTGGCACAAATGACTATGGTACTCCCAGTGGTCAACAACAATGCAGTGTATAAGCTTTGAAGAGAGGCTGCGTTAAATTGTCCAAAGGATTATTAGGAGCAGAAACCCAAATCACCCCTACGGTGTGTACAAAGTGAATAAAAGCAAAGTCAGATAGTTCTACACTACTGAAGAGTTTATTGTCCAAAAGAACCAGCCATATTGTATGTAATTGCAAAGAGACTTGTAGTTAAGGGCTGGAGTATTTAAATTAATTGAGATCCACTGTATATTCCATTTAGTGTCTTTAACCAAGATATTGCCTTACCTAAGAGACAGTCTATATTTATACTGCACCAGGATAGAAAGGACAATAATGACTGGAAATACTACAGCATGCAGTTTGTTAAAGGAACACAGCAGCCAGGGATAAGAAATTCCAAATTTCCGAGGAGTTCAGTATAGAATCGTTCAGCTATAGCCACACTTTTATTGCTTGTATATTAATGGAAAGCTGATGTCTATTACAACTGAGGAAAAGACACTTTTATCCAATAGTCAAAAGAGAAACATAGGTGGCAATATAGTGCAACATACTGTATTTGAAAGTAATTGCTACAGTAGCATTCTGCATTGAGACAATCACTTCCCTCACAGACTGAGAAAGGAGAGGAGAATATTATTTTGCTAAGGATGTGATGTTAAATGTTTATTATAAAGTACTGCTTTATTTTATGAGTTTTATTGGCCATTGTAGTGCACTACTATATTAGGAGTACCCGGGTCACTCTCATATTAACATTACGGTAATTTTTGTGTATTGCATGCAAACCACTTGTATAGGTTCCAGAAAGGGAAATAGTTGGACGGGATAGTAAAATGTAATTTATCTTACTAGGTTGGTAAGAAATGTTTACATTCACCCTTTAACTGTTTTTTGTGATAAATAAATACACGTGTTTATACTTACAATATGCAAATGTGAATTTGGAATTCCATCCGGAGACCCTGGAAGTGAAAACAGAAGAACAGGTATAATATTATACTGTGAAGAATGTGCACCTATATACACTCATGATACCGATAGATTTGCATTTAGTGTACATTATTAGAAAGGGGGGGGGGGCTTACCCAGGCAAGCCTAAATAATCAGCTTGGGTGGAGGCACAAATACCAAGTAATCATCCCTTAGTGAGACAACCAAGAATTAGAGTATTAGGGACGGGGTTACACACAGGTGTTTTTCCGTCTCTGCCGGCAGTGCAGCATTAATCCTTCATTGGTGCACACTGGTGCATGCCACCATACTATAATGTAAGTGCAGTAATATGCAGCATCGTGTAGACAAAACAAATATTAAAACAAACAAACATTTTTTTTGTGTTAACTTCAGGGGCTAAAAATCACTGGGATTCATTAGTGTGCATTGTCATTTGTGCAAATAAAAAAGTAGTTTTTTTTGTGCAACTTGTGTATGCTCAGTAAGTCCCATGCCCTACTGTGTTCATAAATATAAGCACTGAGAGCTCGAGTGTGAGTTGTCATTTGTGAAAAAAAAAAATATTTTTAATTTTTTTTGCACAACATGTATGTGTTTAATAAAGCTCAGTCGGTGCTGTGCCCCACTGAGATAATAAATATAAGCACTGTGAGTTCACGGCTTGAGCTGTCGTCCGTGAAGAAAAAAGATGTTTTCATTTTTTTTGTGCAACTTGTGTGTGTTCAATAGAGTTCAGTAAGTGCCGTGCCTCACTGCACCAATAAAAAAAACCCCACTGTGAGTCCACTGTGGGAATTTATAATTTGTGGGGGGAAAAAACTAACTTGTGGGTGGAATAAAGCCCAGTAGGTGCCATTTCCGACTGTGTTAATAAATACAAGGACTGAGTGAATATGGATGATTATTAGTTGATGGAAGAGCAGAAACAGCAATCATGTACTAGTGATGTGGCTGCTGACAGTCATGAGTGTACTACAATATCTACTAAAGGTGGTCCAGGAGGCAGAAATTATAGGAGAGGGCACCTGAAATCAAAGTCTTTCACAATGTTAAAAAAGGGGTAGAGGTGTCCATTTAAAAACTGACAAATCAGTGCCCTAAAAAAGGACATGTAACGAAACTTCAGCACTATGTGTATAAGATCCTAAAAGCCTTCAGAGGGTCTTCTGCCAGTAGTAACCCCCCACTGTTACTTTAGGGCTTTATATGCACACCGTTACTTAGGGGACCCAATGGACCTAAACCTCAAGCAGTAGATGCTCACAATAGGCTGGAGACAACAAGGTAATTAACATGGAGTGTAGCTGCAGGGTGACTGACAAGGCAAGGGCTACAGAAGACTAGATGCTGGATGACTTGGTAAGGCTGGGGTTTATAACAACAGACTTTGGCTAGGTTTTGCAGGCAAGGATGGTGTAACTGAAGACAGCAGGATTTGATGACAACAAGATAAACAGCAAAGCAGGAGTTAATTGCTGGTCAGATTAGCAGGATACTGGAATGGTAACTGCAGGCAGGCTTGACAAGTTATGATGACTGAAGATTGCATGACTGAATATGCACTGGTAACTGAACAATGAAGCTGCTATGAACTGCTATGAACAACCAGGTGCTGAGTGTGTGTGGATATAAAGAAAAAACACCCTAGGGTGAATTTACTCCAGGCGCTGATGAGGGAGATGCACCACAGCAGCTAAAACACATGGGGTTGGTCAGACCCCCAAAACACAAATGGATAAAGAAAATTAAAGCGCTGAATGGTCACATATGAGAGCAGAAGGTCACTTGAAATTACACATTTAATGTATGTAAAAAAAAAATTAAATTAAAAGGTTAAAAAGAGCAATGATGTATGAAATAAGCAATGGAGGCCACAAAATAGTGTCACTGTGTATCTCTCAGTCCTGATAGGAATATGTAGACAGTTCACACCTGTTCCAAAACACAGTCCCTTAATTGATAAGCTCAAGGTATCCCGTCACTGTTCCATCATGTATAATAGTTACCACCAGCAGTTGTCCAAGGTGTTTAAGCGGATAGGCATCCGCAACGGCTTATCCCTTGTTTAGCTGTGGGTGATGGCTGTTCTTCAAACGGGTCCGCAAATTGAGCCAGTGATGGAGGACCTGGTCCAGGTGGAGAGTCTTCAGGAATGAGTAAGTTGATGGTAGGCACACACAGCACCAATCGCCAACGCGTTTCGTTGCGGTCACGCAACTTTTTCAAGGTAATGGAGGTGCTGCTGTCCAGGGTTTTTATACCCTTTACAAAATGGTTGCTCATTTGCATATGTGAATGACAGTGACCAGATACTCTCATTATGTGACCATAAATGACAGACAAACAATTTAAAATATTAAGTAAACAATACATAATTAATAATAAGTATGATACACTTCGTTTTTTATATAAAACTACAGTTTAATCAATAATAAGGGAGCAGATCATATGGCTTCCGTATTTCAATGGGGAGATAGGGATAATATAAAGCCCGGACTGAGGTGCAAAGAGTCTCTCATCAGTCCTTTATAGAAAGGGACTTAAGGTCATGTCCATATATTACATGGGATCAGTCAATATAAATGAGAAGCAGGTGAATTACAGCACTCAATAAAACGCTGGCACCTGAGAGTCCAATTACACGTCATACGTCCGCGCCCAGAAGTCCAGGCAACAGCGACGCACAAACATCCCCACCGCCCACGTCACTAGGCCCCGCATATAACACAGGAGTCGCGCCCAAATGACGCGACCGTCGGGTTTCGTTGATGCAAAATGAATGGAGGCGGCAGGGATTGGTCCATTGTCCCGTCGTCGTCATAGTAACGAATGGGCGTGGGGGTTACCATGGCAGCGGGCAGTGCAGTGCGCGTCACCTAGGCAACACACGCCGCACTGTTCGCCGCCACAGCAAGCAGAAAGCATATTAGAAAGTGTATATAGGTGATTAACACCTATATATAGAGTAAGGTGCTCACTGTAAATCAATTAAAAAAACAATAAAGAGAAGGCTACATAAACGATTTTGATGATATGTACAGGAAACAATGGTAAATACTAATGATAATACACCGTGAGTAACAGCATATATGTCATGATGACAAAATATTTATAGGATCATATATGTATAAACATATTACATATATAATAAATGTGAAAACAAAAATAACACATAAAGGAAAATTAATAGTAGTAATAATTGATGTAGTTATTCAAAAAATTATTTCTTTGTGATGAACACTTAAATATGAATGTACATCGTAAAGAGTATTTTACTATGGAAACAGGGAAATTAGAGAGATCACAAAACTGGATTCAGTTCTACTTGTTCGTTTAGGCCAGAGGGGTATATCGTATTCAGCCTAAACATCCAATAAAGCTCTTGTTTGCAGAGTAATTTATACCGATCCCCACCCCTCTTAGTTTTCACAATCTGTTCAATGGCTACTACTCCTAGTAGACTGGGGTCACTATCATGACAGTCTCTAAAATGTCTAGAGACGCTGTGTGTCGGGGATTTGTTTATGATATTCCGACGGTGTTCCATAAACCGGACTTTGATACTTCTCGTCGTCCGTCCCACATACCTTTTATTACAAGCACATGTCAACAGATATATGACATAATTGGGATGCTAAACCAGGATACAGTACTAAGAGGGACTTTGCCACACAGACCTAAGTTTATTTTTAAAAAAGGACGCTCCCTCAAAAACATCCTGGCACCCAGTTATCTCAAAACAGTTCCCCCAATAGATCTAGAGGGAGGAACACGAGAATCATGGATACCAGCACGACCCCCTGGCTTCCACCGCTGTGGTGCAAATAGGTGCACCACCTGTAAACATATCCCTAAGAAAACTACATCTATTCTTGTTGAGGGAAGTGAAGAATTCTTTCTCAGTAATTTTATGAATTGTGACACCAATTATGTCATATATCTGTTGACATGTGCTTGTAATAAAAGGTATGTGGGACGGACGACGAGAAGTATCAAAGTCCGGTTTATGGAACACCGTCGGAATATCATAAACAAATCCCCGACACACAGCGTCTCTAGACATTTTAGAGACTGTCATGATAGTGACCCCAGTCTACTAGGAGTAGTAGCCATTGAACAGATTGTGAAAACTAAGAGGGGTGGGGATCGGTATAAATTACTCTGCAAACAAGAGCTTTATTGGATGTTTAGGCTGAATACGATATACCCCTCTGGCCTAAACGAACAAGTAGAACTGAATCCAGTTTTGTGATCTCTCTAATTTCCCTGTTTCCATAGTAAAATACTCTTTACGATGTACATTCATATTTAAGTGTTCATCACAAAGAAAGAATTTTTTGAATAACTACATCAATTATTACTACTATTAATTTTCCTTTATGTGTTATTTTTGTTTTCACATTTATTATATATGTAATATGTTTATACATATATGATCCTATAAATATTTTGTCATCATGACATATATGCTGTTACTCACGGTGTATTATCATTAGTATTTACCATTGTTTCCTGTACATATCATCAAAATCGTTTATGTAGCCTTCTCTTTATTGTTTTTTTAATTGATTTACAGTGAGCACCTTACTCTATATATAGGTGTTAATCACCTATATACACTTTCTAATATGCTTTCTGCTTGCTGTGGCGGCGAACAGTGCGGCGTGTGTTGCCTAGGTGACGCGCACTGCACTGCCCGCTGCCATGGTAACCCCCACGCCCATTCGTTACTATGACGACGGCGGGACAATGGACCAATCCCTGCCGCCTCCATTCATTTTGCATCAACGAAACCCGACGGTCGCGTCATTTGGGCGCGACTCCTGTGTTATATGCGGGGCCTAGTGACGTGGGCGGTGGGGATGTTTGTGCGTCGCTGTTGCCTGGACTTCTGGGCGCGGACGTATGACGTGTAATTGGACTCTCAGGTGCCAGCGTTTTATTGAGTGCTGTAATTCACCTGCTTCTCATTTATATTGACTGATCCCATGTAATATATGGACATGACCTTAAGTCCCTTTCTATAAAGGACTGATGAGAGACTCTTTGCACCTCAGTCCGGGCTTTATATTATCCCTATCTCCCCATTGAAATACGGAAGCCATATGATCTGCTCCCTTATTATTGATTAAACTGTAGTTTTATATAAAAAACGAAGTGTATCATACTTATTATTAATTATGTATTGTTTACTTAATATTTTAAATTGTTTGTCTGTCATTTATGGTCACATAATGAGAGTATCTGGTCACTGTCATTCACATATGCAAATGAGCAACCATTTTGTAAAGGGTATAAAAACCCTGGACAGCAGCACCTCCATTACCTTGAAAAAGTTGCGTGACCGCAACGAAACGCGTTGGCGATTGGTGCTGTGTGTGCCTACCATCAACTTACTCATTCCTGAAGACTCTCCACCTGGACCAGGTCCTCCATCACTGGCTCAATTTGCGGACCCGTTTGAAGAACAGCCATCACCCACAGCTAAACAAGGGATAAGCCGTTGCGGATGCCTATCCGCTTAAACACCTTGGACAACTGCTGGTGGTAACTATTATACATGATGGAACAGTGACGGGATACCTTGAGCTTATCAATTAAGGGACTGTGTTTTGGAACAGGTGTGAACTGTCTACATATTCCTATCAGGACTGAGAGATACACAGTGACACTATTTTGTGGCCTCCATTGCTTATTTCATACATCATTGCTCTTTTTAACCTTTTAATTTAATTTTTTTTTTACATACATTAAATGTGTAATTTCAAGTGACCTTCTGCTGAGTGTGTGTGTTGACTGAAAGCAGAGTACTTTCAGCTTGAACTGTGAAGCAGAGACTTGCTAGATGAATAGTGACAAGGCTGCAGTCAGTAATAACGCACAGTGGCAAAATGTAGCTTGAGTTCTGGATATGCTGCAGGCTTGTGACTTATAAGCATGGCTGGAGTGTACATACTTTATTGCACACACACAGGCTGGATGTGCATGAAACTAGGACTGGAAGGATATATTCACAGAGACTTGACAGGAGCTTGGATATGAATCAGGACTATGCATGTGAATGACTGGTGGGCCACTGCAAGACTAGGATACGGAGCAGGAATGAACACAGTATAGCCAGTACAGGGCAGGATCCAACAAGGCATGATTGCAGGACTAGCGGGGACAGCACACTGAGGACTGAGGCAGGGTACAAGAATGCAGGACTCAGACAGACAGACCAGGGTATAGGAACAGAAAGACTGGAAGCTGTACAGCATACATCGACCATGTGGCAGGCTTCACTAGGGCACAGGAACTAGGGAATATCAGCAAGCAGGACATTTCCAGAATCCCTAATGAAAGGGAGGCAGACCAATAAAAAGAGTCATCAGGCTGGAACCAGGTAACAAGGTATTCAAAATAGGTGTATTGCTGCATGGAGGAGCCAGTGTCTAAGTTGCTAAACAACAGATGGAATGCAAATAGGAATGAGTCACATCGGCGACTCATAACAGAACACTAAGGCTGAAGAACAAACTGTGTGTGCACAAATCTCTGAGGAGAGTCTAGGGGTGTCTATATTGGCTATGTGTGGGTCTGACATTTCTCACACTGTACTCAGAGAAGACTCCTTAGCCTCCTTCCACCATTTCTACACCATCTGGAAATGTGGGGATGTGTAGTACAAGTAAAGATGGTGATGATGACATATTAGAAATTGTGGATGCTAGTGTGGAATTGGAAAAGGATGAGGGGAATTTTTGTGTGTGTACTATCTGAGACTAATAAGGATGATGAGGATGTTGTTAATGTTGTTTGTGTAAGTCAGCCACCAGTGGCAGCAGTTCTTGCCCATGATAAAATGAAGTTCATTGTGATGCCTGTGGATAAGAGCAAAAAAGCCACTTCTTGGGTGTTGGAATAATTTTACCCAAATCCTGATGTTTGTGAAGGCATCATCACCATTTATAAGGCCAAAGTTAGTAGAGGTAGGGATGTTAACCATCTAGGCACTTCCTCTATGTTAGGCTATTTGCAGCAAAATCATAAAAACTATATAACAAAATAATAATAATTTGTAAAATAATATCTAGCTGTCAAGGATCAGCTACCAACAGTTTAGACCAGCCCATGCAATATCCACTACCAATATCCTCATCATCAACCTTCTCATTAGTGATTTGAGGTAGTCCTTTAAAAAAATTGGTTTGTGGGGTTCAAAATAAACCAAGCACTTCTACCACAACAGTGTTAGTCCCAGTCAATAAAGTGTTTGGTTTGTGCACATAATTTGTAATATCCAACATAAGGGTGGCTAGGAGAGCCCAATCACAACTCCATCTTGCATGACTCTTCTTTTCTGCAACTGTTCTGTGGCAATGTTTCATACAGATGTCTCCCTTTACACTGTGGATGAGATGTGTACGCTTCGCAGCTTAAATGTGCCAGCATAGTGGAGCGTACGTCATGCATACACTCCCGCAATGCATAGACTTCAATGAGAGCCAGAGTGCACATGTGCCCTTTTCCCATTTACTTCTATGGGAGCTTGCAGCAATGTGCACTCACACGGCATGTTGCAGTACATACGCATCATGCTCCAGCTATATCATGCTGCAATAGGCAGCAAAGCTGAAGCGGGACACATCTGTAGAAGTGCTATAAACTGCTGTGTGTTTGTGCTACTGCTCTGTAGCTTAGTAACTAGAGATGAGCAGGATTGGTTCTTGGGGAAATTAACCCACTCGAACATTGAGATCCGATGCGGGATCTGAGTCTGGCTTGGGACTTCCCGCCTTACTCAGATCTCAAAGCAAGGCTGAACATCATCTTCCCACTTGTAATAAAAAATATCACCAAGCAATCCACCGGCGCTGTTAGATTTGATTTCAATAATACCCCTTGTTTGGAGGCTGTATCGTTTTGCTCATACATAAAATACAATAAAAAGAACCACAATAGTGTAAATACAGTAATCAACTTCAATACACATCGGTAAATTTTGTATCAGATCGTACCGGAAAGGTCAGTCTACAAATATGGTAGACAATTCTCACATGAACTGGAGAAGGACAAGCCTTATCGGAATTCTGCTCCACTCGTTGCTCTCTTCTCAGTACGAATATCCAAAACTCCCAATGAGATATAATAAAGAATAAACAGGTATAGTATAATACCGTTTTATTTCCACACAACAAAAAGACAATACAGATGAACAGTGGACTAACACCATGTGGGAAGGTCTAGCATATAATGTAGACTATAAGAGCATGATGTTAAAAACCAGGCGTCCCCGGAGTCCTCAACAAGTCCCTCCATGGATCCATCGCAATGTCCACTGAAAACGACCAGATTCTTTTCCAACGCATTTCGATACTTGGCAGTATCTTTTTCAAGGCATAATCCAACAATAACCCTGGGAGCATATTTATACCCCCTGGATATCTCATTATCCAATTAAAAGTAATTCCTAATTCCAGACATGGATACACTAACCACTAAAAAGTCCATTTTGCAATAATGATAAAATCTCCTCCATCTCTCCACCGCTGGTTTACCAGCTGACATCCTCTTGGGCGCCAAGAATCTCTGCGACCGAATGTCAGGAAAAACAGCGCTTTGCATTCCACAGGCATTCCAGACATTGCATCACTTCCAGTAACATACTTCCAAACTTCGCTGTCCACATTTTAAAACACAGGGGGAAGATGTTTATTCCAATAGTAGTCCTCAATTGTCCATAGTAGCCATTTTTTATGTAAATAATGGTAAGCTCTGCTATTGATGTCCAGCAGCTAATATCAGAAAACAATAATAAAACATAAAGTAAAATCCAAATAAAAAAATAATAAACATTTATAAAATACTATTCCCTATGTTATTTAAAATACCTGAATAAAAGACAATACCTATAAAAACCATTTGAGTTCAAAATCATTGTTTAATCCTAAAGGGGCCAGTATCTTAACATTATAAATCATGGACATTTCAGATTTTGCTAATTTTGTAGCTATATCTCCTCCTCTTGCATCTACTGACACCTTTTTCCATGCAAATAAGTTCTTTATACACTTGGTATCACAATTGTGAACTTCTTTAAAGTACTTCGATAGTGCATGTGTATTCAGCCCTTTTCAGATATTTCAGAGATGTTTCCCTATCCTGATTTTTAATGCTCTACTGGTTCTACCAATATAAAATGTGCCACATTTACAGTCTATTCCATAGATCACATCACATATATGACAGGTTAAAAAATCACTGATTTTATGTTTCTTTTTATTGATTTCTACTTCTGTCAATTTTTGACCAAAGCTGTTAATAACACCTTTTCATCCTTAACAGGTTCCACACCTATAAAATCCTGATGATGTAACTATCGATTTATTTGGGGACGACGGGCACAAACTTTTCACCAGTTTTGATTTAAATCTCCCTGTCTGTACAATTCCTTTTGACTCTTTTAAATTGGCCTAAAGGGACTGAATCTAACCACATCTTGTGGTGACAGCTCTCTGTGTCTATGTAAGACCGTGAGTCAGTGGGTTTGATGTTTTTTGTATTTACTCGTCCATCCTCAATATATATACTGAGATCTAAAAAGTGAACCATTGATTGGCTATTCTCAAAAGTCAGAATTATATTTCTGTAATTTTTATTCAGATAGTTACAAAATTGTGATAAAGATTCTGTCTCCTTTCCAAATAAATATTACATCATCTATATACCTTTGCCAGGACACTAGGTTCACCACATTTGGGTTATTTTCTCATATCCTTTCTATTTCCCAAGCACCCATAAAAATATTAACATAACTTGGGGTGAAATAAGTGCCCATGGTGGTACCTCATTTTTGAATATAAAATTCTTCTTTAAAAGTAAAATAATTATTATAAAGTATGAAATTAATACCCTCAACTAAAAATTCCTGCAGATTCGGATCTATGGAGGAGGTTCCAACTGCTTTTCTAATAGCCTAGAACCCTTGTTGGTGGTCAATTATGGCATACAGCAAACTGACATCTGCTGTGACCATAATATAATCTTCCTTCCATTCAATGGTTTCTAAAAATTCTTAAAACATCAGTGGTGTCTCTCAAATGTGATCTATTGTGTAAAACCAAAGGTTGAAGATACACCACTGATGTTTTAGAGTTTGTAGAAACCATTGAATAGAAGGAGGATTATATTATGGTCACAGCAGATGTCAGTTCACTGTATACCATAATTGACCACCAGCAAGGGTTAGAGGCTATTAGAAAAGCTCTTGGAACCTCTTCCGTAGAGCCAAATCTACAGGAATTTTTAGTTGAGGGTATTAATTTCATACTTTATAATAATTATTTTACTTTTAAAGAAGAATTTTATATTCAAAAACGAGGTACCGCCATGAGCACTAGTTTCACCACAAGTTATGATAATATTTTTATGGGTGCTTGGGAAATAGAAAGGATATGGGAAAATAACCCATACGGGGTGACCTAGTGTCCTGGCAAAGGTATATAGATGATATAATATTTACTTGGAAAGGAGACACAGAATCTTTATCACAATTTTGCAACTATCTGAATAAAAATGACAAATATCATTCTGACTTTTGAGAGTAGCCAATCAATGGTTCACTTTTTAGATCTCAGTATATATATTGAGAATGGACAACTAAAGACAAAAAAATGTGTCAAATCCACCAACTCACGGTCTTATATAGACACAGAAAGCTGTCACCACAAGATGTGGTTAGATTCGGTCCCTTTAGGCCAATTTAAAAGAGTCAAAAGGAATTATACAGACAGGGAGATTTCTCAACACAGGCTAATGAGATGTCATTGAGTTTTAAAGCAAGTCGGTATAACGATCAAGAGATTTTAGATTCCCTTAATATAGTTGATGGAATAGATAAAAAGGATCTTATAAAAAAAATGGACTCACAAAGATAAGGAAGAAAAGGGTGAGAATAAATTCAAATGGTCATTTGTTACAAACTACACATCTCAACACCATCAAGTGAAAAAAATGTTTAGAAAGCATTGGAAGCTGTTAAAAAAGGATCCGGTGATAGGTATGGAGTTACCCGATAACCTAATTGTATTTTTTGGAGGGTCCCCAGTTTAAAATCTAAACTGGTGAAAAGTTTTTGCACCTCATCCCCCCAAAAAATTGATAGTTACATCATCAGGATTTTATAGGGTGTAAAGTTGTTATTAGCACCTTCAGTCAAAAATTGACAGAAGTAGAAATCAATACAAAGAAACGTAAAATAAGTGATTTTTTTTTAACCTGTCATAAATGTAGTGTAATCTATGGAATAGAATATAAATGTGGCAAATGTTATATTGGTAGAACCAGTAGAGCATTAAAAATTAGGATAGGGGAACATTTCCAAAGTATCTGAAAAGGCCTGGATATACATGCACTATCTAAGTACTTTAAAGAAGTTCACAATTGTGATACCAAGTGTATAAAGAACTTATTTGCATGGAAAAAGGTGTCAGTAGATGCAAGAGGAGGAGATATAGCTACAAAACTAGCAAAATCTGAAATGTCCATGATCTATAATTTTAAGATACTGGCCCCTTTAGGATTTAACAATGATTTTGAACTCAAATGGTTTTTATAGGTATTGTCTATTATTCAGGTATTTTAAATAACATAGGGAATAGTATTTTATAAATGTTTATTATTCTTTTATTTGGATTTTACTTGTATGTTTTATTATTGTTTTCTGATATTGGCTGCTGGCGATCGATAGCAGAACTTACCTTTATTTACATATAAAATGGCTGCTATGGACAATTGAGGACTACTATTGGAATAAACGTCTTCCCCCTGTGTTTTAAAATGTGGACAGTGGAGTTCGGAAGTATGTTACTGGAAGTGACGCCTGTGGAACGCAAAGCGCTGTTTTTCCCGACTTCTGGTCATGGAGATTTCCGGAAATACGTCACCAGAAGTGACATGATGCCCAGAACGCTTGTGGAATGCAAAACGCTGTTTCCCGACTTCTGGTTGCAGAGATTCTTGGCGCCAAACAGGATATCAGCTGGTAAACCAGCGGTAGAGAGATTTAGGGGATTTTTATCATTATTCCAAAATGGACTTTTTAGTGGTTAGTGTATCCATCTCTGGAATTAGGAATTACTTTTAATTGGATAATGAGATATACAGGGAGTATAAATACTGTATGCTCCCAGGGTTATTGTTGGATTATGCCTTAAAAAATATACTGCCAAGTATTGAAATGCACTGGAAAGGAACTGGTCATTTTCAGAGGACATTGGGATGGATCCATGGAGGGACTTGTTGAGGGCTCCGGGGACGCCTGGTTTTTAACATCATGCTCTTATAGTCTACATTATATGCTAGACCTTCCCACATGGTGAGAGTCCACTGTTCATCTGTATTGTCTATTTGTTGTGTGGAAATAAAACGGTATTATACTTTACCTGCTTATTTTTTATTATATCTCATTGGGAGTTTTGGATATTCGTACTGAGAAGAGAGAAGAGAGTGGAGCAGAATTCCGATAAGGCTTGTCCTTCTCCAGTTCATGTGCAAGGGGTATTATTGAAATCCAATCTAACAGTGCCGGTGGATTGCTTGGTGAAATTTTTTTATTACATATGGTGATTTGTTGGTGTGTGGTGACACACTTTTTTTTACTAAACAAGTCATTTTAGGCAGCTCTGTTTAGCGCACTGATTTTGTTCCAATTCCTTTTTGTATAAATCATCTTCCCACTGTCAGATTCTCACAGGTTTTGGATTCTATATAAGTCCCAAGTGATCTGCGCCATCTTCACTCCGGCTGTGGAGAGTGTACTGAATGGATGTGGGGTGAATGCGCTACCTCTGTCTTCTGTATCTGAAAGGGGTGCTCTCTCTGTCTGCTGTCTTGGAAAGGGGTGCTCTCTTTGTTTTCTGTATTTGAAAATGGGGTGCTCTCTCTGCTGTATCTGAAAGGAGTGCTCTTTCTGTCTGCTATATCTGAAAGGGGTGCTCTGTCTGCTGTATCTGAAAGGGGTGGTCTCTCTGTCTGCTGTATCTGAAAAAGGGGTACCCTCTCTGTCTGCTGTATATGAGAGGGGTTATCTGTCCATCCATCCAGGGGCTCTGCCCCAGTGTAAAATTGGTCAAGTGCAATGAATTGGGTTTCTACTAGATTAATCAATTCCGTGTACAGAAATGCCTGACACAGAAATAGCATTATCTGTGATTTATCATACTATCTTTCATACATATTGATACCCAAATGATTTATTATGTAATCCTCACTCCCAGTATATGCATATTCTCTACAGAAAATGATTAAACTGATGACAATAATAATGGGAAATATTTTTATTGTGTACATATTTTCAGTTTACTATATGTATCACTTTACATGTTTAGTTGGCAGCAACAGTCTGGTCCAACCAGTTGCGGAGCTCGGTGACGCGAGCGTAGACAGCTGGAGTAGAGGTTGAACATGAGCTGCTTCCCCAGGATACAATACCAACCAGTGTCCAAGCACCATTATTCTGGCAAACAAGGGGTCCACCGGAATCACCCTACATTGAAACAGAAGGATTGATAGCTAATGTACTGTATTCTTATTTAAATTAAGAAACTCTAAGATAATAGAACTGTTGCATTACATATCAAATCATATATAGAGATAAGCGCCTTCAATGAGGCAAACCTAGGCAGTTATCTCAGGCAGCAGAGTTAGGGGGCAGTAAACATTTTTGGAAGTAATTGAGAATATAAGCGTTCTTGCTGCAGAATATAAATGAATGACTACCTTTATACATTAATGGTTAGGGTAGTTGGTATATAGGATAAGATGAATGCTTTTCCAGTTGCTTATGCAGGTCACAACATGACTTAGCTCAACCCTGCTCTTTATTCTCCAAGAATATAGGAAAAATGAAGGTGCACACACTAAGTACTAAACACTGCTAATCAGAAAAATTATAATAAACTCTGCAATTTAACATAGAGTAAAACTGAGGTGCTTAGCATATATTTTGGCCAGAAATATGGGCCCATCTACCACGGCCAGGTGACCTCATCAGGTGGGTCCCTAATATTCCTAAGGTTCAAGCACAGGGCCCCCTGGGCCAGCACAACGCAAGTGCTCCAAGGCATCACACTAGTGAGAAGTAGCAATTAAAGTGTTTAAAAGTTGTTAAATTAGTAATTAGCAGCAACTATGTGTTAAGAGTGTTACATAGATGAGAGGTATAAAATAGAGCAGGCATTCCCAACATCAGTCCTCAAGGCACACCAACAGTGCAGGTTTAAGGGGTATCCAGGCTTCAACACACATGGTTAGATCAAAATAACTTAGTTACTAAATAAGTCACCTGTGATCAAGCAAGGATATACTAAAACCTGTACTGCTAGTGTGCCTTGAGGACCGAGGTTAGGAATGGCTGAATTAGGGTGTTAAAAAGTGTTAAATTAGTAAAAAGCAATAGAGGTGCTAAAGAGTGTTACACTATATAATACCCTGAAGCAACATGGTCACACCAACCCAGGGGGGCTCCATGCCCCAAACTCATCTCTAATATTGACATACAGTATTACAGTATATAAATGTATCCAGGACTTATCCATTCATAGTATCTAATCCAATATGCAGTCTACAAATGCAAGGACCCTGTGCTAATTTCCACACCCAAGGACAGGTGAGATGGGTGCTAATCCGAGCTAATAGATCATTTTCTAATCAAGTTTTTTTAGGGTGATGTCCCTCTCACATCTACCAAAGTAGAGGGCTCCTACTGTCTGGAATAAATACTAGACTTTTGAATTCTGTATTTTTTCTGCTCAATTTTTTTCTATTTAGCCCCAAGTCGTTTTTCCACCCAATCAGAGAAGAAATGTTTATGATTTATTTTGTGTTATTTTAGAATCTTATTAATGAATTAATTAATTAATTCATTAATTTCATTAACTTTCATTAACATTTTAAAAGTATTATGATTTATGACATCAGCAGTGGCATAACTAGATATTGGAGGCCCCTGGCAAACTCTCAAGGTGGTCCTCCTATTTGATATCTATAAACCCTAGAGTCTACATCATTGCTGAATAATTTCTGTATCAAGCTTATTAGAATTACGTGAGGCGGCGGAGCATGATAGGGTCAAAGGTTTGTAAGTGCATCGGCTCAGCTTACGGAGTTGCTAGTCATTAATCAGTGATGACTGCTGTCCCTGGGCAGACAACAGAAAGCACGGGGGGGGTATAAACATACATTTAATGTTACGTGAAATATGTGTAATTGCTGCCTGACCCCTGGATTGGCAGCACTGTGTTTCACAGTTGTGGTTGCACTTAGGATGCAGCACTCAGCTCTAGTTCTCCTTCCTGTCTGCCCCCAGACTCCCATTGGCTAGTTACACAGGATTTTGGGGATGGGTTTATACAGGAAGGAGAACTGGAGTGCTGCTGCATCCTGAGGGCATCGGCGCTATGAAATACACAACGTCTCCAATCCAAGGGGCCATCGTATCAGTTTATTAGAAGATACAACTCTAATTGAACTGAATAGTAATTTAATTATACACAGAAATGACTTGCTGAATCACGTATTTAGTCTACAGTATTTAATGATTGATTTAGGGGTGGGCCCTCTTTACTTTGTGGGCCCCAGGACATTCATCAGTCTAGCTACTCTGTATTTGCGCCACTGGCCATCAGTTGGTAAGAGTGCGGTGAAATAGAGGGGGCAATTTATCAAATCTTGGAGAGAGATAAAGTGGAGAGACAAAGTATCAACCAATAAGTTTCTAACTGCCATTTTATAGGCCATGCAAGAAAAATGAAAGCTAGAAGCTGATTGGTTGGTACTTAATATTTATACACTTTATCCCTCTCCTGGGTTTGATAAATCCCCCTTCTTCCCCACACCCCAGATTTCAAACACAGTGATTCAGAATTTGAAGCTGCTGATATAATCTGATATAAATACTGCCTTAAATTATAACCTATACCAGTACCCAAAATAGTATCTACATTTTATTTAACCCTCATATCCCATAACAACAATGTCCTTCCTGCCAGGGACGTGCAGTGAAGTAAATGTCTCAGGAGGCATTGGCAAGTACCAGAGCCAGGTTTACTCACAATACAGGTATATAAGCTCAAGGGTTCATGTTGGCATTATACACAGGTGCAGCAGTATATAATGCTGGAAAGCTGGTGAGATTTGATCAGAATGGAAAAGGTAGGCAGGGGATGAAAAGCCTCCCCGGCCATAGACTTTTTACTTCAGAGTTTTGACTATAAAAATGATTAGAAAAATACAAAGAAGATATTTATAATATATTCCTTCTATTTTTCATATACATTATATAGTCAGACTGTAGCGTATACTGGATTATGGCAGGAAAAGCTCTGCCTCACCTGCCTCGCCTCACCGCACGTCACTGATTCCTGCCAATGCTTTATGGATCAGAGAAGGGGTGCTGACTTTGGTGCTGAAACACACTGGGCAGTGCTCTTGTTTCTTGCCACTCTGGGCTATATACTGTAACATGGATAAGGAATTCCCCCTGTCAGACAGGGGAAAATATGTTCTAATGCCAAGCATGGAGAGAGCCCATGTGTGTTAAGAAACTGCTGTAGAATCACTTCCCTAGTACTGGTCATTCTTTTTGCTGTATTATCAAAGGTTCTCATTCACTGTAACAGCTAAAATAGCGATAAAGAACTGTTTGTTTTTAAGTAAGTACAAACCATGCAAGAAGAGGATCCAGCAGCTCCAGCACAGACCATGACGTCACTGATGTTGTTACCCCAATAGGTCTTGCATTGAGTATTGGAAATCACAGGCAGAGCAGTCTGCTGCAGTTTGCTGGGGGTAGTTAATGCTGTATACAGAGAGAGAAAACACGTTCAGTTATATTGTATTTTTCAGAAAGCTCAAAGCGGAAATTCATCAATATATTATAATTTGGGAAAGATTCCAATGAAGTAGATAAATAATTTATTAACAACAGGACAAAATTCTTCTGAGTATTGGAAATGATGTCAAGTTGGTAATTAAAAATACAGATAATATTCATTGATGATAAATGATGAATCTGACTCATGGTAACAGATATTCTATGTATACAAGATACGTTATAAAAATTGGCATTGGTAGAGATGTACTAAGCCTTCGATAGTAATAAAGTGGAGAGAGTACCATCCAGTCAGTTCCTAAATGCCATGTTACAGGCTGTGTTTGATAAATTACAGTTAGGAGCTGATTGGATGGTACTTTCTCTCCACATTATTACTCTCAAAGCTAGTACAGTACATCTGCCCCACTGTGTCTTATGTGGGTGGATGTTGTGGGGCATTTATAGAAGAATGGGATTTTACACTCCTTTGCTCAGTTGTTGTCTACTTATGGCCTCCCATTTCATGTGTTCTTTAGATATTTGCAGTTCAGGCGTTCCCTCTGTACACAATGGGGAAGAGACATCCCTATTCTATCTGATACTCCTTTTTGTTCCTTCTCTGAATGCTTTATAGCTGGAAGTTTACATCAAGCATATTCCTCTCTTCTTTAGCAAACATTGGGCTGAGAGCATGTGCTCCCTAGGTCTTGATGGGGGGTAAACCTTGGTACTGGACTATTTTGTTGGCGTCACCTCTGGTGGCTACAGCATACACTATGCCAGATATCAGCAAATTCAGCTTTACATTCTTCATAGGGTTTATTGGGGCCCCAGTTAGGCTCAGTGGTTCCTACCATCAACTTGAGATGGGGTTTGCAGAGTAAAATGAGTCATCCTGTCAAGGAAAGTGGAGACGACAGGTTCCTGGATTGGATGTAAAATATAGTAGATGCCTTTCTTGCAAGGATCGGTACATTATCTGCAGCTAGGGTAGGTAAATTACCTGTCATTTTCCACATGTAGGGTTTTGATTCTCAGGCACAAGTGCCTATTATCTGTCACTGCCTATATACAGAGCTAGTAATTGCAAACATATACATTACTGCTTCTCACCATTGTATCTGGTCTTTCCCCATCCACTTGTAACACAGATACGACCATCATCATATGATTCACCGGGATTGGCCAGGCACACTGGAGATGCGGTGCTATCCAAGACAGCAGGAGTGGCCAACTTAATCAGGGAAATGTCGTTGTTGATGGTGTTGGAGTTCCAGTTGGGGTGAGTAAAGACCTTTAATAGACAAAAATAAATAATAATTGTTTGTAAATGAGAAATAATAAATTACAACACAGCAATAAAATATATTTGCTGTTTAGAAGCAACATGCAGCTATAAAATATTTATTGTTTAGTTTATAGTTTAACATTAGTAAATGGTGGAATCTGTGCCTGCATATTTTCCAATAAATGATAAAAGATTACTTCTACATATAATCTAATCTATAATGTTAGTTTCTGCAAGTTTTAATTTACCACTAGATTTATACTGTAGATGCAAAGTCTCCTTTAGTATGTTTTAAACAAGTATGGTATTCAGTATTAGTGGTGTGTAATTTTCAAAGATTAAATAATTAGATGTATTCCAAACATATTTTTTATTAGCCTTAAATAGTTGTATACATAAAGATTACCTGCAGGGACCAAATGAGTCTGATTAATCTTCATACATTTGAGTTTAACCTATGATGCAGTAACATATTAGTTATACTCACTCTTGAAACAGCCAGAGACTGGATTTGTTCAGCATTTGAGTTTCTGTCATGTTCTCCAAGAACAACACGGTCAGTGTTCCTATAGGTAAAAACATAGCACTTCATGTAACAAACTAAACTAATCAGTACAGTAGGTCATGTATTTCTGCACAATGTTTTCTTCTTTCAGATAAGAGATTAAGGGGGACATGTACTAAGCAGTGATAAAAGTGGAGAAGTGAGCCAGTGGAGAAGTTACCCATGGCAACCAATCAGCTGTTCTGTAGGTTGTGTATCTCTGCACAATGGCCCTCATTCCGAGTTGTTCGCTCGGTAATTTTCTTCGCATCGCAGCGATTTTCCGCTAATTGCGCATGCGCAATGTTCGCACTGCGACTGCGCCAAGTAAATTTGCTAAGAAGTTTGATATTTTACTCACGGCATTACGAGGTTTTTTCTTCGTTCTGGTGATCGTAATGTGATTGACAGGAAGTGGGTGTTTCTGGGCAGAAACTGGCCGTTTTATGGGAGTGTGTGAAAAAACGCTGCCGTTTCTGGGAAAAACGCGGGAGTGGCTGGAGAAACGGGGGAGTGCCTGGGCGAACGCTGGGTGTGTTTGTGACGTCAAACCAGGAACGAAACTGACTGAACTGATTGCAGTGGCAGAGTAAGTCTCGAGCTACTCAGAAACTGCTAAGAACTGTCTATTCGCAATTTTGAGAATCTTTAGTTCGCAATTCTGCTAAGCTAAGATTCACTCCCAGTAGGCGGTGGCTTAGCGTGTGCAATGCTGCTAAAAGCAGCTTGCGAGCGAACAACTCGGAATGAGGGCCCATGTTTTCTTCTTTCAGATGAGATTGAATAACAGAATATCATGGTATAATAGCAGTTGGATCTATCTGAACAATAGAAGTCTTGCCTTAATTCTAGATGTTGATTTGTGATCGTACTTCATTAAATATCATGCACACTAATGTTTATCCAGGAAAAATGAAGGCAAAAAGCCCCTGATCAATGCAAACAATGCTATCCAATTGGACCAAAACACATCCTAAGATATCCATGCATGCTCCCTTTCTGATAAAGCCCCTTCTACTTGTCAGTAAATCCCAAGCATTTTACAGGGTCCAGGAATCATTTAGTCATCTGTCAGTCTCAGACACACAATGCAGTCCCATTGGGTGTTTCCTCCCTCCAGGACCGCCAGACTAGGCTCCGAAAGGCAGAGACCTGGCTTCCAGTAGGAAGCCAATCTCTGCTTTTCAGGCAACCCTAGCCGTCTTCTATGGGTTGCATCCGATGCAATACATAGAAGTTGGGGGTTTGCGCATGCGCAGTCACACCACAGCATCTGCACATGCGCTGGTCCCGCTGCCTGCAAGATCCATTAGGCTGGGGGTAGTGGCAGCCCACCTACTTATAGTAAGTAGGAGCTGCCGCTGTTTAGGACTGATCATAAACCACCATGCACACACCAAGTCTGACACTGAACTGAGCTCCTTATGTACATAAGGGCAATGATCCGCTTCACAAGGTAATCAAATAAAGTGGATATTTTAGATCTAGCAGTCGAGCAAATGTTAATATTGCTAGTGAACGCTTCTCCCATTGACTTTACAAGGGAAATTTGCGGCTCCGCAACTAGCGACCCGCTGCCCCAGTCTCATTTTTCTCTTTGACTGGCACATCTACTTGGTAAGACCATTCATTTTGAAACCTCAACCAAATTTTTACATTCAGGCAGTCTCACTTATTTCTAAAATACAAATTTGATTTTAAGGCACAAAATGATTTAAGTAACGCAGGAAAATGTTTATATACAATTTAGCTATTACCTTGATTTTGTAATGTTGACTATAGCTTTGCTACAAAATTAATTTGCAACACAAATGAGTTTTATGCATATTTAAATTGCTTATTTCAATCGATAAAATTACTTCTAATTAACACCAATGATGTTATTCCATGACATTTATGTTTACCTAGTTACCTAGTTACAACTGAATGTTTGCTTAAAATTACATCATATGTGACAGCAATTGAAATTCAAATGTAACACTACGGTAGCTACACAAATGCTGAAGTTCTGCATACATGTGAATAATACTGCTCAGTGTACTCCGAATCCTAAAAGCTGAACATGTCTAAACAGAGCAGTATTAGCATACTCACTGCTCCCAGATAATAAACACATTTATTTGTACATTGTATTTAAGTAAAACAAAAATGTGTTTATGTCAATATCCAAGGGCCCCCACACACAGAGTGATCTGTACTCCAGGGACACATTGTGAGCAACAGGACCTGGCGGGGTGCAGGCATCAGCAAGTGCACACACACACTTGCAGACGCAGACAATAAAGAGTGATGGCGGGGGGGTGGGGAGGCAGTTTAGCGGGGATGGAGGTGCCGAACGACCTGTGGGTGCAAGCATCAGCGTCGTTATCATACCCAGACATGCCACTTTTTAAACGATGTGTCATTCAGAGGGGTCAGAAATGCCCACATCATTTAAGATATTGTGCCGTAAAGGCACCTTAGGTTTTAACACTGAATGGACCTTTACATTGGCTGTGCTTATAGGGATGTTACCATCGCAAATCAATTTGCTACTCATAAAACTTACCCCACACCACAGTGAGCCGCTGTTACCACCCAGGTGCTGCTAATCAGGGAACCACCGCAGTAATGCCATCCTGTCCTGTCCTGCAAGACACAAACATACACACATACTGTAAGAGCTAGATACAAGCATACACACATACTGTAAGAGTTAGATACAAGCATACACACATGCTGTAAGGTCTAGATACAAGCATACACAGCTAATTACAACCATACACACATACTGTAAGAGCTAGATACACGGCTACACACATACTATAAGAGTTAATTACAAGCATACAGACATACTGTAAGCGCTAGATACAAGCATACACACATATTTTATGAGCTAGTTACAAGAATTCACAGATACTGTAAGAGCTAGATACAAGCATACACACATACTGTAAGAGCTAGGTACAAGAATACACAGATACTGCAGTGGCAGATTTAGCGGGGCCGATTATGGCGAACGCCCCCCCCTACACATACCGGCACCAGGATGGATGGCCGGGTCCCGCCGTGGTGCCGGACTGGAGAGCGGTGCAGCGCTGCGGGGGAAGGGGAGAGACAGCGGAAGAGTGACACAGTGTAGGCGTGCGCACAGGGGGTGCCTGGTGCGCACAGGCACCACCCCGCACACACGCCTGCTGCTGTTGCCGATTCCCATCTCTTCTTGATGCTGAAGGGAGGAGAGCGCTGCGCACACCTCTCCTGCCCACTGTTTCCCCGTCTCCGGCAGTCATTTTAAATGACTCTGGCTGACAGACAATCAGAGCTCGCGGATTGACTCTTGATTAGCTGTCGGCCCGTGAGCTTTGACTGGCTCAAAAAGCTGGCGCTTTATTTCAAATGGGCGCTGGAGACAGGGAATCAGTGAAGTGAGGCGCAGGAGAGACACGCAGTGAGCTTGCTCCCCTTCAGCATCAGAGATGGGAACCGGCGGCACTGGCAGCAGGAGGGTAAGCACCACTGGGGGCATATGTATCTGGCAACACTGGGGGCATTTGTATCTGTCACCACTGGGGGCATTTGTATCTGGCACTACTGGGGGCATTTGTAACTGGCACCACTGGGGACATTTGTATCTGGCACCACTGGGAGCATTTGTATCTGTCACCACTGTGGGCATTTGTATCTGGCACCGCTGGGGGCCTTTGTGTATCTGGCACCGCTGGGGGCATATGTATCTGGGATCACTGGGGTCATGTGTATCTGGCACCGCTGGGGGCATATGTATCTGGCACTGCTGGGGGCATTTGTGTATCTGGCACCGCGGGTGGCATTTGAGTATCTGGCACCGCTGAGGGCATTTGTGGATCTGATGTGAATTTAGGCTCATTCTGTGTCATAATGTGAAATTCGGCTCATTTTGTGCGCTATAATGTGAATTTAGGCTCATTCTGTGTGCTATAATTTGAATTTTGGCTCATTATGTGTGCTATAATGTGAATTTCAGCTCATTCTGTGTGCTATAATGTGAATTTTAGCTCATACCGTGTGGTATAATGTGAATTTCGGCTCATTCTGTGTGCTATAATGTGAATTTTGGCTCATACAGTGTGCTATAATGTGAATTTCGGCTCATACCGTGTGGTATAATGTGAATTTTGGCTCTTTCTGTGTGCTATGCAGGAATGGTGATTCACCAGTCTGTATCGCCAGTGTGCAGGGTTCACGCCACTAACTGGCAACATTTTATTAGTAATGGCAACAATAGGAAATTTTAGAAGTGAACGAGAAGGGCATTTCTAAGTGGGAGGAGCTATGATTACGGGGAGGAGTCATAATTCTTAAACCGCCCCCCCTCTAAAAGTTAAGTCTAGATCCGCCACTGAGATACTGTAAGAGCTAGATACAAGCATACACACATACTGTAAGAGCTAGATAAAAGCCCGATTGCGCCAGCCTAATTTTGCACAAAAGCATTTACAGCCCCATAGGGTAGCTAGCACTTCTAAGAAAATGTAGGATTTAACTGAGTGGACATACAGATGTAGCCATGCTCATCATCCTGCACCTAGCCATGGGTGTGACTCATGTGGCATGATGTGCAGGTATGCTACTGTGTGTGTGCATCTAATTTACACCAGCTCGTCATACTAAATCGTACCCATGGCAAGTGTGTACGTTGGATCAGTGTGGCTACATCTGTAGGGTGCCAAATGCGGTGCTGTTGCTGTCGTTTAAATACAGAGGAAATGGCAATTTGCCTGGAATTGAATTCCCCCACAATGGTCATCTGACCGCCGGCATCGCGCCCAGCTGTATATCATATCCTCTATGTGAAGAGTCATTATTAAGTAGTGATGCCACTGTTTTAATGCCAGTCTAAAACACAAGATGCTGCTGACTCTGAGTTGAATTTACTCGATTTTTTGCTTTACTCCCAACTTGGTCATGTTAACCCGTTTTGCAAGTTAAGGTGAGCAGTTGCTATTTTTTGCTATCCAATTAACTGTGCAAGTTAAGATGCATTAACTTTTCATGAGATTTAATGCAGCTTTTTTGGGGAAAAGTTTTTGAAAATGACTTTTTTTAAGGTTGAAATGTTTAGACTTTCTTTTGAACCCTTGGAACATGACCCTTCGTAATGATTAATAAGACACTTTGTTCTATTAGCTTAATTTTGCCATTAATTATGCAGGGTGGTCCATACGGTTGGAAGCACCCTTATAAAAAGAAATGAGTAAGGAAATATTAATCCAGTGTCTACACATATGATATGGGAGTGGGGGAAAACTTTTAGAATATGTCACCAGTATGGTGGCCATCTTGAAGTCAGCCAACTTGGATTGAACTTTCATTTTTTAATTGGGAAGACAGTCATGTAACATATCAAACAGATGCAAAATTTCATCAGAAAAAAATGGTATTGTTTGTATCTTTTTTATTCTCAGTTTTCTTTTGCAGGTAGTGACATTAATGACAATGGCACTAACACATATAGGACTTTTTAGAAGGATGTTTCCACACTAATGGACCACACTGTGGAGTATATTTATACCCAAAAAGACATATAGGGGTATATTTACTAAAACTTGATTTGGACCGATTTTGATCCATTTTTGAAAAATGTTTGGTTGCTTTTTGATATTTGTGTCAGAGTCTAAATCCCACATTTAATAACAGATCCTTTAAAAAAATATGTAAAAAAACCATCTGTTAGTAAATGTGTGATTTGAGGGTAGATTTACTAAAAGTCGATCTGGTTTGATTTTTGGTCAATGTTTTGTCCATGTTTGGTCGATTTTATATTTCAGGCTGTAAATTCCACATTTACTAACAGAGAATTTTTTAAAAATTTTGTAAACAATGTCAAAAATCATCTGTTAGTAAATGTGTGATTTAGAACCTGAAACACAAAACTGATCAAAAATCTATCAAAGTTGACCCAAATCGACTTTTAGTAAATATACCCCTATATGTCTTTTTGGGTGATATTCTGAAAGGTGCAGAAAAATGGGTTAAAATATGTGGGACTGGTATATGATGGGCAGGTTTTTTTTACCTTGCAAGTTACTGGTGTTTTTTTTTTTTTAAAGTGTCCTCAAATGACACAACAAAAAACAGTTTATTGGCTTTTGTATGCACTCCAAATAAAACTACAGCATTGTTTGCTGGAAAAAGTAAACAGGCCATTTTTAAACTGTTTAAGAGCAGTAACTAGTTTCCTTTTGGTCTCCAATAGACATCTATACTATTATACAATATTTTCTTACCACTTTTTTAGGGATACAGGGTGATTTAACTGGTAATACAAAACTTCCCCATTTTGTCCACAATTAACACAGCTATTAAAGCCAAAATTACCACTCGTGTGCTTTAATCAATTGAATTGATGATAAATCATGAGCACTCATAGACAAAGTAATTGGAATAACTGCACAGTAGGCACATTAGGTCACGCCTCGGTAAACACAATTTTTACCTATTGAATTTGCCCCTCAGAATCAGCCCCAATATGTTTGATCTTTTTTTCAAAACTAAACTAAAATAGTGCTGATGTAATTGATAAAAAGGTATTTCAAGGGACACAATCTGCTAATTTAGAATTTCTTCCACACAAAAAAAAGTAAATATGTAAATTATTCTAAACAAATAAAATCTGTCAATGTTTTCAGTAAATTGAACTGCTTTCCATATTTAGTTAATACAGTGTTGGACTGGCCCACAGGGGTACAGGGGAAACCCCTAGTATGCCCCAATGCCTGTGGGCCCACCTTCTACTCTAGGTATTACAGACTGTGCACTTCAGTTTTACATAAAAAATATGTTACATTATAACATATTTATAATACAGTTGCTAATCTGGTATATTATCATGCATGCACTAGTAGTATTTATTTACTATATATATTTATCAAGGGACCCAGACCATGCACTCTCTAATGGTCAGCCAATCCTCTGTGGTGGCTGGCCATGAACCTAAGCATGGTCCTACCACTTCAATACCCCAGTGGGCCCTTCATGCCTCAGTCTAACACTGAGTGAATACACTTTTGCCTCAGATAACTTTTTAGTCCTATTTAACATCACTTTCTCAAACTAATATACTATATGCTATGGTGTTAGGAGGAAATATTTTATCTTCCATTATACAGTAAGCATGGAGAAATTACCTGTAGGGAAACTTGCCAGGGCCAAGATCCGGGGACTGCCTCCTCACCATTCACAATCCTGGCATAACCAGTCACCACAGGGGGAATACGAGGAGTTCCGCAGCCTGGTGAAAACAGTATATTTGCTATTAGATGTGGTAGCAATTTCATTTCTTACTTTTTTCCATTGATGACACAGATAAAAATGGATGCTTACATTCACAAATGTGGATTTAGAGGTAAATGTTATGAAACCTTTAAAGTGAATGCTTTTGAATGAGAAGGACATAATTTCAGTCTTGAATATGAAAATCATTAAGTAGGAAAAATAAGTCGTTAAAAATTTAAATTTATTTATTATTACATTAACTTCCGTTATTACATTACCATATGTTATGATATAAATTATTTGGTAAACCTTAAACCAGTGACACAAAAGTTGATTCCCAGTGTTTGATTGCATTTAAGATCATGCCTAGGGTACAGAAGCAATTAATGGCAACAACGATGTTCAGAAGTTGTTAGTTTGGTTGTGTTTATGTGATTTCTGTATAATACACCCTGTATGTGCCTTACATAGATTCACCTGGCAAAGCCAGCAGCAAATTGTATTTAATAATGATTTCAACATTTTTTGTGTGTTTTTTAAACAATGTGTTAAATAGGCAATGTATTAATTGTTTATGTGTAAAATTAATGTACAGTATGGTTGTTGTTCAGGAACACTATAGAGTAAACGTAATAGTGTGTGACTTGCAAGCATTGGTGAGTTTCCAGCAAGTATGCCCAATGTTTTAAGGGGGCAAACATTTTGTATTTAAAATTATTGCCCCTTTAAAACATCAGGCAAACTTCCCAATACTCACTGATGTCTGCAAGTAGCAGGCTAAGACATTTACTGCATGTCATTACCTTTTGTGCAGATTATTATTAATACTAGTATCACTCTTATACTGTAGTTCATGGTTTTTGGTACTGTATATTATGCAGCATTGCACTATGCATAAATTGTAGTTGAACAGCAGTATCACACATACATAAATAAATAAATAAATAAATAAATAAATACTGAACAGACAAAAATTAACACTAAAAATCCAATAAAGAAATACAAAGATGAACACTGTGACTATATGGTTAATTTTAATGTTATACAAGTAAAATATTATAGGTACTAGAGTGTTGTTTGAAAAAAATAATGTTGAAGTAATTCAGTTAAACTTACCATAGGCTGCACTGACAAAAGCCAGACAGCAGACAAGCCAAAGAAAAGCCATAACTGCTAGTGGATGGTTGTTGTTACTGGTGGAGAACTTATATAGGAAAGGAACCAGAGATGATAAGGTGGTGATATGCTTAATGATTGGATGAAATGTATTAGTTCAAGGAGAACAAACAACGTCTATATTTAACATTTTACACGTTAGAAATCCAATTAGCAAATAATCTTTCACTCCATTTTAGGTTATCTGCTTTTGAATAATACAAATTACTAGCAGCAACTAAATATTCATAGAATACATTTTTTTTTAATAGCTGGCATATATATATAGATATATATTGTAACACTGTAGGGGTGCAAGGCGCCTTTTCCTGGGGAATATGGCCGCACGCAGCAGCTGAGGAACAACACAAGTCCAGTTTCTGGTACAACTGACCCCGGCCAGTTTTATTGAAACAGAAAATAAAACAAACCCCAAAATAAAAATACCTTGCCTGTCCGGCACTAACTAAACATAAGATATTCCTAACTGTCACTAAACAAAACACAGAGTTCTTCAGTACATACTGTATAGCTTACTTGCATCAGAAAGCGTGTCTCTCACACACAGATCCTGCAGCCTTCCCAGGCAGTCTGCCCATACTAATCAGGTTAGAAGCACTATAACACTCTTACACAACTGAAACCCTGATTAGCCCTCTGTGAGGCCAAAGACCCGAACTGGGCCCAATGTCTAGAACTCGCCTTATCTCTCTCTCAGAGCCTTTACCCAGCTTTTACAGCAAACTGAAAAGGTTCAGACAAAACAAAAAGCATTTTTCCTAGAAGTTAACATTTTCTAAAACATGTAAGACAAGAACCTGGGACAAATATACCTGCCCTCAAACACTATCCCAGTGTTCTTGTCACATATCCCCCTCCCCTGTTTCGACCTAGGGGCCGGAACACTTGTAGCCCCCAAACAGAAGATGCGAGACAATGCATCTGCGTTGGCCAATTGTGTTCCCGGTCTATGTTCGACAGTAAACTTAAAGTCCTGCAACGCTAGAAACCATCTAGTTACACGAGCATTCTTGCCTCTATTTACATACATCCATTTTAAAGGGGCATGGTCTGTCACTAGTCTGAATTGTCTACCCAAGAGGTAATATCTCAAGGTATCTAGTGCCCACTTAATGGCCAAAGCCTCCTTTTCCACAATGGCATACCTTTTTTCATGCTCATTGAGTTTCCTACTCAAATAAATGATAGGGTGTTCGTCCCCATCTCTGGTTTGGGACAGCACAGCACCTATCCCTACCTCTGAGGCATCTGTCTGTACCACAAATTCTTTTGAAAAATCTGGTGTTATCAACACCGGTTGTGAACACAAAGCCACTTTTAACGCTTGGAACGCCTTTTCTGCATCAGGGTTCCATTTCACCACATTTGACTGCTTCCCTTTGGTAAGGTCTGACAACGGCACCGCTGTGGTCGCAAAATTAGGAATAAACCGTCTATAGTACCCAGTAATTCCCAAAAAAGCCCTTACCTGTTTTTTATTCACTGGACGAGGCCAGTTTTGAATAGCATCAACTTTATTCAATTGGGGCCTAATCAGACCTCTGCCTATGGTGAAGCCCAAGTATTTGACCTCCTCCATTGCGAGGCAGCACTTCTTTGGGTTAGCAGTTAACCCTGCCTCTCTGATTGAGTCCAGTACTGCTTGTACTTTAACCAAATGGGACCCCCAGTCTGTACTGTGAATTACCACATCATCCAAATAGGCAGCTGCATATTTTCTATGGGGCCTCAAAATTTTATCCATCGCCCGTTGAAAGGTTGCTGGAGCCCCATGCAACCCAAAGGGTAACATCTTATACTGGTACAGCCCCTCCGGAACCGAAAAGGCTGTTTTTTCTTTGGCGCTATCACATAAAGGTATTTGCCAGTAACCTTTGGTCAGGTCCAATGTGGTGAGAAACCTGGCTGTTCCCAGCCTTTCTACAAGCTCATCCACACGGGGCATGGGGTATGCGTCAAACTTGGACACCTCATTTAACTTACGAAAGTCATTACAGAAGCGTATGCTACCGTCGGGCTTCGGGATGAGCACTATGGGACTGGACCACTCACTGTTAGACTCCTCTATGACTCCCAGTTCTAACATGGTTTTAACTTCCTTAGAAATAGCTTCTCGCTGAGCTTCAGGAATCCTATATGGCTTTAAATGAACCCTGACCCCTGGTTCTGTGACAATGTCATGTTTTATTATGGTCGTTCGGCCAGGCAGCTCTGAAAATACCTCCCTATTTTGGATGAGAAATTCTTTAACCTGATTGTTCTGATCAGCTGATAATGTCTCTGACACCTTCACTGCGGGAAGCAACCGGGGTGAAGACACCGAAGGGCAAGGCTCCGCTGACAGAGACAACCTATCTTTCCAGGGTTTGATTAAGTTAACATGGTAGATCTGTTCGGGTTTTCTCTTTCCCGGCTGGTATACTTTGTAATTAACCTCATTCACTTTTTCCCTAATCTCAAATGGACCCTGCCATTTAGCTAGGAATTTGCTTTCCACAGTGGGTACCAAAACAAGAACTCTATCGCCAGGAGCAAATTCCCGTATCTTGGCACTCCGGTTATAGACCCTCTGTTGAGCACTTTGGGCCTGTTCCATGTGCTCTCTGACAACAGGTACCACGGCTGCAATCCTATCCTGCATTTGTGTTACATGCTCAATAACGCTTCTATAAGGAGTGGGCTGTCCTTCCCACGTCTCTTTGGCAATATCCAACAGCCCTCTGGGGTGTCTACCATACAACAAATCAAATGGAGAAAACCCCGTAGAGGACTGAGGAACTTCTCTGATGGCCATTAACAAGTAGGGCAACAAACAATCCCAGTTTTTCCCATCTCTCTCAACAACCTTTTTTAACATACTTTTTAATGTTTTATTAAACCTTTCCACCAACCCGTCAGTTTGGGGATGGTAGATGGACGTCCTGAGGTGAGTGACCTTAAATAACTTGCACAACTCTTTCATGATCCTTGACATAAATGGAGTACCTTGGTCAGTCAAAATTTCTTTTGGTATTCCCACTCTACTAAATACCTGCACCAGCTCCCTAGCTATCGCCTTGGTTGTGATAGTGCGTAAAGGGACAGCCTCAGGATATCGAGTGGCATAGTCCATAATTACCAGGATATACTGATGGCCCCGAGCAGACTTTAACAAGGGCCCCACGAGATCCATGGCTATTCTGTCAAACGGGACCTCTATAATAGGCATGGGAACTAGTGGGCTCCTGAAATGGGGTCTAGGGGCATGATACTGGCATTCAGGACAGGAAGAACAATATTCAGACACTTCTTTATAAACCCCTGGCCAAAAGAACCTTTGTAAAACTCTTTCAGTGGTTTTTTCTGCCCCTAAATGTCCTGCGGTAACGTGACTATGAGCTAAATCTAGTACCGTTCTCCGATAAGGCTGGGGAACTACCAGCTGTTCCACCACATCCTCACCCCTTTTGACAATGTGGTACAAGAGCTCATTACAGATGGCCATGTGGGGATACGTAACCCTGTCACCTGGTACCACAGGTTCCCCATTAACAATCTTAACATTCTCTCTAGCCTTTATTAAGGTAGGATCCTTTAACTGTTCAGACGCAAACAGATCCTTCTTTACCTCCAGGTCAGGCACGCTTTCAGTTCTAACTACTATGTCTCTGTTCCCGGCAAGAGGGTCCTCACTGGACTCCCCATCTGTCACTTCCCCAGCCAAACTAGCAAAAGGCAAAGGGCCAGAAAGTTCCGAAGACCCACGTACATCCATAAAATCACCGGTATTATCAACTGGCTTTTTACTTCTCACATCTGTTGATAACCGTGATTCCCACAGTTTCCAAAAATGAGGAAAATCCCTCCCTATTATGGCCTCATGCACCAAGGTAGGGACCAGTCCCACTTTAACCATTGCTGACCCACAACAAGTTTCTATATTCACCTCAGCAGTGGCATAATGTTGGGTATCCCCATGTATGCAAGTTACCCCAATAGGTATTTGCTGGACCTTTAAGGGGTTCACTAACCCAGCTTTCACGAGGGTAACTAAACTTCCTGAATCTAGCAAGGCCTCTACCCGGTTACCCTCTAAGAACACATCACACATTTGTTTTTCCAGCTCAGGTGAAGGTACCACAGTACAGGCTAACCTAGCAAAGAAAGACATTCTGCGACATTCAAAGGCAGCATCACAATGCATGGGTTCTTGCGTGACTGGGCAATTGGCAATAACATGACCTGGCATACCACACCTAAAACATTTAACCACACGATTATCAACCCGTTTGGGCAGCATAGACCGTTCTAGCCCCATTGGCCTGTCTCCAGGGCCAGTGTTTACAGTCTCTCCAGCCTTGCGTTCTCTTAACCGCCCAGCAACGTTTTCCCACGGAACAGTCTTACCAGTCTTTACTGAAGGGCGCTGTCGAGGATCTATGGGTTGCTGGGTGGTCATCAGTAGTTCCTCTGCTGCCAAATACCTCTCTACCATGTCCACTAATTGGTCAGCAGTACCCGGGTTTCCATGGCTCACCCACTTGCGCAGGACCATGGGCAAAGATCTCAAGTAGCGGTCCATGACGACTCTTTCCACCATCTGGGGACCAGTTAATGTCTCTGGCTGTAGCCATTTTTTTGTTAGCTGAATAAGGTCGTGCATCTGGGAGCGCGGAGGCTTCTCCATGGCGTACAGCCAACGGTGCACCCGTTGTGCTCGTACTGACAGCGTGACTCCCAGGCGGGTCAGGATCTCAGTCTTTAGTTTATCATAGTCCCGAGCCTCAGCAGGGCTTAAATCAAAGTAAGCTTTTTGGGGCTCACCTGACAGGAAAGGTGCCAGCAGACTGGCCCACTGTGCTTTCGGCCAGTTCTCACGCTCGGCAGTCCTTTCAAACGTGGTCAGATAGGCCTCCACATCATCAGCCTCTGTCATTTTCTGCAGGAAGTGACTGGCCCGTATAGAACTAGAGCTGGTTGGAGCACTGACGGCCACATCTCCAACCCGAGCTGCAAGTCTCTGCACCACTTCTGCTAAGGCCTCTCTATCCTGACGCTGTTGCCTGTAAAGTTCATCAACAACTGCCTGCTGTTGTCTCTTATTTTCCTCCATTGCCACCTGCTGCTGTCTGTTGGCCTCCTGCTGAGCCGCTGTAGCTTGCAGCAAGGCTTTAAGCAGATCCTCCATGTCGACAGATTTTTCAGGCGGCTTTGTAGCTGCTTTCACCCAGGACATATATCAAACCCTCAGGGGTGAGTCTCAGTAACTTCACACTGGGCTGTATCTGCATAAACCACCGTTTTCTGCAGGCCTCACAAAGCTGCTGCTTTCACTTATGCGCAGAACGGGGTTGCTCGCATTCTCCACCAAGTTGTAACACTGTAGGGGTGCAAGGCGCCTTTTCCTGGGGAATATGGCCGCACGCAGCAGCTGAGGAACAACACAAGTCCAGTTTCTGGTACAACTGACCCCGGCCAGTTTTATTGAAACAGAAAATAAAACAAACCCCAAAATAAAAATACCTTGCCTGTCCGGCACTAACTAAACATAAGATATTCCTAACTGTCACTAAACAAAACACAGAGTTCTTCAGTACATACTGTATAGCTTACTTGCATCAGAAAGCGTGTCTCTCACACACAGATCCTGCAGCCTTCCCAGGCAGTCTGCCCATACTAATCAGGTTAGAAGCACTATAACACTCTTACACAACTGAAACCCTGATTAGCCCTCTGTGAGGCCAAAGACCCGAACTGGGCCCAATGTCTAGAACTCGCCTTATCTCTCTCTCAGAGCCTTTACCCAGCTTTTACAGCAAACTGAAAAGGTTCAGACAAAACAAAAAGCATTTTTCCTAGAAGTTAACATTTTCTAAAACATGTAAGACAAGAACCTGGGACAAATATACCTGCCCTCAAACACTATCCCAGTGTTCTTGTCACAATATATATATATTTATATATATATTTATCAATGAATAGTTAGTAGAATCTAAGTCACAGGTCTGTTTTAAGAAACAACAGCACAGCAAGACCTGATTAAGCTATCCGGCAGCCCTAGGCTGATGCCACCTGGATAAATCCCACATTATAGTGTCTCCTCGCCAGGGTTGGTTCTAGACTTTGTGGAGTCTAAGGCAAAAGTTTCCTTTGGTGCCCCCCCATTTCAAAATAGAGACAGTGTGCAAAAATATAGGGGTGTGGCTTCATGGGTAAGGGAGGTAGCCACAGATTAGTGTCAATTCGCATTACACCACACACTAGAATAGCTTATACACCACAGTAGTGTGCTCTGCTCTACTGTGGTGTATAAGCTATTCTAGTGTGTGGTGTAATGCGAATATATTATGCCAGGTAGAGCCCCTTACATACATTACATACATTATGCCAGGTAGAGCCCCTTATACACATTACACCAGGTAGAGCCCCTTATACACGTTACTCCAGGTAGAGCCCCTTTTGTACACATTACTCCGGATAGAGGCCCTTATACACATTATGGCATGCAGAGGACCTTTTATAGACATTATGACAGGGAGAGTCCCTTATACACATTACACTAGGTAGAGCCCCTTTTATATATGTTACGCCAGGTACAGTTCATGTTTTACATGTTATGCCAGGTAGAGCCCCTTATACACATTACAACAGGTAGAGCCCCTTATACATGTTACACCATGAAGAGCCTCTTACACACATTACATGCCCGGTAGAGCCCTTTTATACAGAGATTGAGAATGAGAGAGAGAAATAAAGTGAGAGTGAGCACATGAGAGTGTGTGTGTCCTGTCTGCCCCACTGCCTATGTCCCCGACACTCACTGCACACCAGCTCCAGGTCCTGTCTGCTGAAGCAGTAGGTCCACAGCTCTCATCCATCTCTCACATGGATGGAGCGATACTTCCGGCCTCAGTAGATCCCATTACCCAGTGCTTAAAGAGGTCCTAGAGAGATGATGGAACTCGCCCACCTCTAGGTACTCTAACCCCCCTTTGAATGCCACACCCCTAACCTCTCCTTTTCCTTCCCACCTGGAAGATGACATGCGCCTAGCACCTCCCCTTCTTTCCTACCTGGTAGAATCATAGAGAGATCACAAAAATGTGGCCAAAATTCAGAAAATTGTGTTTTCACAGTTTGGGCTGCATTTCCATATGTACCAAGCTCTGGAATGTGATACATTCAGGAACTTGGATCTGGTGGGTAATGCAATCTCCCAGCATCTCCCACATTGTGTGCATCATACTGTGCATGCGCAGAAGGACTCCCGGATCATAAACCCGGAAGTCCTGTGATTGCAAAGGACAGCTCTTATTGGTAGAGGGAGGTATACTGTACACAACCCTTGGAAGTTGTTACCCAGAATGCCTACTCAAATCCTGAATTATGCTTACTGTGCACTCAGGTTTTCTTTTTATATCTGTGTGGCTTGTCAATTGCTGTATTACTTACACTTTCTGTGTTATGTGCATTGTTTTTGATATCTGTAAAGCGCCTTATGTCCTGTTGGAGAAAGAGCGCTATACAAATAAAATTATTATTAATTGCATTTCTAGGTACATACCAGAGGGAGTATTGGTGAGGTAGGTGATTCTTCCTCTATGGGTATCCACGACACCAATAGAGGGAGAATATAACCTGTGGCAAGCACAGCGAGCCACCATGCCTGCAGCGTGGTGAGCTCAGCAAGCCTGCAAAGGGCTTACTAGTGCTCACCCCACTACCAACATACTGGTGGCCGGGATGCCGCTGTCGTTATACTTATGGCTTGCATCCCGGCCATCGTTAATTCATACAAAACCCCAACAAGGGACAGAGAAAGCAGGGAAATTATCTAAGGTGGAGGGAAAGGTTTCATGGTGACCTTATCACCTTCCTGGTTCAGTAGCACCTTGTGATCATTGTAGTTGAGCCCAGAGGTTAGGGGTTTATGTTGCTGGCAGGGTAGGTGACAGTGGCGTAACTACAACCCCCGCAGGCTTGGAGGCGCAGGGCTGCGGGCGCGCCACCACTGTTTAAATGCTGATTCCCATGTGGACTAGCAGTCCGCATGTCAATCGGCTAAATGTTCCTCCTAAAATGGCCGCTGCCATGGCGGAGACAGATGCTAGAGGTTATACTTGACCTCTAGTGTCTGACAAAAGCCGGGAGGTGTCGGAAGCACATAGTGCTGGTGGCATCACGGCGCGACATACTTACACCCATGCTTGCTTACCAGCTCCCATTTATAAATAGAAACCTCCCGCTGCCCCACACCTCTTATGGATACTCCCATTTTTCTTTTTATAATGACAGTAAATCTCCAGCAGCGGCGTGCTCTGAGGCAGGGCAGAACAGCAGCTCTGCCTCCTTAGTCTCATGCTGCAGTGCTCAGCAGCTTATTTACAGCCCACCGGCCGGTACCTTGCTATCACATCATGACTGTGCACCTGCCGTGTGAAGGGGAGCTGAGTACACGGCAGCACTGGGACTGAGAGCAGTTTGTGCTGCCGTGAGGATGGTAACAGATCAGCCTGTCACACACAGGATGAAGTAAGTTGGTTTGGCTACTATAACTGACAGTGCTGTAAAACTTATCAGCAGCCTCAGGTGAGGTGGATGACCACTGATCTGCTTTCTTCAGTTTAGAGTTATCTGATTTCTTTGTCTGCAGATGTCATGGTGTCAGGGGGCAGTCTACAAACTACTTGCCACAAGTGTACTCAAACACTGTTGAATGCATTTATATAGTGGCAAGTAATTTGCACACTGCCCCTTGCTCCTTGTATGAGTGAGACCTGCAGATGGAGAATGCAAAAGTCTTTGGCAGCCATTAGATTAAAACTGTTCACTTCTATTATTATCCTCTATTGCTGGTTCAGTGAAGTCAGTCTACCACCTTGGAATCAATAAAAGTTTAGTAATATTCTCTACACCTATGCACCATTGGTCCAACGATAGTGTTGGCCTTTTTATACTACAGTTCCCTGAGGATTATTTTCAGTTGAAGAATCCTATTTGAAATCCATATTGATTGTATATGTGCAACACACTAATTTGTTTCCAGATCACTTCAAGCCAGCACTTCTAATGATACATCTTTGTTTATAATGTGTTTTTCAACTTTACTGATAATGTACCCCTGAGGAAGTCCTTTGGGACGAAACGCATTTGGTTCAATGTTCTTTTAAAAATAATAATAATAATAATTTTATTTATAGAGCGCTCTTTTGATTTCAGTGGTAATGTACGATCTGAGCAATATTCCGGCCAAGAAAATTGCTATATCTAACTGGAAGGATTTGCCCTATTTTTTTACGAAAATCTGTATATGTTTGTACTTTCCTACTTTTTTAATGGAACTGTGAATACATTTCTATAATGGTTAGCATGTTGTAAATGTCAAGAATGTATTGTCTAGTCAAATGAGACTAGCGCCCTCAGAACAGCATTTTGCATTCCTTTCCTGAGCCTCTACTAGTGGGAGACTTTTCTAGAGGTGCTGCTCTATATACACCTTAGTGCAATTGGGTATTTGTGTGTGGTTTATATATATATATATATATATATATATATACACACAGCAAATGAATTGGCACTCACTCCAAATAATGCTTACTGCCCCGGTGCCATCTGGAAAATATCCACATGTATAATAAATCCAACAAGCGGCGGAACTCAGAGTCTGGTCTCAGCAGGTAAGGTGCATAAGTGCAAAACGTGCTTTAATGGAATCACTTCATACCCAACGTTCCGGGGCCGCAATGCCCCTTTTTCACGGTGATACAAACTAAAGTGTGGCATAACATACCTTTATGTAGGCAAAGACCCGCAAACAGGACAAGTTCCCAGACCGAGGGTGAACCCCGCCTCCGGCCTGGCCCAGCAGTGCTGCGTGCTGACATACTTCCGCCCCATGGCTGTGGAGACGTAGGCTTCCTGGAGACCAGGGTTGGTAGTGTTGCCAAGGCAACTAGCGCTTCTTAGCAACCAGGTGCCTGACTGGACCATCGCCCGGGGCTGGAATAATATGAAGCAAACAATTTGTGTGTTGAACAGGATGTTCTAGTAGTGCATCAAAATACAATAAATACATACAGTGTAATACAAACGTAAATAAAAAACATGATGGCATAAATAAAGAAATCACTAACTAAAGCTGTGCCTGCCCTATGTATAAATCAATACTCATATCAATGGTTTAAAGTTATCTGTTATATGGAGGATGGTTGGACAGCCATACTGAGTCCTGTCCCTACTAGGATGACCATGCCACATAAAGTGAAATATTGGTGAATTCTAGAGATCTAGATCGAGACAACCCGTTAACACCTCTCAATGCATCCCCCTAACACTATGACTCCCGGACTGAGAGTAATATATAAACTATTGGAATGTGTTCCTATGGATTTTGTCTTGGGGATGTGCTGGTTTGATAGTATTGAGGGTGTATATCCACCTGGGCCAGTATTTACTAAAAATCTGAGTTTTGTCGATTTGTGTTTTTTTTTCTAAGTCCCAATCTGGGAATTCACTAAGCAGAAAACTCGGCAGTGTCTGGTCTATTTGTAATGGTTTGATTGGCAAAGTTCAGAAATACGAATGAATAGACCATCGGTCAAACGCGGCTGTTATTTCATACAATACGGGCATTCACTATTCATTCGTATTTGGGTGTTAGTCTCTGAGTGCTCAAGTGCGGGTCTGTTTTTTTTCGATTCGTTAAAAAAAGCAGCAAGAAAATAGACCTGCTTTTTCCAGTCGAGTTTGGATAACCATGCACGGATCAGTGAGATCTGTGCATGGTTATCTATGGGAAAGGGTCTGTTTAGTGTAAAAGCAGAAAAAAAATTGCGTGACAAAATATGGGGGGGAAAATGACAGGGGTTCCCCCATATTTCATCAACCAGCACCGGGCTCTGCGCCTGGTCCTGGTTCCAAAAATACGGGGGACAAAAAGCGTAGGGGTCCCCCGTATTTTTGAAACCAGCACCGGGCTCCACTAGCCAGGTACATAATGCCACAGCCGGGGGACACTTTTATACTGGTCCCTGCGGCCCTGGCATTACATAACCAACTAGTCACCCCTGGCCGGGGTACCCTGGAGGAGTGGGAACCCCTTAAATCAAGGGGTCCCCCCCTCCAGCCACCCAAGGGCCAGGGGTGAAGCCCGAGGCTGTCCCCCCCATCCAAGGGTGGCGGATGGGGGGCTGATAGCCATGTGTAAAAAATCTGAATATTGTTGTTAGTAGCAGTACTACAAGTCCCAGCAAGCCTCCCCCACAAGCTGGTACTTGGAGAACCACAAGTACCAGCATGCGGTGGAAAACCTGGCCCACTGGTACCTGTAGTACTACTACTAAAAAAAATACCCCCCAAAAAACAGGACACACACACCGTGAAAGTATAAGTTTATTACATACATGCACACCTCCATACATACATACTTACCTATGTTCCCACGAGTCTCGGTCCTCTTCTCCATGTAGAATCCTTGGGGGACCTGTGAAAAAAATTATACTCACATAATCCAGTGTAGATTGTGTCCAAAGTATAATCCACGTACTTGGCAAAACAAAAAAACGGAAGCCCGACCACGCACTGAAAGGGGTCCCATCCCATGTTTACACATGGGACCCCTTTCCCCGACTGCCAGGACCCCCCCTGACTCCTGTCAAAGAGGGTCCCTTTAGCCAATCAGGGAGCGCCACGTCGTGGCACTCTCCTGATTGGCTGTGTGCTCCTGTAGTGTCTGTGAGGCAGCACACGGCAGAGATACAATGTAGCGCCTATGCGCTCCATTGTAGCCAATGGTGGGAACTTTGCGGTCAGCGGTGAGGTTACTTTTGGTCAAGTACGTGGATTATACTTTGGACACAATCTACGAAGCGATCATTTCTACCACTATCAACGGCTGCACGTATCGACATACGATGACCTGCCATGTGCTCCCGCACGATACGGTCAGTCTTGCCAATATAGCTAAGTCCACAGGGGCATGTAATCATATATATGATAAACTTAGTTGTACAAGTTACTTTATGGCAAATGGTATATTTTCTCCCACTATGGGGATGAAAAAACAAATTACCTGGGATGAGATAACTACAGGTAACACAGCCCAAACATTTAAAACAACCTTTTTTAGCTGAAAGAAAATGTGTATTCTCAGATGTACCTTGGTCACTAATATCAGAGTGGACCAGCCAATTCCGGATATTCCGGGCGCGAGTATAATACAGCATGATGCGTTTATCTTTTAGGTTACTGTAAGTTCCGGATCAGAACTAACAATAAGCCATAAGTTAGAGGTAATCTTTCTTATCGTACCACTGGCCCGATTAAAATGATTCACCCAAGGTACACGATTAATAAACTCTTTGTTGGGTGATTTAGAAAGTAATTGTGCTCGTGACATTCTAAGGGCTCTAGCTTTTGCCTGATTGATATTAGATAGTGAGTATCCCCTTTGCAGGACCGCTACTTGAGAGACTTGCCTACACTCGATTCACACACTTTCTTAACTCATACACTTTGTTGGACCCACTTCAGTCAGGCTTCCGTTCCCAACATTCCACAGAGACAGCACTGACTCAAGTGGTTAATGATTTGGTCACTACGAAGTCTAAAGGCCACTACTTATTCCTCTAGATTTATCTGCTGCATTTGACACTGTAGACCACTCTCTTCTCATACAGACACTACAATCCCTAGGTCTTAAAGACACAGCCCTTTCTTGGTTCCTATCTTACCTATCTAATCGCTCCTTCAGTGTTCGATTCTCTGAATCTATCTCCTCTTCGCTACCTCTTTGAGTTGGAGTACCGCAAGGCTCAGTCTTGGGTCCTCTGCTTTTCTCTATCTATACCTCATCTCTTGGTAAACTCTTTGGTTTTCAGTATCATCTGTACGCAGATGATACTGAAATCTACCTATCCTCCCCTGACTTGTCCCTATCTGTACTGGATCGTGTCACTGAATGCTTTTCTGCCATTTCATCCTGGATGACATCTCGCCACCTCAAACTGAATATTTCAAAGACAGAGTTAATTATGTTTCCACCGGCCAATAGTAGGTACCAACCTGGTATCTCTATCACTGTTGAAAACTCGACTATCTACACTACCCCACAAGCTCGCTGCCTAGGTGTCATCCTTCACTCTGATCTTTCCTTTGTTCCCCACATTCAATCTGTCTCAAGATCATGTTACATGCATCTAAAAAACATATCCAAAATACGACCATACCTTACACAAGACACTGCTAAAACTCTAATCCACGCTCTCATTATCTCCCGCATTGATTATTTCAATAGTCTCCTAACTGGTCTTCCCAAAACGAGACTCTCACCACTACAATCCATTCTGAATGCAGCGGCGAGGCTTATCTTCCTCGCTAGACGTTCATCGTCTGCAGATCCACTCTGTCAGTCCCTCCATTGGTTACCTGTACTCTACCGCATTCAATATAAAATACTTTTACTCACACACAAGGCCATTAACCAAACTACACCAATGTACATCACATCGCTTATCTCAAAATATCTCCCAACACGACCTCTTTGCTCTTCACAAGACCTGCGTCTCTCATCCACACTCATTACTCGCTCCCACTCACGATTGCAATACTTTCATCGGGCTGCACCAACTCTGTGGAATGCCCTACCACGCACAATAAGACTCTCCTCTAGTCTCCAAACCTTCAAGCGTTCCCTGAAAACTCACCTCTTTAGGCAAGCATATCAAATTCCAGAACCACCAACATAACTTTCATAAACCTTCCTATCAAATTGCATCCACTCTGTACAGTCCACACATATCCTCACATGTCTTCTCATTCTATGTAATAGATAGCACCTTTCCTTGTGTACACATGCCTATTTTCCTATAGATTGTAAGCTTGTGAGCAGGGCCTTCCTACCTCTATGACTGTTTGTTATCACCCAGTTTGTTATTGTTATTTCAAATTGTAAAGCACAACGGAATTTGCTGCTCTATATAAGAAACTTAATAAATAATAAATAAATAAATATTTGAGATCCATAGGTCAGTGGAAAACACTGGACAGCAGCATCACATCAATGGGGAAATGGAGAGCGGTCCAGGGAGCTGAGATTTTAACAACAGGCACTTGTCGAAGTTATTCAGTCAGGCAGGACACTGGGTGGGGACTTTACTACAAGAATCTGAGGTGGGGGCAGCAGGGAAAACAGTAGAGGAGATAGGAGACATCAGGAGGTGAAGCAGAAAGTAGGCCGCAGCAAGGAAAGTAGGAGCAGCAAGGCAACACCAGTCTCAAACCTTCAGCCAGAGGGAAACAGGAAGATAGGATCTATGCACAGCTACTGCTGGCCCAGTGTCACATCGGAGACCACGGGATCACAGGGAGCTGCCGACAGTACTAATGCAGCCAGAGAGGCAACCATAGAAGGTTCCAGCACACAGGGAACAGTATACCTTGGAATCGGAGGTGGGCGTCACCATGGGAGTCAGTCCATTAAAAATAAAGGAGCCCTGCCCCAGAATATGTATCCAGATACCATCGGGAGTGGCAGGTTATAAGAGACTGAGGCTCAACTGGGGAAGGAAGGCGGCAGGATGTGGGTGGGAGTTCCGGTCATAAGAGGCACAGAGACGGAGATGGAAATCTGCTGCTGTTTTCCCACACTTCAGATGCCAGTCACATTGGTAAGGTAGGTCAGACGGTGGGATACCGCCTTCTCATGGAGTAGTGTAGACAGGTACCCATGGGTGGGCAAATGTGTGCTTTGACAGAGAGAAGCCAGTCTCCTTTATAATCAGACAGCTGCCTGTACTTAGATGCTGTGCCAAACAAGGTGGGCGGGTGAAGGTGGAATGTGTTCTGCCTTCAGTGGGCAGTTGGCAGATGCAGTCAGAGTAGACGGACTGGCGGGGTGACTGCAGTGACCTGGGCAGTCGCCCTGCTAGCCCATCCCTAAAACCACCACTGCTCCCCACAGGTAATCAAAGTATCTCTCCATGCTCCTCTTGCCACTCATCTCCAGTGCCAAGCAAATTGAGCTCTTGAAGTGAATTTACAATTGTGAAGGCCACTTTGCAGTTGAGCAATCTTTCAGCTTCTTCCAGCTCAAGGAAGTATAAGTGTGAGCTATACTATTATACATTAACATAACAGTTATGTACAGTAATTGTTAAAATAGTTAATTATACATTAATAGGAACATACGGTATATACTGTTGATTAGGGAATAGTGTTGCTATTCAAAGGGATGATTTGCGCAAAGCAAGTTATAGTTTTTGAGGCCTTCACATTTAGGTGTAGAAAAGACAGGAGGTCTCACTACTGTAAAAGCTGGTGCTTGGCATTGCACACTGGCATTTATTTTTTGGCATTAGCACAGGTTGTCAAGGAAACCTCACTAGCATCCTCCTCTGGACGCCTACCCAGTTGTATAGTAGTAGTGCTGGACTGAGCAACAGCACATGACCTATGATTCTGGCAGGTTTACTTAGATAACCCAGCATTACAGTGTTGTGAGTGACTTGTGGCTGTGTGATCCAATCATTACTGCTGATCTGGATTCATATATCTATGGTATCCCTGGCAGTTGGTGTTGATACAGATAGGTTTCGCTGGCATTCTTGTTGAGAAACAGCATTCAATAGATTCAGACTTGATGAGTTACACAGGAGGGACAGTAGGTGGAGCTGTTGTATATATGTTATGTGTTTTACAGTCTGTGATGTATGTCTCACACTTGTTTGTTCCTGTATTTAAAGGTTACATGAAGGAGAGAGATGGAACATGCATGATGGCAGCTCATGCACAGATATACTGTTTTGACTAGTTTGTATTATGATCTGTTCCAATTTCAATATATAAACAAGTTATACCACAAAGAGCTTTCCGGTGTGTGCCCACATGATTCAAAGATAGCTCAGAGGTGATCCTGACTGCGCTGGTAAAGTCCTCTGTAATGACAACAATTCTTACAGGAGAGATGGCAGGTCCAGCAGATCTTCTTTCTTCTCTAGCAATGACTCCACAAGCTTATCCACCCTGGCTGTATCAGAGAGACTAGCCCCATACAGATTGTAACATTGTATAGTGTGACAACCTTGATAAATAGAATAATCAAGAATCTGTATTAAAGGGGTTTAAAGGGGACCTGTGTATAGGATGGTCACAGTATGAAAAAAATAATCATCACCATACATTGGACAGGCAATTACAGAAGAAAGGAAATATGCTAAATATAAGGTACTGTAGTTGTTCATAGTGCAGTCATAAATAGGCACTGGACAATAACTCATTCTATTAGTTATATGGGCTTCTTTTTCTTAACTACTGTAACATTTCCTTGGCTATTTAGGAAGAGATCGTGGGGGGGACACAGCGCTACACTATTTTATGGAGATGCCTGAGGTCTCGGGAGCTGCTAACCCTATAGGTTACCCAACCTATATTTGTTTTATCAGTAACAGCGAGGGGGGAGGGGGGTTTGAGCGCTCACCTTGTGTTTTTGAATGTGTATATGGGGATCGACACTATGTGTATGGATTAAATAATTGTATTTGTACAGTATTAAAACAAAATCAATTCACAAGCTGAAAAGGAAAGTACAGTAGAATGCACATATAGGTACACAGCGTTTATACAATGCACAGTTTTGCACATAGTGTCGATCCCTATATACACATTAATACACATAAGGTGAGCACTCAATCCCCCCTCCCCACTTGCTATCTCTATGGCTATACCTCGGGAGACTGCAGTTTCTCAGTTATTTTAATACATTAGATTCTAAATCCACAACAATCTTCACAAAATACACTTTAATGTGAACAGAAAAAAATATTTGGGGGGAATTATCTCTTACTAGGTGAACATTGTCCTATAACTAGAGATGTGTGGCAGGCACTTTTCGTGTATTGTTTTGGTTTTGGCTCTAATTCCCCACTCGTGTTTTGGTTTTGGATCTATTCTGAACACCTCACACCTCACAATGGTGGTCATTCCGAGTTGTTCGCTCGCAAGCTGCTTTTAGCAGCTTTGCACACGCTAAGCCGCCGCCTACTGGGAGTGAATCTTAGCTTATCAAAATTGCGAACGAAAGATTAGCAGAATTGCGAATAGACACTTCTTAGCAGTTTCTGAGAAGCTCCAGACTTACTCGGCAACTGCGATCAGTTCAGTCAGTTTCGTTTCTGCTTTGACGTCACAAACACTCCCAGCGTTCGCCCAGACACTCCCCCGTTTCTTCAGACACTCCCGCGTTTTTCTCAGAAACGGCAGCGTTTTTTCGCACACACCCATAAAACGGCCTGTTGCCGCCCAGAAACACCCACTTCCTGTCAATCACATTACGATCACCAGAACGAAGAAAAAAACTCGTAATGCTGTGAGTAAAATACCTAACTGCATAGCAAATTTACTTGGCGCAGTCGCACTGCGGACATTGCGCATGCGCATTAGCGACTAATCGCTCTGTTGCGGAAAAAAAATAACGAGCGATCAACTCGGAATGACCACCAATATTGTTTTTAGGCCAAAAGGTAGCACCGAGGTGGCTGTATGACTAAGCTAAGTGACACAAGTGTGCAGCACAAACACCTGGCCCATCTATGAGTGGCACTGCAGTGGCAGACAGGAGGGCAGATTTAAAAAATAGGCCCCAAACAGCACATCATGCAAAGAAGAAAAATAAATTCAATGAGGTTGCTGTATGACTAAGCTAAGTGATACAAGTGTGCGGCACAAACACCTGGCCCATCTCCAGACAGTATCTCCTGCATGCCTGTCATTTTTTTTAAATTCTGCAATTGGTGGACTTATACGGAAGTACCCCTGGACTAATACAGCAGTACCCCATAACTTATACGGCAGTGTCAGACAGGATGGCACTTTAAAAAACCATGCCCCAAACAGCACATGATGCAAAGATGAAAAAGAGGTACACCAGGCTAAGTGACACAAGTGTGCGGCACAAACACTTGTCCCATCTAGGAGTGGCACTGCAGTGTCAGACAGGCAGAGCCGGCCCTAGTCAATTTGATGCCCTAGGCATGATTTTGGCTGGTGCCCCCTAGCACCACCACTAGTTCTGCCTCTGCCTTCTGCCCCTTTCCCAGCACCATCAACCCTCACCCACAGCAGTCCTTATTTTGGTGTTCCTACCCCCTGTATTTTAAATAGGAAAAGTGTGCACATTCGGCGCACAGCCCAAAAAGGGGTGTGTTTTTGCTGGAAAGGGGCATGGTCGCACAATAATATCCCCAATTCAAATTTTCGCCACACAGTACTGCAACTTTCTTCACATTTTACCATGTGATAGTGTCCCTAATTCACGTTACATCACACAGTAATACCACTTTACCTTATAAACGTTTCTCCTCACAGTAGTGCCCCTTATTCACACTACATCACACTGAATTGCTCTTTATTCACATTAGACCACACAGTAGTGCTCCTTCTATATGTTATGCCACACAGTAGAGCACCTTATACACATAATGCCACACATTAGTAATGCATTTATTCACATACCACACAGTAATGTCCCTTACGCATATGACACACATTATTAATGTCCTTATAAACATAATGCGCCTTACACATTATGCCAATCTTTATTAATGCCCTTATACACATAATGTCTCTTACACACATAACGCACATTATTAATGCCCTTATACACATAATGACATACATAATGTCCCTTACACATATGCCGCACATTACTAATGCATTTATACACATGACACACATAATGTCCCTTACACATATGCCGCACATTATTAATGTATTTATACACATGACACACAATGTCCCTTACACATATGCTGCACATTATTATTGCCCTTATACACATAATGACACACAAGGTGCCCCTTACACATATGCAGCATATTATTAATGCCCGTATACACATAATGATACACATAATGCCTCTTACACATATGCAGCACATTATTAATGCACTTATACACATAATGACACACATAAGGGGAGATTCAAATGTTTGAAAAGTCGGTTGGGTGTCTGTTTTTTCCTGTCTATTAGATAGGAAAAAACAGACTCCCAACTGACTTTTCAAACATTTGAATCTCCCCCATAGTGTCCCTTACACATTTGCTGCACATCATTAATGTGTTTATACACGACACGCATAATGCCCCTTACCATAACTCCCAACATTTGAAGTCCACGAAGAGGGACTTCTGGGTGAGTGAAGCGCCCATGTGCCCGAAAAGGGGCCTATGGATGCCGAACACTATTTCACAACCAACCCACTCATACACACACACACACACACACACACACACACACACACACACACACACACACACACACACAGCACTCACACGGCTGCTAACACTGTGACCTCGGCATTTGCTTGGATATAGATGTGTCCTCATAAATCTTGCCTCGATGCATGCAGCAGGAGATACCTGGTGCGAGTCAGCTGACAGCTCTGCTAACGTTGGGCACCTTTTTTTGATGAAAATGCAACTTATTTGCATTGCTATGTGGCTAGGATGCACAAGCAGCTTCTGCTGATTAAAATGATATGCAGCATGCCTATATACTGTGTGAGACTGTGGCTGTATTTGCATACGAAATGCTACACACAGAATATAGGCATGCTGCATATCATTTTAATCAGCAGAAGCAGCTGGTGCCCCATGGCATACCAAATGCCCTAGGCATTTGCCTAGTTTGCCTATACCTAGGGCCGGCTCTGCAGACAGGAGGGCAGATATAAAAAAAACAGGCCCCAAACAGCACATCATGCAAAGATGAAAAAGAGGTGCAATGAGGTAGCTGTATGACTAAGCTAAGCGACACAAACAATTGGCCCATCTAGGAGTGGCATTGCAGTGTCAGACAGAATGGCACTTAAAAAAAATAGTACTCAAACAGCACATCATGCCAAGAAGTAAAAGAAGGCAATGAGGTAGCTGTATGACTAAACTAAGCGACACAGGTGTGCAGTACAAACACCTGGCCCGTCTAGGGTTGGCACCGCAGTCCCACTGCACTAATGGTGGATACCGAATGCACGTCTAACACCAGCATAGTTGTTATTGCCTCAGTAATCCCCTTTGCAACAGGGTATATATATACTGTATATATATATATGTATACGGCAGTATCACTGGAATTATGTGACAGTACCGCTGTACCACTGGAAATATACGGCAGGATAACTGGACTGGACTTATACGCCAGTACCACTGGAATTATACGGCAAGATCACTGGATTTATTTATACGGCAGTACCACTGGACATAAACGGCAGTATCAATCAACAAATACGGCAGTATCACTGGTAGAGATGAGCGGGTTCGGTTCTCCGAGAACCGAACCCCCCCGAACTCCACTTGTCAAACACGGGTCCGAGCCAGGCTCGATTGTTCCCGTCTGACTCGGAAAACCCGAACGAGGCAAAACGTCATCATCCTGCTGTCGGATTCTCGCGAGATTCGGATTCCATATAAAGAGCCGTGCGTCACCGCCATTTTCACCTGTGCATTGTAGAGGGTACAGAGAGGACGTGGCTACGTTCTCTCAGTGTCAAATCTCAATATCAGTGCTCAGTATCAGTGCTTATTGCTGCTCAGTAATACTAGTACAGTGTCTCTCTTGTGCTGCATCTTGCTGCTGTAGGGTGCTGTGGTAGTAGTGTCCTGTGACTGTGCATCGGTCATCATCATTCCAGTCACAGTGGTATCTGGGGGGTGACAATTCCAGAGTGCTTTTGTGCTGCTCACTAATACTAGTACTGTGTTTTGTGCTGCATCTTGCTGCTGTAGGGTGCTGTGGTAGTAGTGCCCTGTGACTGTGTATCGTTCATCATCATTCCAGTCACAGTGGTATCTGGGGGGTGACAATTCCAGAGCATACTTACCTACTCTCCCGGAAGCTGCGGGAGGCTCCCGTTTTTTGGGGTAGCCCCCCGCACCCCCGGAAGAGTGGGCAGGTCTCCCGCATCCTGCTCACACCCTAGTGATGCGAGCAGGATGGAGAGATAACCTCCCGATTCGCGGGTCCGTCGGGTGGAGAAGGGGTTAAAATGACGCAAATCGCGTCATTTTAGCCCCGCCCCCTTCCTGCGGACCCGCAAATCGCGGCATTTCCTGATGCGGAGGTGGGGCTTAGTGATGTCACAGTCCGGCCCCGCCCCCCGAAGTCACTGCAGCGTCTCCTCTCCGGGCTTCTCCCAGAGAGGAGAAAGAAAATGTAGGTAAGTATGTTCCAGAGTGCTTTTGTGCTGCTCACTAATACTAGTACAGTGTCTTGTGCTGCATCTTGCTGCTGTAGGGTGCTGTGGTTGTAGTGTCCTGTGACCAGTGCTTAAAGTGGTCCTAGAGAGGTGGTGGAACTCACTCCCCTCCCCACGGCGCGCGCAGCAAAAAAGGGGTGTGGTCTCAAAAAGGGGGTGTGGTCACACAATAGTAATAATGCCCACAGTAGTAGTACCCAAGTGGAAATTTTGAAGTGGGGGTATGGAAAAGTGAAGTGTGCAATTATTTGCGCGCCAAAGGCGCGCACACTCCTGACAAGGGGGCGTGGCCACGCAAAAGGGGGCGTGCCCTTCAGTGTAGTTTACCACACCATATACCCCTTATACACATTATGCACCACAATAGTAGGACCCCTTTCACATTATACCTCACAGTATGAACCGAAATTCACATTTATACCACACAGTATGAGCCACATTCATATTACACCACACAGTATGAGCCAAATTCACATTACACCACACAGTATGAGGCAAATTCACATTACACCACACGGTATGAGCCGAAATTCACATTACACCACACAGTATGAGCCGAAATTCACATTATAGCACACGGTATGAGCCGAAATTCACATTACACCACACAGTATGAGCCGAAATTCACATTATAGCACACGGTATGAGACGAATATCACATTATAGCACACGGTATGAGCCGAAATTCACATTATAGAGTGACAGGGAGAGTGACAGCAGGGACATGGAAAGTGACAGCAGGGACATGGAAAGTGACAGCAAGGGAATACAGTAGGGACTAGGGAGAGAGAAAGGCAGCAGGTTAGATTACCTGTTTAGCAGCGGCGGTGGTCTGCGGTGCTGTGGATGAGTAGGCTGTGGTAGGCGTGATGTGGAGGAGGCTGTGGGCCTCGGAGATAGTGCGGAGGAGGAGGCTGTGGGTGCGCAGAGGTCCGAGGGCGGGGCGGCAGAGGAGGCTTAGGGCGGCTGCAGTGGATCGGGAACCAGGCTGGCTTTATCCCTGCCGCCGCATCAAGCTACTGTGACCACGGCGCTAATATTTCAAAACTGCTGCGGACCAGCAGCCAATCAGCGACAGATTTGAACTAGTAGCGCCGCGGTCACAGGAGCTCGATGCAGCGGCAGGGATAATAAAGCCGGCCTGGTCCCAGATCCGCTGCAGCTGGGAGTCTGGAACCTGGGCTTCCAGTGCGGCGGCGATGGTAGGGGTGGAGTGACGGAGGGCGGACCGGGAACGCAGCTTCTTTGTCGGCCCATACAGTAATGCCCCCAGCAGTAGCACCCCTTATACAATGCCCACAGTAGTAGTGCCCCTTATGCAATGCCCCCAACAGTAGTGCCCCTTATGAAGTGCCCCCTTTACAATGCCCTCATTAGCTGTGCACCCCATCAGTAATACCCTTAATGGTAATGCCCCTGTGTAGTATTGCCCCTAGTCGTTTAGCCCCTGTAGTTTAGCCCCAGTAGTCATGCCCATACTGATAATGCCCCTGCAGTTATGACCCCAGCAATTTACTCCCCCCCCCTTTAGTTTAGCCTCTAAGTGGTAATGCCCCCAGTAGTTTTGCCCTCATGTAGTTTGCCCCATGTAGTTTAGCCCCCAGTGGTAATGCCCCCTGCAGTTGTGCCCCCAGTTGTTTAGCCCCTGTAGTTTAGCCCCCATGTAGTTTGCCAAAGTTAGTAATGTCCCCAGTAGTTTGCCTCCTTGTAGTTATACCCCCAGTAGTTTAGCTCCTGTAATTATGCCCCCTTGTAGTTTAGCCCCCAGTAGTAATGCTGCCAGTAGTTTGCCCCTTTGTAGCTTGCCCCCTTGTAGTAATGCCCCCAGTAGTTTGCCCCTTGTAGTTTGCCCCAGCAGTAAAGCCCCCCAGTAGTTTGCCCCCAGTACTAAAGCCCCCCAGTAGTTTGCCCCTCTGTAGTTTGCCCCAGTAGTAAAGCCCCCCCAGTAGTTTGCCCCTCTGTAGTTTGCCCCAGTAGTAAAGCCCCCCAGTAGTTTGCCCCTCTGTAGTTTGCCCCAGTAGTAAAGCCCCCCAGTAGTAAAAGCCCCCCAGTAACTAGCACCCAGTAGAAACGACGCTAGTGGTACACATATAGGAGGGAGGAGGGGGAGGGGGAGCACCATACTTACCAAGCCCCGCTCCCCCCGCCGCAGTCCTCTCTCGCCGCCCGCTCCTCTGCACTATGGGAGAGACGTCATGACGTCTCTCCCATAGCGCGCACTGACAGAGCCGGAAGCAGGAGCTCAGTACTGAGCTCCTGCCTCCGGCTGCCGCTGCGGAGAGGGAGACGGGCGCCCGCTGGTAACGCGATCTCAGCGGGCGCCCGGCATCTCCCTGCAGCGCCGCCCGGGACATCGGGTTAGGTGAGCCGGGGGAGGCGGAACTGCATTCCGTCTCCTGGTGGAACTGACGGAACGCAGTTCCGCCCCGTTCCGGCTCACTTTAACCCCTGCCTGTGACTGTGTATCATTCATCATCATTCCAATCACAGTGGTATCTGGGAGGTGACAGTTCCAGAGTGCTTTTGTGCTGCTCAGTAATACTAGTACAGTGTCTTGTGCTGCATCTTGCTGCTGTAGATTGCTGTGGTAGTAGTGTCCTGTGACTGTGTATCATTCATCATCATTCCAGTCACAGTGGCATCTGGGGGGGTTCACTACGGCTGGCCGGCGGTCGGGCTCCCGGCGACCAGCATACCGGCGCCGGGAGCCCGACCGCCGGCTTACCGACAGTGTGGCGAGCGCAAATGAGCCCCTTGCGGGCTCGCTGCGCTCGCCACGCTACGGGCACGGTGGCGCGCTACGCGCGCCACACTATTTTATTCTCCCTCTATGGGGGTCGTGGACCCCCACGAGGGAAAATAAGTGTCGGTATGCCGGCTGTCGGGCTCCCGGCGCCGGTGTACTGAGCGCCGGGAGCCCGACCGCCGGTATACAGAAGACCACCCATCTGGGGGGTGACAATTCCAGAGTGCTTTTGTGCTGCTCACTAATACTAGTACAGTGTCTTGTGCTGCATCGTGCTGCTTAGTGTCAGTTCTCCGTAGTATCATCAGTGCTCAGTATCATCAGTGCTCAGTATAAGTGCTCATTGGTGGTCATTCCGAGTTATTCGCTCGCTGCTATTTTTAGCAGAATTGCTAATAGGCTAAAATCCGGCAGTTCTACGCATGCGTGTGCACGTCAGGGCGAACGCGCTAAGCAATTTTACACAAAACAATGCTATTTTACTCACGGGCGAACAAAGCTTTTCAATCGCTCTGCTGGTCGTAGTTTGATTGACAGGAAGTGGGTGTTTCTGGGCGGAAACTGGCTGTTTTCAGGGGGTGTGCCATAAAAACGCAGGCGTGCCAGGTAAAAACGCAGGAGTGGCTGGAGATATGGAGGAGTGGCTGGGCGTGTTTGTGACGTCAAACCAGGAACTAAACGGACTGAGGTGATCGCAATCTAGGAGTAGGTCTGGAGTTACTTAGAAACTGCAAGGAAATACTTAACAGCAGAATTGCTAATCTTTCATTAGCAATTCTGCTATGCTAAGATACACTCCCAGAGGGCAGCGGTTTTGCGTTTGCATTTCTGCTAAAATTAGCTAGCGAGCGAACAACTTGGAATGAGGGCCCTTGTCTTGTGGTGCTCAGTAATACTACATTAGTAATACTAGTACAGTGTCTTGTGCTAATCATACTGCTCAGTCTCAGTTCTCCGTAGTATCATCAGTGCTTAGTATCATCAGTGCTCAGTATCACTGCTCATTGTCTTGTGGTGCTCAGTAATACTACATTAGTAATACTAGTACAGTGTCTTGTGCTAATCATACTGCTCAGTCTCAGTTCTCCATAGTATCATCAGTGCTCAGTATCATCAGTGCTCAGTATCACTGCTCATTGTCTTGTGGTGCTCAGTAATACTACATTAGTAATACTAGTACAGTGTCTTGTGCTGTATCTTGCTGCTGTAGGGTGCTGTGGTAGTGTCCTGTCACTGTGCACAGGTCATCATCATTCCAGTCACAGTGGTATCTGGTATCTATCTAGTGGTATCTAATTCCAGACATTACTGCCGTCTAATACCAGATATATTACTGGCCCGCCCCCTGCAATTGCTGGAAGGAGCACCCACAGTCCAGTTCCTGATATTCAAATTGAAGATGTCACTGTTGAAGTACACCAGGATGAGGATATGGGTGTTGCTGGCGCTGAGGAGGAAATTGACGAGGAGGATTCTGATGGTGAGGTGGTTTGTTTAAGTCAGGCACCTGGGGAGACACCTGTTGTCCATGGGATGAATAGGAGAGAGAAATGACTGCATAGGAATGGAAAGAGTTAAACATCCTGTGAGGGGTGGACCTAGCTGTGAGGAAAGTACAGCCTTTGGAAAAGGGGGAGGGTTAATATATATAGGGAATGCTAGGCCAGCTTGGTCTCTCTTGCTGCTGAATTGCCTGGGTGAGTGCTGCATAGCAGAGTCTCCCCATTGTTTGGTCTTTGTACTAATTTAGCATTATTACAAGCCTCTTCCCTACATTACACTCCATTGTTCTTATGGCTGCTTCTCGCCCTCGCCGTTCCGCTGGGACCCCAGCCCGTTACCGCTCACCTAGCGGTGGGTCTGGGCCCGAGGACGGGCTGGCTGGCCCTGCGGACGGCGTCCCGTCCCCTGGAGCCTACACGGGCTCTGGCATGGGCGGAGAGCGGCGGACTCGGTCATCTTGGCCGCTGGGGGCCGGGCTGGTTTTGCCGGCCGGGCGCGGGCAGCGGCCCTCACCTCCGAGTGCAGCGGGGGAAGCCTCAGTGCCGGGCGCCCGCGCGCCGCGGTGGGCGGCCGTCGATGGAGCCGGAGTCGTCTCCAGTCTCTTCCCCTTCGTCGCGGCCGCAAAGTGGTGCCAGGCGAGGGGGGCTGAGCAGACGGGAGGCGGCGGTAAGCCGGACGAGGCCCGTCGCTGGGTCTCGTCCGGCGGATTCACAAGGCGGCACAGCCGGGGGCTTGATGGCGGGAAGAGACGGGACGCGCGCATGGGGTGCGCGCACACCCGCGCTCTCCACAGGCGGCGCCGTTCGCGCACGTGTGCGCGCAGTGGCGCCGCTGGTCTCCCTGTCTCCCCAGAGCACTCCCTTGCAGCCGGAGTCCGGCGGGGAGCAGGGGAGGGGGAGAAGCAGAGTGTGGGTCAGGGGCAGCAGTGCTGCTCAGGGCAGAGGGGAGTCACGCCGCGGCGCCCTCCCAGCGGGCGGAGGGAGCTCCGGCCTGCAGGGGGAGGGTGCGCGCGGGGAGTTGGAGAGAGGAGGCAGCGCTGGCACCAGAGGGCAATCCCAAGGGGAGAGCAGAGACTGGTTGGGGACCGGGCCGCTGGTGGTCAGGGGCGCTGCCGGTTCCCCACCGGGCCAGTCTGGGCTCCGGACGTCGGGCCCCTGTTGGCGCCTGTCAGGCGTCGGGCAGGAAGGCGCGCATCGACACCGGCTGGGGAACCCGCGGGGGACGACACCGAGTTTTGGGGTGGTCAGGACCCCTCCGGAACACTGGCGTCGGCCCTGGCAACGGTGGTAGCGGCATTGGGGCCGCTGGCCGCGGCCGCATCCCCGGGGGTGGCAAGCAGTTCCGGCACGCATGCAGTAGCAGGCGGGTCCGGTACGCAGACTGTGTTGGCGGCGCAACGAGTTGCTCGCGCCTGCCGGGAACTCGGGGCGGCCGCGGAGCAGCTGGATCATTGTGCCGTGCGGGACGAGCAGGGGCGCGAAGCAGGGACGCCTGCGCCCCGGGGTGCTAGGCATGCGCCGCGATTGTTTTCTGGGTCTTTTGCTCCGTCTTCTTCTTCAGGTGAACGCGGAGTAGTGGAGATGGTGGGGAGCGAGGATGAGGATGTTGCGTTCGCCACACCGGAGGATTCCATGTCCGAGCAGTCGACGACATCAGGTGAGGTGGAGCAGTCGGGGTCGGGCTCCAGCACGCGCTCTAGTTCTCGCAGCTCTTCCTCTTCTTCTCTGTCGTCGCCGGCGTCCGAAGTCAGTAGTACGACTAGGGCAAAAAAGCGCGCAACGAAATACGCCAAGAGGGCGGCGGGTCAGCAGGAGAGACGGAAGAGACGTAAGCGGCTTAGCGAGGACGCTCGCAGGGCCAAGAAGCGCCGCGATTTGCCTGGCGTAGTCCACTGCGATTACACTGCCGTGATGCGAGGACTGAGGGACAGCTGCCGTAGGAAAATCTGCAGGGGGGATTACGTTGATATGTTCGTCTTGACGAAGGACGCAAAGAAGGACTATAAGTCGGCGTCAGCGAAGAAGGGCATCGGGGCCGAGGCTTTCCTTACCTTCGAAAACTGGCTGGCCGGTTTTTGTGTCTTCGCGGCATGTTACCTAGAAGATAGGCCGGACGAACATATGAACGTCATTAGGTACCTGCATTTAATACACAATATGCAGCGCACATCATCGGGCATCGAATGGCGGATGTATGACGAGAAATTCCGGGAAAAGCAGGACTGCTTGCAGGTGATAGACTTTGGTTGCAAGGACGTGGAAGTCTGGCTCCAAGTCACCCGGGCTTCTCAACAGGCTAGGGAGCCCCGGAATCCGGCGGCGGACGGGCACCGCGCAGGGTCATCCGCCCAAGGGACCGGCGCGGATGGCGGATGGGGCAAGACAGGTAGGTCGGCCGTCCGTGGAGGGGGGCAGGCCGCCGCAAAAGGGAAGTGCTTCGCGTTTAACAACGCGTCCTGTTCCTTAGGCAAGCAGTGTCGGTTTCGACATTTGTTCTTGCAATGTGGCGGCTCCCACCCAGCCTCTACCTGCTTTAAAGGCAGTCGCCAGGGTGCCCGGGGTAAGCAAAATTACCCAAGACCTGGCGCAAGCGGAAGCGCTCCGCAGAGCTCCAACGCCAATTAATTTGGATACAATGGCCAAGTGGTTGGATTGGTATCCAAATAGGGCGGACGCGCAGTTTTTGTTTTACGGTTTTCGGTTTGGTTTTCGCTTGCCTGTTGCGAGCAAGGTGTCGGTTCGGGCCCAACGGAATCTCCAGTCTGCTCGTGCCTTGCCGTCGGTTCTGCGGGAGAAAGTGGATAAGGAGGTTAGGCTGGGTAGGATGGAGGGACCGTTTATCTCACCCCCGGTGGATGACTTAGTCATCTCCCCAGTGGGGGTGGTTCCCAAGAAGACTCCAGGTGCTTTTAGGCTCATTCAGCATCTTTCTTACCCGTCGGGGTCGTCGGTCAACGACGCGATACCGCCTGCTCATTGCTCAGTGGTGTATCAGTCGTTTGACGAAGCGCTAGAGCTGGTCCGTAGTTACGGGCCTGGGGCCCTCATGGCTAAGATAGATGTGGAATCCGCGTTTCGGTTGCTGCCGTTGCATCCGGACTCATTCTGTTTTATGGGTTTTCGGATTGGAGCGGAGTATTTCATCGACAAGTGTTTGCCGATGGGATGTTCCGTTTCCTGCTCGTTTTTCGAACGGTTTAGCACATTCCTACATTGGTGCGTGGAGTCTTCGTCAGGGGGTCACGGGGTCGCCCATTACCTCGATGACTTCCTGTGTGTGGGTCCGGCAGATTCACCACGGTGCGGCGACTTGCTGTTCAGCATCCGAGCTCTGTTTTTTCACTTCGGCGTTCCCGTGGCCGAGGATAAAACAGAGGGACCGGTCTCCTGTTTGTCATTTTTGGGGATAGAAATCGACACAGTGGCGGGATCGTGTCGACTGCCTCCGGACAAGGTTGTGAAGCTCCGCGAGGCTATCTGCCGGTTCGAAAGGTCGCGTAAAGTCACTCTGCGGCAGGCGCAGTCCTTGCTGGGCATTTTGAACTTTGCTTGTTGGGTGATCCCGATGGGCAGGGTTTTCTGCCGGAAGCTGGAAAGGGCGACTGCGGGGTGTGCCAGACCACATCATTTCGTGCGCTTGTCCTCCGAGATTAAGAGGGATTTGGCCATATGGGCCTCGTTCCTGGAGGACTTCAACGGGGTGTGTATATGGCAGGCCCCAACAGTCGACAGCGCTGGGCTGCAGCTGTTTACCGACGTGGCGGGTTCCTCTGGGTTCGGTTGCTATCTGGAGGGGTCTTGGTGCGCGGCCTCGTGGCCGGCGGAATGGCATCGCGAGGGTTTAACTAAGGACCTTTTGCTGCTGGAGCTTTTCCCCATTATGGTGGCGCTGGAGGTTTGGGGCGATCGTCTGGCGCATCGCAGCATCTTGTTTAGATGTGACAATCTGGGCGTGGTGCATGCGATAAATAACCAAAGGGCGAAGTCACTGGTGGTCCTGAGGGTGCTGGGGCAGTTGCTGTTGACATGCTTGCATAGGAATGTGTTGTTCCGCGCGCAGCATGTGCCTGGGCTGGAGAACGGAATTGCCGACGCATTGTCACGAGGTCAGTGGGAGAGGTTTTTTTGTTGGCACCCGAGGCCGATGAGCAAGGTTTTCAATGTCCCGGTTATGTCTGGCAGGTGATCGGGCCGGACTGGAGGGTCTAGCGATGCGGTCAGTCGCTCCGAACACGCTCAAGGCTTACGGACAAGCTTGGAGCGAGTGGGAGGAGTTTGTCCGAGGAAGAAGTCAACAAGGTAGGAGCGGGCATCGGATGATGCTTTCTTTTATTTGGCAGCTGGTTGTTAAGGGTAGGTCCAGAGCGGTGGTATCCCGGTACTTGGCTGGTATTTCGTTCTTTAGCAAAATCAAGGGTGTCCCTGACATGACAAAGAGCGGGATTCTGCTTAAGGCGATGAAGGGATGGGCGCGCGTGGCGCCGACGCCGCCTGATAGGAGGCGGCCCATTGATGCGGCCTTGCTTCAGGCTGTCATCATGGCGGTTGGCGGTATCGCGTCGTCCATGTTTGAGTCGCTGCTGTTCAGTTTGGCGTTCTCAATGGCTTATCACGGTGCCTTTCGGGTTTCGGAGCTGGTGGCGCCTTCTAAGCGAGCAGATTCGCGCATGCTTCTCGAGGACGTGGTGGTGGGTGAGAGGTCCTTGCTGTGCAGATTGCGTCGCTCTAAGACGGACCAAGTGGGTAGAGGTCGATGGGTCACCTTGGTTCCGGCGCTCGAAGAGAGCATTTGCCCAGTGAGGTTGGCAGTTCAGTATGCGGCAGTGCGGCCCGATGGTCGGGGGTCGTGGTTGCTTCATTATGACGGTCTGCCAATGATGAAATATCAGTTTCATTGGATGCTCGGTCGCTGTCTGGCGAGCTTGGGCCTTCCACCCGCTGCTTTCGGGACGCATTCCTTTCGCATCGGGGCTGCGACGTCGGCTGCGTCGGCATGGTTTTCCGTGGCTGAAATCCAGGCGGTGGGGCGATGGAAGTCGTCAAGTTACAGACGATATATTCACCCCGTTGCATGAGATGTTTGCTTGCATGTGGTTTTGTTTATTCGTAGTTGTTCTAAGTCATGTTGTACAGTTCAGTACGTCCTTGTGTTGTCTGTCTGTTTGTCTCCCCAGTTTATCCTACTCAGGGATTAGCCACTCGCCGCTGCTGGCAGCGGGGGTCTGGAGTTCTTTTGCGATTTTTTGCCTGACTTGACGGACTGAATTCTAATCCACAATTCGGATGATCAGTTCTAATCAAAGTCCCTCAGCAGGTTTTTACGCTTTCACCTCCAGCTGAGTTCTTACATGTTTTTCCCATTTTATACCCCCCTCCCGACCCCCCCACCCCGTTTAATTTCTTATTTTAATTTTGATTTTCCCATTGTGTGTTTATGTTCCGCTTCAAATTGGCTGGAAGCTTGTGCAGATCGGCTAGGCCGTGACTTCTGCAATAAACGAAAGCCCATTTTTTTCTTTTGGCAGATCCTTCAGGTTAATGCGTGTATAACACTGCTGCAGATACTTAGTAACCAATTTTTATCCCTTTCCTTCTCTTCAGGTTGGGTAGAAGATGATTTGGCTATCTGGGTGGTTGGCCACTCTTATGTGTACTGGGCAGCCAGGTTTTTGGCCTCGGAGGGGGCACAGATGTTTCCTAGGGCACATGGCGTTTGTTGGCTTGGTTGGCGGGGGATGATGTGGAGAGATCTGAAGAGTAGATTAGTCAGTCAGGCCAGCGAGCATGGAGTCCCTAGGGTGCTGGTTGTCCATTTAGGTGGCAACGACCTGGGGAAGAGGACATCTTTGGAGCTGCGGTGGGCCATGATGAAGGATCTGGCCAGTGTGGCCACAGCATGGACCAATTGTGTCTTGGTGTTCTCTTTGATGGTGCCAAGGTTGAGTTGGCGAGGTGTGGCGGACGGTCGCCTGATTGATGAGGCCAGGCAAAAGGTGAATGGGGCGGTGGCGAAGTGGGTGTTGTCCCACGGAGGCAAAGTGGTTCGCCACCCTAGGATTCGGTTTCGTGACAGTCACCTTTTTCGGCCTGATGGTGTGCATCTGTCCAATGAGGGGATGATGCTTTTCCTGGAGGATCTATTTTTGGCATTGCAGGAGTTAGGTTGAGGTTATGGTGGTGGTGCGAAGACTCTGGGGAGGAGTCTTTCGCTGTTGGTGGAAAAGAACGGCAGGTTGTAGTTTGTCTTGTTAGCTGTAGTGATTTACAGTTTGGTGTGGTTTAGGTGCACTCACCTCCATCGACTTTTAAGGCCGCTCGACCACCCGTCCGGGGGCAGCGGCAGGCACCCATCAGGGTGGGTAGTCACCGTGGGGGTTGAGTTGGGCACCTATTACCGATTTTATAGTTTGTATTTAAATTAGGATAGTTTTGAATTTTAACGTTTTTAAGGTTAGCGTCAGTACAATAGAGCCGTTCTTTTTTCTGCCACCATATGCCGGCTGAATCGGCATGTTAACAAAATTTTCAATTTACAGGTTTGCTAATGGTTAGGGCACAATAAATAGCTAGCAATTTTCTGCCAAATTCAAGTCTCCGTGTCATTATTTCTTGGTATTAGAGGTATGAATGCTTTACTTTGAATGAAGGGGTCCACAGAGTATCACTAGGAGGTTTAAGGCCATTGACATGCCTGGTCAAAATACAAAACAAATCACCTCTTTGGTGTGGAATTATTTCAACAGAAATGTGGACAACAGGTGTCAAGCCGTGTGTTGCCTTTGTCAAGCTCTAATAAGTAGTGGTAAGGACATTAACCACCTAGGAACATCCTCCCTTATATGTCACCTGGAGCGCATTCATCAGAAGTCATTGAAAAGTGACAGCAGAAGCAGTCCACTGACAACTAGATCCCTTTTTTCTCTTTTACCCAAGCTCCTGCAAACCACACCACTAACTCCCTCAATGTCAATTTCCTCCTTAGACAGGAACGCCAATAGTCCTGCAGGCCATGTCACTGGCAAGTCTGACGATTCCTCTCCTAACTGGGATTCCTCTGATGGCTTCTTGAGTGCAACGCCTACTGCTGCTGTTGTTGCTGCTGGGAGTCGATCGTCATTCCAGAGGGGAAGTCGGAAGACCACTTGTACTACTTCCAGAAAGCAATTGACTGTCCAACAGTCATTTGTCAGGAAGATGAAATATCACAGCAGTCATCCTGTTGCAAAGCGGATAACTCAGGCCTTGACAGTTATGTTGGTGTTAGATGTGCGTCCGATATCCACCATTAGTTCACAGGGACTTAGAGAATTGCTTGAGGTACCAAATCCCATCTAGGTTCCACTTCTCTAGGCAGGCGATACCGAGAATGTACACAGACGTCAGAAAAAGTGTCCTCAGTCGCCTATAAAATGCAGTTGTACCCGCTGTCCACTTAACCACGGACATGTGGACAAATGGAGAAGGGCAGACTAAAGGCTATATGACTGTGACAGCTCACTGGGTAGATGTACTGCCTCCCGCAGCAAGAACAGCGGCACCAGTAGCAGCATCTCGCAAACGCCAACTCGTTCCAAGGCAGGCTACGCTTTGTATCACCGCTTGCCATAAGAGGCACACAACTGACAACCTCTTACGGAAACTGAGGAACATCATCGCAGATTGGCTTACCCCAATTGGACTCTCCTGGGGATTTGTGATATCGGACAATGCCACCAATATTGTGCGTGCATTACATGTGGGCAAATTCCAGCACGTCCCATGTTTTGCACACACAATTAATTTGGCGGGGCATAATTATTTTTAAAACGACAGGGGCGGGCAGGAAATGCTGTCGGTGGTCAAAAAAATTGCAGCCCACTTTCGTCATTCAAACACCGCGTGCCGAAGACTGGAGCGCCAGCAAACACTCATGAACATGCCCTGCCATCAGCTGAAGCTAGAGGTGGTAACGAGGTGGAATTATATGCTTCAGAGGATGGAGGAGCAGCAAAAGGCCATTCAAGCCTATACATCTGCCTACGATATAGGCAAAGGAGGGGGAATGCACCTGACTCAAGTGCAGTGGAGAATGATTTCCATGTTGTGCAAGGTTATCCAACCCTTTGAACTTGCCACAAGTGAAGTCAATTCAGACACTGCCAGCCTAAGTCAGGTCATTCCCCTCATCAGGCTTTTGCAGAAGCAGCTGGAGAGATTGAAGGAGGAGCTAAAACAGAGCGATTCCACTAGGCATGTGGGACTTGTGGATGGAGCCCTTCATTCGCTTAACCAGGATTCATGGGTGGTCAATCTGTTGAAATCAGAGCACTACATTTTGGCCACCGTGCTCGATCCTAGGTTTAAAGCCTACGTTGTATCTCTCTTTCTGGCAGACACAAATCTGCAGATGTTCAAAGACCTGTTGGTGAGACAATTGTCAAGTCAAGCGGAACGTGACCCACCAACAGCTCCTCCTTCATTTTCTACCGCCACTGGAGCTGCCAGGAAAAGGATAACATTTCCAAAACCACCCACTGGCAGTGATGCAGGGCAGTCAGGAGCAAGTGCTGACATCTGGTCCAGACTGAAGGACCTGCCAATGATTACTGACATGTCGTCTACTGTCACTGCATATGATTCTGTCACCATTGAAAGAATGGTGGAGGATTATATGAGTGACAGCATCCAAGTAGGCATGTCAGACAGTCCATATGTATTCTGGCAGGAAAAAGAGGCAATTTGGGGGCCCTTGCACAAACTAACTTTATTTTACCTAAGTTTCCCCCCCTCCAGTATGTACTCCGAAAGAGTGTTTAGTGCAGCCGGTCACCTTGTCAGCATCGGCGTAGGAGGTTACTTCCACAAAATGTGGAGAAGATGATGTTCATCAAAATTAATTATAAATTCCTAAGTGAAGACATTTACCAGCAATTGCCTCCAGAAAAATCACAGGGACCTGTGATGGTGGATTCCAGTGGGGACAAATTAATACTCTGTGAGGAGGAGGATGTACACAGTGAAAGGGGGAGGAATCGGACGATGAGGATGAGGTGGACATCTTGCCTCTATAGAGCCAGTTTGTGCAAGGAGAGATTGATTGCTTCTTTTTTGGTGGGGCCCAAACCAACCAGTCATTTCAGCCACAGTCGTGTGGCAGACCCTGTCGCTGAAATGATTGGTTTGTTAAAGTGTGCATGTCCTGTTTATACAACATAAGGGTGGGTGGGAGGGTCCAAGGACAATTCCATCTTGCACCTCTATTTTTATTTATCTTTGCATCATGTGCTGTTTGGGGACTATTTTTTAATTGCCATCCTGTCTGACACTGCAGTGCCACTCCTAGATGGGCCAGGTGTTTGTGCTGCCCACTTGGGTCGCTTAGCTTAGTCATCCAGCGACCTCGGTGCAAATGTTAGGACTAAAAATAATATTGTGAGGTGTAAGGTGTTCAGAATAGACTGGAAATGAGGGGAAATTATGGTTATTGAGGTTAATAATACTATAGGACCAAAATTACCCCCAAATTCTATGATTTAAGCTGTTTTTTAGTTTTTTTTTAAAAAAAAACACCCGAATCCAAAACGCATCCGAATCCGACAAAAATCGAAAAGGGTGGTTTTGCCAAAACGCGGCTGAATCCAAAACACGTTCATGGAACCAAATCCAAAACCAAAACACAAAACACGAAAAATGCCCACTGCACATCTCTAATCACTGGACATACGGTAGTATCACTGGACTAGATTTATATGCCAGTAACACTGGAATTATACGGCAGGATCACTGGAATTCTACACGATTACTGGATTTATACGGCAGTACTGCTGGACATAAACAGCAGTATCATTGGACTGGATTTATATGCCAGTACCACCGGAATTATACAGCAAGATCACAAGAAATATACGGCAGGATCACTGGATTTATACGGCAGTACCACTGGACATATACGGCAGTATCAATGGAGATATACGCCAGTATCACTGGACATATACAGCAGTATCACTGGACATATACAGCAGTATCACTGGACTGGACATATACGCCAGTACCACTGGAATTATATGTCAGGATCACTGGAATTATACGCCAGTACCACTGGAATTATACGGCAGGATCACTGGAATTATACAGTAGGATCACTGGAATTATACGACAGGATCACTGGATTTATACGGCAGTACCGCTGGACATATACGGCAGTATCAATGGACATATATGGCATTATCACTGGACATATACAGCAGTATCACTGGATTTATATGGCAGTACCGCTGGACATATACGACAGTAACGCTGGACATGTACAGCAGTATCAATGGACATATACAGCAGTATCACTGGACATATACATCAGTATTACTGGACTGGACTTATACGCCAGTACCACTGGAATTATATGGCAGGATCACTGGATTTTTACGGCAGTACGGCTCAACATATACGGCAGTGTCAATGGACATATACAGCAGTATTACTGGACATATACGTCAGTATTACTGGACTGGACCTATAAGCAAGTACCACTGGAATTATACGGCAGGATCACTGGACTTTTACGCCGGTGCCACTGCAATTATACGACATGATCACTGTACTTATATGGCGGGATCACTGGATTTATATGGCAGTACTGCTTGACATATACGGCAGTATCAATGGACATATACATTGTTATCACTGGACATATACGGCAGTATCACTGGACTGGACTTATATACCAGTACCACTGGAATTATATGGCAGGATCACTGGATTTATACAGCAGTACCGCTGGACATATATACGGCAGTACTGCTGGACATTTATACGGCAGTAACAATGGACATATATGGCAGTATCACTGGACACATACGTCAGTATTACTGGACATATGCAGCAGTACAGGGACACCACCACTGGACTGATGCAGGACAACACAGCACCACTGCAATGGACTGGACTTAAACAGCAGCACTGGACATATGGCAGCAGAGGACACCACTACTGTGACTGGACTGATGCAGCACAAGACACCACAACTGGACTCATGCAGCACAACACAGCACCACTGGACTGGACTTATACAGCAGCACTGGACAAATGGCAGCAGAGGACACCACCACTGTGACTGGACTGATGCAGCACAAGACACCAGGACTGGACTGATGCAGCACAAGACAGCACCACTGGACTGGACTTATACAGCAGCACTGGACATATGGCAGCAGGGGACACCACCACTGTGACTGGACTGATGCAGCACAAGACACCAGGACTGGACTGATGCAGCACAAGACACCACCACTGGACTGATGCAGCACAACGCAGCACCACTGGACTCTACTTATACAGAAGCACTGGACATATGGCAGCAGAGGACACAACCACTGTGACTGTACAGATGCATCACAAGACAACACCACTGAGGACATTGAGGACGGAGACACATCCTCTCTCTACACTCTACAATGCCAGAGTGAAAATGGCGGGGATGCACAGCTCCTTATATGGAATCCAAACCCCGCGAGAATCCAACAGTAGAATGATGACGTTTTGCCTCGTTCTGGTTTCCGAGTCAGGCGGGAAAACCTGAGCCTGACTCGGATCTGGGCTCGTGACGTGAAGTCCGTGGGGGTTATGTTTTCTGAGAACCGAACCGCTTATCTCTACCTATAACATACATGTACTTGTATTACTCAATACAGTTGTAGGATTAGCAACACAATACAGTAGTAGGATTAGCATCTAATGCTGGTCTTTCTTGATTCCAGTGAAAAAATAACTCAAAACATATGCTGACAGCACACTCAAATCTAAAGTCTTTAGTAAATGTTAGAGATGTGCGGTGGGCACTTTTCATGTTTCTTGTTTTGGTTCTTGTTCCATCCTCGTGTATTGGGTCTTGATTGGTTTAGCAAAACTCACAGAATATGGGGAAATTTTGATCCTATGGTATTATTAAACTCAATAGCATTAATTTCCACTCATTTCCAGTCTATTCTGAAGACCTCACAATATTGTTTTAAGGCCTAAAAGTTGCACCAAGGTGGCTGTATGACTAAGCTGAGCAACACAAGTGTGCGGCACAAAAAGCTGGCCCATCTAGGAGTGGCACTGCAGTGGCAGACAGGATGGCAGATTTAAAAAATAGGCCATAAACAGCACATCATGCAAAGATGAAAAAGAGGTGCAATGAGGTAGATGTATGACTATACTAAGCGACACAAGTGTGTGGCACAAACACCTGGCCCATCTAGAAGGGACACTGCAGTTGCAGATAGGATGGCACTAAAAAAAACTAGGCCCCAAACAGCACATCATGCAAAGAAGTAAAAGAGGTGCAATGAGGTAGCTGTATGGCTAAGCTAAGCGACACAAGTGTGCGGCACAAACACCTGGCCCATCTAGGAGTGGCACTGCAGTTGCAGACAGGATGGCACTTTTAAAAACTAGGCCCCAAACAGCACATCATGCAAAGAAGTAAAAGAGGTGCAATGAGGAAGCTGTATGGCTAAGCTAAGCGACACAACTGTGCGGCACAAACACCTGGCCCATCTAGGAGTGGCACTGCAGTTGCAGACAGGATGGCACTTAAAAAACTAGGCTCCAAATAGCACATTATGCAAAGAAGAAAAAGAGGTGCAATGAGGGAGTTGTAGGACTAAGTTAAGCAACACAAGAGTGCGGCACAAACAACATGGGACGTGATGGAATTTGCCAAGATGTAATTCATGCACAATATTGGTGGCACAGGAGACTTTTATTTGGAGCTATTATAATAATATACCCCTACACCACACAGGGCAAACACCACCATGGGACTTATGGCAGAAGACACCACCACTGGACTGATGCAGCACAAGACAGAACCACTAGACTGGACTTATAGGGAAGTACCCCTGGACTTATACGGCAGTACCCCTGGAGTTGTACGGCAGTGTCAGACAGACTAGTTCTTAAACCCCACATAATGCAAAGAAGAAAAAGAGGTGCAAAATGGAATTGTCATTGCTCCCACCCACCCTTATGTTGTATAAACATAACATGCACACTTTAACAAACCAATAATTTCAGCGACAGGGTCTGCCACACGACTGGCTGAAATGACAGGTTTGTTTGGGTCCCACCAAAAAAGAAGCAATCAATCTCTCCTTGCACAAACTGGCTCTACAGAGGCAAGATGTCCACCTCATCCTCATCCTCCAATTCCTCACCCCTTTCAGTGTGTACATCCTCCTCCTCACAGAGTATTAATTTGTCCCCACTGGAATCCACCATCACAGGTCCCTGTGTACTTTCTGGAGGCAATTGCTGGTAAAGGTCTTCCCGGAGGAATTTATAATTCATTTTGATGAACATCATCTTTTCCACATTTTGTGGAAGTAACCTCCTACGCCGATCGCTGACAAGGTGACCGGCTGCACTAAACACTCTTTCAGAGTACATACTGGAGGGGGGGAAACTTAGGTAAAATAAAGTTAGTTTGTGCAAGGGCCCCCAAATTGCCTCTTTTTCCTGCCAGAATACGTATGGACTGTCTGACATGCCTACTTGGATGCTGTCACTCATATAATCCTCCACAATTCTTTCAATGGTGACAGAATCATATGCACTGACAGTAGACATATCAGTAATCGTTGGCAGATCCTTCAGTCCACACCAGATGTAAGCACTCACTCCTGACTGCCCTGCATCACCGCCAGCAGGAGGGCAAGGAAATCTTATCCTTTTGCACGCAGCCCCAGTTGCGGGGGAAAATGAAGGAGGAGCTGTTGGCGGGTCACGTTCCGCTTGAGTTGACAATTTTCTCACCAGCAGGTCTTTGAACATCTGCAGACTTGTGTCTGCCGGAAGGAGAGATACAACGTAGGCTTTAAACCTAGGATCGAGCACGTTGGTCAAAATGTAGTGCTCTGATTTCAACAGATTGACCACCCTTGAATCCTGGCAAAGTGAATGAAGGGCTCCATCCACAAGTCCCACATACTTTGCGAATCACTCTGTCTTAGCTCCTCCTTCAATTTCTTCAGCTGCTTCTGCAAAAGCCTGATGAGGGGAATGACCTGACTTAGGCTGGCAGTATCTAAACTGACTTCACATGTGGCAAGTTCGAAGGGTTGGAGAAGTTCCCGCCTGCATACACAGCTTTCCTTGCCCACCCACATCCACACCTGCCCGACCGCCCGCTGCTCAGTATTTGCAGAACTCCACTATGAACAACCACCACCACCGAGTGTTAGGGAGGAGGACAGCTGACAGGTAGGGGCTAATATTTGTTATTTTATTTCTCTTGTGGGAAGCAATAGGATTTATGGATTTATTGGGGGAATAATTTGAATAATTCATGTGGGGAGCAATAGGATTTATGTGGGGAGAAATTTTATTGATTTATGTGGGAAGCAATAGGATTTATGTAGGGAGCAACATGATTTATGTGGGGAGCAGTGTGATTGTTTTTTCTGTGTAGGCCAATGTATGTGTGTGTGTGTGTGTGTGTGTGTGTGTGTGTTTTTTTTACTGTGCGGGCCAATGTGTGTTTTTTTGTTTTTTTCTGTGGGGAACTGGTGGTGTGCCTTGGCAATTTTAACATATTGTTCGGTGTGCCGCGAGTAAAAATATGGTTGAAAATCACTGCTATAGAGTGTTGAATTCCACCTCGTTACCACCTCTTGCTTCAGGTGATGGCAGGGCAGGTTTAGGAGTGTTTGATGCTGCTCTAGTCTTCGGCACACAGTGGGTGAATGCCGAAAGTAGGCCGCAATTTTTCAGGCCACCGACAGCATCTCCTGCATGCCCCTGTCATTTTTTTAAAAATTCTGCACCACCAAATTAATTGTATGTGCAAAACATGGGATGTGCTGGAATTTGCCCAGATTTAATGCACGCACAATATTGGTGGCATTGTCCGATATCACAAATCCCCGGGAGAGTCTATTTGGGGTAAGCCATTGTGCGATGATGTCCTCAGTTTCCGTTAGAGGTTGTCAGCGGTGTGCCTCTTACGGAAAGCGGTGATACATAGCGTAACCTGCCTAGGAACGAGTTGTTGTTTGCGAGATGCTGCTACTGGTGCCGCTGCTGTTGTTGCTGCGGGGGGTAATACATATACCCAGTGGGCTGTCACAGTCATATAGTCCTTAGTCTGCCCTGTTCCACTTGTCCACATGTCCATGGTTAAATGGAGAGTGGGTACAACTGCATTTTTTAGGACACTGAGGAGACTTTTTCTGGTGTCTCTGTACATTCTCGGTATCACCTGCCTAGTGACATGGAACCTAGATGGGATTTGGTACCGGGGACACACTACCTCAAACAATTCTCTAAGTCCCGCTGAACTAATGGCGGATACCAGATGCACGTCTAACGCCAACATAACTGTCAAGGCCTCAGTTATCCGCTTTGCAACAGGATGACTGCTGTCATATTTCATCTTCCTCATAAAGGACTGTTGGACTGTCAATTGCTTAGTTGAAGTAGTACAAGTGGTCTTCCGACTTCCCCTCTGAGATGATGATCGACTCCCAGCAGCAACAACAGCAGCAGCAGCAACAGCAGCAGTAGGCGTACCACTCAAACGTCCTCCAGAGGAATCCCTGATAGGAGAGGACTCCTCAGTCTTGCCAGTGACATGGCCTGCAGGACCACTAACGTTCCTGACTGAGGAGGGAGTTGACATTAAGGGAGTTGGTGGTGTGGCTTGCCGGAGCTTGGGTACAAGAGGAAGAAGGAATTTAGGTGTCAGTGGACTGCTTACACTTTCAACCAAAGTTTTACAACTCTACAGAGGCAAGATATTTTTCTCATCCTCAGATTCCCGCCCCCCCCCCCCCCCCCCCCCTTCAGTGGTTACAGCCTCTTCCTCACAGATAAATAATGGGGGTAATTCCGAGTTGATCGCAGCATCAAATTTGTTAGCAGTTGGGTAAAACCATGTGCACTGCAGGGGGGCAGATATAACATTTGCAGAGAGAGTTAGATTTGGGTGGGTTATATTGTTTCTGTGCAGGGTAAATACTGGCTGGTTTATTTTTACACTGCAATTTAGATTTCAGTTTGAACACACCCCACCCAAATCTTACTCTCTCTGCAAATGTTATATCTTCCACACCTGCAGTGCACATGGTTTTGCCCAACTGCTAGCAAACTTGATGCTGCGATCAACTCGGAATTACCCCCAATATTCAAACAAATCACATCATTTAGGTGTCAGTGGACTGCTTACACTATAACCCAAAGTTTCTGAACTTGACAATGACTTATGATGAATGCACAGCAGGTGACGTATAAGGGAGGATGTTCCTAGGTGGTTAACATCCTTACCCCTACTTATTACAGATTGACAGAGGCAACACATGGCTTGACACCTGTTGTCCGGATTTGTGGAGAAATAATTCCACACTGAAGTGGTGGCTTTTTTGGTATTTTGCCCAGGCATCACAATGGGCTTATTGATCCCAGGACAACAGGTGTCTCCCCCGGTGCCTCATTTAAACAAACCACATCACCATCAGAATCCTCATATTGTCAACTTCCTCCTCAGCGCCAGCAACACCCATATCCTCATCCTGGTGTACTTCAACAGTGACATCCTCAATCTCAATATCAGAAACTGGAGTGAGGGTGCTCCTTTCAGCACTTGCAGAGGGTGTGCAAATGGTGGAAGGAGCCACCTCTTCCTGTCCAGTGTTGGGAAGGTCAGGCATCGCAACCGTCGACACACTTGGACTCTGCTTGGGGATTTGGGATACCATCTTAGAACACACAGTTCTTTGCTGTGCTTTTGCCAGCTTAACTCTTTTCATTTTTCTAGCAGGAGGATGAGGTCTTCCAACGTCACGTAAAGCTGAAGGCCAGGGCCTTAGCCGTTCCTTGCCACTCCATGTCGTAAATAGCATATTGGCAAGTTTACGTTTCTCCTCTGACCATTTCAGTTTATTTTTTTGGGCCATTTTACTGAATTTTAGCTTTTTGGATTTGACATGCCCTCTACTATGACATCGGGCATCGACCTTGGCAGACGACGTTGATGGCATTTCATTGTCTATGTCATGACTAGTGGCAGCAGCTTCAGCACTAGGAGGAAGTGGTTCTTGATCTTTCCCTATTTTATCCTCCAAATTTTTGTTCTCCATTATTTTTCTGGAGTTATATAACACAATATCCAGCACAGGAGAGCATACCTCAACACTACACAGGGCAAACCCTGTAAAAGTGATATTTGGATTAAATGTTAATAACCCATTTATGTGTAGTAAATAATATAAAGCACAGGACACTGCCACTGGTCTGATGCAGGACAACACAGCAACACTGTAAGAGACTTTTTATACAGTAGCACTGTACACATGGCAGCAGAGGACACCACCATTGTGACTGGTCACTGGACTGACTGATGCTCAGGACACTACCACTGGTCTTATGCAGGACAACACAGAAACATTGTAAGGAACTTATTATATAGCAGCACTGGACATATGGCAGCAGAGGACACCACCACTGTGACTGGTCACTGGACTGACTGATGCACAGTACACTACCACTGGTCTGTTGCAAGACAACACAGCAACACTGTAAGAGACTTATAATACAGCAGCACTGTACACATGGCAGCAGAGGACACCACCATTGTGACTGGTCACTGGACTGACTGATGCACAGGACACTATCACTGGTCTTATGCAGGACAACACAGCAACAGTGTAAGGGACTTATTATATAGCAGTACTGGACATATGGCAGCAGAGGACACCACCACTGTGACTGGTCACTGGACTGACTGATGCACAGTACACTACAACTGGTCTGATGCAGGACAACACAGCAACACTGTAAGAGACTTATAATACAGCAGCACTGTACACATGGCAGCAGAGGACACCACCATTGTGACTGGTCACTGGACTGACTGATGCACAGGACACTACCACTGGTCTGATGCAGGGCAACACAGCAACACTGTAAGGGACTTTTTATACAGCAGCACTTGACATATGGCAGCTGAGGACACCACCACTGTGACTGGTCACTGGACTGACTGACGCACAGTACACTACCACTGGTCTGTTGCAAGACAACACAGCAACACTGTAAGAGACTTATAATACAACAGCACTGTACACATGGCAGCAGAGGACGCCACCATTGTGACTGGTCACTGGACTGACTGATGCACAGGACACTAGCATGGGTCTTATGCAGGACAATACAACAACACTGTAAGATATTTATTATATAGCAGCACTGACCATATGGCAGCAGAGGACACCACCACTGAGACTGGTCACTGGACTGACTGATGCACAGTACACTACCACTAGTCTGATTCAGGACAACACAGCAACACTGTAAGGGACTTATTATACAACAGCACTGGACACATGGCAGCAGAGGACACCACCACTGTGACTGGTCACTGGACTGACTGATGCACAGGGCACTAGCACGGGTCTTATGCAGGACAATACAACAACACTGTAAGATATTTATTATATAGCAGCACTGACCATATGGCAGCAGAGGACACCACCAATGAGACTGGTCACTGGACTGACTGATGCACAGTACACTACCACTAGTCTGATGCAGGACAACACAGCAACACTGTAAGGGACTTATTATACAACAGCACTGGACACATGGCAGCAGAGGACACCACCACTGTGACTGGTCACTGGAATGACTGATACACAGGACACTACCACTGGTCTGATGCAGGACAACACATTGGCACTGTAAGGGACTTATTATACAGCAGCACTGGACATATGGCAGCAGAGGACACCACCACAGTGACTGGTCACTGGACTGACTGATGCACAGTACACTACCACCTGTCTGTTGCAGGACAACACAGCGACACTGTAAGGGACTTATTGTATAGCAGCACTGGACATGTGGCAGCAGAGGACACCACCACTGTGACTGGTCACAGGACTGACTGATGCACAGGACACTACCATTGGTCTGTTGCAGGACAACACAGCGACACTGTAAGAGACTTATTATACAGCAGCACTGGACACATGGCAGCAGAGGACACCACCACTGTGACTTGTCACTGGACTGACTGATGCACAGTCCACTACCACTGGTCTGATGAAGGACAACACAGTGATACTGTAAAGGCCCATACATACTTGACGATAAAATGAGCGACGTCGTTCATTTCAGCTCTCATCAACGACGTCGCTCATTATATCGTCAAGTGTGTATGCATCCGACGACCACCGATGCGCGGCCCCGCGGAACGTTAACGACCCTCGCTTATCTGTGGAGCATGTATGCTCAATTTCCACTATGGTCGTTACCGACCAGAGACGTTGTTGAATGTGTATGGTGTGAACGACCAACGACCAAGCCACTGTTCACCAGCCCTGTTCCCAGCTCATTATTTTAATAAACTGTTCAGCTTGGATGCTTCAACGATGAATGGTCTTTGGTCGTTGGTCGTTGGTAGTGTGTATGCTCATGTCGTTTGCTCAGCTGTTCAAGGGAAGTTCAAGGGAAGTCGTTAACGACGTGTGCATCGTCAAGTGTGTATGGGCCTTAAGGGACTTATTATACAGCAGCACTGGACATATGGCAGCAGAAGACACCACCACTGTGACTGGTCACTGGACTGACTGATGCACAGTACACTACCACCTGTCTGTTGCAGGACAACACAGCGACACTGTAAGGGACTTATTGTATAGCAGCACTGGACATGTGGCAGCAGAGGACACCACCACTGTGACTGGTCACAGGACTGACTGATGCACAGGACACTACCATTGGTCTGTTGCAGGGCAACACAGCAACACTGTAAGGGACTTTTTATACAGCAGCACTTGACATATGGCAGCTGAGGACACCACCACTGTGACTGGTCACTGGACTGACTGACGCACAGTACACTACCACTGGTCTGTTGCAAGACAACACAGCAACACTGTAAGAGACTTATAATACAACAGCACTGTACACATGGCAGCAGAGGACACCACCATTGTGACTGGTCACTGGACTGACTGATGCACAGGACACTAGCATGGGTCTTATGCAGGACAATACAACAACACTGTAAGATATTTATTATATAGCAGCACTGACCATATGGCAGCAGAGGACACCACCACTGAGACTGGTCACTGGACTGACTGATGCACAGTACACTACCACTAGTCTGATTCAGGACAACACAGCAACACTGTAAGGGACTTATTATACAACAGCACTGGACACATGGCAGCAGAGGACACCACCACTGTGACTGGTCACTGGACTGACTGATGCACAGGGCACTAGCACGGGTCTTATGCAGGACAATACAACAACACTGTAAGATATTTATTATATAGCAGCACTGACCATATGGCAGCAGAGGACACCACCAATGAGACTGGTCACTGGACTGACTGATGCACAGTACACTACCACTAGTCTGATGCAGGACAACACAGCAACACTGTAAGGGACTTATTATACAACAGCACTGGACACATGGCAGCAGAGGACACCACCACTGTGACTGGTCACTGGAATGACTGATACACAGGACACTACCACTGGTCTGATGCAGGACAACACATTGGCACTGTAAGGGACTTATTATACAGCAGCACTGGACATATGGCAGCAGAGGACACCACCACAGTGACTGGTCACTGGACTGACTGATGCACAGTACACTACCACCTGTCTGTTGCAGGACAACACAGCGACACTGTAAGGGACTTATTGTATAGCAGCACTGGACATGTGGCAGCAGAGGACACCACCACTGTGACTGGTCACAGGACTGACTGATGCACAGGACACTACCATTGGTCTGTTGCAGGACAACACAGCGACACTGTAAGAGACTTATTATACAGCAGCACTGGACACATGGCAGCAGAGGACACCACCACTGTGACTTGTCACTGGACTGACTGATGCACAGTCCACTACCACTGGTCTGATGAAGGACAACACAGTGATACTGTAAAGGCCCATACATACTTGACGATAAAATGAGCGACGTCGTTCATTTCAGCTCTCATCAACGACGTCGCTCATTATATCGTCAAGTGTGTATGCATCCGACGACCACCGATGCGCGGCCCCGCGGAACGTTAACGACCCTCGCTTATCTGTGGAGCATGTATGCTCAATTTCCACTATGGTCGTTACCGACCAGAGACGTTGTTGAATGTGTATGGTGTGAACGACCAACGACCAAGCCACTGTTCACCAGCCCTGTTCCCAGCTCATTATTTTAATAAACTGTTCAGCTTGGATGCTTCAACGATGAATGGTCTTTGGTCGTTGGTCGTTGGTAGTGTGTATGCTCATGTCGTTTGCTCAGCTGTTCAAGGGAAGTTCAAGGGAAGTCGTTAACGACGTGTGCATCGTCAAGTGTGTATGGGCCTTAAGGGACTTATTATACAGCAGCACTGGACATATGGCAGCAGAAGACACCACCACTGTGACTGGTCACTGGACTGACTGATGCACAGGACACTACCACCTGTCTGTTGCAGGACAACACAGCGACACTGTAAGGGACTTATTGTATAGCAGCACTGGACATGTGGCAGCAGAGGACACCACCACTGTGACTGGTCACAGGACTGACTGATGCACAGGACACTACCATTGGTCTGTTGCAGGGCAACACAGCAACACTGTAAGGGACTTTTTATACAGCAGCACTTGACATATGGCAGCTGAGGACACCACCACTGTGACTGGTCACTGGACTGACTGACGCACAGTACACTACCACTGGTCTGTTGCAAGACAACACAGCAACACTGTAAGAGACTTATAATACAACAGCACTGTACACATGGCAGCAGAGGACACCACCATTGTGACTGGTCACTGGACTGACTGATGCACAGGACACTAGCATGGGTCTTATGCAGGACAATACAACAACACTGTAAGATATTTATTATATAGCAGCACTGACCATATGGCAGCAGAGGACACCACCACTGAGACTGGTCACTGGACTGACTGATGCACAGTACACTACCACTAGTCTGATTCAGGACAACACAGCAACACTGTAAGGGACTTATTATACAACAGCACTGGACACATGGCAGCAGAGGACACCACCACTGTGACTGGTCACTGGACTGACTGATGCACAGGGCACTAGCACGGGTCTTATGCAGGACAATACAACAACACTGTAAGATATTTATTATATAGCAGCACTGACCATATGGCAGCAGAGGACACCACCAATGAGACTGGTCACTGGACTGACTGATGCACAGTACACTACCACTAGTCTGATGCAGGACAACACAGCAACACTGTAAGGGACTTATTATACAACAGCACTGGACACATGGCAGCAGAGGACACCACCACTGTGACTGGTCACTGGAATGACTGATACACAGGACACTACCACTGGTCTGATGCAGGACAACACATTGGCACTGTAAGGGACTTATTATACAGCAGCACTGGACATATGGCAGCAGAGGACACCACCACAGTGACTGGTCACTGGACTGACTGATGCACAGTACACTACCACCTGTCTGTTGCAGGACAACACAGCGACACTGTAAGGGACTTATTGTATAGCAGCACTGGACATGTGGCAGCAGAGGACACCACCACTGTGACTGGTCACAGGACTGACTGATGCACAGGACACTACCATTGGTCTGTTGCAGGACAACACAGCGACACTGTAAGAGACTTATTATACAGCAGCACTGGACACATGGCAGCAGAGGACACCACCACTGTGACTTGTCACTGGACTGACTGATGCACAGTCCACTACCACTGGTCTGATGAAGGACAACACAGTGATACTGTAAAGGCCCATACATACTTGACGATAAAATGAGCGACGTCGTTCATTTCAGCTCTCATCAACGACGTCGCTCATTATATCGTCAAGTGTGTATGCATCCGACGACCACCGATGCGCGGCCCCGCGGAACGTTAACGACCCTCGCTTATCTGTGGAGCATGTATGCTCAATTTCCACTATGGTCGTTACCGACCAGAGACGTTGTTGAATGTGTATGGTGTGAACGACCAACGACCAAGCCACTGTTCACCAGCCCTGTTCCCAGCTCATTATTTTAATAAACTGTTCAGCTTGGATGCTTCAACGATGAATGGTCTTTGGTCGTTGGTCGTTGGTAGTGTGTATGCTCATGTCGTTTGCTCAGCTGTTCAAGGGAAGTTCAAGGGAAGTCGTTAACGACGTGTGCATCGTCAAGTGTGTATGGGCCTTAAGGGACTTATTATACAGCAGCACTGGACATATGGCAGCAGAAGACACCACCACTGTGACTGGTCACTGGACTGACTGATGCACAGGACACTACCACTGATCTGATGCAGGACAACACAGCAACATTGTAAGGGACTTATTATATAGCAGCACTGGACACATGGCAGCAGAGGACACCACCTCTGTGACTGGTCACTGGACTGACTGGTGCACAGTACACTACCACTGGTCTTATGCAGGACAACACAGCAACACTGTAAGGGACTTATTATACAGCAGCACTGGACATATGGCAGCAGAGGACACCACCACCACCGGGACTGGTCACTGGACTGACTGATGCAGCTAAGACACTACACTGGACTGAGTAGCACAAGATACCACTATAATCGCCACTCCACTTTCCCTGCCCGCACAGACACTGAGGATGGAGACACGTCCTCTCACTACACTCTCCCGGACTGGAGTGAAAATGGCGGTGACGCGCGGCTCCTTATATGGTATCCAAACACGGCGAGAATCCTACAGCGAGATGATGACGTTTCGCCTCATTCTGGTTTCTGAGTCAAGCGGGAAAACCCAGGCCGGACTTGGGTCCGGGCTCGGGTAGTGAAGTTCAGTAGGGTTCGATTCTCTGAGAACCGAACACACTCATCTCTAGTATATGTTCATGTTACTCAGTACATTAAATATGCCTGCAATATGCTTTTAATGTATTTTCAATAGTCTTTCCATATACATTCAATAGGGATTCCTGCCTTTATTCGCTTTACCTTACACAGCAAAAATGTAGCTCGACTGCAGTTCCCAGTGCTGTGACATTGTTTCTGGATCTCAGAGTCACTATCAATCGCCATTGGCAATTGGCACTACTTCAGCATCATTGCTTGCCCAGTCTCCCTCATCAGAATTGTGGCACCTCACCCTGCTCTCATGCTATACTCCTTGACATCTCGCAGTCTCTACTGCATATGTACAACTTAGCAGTGAAGTCCCTTTCTGTTTGCTACAGTAGCTTGTTCATTTTTTGTCTCTCTGTGGCTTCACCTAGTCTAATGGCATCCTCCTAAATTATAGTGTACATTGGCTCCTATACTAGAGGTATCACATACTGTATGGTTTTGCTGTTTTCCATTATCCTAATGTTTGCTTTTCTTATGACCTCTACCTTTCCTGACCCTGTGATATTTAACTTTATGCTATCTTTCTCCAGCCATTAGCTTTCCTGGTTTGCTATCAGTTTGGAGTCTGATTGTTCACCCAAATTTTGTTTAGTCATTAATATTGGTGTATTTTATTATTATATTTTATATGCAATTGTGTTCTGTTATCTTCCAGGACTTACTGAGTGATTTGGGAGAACATAACTGCAGCTACAACAAACTCTGACCATTGTACTGTGTGGGTCATTCCAGGTTGATCGCGTGCTACAGATTTTCACTGCGCTGGATCAGGTCTCCACTGCGCATGCGTATGCACCGCAATGCGCACATGCGTCGTATGGGTACAATGCGGATCGTTGCTGAGCTATGGTTTTAACGAAGAATCCATACGCACAGCTGATTGCAAGAAAATTGACAGAAAGAGGGCGTTGTATGGGTGTCAACTGACCGTTTTCTGGGAGTGGTAGGGAAAATGCAGGCGTGTCCGGGCGTATGGAGGGCGGGTGTGTGACGTCAATTCCGGCACCAAAAAGACTGAAGTGATCGCAAGGGCTGAGTAAGTTCAGACCTACTCTGAAACTGCACAAAATGTTTTTGCAGAGCTCGCTGCACAGGCATTCGCACACTTGCAAAGCGAAAATACACTCCCCCGTGGGCAAAGACTATGCATTTGCACGGCTGCTAAAAACATCTAGCGAGCGATCAATTCGGAAGGAGGGCCTGTATGTCCACTTGCGGTTATATTTGTACACATGTATGATAATGTCAAGTGCTATTATCATATCATGTTTATCTTGGTTTAGTGTCCTGCCTGCTTACAAACCATAATAAGACCTGTTTAGTAGTGATGTGCACCGGAAATGTTTCGGGTTTTGTGTTTTGGTTTTGGGTTCGGTTCCGCGGCCGTGTTTTGGGTTCGGACGCGTTTTGGCAAAACCTCACCGAAATTTTTTTGTCGGATTCGGGTGTGTTTTGGATTCGGGTGTTTTTTTCAAAAAACCCTAAAAAACAGCTTAAATCATAGAATTTGGGGGTCATTTTGATCCCATAGTATTATTAACCTCAATAACCATAATTTCCACTCATTTTCAGTCTATTCTGAACACCTCACAATATTATTTTTAGTCCTAAAATTTGCACCGAGGCCCATCTAGGAGTGGCACTGCAGTGTCAGACAGGATGGCACTTGAAAAAAATACTCCCCAAACAGCACATGACGCAAAGAAAAAAAGAGGCGCACCAAGGTCGCTGTGTGACTAAGCTAAGCGACACAAGTGGCCGACACAAACACCTGGCCCATTTAGGAGTGGCACTGCAGTGTCACGCAGGATTGCCCTTCAAAAAAACACTCCCCAAACAGCACATGACGCAAAGAAAAAAAGAGGCGCAATGAGGTAGCTGTGTGACTAAGATAAGCGACCCGAGTGGCCGACACAAACACCTGGCCCATCTAGGAGTGGCACTGCAGTGTCACGCAGGATGGCCCTTCAAAAAAATACTCCCCAAACAGCACATGACGCAAAGAAAAAAAGAGGCGCAATGAGGTAGCTGTGTGACTAAGATAAGCGACCCGAGTGGCCGACACAAACACCTGGCCCATCTAGGAGTGGCACTGCAGTGTCACGCAGGATGGCCCTTCAAAAAAATACTCCCCAAACAGCACATGATGCAAAGAAAAAAAGAGGCGCAATGAGGTAGCTGTGTGACTAAGATAAGCGACCCAAGTGGCCGACACAAACACCTGGCCCATCTAGGAGTGGCACTGCAGTGTCACGCAGGATGGCCCTTCAAAAAAATACTCCCCAAACAGCACATGACGCAAAGAAAAATGAAAGAAAAAAGAGGTGCAAGATGGAATTGTCCTTGGGCCCTCCCACCCACCCTTATGTTGTATAAACAGGACATGCACACTTTAACGAACCCATCATTTCAGCGACAGGGTCTGCCACACGACTGTGACTGAAATGACTGGTTGGTTTGGGCCCCCACCAAAAAAGAAGCAATCAATCTCTCCTTGCACAAACTGGCTCTACAGAGGCAAGATGTCCACCTCATCACCATCGTCCGATTCATCACCCCTTTCACTGTGTACATCCCCCTCCTCACAGATTATTAATTCGTCCCCACTGGAATCCACCATCTCAGGTCCCCGTGTACTTTCTGGAGGCAATTGCTGCTGGTGAATGTCTCCACGGAGGAATTGATTATAATTCATTTTAATGAACATCATCTTCTCCACATTTTCTGGAAGTAACCTCGTACGCCGATTGCTGACAAGGTGAGCGGCGGCACTAAACACTCTTTCGGAGTACACACTGGAGGGAGGGCAACTTAGGTAGAATAAAGCCAGTTTCTGCAAGGGCCTCCAAATTGCCTCTTTTTCCTGCCAGTATACGTACGGACTGTCTGACGTGCCTACTTGAATGCGGTCACTCATATAATCCTCCACCATTCTTTCAATGGTGACAGAATCATATGCAGTGACAGTAGACGACATGTCAGTAATCGTTGGCAGGTCCTTCAGTCCGGACCAGATGTCAGCACTCGCTCCAGACTGCCCTGCATCACCGCCAGCGGATGGGTTCGGAATTCGTAGCCTTTTCCTCGCACCCTCAGTTGCGGGAGAATGTGAAGGAGGAGATGTTGATGGGTCACGTTCCGCTTGACTTGACAATTTTCTCACCAGCAGGTCTTTGAACCTCTGCAGACTTGTGTCTGCCAGAAAGAGAGATACAACGTAGGTTTTAAATCTAGGATCGAGCACGGTGGCCAAAATGTAGTGCTCTGATTTCAACAGATTGACCACCCGTGAATCCTCGTTAAGCGAATGAAGGGCTCCATCCACAAGTCCCACATGCCTAGCGGAATCGCTCTGTTTTAGCTCCTCCTTCAATGTCTCCAGCTTCTTCTGCAAAAGCCTGATGAGGGGAATGACCTGACTCAGGCTGGCAGTGTCTGAACTGACTTCACGTGTGGCAAGTTCAAAAGGTTGCAGAACCTTGCACAACGTTGAAATCATTCTCCACTGCGCTTGAGACAGGTGCATTCCACCTCCTTTGCCTATATTGTGGCCAGATGTATAGGCTTGAATGGCCTTTTGCTGCTCCTCCATCCTCTGAAGCATATAGAGGGTTGAATTCCACCTCGTTACCACATCTTGCTTCAGATGATGGCAGGGCAGGTTCAGGTGTTTTTGGTGGTGCTCCAGTCTTCTGTACGCGGTGCCTGTACGCCGAAAGTGGCCCGCAATTCTTCTGGCCACCGACAGCATATCTTGCACGCCCCTGTCGTTTTTTAAATAATTCTGCACCACAAAATTAAAGGTATGTGCAAAACATGGGACGTGCTGGAATTTGCCCAGATGTAATGCACGCACAATATTGCTGGCGTTGTCCGATGCCACAAATCCCCAGGAGAGTCCAATTGGGGTAAGCCATTCTGCGATGATCATCCTCAGTTGCCGTAAGAGGTTTTCAGCTGTGTGCGTATTCTGGAAAGCGGTGATACAAAGCGTAGCCTGCCTAGGAATGAGTTGGCGTTTGCGAGATGCTGCTACTGGTGCCGCCGCTGCTGTTCTTGCAGCGGGAGGCAATACATCTACCCAGTGGGCTGTCACAGTCATGTAGTCCTGAGTCTGCCCTGATCCACTTGTCCACATGTCCGTGGTTAAGTGGACATTGGGTACAACTGCATTTTTTAGGACACTGGTGACTCTTTTTTCTGAGGTCTGTGTACATTTTCGATATCGCCTGCCTAGAGAAATGGAACCTAGATGGTATTTGGTACCGGGGACACAGTACCTCAATCAAGTCTATAGTTGGCTCTGAAGTAACGATGGATACCGGAACCACGTTTCTCACCACCCAGGCTGCCAAGGCCTCAGTTATCCGCTTTGCAGCAGGATGACTGCTGTGATATTTCATCTTCCTCGCAAAGGACTGTTGGACAGTCAATTGCTTACTGGAAGTAGTACAAGTGGTCTTCCGACTTCCCCTCTGGGATGCCGATCGACTCCCAGCAGCAACAACAGCAGTGCCAGCAGCAGTAGGCGTTACACTCAAGGATGCATCGGAGGAATCCCAGGCAGGAGAGGACTCGTCAGACTTGCCAGTGACATGGCCTGCAGGACTATTGGCTTTCCTGGGTAAGGAGGAAATTGACACTGAGGGAGTTGGTGGTGTGGTTTGCGGGAGCTTGGTTACAAGAGGAAGGGATTTACTGGTCAGTGGACTGCTTCCGCTGTCGCCCAAAGTTTTTGAACTTGTCACTGACTTATGATGAATGCGCTGCAGGTGACGTATAAGGGAGGATGTTCCGAGGTGGTTAACGTCCTTACCCCTACTTATTACAGCTTGACAAAGGCAACACACGGCTTGACACCTGTTGTCCGCATTTGTGTTGAAATAATTCCACACCGAAGAGCTGATTTTTTTTGTATTTTGACCAGGCATGTCAATGGCCATATTCCTCCCACGGACAACAGGTGTCTCCCCTGGTGCCTGACTTAAACAAACCACCTCACCATCAGAATCCTCCTTGTCAATTTCCTCCCCAGCGCCAGCAACACCCATATCCTCATCCTGGTGTACTTGAACACTGACATCTTCAATTTGACTATCAGGAACTGGACTGCGGGTGCTCCTTCCAGCACTTGCAGGGGGCGTGCAAATGGTGGAAGGCGCAAGCTTTTCCCGTCCAGTGTTAGGAAGGTCAGGCATCGCAACCGACACAATTGGACTCTCCTTGGGGATTTGTGATTTCGAAGAACGCACAGTTCTTTGCTGTGCTTTTGCCAGCTTAAGTCTTTTCTTTTTTCTAGCGAGAGGATGAGTGCTTCAATCCTCATGTGAAGCTGAACCACTAGCCATAAACATAGGCCAGGGCCTCAGCCGTTCCTTGCCACTCCGTGTCGTAAATGGCATATTGGTAAGTTTACGCTTCTCCTCAGACGCTTTTAATTTTGATTTTTGGGTCATTTTACTGATCTTTTGTGTTTTGGATTTTACATGCTCTGTACTATGACATTGGGCATCGGCCTTGGCAGACGACGTTGATGGCATTTCATCGTCTCGGCCATGACTAGTGGCAGCAGCTTCAGCACGAGGTGGAAGTGGATCTTGATCTTTCCCTATTTTTTTAACCTCCACATTTTTGTTCTCCATATTTTAATGCGCACAACCAAAAGGTATACAATGTAGATGGATGGATAGTATACTTATGGACGACGAGTGACGACACAGAGGTAGGTACAGCAGTGGCCTACCGTACTGCTATATACAGTATAATGGACCTGGTGGACACTGTCAGCAGACTGCGTTTATTATAGTATAAAAACAAAAACACCACAGGTATACAATGTAGATGGATGGATAGTATACTTTATGGACGACGAGTGACGACACAGAGGTAGGTACAGCAGTGGCCTACCGTTCTGCTATATACAGTATAATGGACCTGGTGGACACTGTCAGCAGACTGCGTTTATTATAGTATAAAAAAATACACCACAGGTATACATTGTAGATGGATGGATAGTATACTTTATGGACGACGAGTGACGACACAGAGGTAGGTACAGCAGTGGCCTACCGTACTGCTATATACAGTATAATGGACCTGGTGGACACTGTCAGCAGACTGCGTTTATACAGTATAAAAAAAAAAGCCACCACAGGTATACAATGTAGATGGATGAATAGTATACTTATGGATGACGAGTGACGACACAGAGGTAGGTACAGCAGTGGCCTACCGTACTGCTATATACAGTATAATGGACCTGGTGGACACTGTCAGCAGACTTCGTTTATTATAGTATAAAAAAAAAGACACCAGAGGTATACAATGTAGATGGATGGATAGTATTCTTTATGGACAATGAGTGACGACACAGAGGTAGGTACAGCAGTGGCCTACCGTACTGCTATATACAGTATAATGGACCTGGTGGACACTGTCAGCAGACTGCGTTTATTAAAGTATAAAAAAAAATACACCACAGGTATACAATGTAGATGGATGGATAGTATACTTTATGGACGACGAGTGACGACACAGAGGTAGGTACAGCAGTGGCCTACCGTACTGCTATATACAGTATAATGGACCTGGTGGACACTGTCAGCAGACTGCATTTATATAGTATAAAAAAAAGCCACCACAGGTATACAATGTAGATGGATGGATAGTATACTTATGGATGACGAGTGACGACACAGAGGTAGGTACAGCAGTGGCCTACCGTACTGCTATATACAGTATAATGGACCTGGTGGACACTGTCAGCAGACTGCGTTTATTATAGTATAAAAAAAAAGACACCACAGGTATACAATGTAGATGGATGGATAGTATACTTATGGACGACGAGTGACGACACAGAGGTAGGTACAGCAGTGGCCTACCGTACTGCTATATACAGTATAATGGACCTGGTGGACACTGTCAGCAGACTGCGTTTATTATAGTATAATAAAAAAAGACACCACAGGTATACAATGTAGATGGATGGATAGTATACTTTATGGACGACGAGTGACGACACAGAGGTAGGTACAGCAGTGGCCTACCGTACTGCTATATACAGTATAATGGACCTGGTGGACACTGTCAGCAGACTGCATTTATTATAGTATATTAAAAAAAGACACCACAGGTATACAATGTAGATGGATGGATAGTATACTTTATGGACGACGAGTGACGACACAGAGGTAGGTACAGCAGTGGCCTACCGTACTGCTATATACAGTATAATGGACCTGGTGGACACTGTCAGCAGACTGCGTTTATTATAGTATAAAAAAAATACACCACAGGTATACAATGTAGATGGATGGATAGTATACTTTATGGATGACGAGTGACGACACAGAGGTAGGTACAGCAGTGGCCTACCGTACTGCTATATACAGTATAATGGACCTGGTGGACACTGACAGCAGACTGCGTTTATACTATAGTATAAAAAAAAGACACCACAGGTATACAATGTAGATGGATGGATAGTATACTTATGGACGACGAGTGACGACACAGAGGTAGGTACAGCAGTGGCCTACCGTACTGCTATATACAGTATAATGGACCTGGTGGACACTGTCAGCAGACTGCGTTTTTCTAGTTTAAAAAAAAAGACACCACAGGTATACAATGTAGATGGATGGATAGTATACTTATGGATGACGAGTGACGACACAGAGGTAGGTACAGCAGTGGCCTACCGTACTGTTATATACAGTATAATGGACCTGGTGGACACTGTCAGCAGACTGCGTTTATAGTATTAAAAAAAAGACACCAGAGGTATACAATGTAGATGGATGGATAGTATACTTATGGATGATGAGTGACGACACAGAAGTAGGTACAGCAGTGGCCTACCGTACTGCTATATATAGTATAATGGACCTGGTGGACACTGTCAGCAGACTGCGTTTATACTATAAAAAAAAGACACCACAGGTATACAATATAAGTGGATGGATAGTATACTTATGGACGACGATTGACGACACAGAGGTAGGTACAGCAGTGGCCTACCGTACTGATATATACAGTATAATGGACCTGGTGGATACTGTCAGCAGACTGCGTTTATAGTATAAAAAAAAAAGACACCACAGATATACAATGTAGATGGATGGATAGTATACTTATGGACGACGAGTGACGACACAGAGGTAGGTACAGCAGTGGCCTACCGTACTGCTATATACAGTATAATGGACCTGGTGGACACTGTCAGCAGACTGCGTTTATAGTATAAAAAAAAAAGACACCACAGGTATACAATGTAGATGGATGGATAGTATACTTATGGACGACGAGTGACGACACAGAGGTAGGTACAGCAGTGGCCTTCCGTACTGCTATATACAGTATAATGGACCTGGTGGACACTGTCAGCAGACTGCGTTTATAGTATAAAAAAAAAGACGCCACAGGAGTGTTTTTCAGGCAGACAAACGTATACTGGTGGTCACTGTCAGCAAAACTGTGCACTGTACTCCTGCTATAGCTGCTCCCCAGTCCCCACAATTAAGCAGTGTGAGCATTCAGCACAGATATATCATGCAGCACACTGAGGCTGAGCACAGATATGGTATGGAACGTTTTTTTCAGGCAGAGAACGGATAAAAAACTAGCAAAACTCTGCACTGTACTCCTCCTAACAGCTGCTCCCCAATCCTCCCCACAATAAGCTAAGCAATCAGATCAACTGTGTAGTATATTAATAACTATATAAACGGAGAGGACGCCAGCCACGTCCTCTCCCTATCAATCTCAATGCACGTGTGAAAATGGCGGCAACGCGCGGCTGCTTATATAGAATCCGAATCTCGCGAGAATCCGACAGC